>NC_065879.2:91100958-92453458 GCF_932274485.2 Patella vulgata
TCACCACATTACCTTGGCCAGCACTGAGTCCCGACCTCTCCCCCATCGAGCATGTCTGGGACAACGTCAACAACGTCCTGCCAATGTCCAAGAACTTGCTGCTGCGTTGCAACAGGAATGGGACAATCTGGACCAAAATGACCTTAGACGTCTCATTAGGAGTATGCCACGTCGGATCAATGCTTGTTTGGCAAACAGAGGAGGATTTACCCGTTATTGACTTGGTTGTGATGCTGTGGTAACTTTGCTGTTTGACCCCGGGTATCATTTTACCCTTATAATGGTCAGTCTGTGCCTTACTTAGTCTAACGATCATTTGGAATAAATCGATGAATGTGAACTTCATTTCATTTTGTCATTTGTTTCTTCGTCAGTTTCATTAGGTGACTTTAATAACACTTAAAAATCAAATATCCCCTACTTTTTTTGAATAATATATTTTAAAATCCAACTGTCCAACTTTTACATGCACGCCAATGTGCATGTGTGATGTCGGGTTTTTTGTTTTTGTGTCATCCGCATGACTATACAACTGTTTCCTCCTGGTCCCCATGGTTTTCTCCCACTGCAAAAGACCCCTACAGCCAAATAATTGAAAAAAAATTGATCCATGTGTTAGTCCTGCTATGGCGTAGTTTGTGTAGAGTGGACATTAAACTTCATTTCTCTCTCTTCTTGCCACGCCCTATGTCCTGGTACCACTGGAAAGGGGGAACCAAGGCGTAAAATCTAGAAGAGCTTTCCTGGGCAATGACACTGATTGAGGGTGGATGACCAAATGGTTAGCACGTGCGCGCTGTATCATAAAGTCTGTCATTGAGTCAACTGGCGTGGTTTCGATTCCCAGGTCGTATGTGACCAGGAGTAGGGTCGTCTGTCCAACCTCGTGGGTTTTCCTCCCACTGCTAAAGACCCCTATGCGCAAGCGAATTATTGAAATAAAATTATACCATATGTTAGTCCCGAAATGACCTAGTTTGTGTCGAGTGGACATTAAACCTAGGGACAGGCGACCCTACTCCTTGTCACGTACAACCGGGGAATCGAAACCAGCATGTAAAAGAATCCATGGCAGAGTAGGTCATATGGCAGCTGTCAAGGTAAAATTTCCCACAGCACACTGCACATTTTGTGTTTGTATATGAGATAGTGAGAAAAATGGGGTTTAATGTCCACTCAACACAAACCGGGTAACTTCTGGGCTAACATTTAGTTCTTTGCTTGTGTCTTTTCTTTTCAATGTGGGAGGGGGTCACGTGGCTAAGACGCTGGCTTGCTAGCCTGGAGGTCGGGTGTTCGATCCCTGCATTGGCCGAGAAAGTTCATCAAGATTTTCCGCCGTGGTTCCCCCTTGTCAGTGATGCAGGACGGAGGGCCTGGCAGGGACAGCTGTCTAGTCCTTCGGATGAAGCGAAAAACCGAGGTCCTGTGTATACATTAGAATGCACGTAAAAGATCCCTTGGCAGTTGGAATTCGATATAAGAGTAGGCGATAGTGCCGCTGCCTGGGCAAAATTTCCCTCATAGCACATTGTATGGCGTATGCCCGTCTTCATTAGCCTAGCATAGGAGCAGAACAGTAGGACGTTAAACCCCATTTCATTTCATTTCATTTTTTCAATGTGGGGGTTGAATGGTCTTGTGCTTAATGTGTGCGCATGAAATCACAAGGTCTGTCGTGGATACACTAGCCGAACCATTAGGCCAAATAAGTGGGCATACTCCCACCTGATTCACTAGTCGATTGCATCACCTTTGACATCGCATGATTAAACATGGCAGCAACCATGTCTTCAAACAATCACTTGACTTCTCGATATGATTGGCAATTAAATATAATTAGGGCGAATATATCAAAAATGTTTGATTCGCGAATCATTAAGTCAAATGACAGTGACCAATTTTGGCGCGGATTCATTCGGCAGAATCATTCGGCTAAGGCGTCCACCGCTTAAAGCAATATGCACTACTCATTTCAACAACAATAAAATGTCAGCAGCATAATATTGTAAACATAGGATATAGCAATTTAATAGCTTTCACTTTCACATGCAAAATTGTTTATATATTTTATGGCGAAATAGAATTTTTATTTGCCAAATCTTACTTTGCTTTACATTAGCCCATTCTTTAGATGCTTTACTAAGATCCAGTTTATTATTTGGTTATATTAATAAAGTTTTGCTTAAATATCACAGCAATATTAGGCTATCATATACATTTACAAAATTTTATGACAGCCAACCCTATTTTTTCAGTCAGATGTAAAACTACCGTGCAGCCTACACAACACATCAAATCTTACAAGGATTACCAAATTTCCAGCAAATTTAAGACGAACTTTACATAAGACTCGTCATTCACTTGTGTACATTTTGAAGCGGTAGCCTGATAAAAGAAATGCCGACCGTAAATGTCGATCATTCGGGAATCGTCGCTAATCGCTATATAACGCCTACGACCCATGGTGGCAGTATAATTTGAAATAATATAATGTCAAATAAGGCAGGCATGCTTGCATTCCGTGTGTTCAAAGCCACATTAGGTCCTAATGAAATTCAACTATCAAAACATTCAATTCTCGTCGGCCATTTTGATTATAGTCTATGCCTATATAGAGCGTGCCGGTATCCGATACATGACCTAGATACAGGACGCCGCCATGTTGGTGGACAACAACACACCACCTCTCCGTAAACATGGTAATAGATTTTAGTACCATCCAACATTGATTGTTTTTCAATGTAAATAAATATAAATGCGCCAGAACATAATTTACATATTTGAAAAGAGCAAAGAACGTGCTTTTCAGTGATACGTAATATGACATCTGGAATTTTGTATTAAGACCCATATTTTTAATTTAAATACCCGGCCATATCCCCGTCAAATAATACGAGTTCCGTACCACTTGACTTTAGACGAAGCGAAACAGTGAATAACCACCAATATGATTAATTATTATGTGTAAATAATGAATACAAGATTACATTTCACCGATACAAAAAGGGTGGATATCGCAATAATAAGCTGCGTATCTAGTACTTGGACTCCGTGAAGAGCGAACCCCTCTAATGACCTATTTTTAGACAGACGCCATATTTCAGTACATTCACTTATTTGTTTAAATCGAGTAGGCTAATGAATATGGATTTACCGCCTGAACTGTTTTAAAAATCCATACATTATACTTTTTTTTTACTGTTAATGAGCGGAGCGGAGCCGGTCGACTCCCCCCCCCCCCCCCGGGAGGGGGGAGGGGAGAGATATATTGTCTCCGAAACCAGGCAAACGCCCTCCTGCAAAAATTCCTGGATCCGCCCCTGGGGCGATGGGGGTGAATGAAATGATCGTTTTTTAATAGTCTTTCAGAAGTGACGATGAAATGATCATCTATTTTCACTATCTCCAAGAAGTGTTAATGCCATGCAGTTCTATATAGACTATCATTGAGAAGTGACGATAAAATGATCATCTATATGATGTATCTCCCAGAAGTGTGAAAGAAATGATCGTTTTTTTAATAGTCTTTCAGAAGTGACGATGAAATGATCATCTATTTTCACTATCTCCCAGAAGTGTGAAAGGCATGTAGTTGTATAAAGACTGTCTCCCAGAAGTGTTAATGACATGCTGTGAAAAAAAGACCATCTTTCAGAAGTGACGATGAAATGTTGTGAAAACAGGCCATCTTTTGGAAGTGTGCTAGAAATGAACATTTCGGTGGAGTTTTTTAACACTTCGTTTGAAGTGTCTATAGAAGTGTGTTGGAAATGAACACTTCGGAGGAAGTGTACACTTCATTTCGGTACGGGTGGCATTCAAGCTTGGATTATGTTTAGCGATAAAATTGCTTTCTTTTGTTTCAAAGAGATCATTATCGTTAAAATTGAGACGTTCGCTAAATGTTCACTAACCGGTAAGATTCTACGGAGACCTGCGTTGTATGACCTGGGGCCTGTTTCACGAAATTTTAAAAAAAGTTAAAATCAAAATTTCAGTAGATACTTCAATTTTGATTGGCTAAGCACTAAAATCAATCTAATATTATCCAATCAAATTACTAAAATTTGGATTTTATCTTAGTTACAATTTAGTGAAACAGGCACCTGTTCCGAAATTTTAGAAGGAACATTCATTCAAATTACTAAAAGTGTGAAATTATGGATTGTAAATACAAACATGTGACTTACCTATTAATTTGTAATGGTTGTAGTGGCAAGTATAAATAATTATCAGTAAATCCATTGACCATCTGAATTTACGCATTACCCAACACCGTTCAAATATAAAACTATAATACGTATAATTAATTTTAAAAGGCCGAAACCAAGGAGATTAACCGTGTAATAATGTAACTATTGATTGATATGTAAATTTTATATACTAGTAAAAATTATCACTTACTCTCTGCCCTCAATTCAATTCCCCTCGTGCTGTTAAATGCTACCCCGCAGAAAATTTTACAATTGTAGATTGCATCAAAGTCTCCATCAATTGGTTTGATGAATGTCAGTTTAATTATCTCCCCTGATCTGTTTCCAATAGGGAGTTTATCAAATTGCAATACCGTTGTTTGTCTGGGAGTCTGTCTAAATGCTCCATCATTTGTCCATAGAGCTATTTCTCGGTTCTGAAATTAAAGTACGTTTTGAGTCGAAAAATATATTTTGTGGGTGAGTCATGAGGATTTAGGGAGCGGGTCAGTTTTATTTTTACAGCTCAAGCCCACCTTTTTATGCAATAAATAGCTTTACTTAAAGGGGCATTATAGGAGTTGACAGTTCTCGCTATAATAATTACAATATTTCTAACATAAATAGAATATGCTAAAAACTTCTGTCAAATTGCTTCACTTTGAATCAATTTATATTAGCTTTCGAATTTTAGGCTACCATAAGAAACAAAGTCTCGATTATCCACTTTAACTTTTTAACACCCTTCATATAATGTATTCCAATCCGATAAATATCGCTGGCTAGCGAGGATACTGAGAGTTGATTATGGGCTGGATACGTTAATTTCAGGGCTAAAGAAAGATCCGCAATAGGCAGATTAAGCTCTTGCATAATGTATGTTTAATTGTTATTTATTGTTAGAATGATATCTTTATCAATACAATACTGATATCCAACTCCATAGTTGTAAGAATTGATATTTGCAATGAAATGTAATTGACCATTACGCATTACATGGTCATTACTTTAAAACAGATAATAATTACATTCCATTGGGAAAACTCCATCCATGTATATATTATTGCGTCTAATATACCTGTCCAGTTATTGTGTTGAATTTGTTGAATATGATTTTGTTCGCAAACTTGATGCTCTCGTATTTCCACAGCAACGTTACATTCTTGCTAACAGTAGACGTCATTCGATCTACTGTAGATAGCCATTTAAATTCAATGTCTACAAACAAAATAGGTTTTTATTTAAATTTATATTGTATTGATTAATATACTTCGATATAATATACTATATATGATGGTTGTGTTTGCTGCACTTATAGTCTGACAGGTTAATATTGACGTGCCAAAGCATTTAAACTCATGTCATTTGTAAATGTGATTTGTGATACACAACTACCCACCTTCTTGTAAATTAACTGGTTTGTGAGATATGATACAGGTATCACTGAATTTCAACTGTAAGTGGTATTTATATTTCAAATCATCCTCGTCTACATTACGTAAATTAAATACAATTTTTGTTGGGTTATTGGTAATCAAACGAAGGTCCATTCTGTCATCCTCCCATCTGTCTGCTTCAATGCCATACTCCCACTTAACAAGACCCTGTGTTATGAATGCAAATATAGGCATTTAGTCATGGCCCTGTGGTTATCGAACTGTTGGTCGTTAACCTGTGAGATTAGCTGTTTTCGATGCCGGTCTTGCGAGATCGTTCATCGGGATTTTTTCTGCGTGACCGCCCCCCCACCCTTGTCAGAAATTCCGTTTACACATTGACGTGCACGTAAAATACCCCTTGGAATTCGATATTGGAGCAGGTTTTAGTGCCGTTGTTCGTGCCCAATAGTATGGCGTTTGCCAGCCATCATTAGCCCAGAAGGAGCAGAACAGTAGGACGTTAAATCACAATCCATTTCATCTCACGTAATGTCTGCAATCAGATTGACGTTGGTTCGTTCAGATATGACCAGCCTGATGCCTTTTCTGAAACTCCAAGTATCGATAATGTGTTACAGACTAGTTGATTTCTCCCCAAAATTGTCAGGTGATTGAATACATAACATGCTAATATATCAGACGCCGGTTAAATAGGTAAATTCGCTTAAAAACGCTCAGCCCCCGCCGCATAGAGCACACAAAGCCGCCAATCTTACCCTATCTATGCCACATTTAGGTATATAATTTTAATCCGTGACTAATGCCTGTGCTGTGCAGGAACTAATTTGAGATAATGGTGATTTACTAACCCGTCTGGTGTCATCTTTTATGGATTTTCTAAATAAAAAAACATATTCAAACAAAGCCTTGGATACATATTCCCATTGCATCGTTATATTATTTCCCACGCGAACCATCATAGTCGTCATATTACTCTTCCACTGGAAATCTACAAAAAAGATAAATGAACTTTATAAACCTTAAACCTGGCGGGCTATTAGACTGAATATTACAACTGTCTACCATAACTGACCGACCTTACATTATGGTAATGGCCGTTGGGTTAAGCAATACGTTGTGACTGTTGGAGAGTGATATCTTCAGAGATTCATCAGCAACCACTCCCAAATGGTTAATTTGCTGTCATTAACTTACTGGATCTACATTGACACACAAACACATTATGTCACAGCCCAATTTTATGATGCGAGGATATATGAAAGATATATCTATACCAGAGACTTATATTTATTTTTGTGCGCGTGTAAGAAAGAGTTGGGTGGTATTACCAATATTACTTTATCTCCCCAGAAGATTCCCGCGTACTATACCAGAAGTGTCACTTTCAGTATACTAAATTTGTCAATAATGAATTTTCTCTAGTTTATATGTGTAACAATATTTATATATTGTTAATTTGTTTTACAAAAATTAAACAGTTTGATCCAATGGCAGTAAAATTGAAGCATCGCTAGACTGAATACATTTATATTTATGAAAATGAAACAAGATGTGACGTCTTTCTTTTCTACACCAACCGCATGTATGAGTGCAATTTGACCCTAGAATTCGTCGACTTCCAATTGCAAAGGGTTATTTTACATGCATGTCCATTCGAAATCTTAGAGACTTTCTCTTGCCACTAACAAGGTTAAACAAGTATATTTCCTGGCCAACACAATTATGGAACTCTGAACCACCTGGTTAATGAGCCAGTGCCTTATTCACTGAGCCACCGTAGCTTCCTTTAAAAGCAGAGTGTTAAACCACATTAAGTCAATAATGGCCGATATATACAACGAGGGCTGTGTTCAGCACGATACAGTTGATTGGGATACCTAATAAGAGGAAATAAAACCAGGAGTTAAAGTGTTGACATACCAATAACGGTGAGGTTAATGTCTCTAGAGTGGTCTGTTAAATCTACTTTACATCTATATATACCAGCATCTTGTGATGTCACATTTGTTATATTCAAAGTAATGTGCTGCCCTTGTCTGGTTGCAGTCTTCTGTATTTCATACCTGTTCGTTATATCCAGTTCTTTTGCATTGGATCCATTAACCTAAATTACAATGATATGGAATAATGTGGGATATTAAGATATTTCCTTAAACCCCCTTTTTAATATTAAGTCACCTTCTAATACTATCTGTCCTTTTCTTATATTTCTCCAGAACCCTTTCTGGATAATTTCCCGGTCTATAATAAAACAGGTGATATGTGTTCAAATATAATTGATCAGTAGTATAGCGAGCATGTTGCCAACTACATTCCCATAGTCTGCTTAATTTGAGGATGTGGGCGAGTTTATGGGATGGTTAATGCTTAAGTGGTGGCTATTCAAAGTTTTGCAAATAAAAATACCCAGGGTCATTGGGGTAGGATCGAATGTGATCATACATTTTTTGGGATAATAACCGAACTATAGGTCAGATTATTATAAATTGGAAAAACTTATGATACATTTGGCACACTAATATACATTGTCGTATTAGCCAACTAGAATCCACACTGACAACAAGACATCTGCCAATTCAACAATGCTGTTCTCGCAAAATGGTCGGAAATAGTAATCCGTTGCATATCTATTTTCTGGGAAGCTTTTACCCGTTTCTAAAAAAAAAATAGGCAGACAATAACGGACATAATTCTGACATACGGTCATAATATAAAATATAACTCTACCTTTAACAGAGAGACGTCATACTTTTCACCATTTAAGTCGCAATCCAGTTGAGTATTGCAGCCTGTTAAAACAACCGGTTTACTGTTACCGGTAGTCACCCAAACAACCGATGCAACTGCAAAAATCAAAACAACATCACACGCCCTGATCACAAAGTACGCGGGCAATGACTTTTATTGTTAATTTTGTCAAGATGGTCGTATTGCTTGCGGGACGAAAGACGTCCAGTAGATATGAAAGACCAAATGGCTCTTTATTCATTGTTCTTAATTTATAGTCTTTAATTCTTCATTTGTTGTCGTACTCCGACATTTGTATTTGTTTAACAAGTCAGACATTTGCCATCAAAGATTTGTATTTTGGTTTAATTTAATTTTAGTTATATAAAGATAAAATTTATTTTAGAAGATCAAAAAATTAGGCTACATTTACATTTCAACAACAAATTTCCAAATACAAATCTTGCAAAACATTTCTCCAATAACATTGCTCCAAAAACATATTTCGAAATTCATCGAACCGGAACATTATGACAACATGAGCGAAAATCAACCTGACATACAATAAGTCACCATACAAAATGGGGAATCGAGAAAGCATACAATAATAAGGCCGCGGTTAATTAATTGTCTGTTTATCATGACCTGCCCGCATGTCTGTTTTTATCCGTAATAATTACGCACTTCTTTAATTATTCGGTCAAATTTAGTATTTATTAGTAAGGAGAAAATTCGTTGAAAATATTTGTAAAGTTACGGTTTTTTTTGGCCACGCTATGAACAATCTATTTATTTTATTCATAAATGTAACAAATATGAAGTATATATTATTATACAGTTCTATTATACGCGTCGACGGTGTATAACTAACTCGGCAAAAATACGAAGCCTGTCCGTAAACAGGAAGTTCTACTATGAAGCCAGCGCGATTACCCAGACACACTTTAGTCAGTGATTTTGACAAGACTGTCGTCTTGGAATAAATTTTAATACATGGTGTCGTATATTATCTAATAAATTCTATAAACTCGGCTTGTAAACGTTTTCCATTACGGATTTATGTTAATTTCTGATTTATCGCCGAGACGTATTTAAAAAGGAATGACAACACTAATATAATGTAGATCCTTAGAACTAGAATACTATGGCGTTTGTAGCGCCATCTATTTTCATAACACTATATTAACAAGTCACGTTTTTCCTTTGATTTACCCTTACTGGATATTCGTAACTGTAAAGCAGGCAAGCGGACGGAATAATTGATAAATCTCGTCTGCTCTGCACAACAAAATGGTTGTTTGCACGTGTACTGTTGTCCTGACGAAAAATTTACTTATACTATTAAAACCAACAGCAAAGATTTTCCAAGACAATGATTCAGTTACAACCGTATGTGCCTCATTCGTAGAGAAATGCGAGACACTCGCACATATCGATAGTGAAAATGAAAGTAGAAACACGTAACGTTACAAGACTATCATATCCCTGAGCATTCGTCAGACAGTCAGCCGCTTGATTCCAGATGGAGAAGATGTTGCAATCTGTATCAGCAGACTCGTCGGTTTAAGAGAATGTTTTTTATTGTAGTCTTTGCTTGTATCCTATGTACTCAGTGTTTAATATAAAACGTAAAAAACGAACTGATGCATTGTTATTCCTGGTAAGACAAACGTCTTAACTAATGAGAAGACACATTTCTTAACTACTGAGATAGTGAGAAGCAAAGAAGACAATTGAAAATACTAGACGATCACAAGGTTAATAGGATATGTAGTACGAAAGGGTGTATGGGCCATACGTACGATGTGGCGACCGGTTTGTCGGAGGTCAGCTTTCCACGTCTGACAAAAAAGACTCATGGTGCTACATATCGTCTTTTATTCTAATAAGTATTCATTTATAAGATAATCTATACCCACACTTTTATCACGCTTCAAACGTAGAATAGTCTGTTCAATTTATTTTGTACTGATTGGGGCGCCAAGTTCGATGAAAAAGCGTTTCAGGTATGCCAGTATTTTCAACAGGGGTACTTAATTACCTATATATAGCAAGGGTGTATTTTCATTAACGCCTGACTCATTCATTAACAAGAAATAATAAAACAAGTGACTATGGAATAATTTTTGTAATTTATTTAATTGAAAATCCAATTTAGATTTTGTTTTACAATACCATAACAAAGAGAGTCCCTGTAGCCATATTCCCAGTGTCCATTTGATCAGAATAAATCAACAGTAAACCTGTATAATAAATCGCTTTCTATGGATTCTAGAGATAATTAATTGTCGGCTTTTACGAAACGAAATGGTTTCGTGGTGGTACTTCTGGATGTGATTGACAAAACAACTACGTCGAATCGTCTTCGTCGCTGGTCGCAGCACACCAGTAGACATAGTTCTACATTACAATATTTAAAATTAACATCTTTCTTTCTCTCAACCCCAACCCCTGTAGAAGTCTAACCAGTGTGGCAAGGCTCAGGAGACCACTACACCATGAAATATTCGTCTTCTAAAGAATGTACCTGATGTCTGGTCTTCTAAAGAATCTGCCTGATGTCTGGTCTTTTAAAGAATCCAATGTTGTTTCGTCTTCTAACGAATACAATGGTGTCTGAACCCTCACTCCACTCTTTTATAGATGCCTACCCCTAATTGATTTATGTCATAGATTCATAACAGCTAAATTCCAAATATGGAATAGATATGCACCTACCCCGGATATCGGCAGGGATTATTACCTAATTTGGTCAACAAATATAATATGCGTTTTATAACAAAGACAAATTTACAAGACCAACATGACAATTAATCTATAGCACAGTTAACGTATCAATAAAACCCAGAATATATTTTTGGTTATTAACGTAGAATCAATATTTTGTAAAGATGACCATATTGTTTTAGCCTTCATATTGCTCCATTTCGTATCTCTGAATTTGGAACCAATAAGTGGTCCATAACATATGGTCGCAAAAACAATATTTCTGCAGTATCTGTCTCACCGTTATACCTTTCTCATTTAATCTAACACCGGCAATGTAATCGGCTTGGCATTCTTTCCATTCTAAATTAATAGCTCATGATCGGGAATATCTTTACTTTGGGATTGAAGTTTTAACAATATCAACAAACAAGGAGAAAGTGCAGTTTTTATGTGCATTCTCAGCTCTGGCGTCATCTTTTACGATATGTTTAGTTCATTGTATAAAAATGATTTAATCAAATGTTTCTGAAGATATACATGATCAAAATCTGTTTTATTTTTAGATTGAAGTCTAAATATCGAAACATGAAAATCGAGCTAACTTCACACTGGGGGTATGAATTTACTTTGTAATGTTGCTTTGGTATAAGTCACATTTTTATCTTAAAGCGAGGGCCTCGGTCACAACGTGAACATTGTCATGTTCCTACGACAGGTAAGCACATTTTTTGAGTGCAATCATCTCACATATGTTAGATTACAGTTTTACCTGTCATTACACCAAAGGTACAAGACTTTTTAAAAGTTACATTTTTATTACAAATTTTTATTATATTACCTGCATAGTTATATTTATCTTTTATTTTTAAAACTACTGTGAAATTTATGGTTGGCGCAATACAACCCAGTTGGAGCTGGCAAGCCATAACGTTTTATTTCATTCATTACAATAACTGGCGAAAGACTATGTGTGACTACTTAAGTCTATATTTGTTAATACAAACATAACTAGGGTGTTTTCGGTTGATATCCTCTGCGCACGACCTTTACATGACCGTGACTTTTAAATATAAATTTCTTAAAATATACTGATACTTTAGACGTAACATATTATGTTCTCTCAAGTGGGGACCGAAGCTTTCAATTTATTGTTAAGTATCTATATCGACTCTCTCACACATACACTACATGGTTTTCTAAAGGGGAGTATACAATACCCACAAAAATGTTAAGACACCAAACGCCTGAAACCATATTTCATTTCCGTATTTAAAGCACGACAAGTAAATTTATTACGGACCTATTTCGTGTGTTGGCACGATATAATTTTTTTAAGTTATCATTGTGAGTTCTCTGATACATTTTAAACAATTATCCAAGAACTCCATCAACCAATCAATCCGTTCTCCTTGTGCAACGACGCCGAATCAACCTAACATAAATTTGAAGATTTTCGCACAGAATAGTATGCTACGGTAGAACTACTAGATATAATATACTATTCAAAAAAAGTAGGGGATATTTGATTTTGGGGGCATAATACTAAAATATGCAAATGACTACGAAAAAAGTCACTATAGAACCTAACAGAAGAAACATTTCCAGTTACATGTGACGCCCAAACGCACCAATAGCTACCGCATGGAATGCAGGTGATGCTTGGGATCATCATGGGGGTCCAACCCAAGATTTGCACGACTCTGACTTTGAATGTAACAGTCATTGTGGCATTGAATTCCAGGGTGGAAACATCAGTTTAATTGTTTTAGTGACCAGAAAACAAATTTTGATATGCGTCGGCTTACCCAAAATGAAAGGTTACGTGCCCTTGGCATGCTACAGATCGGCACAACACAGGCGGTTGTGGCGCGGACGATGAATGTTTCTCAGTCTGTCATAAGCAGGCTATGGTCCAGATACCGTGATACACAATTTGTACAGGACAGACCACGCTCAGGTCGACCAAGGGCGACAACTCAAGCCCAGGATCGATTTATCCGTACCTTGGCCTTGAGAAATCGTGTCATCACAGCAAATCAGATCAGCGCTCGTCTTCAAACAGACACTGGTGTGAGAGTGAGTGGCCAGACGATTCGGAATCGACTGCATAGGGGTCACCTTCGCGCCCGACGTCCTCGCGTGATCCCTTGTTTGAGAGATCATCACATTCAGGCAAGACGTCGTTGGTGTAGGGATCGTCAACACTGGGATAATCGACGCTGGAGCAATGTGATGTTTTCAGATGAGTCAAGGTTCACTGTTGATTTTTTGGACAGACGTAGGAGGGTGTGGCGTCGTCGAAACGAGCGCTTCCAAGACGTTAACGTCATCAGACATGATCGATTTGGGGGTGGTTCTGTTATGGTGTGGGGAGGCATCACTGTTGCTGGAAGAACGGCTTTACATGTTGTTGCAGGGCGTGTTACAGGCCAGTACTACCGGGACAACATCTTGGCAGTCCATGTTGTGCCGTTCGCACGACGTCATGGCCGCCGTTTCATCTTCCAGGATGACAACGCAAGATGTCACAGGGCCAGGATCGTTACAGGTTACCTCCAACAACAGAACATCACCACATTACCTTGGCCAGCACTGAGTCCCGACCTCTCCCCCATCGAGCATGTCTGAGACATGCTTGGACAGAGGTTACGTCAACGTCAACAACGTCCTGCCAATGTCCAAGAACTTGCTGCTACGTTGCAACAGGAATGGGACAATCTGGACCAAAATGACCTTAGACGTCTCATTAGGAGTATGCCACGTCGGATCAATGCTTGTTTGGCAAAATTATTTGCTCAACCGGAGCTATATTGTGAGATACTAAACTTTTTAAAAAAGACAAAATTTTATTATAAGTTTTAACTGTATATATATATATGTATCCTATCTTCTTTCATTTTAATTGTTTATATTCATAAAGTATTTGATATTTATTTTTAACTTTATATATTATCTGTGATATTTGTTTTTATTTATGGATATAAATATATTTCTGTGATTTCCTTTATTTTGTCTTGAATTTTTCACCATATGTTTGGCGCAATATAGCCCGGTTGGAGCTGACGTGCCATAAAACCACATTTCATTCATTCATTCATTGTTTGGCAAACAGAGGAGGATTTACCCGTTACTGACTTGGTTGTGATGCTGTGGTAACTTTGCTGTTTGACCCCGGGTATCATTTTACCCTTATAATGGTCAGTCTGTGCCTTACTTAGTCTAACGATCATTTGGAATAAATCGATGAATGTGAACTTCATTTCATTTTGTCATTTGTTTCTTCGTCAGTTTCATTAGGTGACTTTAATAACACTTAAAAATCAAATATCCCCTACTTTTTTTGAATAGTATATTTTAAAAAACAAAAATAATAAAAACCTGCCATATTTTCCATCCGGTACAGTAAACAGAACCTTTTTTGGCCTTACCATAAACAAAACGATACAAATTAAGAATGTAACGGTTCAACAATTATTGAACCGGTTGATTGGTCGTTAAAAACCCAACCGCAACTGGTTAACCGATTTATTCAAATTTGAATACAAATTTCTATTAAAATATTTGTTGGACCACAGGAAGACTTGGTGATGCCATGGACCTTATTATAAGGTCCATGGTGATGCATGTTTACATTATTAGTATTATAGCGTTTAAGTCCCAAAACGTTTACACAACTTTTAACAGTAATTTAAAGATACGTTCCCGTGTACACACTGGGGGATTTGATAATGTATTTGAACAAAAAACATATTCAAACTAATTAATCAAAATATTGCTTCAAATTCTTCTCAAAACACTGTTTACGCTAGGGAATACCCCCGATATAAAAGAAATATTAAAAGAGGCCACGTTTGTGTCACGTGACTTTGCCGACGAACTACCTAGCAACGGGTGCGAAGTCGGAGGAGAATTCATTGCATACACAAGACGATGTTGTCGTTAATCGCTATCCATTTATCATAAATATCGAAGCCTAACTAAATTCTCGGATTATTCACTGCCCA
Organism: Patella vulgata; assembly: GCF_932274485.2. Lineage (NCBI taxonomy): Eukaryota > Metazoa > Mollusca > Gastropoda > Patellidae > Patella > Patella vulgata. The sequence goes on from NC_065879.2 coordinate 91,115,995, forward strand.
CGTCTTTTTCCGTGACTTTATCTTTGAAAGTGTTGTACGTCTAACTCTTCATAAAGTTTATCAACATGTACATCAAGCGCTCAATCTCCGCGTGCAACCTTTGACGTTACGCGAGCAGACATTCCTAATCGTCGGCCTGCCGATTAGGAAAACCCTTACATTTATGTCCTGTATGCGCCCCAAGAGTGTTTTTCAGGGAATTCATTATTTTTCTAGTTAGGTTGGATCTTTCTACTTTCCATATATACCACAAATGCCGAGATTTGAAATAACCAACCGATAAATACTTTTCAGGAAACGTAGCTTTAAAGGCATTATCCTGTGATATAATAATACATGACCAGGACTATATAAAATATTTAAGTGGTGTTTAGAAATGAAATGAAATGTGGTTTAATGGCACGTCAGCTCCAACCGGACTATATTGCGCCAAACATAAATATTACGGTGATTATTACGAGACAGGATAAATTATATGCATAAGTAAAAACTATAACACAGTAAGTAAATTTTTAAAAAAAATCAATCTTTTATGGATGCAAATATTTAAAAACCAATATATATATATATATATATATATATACACAATGAAAATTTATGATAAAATCCCGTCTGTTTTAAAAAGTCTAACACTTTGTTATATAATTAACTATTCTAATATATATATATATATATATATATATATATAATATGTATATATAGCTCAAAATTCATCACTACATGTATGTAGGCCGAAACAATACTGAATAAACAATTTGGCGTTACGCATTGGGGTCACGTGGGGACGAAAACTATCAACAGTCAGCATTCCACAACTTCCAATTCCAGAGTTGACCGAGAAAGTTCTTCGTGATTTTCTTACGTGACCCTCCCCCCCCCCCCTTTAATAAACCCCATTTCATTCATTTCATTCCAGAGTCTAGCTGGTCACTATCAGTTTTCCTTTCTGATATGCTGCAAACTATGTTGACGCATACCCACACTTTGATAGTGCTAATATAGCCCCTTTTCTTGGACAGTTTCCCTTGTCAGTGATATAGGACAGAGGGTCTGACTTGGACAGCTTCCTATAGTCATTCTGATGGTACAAAAACACCAAGGTCCTGTGTACACTTTGCTGTGCATGTAAAATATATCTTGGAAGTTGGAATTCGATATAAGGGTAGGCCGTAGCGCTGCTGTCCAGACAAAATTTCCCTCATAGCACACTTTTTGGCATGTGCCTGTCTTCATTAGCCCAGTCATAGCAGAACAAAAGGATGTTAAACCCCCATTTCATTTTTCCAATTTTCTCAAACAGCTGTGGATATAAACTTTTAATATTTAAATGTATACTTTGTATTTTATAACATTCTTAACCGATATAGAAGGAGAGAGAAATGGGGGCTAACGTCCACTCGACACAAACTAGGTCATTTCGGGACTAACATATGGTTCAATTATATTGCAATCATTTGCCTGCGCGTAGGGGCTCTTTAGCAGTGGTAGGAAACCGGGGGACCGGAGAAAAGCCACGAGGTGGGACAGGCGACCCTTATCCGTGTCACGTACAACTGGGGAATCGAAACCACGCCAGTTGACTCAATGACAGACCTTATGATACACTGCATACGTGCTAAGTATTCGACCATCCACTCCTACCCCCACCGGGTCTTTTAAATAAAGTGCATGTATAGATACTTGTAATATACTTAGTTATATATAAGTTGTGCTAGATTTGTAACGTATCTGTGCAATCGCATCCAACAGACATAAACTGTCATTTAGGGCTAAGTAATTCAGTTCAGGTTCAAGAACTCGTACCAGGAGACTTTAGTAGTTGGTGTGTGGGGGGGGGGGCAGAGAAAATGCCCATTTAAATTTGGTATCGAAACTAAACCACTTGACTGAATGACAGACATTATGATCTAAAGCGCACACGTTGGACCTCTCCAGTCACGCTCACGGGTAAATAGTATTTGGTTATTGGTTGACTGTATTTCCCATTTACTACCGCAAATAATGGATTATTTTAACGGTTTTAATGGTTGTTTATATTTTAATAACTTTGCTCATCAAAATTTGACATTAGATTAGCGGCCACAAATAATGTTTATTTAATGTCAGATTTAGGATAACGTCATTTTCATAAATCTAACGTAAAGTTTAAGTCATTTTCTAACGTTAATCTTACCTAAGTGAGGCAAACTTTACGTCAGAAAATGACGTTAATATAACGTTATTTTAACGGTTTTAATGGTTGTTTATAGTTTAATAACTTTGCTCATCAAAATTTGACATTAGATTAGCTGCCAGAAATAATGTTTATTTAATGTCAGATTTAGGATAACGTCATTTTCATAAATCTAACGTAAAGTTTAAGTGATTTTCTAGCGTTAATCTAACCTAAGTGAGGCACACTTTACGTCAGAAAATGACGTAAACTTTACGTTAACCATTTTTACGTACATTTTACGTTAATGATGTTATGTGGGGAGCCGCAAGCGAAATATTACACTAAAATTGAACAATATGTTACTCCCGAATTGACCTAGTTAAACCCCGTTTCTCTCTATAAATACAGTTCAGCCGCTATAGTGTGGTTTATCCTTGTTTACCCTGTTTTCTGAGGATAAGATGTGTCTCACCAGTTGACTTAGTAATAGTAATTAATTATTACTTACCTCTGACAACCGTTACATACAACATATATATCAAAATTATGTAACTCTTCATTATGCTTAACATATATTAAACAAGGAAATAATTATGTAGAAACGTTAAAACACACACATTAATTAACCAGACATATGTCGCCTAATATCAAAACTAGACATTAAACAAAACAAAACCCACACGTCATTATTGATTCACCGGTTGCCATGTCGCTAATAACTAATTAAAGCGGAAGCGAAACAATTTAGAACTAAGGAGATAAACCCTTCACTGCATAGGGAAAGGTTGCAACTAGACCCTACACCTTTTACCCATAACTACTCATGCTGAATAATTGCATATTTTTTAAATATAATCCACTAGTCATAATAGCTTCATAAATTACAACCAGGATTTATCAAAAAAATGAAAACGGCTTATTTATCAAATACAGACGGCAATTCTAAACGGGTCCTTTTGAAATTTTGCATACATATTCCTTTTACCCTAAGGAGGGTCCCTATTGGTGAATGTGTGACCCCCACGGGCAGAGTCACACCCATTTTTACATTTGTCTGTGTTGCCTACAGACCACAATTCCTAATGGATCGCCTTGGAACTTGGCATATGTATTCCCTATAGCCTAAGCACGACAACAATTGGTTTTGATGCATGTCCCAATCCTCAGGGACAGAGCCACGCCCATTTTTTCTGTTTTGTGTCTACAGACTGGAATTCTGAATGGATCAACCTTGAAATTGGCATATTTATTCCGTATACTGTTAGGACAGCAACTATTTATTTTGGTTCATGTCCCGACTCCCAGGAACAGAGCAGCCCCCAATCGTTGTGTTTAGCGCCTGAAGGCCACAATTATGTTTGGATTATCTTGAAATTTGGTATACTTATTCCATATAACCAAATACGGACAGGGATATACCATATTCACATGACTCTCAATCATATTTCCACATGTATAATCAAACCCAAATGAAACAGAAAGCGATAAACACGATTATACACAAAAGAAACGATGTACCGCATCTCTCGGGCTTGACTGGTAAGTCCAAAAGCGTTAAGAAAATGAGAAATGTTACTTGGTTTATAGTGGAATGTGCTTTACATCAAAGATATTTCTATCAGACATATATATTATCAAAACTAACACCTACATCCAGATCTTCTTGGGATGATCAACGCCTGGTTTCTTGCCATTGCAGTTACCCCTTACATCCTAAATATGTAACGCTTTGGCCATAGAAAAAAACGTACGTGCTAAAATCTTCCAAAACCCGCCAATTTTCGCCTAATTCCCACTCTATTCATACGCCCGGCGAGTCTGAGATAGAGTAGCGTGGAAATCCACCCAAAATCATTAAATACACGAAACGCTCTGGAAAAGGCTTTCCTAGGAATCCAAAGTTAACTACCGTCCTTGGTAGGATGGGCCACGAGGTTCGAGATAGAGAACAATCAGATGGATGGTGTTGTAGAAATACATGACCCAAATAACGCCCTTGGAGTCTTGTTACATCTCTCTGAACATGGTTAATTCCGTTATTCAGTGAAGTTGTCGTGGTTTGAAGCTAAATTTTAAATCGCAAGGTAATCACACAACCCTTTGGCGATTTGTTTACAATATTTTTTTATTTCAGATGTGTTATAATTGAGACATTTTGTTGTCCATTATAATGCTGCTTATAATGATGGTAGAGCACACGGTGGTGTTTCCATTATTCGTAATTCTGCAGGACCAAGTCGCCCTTAACTCGCCTTTACAAGCAGTTGCTGTTACCGGTGACTCTTCGCATTCCCATTACACTCTGCTCTATATATCGCCAACCTAGTTGACCTTTTCGCGGGAGATTGTAATGGCCACCAGTCAGTCTAGGGTAGTCCCGATGATAGCAACAGAGGTAAACAAAATGGTCGACATCATTAACATAAATAATGTGTGCTTATTAAGTGATGACACGACAACTTATCTACATCCTGCCACAGCTTGCTTCTTTTCCTTCCCTCAATCTCATTTTTTGCTCCTCGGTCGTGTTTCAGGATTTTACATGGATGGTAAATGAAGATCTGAGAGGTAGTGACCACTTCCCTATCATGATAAACAATAATCGTCATTCTCCGGTCGAAAGACCTCACAGATGGATGTTACATAAAGACTAATAGGACGTTTTGAATCTTTTAATGCGAAGACGTTAGAAGATACAGATATGGCCTTATTCACTTCAATTCTGCAAGATTCAGCTAAACAGGTGATCCCAAAGACCACGAATGAACGCAAACGTTTCCGTAAATAATGGGATTTAAAGAGCCACCCTCTCATGGATAATACTGCAGCATACCAAACGGTCCTGGTGAAGGCCCGTTGAATCACACGCCAAGCAAAGGATTCTGCATGGCAAGGTTATGTTTCAATGATAAATTCCAGTACCACTTCCAAATCGGTATGGGATAGGATTCGTAGAATCAAAGGTAAAAGTAGTATATTATCATTTCTCTAAATGGTGATTATTCCAAACTTTTTTCCTGATATGGCCAATTCTCTGGCTAATTCCTTTGCATCCAATTCATCATCCAATTTCTTGCGGAGATTAAATTCTCTAAGGGAACGTGGGCCCCCCATTCCCCGCAATGATTGCTTGGTTGTTTTGGATTTGGGATTAAGGTGAGTCACCTAAGGTAGGCTACATTAAACCTGATGTATTTACTGGCTGGAATTTCCTCCCGATGGTCACATCTCTCCGTCCTCCTCCCACTTTAACATTCATCTTTGGACCACGTTATTTCTATATTTATCTGATATCTCTAGATTTATTATGGTAAGATGACACCGATGAACCACCCATCTTAAAAGGCTTTGGTTATTAAATAATGTAGAAGTCACGTCATGATCCAAATTCATAAATAATGAATTAAGCGAAGCATATATTTATCGTTGATGTTAAACATACGTATACAATTTCATACAACGCCTTCTTTATCTATACTAATATTTGTGACTGTCGTTTGTCTGTCTGTTTGTCTGTCTGTTAGGGTTGGCGGCTACACTAGGTCTGCCCCGAGTCTGAAATTTGGGGTATAGGCGTAGCTCGGAGCGGGGAGTAACATAGGCCAGGTGGCGTTAGTCTACCACTTCCGGTTTCGGGGTTATGACCCCCGATCGAAGCCGGGCATTCTTCTAGTATTATATATTATTATTGGCATACTTATTCAACAAGGAAGTTACCCAAAGCAATACATGTGTTATTGATTAATATGTGTCATCTTTTTATTTTGGAATTTTGGCGGGGGACATCAGCCTCACTGTTGGCTTGTATTTTTACACATGTGACGGGATTATGCTTGGCTTTCACGTGGGCTACGAATGTCACGAATTGTCACGAATCCAAACTTTTTTCCGATTCGTAGATAAATCGTAGATGGGTCTTGAAGTTCGTAAATGGTTCTTATTTCGTTCTTGTTTATTGGTATTGTTCCTAGCCGTTTGTCGCTCGACCACGAACGTGTTTGTTTGTCGAAAACTTTCGTGGGCCGGTCTACGAAATTCGGAATGTGTAGATATATCGTAAAACCATCGTAACACTTTCGTATCGTCCGTATCAGCTTCCTATTCGATTCTTGGACATCCGTGGTTATTCGTAGCTCCCTTAATTTCGCGAAACCTACTATAGACTACCAATTTCTCGACTATCGGCGAGAATAGTGGCGAATGGAAATTAATCGAAATTCGTGGTGATTCGGCGAAAAAAATCGTGGAGAATCGGCATTAGTTACAAAGCCGTTACGAATAGTTTAATTCGTGGGTAATTGATGGAAAAATAGGCCGAAGGTCGAGATAGGGTTACGAATATGCCGAATTCAGTTCCGAATATGTCGAAATCAATTACGAATAATATGCCGAATTCAGTTACGAATATACTACGCTGGGCGCGTGAGATTTTGAATCCGCGGAGGATTCGTGATATGTTTGACACATTCGGCAACAATTGTTGGAGGTTCGGGGTATTCATAGGTGATTCGTGGTGGATTCTGGATGTTCGCGCCTGTTCGGGGCGGTTTCCACGACGTTAAACGAATTAAGGCAGCAACGAATTTCACAGAATAGAAAAGGAAGCTGTTACGGGCGATAAGAAAAGATTCCGACATGTTGAACTACTACGGACAATACGAATGTTTAAGAACCAAATAAGAATCATTTGCGAACTTTGCCGAATCGCCACGAATTTCTATGAATCTCGATTCGTGATATTCGTAGCCCACGTGAAAGCCAGAGGAGCATAAAAGATATTGACCATTCGTTTAATTGGTCCAGTGTCACGATAGACATAGAAGATGTTAATACAACCGTCTTAATGGCAGGTTCCCACAATCACGATTCGCGCCATGAAAACGCGATTGCGGCGTCAAATTGTCCAAAGTCTCTTTGTAGGGCGGGGGTGGAGTCCTACACGATAAGCTTCGCTCCTTCATCTCTCGCAGAAGACCGGCACCGCCAGCTGTAACCCGATTTTTTTCCGGCAGTTGAGGCTCTGCCCCTACCATTCACTGAGCCCGTACGTTTATACATGTAAGTGTCATAATTCGTCATCGTCGTTACATTTGTCTTTTCAGACATGTGATGACATATGATGATTATGAAGTGATATGATTGACTATAAATGAAATCTAAATATATGTCGCCATTAACGGAATATTAATGAGTCCTTGAATAGCTACAACACGACTAGCCACAACAATTACACTGAAAAAACCCTTGTGTTGGATCTCAACACAAGAACTTGTGTTAAAAATATTTAACACATGTTTGTGTTGTATTGCATTGCAATGACACAAGTTTGTGTTCTTTTCAATGTCTTAACACAAACTTGTGTACATTTATAAAATCTTATGTGTTTTTTTCCATATAATTAATTACGTCGACATTAAAGATAACATTTATTATGTTCCTTTATCACATTATGTTTTTCATTTATTGAGAAAATCTGAATGGGATTGGGGAACTGGATTAGGGATCTGGCCTAGCCTATATGTAAAACCACTTTTCCTGAATTTGAATGTCGAGTAATTCACTTGATTTATTTTTTAATATTTCTAATTATCTAAAAGGATATATTAATTATTACAAACATTAAGTAGAAATCGCAATGTATGTATCGTGCGATGCATTTAATATCTCTTTTAAAACAACGTATTTTATAACAGTATTCTGATATAAAGAGATCAAAGTTTTAGTCAATTATTATCTAATTATAAACTATTTATTTAATTAGACATAATAAAAGATTATTCTGATTCTACTCTTTGTTTATTTTCACATCTTGTCTCAGACAATATACAGAGACAGGTTATTACAATGTCTGCATTTGGAAGTGTCTGATTGATATCGCCCCAATAAACTTGACACATCAAAGACAATAACAATTGTGTTATATCTACGTTTTAAAAAAATGTTTGAATGGGCGTGGAAATAGTCGAGTTAATCTTTTTATTTAATTTAATTGGTTCATTAATCGAAATTGGAAATTTATTCTTACCTGTAAATGACCAATTAAAATGAATTACTCTTAAAACAAAGAAAGAAATATTTATTGAAGTAATTTTGCGGTATTAAACCCTGTGGTACTGCAAATGTTAACTGGGGGTTGGGATGGTCTAGAGTGTCACGCTTCGACCTCTAGCTGGCCGGTCACCTCTGGCTTGCGGCTGTGGTTTCGATCCCTGGTGTGAGCGTATGTGGCATGGAGATAGGGGCGCCTTCTCAACCTCGTGGGTTTACTCCGGGTACTCCGGTTTCCTCCCACACGAAAGACCCCTGCGCGTAAGCTAAGATCATGAAAATAAAAAAAGACAACTTGTCTGCGATATCACCTTCGGTGGAAGCGGACGTTAAACACTAACAACAACAACAACAACAAATGTTAACTGTATTATTAAGCAGTGTGGTAATTCCTTCCTGGACTAGTATCGAAAAAAGTGATATTGTTGTGAAAAAAGTTTGTTCAGAAAATAAGAATATCAGGGTTGTGATTTTGGTATTTTTTAATACAATGTATTTATAACGCAAATTTTTCGTTTCGGTTAAAACAAAATTTACGTCCATTTTAATTGGCCGAAGGATGTGTGACTAATAGAAATATGGCGGGCGGACAAACTGACCAAACAGTATATTTCGAGGTATTTGAGGTAAGTTAATTTAATATTATATTATAACTGCATGTGCATAATTGTGTTTCTGTGTGATTAAATATTTAAAAAACCATTCTTAGGATACAACCTCGACACCAGTCCGCCCTGAATTGCAATGTTTGTTTTGTGTTCTGGGCGCCATTTTGAAAAAAAACTGACATGACCTATATAATACAATCCAGCGATAGTGTAGTCTAATTCCTTTAAAAGGGAATCTGAATTTGTTAATTTTCTGCAATATCGCTTCGGTGGAAGCGGGCGTTAAATAAAGCTATTTCACGTACAAAGACCTACAATAAAATCCAGGTGAATTGGGAAAAATATTCATGTATTTTCTTGATGAAGAGTAGCTATTTCAATTTGTAAATGCCCAGTCATCTTAGACAAATAATAATTCCAACTTCAAATCAGTTGTATTTATTCAAATCATACCATGAAGAATTGTATTTTTCCACTTGCATAATAATAAAAACTTGATATTTATTATTTTATTTCTTCAGGCCAAGAGCATGGAAAATTGGTAATTGCCTTGTATCACTGCTAACTATAAATCACAGGGAGCCTTGGGCAGAAATGATAATATGGTTCTCAGATATGTTACTATGGTTCTTCAGGCCAAGAGCATGGAAAATTGGTAATTGCCTTGTATCACTGCTAACTATAAATCACAGGGAGCCTTGGGCAGAAATGATAATATGGTTCTCAGATATGTTACTGTGTACAGACTGAACAGAAAATATGTATACACTTGCTATTACAGTACTGGCCAAATTAATAGCAATTTTTTCTAAAAACGTTGCAGAATTAACTCACTAAAATTGAAGTATGAATAAAATCACACACCGTGAATATATTGAACTGATTATTCTTCCACATAACCATAGGCGTACGGGGAAATTTTTGACTGGGGGGCGGTGGTGGTTGGTGCCCCAAAAATGTAGTTAGGTTCTTAGTATCTTACATAATAAGAATAAATTCGCTGTTAAATTGGACACATTCAAGAACACGGTATTTTTTTATACAACTTTTACAAAGTACAATTGTGTGCCCGAATTTTCCCAGCATTTGGTTCCCAAAATGGGCGGGGGCTGGGGGCGGCGCCAGCTCGTACGCCTATGCACATACCCATATTGACATCTACTTCACATTGCATTGTTGGTCGACGCAACGCCGTGTATAGATAAAGTTGCGACAACTGTGAAGCAAGGAATTTCATATGACGTCATGCAAACTTATTATCTATTTATATGACCTATTATATTGTTGGATGGGATGTCATAGATTTCAGCGAATAAGTGTATATAGGACATAAAACATACATTTTTTAAACGAAAAGTATAGCTGAACATACTATTATTAATATTATACAACAAGAAGCGCACATTATTGTTATATAGCCCTTTTTTTTATTCTATAAGAAAAATCAAAATAAAAGATACACTAGATAAAAGTACTATTAAACCAGGGGCGCATCTAGGAATTTTGAAAAGGGGGGGGGGGGCGCTGCAAAATGAAGGCATTGACCGCGGAGACGGTGCTTGCCGCTGAGGGGGGGGGCCCAAGGGGGGGGGGGGGGTCCCCAAGAAAATTATCCGTCATTTCCGTGCATCTGTAGCCATTCCAAGAGCTATTTCCCAGACTGGTGTGTTTGAGTCGATGGTTTGAGTCATTTGGGATCCCTACAACGGGTTGGGAACGGACATATTTGAGTCGGAGAAAAGGCACTTTCAGCCGTAAAAAAGGGCACTGTCGAAAATTAGGGGTTGGCGCGCGCCCCCCATTGAATCCGCCTCTGATTAAACATATTTAACTTGCATTCGCTTTTAAAGGAGCTAAATCGCTAATATTTGGGAACGAACTAGAAATTGTCACAAATGGGTCGCACTAACAGCGACATTTGTTTCAGGCATATTTGTTTCATCGGTGACACGTCTGGTGTCACGTGAATGCAACGACAACAGCCTGGTTGATTGATTTGTTGATTGGAGTTCAGATGTCTACATTAAAATCGACCACTTTCAGGCTGCCGTATTCACGGCCAGGCAAGACAGTCTTGAAATTTCTAGAAATTTTTCTGGGGGATACAGGCCCCAACAAATCCCCCGACGGTGCGTTTCACGACTTCGGCGCAAGACGGTGACCTTGAAGAGACGTCGAAAACCATTTAATAGACATAGTAAAAGTCATATCTTAAGAGATTATTGCTGGTCTTCTCGGAAAATGCTATTTTATATTTGACAGTCATTTTGAAAGAAATGCCCGGCGCCATACATGTGAAAAATACATTTTTTGATTTTTGTCAAATTTGGTTTTCGGCACATTTCGCCTCTATGACCAGTTTGTGTTTGAAAGATTTAAAAAGAAATTATTTATTCCCCCACCATTAAAACACACTAATTACGAAATATCGCTCTCAGAAACTTCATTGTTTCTTTTGCAATTTGTTTGGGGTAAGACGTCATATAAATAATATCAATCTGTCTACCACACAAATTTAACAGATACAATTGCATGTTATTCCACAGGTAGACAGACAGGGCCTCCTTTGAAGGGACTCAGTGAAGGGAACGCGGTTGGTTTAGAGTTTGTCTGACCCCTTTGAATATTTGCGTCTCATCTCCAATGAAAACAATCATGTTGCTCTCATGCTGTTCTCAACCAGAATCAAACATATATCGTACCTGAGATTTGTTAGCATGTTCCACACAACCCAACATTTATCGGCACCGGGATTAAGGGTGTATATCTTTGTTTCTAACGCTTATTGGGATTACGCCACGGAAACTACAATAAAAACTTATTTACAAAAACATTCTAAAGAGTGAAATAATTTAAATCAGCCGGCTGAAACCCCGTCTCCGCTATTTGTTCAATCATTCTTTAGGTATAGTGCCAGTTTCCACCGACAATGATATTGCAAACAAGTGTCCAATCTATAAAAGCATACATTCCTACAAAATGTTTCTTTAGTCAACTGAAACAATAAATTCATAACTATGCGAGGGTGTGGTGAGTAAATTCGTGGTAATAGTCTGAAAAGGCTAATGTGACATAGAACAAGGTCACATTGATGTTGACAAATACGTAAGACGATATGAACATCAACTAAAAAGATATGTAATGTGATTCAGCTGTAAGGTGATATATGCATATATGCAGCATAGATAATCAAAACTTCTATTCAAGTTAAACCAACTGTATCTATTTATTTAAGTCTTTCGTCGAGCTGAATACATTTTATGATTTATTGTCATCTATTGGTGGTTAACAGTGTGTAACTAAAAACTAAAATTGGATCTTATTATTGCCAATGATATAATGTACCTTGAATTTTTTATCACGAAGTCTATCGCATCCAGATATTTAAAGCGCGTTTACAATATATTCATTTTTTTGTATCGTAAAATTCATCTTCATTTGACGAACTACACCCAAACAACAGTCAGTGTAAACACGGTTTGGAGACTGTATCTGAACTACAGGGTACATCGAACTACAGTGTACATCATGCTTAAGAGACACTATCTAATATCCAACAGGAAAAATGACGATTAATTTAATATCCGCCAATTGGTGTTGCTGCTATTTTGTATTTTCAAAATTTATCTTCAAATTCAGAGACATCGAAAACCATATAAAGGACATTGCAAAAGTCATATCTTACGTATCTTAAGAGATGCCCTTTTAGTCTACCAAATTTATGGGGTTTTTTGTTAAATTGCCTTATACATGTATTACCAAATTCGGCAGCCCTTTTAAAAGAAATGCCCGGCACCACATGGAAAATACATTTCTTTAATTGATGTTTGTCTAATTCGATTTCCGCACATTTCGCGTACATAACCACGATATAATGGTCGAACATTACGTACATCAGATAAACTATTTTTAAAGCCCAAAACTGTTCAACTAGTCTCTTTTAGTTATCAAGCACCTGTTTTATGGGATAATCTACCATTTAGTTTAAGATGTTGTACATCTCTATATTCTTTTAAAAAACAACTTAAATCACATTTATTTAATGAGGCTTTTAACTGACTCTGTATACAATTGTTAACATGTCCATAATCTTGTTGTTTATTTATGATTACATTGTCACTTTGTAAAGTGCCCCTGAACATGTTTTATGAAAGGGCGCGCTATAAATATGCTGTAATAATAATCATAATAATAATAATATTACCAAATTTGGCGGCCATTATGAAAGAAACGCCCGGCACCATATAACAAATACTTCTTTTTTTTTAATTTGACGTTTGTCAAATTCGATTTTTCGGCACATTTCGCTTGCATAACCACTCTGTGTTTGAGGAATTTAAAAAGAAATCATTTATAATCCAACGAGTAAATAGTAAAACACACTGATTACGAGATATGATTTTGTTTGATATATTTATCACTGAACCAAACTGCATTGGTTTCTTTTGCATTTTTTTTTTTAGGGTAAAACGTTATATTATCCCTCAACGCCTAATACTGCAAGAAAAAAACAAATTTTGGTATGTAAACCTGTATGAAGCCATGACGTCATAGCTTTTATGGCGTCATAATTGGGACCCAAAATGGCGCCTGGAAATGAGTTGTCGTAACTTTCCCACAGTCTACTCACTCATGTGCTCATCGTTGTATACAAACTATCGTTGAAAAAATCAATTTACGTCGATTTTTGGACATTTTAAAAGCCGTAGTTCGATTCGGCGCCCAAGAAAAGATATAAATATACACCAAAAACATGGCAATCAATCAAGTTGAAGCGTTTTGGCGTAAAACACCTGTTTAGGCGAGATGACGTGTTTTTTGGTGTACATGAGTAAGCAATATTGCTACCTGACTAAAATACCCCCCCCCCCCCTCTTGCATTCGCATGTAGTCATACATATGAGTCTCAAAATTCTATACAGTGTATGTGCCACGTGCTGTACTTGGTAACTAAAGGTAAATTTCACCTACACATTATTTTTATAAAATAAAAATCTAGTTTTATCCAGACACCGTATAATACAGTTTAGGACACCGGTCTCCATTTCCAGATGCAGACTGACCGGTTTAAGTTGTTTGGAAACGTATCACGTATATTGAGTTAGTTGCTCGGCCCTCAGGTAGATAAATATAATAGCTTTTAACACAACATTATGCTGTTTTATTTTCCGAAATAATAATCGACATTGGCCCTTTAACGCCGCCACATGTGTATAAATAAAATAGATATTTGAGTAACGTCCTTGGAAAATAAGTATGCAAATAACAATAATATAATAATATAAACACCGTGTGTGAAATTGTATACGTATGTATAACATCAACGATAAATATAGTTGGGGTTATTCATTATTTATACATTTGGATCATGACATGACTTTTAGAAAATTTGACGGTCGCAAACGCGTTTTCCCAAACAAGCAATAACTCGTCGCGGGGTATATCTGCTATTCTAGCCCGTGAATTAAGCAACTTCAAATTTTCCAATCAGTTTGCAACCGAAATTCCATTCTAACCCGACCTGAATTCCAGCCATCCAATCATACTGTTGCAGCTGCATTCACAAATAATAATCGATGCCTGAAAAATGTCGCACAAAGTAGGGTGGCTCCAGACAAAATGTTTTAACCCATAGCCAATTCAGTACAAATTCGTGGTATTCAGTTAAAAGAAAAACTAAAATAGTGTTTTATTAGATTTCAGGCACTTTATTTTGCCAACTAGATGGAATAATAATGTTTGTTTTCACTTTACCCGTCTCGCCGAAAGTTGGGGGGGGGGGGCAGCTACCCCCTTCCCCTCCCCTGCCACTGGTTCGTACGCCTGTCTACCAGGTACTTTAAAACCTTGACTAAGTTTGATTATAAACATTGTTTGCTTTGACTAAGTATAAATAATCAGTTTGATTGCTCAATACTTTTCCAAAAGATAGATCTGCAATTAATAAATATGTATTATCTACTGATTTGGAGATTGGCTTTGTGTTTCTAAAACAGAAAGAAGTTACAAATTTTGTGGAAGAGAAGAGGAATACTTCCAAGTACCAGCATACAAAGATAGAATTTACTACAACCAATGTTACAAAACAAGACACAGGTATGTACGGTAGGATTTGTGATATTTATATAGATCTAAATACATAAATATCACGGTTAATGGTATGCATAGATATTTACCGTTGCAGAATAAATTAAAGGCGCATAGGTCTTTGAGATGAATCGAAATGAAGCTCAACGGCCTACTGTTATGCATCACCAGGGCTAATAAAAAATGTTTTACGTCATTTATAGAAATGATTCAAATCTCAAAAATGTAATCGATTTATGTTTGTCAAACAAATTATTTTTATACACATTGAACAACATTTGAAAATTGATTTTATACCAAGTATATGCTTTGTGCACATTGTGTATTTTTTCTTGGATATAGCGAGGTCTTTACAGATGTATTTTATTAGTCCAACGAAAGGTAATGAAAGATGAATATTATATTGACAATTTTAGTCAAATCACTTTATTCTTTTCGGAGTTATCTGAGTCTGAAGTGCTGGCAAAATGTATCATAGATTGTTTATTAGCGTAGCAACGGTAATCGATAAACCAGACTAAGTCGCAATTAGAATTTTATAGTACAAAAGTTTGATGGCCGCGATGTTCTAATTTACATATAGTCGAAGGTATACGGCGTTCCAGAGCGTTTTTTTATGGGCTTGACATATTTAGACATATTTATAATTAAATAATAATGTATATACTATTCAAAAAAAGTAGGGGATATTTGATTTTTAAGTGTTATTAAAGTCACCTAATGAAACTGACGAAGAAACAAATGACAAAATGAAATGAAGTTCACATTCATCGATTTATTCCAAATGATCGTTAGACTAAGTAAGGCACAGACTGACCATTATAAGGGTAAAATGATACCCGGGGTCAAACATCAAAGTTACCACAGCATCACAACCAAGTCAGTAACGGGTAAATCCTCCTCTGTTTGCCAAACAAGCATTGATCCGACGTGGCATACTCCTAATGAGACGTCTAAGGTCATTTTGGTCCAGATTGTCCCATTCCTGTTGCAACGCAGCAGCAAGTTCTTGGACATTGGCAGGACGTTGATGACGTTGACGTAACCTCTGTCCAAGCATGTCCCAGACATGCTCGATGGGGGAGAGGTCGGGACTCAGTGCTGGCCAAGGTGATGTTCTTTTGTACCCCTGGGGTGAAGGGGGTGATAAGAATATACCCTTCGTATGACCTGCGTGTCGTAAAAGGCGACTAAAAGGATCCTTGTAATGGGGCAACGTGTTTGCCGTGCGTTGCGACCCGTGTCGGTGGAGAGTGGAATCCTGGTAATTGAGTGGGGATTTGGCTTGCGAGCCCTTTCTCTGCAACACATTACTTTGGCCCATGGTTCACCTAGACGGGAGGTCCGAGTGGCCCACTCTGATCAATCGGCTTTGGTCGTTTTAGCTTTGTAGAATGTACCCTTTTCCAATTTAATGCTCTGTTGTTTATTCACTCAGCAATTACTACCTTTGTGTCCTTAGTACATTCTACAAAGCGGCGGCTTGGGTCAATCAGGTTGGATTAGTATTTTTACTTTCTGGCTTGAGTATACCCCTCGTCGAGCCCTGAGGCCATGCGCTGGTTATCCGTGCTAGTCCTCCCCTTAGTAGGCAGGGAAGTAACCTGGGGGACGACGAGGGATGAATTTAAAACATATTACGTTCATGGATACCCCAATCCCCCCCACACCTATCAATGAACGACAAAAGCAGAAACGTCCTAATTCAGAGGACGTTTCTAACATATTTAAAACAAAAATGGCAAAGTCGTGGCCGAGGTTTCTCTTGATTGAGAGCCCCTCTACTGACTTATCCAAAGTTTCACCATTTTTGATAACTAAGGGCATTGAAAAAAGGAACACTCTTGATAGAATGTGTTAAGGAGCAGCAGGCTACCATGCTTCTTAAGTCAACAACATTGGCAGACATTCCTATCAAGGTGTCTCCACATAGATCATTAAATTTTAGTAGAGGCGTTATTCGCTGTCGGGATCTTGAAGGCAGCAGTGAGGATGAAATGGTAGAATACCTTTCTTCTCAAGGCGTCCATCAAGTTAAAAGAATTAGTGTACGCCGAGGCGATATGGTGATTCCTACAAGCACCTATATCCTCACTTTTAATCAAGGCAGGTTATTTAAATATACCTGTTGATTCTTATATTTCCAGCCCTCTTCGCTGCTATAAATGTCAGAAATTTGGACACAGCAAGACCGTCTGCAGGGGCAAAGACACCTGCGCTCGTTGTGGTCATGATGGCCACGAGAGCGCTGCCTGCCAGGCTGAGTTTTGCTGCGTTAATTGCAAGGGTAAGCATTTTGCTTATTCTCGCGAATGTCCAATATGGCAGAAAGAGAAAAGAATTCAACAGGTAATGTCTGAACGGAAGATTCCATATTTTGATGCTAGGAAGCAAGTAGAACTTACTTCACTCATTCCCATTGCACCACAAGGGAAATCGTTTTCGAGTGTAGTTAAAGTTTCTACAAAATCTATATCTGTTCAGACAGACATAACCTGGCCATATAAACAGAAAAAACAAAGACTTTGCCATCATCAGATCATGTACAAGGGGTCTCGAGCTCAACTGAGAGCTCGAGTCAATGCACTAACACTCTCCCTGATGGGACTGTGTCCTCCTTGCCTCCATCTGGAGTTATTGTGGCGATTCCCAATACTCCAACCCAAAATGGCAAGAAGGCTCCTCCCTTGCGCTCCTTTAAAGCTGACACTACTGATTCCAGTTCCACTGGGTCAGGGGTGCAGTTTTCGGGTACTCCATCTGCAAAGGAGAACATCAAAATATCAAAAAAATTTAAAATTTCGAGAGAAAGAACTGTGGATGTCCATGTAGACCCACTCAGTAAGCCGCCAAAAATTAAATTTCCCTGACAATGGTAAATTCCATTATTCAATGGAATTGTCGTGGTTTAAAACCAAATTTTAATGAAGTTCAATTATTAATTCAAAAGTACAATCCTTTAGCTATTTGTTTACAGGAAACTTTCCTAAAGAATTCTGACACTTTATCTTTTAGACATTTTGTTGGTTACCATCATCACTCAGTTGGTGATGGTAGGGCTCATGGGGGTGTTTCTATTATTCTTAATGGAGATATTCCTCAGAGTCAAGTCACCCTCAACTCGCCTTTACAGGCAGTTGCAGTTAGGGTGACTTTGCATATTCCTCTAACACTCTGCTCTGTATATCTTCCACCCAGTTTACATCTTAATCCCAGAGATCTTGATGACCTTGTTGCACAGCTTCCTCTCCCGTTTATTATTACGGGGGATTTCAATGGTCATCATTCGCTCTGGGGTAGTCCAGATGATAACAACAGAGGTAAACTAATAGCGGACTTCATTAACATTAATAATTTGTGTTTATTAAATGATGACTCGCCTACTTATCTACATCCTGCCACAGCTTCTTTTTCTTCCCTAGATCTCACCATTTGCTCTCCGGTCCTGTTTCAGGATTTTTCATGGAGGGTAAATGAAGATCTATGTGGTAGTGACCACTTTCCTATCTTGATTGATAATAATGGTCCCTCTCCGGTCGAAAGACCTCAGAGGTGGAAGTTGCATAAGGCCGATTGGGCTCTTTTCGAATCTTTGTGTCTCTTCTCTTTTGATACAAAGGAGTTAGAAGATGCAGATGAGCCCATGGCCTTATTCACTTCAATTCTTCAAGATGTGGCTGAGCAGGCGATTCCAAAAACCACGACTACACCAAAACGTTTCAATAAACCATGGTACAACGATGACTGCAAATCCGCTCTTAAAGAGCGTGATCGCATCCTGAGGCGATTAAAGAACCATCCTTCCATGGAGAATATTGCGGCATACCAGATGGTCCGGGCGAAGGCTCGTAAAGCCATACGTCAAGCAAAGAAATCTTCATGGCAAGGTTACGTCTCAAGGATTAATTCCCGTACCACATCTAAGTCGGTATGGGATAGGATTCGTAGGATTAAAGGTAAAAGTAGTGCATTATCAGTTAATCAGTTAAATGTTGATAATACCACCTTAACAACATTTCCTGATATTGCTAATTCTCTGGCCAGTACTTTTTCATTTAATTCATCATCCAATTTCTCCTCCGATGCCTTTCGAGGCATTAGACAACAACAGGAGAAAAGGCGACTTAATTTCAAGTCCCGCAATGATGAATGCTATAATGATACCTTTTCCATTGCAGAGCTTCGGGATTCGCTAAAGCGAGCTCGAGATACTGCAACTGGGACAGATGAAATACACTACCAAATTCTTAAACATTTACCTTTTTCCACTCTCTTAATTTTACTGGATCTTTTTAACCGGATTTGGGTTGATGGGAAATTCCCCCCTTCGTGGCATGAAGCCACAATAATTCCCATCCCTACCAACTATCGTCCGATCGCTTTAACTAGCTGTATTTGCAAAACCATGGAGAGATTGATCAATCGAAGGCTTGTTTGGTACCCAGAGTCCAACAACCTCATTACTGACCTCCAATGTGGATTTAGGTCCCAAAGGAGCACTCTTGATCATCTCGTTCGATTTGAAACGTTCGTCAGGGATGCTTTCGTCCAGAAGCAACATTTAGTTGCAATATTTTTTGATCTGGAGAAAGCATATGATACAACGTGGAAACACGGTATCATGCGCGACCTCCATAACCTCGGCCTACGAGGTCGCTTACCTATCTTCATTAAAAATTTCCTGGAAGATAGGTCATTTTTGACTGGGATCAATATTCTCTGACCCATTTCCTCAGGAAATGGGAGTTCCACAGGGAAGTATTTTATCTCCAACATTGTTTGCAATTAAAATTAATACTCTCCCAGCGTGCCTTAAACCAGGTACAAACGGCGCTCTTTATGTTGATGACTTTCAGATGTGCTATGGTTCTACAGACATGCGGATAATCGAACGTAAGTTGCAGCTTTGTTTGAATTCACTTCAACAATGGGCAACCGAAAATGGATTTCGTTTTTCGAAATCCAAGACTGTCTGCATGCATTTCTGTCAGAAACGAGGTTTGCATCCAGATCCAGAACTTTATTTGGATGGCAACCGCCTTCCAGTTGTGGA
Organism: Patella vulgata; assembly: GCF_932274485.2. Lineage (NCBI taxonomy): Eukaryota > Metazoa > Mollusca > Gastropoda > Patellidae > Patella > Patella vulgata. Next base: position 91,135,946 of record NC_065879.2, read on the forward strand.
TGAAACCAAATTTCTGGGGCTGATATTTGATAAGAAATTATCATTTATCCCCCACATAAAAAGCCTAAAAAAGAAATGTCTGAAAGCCCTCAACATATTGAGAGTCTTATCAAGTACTGACTGGGGAGCAGACCGTAAGGTCTTGCTCCGATTATATCGAGCTTTAATATGATCAAAACTCGATTATGGGTGTATTGTGTATGGGTCTGCCCGCGAGTCTTATCTCAAAGAGCTCGACACCATACACAATCAGTTTAGGAGCATTTCATACATCTCCAGTGGACAGTTTATACGTCGAGGCGCATGAGCCCTCAATGCACAACATACGTGATAAACTGGCCCTGCAGTATGCTACGAAAATAGCATCACTTCCGAATCACATTTCATTTAACACCATATTTAGACCTCTTTATGAGCATTTGTATCTGGTGAAGACTAATGTTATTCCATCATTCGGTATTCGCATACAACCCCTTTTGTCTGAGGCTGGAATCAGCCTTGACAGTATTGCGAATACCCCTGTCTTTAGGACTCCACCGTGGGCTATATCTCCCCCAAAGATCGATTTCGATCTAACTCAACATAAAAAGAGAGATACTAGCTCTACGGTGTTCCAATCTCTCTTTAGAGAGTTAAGGTCTAAGTATGGTGATTATGCTCCTATTTACACAGATGGTTCTAAAGATGGTGATCGGGTAGCCTCGGCTACCGTGACGCCATCTGAGACCATTTTTGTGTGTCTTCCACCTGCTGCTTCAATATTTACAGCTGAGCTCCAGGCCATTCTTCAGGCCTTGGAGTTCATACAATCCTCTTCATCTTTAAAGTATATCATCTTTACTGATTCTCTGTCCTCGCTTCAAGCAATTAACAACAAACAGCTTGAACACCCATTAGTAGCAGATGTTTATCATCTGCTATTATCATACGAGTTCAACAGTAAAGACGTCGTCTTTTGCTGGCTCCCCAGTCACGTAGATATAAGGGGGAATGATCAAGCAGATTTTGCTGCCAAAGCTGCTTTAGATCTTCCCCAATCACCCTTTTTAATACCATTTAAAGATTTTAATTCGTGTATAAATCATTTTATTTATGACCGCTGGCAACGGTCTTGGGATTTTGCAGGCACAAATAAACTTCATCACATTAAGCCTCTCCTAGGAGATTGGCCCAACTCCTATAGAACCAACAGGAGGGATGAAGTTGTTTTGTGTCGCTCTCGCATTGGTCATACTTTTTTAACTCATATTTTCATTTTGAAGCGAGAGCCTCAACCGGAATGTGTTCACTGTCATGTTCCTTTGACAGTGAAACACATCTTGATTGAGTGCAAACATCTCAAGAACATTAGATCTAAATATTACCGTTGCCAGTCAGTACGTCAGCTATTTGCTCAACCGGAGCTATATGATAGAGTGCTAACATTTTTAAAAGAGACAAACTTTTATTATCAATTTTAATTGTATATATTTAATCATGTATATCGTTTTTAAATATTTATATATGAAAAAGATTTGTTATATTTATTTTTAATTAATATATTTTCTGTGATATTTGTTTTTATTTACATATATAAATTCATTTATGTGATATTGTTTTAATTTGTCTCAGATTCATCATATGTTTGGCGCAATATAGCCCGGTTGGAGCTGACGTGCCATAAAACCATATTTCATTCATTCTTGCGTTGTCATCCTGGAAGATGAAACGGCGGCCATGACGTCGTGCGAACGGCACAACATGGACTGCCAAGATGTTGTCCCGGTAGTACTGGCCTGTAACACGCCCTGCAACAACATGTAAAGCCGTTCTTCCAGCAACAGTGATGCCTCCCCACACCATAACAGAACCACCCCCAAATCGATCATGTCTGATGACGTTAACGTCTTGGAAGCGCTCGTTTCGACGACGCCACACCCTCCTACGTCTGTCCAAAAAATCAACAGTGAACCTTGACTCATCTGAAAACATCACATTGCTCCAGCGTCGATTATCCCAGTGTTGACGATCCCTACACCAACGACGTCTTGCCTGAATGTGATGATCTCTCAAACAAGGGATCACGCGAGGACGTCGGGCGCGAAGGTGACCCCTATGCAGTCGATTCCGAATCGTCTGGCCACTCATTCTCACACCAGTGTCTGTTTGAAGACGAGCGCTGATCTGATTTGCTGTGATGACACGATTTCTCAAGGCCAAGGTACGGATAAATCGATCCTGGGCTTGAGTTGTCGCCCTTGGTCGACCTGAGCGTGGTCTGTCCTGTACAGATTGTGTATCACGGTATCTGGACCATAGCCTGCTTATGACAGACTGAGAAACATTCATCGTCCGCGCCACAACCGCCTGTGTTGTGCCGATCTGTAGCATGCCAAGGGCACGTAACCTTTCATTTTGGATAAGCCGACGCATATCAAAATTTGTTTTCTGGTCACTAAAACAATTAAACTGATGTTTCCACCCTGGAATTCAATGCCACAATGACTGTAACATTCAAAGTCAGAGTCGTGCAAATCTTGGGTTGGACCCCCATGATGATCCCAAGCATCACCTGCATTCCATGCGGTAGCTATTGGTGCGTTTTGGCGTCACATGTAACTGGAAATGTTTCTTCTGTTAGGTTCTATAGTGACTTCTTTCGTAGTCATTTGCATATTTTAGTATTATGCCCCCAAAATCAAATATCCCCTACTTTTTTTGAATAGTAATATCCCCTAAAAACTTACAATAGGCAAAGTTAGCTCTTTCTTGACTCATCGTTAATCTGTGTGGTATATTATTTTAACTGACAGCATCTAATTTGAACAGTGGAATGAGCATGGTGACTGTGATCCTGATAATAATTAGTATTTTGTTCGTCGTGGTAACAGCACTTCTCGTGTTATCTTTATGACGTAAGTAATTTTGATATTTGTAAATCTATAAAGCGGGGACATGTTCTTTCTTCATAAACGTACTTTTGATTTTGTGTGTGTGTGTGCTCTGCTTGTAGCTTCATTGTACCTGTCCAATTTTGTATAAATTGTGCATGTTTGTATTGGGGCATCACATCGATGGAATATTTAAAAGATTCAACGATGTGTAAAGAGGCTATTGCTCACATGAAGGCTTTAATATATCAAACTTAAAGAACTTCTTGACAAATTAGCAAAACTTTCAATAGTGTATTTTTTCATATTGTTGACAATACTTGACAAATGCATTAACATGAACAAATATTTTACATACCTTTACCAATCTTCCATTTTGCAAATCAGTTTTGATGACCCGATATATTAAATCGCACATTAATCTACTATTTTTGACAGGATGTGACGTAGTAAGGAAACATAATGAGATTTCGGCTCTAAATACTTCATTATGCGAACCTCCAACTGTTGAACCGAGACCAGTCCTAGATGATACAGTTCCAGAAAAGATTAATGAAAATATATCGTTATGTAAGAAAATGTGTTGGTCCGGAGAATACAAGATATTAGAATATTCCATTGATCATAATCTGGGTACATATGTTTAAGAACTTAAATTAGTTTTTTTTAAAACAACTTAAGCAAATATTTTGATACCATTTGTTGACAAGACGGTGTTCGAATGAGAATGGAATAAGCGACACAATCTGACCAGAGGTATATATGGACAATTAAATTAAATTACTGATTATTAATATAGGATGTAAATAATTATTACATTATAAAATGATTTATTTTTTGTTTTGCCAACAGATTAAATTTCAAACAATAAGCCATGTACATAGTTTTGAATTATATACGTTAGCTGTTTAGTCATGTATATCACCAATAGTGATATCACTGATGGTGTCATGTTAGGTGAACCATGCGTATTTTGAAATTAGTCTCTGGTTGGGTTGGTTGTGTAAATAAAAATCCGATGTACAGAGTGCACTGAACCCTTGGGTTTTTTTTTCACTTGTGCTGACTTTGAATGACGTGATCGATGTTTCTAAAGGTAGACATTAACACTACCAAAATATTTTACTATTGTTTGATCTTGCTAATGTTCTGTTTTTGCATTGTTTTATAGTGTTTTATTGTTGTTTTTGTTTAACATTAGTCAATAAAATGCTTTGCTGTCTAAACCTTGAGTATCATGAGTGGCACAATATGAATTTGAACTTCACTTTCAATGACCAATAGGAAGATCGGAATGAAATGGAGTTTAACATCCTACTTTGCTACTCAATTCAGATTAATGTAGACGGATCACTGGTGTGATAGAATACATAACTCTTATTTATTAAAAAGACATTTTAATACTGGATAACATATTTACAGGTACATATGAACATCATTTGGTTGGGTATAGTAACGCCTAGCTATAGCTGCTTCTCCTCGGCCTCACAGGACCCCTCTGCCCCGGTGTCGAGGGCAGACCCTCTCCCGAGGTCCGGAGGACCTCTAAGTCTCTACGGGTCTCTCTCCAGGTCTCTTCTGTACTTCCCCCCGTCTGCTTCTAAACTAGGCTTTTTATATCGGTTAGGGCACTCCATAGTTAATACCATTAGTAATCAGAACAATGAGAACTAATCATTAAGATTCACACATCTTATCTCTAGACAATATGTGTTAATGCTTGTTACCTAAACCTTATATCATAATATACTTGTCTAAGACAAGCCGGCTATACATTGTTTGAATAACCAATTATATCTTACATAATACTATGAAATAACCCTCACCTCTGATGCAGATTACATTTTACAATTAATCTGTCACATGTCCAAAATGAGTTACAAATGAAAAATATAAATTAAAATATGAATTCAAAATACAATAATAAAATTTAGACTCCAAATGATATTGTATTACATTCGGAGATTTGTTCTATACAACACTATCGTAAAATTTTCCAGCATTCTCATAAAATGTGTTGAATTATCAAGAGCAATATGCAGACTGAAATGGGTTTCAATTAAATAATATATTTTACCTGGAGATCGATAGACCTTCAATTGGAAAAGAATTATGTAGTAAGAGATGATGTTGAATACAATAAACATGTTATAGCCCCTTAATAAGATGACTATTTCATCCTGAAAAGAACATGTATTCATTATCTCGCTATATTGTGCAGGTGGACCGCACAAGACACCAGCAGTTACACAAGCAACCCTACGTACAGGACGCAAGATATGCAGATATATTAGATCACGTGAATGGATCCGAGAGCTTGACGTAATTGTTCACTTAGCTTTATAAACCTATAACGGCATATCTCTTTGATCTTTGGGGTTTATTCTATGCCCGGAATAACTTGCGGTCTGAAATTCGGGAGCGGCTTTGGATATATACAGGACAATTTAGGGTTATTCTTCTAAAAGTTTTTCTTTAAACCTGTAATTGGTTATTCTTCCAGGGTAGGTTTTTTTCCATAAGAAAACATGACGATATAAGATTTTTCTTATGGGAATTCGGGAATTTGCCTACATGTAAACATAGACGGTTGTGACAAAGTGATTTATATTTCTCACCAAATTGAACAGTATCATTTAGGTACATGGAACTTAATGAACTCCGCTAGTTTTAACAATATATGATTTTTGACTTTCACCTCTATATAAATTCTGTTAAGCACGAACTTATTAAACATCTAATTGATTCAGTATGATCTTTACAAACTACGTGTGGTCTTTGCACACGCTCCGCTTTACTTCAAAGGAATATGCATTGGTCAGTAGGCATGCCGTGACGAGATAAAATAGACAATTGCATGTATGACCATGTGTGCAAGGGTATATATTGAGGAGTTCACTGACAGTTAGGAGAGAGGAGCCGGGAGGAGAAGAAAGGGTTGGACGAGTGTATGGACTCACCCGGGTTCAGCCGCTGCCGTGGCAGAGGGGCGGAATGGTTGATTCAAGATTGTTAGATGTGTTCCTGTCGTAGACTAGTTCTTGTATAGTTTTAGGACCTGTATTGCTGTTGTAATTCTGTAGATGTTTGATATTTGTTCCCGTTGTAAATAAACCATATATTTACGAAACCGGTCTACTGTTATCACTAACAATAGTGTTACAGTGATTTGTTATGGTGGCCGTGACTGAGAACCTGGGAGTTAATCGCCACAACAGCGTGAAAACCTGGACGATGATCACGGGCTAATGATTGGAAATACTCAGTTCAACGATATGGAAATTCGAACTTAAAAGATGGGTATGAAGAAAGGACCGAGAAATCACCCCCCCAAAAAAAACTACAAAAGACTTTCAAATCAATGGCGGCGGAACTGCGGGGATCCGAAAAATGTGTGTGATTGTTGTTTTACGGTGAGTCATTTTGTTTTTAAAAGAATGTAAATTATAATTGTTTGTTTTTGAACACATATTTTGGCTTTTAAAATGACTAGTAACAAATTATTAAGAGGTTTATATTGGAAAGTAAAATATTTTGTGATTGTTTGGCTGGAATTGAGTTAAGTTCCTAATTAGGAAATTCTTGAATAGACGGTTGAATAGATATTTCACCGTCCATCGCTATATTTGTGGTGAAGATATTAACTCACAAACATTCAAATAGTATTCACGGTTTTATCTCCTATGTTATTTTTTTGTGTGTTTTGTATATACCCCGACGTAACGGGTAAGGTTTTAAAGGGTTTTGCCTCGTAAATTCGAGAGTTTTGTGTATTTTTGCCTCGTAAATTCGAGAGTTTTGTGTATTCCTATTAAGAGGAATCGGTTTTTTATACCCTCAAGGAAGAAGGGTCGCGCTTAGGTTAGAAGCATATGTGGTGTTTTGTTTTGTTTAAGAAAAAGAGCGATAAACCGTTGTTAATTTTGATAAGTTCTTTGAAAAATATCTTATTTAAGATTGGTAAAATGTGTTCAAATCATTCTTTATTATTTATCTCAAGTAAAAAACAATATGACAAAATCCTATGTTAATTTATTTTCTATATATGCACATTTTCTATTCTATAAAATGTTTGCTATTTTTTTTCTTCAAATTATATTTTGATTGTATGGGTTTCCTTCTAATAATGTTTAGATATGACGTTTATATAATGAGTACTGAACTTATATCGTGCGTGCTGTTCTTATATCGTGTGTGATGTAACTTTCTTGTGTGTACCATCACGTAATGCAGATGAAGCAGTGTCCCATCTGTTGGAATTGTGTTAGTTATTTTAGTAAATAACTCAAGGGTGAGAAAGGAATGTGACAAAGTGATTTATATTTCTCACCAAATTGAACAGTATCATTTAGGTACATGGAACGTAATGAACTCCGCTATTACCATGTTTACGGAGAGGTACTTTGTGTGTTGTTGTCCACCAACATGGCGGCGTCCTGTATCTAGGTCATGTATCGGATACCGGTACGCTCTAATAGGCATAGACTATAATCAAAATGGCCGACGAGAATTGAATGTTTTGATAGTTGAATTTCATTAAGACCTAATGTGGCTTTGAACACACGGAATGCAAGCATGCCTGCCTTATTTGACATTATATTATTTCAAATTATACTGTCACCATGGGTCGTAGACGTTATCTAGCGATTAGCGACGATTCCCGAATGATCGAGATTTACGGTCGGCATTTCCTTTATCAGGCTACCGCTTCAATATGTACACAAGTGAATGACGAGTCTTATGTAAAACTCATCTTACAAATAAACTTGCTATTTCTATCAATGATTCGGGTACCTAAATATAATAACAGACCATCATATATGTGTAGGCTACGCGGTAAAAGTAAAAGTAAATTTGGTAATCCTTGTAAGATTTGATGTGTTGTGTCGGCTGCACGGTGCCGGTACATATTTAAAATATTTCATTCAATACGGTATTTTAAAAGACCAAAGCCACCAATAACACTCAATTAGCAATACATGTAATTTTACATCTGACTGAAAAAATAGGGTTGGCTGTCAAAAAATTTTGTAAATGTATATGATAGCCTAATATTGCTGTGATATTTAACTGTAGTTGTCGAGAAGATTTTTTAAGCAAAACTGTATTAAAATAACCAAATAATAAACTGGATCTTAGTAAAGCATCTAAAGAATGGGCTAAGTAAGATTTGGCAAATAAAAATTCCATTTGGCCATAAAATATATAAACAATTTTGCATGTGAAAGTGATAGCTATTAAATTGCTATATCCTATGTTTACAATAGTATGCTACTGACATTATTTGTTGTTGAAATGAGTTAGTGCATATTGCTTTAAGCGGTGGACACAGTAGCCGAATGATTCTGTTGAATGAATCCGCGCCGTCACTGTCATCTGACTGAATGATTCGCAAATCAAACATGTTTGATATATTCGCCCGAATTTTAGTTAATCACCAATCATATCGAGAATTCACGTGATTGTTTGAAGACGTGGTCGCTGCCATGTTTAATCATGCGAGGTCAAAGGTGATGCAATCGACTAGTGAATCGGGTGGGAGTATGCCCACTTATTTGGCCGAAGCCGAATGATTCGGATAGTGTGTCCACGACAGACCTTATGATTTCACGCGCACACATTAAGCACAAGACCATTCAACCCCCACATTGAAAAGAAAAGACGCAAGCAAAGAACTAAATGTTAGCCCGGAAGTTACCCGGTTTGTGTTGAGTGGACATTAAACCCCATTTTTTCACTATCTCATATACAAACACAAAATGTGCAGTGTGCTGTGGGAAATTTTACCTTGACAGCTGCCATATGACCTACTCTTATATCAAATTATAACTTCTTTTACATGTTGCTTTTGATTTCCCGGTTGTACGTGACAAGAAGTAGGGTCGCCTGTCCAACCTCATGGGTTTTCTCTGGGTCCTCTGGTTTCCTCCCACTGCTAAAGACCCCAACGCGAAAGCGAATTATTGAAATAAAATTGAACCCATATGTTAGTCCTGAAATGACCTAGTTTGTGTCGAGTGGAGGTTAAACCCCATTTCTCTCTCTCTTTTACATGCACACACACACACAAGACCTCAGACTCTTTTACGTGCGCACCAATGTCCTAACTACTCCAAACAACTATGGATACTTTCTTGACAGGCCCTCCGCTCTACACCACTGACAATGAGAAACCTTTGGTCAGAAAATCCTAATGAACTGTCTAGGCCAACAGTGGGATCCTGGTTAGTGAGCCTGCATTAAGCAACTGATATGAAATGAAATGGGGTTTAACGTCCTGCTGTTCTTCTCTGACTGAGCAAATGAAAACAGTAATACGCCATTCAAAGCGCTATAAGGGAATTTTTGCCCTGACACATTGAATTCAAACTGCCAAGGGTTCTTTTATGTGCACTCCATTACTTTGTCTCTTGCCAGGCCTTCCGTCCTGCACCGCTAACAATGGGGAACCACACCAGAAAATCATGATAAACTTGGGATTTCTTAGTTAGCGAGCCAATGTCTTACTCACAGAGCCACTATAGTTAGTAAAACAAACGTCTTACCCACCGAGCCACTGTGGCTCCCCTATATTAGCAAGTGACAAATTGAATGATTGGTTATAATGCCCTGTTTTTCTGCTCCATCTGCTGAAACCGGGGAATAATCTGTCAGACAATTTTGGAGAATGCACAGACAGCGGTGCTATATAAACAGTATGAACAACTAGATGCTGTTTCTTGCCAGGACCTCTGTCTGACAGGGGATCACGTGGCTAAGTGGGTAAGACGCTGGCTCGCTAGCCTGGAGGTCGGGTGTTCGATCCCTGCATTGGCCGAGAAAGTTCATCCAGATTTTCCGGCATGATTCCCCCTTGTCAGTGATGCAGGACGGAGGGCCTGACAAGGACAGCTGTCTTGTCCTTCGGATGAGACAAAAAAACCGAGGTCCCGTGTATACATTGGAATGCACGTAAAAGATCCCTTGGCAGTTGGAATTCGATATAAGAGTAGGCGATAGTGCCGCTGCCCGGGCAAAATTTCCCTCATAGCACACTGTATGGCGTATGCCCGTCTTCATTAGCCCAGCATAGGAGCAGAACAGTAGGACATTAAACCCCATTTCATTTGATTTCATTTCCTCTGTCCGACACCACTGTCAATGGTAAATTATTCTGGAAATACTGATTAATTTTGTTGATATGCCGGGATCCATCCTGGGATAATTGAAGCATTTATTCTTAACAAAAAAGAATTACTCATGCTCTTATTATCAATAAAAGACACCCATTACATACGCCATACAGTGTGCAATGAGGCAGTAAGGCCTTATCTTATTTCAAAATCCAACTGTCCAACTTTTACATACAGGCCAATGTGCATGTGTGATGTCGTTTTGTTTGTTGTTGTGCCATCCGCACGACTATACAACTGTTTCCTCCTGGTCCCCATGGTTTTCTCCCACTGCAAAAGACTCCTACAGCCAAATAATTGAAATAAAATTGATCATTGTGTTAGTCCTGCTATAGCGTAGTTTGTGTAGAGTGGACATTAAACTTCATTTCTCTCTCTTCTTGCCAGGCCCTATGTCCTGTACCACTTGAAAGGGGGAACCAAGGCGTAAAATCTAGAAAAGCTTTCCTCGGCAATGACAGGATCGAACATGGGACTCACTCGCTGAGCGGGGGGGGGGGGTGGCCGAATGGTTAGCACGTGCGCGCTGTATTATAAAGTCTGTCATTGAGTCAACTGGCGTGGTTTCGATTCCCCGGTTGTATGTGACAAGGAGTAGGGTCGCCTGTCCAACCTTGTGGGTTTTCTCCGGGTCCTCCGATTTCCTCCCACTGCTAAAGACTCCTACGCGCAAGCGAATTATTGAAATAAAATTGAACCATATATAAGTACCGAAATGACCTAGTTTGTGTCGAGTGGACGTTAAACCCCATTCTCTCTCTCTCACTGAGCCACAGTGTCTCCCAATATCAAGCAAGAATTTTCTTTGATCTGACAAGCTGGATTTTATTCAATATACTTGTAAGAACCAGAATTGTTTCAATTTGAGACAATTTTTTTAGATGTCGTTTATAATTATATTACATTTATTAAAGTGAAAAGAAATTGTACGACATGTACTTTTAAAGTGGGTTGATATATACAGTTTAAAAACAAATTTAGTTTTGTAAAAATAAAAGTTACTGTAGACTCTATTGAAAATTTCTCTTTCAGTATTTGACCAAATTTGTTATGGATGCTGACAAAATTGGGTTTTGATACCATAATTAACCTTCCAATACACCTATGTAAACTTTTGATAATACCGGGGGTGGGTTTTGGATGACTGAATGGTTAGCGTGAGCGCTTTGTATCGTAAGGTCTGTTATTGAGTCAAGTGGCATGGTTTTGATTCCCCAGTTACGTGACAAGGAGTAGTCGCCTGTCCAACCTTGTGGGTTTTCTCCGGGTCCTCCGGTTTCCTCCCACTGCTATAAAAACCCCTACGTGCATGCGCAAATTATTGAAATAAAATTGAACCATATGTTAGTCTCAAAAAGACATTAAGTAGGTCTATAGTCTATATTAAAATTGCGGGAATCTGTCATTTAAAAAAACAAACAGTCCTAGGCCTACGTAGGCCCTACACCTATCATATTTTCAATGACATCGAAATTTCAGAAACTATAATTCATGAAAAGTTAAAATATTGAACAACAATGTTTTGATACAATAATTAACATTTGCTTTGGAAGAAATGTAAAAAGATTACAAAAAATGTTGACATTTAGACATTGCTAAAGTTTGCTTATTATTTTTATTATTTCTGTTTATTAATATTATACTATTATTATTATTACAGCATATTTATAGTGCTCAGGGGATCTTCCAGAGTGACAATACAAAAAAACAATGTTATTGTTAACCAGTTGTATTATAAGGTCCATTGTATAGGCTACTATTAATACAACAGGGAAAAATCATGTTTAAATATGTGTTTTTAAGTTGTTTTTAAAATAAATATATAGAGATGTTGGCCTACAACATTTTAAACTAAATTTTTAATTGTAGGTCTAGCTGTAATTAAATTAGCCTATCTAGTATTATCAAAATGGCGATCAAGTATTTAAAAATATTGTTGACCTATTTATTTTTGTTGGTGTTACTACTGTGTCCCAGATGTGAGATAATTAATACATTAATGATTAGGCCTACAAGTCTCAAGCGAAATATAGCCTAGTTCATGAAAGTTGTTAAGATATTGGAAAACAATGTTTTAATACATAATTCAACATTTTTTTAGGAAATAGATTTATAACCAAACACAAACATAAGAATTTATGTTAATGATACCGGTAGTAAAAAATGATTTTAAAAATTTTATTTTTTTTTACTTGTATTTTCTAAAGATCGCTAGGATTGGTCAACAATGACGTAAGTGAAATTTAATCCAATCGTAGCCTTCGTCTCATGTTATCCGCCATCTTTTTATTTTCGCTAACTTGATCGATTGGCACTGATAAAAAAACAAATTAAGGTAAGTTATTGTTATATTTCTCAATGTTTTAATTGTTGTAAAGGCAGGTTTTTGTTATAGCTAGCCAATTTAATGATTAGTTACAATTTATCACTAACAAAATGTCTAAGTTGCTGAAAATCGCGTAAAAATAAGTTTAGTGTAATTATGACTCGCGAGTCACACACAATTTGAATTTGGATTTAGTGTCATGCATGGCATGGCGTCGACGAAATGCCAATTTCATTGATTGATGAAGTACACCGAATTATTTATAATTTGACGATTTGTCCCAGAAAATTCTTCAGTTTAATTTGAACTACTGTCTGAGTCTTGGTAAATTTTAAACAGATTTCTTCGATTATGAACAAACTACTTAACTTTGGTTATTATAAACTTACCTGTGTGTTTATCAACTCCCGTTCGATAAAATCCATTGCACAACTAATTATCACAACGATGAAAACAAGTTCTCTCTTGAAAAATTGAAATATCACAAACTTTTCCCAGAGGAAAATACCAATATGGAAGATGGTTACGTCACTCTGCGGAGGATATCATTTCGTATTAGGGGTGACAGCATAGGAAATTCAAGTACAATTACGACAAGAATCCATGACCACTCGGACCAAAGACCACCCGGTTCAAGACCAGTCGGACCAACTGATAGACCACTCAGCCCAAACAAATAGACTACTCGGACCATACAAAAAGACTATTCGGACCCAACAGAAAGACGACTCGGACCAATAATATAGTGTTGTTTTAATATATAAATTGATTATTGCGTTTGTTTTAATATGATTACTCGAACCAATAATAAAGTGTTATTTTAATAAATTGATAATTGTGTTTATTTTAATATGACTACTCGAACCAATAATAAAGTGTTATTTGAATAAATTGCTAATTGTGTGTGTTTTAATATGACTACTCGAACTAATAATAACGTGTTGTTTGAATAAATTGATAATTGTATCCCAAATCGCAAAATATCGAGAACCACACTTGTAGTCACGTTTAAAAAGGTGCATATAATAAACGTCCGGTCTTCGTATTATTATGGGCTGTTTATATTAACGCATCAAGGGCGGATAACTTGAAAACGTGTCTCCCCACCCCCCATATATTAACCCAGTCGTTAGTGGGGTAGAACGGAATGAAACCACTGGGGATACTGCGAATGTGGAAAAAGTAAAATTAGGCCATCAGATAAGAACAGTATACCCGTATATGTAGAAACTGTCAAAAGTCTGGACATACCGAGTCTCATTGCAAGAGTAAATAAGAAAAATTAGATTGATATTTTTTTTTGTCACCATTATTAATTAATTTTAAAACTAATCGTTGATTTATTTTCAGTACACAAAATTGAACTAAACAACTCTAAATATAAGAATTATATTATTTGCTTCTTTGTATTGTGATTTAATAATAAAAAAATAGCATATTGTCTAGCCTTATAATATAATTTAATTGGTCCGACTGGTCTTGTTTTGGTCCGACTGGTCTTAGTCCGAGTAGTCTTTGGTCCGAGTGGTCTGGATACCTACGACAATTGGCATTGAGTTTGAGCGTTCGCACACATAACTACCCGCATTCCTGTATTTTAGTTACCGTCTTTTACATTCTAGTACAATCTCTGCTAATTTTATAGCTTTACTTTTTGAAATATTTTGTTCTAATTATTTGATTAGCGATTCGGATGGGATAATTTACTTTTGAACACGCATGCCGCACAAACACAACTATACATTCGTTTTACGGGCTTTATCACACTTCGGTCAAAACTGTCGAATCAAGAATTAATGTTCCGCTTCTTACGGGGTCATACGGGCTTAGTAGCATTATATACCCACCCGGGCACCCAATAGGCACGTTGAGGGCTGTCGCAACACGCTTAAAGATGTTACTGAAGCGGTTATTATTCGATCGAAAGAATGCGTATAAAATTAAAAATACACTCAGAGAATTCGGAGGTAAGCTTCATAATCCTTGTTAAATTATTTATAACAGAAAGAAGATAGGATATTTATAGTTTATATATGACTTTATTTTTACGAGTATCCGTGCAATCAGTGATAATTTAATTGTGAAGAAAATTTGATAGACTGGCGATCAATGGTTTCCATATAAATCTCCTATGTAATTGCCTTCAATTGATATTTTTCGTCGCCCAAACCCATATACGATCAAAATGATCGCGCTGTCAAACTATCTTTCAATGTTAACCAACCCCCGCAACAGGTATATTGGATTCGACCAATACGTCACGAAGACATTGTTGACATCGACTCTGTCGAAATTACAAGTAAATTGTCAAATTTTGCAAGAGAGAACTTGTTTTCATCGTTGTGATAATTAGTTGTGCAATGGATTTTATCGAACGGGAGTTCATTACAAACACACAGGTAAGTTTATAATAACCAAAGTTAAGTAGTTTGTTCATAATCGAAGAAATCTGTTTAAAATTTACGATGGTTCACACAGTAGATCTATGCAGAGAATTGATTTATTCATTTCATTTTCATGGCATATCATTGCCATTGTCGAATTGAGGCGCCATGGGTGTGTCAACGACTAATAAACCAGTGTACATGTATTTTGATATTTGTGGACGACATAACTAGAGTTTTTGTGTGGACGAGTTAACTGGCATTCATTTTGAATGATTAAAGTTGTTTTCGGTAAATTTAAACTGCGGTACACTGCACCGGTACTGGAAAATAGGTGAATTTATTTCGTCTTTATTTTTTTTTCAGAGGTTGTAAATTAATAATCCACCAGTGCCGGTATGTGAAAAATGTGTCTAGACAAGGTGGTAAATTGAAGTAAACTTATTCTGTCACCCCTACATGGGCCGATGATCTGAAATCCGTTAGTTCGATGGTTCTTGAGGTTGATACAGGTTTGGGCGGCCTGAGAATTTGAAAGTCAGTTATAGAGATTACCCCTCAGTACTGCTGTCCAATAATCATACGTTCCCTAATTCCTTGTAGTTTAAAGGCAGCTAATGGCCCGTAAATTTAAATCTTTCAACCTTTTATTCCGATGGTCTTAATATTCAATAATTTTTCAAGTAGAAATCACATGGAATCCACCCTCGCCACTGTTACAGTTCAAGGTTCGATCCCAGTGTTGCCAAGTAAGTTCCTCAGAATTTCCTGGCATGATTTCTCCGTGTCAGATTCAGATAGGAAGAAAACCAGGGTCTCTTTGACATGATGGAGGACACGTAAAAGAACCCTTTGCAGTTGGAATTTGTTATAAAAGGCTGCAACTCTGCGGTCCAAACAAAACTTCCCTCAAAGTAAGTCAAAGCAACAGAAACCCTCATGGTAGGGTGACCCGTGCACTCTACAGAAAGTTGGTCTCGACACGGCTAAATGTGCACGCTTCAGTTGCGTGTCTCAAACTGATTTCTGACTACCCCGCACTCTCTTTGAGTCGATAAATAGCCATGGCACGTGCAATTCTCTACAAATATATCAACTATTACAGCCGTAAAAAATCTATTGTTGACGATTTTGAATAGCAGTAAAATTTAGCTTCTTGGTTATTACAGCAGCTTTAGAAATTACATTTGTTTTATTTTTATACGCCCACATTTTCATGTGGACGTATTATGCCGTTGCCCCTGTCCGTCCGTCCACAATTGTTTGTGGACTCTCTACAGGTCACAATTCTTATCCGATTTCGGCGAAACTTGAAATATAGGTTTATCCCCAAAAGATCTCGGCTGCTTTCGATATTGGCATGTATCGGATCGAAACTTCATGGATTATGGCCCCTGTTTGTACGAAAAATCACGTTTTTAGCTTGTGGACCCTATAGAGGTCACAATTTTTATCCGATTTTGTTGAAACTTGAAATGTAAGTTTATAACCCAAAGATCTCAGTTCCTTTCGATATTTGCGCATATCGGACAGTAACTTCCTGAATTATGGCCCCTGATTGTACGAAAAATCACGTTTTTAGCTTGTGGACTCTACAGAAGTCATAATTTTTATCCGATTTGAAAAACCGTTCTATTATATCACCGTTACACCCTAAGGATGACTGAGTTTGAATTTCGTGAAAATCGGCCCAAAATTGACAGACAAAATGGCCGCCATTCGTTCCCAAATAGCGTAAGAATATGGTATATCAAGGTTGTGGACCCTATAGGGGTCACAATTTTTATCCGATTTTGTTGAAACTTGAAATGTAAGTTTATAACCCAAAGATCTCGGTTCCTTTCGATATTCGTGCATATCGGACCGTAATTTCCTGAATTATGGCCCCTGATTGTACGAAAAATCGCGTTTTTAGCTTGTGGACCCTATAGAGGTCATAATTTTTATCCGATTTAAAAAACCGTATTATTATATCACCGTTACACCCTAAGAACGACTGAGATTGAATTTTGTGAAAATCGGCCCAAAATTGACAGACAAAATGGCCGCAGTTCGTTCTGGAATAGCATAAGAATATGTTATATCAAGGTTGTGGACCCTATAGAGGTCACAATTTTTATCCGATTTTGTTGAAACTTGAAATGTAAGTTTATAACCCAAAGATCTTGGTTTCTTTCGATATTCGCACATATCGGACCGTAACTTCCTGAATTATGGCCCCTGATTGTACAAAAAATTGCGTTTTTAGCTTGTGGATCCTATAGAGGTCATAATTTTTATCCGATTTAAAAAACTGTATTATTATATCACCGCTACACCCTGAGGACGACTGCGTTCGAATTTCGTGAAAATCGGCCCAAAATTGACAGAGAAAATGGCTGCCGTTCGTTCATTTCCTTTCGATATATGCGCATATCGAATTGTAATTTCCTGAATTATGGCCCTTGATTGTAGGAAAAATCACTTTCTTGTTAGCTTGTTCTCTATCCATCTCTCGAAAATGTGGGCGTATCCTGCCTGGCAGCCGCTGGTTTAAATTGCTTTATCATTAACTGTACCTTTAAGAGCGGAGCCCTTCTTTTGGTTTAGTACAAATACTATCTCTGAATCACTTTCTTTAGCAGGAACATGATACTAGCAGTAGTTTCATTTTACTTTTACAAGTTTCTTAAAACAATTGTTGAGTTGTCTAAAGTGCTTATTTCTAAATTCAATTTCTTGTTCTAGCTTTCTATTATGTTTCGTAAAAAAGTAGTCTTGATTATCCCGACCTGTCAATCAGCCGTAGAATGGTCGATAAACTGGTTAAGCGAGACTAATTTCAAAACAAGGGCACGTAACCTATCTTTTACTCAAAAGTGTCTGGATGTTATGGACGACACTTGGAACCAGTTTTCAGTCTATTATTTATAGATGATTAATGGTCATAGCTTATTAAGTACAACATGATCGTTTATTTAGTGACTATAATTGTGTGAAACTGATTTGAGGCTTGGCATATATATAAATATTGTGGCGTAATTGTCGAGATATTTGGAGATATTTATTTACATGTATGGTGGGTCACCCTACTCATGGTCATAGGCCACTTCATAGCGTATGTTCATCTTCATTCAACCTCATTTCCCTTTTTTTTTCAGAAAAATTCCAATTTTAAAGTAAAGAATTCAAAGACGTGTATGACACTCATTACCTTATACATGTGTAGGTAATATTTAAATTGATTTTTAAGAAAACTTTCTTCACAGGTCAAATTTAGCCTAGAAGACTGGAAATGATTAGGCTTAGTAAGACGCAGGCACCCTAACCAAGAGGTCTTTGGTTTGCCAAGAAAGTTCTCGAGCGGTTTTCCCTTGTCAGCGTGGTGGGACTGGGAGGGCCTGGCAAGGACAGTATCCAGTTGTTCAGAATCAGATGGTACAAAAAACGCAAGGTCCAGTGTAAACATTGGTGTAAAAGAACCCTTGACAGAATTCAATATAGTAGGCTTTAGCGGAGTGGTTCTGGGCAAAATTTCCCTTATAGGTTACTGTATGGCATATATCTGTATTCATTAGTCCGGTGGGTGCATAAAAGTAGACATTAAATTATTATGCTTGGGATTGTTGCTGGAAAATAAAACATGACACATTCCTAACTCAACATTAACTTCTTAGGGCAAGTAGTTCAATGATTTCACTTACCTGAAAATGAAACTGATTGCCCAAATGTACAAATTGCATCAATTTTGCTTTGTGGGATAATTAAGTCATATAGGTGGGATTGTTTATGTAGTCTGATAAAAAATCTCCAGTTAACTTTTAATGTCGCTCCCCGATCCTTTTTATACGCTCACATTTTCATGTGGACGTATATTGTCGTCGCCCCTGTCCGTCCGTCCACAATTGCTTGTGAACACTTTACAGGTCACAATATTCTTATCCGATTTCAACGAAACTTGAAATATAGGTTTATCTCCCCAAGATCTCGGTTCCTTTCGATATTAATATTAGCATGTATCGGACTGTAACTTCATGGATTATGGTCCATGATTGTACGAATAATCGCGTTTTTAAGTTGTGAACACTGTTGAGGTCACAATTTTTATCCGATTTGGTTTAAACTTTAAATGTATATTTATAACCCACAGATCTCAGTTCCTTTCGATATTCGCGCATATCGGACCATAACTTCCTGAATTATGGCCCCTGATTGTACGAAAAATCAAGTTTTTAGCTTGTGGACCCCATAGAGGTGAATATATCACCGTTACACCCGTTTCTTACTCATGGAGGGTGATGAAACTTAGTGTATAGTTTAACTAACAGGTACTTCAAAACCTTGACCGAGTTCCAGCATGATCATTTCCTGCTTAGACTTAGTATAGATATCTTTCAAAAAGATATATGTACAATTAATGTGTCTTCTATTTATTATTGTATTACGGTGGGTGTTATCGGTCTGGCTGTTGTTCTTAGTAATACATATTTCGTAATCAGCATATTATATTCTCATAAGCGCTAATACATCATTAATTTTCAGCTATATCACGAATTAAAAGCATGAACTATCTTCACCTGAAAGTATGGAAGAATACACACAACTACTTGGTAACCGAGTTCAGAAACATTAATATATATGAGTTCATGAGTGGGCTGAAGGAACAAAATATTATTCATGAGGACGACATTAACCAGTTAAAAAGGGAGACTGATGACATTCCAATTAAACTTATAGATTTACTCTCTGTACGTGGTAAAAATGTTTTACCAGATATAATAAAAGTTTTGAAATCGTGTGGTCATCATGGTGTAGTGACGAATCTGGTATGTTTACTCTTGGAAATAATAGCTTAACGTGTACTAGACAGAAGGTCATATGGTTCAATTTTATTTCAATAAGTTGCTTGTGCGTAGGGATCTTTAGCAGTAGAAGGAAACCATAGGACCCGGAGAAAACCAACGTGGTTGGATAGGCGACCCTACTCCTTATCTCGTACAACCACGCCACTGATAATAATAATGAATGACGATAATATGATAAGTCATATAATGTACACCTTAATATATCAAAATATATGTATAGTTTTAAAGTAAACCTAGTGATCTACCGAAAATTCATTTCGCCTTAAAATGCTAAGACAATAACTAATTACTGTTAATGAGAATGACAAGGTGTTTCAATAAATAGTTACACTAGGACTATTACAAAAACATATACATTATACACCTGTCAGTCATTCGTCCTTTTTCGACCATTGCTTCTTGAACACTTGCGTGGTGCTCATTCACTCCAATGATTCTCGTTTCAGAGTATATTTCACATTACATTTAGACATATTCTTATTATCATTTTGGCAACTTTTTTCTGATTTTAGTGTTTTGCCGTGTAGACATTTCCCCACATATACTGATAGACTAATTCAACCCATGTATTTGTGATTAATCTCACATGTAATCGGCATCAATTAAAATATCTCATGTTTCAGAATTATCTACATTAACCCAGTCTGTGCAGAAAAGTAGGACGTAAAACCCCATGTCTCATCATATCATTTCAGAATTATTCAGATTCGAAAACACGAATCGGGAAAACCAATCTCAGAATAGTGAAAGCATCCAGGAAGACCGAGGTAACCCAGGTAAAGATGTTCCTAGAATAATATATATATTTAACTATTTATACCTTTTCTGTTTATCTATATTAAATAGATTATAGGTATTTATACTTTACTGGTTTCATAGATAATTATTTATGTTTATATATATTTATATGTTTACTGTTTCTATAGATATTATTTATTTTTTACTGATTTTATAGATTTGTATAATAATAATAATAATAATAATAATAATAAAACCATGTGGTCTCTCGGATGCTTTAATAATCTGACAAGGGGTTTGTTTTTCGTAACTATGTTTACCCATTTATAGTTTAAGTACTTATTTTATTTTAAGAAATCGACATTAATTCAAACATTGATGTTATAGAATAAAACAATATACATCCTTAGACGAATGTACATGGAAACACGATACCTGTGCCGATTTTTCGGCGAATAATTCACGCCTGTGCTGATTTGGTTTTGGCTACATACACTAGTTCGGTGTCGCCATCAAGCTGTGTTGTGAAGCTTTTCGCGGTTGATTGGCTTAGGAATTCACCCCGCATTAGAGTACTTGGGGGGTGTGTCTGTGTCTGTGTATTCGGGTGTGTGTGGGGGGGGGGGGGTATTTCGATGCTTGGTGTCGGATAGTTTTCTCTAATTTCCCGTCTACTACTACTAATGATTATTCTGGTCATTTCCAGTTTATGCAATTGGCGGCTATGTGTTTAAGTTAGTTGGCGTAGCCATTATGGCATTTTTTATGTACCGTTTGGAATTAATAGGTTTTTTTTTATTTTATTCATTACTATAATTTCAGTTTCTGTAGAGATGACAGACGAATCTACAGAAAAGGAGCCGCTGATGTCTCCCGTGTCAACAGTAGGAACATCATCAGTCTAAAAGGAAAGTTTTCAAATAGACAATAAAGTTACAATCAATTCAATTATATTTCTCCAATCAGTTAATGCCGTGAAATACGTTTATTCTTTCTTTCCTTCACCAACATAACACTAGAAATTTCGATATTTCGATTTAATCATCAAATGTAAATTTACTCCCCCCCCCCCCCAAAAAAAAAACAACAAAAGAAATAACCTCAAAAATACGTCAAAACTCTATGACGATATATATAAACGAATCCAATGGAATACTGTAATGAAAATCATTGAAAATATGAATTGGAGAAGTATAGTTATTTAAGATGGGAGTAGTAGGAAGGGTACTTTGAAGCAATTTTGGAATTCCAAACATTCCAAAGGTCTGACGTCACACATTCCTAAGGTCTGACGTCAGAGCATTCCACAGGTGTTCTATTTATAGGTTGAATATGGTTATTGTTGACTGAACAATGAGGTTATGAATAATAAAAAAGGTATGCAGGTGTTATATTCTTTGATCGTGTTTGACTTTTGTAACGAGGGTATGGGGTCCACGAATTGTTTATTGGAGGGTAGGGGGGGAAGATATTTCGCGTTATAGGCAGGTGTGTAGAGGTTACATTGAGTTCACGCCAAGTGTAGCTATACCTGCATTAAGGGACAATGATCACCGCTATTAAGCTTGACAGTTGAACATGTTGTGATTGTTTATCAAAGGCTGTTTATATCCCACACACCAACCCCCCCCCCCCACCCCCGCCCTAACCTCAAAAAACCCACTTCACAGGTCTACACTCTTCAATCCGTGTCGATACTAAGAAACCAACAACAGCCTTTTTTTATAATATTTTATTTAGCCATAATGTTATATATATATATTTTTTTTTTACGGACAATTAATTTGATGGCAGGTTCCATTCTGCCAGCTCCCTATAAGTGGCGAGAACGTTGATTATGTTCTTGAACGCATGGTTCGTTCCCTCAACCATCCTCAACCGTGCCAGTATGTAGTCAGTAAAAGCTAACAATCTACAGAAAAGAACAAATCAGATAGGTATTGGTAAAATAAAATAATATTCATATTAAAAGAATTGCATTGTCTACCCCCCCTCCCCCACAGCCCACACAACTTCCGCTAACCCTTTGAATTTGTAACAGGTAAGCAAAGTTTACAAAGAACGTGTCCAAATTCAAATGGTACTGGTTGTCCTAGTTCCGTGTAAAGTCCGAGTTCAACCGTGTCTATGTAATGTTTGTTGACTGGAATATAATAGGGGTTGTCAAACGTTTTATATACAGCCGATCCAAAGGGTTTAGCTAGATCCACCTGTATAGCTCGCAACAACGGTGCGCTTAACCGATCCTAAACCATAACCTTTCTGATACGGTGACCCCGTAAAAATTGGAAATCCGTCACCCGTTTGACTGAGGTAATAACGTCGTATCTTTGCATCGTCACACCTGTAGGGTTGTAGGCACGTCATTATTCGACCTTGCGCAAGTGCAGTTTACAAAGAACGTGTCCAAATTCAAATGGTACTGGTTGTCCTAGTTCCGTGTAAAGTCCGAGTTCAACCGTGTCTATGTAATGTTTGTTGACTGGAATATAATAGGGGTTGTCAAACGTTTTATATACAGCCGATCCAAAGGGGTTTAGCTAGATCCACCTGTATAGCTCGCAACAACGGTGCGCTTGTATCACCGACCAACTGATTTTCGATAATATCAGTGTAAATATAAATATTGTGAAAATTGGAATCTAAATCGACTTTTGTGTCACTTTTCACACTGCTTGTAAATTCATTCTCTTTCATAAACCCGAATATCCGGGCTAAATTCTTGGACAAATGGACTTTTCGACCGTCTCTTCCTAGGCGTAATAAGACATAACCCTCGGGATCTTTCACGATAGATAATGATGCCCCAACCTCCAACGTCGATTTATTGAAATGATTGATTATGTCGTGTCCAGTATCGTAGTAACCATCGGGTATTGAAAAACGTAAGCGATGCGGTCCCTCTATTTCCGTTTTACTATTAATGGGGCTGTTCATACTAATTATTCCGTTATAAAAGGACTGATTTGTGTCAGAAGTTTAAAATATCTAGAATCAATATACTGGGCTTTAATGTCGCCTATTATTCGACTACGTGGACGTACTCCGAAATGAGTGTACTACAAAAACCAAGGTCCTGTACCTTGAAAACGTAAATCTTGATGTCCTTAGAACAATCACTGGATTTTATAAAAGGACTGATTTGTGTCAGAAGTTTAAAATATCTAGAATCAATATACTGGGCTTTAATGTTTCCTATTATTCGACTACGTGGACGTACTCCGAAATGAGTGTACTACAAAAACCAAGGTCCTGTACCTTGAAAACGTAAATCTTGATGTCCTTAGAACAATCACTGGATTAGTGAGAGCTACATCTTATAACCTATCGTAAATTGCATCAGGGTTCACTTCGATTAAAATGAGACGGCGGCCCCATAAACTAACCCTGTTTTACGAAATGGCGAATTTAGAAATTCTCGTTTGCAATTGTCGAAATCATTTATTTATTTGGACATTTATTGTTTTAAAGAAAGAATTCATACTTTATTTTTTTTTTATTTTGGGGAATATTTTATACTTCTTGCCAAAATATTTTTAGACAAAACAAATTTTCAAATTGTGGAACCTTTGAAAACTAGTAGATGTCATTTAAATTTGACCCCCCCCCCCCCGGTCCCGCCCCTCACATGCGCACACACCCACAAACACCCAACACCCCATCACAGACTTTAACATCAACACGAATAATATCTTTTCATGTTGTTTTATTATAAAATGTATATATTCCCCGCTACGGTCGTTTTTTTTTAAATTATGCATACCAATCTTACCCACCTTTATCTCAAAAATGATGATTAGAACGCTCCAGTACACATGTAATGGTGAAAAGACAGACAACCAGCACGAATAATACCTTTTCATGTTGTTTATTACAAAATGTATATATTTCTTCCACGGTCGTTTATTTTTAAAAATATGCATACCAACCTTACTCTTTTTTCTCCTCAAAAATTGGTGATTAGAACGCTCCGTTACTCATGTCATTGTTTTTTTGTCTTTATGTATTTTCATTATCTATTTGAACTCCCTTTTCAGCCCGAAACATGTAACTTATTATATTCTTGAAATATCACAAGTAAATGATATAGCCGCGTGTGCAACTATTATATCGTTTAGTTTCGAGTAATATTCATTTTGAGCTTTTTAAAGCATCCCCGTGAAAAAATATTATCTAAAATACTTAATCATTCAATATTCCATTATTTTGAAAATAAAAACCACACAAAAAAAATGTTAAGGAAGCAAATTTCTGAGCGTTAATATCCCCGTGAATAATATTATCTAAAATACTAAATCATTCGAGTTACCGTATATCCCCAAAACCTGTAAGAAATAAATTAATTGTTAATTATCATCCTAGTTTATACATGCAATGTGTTCATTTTAGTGTATTTCATACTTGGTCATTTTTGAGAGTAAATAGCAGTTTTATCAATAATGTTCTCAAATTGCATCAATCACACACCAAACGTCAATTGGGATTAGCTTATCAAACGGGGGGAAATTTGTTGCAATAAGAAATACCTATATTCGGACATTGATTTACTATAACATTAATACATCAGCAGTAACTATAAAAAACGTTAAAGGAGCTAAATCGCTAATATTTATGGGACCTAGAAATTGACAGAAATGGGTCGCAACGAATATAATAAGGTAATGTGAATGTATATAAACTGATTTACATTCAATCGTTTCTGTTTTTACCGTAATTTCTAATCAGTTATGTTCGGCGAAATGCGCCAAAGTCTCAATTGAATAACGATCTTTAGCGTCTGGTTATTCCAGTCTAAACCGATGGTATTTATTGCGCATGCTCTCCATATAAGAATATAGCATTGACATGACTTGTGGAATATGTCTAGCCTCGGTCTTCGAGTCCCTTGTGCCAAATGGCAAATGTACCAATGGTAAAATGTTTCTTTTGTCTTGAATATTGGATATCAGAAGCTCATCTATTCCTTGTAAGATCACAAGACCAATGCTGATTTGAATTGACAAATAATTCGTGTTTTCAATGTCGAAGATTTTGATGATATTGAGTTAGAGACTTAGCTACTTTAACAATAATTTTTGTAGATATGGAAAAAAAAGATATTGATCACATAGAAATACCAAATTTTTTTTAAAGATATGGAAAAAGATGTTGATCACATAAAAATACCAAATTTATATTCCATAAATGGTAGATGTAGACATTAAACATACATTATGCAAGGGCTATATCTCCCTATTGCAGGACTTCCTTTAGGCCTGAAATGTTTTCTAAATTATTAATTAGACATTAATTAACTGATCCAAGGCCATAATTAACTGATCCAAGGCCATAATCAACTCTCGATTGCTTCGGATTTCTCAGATATTAAATAGATTAGAACGGTTCAGCCATATTTTAATGGCTGCAATTATTGCAACGTCTTGTCAAACCTTCAAAGGCTAATATCTTCTCTCGCAATAGAGTAATTGGAATGAAAATTTCAAATTATTCACTTTACATTATCTATTGTCGAACTATTATAGCAAGAATGGCTAGCTCTTTATCGAAATCTTACATACTGTATCTTTAAGTTAAAGATAAAAGTTACAAGTTTGTTTTTATATGAAATTTTACAATTTTATAATAATCTACCGGAAATATACATAACAGGGATAAAGCATAACGTTTCCACGATATAATAACCATGAATGTAAGTGAATAAACAACAAACAACACTTCAAAATTCATTTTAATGGCTGCAATTATTGCAACGTCTTGTCAAACCTTCAAAGGCTAATATCTTCTCTCGCAATAGAGTAATTGGAATGAAAATTTCAAATTATTCACTTTACATTATCTATTGTCGAACTATTATAGCAAGAATGGCTAGCTCTTTATCGAAATCTTACATACTGTATCTTTAAGTTAAAGATAAAAGTTACAAGTTTGTTTTTATATGAAATTTTACAATTTTATAATAATCTACCGGAAATATACATAACAGGGATAAAGCATAACGTTTCCACGATATAATAACCATGAATGTAAGTGAATAAACAACAAACAACACTTCAAAATTCATACGTTCATGGAAAAATCTTACCAATCGGTGCATAGATACGATAAGCATTCATTAAAAATCACAGAGAATATAAAATATGTGACTGGACAAAAATATTACTATATGATATATATGTCCAGACTGAAAAATCTCTGTTCAGACTGATATAATAAAATATCTGCAGTTTATAGGGAACTCTGTAAGATGCACATAAGTATATACCACTGTTTTATTTCGAACAAGTATAAAAACATTTCATTGGAGAGATTAAACATTATTGACATAGATTTATAATGATGTTTAGTTATTTTCGAAAGATATTTACTCGTGAAGTAAGGTTTGTTAAATAATCTCTTCAGTGTTTAATCAATTGTAACGGTGATTTTCCGAGTTGTTTGACTTGAACTGTGAATGTTAAATATGTTTTGTACTAGACAATGTAACGGCATATATATACATTTCGATAATTGCACTTTTATTAAAGTTCAAATGTTCGGGGTGCATATTCCATATGTCGTGAATGCGGCGAGGAAAATGATGCATGCCTATTTTTTAAGTCTTCATAATAAACCATCTAGAAACCTCAATTTAAAGCCGGAAATCAGCTGTATCGCGTTATGGGGAATGGAAGTAATTGTATAAGGTATTAGACAGGGAAAGATTTGTCAATGAATGTCGGTGAAGGGGAAATTTCCAAATAATGTTTAACCCGTTTCATATAAGTTGTGAATAAAAGGGGTAGCTTATTCCAAACCATATAGCTCATATTGTCTTGATCATCCCTATGTGCGTAAATAATCATCTAATAATGTGTTTAAGTAAATATAGCCTCATGCAACAGAATGACCATATGTTCAGATAGGGAAAAATGCCTCTTCAGACTAAAATATCTGCAGTTTTGCAGAACGACGAAGTCCAGTTAAGTTTATCCACGTAAAAGTAACTCCATCTCGACAAATAACGACACCCCAGTTTGAAAGGTATATTATTTGTGTGCTGGTGATATCAAATGGAAGTACTAAAATGGCTGAAGTATGTCGAATGTACAACCGTCTGTTATCAACACAATGACGACAGGGTATTCCCTTATAGTAGTAAACCAAGCATCCATTTTTTTAAATGCAGTTAAGCCCCCCCCCCCTTATTATATAATCTGTTACTCTAATGAACTTTTAAAAAAAACCGAAAAAAAAACCGAAGAATTAATTTATAAAATTAAAAATGAAATTATAAAATTAAAAATGAATTTATAAGATTAAAATTGAATTTATAAAATTGTAAATGAATGTCATTATAAAATTGAAAATGAATTTATAAAATTAAAAATGAATTTATAAACTTAAAAATGAATTTATAAAATTAAAAATGAATTTATAAAATCAAAAATGAATTTATAAAGTTAAAAATGAATTTACAAAATTGAAAACAAATTTACAAAAATAAAAATTATTCTACAAATTTAATTTATTTCTTTTTTTTTAAATTGAGGATTATTTTCCAAAATTAAAAATTATTTTCCAAAATTAAAAATTATTTTCCAAAATCAAAAATTATTTTCCAAAATTTCGATTTCCATACTCCCCATGGCAATACAATCTTTTGTTCTTCAAGTGCTGACAGAATCTATTTTTCACTGTCAGAGCATCTTAAATATGGAATAATCTTCTAGATACACACTTAGTCTTCGTTGTGTCATTAGTAACAATAAACAAATTGGAGGGGTGGGGGGGGCAAGAAAACTAACAAAATTCATACTTTCAAATGAAATCTTTATTATACACATTACGGTATCAGAAATTTAAAATCGAAAAGATTATGACGAATACATATATATTTATATATATATATAAACAACATATTAACCATGCCAGTATGACAAAATGTGTATTGTTTTCAATACGTTTTAGGTATGCCACTCTAGAATTTCGTTGGATTTCGTAATGGGGTTTTATTATCTTTCGATGACTTGTTGTCGCAGAATCTCCATTTTAAGTTTATGTTCATTCACGATAGCATTGATCTTAGCATTTAACAATGCCAGTCTTAAATCATGCGCAGATGTCCTATTATTTACACTGAATGGTTCGGAAATGATGTCGAGTGGTTGCTGACTGATTACATTCGGATCTACATTACCACCGTGGCGACCGCCACAGTATTCAGTATTATCTGAAAAAAGAAAATATCCAAATAGTTTAGTCTAACAAGGACATATCAATATTTTAATTATGTGAATAATTTATGTTGTTGCAATGTATCTAAATCTTTCAAGCAAAAAACAACGTATCCACCGATGCATCTAATGTGTCGTTTTAACATAGTATAGTGTTTTAAGTGGCTTTTAATTACTTACCAAAAGAAGCCCCATTTTTTACGCTTTCACCCGGCCTTTTCTTTGAAGTTCTTGTTAGCTTCATTTCGTTTCTTTTAAGATGACGCCAGTAATTCTTTAATTGAGTCGAACTTCTAACAGGGAAATTTGGCTGTGCACAGAAACGTTTTTCAATTTCTTTCCAAGCCTGTTCTTTGAGAGAAACCGATTCTGATACATCCCTTCGCTTATTATCAATTATATTTAGGAATTCTTTTACCACTGTCAATAGGAATTGTTTCTCGAAATCTGTCATTGAAGGTGAGCGACTTTTTGGGGTATCCATCACGTACAAATTATGTCTGTTGTACTGAGAAAACTTATCACAACTCTACTTTATAAATAATCACAATAATACAATAATAGAAGCATTGCAAAAGAAATTGGCCAGATTATAGTACAAACGGTAGTTGTGTACAATATACACAAGATCTGCTACGTCACACAACGTCTTTCAATGCGACTTTTCCGACAACGATACCATTTCGTCCACGCCGTCAGTTATTTCGCTAGGACAAATTTTGTGGTAATTCACTGTTTAAACAAATAAGCTTCGAAATCAAGTGTTTTGGCTGACATGTTGTCTATATCCCACTGTTTGACTTTATCTTCTTTGCAATTCCACTCTGTCAGGAATAAATAAGATCTACCCATACTATCAATATAGCTAAAGTCGGCTTTCTTAGCAGCGTCAATACATTCGGCTTTACACTTGTACAACACACGGGAATGTGCCAACTGGATGACTTTTCCATCTAGTATTCCTTTGTATTCCCATCGGTAACCACCACCCAAAGACCCTTTAATCATTCTCATATAGGGGCAGTTTGGTTTATATTTAGCATGTTCGTGGAATGGATCGTCGAATGGCTTCCAATCCTTCAATATCAATTTACAACTGAAACACTGCACACGACCATTATCCCCGAAATAAACAAATCCGGATTCACTTAACTTGTAAGGTGATGGATGAACATGGGTCCATTGGTTGTCAAACGTGGCTAGACGATTATTATACTCAATGTACTCAGACATGACCGTCTAGTAATGATGCTTGGTGTGGTGTGTGTGGTGTGTATGGCTGTGTGTATGGTGTATATCGGGGCCAAACATCTGAAGGTACAATTACCACAAAATTTGTCCTAGCGAAATACCTGATGGGTGTGTGTATGGTGTATATTGGGGCCAAACATCTGAAGATACAATTACCACAAAAATTTTTCTAGCGAAATAACTGACGGCGTGGACGAAATGGTATCGTTGTCGGAAAAGTCGCATTGAAAGACGTTGTGTGACGTAGCAGATCTTGTGTATATTGTACACAACTACCGTTTGTACTATAATCTGGCCAATTTCTTTTGCAATGCTTCTATTATTGTATTATTGTGATTATTTATAAAGTAGAGTTGTGATAAGTTTTCTCAGTACAACAGACATAATTTGTACGTGATGGATACCCCAAAAAGTCGCTCACCTTCAATGACAGATTTCGAGAAACAATTCCTATTGACAGTGGTAAAAGAATTCCTAAATATAATTGATAATAAGCGAAGGGATGTATCAGAATCGGTTTCTCTCAAAGAACAGGCTTGGAAAGAAATTGAAAAACGTTTCTGTGCACAGCCAAATTTCCCTGTTAGAAGTTCGACTCAATTAAAGAATTACTGGCGTCATCTTAAAAGAAACGAAATGAAGCTAACAAGAACTTCAAAGAAAAGGCCGGGTGAAAGCGTAAAAAATGGGGCTTCTTTTGGTAAGTAATTAAAAGCCACTTAAAACACTATACTATGTTAAAACGACACATTAGATGCATCGGTGGATACGTTGTTTTTTGCTTGAAAGATTTAGATACATTGCAACAACATAAATTATTCACATAATTAAAATATTGATATGTCCTTGTTAGACTAAACTATTTGGATATTTTCTTTTTTCAGATAATACTGAATACTGTGGCGGTCGCCACGGTGGTAATGTAGATACGAATGTAATCAGTCAGCAACCACTCGACATCATTTCCGAACCATTCAGTGTAAATAATAGGACATCTGCGCATGATTTAAGACTGGCATTGTTAAATGCTAAGATCAATGCTATCGTGAATGAACATAAACTTAAAATGGAGATTCTGCGACAACAAGTCATCGAAAGATAATAAAACCCCATTACGAAATCCAACGAAATTCTAGAGTGGCATACCTAAAACGTATTGAAAACAATACACATTTTGTCATACTGGCATGGTTAATATGTTGTTTATATATATATATAAATATATATGTATTCGTCATAATCTTTTCGATTTTAAATTTCTGATACCGTAATGTGTATAATAAAGATTTCATTTGAAAGTATGAATTTTGTTAGTTTTCTTGCCCCCCCACCCCTCCAATTTGTTTATTGTTACTAATGACACAACGAAGACTAAGTGTGTATCTAGAAGATTATTCCATATTTAAGATGCTCTGACAGTGAAAAATAGATTCTGTCAGCACTTGAAGAACAAAAGATTGTATTGCCATGGGGAGTATGGAAATCGAAATTTTGGAAAATAATTTTTGATTTTGGAAAATAATTTTTAATTTTGGAAAATAATTTTTAATTTTGGAAAATAATTTTAAATTTTGGAAAATAATTTTTAATTTTGGAAAATAATCCTCAATTTAAAAAAAAAGAAATAAATTAAATTTGTAGAATAATTTTTATTTTTGTAAATTTGTTTTCAATTTTGTAAATTCATTTTTAACTTTATAAATTCATTTTTGATTTTATAAATTCATTTTTAATTTTATAAATTCATTTTTAAGTTTATAAATTCATTTTTAATTTTATAAATTCATTTTCAATTTTATAATGACATTCATTTACAATTTTATAAATTCAATTTTAATCTTATAAATTCATTTTTAATTTTATAATTTCATTTTTAATTTTATAAATTAATTCTTCGGTTTTTTTTTCGGTTTTTTTTAAAAGTTCATTAGAGTAACAGATTATATAATAAGGGGGGGGGGGCTTAACTGCATTTAAAAAAATGGATGCTTGGTTTACTACTATAAGGGAATACCCTGTCGTCATTGTGTTGATAACAGACGGTTGTACATTCGACATACTTCAGCCATTTTAGTACTTCCATTTGATATCACCAGCACACAAATAATATACCTTTCAAACTGGGGTGTCGTTATTTGTCGAGATGGAGTTACTTTTACGTGGATAAACTTAACTGGACTTCGTCGTTCTGCAAAACTGCAGATATTTTAGTCTGAAGAGGCATTTTTCCCTATCTGAACATATGGTCATTCTGTTGCATGAGGCTATATTTACTTAAACACATTATTAGATGATTATTTACGCACATAGGGATGATCAAGACAATATGAGCTATATGGTTTGGAATAAGCTACCCCTTTTATTCACAACTTATATGAAACGGGTTAAACATTATTTGGAAATTTCCCCTTCACCGACATTCATTGACAAATCTTTCCCTGTCTAATACCTTATACAATTACTTCCATTCCCCATAACGCGATACAGCTGATTTCCGGCTTTAAATTGAGGTTTCTAGATGGTTTATTATGAAGACTTAAAAAATAGGCATGCATCATTTTCCTCGCCGCATTCACGACATATGGAATATGCACCCCGAACATTTGAACTTTAATAAAAGTGCAATTATCGAAATGTATATATATGCCGTTACATTGTCTAGTACAAAACATATTTAACATTCACAGTTCAAGTCAAACAACTCGGAAAATCACCGTTACAATTGATTAAACACTGAAGAGATTATTTAACAAACCTTACTTCACGAGTAAATATCTTTCGAAAATAACTAAACATCATTATAAATCTATGTCAATAATGTTTAATCTCTCCAATGAAATGTTTTTATACTTGTTCGAAATAAAACAGTGGTATATACTTATGTGCATCTTACAGAGTTCCCTATAAACTGCAGATATTTTATTATATCAGTCTGAACAGAGATTTTTCAGTCTGGACATATATATCATATAGTAATATTTTTGTCCAGTCACATATTTTATATTCTCTGTGATTTTTAATGAATGCTTATCGTATCTATGCACCGATTGGTAAGATTTTTCCATGAACGTATGAATTTTGAAGTGTTGTTTGTTGTTTATTCACTTACATTCATGGTTATTATATCGTGGAAACGTTATGCTTTATCCCTGTTATGTATATTTCCGGTAGATTATTATAAAATTGTAAAATTTCATATAAAAACAAACTTGTAACTTTTATCTTTAACTTAAAGATACAGTATGTAAGATTTCGATAAAGAGCTAGCCATTCTTGCTATAATAGTTCGACAATAGATAATGTAAAGTGAATAATTTGAAATTTTCATTCCAATTACTCTATTGCGAGAGAAGATATTAGCCTTTGAAGGTTTGACAAGACGTTGCAATAATTGCAGCCATTAAAATGAATTTTGAAGTGTTGTTTGTTGTTTATTCACTTACATTCATGGTTATTATATCGTGGAAACGTTATGCTTTATCCCTGTTATGTATATTTCCGGTAGATTATTATAAAATTGTAAAATTTCATATAAAAACAAACTTGTAACTTTTATCTTTAACTTAAAGATACAGTATGTAAGATTTCGATAAAGAGCTAGCCATTCTTGCTATAATAGTTCGACAATAGATAATGTAAAGTGAATAATTTGAAATTTTCATTCCAATTACTCTATTGCGAGAGAAGATATTAGCCTTTGAAGGTTTGACAAGACGTTGCAATAATTGCAGCCATTAAAATATGGCTGAACCGTTCTAATCTATTTAATATCTGAGAAATCCGAAGCAATCGAGAGTTGATTATGGCCTTGGATCAGTTAATTATGGCCTTGGATCAGTTAATTAATGTCTAATTAATAATTTAGAAAACATTTCAGGCCTAAAGGAAGTCCTGCAATAGGGAGATATAGCCCTTGCATAATGTATGTTTAATGTCTACATCTACCATTTATGGAATATAAATTTGGTATTTTTATGTGATCAACATCTTTTTCCATATCTTTAAAAAAAATTTGGTATTTCTATGTGATCAATATCTTTTTTTTCCATATCTACAAAAATTATTGTTAAAGTAGCTAAGTCTCTAACTCAATATCATCAAAATCTTCGACATTGAAAACACGAATTATTTGTCAATTCAAATCAGCATTGGTCTTGTGATCTTACAAGGAATAGATGAGCTTCTGATATCCAATATTCAAGACAAAAGAAACATTTTACCATTGGTACATTTGCCATTTGGCACAAGGGACTCGAAGACCGAGGCTAGACATATTCCACAAGTCATGTCAATGCTATATTCTTATATGGAGAGCATGCGCAATAAATACCATCGGTTTAGACTGGAATAACCAGACGCTAAAGATCGTTATTCAATTGAGACTTTGGCGCATTTCGCCGAACATAACTGATTAGAAATTACGGTAAAAACAGAAACGATTGAATGTAAATCAGTTTATATACATTCACATTACCTTATTATATTCGTTGCGACCCATTTCTGTCAATTTCTAGGTCCCATAAATATTAGCGATTTAGCTCCTTTAACGTTTTTTATAGTTACTGCTGATGTATTAATGTTATAGTAAATCAATGTCCGAATATAGGTATTTCTTATTGCAACAAATTTCCCCCCGTTTGATAAGCTAATCCCAATTGACGTTTGGTGTGTGATTGATGCAATTTGAGAACATTATTGATAAAACTGCTATTTACTCTCAAAAATGACCAAGTATGAAATACACTAAAATGAACACATTGCATGTATAAACTAGGATGATAATTAACAATTAATTTATTTCTTACAGGTTTTGGGGATATACGGTAACTCGAATGATTTAGTATTTTAGATAATATTATTCACGGGGATATTAACGCTCAGAAATTTGCTTCCTTAACATTTTTTTTGTGTGGTTTTTATTTTCAAAATAATGGAATATTGAATGATTAAGTATTTTAGATAATATTTTTTCACGGGGATGCTTTAAAAAGCTCAAAATGAATATTACTCGAAACTAAACGATATAATAGTTGCACACGCGGCTATATCATTTACTTGTGATATTTCAAGAATATAATAAGTTACATGTTTCGGGCTGAAAAGGGAGTTCAAATAGATAATGAAAATACATAAAGACAAAAAAACAATGACATGAGTAACGGAGCGTTCTAATCACCAATTTTTGAGGAGAAAAAAGAGTAAGGTTGGTATGCATATTTTTAAAAATAAACGACCGTGGAAGAAATATATACATTTTGTAATAAACAACATGAAAAGGTATTATTCGTGCTGGTTGTCTGTCTTTTCACCATTACATGTGTACTGGAGCGTTCTAATCATCATTTTTGAGATAAAGGTGGGTAAGATTGTTATGCATAATTTAAAAAAAAACGACCGTAGCGGGGAATATATACATTTTATAATAAAACAACATGAAAAGATATTATTCGTGTTGATGTTAAAGTCTGTGATGGGGTGTTGGGTGTTTGTGGGTGTGTGCGCATGTGAGGGGCGGGACCGGGGGGGGGGGGGTCAAATTTAAATGACATCTACTAGTTTTCAAAGGTTCCACAATTTGAAAATTTGTTTTGTCTAAAAATATTTTGGCAAGAAGTATAAAATATTCCCCAAAATAAAAAAAAAATAAAGTATGAATTCTTTCTTTAAAACAATAAATGTCCAAATAAATAAATGATTTCGACAATTGCAAACGAGAATTTCTAAATTCGCCATTTCGTAAAACAGGGTTAGTTTATGGGGCCGCCGTCTCATTTTAATCGAAGTGAACCCTGATGCAATTTACGATAGGTTATAAGATGTAGCTCTCACTAATCCAGTGATTGTTCTAAGGACATCAAGATTTACGTTTTCAAGGTACAGGACCTTGGTTTTTGTAGTACACTCATTTCGGAGTACGTCCACGTAGTCGAATAATAGGAAACATTAAAGCCCAGTATATTGATTCTAGATATTTTAAACTTCTGACACAAATCAGTCCTTTTATAAAATCCAGTGATTGTTCTAAGGACATCAAGATTTACGTTTTCAAGGTACAGGACCTTGGTTTTTGTAGTACACTCATTTCGGAGTACGTCCACGTAGTCGAATAATAGGCGACATTAAAGCCCAGTATATTGATTCTAGATATTTTAAACTTCTGACACAAATCAGTCCTTTTATAACGGAATAATTAGTATGAACAGCCCCATTAATAGTAAAACGGAAATAGAGGGACCGCATCGCTTACGTTTTTCAATACCCGATGGTTACTACGATACTGGACACGACATAATCAATCATTTCAATAAATCGACGTTGGAGGTTGGGGCATCATTATCTATCGTGAAAGATCCCGAGGGTTATGTCTTATTACGCCTAGGAAGAGACGGTCGAAAAGTCCATTTGTCCAAGAATTTAGCCCGGATATTCGGGTTTATGAAAGAGAATGAATTTACAAGCAGTGTGAAAAGTGACACAAAAGTCGATTTAGATTCCAATTTTCACAATATTTATATTTACACTGATATTATCGAAAATCAGTTGGTCGGTGATACAAGCGCACCGTTGTTGCGAGCTATACAGGTGGATCTAGCTAAACCCCTTTGGATCGGCTGTATATAAAACGTTTGACAACCCCTATTATATTCCAGTCAACAAACATTACATAGACACGGTTGAACTCGGACTTTACACGGAACTAGGACAACCAGTACCATTTGAATTTGGACACGTTCTTTGTAAACTGCACTTGCGCAAGGTCGAATAATGACGTGCCTACAACCCTACAGGTGTGACGATGCAAAGATACGACGTTATTACCTCAGTCAAACGGGTGACGGATTTCCAATTTTTACGGGGTCACCGTATCAGAAAGGTTATGGTTTAGGATCGGTTAAGCGCACCGTTGTTGCGAGCTATACAGGTGGATCTAGCTAAACCCTTTGGATCGGCTGTATATAAAACGTTTGACAACCCCTATTATATTCCAGTCAACAAACATTACATAGACACGGTTGAACTCGGACTTTACACGGAACTAGGACAACCAGTACCATTTGAATTTGGACACGTTCTTTGTAAACTTTGCTTACCTGTTACAAATTCAAAGGGTTAGCGGAAGTTGTGTGGGCTGTGGGGGAGGGGGGTAGACAATGCAATTCTTTTAATATGAATATTATTTTATTTTACCAATACCTATCTGATTTGTTCTTTTCTGTAGATTGTTAGCTTTTACTGACTACATACTGGCACGGTTGAGGATGGTTGAGGGAACGAACCATGCGTTCAAGAACATAATCAACGTTCTCGCCACTTATAGGGAGCTGGCAGAATGGAACCTGCCATCAAATTAATTGTCCGTAAAAAAAAAAATATATATATATAACATTATGGCTAAATAAAATATTATAAAAAAAGGCTGTTGTTGGTTTCTTAGTATCGACACGGATTGAAGAGTGTAGACCTGTGAAGTGGGTTTTTTGAGGTTAGGGCGGGGGTGGGGGGGGGTTGGTGTGTGGGATATAAACAGCCTTTGATAAACAATCACAACATGTTCAACTGTCAAGCTTAATAGCGGTGATCATTGTCCCTTAATGCAGGTATAGCTACACTTGGCGTGAACTCAATGTAACCTCTACACACCTGCCTATAAAGCGAAATATCTTCCCCCCCCCTACCCTCCAATAAACAATTCGTGGACCCCATACCCTCGTTACAAAAGTCAAACACGATCAAAGAATATAACACCTGCATACCTTTTTTATTATTCATAACCTCATTGTTCAGTCAACAATAACCATATTCAACCTATAAATAGAACACCTGTGGAATGCTCTGACGTCAGACCTTAGGAATGTGTGACGTCAGACCTTTGGAATGTCTGGAATTCCAAAATTGCTTCAAAGTACCCTTCCTACTACTGATGGGTCCCAATTTAGCTTTATCTTATAAATCATGTACTACTTTATGGGCCGTTGTATATTCCCTATTACATGTATATTGTGCAGCAACTTTACATTTCAAAACCAGACATCTCAATGATCTTGTCGCACAAATTCCACTTAGTCTAGGTAGTCCAGATGATAACATCAGAGGTAAAAAAAATCCCAATGAAAATCAGGGTAAATTCCAATGACCGCCACTTAGTCTAGGTAGTCCAGATGATAACGTCAGAGGTAAAAAATATAGCGGACTGCATTAACATTAATAGTTTGTGTTATTACATGATGGCCTGCCTACTTATCTACACAGCTTTTTTTTTCCTCGATCTCACCATTTGCTCTCCGGTCCTGTTTCAGGATTTTACATGGAGGGTAACTGAAGATCTGTGTGGCAGTTACCACTTTCCTATCTTGATTGATAAATTAAAATACATCCTAAATAATTTAAAAATTATAAATAGTCTAAAATAACCTCAAAATCTTAGAAGAATATTAACATCATCAAAGTTTGATTCTGATATTTCGGTACCCCAATTGGACTACAATTGGATAGATATCGGGTACGTACAGCAGGTCAAGATACGGCTCTAAAGTCTTGACTGACAAGTTTCTACTTCGTAGGCAGGTTAGTTTATTAACGTAATCTAACTAGTACGATACTTCTTATTTAAGAATTTATCGGATGTGAAGTTTACTGCTGTAGACGTACGTAGTGTTAAGTGCAAATTTCTTATAGAACTCTGTCAGAAGTGTGAACCGTGCCAAAACCTTGTATAACTGTATGTTTCTGAAGGAATTATAAAATTATTAAAACCAACTTGGACTTTGTGAAATTATTCCGCGGAGCCAGAAACGAACCAACGAAAGAAATAAAGACGATAGTCCTAGCCACTAGACACCAACGATCTAGCCAGAAGAACCAGTGCTTTAGACCGTTTTCACAACGGGCAGTCTAGAAGGTTTGAGTGACATCCACATCTAGTTCCTCGCAAGAGAGGCTAGAGACTCTCAACCTTTTAATCGAGGAAAGTAAGCGGCAAGGTTACATGAATGAATGAAATGTCTAGTAAGTAAAATAGTTTAACACGGATAACAAAAATCCTGTAATAATCAGTGAATGTATATATTTGAATGAATGTCAACTCTGAATAAATCTGTTTGTGATAATTCACAATACCCTTAAATAGAACAGACCAAAGTTGACAAAAGCCTTTCAATAAAGTGTTGGTTTGTTTGAAAGCAAACTCATGTACACGCATAGTCTTCTCCAGGAAAATAATAGCCTTATTCTAAGTATTAGATGTTTAAGTGTCCTACCTGTTGTGTAAATGTTCCATTACATCATATTTTACTTGTCCAGAGGGTTCGAAAATATTTTTAAATCCAAATCACATTTGAAAA
Source organism: Patella vulgata (assembly GCF_932274485.2). NCBI lineage: Eukaryota > Metazoa > Mollusca > Gastropoda > Patellidae > Patella > Patella vulgata. The sequence goes on from NC_065879.2 coordinate 91,175,085, forward strand.
GGTTTACGTCAGGCTTTTTAAATCATTTAGTTGAATTTTTCCAATTTTTTAAATTAGGTGTGTTAAGATGAAATTTGTATCATCAATTAATTGGAATATTGTAAAATAGTACAATTTGTTGACCAGAATAAAGATTGGGACATATTATTCAGTTACAACAAGAGTGGTATTGAGCCTTTAAAGTAAATTAATATCCGAAGTATATTGCGCATTTGATCTTGAAGAAACGTTAACAAAAATAGTTATCTCCTTTTATAAATTACATAAATACATTGAAGCCCCCATTTTACATTTATTACGAAACAGAGCCGGACGAAAGGGTTTCGATTGACATATAATTCCAGGATTTAATGACGGATTACACAGTCACACGGAATATGCATGACATTTAGAATCAGAATTTCAATAATCAACATCATACAAGGTGTGGATCAAGATACTGTCGCATTAAGCTCTTAGAACCACACGAAAGTGTGCCAGGATTGAATGAAGGATTAAATAGTCACGCGGTATACACATGATATTTAAATGAATGTTTACTGCTTGTTTGCTTGTTTTTTTATAAATTGTTTCATGTAAACCAAAATTTCATTAATCAACGTCATGCTAGGTTTGGGGCAAAGACACTGCAACATTTAGCTCCATATGTTGTAAAAAGTTTCCCGCCCTGAAAATGGGAAGGAAATGATTAACAATTGGAAATTCAATGGTGATCTGTTGTCACAGATTCTAAGAGGGTCTGACGCGTTCACTTTAGCTGTTCATAAAGTTTGTCGTCGATGCAAATGTCGCGATGTGTTTGTACGTGTTAATGTAGTGGTGTAATTTGCCTATCTCTTGCGCTTTTACCATCCCTTTAATCTCGATCAGTCCTAAAGCTCAAAAAATAATTTTTTTCTAAAACATTTATCTTAATTTCATTTATTTTTCTGAACGATATTGACAAGTTTTGAAAAAAAAAAACCTATTGCCACATTAAGATGATTTAAAAATGGAAACGGTTTTGGGCCTACATCAGGAGACAACGTTTCGAATAACACGGAAACAAAAACAGCAATTTCCACACCCTGATGTGCTGCTTAGCAAGTAGCGAACACCGGCTTCAGGGTCATGGCTGCTACTATTGGTGTATATTCAATTATTAATCTTGGTAATCGAGGTTCTGACCAATCGGCATAAACATCAAACGTGTTGTGTTTTAGATGCAGAAATTATCTCAGGGTTTCGTCACTCTCACCAGTTCTATGAAATCCGTTCCAACATTCATTGGGAATTTGATTGTTGCATTGTGGTTGAGATCGGTTTCAATGGCCATGTCTGTGTCGTGGACTTAGGGGCATTGGTTGCTACTTATTTCCTATGACTTTTTCTCCCGTGAAATGTCGCCAGGGAATAACAGTATAGCAGTTAGTAGACTTTTGTGGGTTGGTGAAATCGGGATCCTAACATTGTGTCGTAATAAAGAGTTATTGTCTAATTCTAATGATTGTGAAACAAACCGATCTTCTATATATTATACTAAACAGCAAAAAACAAAAAAAAAACCTCAGTACGATTTCAAAATCAGAGAGGAATTTTAATCAAATCATTCTAGAAAACGACTTACTAAATGGATCAAAGCAATTTTTTGTAAACAGTATGTTGACACATTAGTGAATAATTCATCACAATTCCAACACGTTACGTGGAGGTTTAGGGTCTTACACACTCCATACATCCACCGCGAGTGTCAATAACAGCAGCGCAGCGCCTGTACATGGAGTGGACCAGGCGATTGATGAACGCCATTGGCACCTGGAACCACATTCTCAGAAAAGCCTGTCTTAACCCATCGTATGTGTTTGGTCTCGGTACGACTTATTAAATCGCCTCTGAATTTCACCCCAAAGATGTTCAATCGGGTTTACAGTAAAAACAGACACGACTGAATGTAAATCAGTTTATATACATTCATATTACATTATTATGTGCGTTGCGACCCATTTGTGTGAATTTCTATGTCCCAAATATTAGCGATTTAGCTCTTTTAACACATCAAATGTCAACTTGTATTGTGATGACACCATTGTTGTCATTCTAACGCCATCATTGCGTCGACATAAATATCGTTTAAGGTCAAAGGTGACACATCCCTTGTTCAATAAATGTTTGTTAGTTTGGTGTAAAGATATTTTGTGGTAAAAATGCATATACAGTTTTTCTCGATGAATGTAGTCTACGTGCATTAAGCAACGGGTGAATCGTAAATCCCAGAGAATGTGAGTTTTATGGAAACTGATATTTCCGGGGATTACAGTTGTGGTTTATGATCATATACCTTTGAAATAGTTTGAACCACATTAACCCTTTTGTAGCGAGTACAACGGCTAATCCAATTGCACGTTAATCTGTTTTATTCCTGCAATGAAAAGTAAGTACAACCCCCTTCATATACCACTATCGGGCATGACGCTCATATCATAAAAGGGGGTGTTGTGGGGCTACACACTTGGCGTGTTGTTTTTCTCACTAATACAAGGTGGGTGTGGTCTCCAGTCATTGTGAAGTAAAAAGAGGTTCCTTTACGTATGTAGAAGATAATGTACTAGGTAACTGTAAAGTTTGGATAAGTTGAGATTTTACATCAATGAGATAGTAAGGACTGAAGTTGATGGTAAAAACATGTAAATATACATTTTTATCCAAGACCGGAAAATCCCGCTCGGCATTTCTGTGATTCTGGATGGGTCAATGAGTTTAATATCTTATCTACCTAAAAAGCAAGCATATAGACAAAAACGGGCGAAATCACAAACTTGAGTGTTATCATGCTTCCTGCATGATCTTTTTATTAGAAAACAACCTTTAGCAACAAGCTTAGAGATGCAGCTCGTGTTTTGTTTTTGTTAAATAGGTATTAAAAACATCCAACGGTAATTAGTCTGTTAAATTAAAAAAGAATTGCTGGTACAGTGTCTTAAATATAGTTTAATAATACTCAAATAATACAAACAAATTTACTGGTAACAATAAAGATTTCGCTAACAAAACTGCGAACATCACTAACATAACAAAAAAAAAATAATAAAAAATATAATAATAAATGCTCTTGTAAATTTAACAGTAATATAAGGGGTGTGTCTAGCAAAGCTCCAGTTTGATGCAAACATTAACCTTACACATCTTACTATTATTACAAAAAAACCCCCAAAAAACAAGATTTAATAAAAACAATAGCGGTGCTAACAATATTGGTGCATTAGCAAAACGTTCGAGTTCATTAATGACTTCGGTGATAATGATCCATGTTACGCCCACTTCCATAAATATTAAATTGTGGGATATTAATGAACATACATTATCCAATAAAACCTAAATAGTTCAGTTTTAAAGAAGCGTTAAAGACTATATTATAATCACATTTTTAAAAATTAGAATGGGAAAGTCGTTTGGCAAACGAATGATTTTTCTTGCCTCCGGGGTTTGACCAACAGACCACATTTATCGACTGAGCGAAATCTACATGATCAACAAAGAGTTTTGTTCTTTACAAACTAACTTTTTTTGAAAAAGTTAATATCCTTCAAATACTGGAGTTATGTATGTGGAGTTTATTTCATTTTGAATTCGAAAATCCATGGACTCCGTACTAATGCGATCAGTATCATCACCAACGTCAGTAGACAAATTGAAAGAATCGATGCCGTCTCCTGATCTGTCATCGCTGCCATCGCTTGCTTCCTGGACACCACCATCGTCGTTGTCACTCTCTTGAGAGGCGGTAAATTGTTTCAGTTGTGTATAATCGTATTTATCGCTCGACTCCGTTTCAGTTCTAGTTGGTTGATTGTACATGTGAATATATGATTCCGAGTCATGGGAAGATGGTGTATCTCTGTCCGTATTTGATTCCTCAACATCCCCATTGATTACTTCACCGTCACAATTCGCTGTACATCTTTTCAATCGTAAATACTCGTGTTTATCGCTTTCTGTTTCAATCCTATCTGTAGGATTGTACGGGTTGAGATATGGATCTAAGTCATGTGAAGATGAATCAGTCTCGGACACCATAGAGTGATTGTTTTCAGTGATGACACCCACAATGTTGAGTGACTCATATGAGTTGTTAATCGCAACGTTAGCAGCGTTACTGGTTATCTCCGTGTTTTCCGTGTGCGGTGGTCTTTTCATCCCTATACAAAGGAGGAAATTGAAATTAAAGCATACAAGTGTGTTATTCAAGTGGATAGCCCATTGATATCATGTGTCAATCATTTCGGTATGTACACTGATATTGTTATGGTAATTTATCAATACGTTTAGTTGTGTTCTTGATCTTATAAAAGACGCATTAAATACATCAATCTGAATTAATACAATGTTGATAATTTTTTTTTAGCTTTAAAAAATCGGCAATAACCTAGCTTTAAGAAACAAATTGTTAATTTAAAAAAAAAACGTAATTTTCATACGAATATAATCATTTTATTTATTATTCTCAATATTATTATAATAATATTAAATGTTCATAAACCGATGAGCGGAAGTCTCGCTAACGAGACAACGCGATACTCAAAATGTAAACAAACAGGTAGATCGATTATTGATTAGAAAATTAAAATGAGATGAGGGGGTGATTATTGACGGAAGCCGTGAGTAATGTGAGTAAGCAAGAGTTTTAATTTAGAATTTAGAAAAAGAATTGCACCCAAAGACGATCGCCAAAACCAATAACACACTAACAATAGAAATTATGGTCATCACCCACGCCTCCGCCCAATGCGTCCCGCATTGCAGCTATGAAAACAAAAGATGGGTAAAAATAATTAAATAAATAAATTACAATGAGTACTGTCCAACTCGAATGACGCTATAGTCGCTTCACTCGGAATAACGCCATCGCCTCCTGAAACATCTTCGCATCCGTCTCCCACTCCTCTTCGATAGCCACTCTTCTAACTTTCCCATCTTACAGCCTCTCTTCCGTCATAGTGATTCTCTCTATTTTTCCAATCAGCGGCACGCTGTAACTCGTAACATTTTTGTGCATCTCTTGAACAACCTCTTTTCCCTCTTCCTCGGAACTAGCATCAGAATACAGGGAAAATATTAATTTGAGTTCAACCCCAGTAACTTCCCTTCTCCTGCGCGGTGACCCGCTTTATGTTCAGCTGCAGTGGGGACACTATCAATGTGTGACTTTCACTGTGCTCACATTAAATTTTCTTCACCACCATAGACTGCACACACTTCTTTTCCACTATTGCACATTTACCTTGCTACCTCGTTTCCTTTCTATTTATGTGTATCCAATATTGTGACCGGCTTTTGAATTCAGCATTTTTACAGAGAAGGCACATGGATGGTTTAGCAGTGGCAGATGATGCCATATTAACTGAAAATAAAGAAACGAACATTAGGTATAAAAATGCGATGGTCTCACAACCTTTCTAACACGCCAGGTCAGGGCTATACTATATACCGGAAAACACCATGTTCTACTGAATACCGGAAAACACCGGAAAAACACTAAATACCAGAAAACACACAAAATACCGGAAACCACCCTAAATAGGTAACCCGGAGAAGGGCTATACTATAAACCGGAAACAAACCCTAACCCTAACCAGGCACACATAGGACCAGGCTCTCGGTTACCTATTTAGAGTGCCAGTCTCCGGGTTACCTATTTAGGGTATTTTCCGGTATTTAGTGTGTTTTCCGGTATTTAGTGTTTTTCCGGTGTTTCCGGTATTCAGTATAAAATGGTGTTTTCCTGTTGTTTTCCTTTGTTTTCCGGTATATAGTATTACCACCAGGTCATGCGGTGCAAAACCGGGGATGTCCGGGTCGTCTTTGTCGTCGTCCTCTATGTCGGCATCACACACTATGGCGTCCTCGTTACCATCAATATTATACCCATCTAACCGTTGCGTAAATTTACGAAGTTGGTCCAGGTCAACCACTTGTTTACAATGACTGATTATCCACAATTTCGTACTTGATGTCGGTCACTCTTCGAGGTACGGTGTAGGGTCCACTCCAATAATACACAAACGTGGTGGGTATTCCTGCTGACACCGAAGGGGTAAACAACCACACATTATCTCCAGGAGAAAGACTTTCTATACCGATCCGATTTGGATTGCATGTTTAACTAATCCTGTTTTCCTAAATCTTTTCATGATGCTGCAAATAGATCGTGGTGTTTCATCAACAGTCTCATTACACCACGTGCCTGAGTTCGAGCCAACACATTAAAAGTCCGTTCCCACAATTCCAAAATATTGGTTGGAAGTTCAATTCGAGGATTGTTGGACACACTTGAAACGTTGGCACAATCTTTGTTGGGTACAACTTCAACACAAATAGCATTTCCAAGGCTAGTACTTTGAAACAGTAAAACGTCGTGTTTATTTGCATTTAAGAGCCTAATACGTATCCTTTGTTGTTTACTAGAGGGTTGGCACAAGACTCTTGACGGAACTATTTTGTTTTTCGTATATCTTAGCAACTGGTTCAGCCATTATATCACAATGTGAAAACTGTTTGGCGAATTCCGATGGTATATCCCCTTTCACAATTATTTCTTATCTATTAGGAATGTAAGTGTTCTCTGATAATGAAACACGGCATATACCTGCAGGTCCGGGAGCCACGGTGGCTAGGTGGTTAAGACGCTGGATCGCTAGCCTGGAGGTCGGGTGTTCGATCCCTGCATTGGCCGAGAAAGTTCATCTGGATTTTCCGACGTGGTTTCCCCTTGTCAGTGGTGCATAACTGAGGGCCTGACAAGGACAGCTGTCTAGTCCTTCGGATGAGACGAAAAACCCAGGTCCCGTGTATACATTGGAATGCACGTAAAAGATCCCTTGGCAGTTGGAATTCGATATAAGAGTAGACGATAGTGCCGCTGCCCGGGCAAAATTTCCCTTATAGCACACTGTATGGCGTATGCCCGTCTTCATTAGCCCAGTATAGGAGCAGAACAGTAGGATGTTAAACCCCATTTCATTTCATTTCATTTAATACCTGCAGGACCATCCACCATTAATAAATACGGTTTTCCTTTTCACATTTTTGCAAGAAAAAAATGCAAACCATGAATGAATTGCGAACCAGTATAGCCCACTAAACAACTATAGAGATAACTTTCCCCATATATTTCGAGTTTGAGTTTTGCTTTACCCAAAACACCCAGCGCACCCCCCCGTTAGCTGCACCGAAACGTATGAGGCACATGCTTTACTTCTGGTCGCATATTTACAGGTATTATAAAATATGTGTCCTCGCCACAAAATAGTTATTGTTGCCCCGGTATACATCAATTCATTCACAGTTACAGTACAAACATGAGCTTTCTCATTGGGGGTTCCGAAAGACCTGGAATCAGGCTGAGAACAGGGCCCTGTTTCACGAAATTTTAACTAAAGACAAAATCCAAATTTTAGTAGATACTTCAATTTTGATTGGCTAAGCACTAAAATAAGTCTAATATTAGCCAATCGAATTACTGAAATTTGGAATTTACCTTAGTTAAAATTTCGTTTAACAGGCCCCAGAGCCCACCTTGAGGATTGGATTGTACCTATCTTTTCTATGAAAGAGGTCATTGAGTTTGTTTTGTGTTTTTGTTTTTTTTTTTTTTTTTTTTTTTGGGGGGGGGGTGGGGTGGGATTTCGTCATATAACACAATTGTATTAGTATTAAAATTCTTTTTCTATTAACATTCCAAATGTCTATTAGTATTGATTTGGTAGTGCTAATTTACTTTTTCCTATCATTTTATGAATGAATGAATGGATAAATGAAATGTTGTTTAATGGCACGGGGGGGGGGGGGGATTTCGTCATATAACACAATTGCATTAGTATTAAAATTATTTTTCTATTAACATTCCAAATGTCTATTTAGTATTGATTTGGTAGTGCTAATTTACTTTTTCCTATCATTTTATGAATGAATGAATGGATAAATGAAATGTTGTTTAATGGCACGTCAGCTCCAACCGGGCTATATTGCGCCAAACATATGGTGAGGTTTCTCGAGACAAACTAGAAACAAATAATCACAATATTATCTATATATATACATAAATAAAAACAAATATCAAAGTAAATATCAAATACAAATAAATATCACAAACTTTATGTATATATATTTAAAACGTGAAAGGGAAAATCAGATATTTACAATTAAAATTTTCGATAAAGATTTGTCTCTTTTATAAAATCTAGCGCTTTACAATATAGACCCAGTTGTGAAAACAACTGATGAAGTGATTGGCAGCGGGAATGCCGTAATTTTGTATCTTTAAGATGCTTGCACTCAATCAAAATGTGCTTAACTGTCAAGGGAACATAAACGTGTTCACATTCTGGTTGAGGCCCTCGCTTTAAAATGAAAATATGTGTTTAAAAAGTATGACCTATGCGAGAGCGACACAAGACAACATCATCTTTCCTGCTCGTACGATAGGAGCTTGGCCAGTCTCCGAAGAGATGCTTGATGTCAGGAAGTTTATTTGTGTCTGCAAGATGCCAAGACCGCTGCCAGCGATCGAATATAAATTGATTTATAGATAATTTAAAATCGGCGAATGGTGTTAAAAATTCGGATATGGGAAGATCTAAAGCAGACTTGGCAGCCGAGTCTGCTTGATCATTCCCTTTGATATTCATATGACTGAGAGCCATTAAAGGACAATGTCCTTGCTGATTAATTCGTAAGATTATAGCAGACAATAAAAGCGTAAACTATTCGTAACTCTTTCGTAGCTACTGCCGATTCTCAACGATTTTTTTCTGCCGAATCGGCACGAATTTCGATTAATTTTGATTCCACGCTATTTGTGGCATTCGTAGCACGCGCGAAAGTGGGGCGTTTATATAGCCGAGAAATTCAAAGTCGATTTGGGATTGTTCCGAGTCGGTTTCACGAATTTTAGGGAGCCACAAATGGCCACGAGTGTCAAAGAATCGAAAGGGTTACGATAAATCTAAACATTCCAAATTTCGTAGACCGACCACGAAAGTTTTTGACAAACTTCAAGAACCGTCTGCGATTTATCTACGAAAAGGAAACAGTTTGGATTGGTGACATCAGTAACCCACGTCAAAGCCACGCATAACGCCGTCACATGTGTAAAAATAAAATAGATACTAGTATTTGAGTAACTTCCTTGTTGAATAAGTATGCCAATAATAATATATAATATAAAGAAGACGGTATGTGAAATTCTATACGCTGTATAACAGCAACGATATATATATGCTTCGCTTAATTCATTATTTATAAATTTAAATCATGGCGTGAATTTTACATTTTTTAATAACCAAAGCCCCTTTTATGAAGATATCAGATAAATATACTAGTATACATAAAGTAGTCCAGTGTTGCATAGGCGTGTACGGGCTCGATGAATTTTAAAGAGGACTGGGGGAGCTGAATTGCCCAAACCAATTTTGGGTTACAGACAGCGGTACCGGTCGTCTGCGAGAGGCCCCGGAGCGGTGAGTTAGGAGGGTACCTTGTAGGATACAAACACCGCAAAGACAATTTGGAAAAGTTGACGACCGTAAACGCGTTTTCCTGCACTTCAAAGTTGTCAAATACAGCCTAACTTAGCTAGCTGACTCGAATTCCAGTCATTCAAACGTTTACTGTTCATGGAGATGGGACCGTCGGGAGGAAATTTGGCCCGTGAATACAGCAAATTCAATGTGCCCCCCCCCCCCGGGGTGTAGGGGGTGATAATAACATACCCTTCGTAAAAGCCAACTAATGGATCCCTGTAATGGGGTGGGGTGTTTGCCGTGCGTTGCGACCCGTGTCGGTGGAGAGTGGGATCCTTGTAATTGAGTGGGGACTTGGCTTGCGAGCCTTGTGTCTGCAACACATTACTTTGACCCCATGGTTCACTTAGACGGGAGGTCAAAGTGGCCCATTTTTTTAAAAAAACAGACTGCTGTCAGGCACTGATCGCCCAGATAAATAGATCTGATCAGATACCGCCTGTGACCTGACCACTAGTTTATCCGACCAGAAAAAAAAGTGTCGAACTGACTTGCAAACCTCAACGAAGCCCCCGAAAATTTGAAAAGTAGACTGCCGGAAATGCACTCTGGCAATATTTCAGGCACTGATCGTCGAGATAAATAGAGGTTACCAGATACTGTCTGTCGCCAAGTCAATTGTTTATCAGACCAGAGAGGGAAGTGTCGAACGGAGTGATTGAATCAAAGTAAATGAATATTTTCGCCACGTTATTTTGAGAAATAGACCGCCGGAAATGCATGCAGCCTGGCAGTATTTCAGATACCGGTGAACAAAATTAATAGTGTTTTACTTAAGCTACGTAGCGTGAAACCCTAAAAAAGAGGCCTCGCAAATTGTTTGACAATAGATACGCATGTAATACTATGTAGTAATTTATTATGTCCTGTGTGCTGGGAAATTAAAACCAGTGTTTTCCCACTTTTTTACGAGTCCTAACAACTATTCGGCCCACAAAAACATGTTTCTCTATATGCGAGCTTCTAACAAAATCCAATCTTATTTTGATATTAATATGCGAATAATAATTTTTAAGTGTTGTATACGTCATAATTTATTCAAGAACTGATCTAGGTCGGGGAAACCTTCTCGTTTGCTATAAATAGTTTTTTCTTTCCTGTTTGTACATCCATTACTCCCATCAAAAGGCAAAACCTAGTAACTCACTTTTTTATCAAAATTGAGTTAGGACCAAATTTGTAGTTAGTAGGGTATGTGCTTCCTGTTGTTGTACTAGATATTCCAATATTTTGATTTTGTTAGCAGTTACACCAATGGCACAGGCTAGCAACTTCCGTCATTTGCCTAGTATACCACATCAAAACCTAGTAACTCAAAAGTCAAATCAATGGATGAGCTGGGGTTTAATATTCATTCATTATGGTTTCCTTTGCTTTCTCAAAATAAGAAAAAAAGTGAGTTACTAGGTTTTGCCTTTTGACGGGAGATTATTACACAACACACAGTAGGACTGTGTTATGTGTCCTCTGGGTTATTTTACACATGGAACAAGTGTGCACAGTCTTAATAAGATTGGTGTTGAAAAGTTATTGCAACACAGATTTCGGGAGCCACGGTGGCTAAGTGGGTCGCGTGTTCGGTCCCTGCATTGGCCGAGAAAGTTCATCGAGTTTTTCCGACGTGTTTCCCCATGTCAGTGCTGCAGGATGGAGTGCCTGACAAGAACAGCTGGTTAGTCGTTCGGATGGGACGAAAAACCGAGGTCCCGTGTATACTTTGGCGTGCACGTAAAAGATCCCTTCGCACTTGGAATTTGATATAAGAGTAGGGCATAGTGCCGCTGCCCGGGCAAAGTTTTCCCTCATAGCACACTGTATGGCGTATGCCCGTCTTCATTAGCCAGTATAGGAGCAGAACAGTAGGACGTTAAACCCCATTTCATTTAATTTGCAACACAGCTTTCGTAAACGTTCACTGACAACCGGTATAGGTTAGATTACCGCCGGGAAATTTTAGATTCATCGAAGAATGATCATTTAGCTGCGCGCGCATCTCATGTTACCTCTAACCCCGTCAACAACATAGCAGAATTACAATCAAACTTCAACTTCCAGGTAAGTTTCGTTTAATTTTTAAATTCATCAAAGTCAATTTCTTATGCGTAAACATATTCCCAGAGATTCTACTACTGATTTAATTCACTGATATATGAGCGAATTTCAATGTAAATAAAGAAGGTAGGCGTTTACACGAGTAAGCCATCTAACCGTGATATCAAACAAACAAACAAAAATTGTATACATCCTTTTATCTATTCATGGTTAGTGTATTGTGAATCATTATACAAAATTTATTCAGAGTTGGCGTTCATTCAAATACGAATACCTCACATTGAATCAGTATTATAGTAACAAACACTGAGATTTTATTAAGATGTCACTCCAGTTTAGCGGCCAGTCATGAAATTTCCCTTGCGTTTCTGCTTAATACATATTTTACTGTACTTGTTAAACTATTGTATTAGTTTTACCTGATCCAAGTAGCAAATGACAGAATTCACTTATAAGTTTACCGATATTCCCTTAACACAATAATAAAGTCCATCGTTCTCATGAATGGTTACATTACTTTAGCTAATATTAGAAGCTCGACCCTTATTTTTCCATTCAGTCCCCAACAATATATTCTGCTGTTACATGAATCAAATTTATAAAATTAAACCTCGTGTGTTGACCTGGAAAGTTCACCGCAAAACCCTTTAAAACCTTACCCGTTACGTCGGGGTATATACAAAACACACAAAAAAATAACATAGGAGATAAAACCGTGAATACTATTTGAATGATTGTGAGTTAATATCTTCACCACAAATATAGCGATGGACGGTGAAATATCTATTCAACCGTCTATTCAAGAATTTCCTAATTAGGAACTTAACTCAATTCCAGCCAAACAATCACAAAATATTTTACTTTCCAATATAAACCTCTTAATAATTTGTTACTAGTCATTTTAAAAGCCAAAATATGTGTTCAAAAACAAACAATTATAATTTACATTCTTTTAAAAACAAAATGACTCACCGTAAAACAACAATCACACACATTTTTCGGATCCCCGCAGTTCCGCCTCCATTGATTTGAAAGTCTTTAGTAGTTTGTTTTTTTTGGGTGATTTCTCGGTCCTTTCTTCATACCCATCTTTTAAGTTCGAATTTCCATATCGTTGAACTGAGTATTTCCAATCATTGGCCCGTGATCATCGTCCAGGTCTTCACGCTGTTGTGGCGATTAACTCCCAGGTTCTCAGTCACGGCCACCATAACAAATCACTGTAACACTATTGTTAGTGATAACAGTAGACCGGTTTCGTAAATATATGGTTTATACGGGAACAGAATATCAAACATCTACAGAATAACAACAGCAATACAGATCCTAAAACTATACAAGAACTAGTCTACGACAGGAACACATCTAACAATCTTGAATCAACCATTCCGCCCCTCTGCCACGGCAGCGGCTGAACTCGGGTGAGTCCATACACTCGTCCAACCCTTTCTTCTCCTCCCGGCTCCTCTCTCCTAACTGTCAGTGAACTCCTCAATATATACCCTTGCACACATGGTCATACATACAATTGTCTATTTTATCTCGTCACGGCATGCCTACTGACCAAAGCATATTCCTTTGAAGTAAAGCGGAGCGTGTGCAAAGACCACACGTAGTTTGTAAAGATCATACTGAATCAATTAGATGTTTAATAAGTTCGTGCTTAACAGAAGTTTATATAGAGGTGAAAGTCAAAAATCATATATTGTTAAAACTAGCGGAGTTCATTAAGTTCCATGTACCTAAATGATACTGTTCAATTTGGTGAGAAATATAAATCACTTTGTCACAACCGTCTATGTTTACATGTACGCAAATTCCCGAATTCCCATAAGAAAATCTTATATCGTCATGTGTTCTTATGGAAAAAAACCTACCCTGGAAGAATAACCAATTACAGGTTTAAAGAAAAACTTTTAGAAGAATAACCCTAAATTGTCCTGTATATATCCAAAGCCGCTCCCGAATTTCAGACCGCAAGTTATTCCGGGCATAGAATAAACCCCAAAGATCAAAGAGATATGCCGTTATAGGTTTATAAAGCTAAGTGAACAATTACGTCAAGCTCTCGGATCCATTCACGTGATCTAATATATCTGCATATCTTGCGTCCTGTACGTAGGGTTGCTTGTGTAACTGCCGGAGTCTTGTGCGGTCCACCTGCACAATATAGCGAGATAATGAATACATGTTCTTTTCAGGATGAAATAGTCATCTTATTAAGGGGCTATAACATGTTTATTGTATTCAACATCATCTCTTACTACATAATTCTTTTCCAATTGAAGGTCTATCGATCTCCAGGTAAAATATATTATTTAATTAAAACCCATTTGCAGACAATTTATTCATTTGAGTCTGCATATTGCTCTTGATAATTCAACACATTTTATGAGAATGCTGGAGAATTTTACGATAGTGTTGTATAGAACAAATCTCCGAATGTAATACAATATCATTTGGAGTCTAAATTTTATAATTGTATTTTGAATTCATATTTTAATTTATATTTTTCATTTGTAACTCATTTTGGACATGTGACAGATTAATTGTAAAATGTAATCTGCATCAGAGGTGAGGGTTATTTCATATAATTATGTAAGATATAATGGGTTATTCAAACAATGTATAGCCGGCTTGTCTTAGACAAGTATATTATGATATAAGGTTTAGGTAACAAGCATTAACACATATTGTCTAGAGATAAGATGTGTGAATCTTAATGATTAGTTCTCATTGTTCTGATTACTAATGGTATTAACTATGGCGTGCCCTAACCGATATAAAAAGCCTAGTTTAGAAGCAGACGGGGGGAAGTACAGAAGAGACCTGGAGAGAGACCCGTAGAGACTTAGAGGTCCTCCGGACCTCGGGAGAGGGTCTGCCCTCGACACCGGTGCAGAGGGGTCCTGTGAGGCCGAGGAGAAGCCGCTATAGCTAGGCGTTACTACACCCAACCAAATGATGTTCATATGTACCTGTAAATATGTTATCCAGCTTTGGCAGCAAAATCTGCTTGATCATTCCCCCTTATATCTACGTGACTGGGGAGCCAGCAAAAGACGACGTCTTTACTGTTGAACTCGTATGATAATAGCAGATGATAAACATCTGCTACTAATGGGTGTTCAAGCTGTTTGTTGTTAATTGCTTGAAGCGAGGACAGAGAATCAGTAAAGATGATATACTTTAAAGATGAAGAGGATTGTATGAACTCCAAGGCCTGAAGAATGGCCTGGAGCTCAGCTGTAAATATTGAAGCAGCAGGTGGAAGACACACAGAAATGGTCTCAGATGGCGTCACGGTAGCCGAGGCTACCCGATCACCATCTTTAGAACCATCTGTGTAAATAGGAGCATAATCACCATACTTAGACCTTAACTCTCTAAAGAGAGATTGGAACACCGTAGAGCTAGTATCTCTCTTTTTATGTTGAGTTAGATCGAAATCGATCTTTGGGGGAGATATAGCCCACGGTGGAGTCCTAAAGACAGGGGTATTCGCAATACTGTCAAGGCTGATACCAGCCTCAGACAAAAGGGGTTGTATGCGAATACCGAATGATGGAATAACATAAGTCTTCACCAGATACAAATGCTCATAAAGAGGTCTAAATATGGTGTTAAATGAAATGTGATTCGGAAGTGATGCTATTTTCGTAGCATACTATCCAGTATTAAAATATCTTTTTAATAAATAAGAGTTATGTATTCTATCACACCAGTGATCCGTCTACATTAATCTGAATTGAGTAGCAAAGTAGGATGTTAAACCCCATTTCATTCCGATCTTCCTATTGGTCATTGAAAGTGAAGTTCAAATTCATATTGTGCCACTCATGATACTCAAAGTTTAGACAACAAAGCATTTTATTGACTAATGTTAAACAAAAACAACAATAAAACACAATAAAACAATGCAAAAACAGAACGTTAGCAAGATCAAACAATAGTAAAATATTTTGATAGTGTTAATGTCTACCTTTAGAAACATCGATCACGTCATTCAAAGTCAGCACAAGTAAAAAATAAAACAAGGGTTCAGTGCACCCTGTACATCGGATTTTTATTTACACAACCAACCCAACCAGAGACTAATTTCAAAATACGCATGGTTCACCTAACATGACACCATCAGTGATATCACTATTGGTGATATACATGACTAAAACAGCTGACGTATATAATTCAAAACTATGTACATGGCTTATTGTTTGAAATTTAATCTGTTGGCAAAACAAAAAATAAATCATTTTATAATGTAATAATTATTTACATCCTATATTAATAATTTAATTTAATTGTCCATATATACCTCTGGTCAGATTGTGTCGCTTATTCCATTCTCATTGGAACACCGTCTTGTCAAACAATGGTATCAAAATATTTGTTTAAGTTGTTTTAAAAAAAACTAATTTAAGCTCTTAAACATATGTACCCAGATTATGATCAATGGAATATTCTGATATCTTGTATTCTCCGGACCAACACATTTTCTTACATAACGATATATTTTCATTGATCTTTTCCGGAACTGTATCATCTAGGACTGGCCTCGGTTCAACTGTTAGAGGTTCGCATAATGAAGTATTTAGAGCTGAAATCTCATTATGTTTCCTTACTACGTCACATCCTGTCAAAAATAGTAGATTAATGTGCGATTTAATATATCGGGTCATCAAAACTGATTTGCAAAATTGAAGATTGGCAAAGGTATGTAAAATATTTGTTCATGTTAATGCATTTGTCAAGTATTGTCAACAATATGAAAAAATACACTATTGAAAGTTTTGCTAATTTGTCAAGAAGTTCTTTATGTTTGATATATTAAAGCCTTCATGTGAGCAATAGCCTCTTTACACATTGTTGAATCTTTTAATATTTCATCGATGTGATGCCCCAATACAAACATGCACAATTTATACAAAATTGGACAGGTACAATGAAGCTACAAGCAGAGCACACACACACAAAATCAAAAGTACGTTTATGAAGAAAGAACATCTCCCCGCTTTATAGATTTACAAATATCAAAATTACTTACGCCATAAAGATAACACGAGAAGTGCTGTTACCACGACGAACAAAATACTAATTATTATCAGGATCACAGTCACCATGCTCATTCCACTGTTCAAATTAGATGCTGTCAGTTAAAATAATATACCACACAGATTAACGATGAGTCAAGAAAGAGCTAACTTTGCCTATTGTAAGTTTTTAGGGGATATAATATACATTATTATTTAATTATAAATATGTCAAGCCCATAAAAAAACGCTCTGGAACGCCGTATACCTTCGACTATATGTAAATTAGAACATCGCGGCCATCAAACTTTTGTACTATAAAATTCTAATTGAGACTTAGTCTGGTTTATCGATTACCGTTGCTACGCTAATAAACAATCTATGATACATTTTGCCAGCACTTCAGACTCAGATAACTCCGAAAAGAATAAAGTGATTTGACTAAAATTGTCAATATAATATTCATCTTTCATTATCTTTCGTTGGACTAATAAAATACATCTGTAAAGACCTCTCTATATCCAAGAAAAAATACACAATGTGCACAAAGCATATACTTGGTATAAAATCAATTTTCAAATGTTGTTCAATGTGTATAAAAATAATTTGTTTGACAAACATAAATCGATTACATTTTTGAGATTTGAATCATTTCTATAAATGACGTAAAACATTTTTTATTAGCCCTGGTGATGCATAACAGTAGGCCGTTGAGCTTCATTTCGATTCATCTCAAAGACCTATGCGCCTTTAATTTATTCTGCAACGGTAAATATCTATGCATACCATTAACCGTGATATTTATGTATTTAGAACTATATAAATATCACAAATCCTACCGTACATACCTGTGTCTTGTTTTGTAACATTGGTTGTAGTAAATTCTATCTTTGTATGCTGGTACTTGGAAGTATTCCTCTTCTCTTCCACAAAATTTGTAACTTCTTTCTGTTTTAGAAACACAAAGCCAATCTCCAAATCAGTAGATAATACATATTAATTAATTGCAGATCTATCTTTTGGAAAAGTATTGAGCAATCAAACTGATTATTTATACTTAGTCAAAGCAAAGAATGTTTATAATCAAACTCAGTCAAGGTTTTAAAGTACCTGGTAGACATAGGCGTACGAACCAGTGGCAGGGGAGGGGAAGGGGGTGGCTGCCACCCCCCCCCCCCCCCAAACTTTCGGCGAGACGGGTAAAGTGAAAACAAACATTATTATTCCATCTAGTTGGCAAAATAAAGTGCCTGAAATCTAATAAAACACTAATTTTACTTTTTCTTTTAACTGAATACCACGAATTTGTACTGAATTGGCTATGGGTTAAAACATTTTGTCTGGAGCCACCCTACATTGTGCGATATTTTTCAGGCATCGATTATTATTTGTGAATGCAGCTGCAACAGTATGATTGGATGGCTGGAATTTAGGTCGGGTTAGAATGGAATTTCGGTTGCAAACTGATTGGAAAATTTGAAGTTGCTTAATTCACGGCATAGAATAGCAGATATACCCCGCGACGAGTTATTGCTTGTTTGGGAAAACGCGTTTGCGACCGTCAAATTTTCTAAAAGTCATGTCATGATCCAAATGTATAAATAATGAATAACCCCAACTATATTTATCGTTGATGTTATACATACGTATACAATTTCACACACGGTGTTTATATTATTATATTATTGTTATTTGCATACTTGTTGTCCAAGGACGTTACTCAAATATCTATTTTATTTATACACATGTGACGGCGTTAAAGGGCCAATGTCGATTATTATTTCGGAAAATAAAACAGCATAATTTTGTGTTAAAAGCTATTATATTCATCTACCCGAGGGCCGAGCAACTAACTCAATATACGTGATACGTTTTCAAACAACTTAAACCGGTCAGTCTGCATCTGGAAATGGAGACCGGTGTCCTAAACTGTATTATACGGTGTCTGGATAAAACTAGATTTTTATTTTATAAAAAGAATGTGTAGGTGAAATTTACCTTTAGTTACCAAGTACAGCACGTGGCTCATGCACTGTATAGAACTATAAAGGAAAGGCAATAGATTATCATGTCACCTAACGAACAAATTGACCCGAAATCTTAAAAAGGTTACGTGCACGGATAAACGGTTTTTACGTTCATGGACAAACGGGTCAATATTTTGAGTTGAAATTTTGATACGCGGTGAATATCCCATTCTTCTCTATTTTGGGGCTTAAATTTCAGACGTACACGGATATTTATTTCTGATACTCTGTTAAAATCGGGATGGTCCCTTTAAAAGAGGTACATGCATTCGTTGGCAAACGTAAAAGTTGGATTTATGTTAGTAAAAATAAAGCGAAGTATAATATTACACTCTATGTGAGTAATCAGTTTGTTTTAAATGAATTCAGTAATAGAGCAAAAGGAAAACACAAGATATCCTTCTATATAACTGGCTGAAGTAATGAGCGATAGCAGATACGTAGGCGAATTTCTGCTCACTGATGAGGAAAAGTTGTTATATGGTGTATTACGACAGAAAAAATAGATGTTAATCCAACCGTCCTAATGCTAGGCTCTCACGATTCGCGCTAGAAAAATGCGTTTGCGACCTTCAAATTTTCCAAATTTACTTCGGGAGGGCGTGGGGGGGGGGGGGGTCACGGTGTACAGGGCAGGGCAGATCGCAGAACCTTGGCGTTTGTTTTCAACATGCACAAAACAAACGCCGTGACTCGGCGATCATTTGCGACCATCGAGACCACAGGGCGATATCGGGCGTTTCCACCACGCTTTTATCACACTTATGACGATTTTGACGTGCTCTGGAGCCATTTTCCGTCGCCGTAGCAGCGCAGTAAAGGCTTCACCCTGGCCTGACTGTGGTATAAGCACACGACTTTTTTCAAATCTGTAATTTTTGGGGACATTTCTCGCGTTGTGTTTACTTTTGGTGGCAACCTTGTACATTTTCTGGTCGCTGTACGGTCGCCGCAGCGCAGTAAGGACGCCACCAGGTCTGACGGTGGCATGAAGATAAGTTCGGATAAGTTTCGATGCGATTAATACGATTGTCACGACTGACCTCAATATATGAAAATACCTGATAGGATCACCGCGATTACTCCACGATTAAAACCATGATTTGCATCGCAGCGCGAATCATGATAGTGGGAACCTAGCATTAATGATTCAACTCTGTCAAGCCATTCACCTAATGAACATCTACACCAGAGTCGTTATGTTCCAAAATCTTGCCCCTCACAGTGCTTGTCGCTACTGGGGTAGCCTAACCGGGTTATTCTTATCGAACTTAGTCACGTTTTTGATGTAATGTGTGTAACTATACCCAGAGTTTCACCACTCTCGCGCTATTAGAATCAAAGTTATCGAGCTCCAAATTCTCCACCAATCTTTATAATAGGTTATATTTACTATCCAGGTTAGACTTACGTCTGATTTCTCAGTGGTATCCATGGATGCATTTGGGTTCTCAATAAACCGTTCTGAAGCAGAAAAAAAATAACTTATCAAGTTCGTGTGCAGCATTTTGTTACATAAATCAAGGGGATCAAATTTAAATAAAATTAGTATATTACCACAATAAAGGCATGTAGTTATCCCGTTTCAATTACCTATATTGGTGTAGGCATTATACTTCGTTTTAATGACCTATATTGATGGATACATTATATCCCGTTTCAATAACCTATATTGATGGCGACATTACATCCCGTTTCAATAACCTTATATTGGTGACATTTGATACCATTTCGGCTAACCTAAATTGGTGACTTTAGATTCCGTTTCAATAACCTTGTATTGGTGATATTAGATTCCCTTTTAATATTAATTCTGTAATTGTGGATATCTGATTACAATAACTAAACTGATGACGAAGGCGTTAAAGTCATAAATATGGTTATTAATTTATAGTATGATTCACATTAGTATGATTCAAAGCTGAATAATGATGACAAATTATTATGGCTTGAATTGCTTGGATTTATTGCCGCTTTAAATGAAACGGAAACATTTAATAGAAGATGTATATTTTTTTCGATCAATACGTTCCTTCCAATTATTCAGAGGATAGCTGTAATTCAAAGCCTACTGTTAATTCTGGTTCGCGCATTTTCTTGATTTAGCGAACGCCTCAGATGGGAAGTAACTATTCTGATAACGAAATGTCGTACAAACAAAAACTAAGCCAGTAGTGGTAATATTTTATCAGTCATCAACATGAGATCGCGTAGAGTATATCCTAAATTTCCCGTATTTCTGCATGTTATACAGGCATGCTGCCCTTTATCACAAATTAAGATACAATGCATATCAAACACCACAAAATGAAACGTAAGCCGAGCAAAGTCCTCGACGTAAAATCAATTTTTAATATGAATCAACATAAGTGTGTAGCAACACCTGATTAATTAATTATTTATTATTTCTCTATACAAGCAACTTGAGTCTTCAGGCATATATATCTATTATACATACCGCTAATAGCAATGGTGACATTTTTAGACTTATAATTCCATAAATCTACTCTACATCTATATATTCCCCTGTCTTCTATTGTAACATTGGTTATCCCAAATACTATCTTTGTATGCTGGTTTTCTGTTTTCACTCTGATCATGTACTTGGAAGTATTCCTTTTCTCTTCCACACGAAAAGTTATAACTTCTTTCTGTTTTAGAAACAAAAAAACAACAATGAGGATGCTGTCCCCCGGGGCAATCCCCAAATCAGTAGATAATACATATTAATTAATTGCAGATGTATCTTTTTGGAAAGTATTGAGCAATCAAACTGATTATAAATACTTAGTCAAAGCAAGAAACCTTCGGTTGCCATGCAAGATACACCCACATTTTGCAAGAGATGGATAGAAAACACACTAAAATAAAACGTGATTTTTCGTACAATCAATGGCCGTAATCCAATAAATTATGGCCCGAAATGCGAGGATATCGAAATGAGCCAAGATCTTTGGGATAAAAACATATTTTGCGTTTCATCAATATCAGATACAAACTGTGACCTCTAGAGGGTCCATAACTTGGTATTACATACTTTTACACTATTTGCGTTCAAGTGGTCATTTTGTCGGGAAGTATTGGTCCGATTTGTAAGAAATTCGACCTATACCATCATCAGTGTGTCACGATGACATATGTAAATGCATTTTAAAATCGAATGAAAATTTTAACATCTAGAGAGTCCACAAGCTAAAGTTGTGATGATTGTTCGTACAATCAGGGGCCATAATTCAGGCAGTTACGTTCCGATATGCGCGAATATCGAAAGGAACCTACATCTTTGTGATATAAGCACAACAAACTTGATATTACATACACTATTTGCGTACAGGGAGCGGCCATTTAATCCGGAAGTTTCGGTCTGATTTTCACAGGGCCATAATCAAGGAAGTTACGATCCGATACATGCCAGTATCGACAGGAACCGAGATCTTTGGGAGATAAACCCATGTGTCAAGTTTCGTCAAAATCAGATAAAAACTGTGACCTATAGAGTGTCCACAAGCAAATTGTGGACGGGCGCCCAGGGGCGACAACATTTAACGACCACAATGAAAGTGTGGGCGTATAAAACAATAATTGGTATGATCTTGGTTTAACGCTTTATTACATCAACCATTGCAACCCCCTCCAGTAACGATATTAATTTAAAAGTATTTAACACAATTTAAATGACGTCTAATGCTTTTGAGAACAGAACACCTTGTATTCAAAACTGAAACAAACAAACAACACGTTGATTTATGAGACTCTGTAATATGGTATATTTTGGTCAAATAAGTAATATGAAATAACTTACATCATCTTTAAAACACGTTAAAGTATCTTGATAATCGGTTGAATTTAAAATCCAGGTTAGATTAACACCTGATCCTTCAGTAGCATTCATATATTCATTCGAATTCCCAATAAAGCATTCTGAAAAAAAAAAACATAACTTATCAAGTTTGTGTATAACTTTTTGTTACATCAATCAATCAAGTATCGCATATTACCACAACAAATGCATCAGTTATGCTGTTTCACTAACATTCTGACAGGGGATAACGTATAGTTGTTCGGTTGGGTCGAAAGCCGAGGTCCCGTACATACAGGTAAAAGAGAGAGAGAGAGAGAGAAATTGGATTTAACGTCCACTCGACACAAACTAGGTCATTTCGGGACTAACACATGGTTCAATTTTATTTCAATAATTCGCTTGCGCGTAGGGGTCTTTAGCAGTGGGAGGAAACCGGAGGACCCGGATAAAACCCACGAGGTTGGACAGTCGACCCTACTCCTTGTCACGTACAACCGGGGAATCGAAACCCCGCCAGTTGACTCAATGACAGACCGTATGATACAGCGCGCGCATGCTAACCATTCGGCCATCCAACACCCCCCCCCCCCACGTAAAAGAACCCTTGGTGGTTGGAATTGGAAACAAGAATAAGACATAGCGCCCCTGTCAGGGCACGATTTCCCTCACAGCACATTGCATGGCGTATGCCTGATTTTGTTAGCCCGTTCGGAGCACAACAGTAGGACATTATACCCCATTGCATTTCATTTCACATGAAGACATTAGAAAACTAATATTGGTGATATTTGATTCCGTTTCAATAACCTGTATAGCTGAAGACTTTAAATTCCTTTTCAATAACCCGCATTGATGACCTTAGATTCCGTTTCAATAACCTGTATTGATGAAGACTTTAGATTCCATTTCAATAACCCGCATTGATGACCTTAGATTCCGTTTCAATAACCTGTATTGATGAAGACTTTAGATTCCGTTTCAATAACCTGTATTGATGAAGACTTTAGATTCCGTTTCAATAACCTATATTGGTGGAGACATTTGATTCCTTTCCAATAAGTTGTATCGGATATATTAAATTACCAATTCGAAAATTGTTTCTCAATCCCGAGTAAACTCTTTCGTTTCTTTTCGAGTCATTGAGACGGCAGCTAAAATTCAAGTCCCAATGTTTTTCCTATTATGTATTTTCCCGCCTGAAAGAGAGATTGTTAATAACCGCTCTACTAATGAGTTCAGTAGTGGTAGTATTACATTATTAATATTTTTTAAATAATTGAACCCATTATAATATTATATTTAATAACAGTCTTAAAAATCAATTATTAAATTCGAACATGGCACTCTTACAGATTAGCTAATTGCATTGTTTATTTCGGTAATGTCAGGTTCTCGCAGTCGTGTGATGCGTTACGATAGGATTGTCCCTATCGTGTCCACGATCTGCTGTACGTTCGGATACGCTTCGATACGGTAAACAAGATTGCTACCTCTGACCTCAATACTCGACGATAAAAAACACGATTTCAATCGTAGCACGAATGGTTGTAGTGGGAACCTAGCATAATGTAATCGTCTATTTCGCACCCAGTTTTATGCCGAAAATGATCAGTTTTACGTTTATTAAAAAAAACCTTACCGTGCTTTGATGTTACATATGCCAGTTGTATCCAAATTAAATATAAAGAAAATCTGCAGTTCAGAGGCATTGCTGGTGTATTATGATATATCTGTCAAATGGTGTCTAGTCCTATGAAAAACGCATTACACTTCTCATGTTCACTGTGTTTTTTTTTTATTTCCATCTATGCGTCATATTCAACTTCTATTTCCGCGTACGTTGATGTACAGATATATCAGTCCATTTAAGTTTATTGTCTATGCATCATTTATTACACGATTCGAATAATGTCTTTAAAATTAGTTGGTCATACACAAAGAAACAAATGTGGGGAGCCACGGTGACTCAGTAGGTCAGGCGATGGCTCAATAAAAATTATGTATAAGGGGATCAGTCCAGTCGTTTGGATAGGACGCAAAATTTGAGGTTATGTGTGCAAGAAAAGGAACCCTTGACCGTTTGAATTAAAAATAAGAGTAGGCCATAGCGACGCATCGCAGGCAATATTTTCCCCAAAGCACACTTTATGGTGTACGCCCGTCTTCATTAGCATAGGTGGGGGTTACGGTTGGCTATTTATATCAAAAGGAATATGATTAGACGCTAGGACTGTAAACGATATGAGTGATCAAAAAGGAAATATATTATGTCCTTGTCGATCAGACGATTATAAGATATTAAACTAGGCTAGGAATATTCATCTGTATTTAATGAGACACCCGATATAGAAAGAGGCAATGAAATGAGGTTTAACGTCCACTCGACACAAACTAGGTCATTTCGGGACTAACACATTGGTCAATTTTATTTCAATAATTCGCTTGCGCGTAGGGGTCTTTAGTACTGGGAGGAAAACTGGAGGACCCGGAGAAAAACCACGAAGTTGGACAGGCGACCCTACTCGTCGTCACGTACAACCGGGGAATCGAAACCACGCTAGTTGATTCAATGACAGACCTTATGATACTTCGCGCACGTGCTAACCGTCAGTATTTGTTTAAGATGAATATATATATTAATTGTTGTGGCTAGTCGTGTTGTAGCTATTCAAGGGCTCATTAATATTCCGTTAATGGCGACATATATTTAGATTTCATTTATAGTCAATCATATCACTTCATAATCACCATATGTCATATCATTCTGAAAAGACAAATGTAACGACCAAGACGAAATATGACACTTACATGTATAGGCGTACGGGCTCGGTGAATGGTAGGGGCAGAGCCTCCACTGCCCGAAAAAAATTCGGGTTACAGCTGGCGGTGCAGGTCGTCTGCGAGAGATGAAGGAGCGAAGCTTATCGTGTAGGACTCCACCCCCGACCCACAGAGAGAATTTGGACAATTTGACGCCGCAATCGTGATTGTAGGAACCTGACATTAAGACGGTTGTATTAACATCGTCTATTTCTATCGAGTCAATACCTTTTATGCTCCTGAATGCCTGGCTTTCACGTGGGCTACGAATACCACGAATCGAGATTCATCGAAATTCGTGGCGATTCGGCAAAGTTCGCAAATGATCCGATTCTTATTTGGTTCTTAAACATTCGTATAGCCCCGAACAGGCGCGAATATCCAGAATCCACCATGAATCAATTATGATTACCCCGAACCCCCAAGAATTGTTGCCGAATGTGTCAAACATATCACGAATCCTCCGCGAATTCAAAATCTCATGCGCCCAGCGTAGTGTATTCGTAACTGAATTCGGCACATTCGTAACTGAATTCGGCATATTCGTAACCCTATCTCGACATTCGGCCTATTTTTCTCTCAATTACCCAAGAATTAAACAATTCATTACGGCTTTGTAGCTACTGCCGATTCTCAACGATTGTTTTCACCGAATCGCCACTAATCTCGATTCGCCACTATTCGGGGCGATTTGTTGCATTCGTAACCCGCGCGAAAGCGGGGCATTTATATAGTCGAGAAATTGGTAGTCGATTTGTAATAGTTCCGAGTAGGTTTCGCGAATTTAAGGGAGCCACGAATAACCACGAATGTTCAAGAATCGAATAGGAAGCTGATACGAACGATACGAAAGTGTTACGATGGATTTACGATATATCTACACATTCCGAATTTTGACAAACAAACACGTTCGTGGTCGAGCGACGAACTGCTAGGAACAATACGCATACGCAAGAACCAAATAAGAATCATTCACGAACATCTACGAATCGGAAAAAGTTTGGATTCGTGACATTCGTAGCCCACGGGAAAGCCAACATAATCCCGTCACATGTGTAAAAATACAAGCCAAAATAAATAGATGACACATATTAATTAATAGCACATTTATTTTTTCAAAATTATGAAGCATTCAAACTGATTATCAACTATACACTAAGTTTCATCACTCTCTCTAGAATCAAAGTTATCTTGTCCCAAAGCATCAACCAATGAAATTGCCTAGCTCTGCCCAGCTTTGCTTAGCTTTAGTCAAGACATTCACCTAATGAACATGTACATCAGGTTTAAACATTCTACCTCAATTAAAAGCAGAGTTGTTATGTTCCAAAGTCTTGACCAATCAAAATGTTTATCGCTCCTTAGCCTAAGCAGAAAATTCTCATCATCGAACTTAATTAAAACCAAAGATATCGTGCCCCAAACCATCAACCAATCAAATTGCTTACCTCTGCTTACCGAAAGCAGACAATGTTTATCATCGAACTCCATCAAGGCATTCACCCAATGAACGCCTACACCAAGTTTTAACATTCTACCTCAATTAGAAGAAGAGTTATTGCGTTCCAAAGTATCGACCAATCAATTTGCTTATCGCTCTGCTTACACTCAGTAGACAATGTTCATTATCGAACTTGGTCAAGGTATTGATTTAATGAAACTATACACTCGTCCCTCTCACTTAATTAGAACTAAAGTTATCGTGCCCCAAAGCATCAACCAATCAAATTGCTTATCTCTGCTCACCCTAACCAGAAAATTCTCATTTTCGAACTGCATCAAGACATTCACCTAATAAACACCTACGCCAAATGTGAAAATTCTAGCTAAATTAGAATGATGGTTATTCCTTATCGGTCTGCTTACCCTGAGCAGCAGATACTCATTATCGGATTTAGTCAAGGTTTTGATGTAATAAAACTATACACCAAATTTCATCACTCACTTAATTAGAACTAAAGTTATCGTGTACCAAAGCATCAACCAATCAAATTGCTTATCTCTGCTTACTATAAGCAGAGAATTCTCATTTTCGAACTCCATCAAGGCATTCCCCTTATAAACACCTACGCCAAGTGTGAACATTCTAGCTCAATTAGAATGAGAGTTATTGTGTTGCAAACTCTCGACCAATCAAATTTGCTTATCGCTCTGCTTACCCTGAACAGCAGATGCTTTTTATCGAACTTAGTCAAGGTATTAACGTAATAAAACTATACACCAAATTTCATCACTCTCACTAAAGTTATCGTGTCCCAAAGCCTCAACCAATAAAATTGCTTATCTCCGCTTAGCCTAAGCAGAAACACCTACACCAAGTTTTAACATTCTAGCTCAATTAGAAAGAGAGTTATTGTGTCCCAAAAAGTGTGACGGACAGACAGCCGGACGGACGAACCCATTTTAATAGTCCCCTGCTTCGAGTAACTTCCTTGTTGAATAAGTATGTCAATAATAATATAAAGAAGGCGGTGTATGAAATTGTATACGTATGTTTAACATCAACGATAAATATATGCTTCGCTTAATTCAATATTTATAAATTTGGATCATGGCGTGACTTTTACATGTTTTTATAACCAAAGCCTTTTATGAAGAGTGGTTCACCGGTGTCATATTACCATGATAAATATAGAGATATTAGATAAATATAGACTTAAAGTGGTCAAAAGATGAATGTTAAAGGGAGGAGGAGGACGGAGAAATAGAACCGTCGGGAGGAAATTCCAGCCCGTGAATACATCAAGTTTAATGTAACCTACCTTAGGTGACTTACCTTAATCCCAAATCCCAAACAATCATTGTGGGGTACGGGACCCCGCGTTCCCTGAGAAAATTTAGAAAATTAATCGCCGCAAATCCGTATTTCTGCTATTCTAGCCAGTGAATTAAACAACTTCAAAGCTTCCAATCGGTTTGCAACCGAAAACTCACTCTATGCCCATTTACCAAACAGATTGCTGCAGCTAAGTGGCACAAAATAGAGTAGCTCCAAACATATTATTTTATACATAGTCAATTCAGTAATAAATCGTGGTATTCAGTTAAAATGAAAAGTACAATTAGTGTTTTATTAGATTTCGGGCTGCCCGTACCGAAATAAAGTGTACACTTCCTCCGAAGTGTTATTTTCCAACACACTTCTATAGACACTTCAAACGAAGTGTTAAAAAACTCCACCGAAATATTCATTTCTAGCACACTTCCAAAAGATGGCCTGTTTTCACAACATTTCATCGTCACTTCTGAAAGATGGTCTTTATTCACAGCATGTCATTAACACTTCTGGGAGACGGTCTTTATACAACTACATGCCTTTCACACTTCTGGGAGATAGTGAAAATAGATGATCATTTCATCGTCACTTCTGAAAGACTATTAAAAAAACAATCATTTCTTTCACACTTCTGGGAGATACATCATATAGATGATCATTTCATCGTCACTTCTCAAAGATAGTCTATATAGAACTGCATGGCATTAACACTTCTTGGAGATAGTGAAAATAGATGATCATTTCATCGTCACTTCTGAAAGACTATTAAAAAACGATCATTTCATTCACCCCCATCGCCCCATCGTCATTTTGGCGTATATACATACACATTGAGCTTTTTAAACAGAGAAATTCAACACCTCGTTTTACGTCAATTTTTATTATGAATTAATACAGTGACATTGTGATTCAATTTCATGGATGCAAAGTATTAATTGTGATATCACATAATGTCTATATCATTATCTCGTGCTTTGAGTGCCCATCCTGTCCCACATCTGACGATAAAGGATAAAGCACACGGCCGAGAAACTTTTCTCATAAAAATTGTTGATTTACAAAAAAAAAAAATGTGTAGCTGAGCAGGGGAGGGGGGTCGACCCCCCCCCCCCCTCTGGATCCACCCCTGCGCCCGGCTCCGCTCCGCTCATTAACAAACAAAAAAATAATGTATGGATTTTTAAAACAGTTCAGGCGGTAAATCCATATTCATTAGCCTACTCGATTTAAACAAATAAGTGAATGTACTGAAATATGGCGTCTGTCTAAAAATAGGTCATTAGAGGGGTTCGCTCTTCACGGAGTCCAAGTACTAGATACGCAGCTTATTATTGCGATATCCCCCCTTTTTGTATCGGGGAAATGTAATCCTGTATTCATTATTTACACATAATAATTAATCATATTGGTGGTTATTCGCTGTTTAGCTTCATTCAAAGTACCGTGGTACGGAACTCGTATTATTTGACGGGGATATGGCCGGGTATTTAAATTAAAAATATGGGTCTGAATACAAAATTCCAGATGTCATATTACGTATCACTGAAAAGCACGTTCTTTGCTCTTTTCAAATATGTAAATTATTTTCTGGCGCATTTATATTTATTTACATTGAAAAACAATCAATGTTGGATGGTACTAAAATCTATTACCATGTTTACGGAGAGGTGGTGTGTTGTTGTCCACCAACATGGCGGCGTCCTGTATCTAGGTCATGTATCGGATACCGGTACGCTCTATATATAGGCATAGACTATAATCAAAATGGCCGACGAGAATTGAATGTTTTGATAGTTGAATTTCATTAGGACCTAATGTGGATTTGAACAAACGGAATGCAAGCATGCCTGCCTTATTTGACATTATATTATTTCAAATTATACTGCCACCATGGGTCGTAGGCGTTATATAGCGATTAGCGACGATTCCCGAATGATCGAGATTTACGCTTGGCATTTCTTTTATCAGGCTACCGCTTCAAAATGTACACAAGTGAATGACGAGTCTTATGTAAAGCTCGTCTTAAATTTGCTGGAAATTTGGTAATCCTTGTAAAATTTGATGTGTTGTGTAGTTTTACATCTGACTGAAAAAATAGGGTTGGCTGTCATAAAATTTTGTAAATGTATATGATAGCCTAATATTGCTGTGATATTTAAGCAAAACTTTATTAATATAACCAAATAATAAACTGGATCTTAGTAAAGCATCTAAAGAATGGGCTAAGGTAAAGCAAATTAAGATTTGGCAAATAAAAATTCTATTTCGCCATAAAATATATAAACAATTTTGCATGTGAAAGTGATAGCTATTAAATTGCTATATCCTATGTTTACAATATTATGCTGCTGACATTTTATTGTTGTTGAAATGAGTTAGTGCATATTGCTTTAAGCGGTGGACGCCTTAGCCGAATGATTCTGCCGAATGAATCCGCGCCAAAATTGGTCACTGTCATTTGACTTAATGATTCGTGAAATCAAACATGTTTGATATATTCGCCCTAATTATATTTAATCACCAATCATATCGAGAAGTCAAGTGATTGTTTGAAGACATGGTTGCTGCCATGTTTAATCATGCGATGTCAAAGGTGATGCAATCGACTAGTGAATCAGGTGGGAGTATGCCCACTTATTTGGCCGAATGGTTCGGCTAGTGTATCCACGACAGACCTTGTGATTTCATGCGCACACATTAAGCACAAGACCATTCAACCCCCACATTGAAAAAATGAAATGAAATGAAATGGGGTTTAACGTCCTACTGTTCTGCTCCTATGCTGGGCAGCGGCACTATTGCCTACTCTTATATCGAATTCCAACTGCCAAGGGATCTTTTACGTGCATTCTAATGTATACACAGGACCTCGGTTTTTCGCTTCATCCGAAGGACTAGACAGCTGTCCTTATCAGGCCCTCCGTCCTGCATCACTGACAAGGGGGAACCACGCCGGAAAATCTCGATGAACTTTCTCGGCTAATGCAGGGATCGAACACCCGACCTCCAGGCTAGCAAGCCAGCGTCTTACCCACTTAGCCACGTGACCCCCTCCCACATTGAAAAGAAAAGACACAAGCAAAGAACTAAATGTTAGCCCAGAAGTTACCCGGTTTGTGTTGAGTGGACATTAAACCCCATTTTTCTCATATACAAACACAAAATGTGCAGTGTGCTGTGGGAAATTTTACCTTGACAGCTGCCATATGACCTACTCTGCCATGGATTCTTTTACATGCTGGTTTCGATTCCCCGGTTGTACGTGACAAGGAGTAGGGTCGCCTGTCCAACCTCGTGGGTTTTCTCCGGGTCCTCCGGTTTCCTCCCACTGCTAAAGACCCCTATGCACAAGCGAATTAATGAAATAAAATTATACCATATGTTAGTCCCGAAATGACCTAGTTTGTGTCGAGTGGACATTAAACCCCATTTTTCTCTCTCTCTGTCAGACAATTTTGGAGAATGCACAGACAGCGGTGCTATATGAACAGTATGAACAACTAGATGCTGTTTCTTGCCAGGACCTCTGTCCAACACCACTGTCAATGGTAAATTATTCCGGAAATCCTGAGTAATTTTGTTGACATGCTGGGATCCAACCTGGGATAATTGAAGCATTTATTCTTAACCCATTACATATGCCATACAGTGTGCAATGAGGCACTAAGGCCTTATCTTATTTCAAAATCCAACTGTCCAACTTTTACATGCACGCCAATGTGCATGTGTGATGTCAGGTTTTTTGTTGTTGTGCCATTCGCATGACTATACAACTGTTTCCTCCTGGTCCCCATGGTTTTCTCCCACTGCAAAAGACCCCTACAGCCAAATAATTGAAAAAAAATTGATCCATGTGTTAGTCCTGCTATGGCGTAGTTTGTGTAGAGTGGACATTAAACTTCATTTCTCTCTCTTCTTGCCAGGCCCTATGTCCTGCACCACTGGAAAGGGGGAACCAAGGCTAAAAATCTAGAAGAGCTTTCCTGGGCAATGACAGGATCGAACACGGGACGACTCGGATAGTGTGCCAACGTCTCACTCACTGATTGGGGGTGGATGACCAAATGGTTAGCACGTGCGCGCTGTATCATAAAGTCTGTCATTGAGTCAACTGGCGTGGTTTCGATTCCCCGGTCGTATGTGACCAGCAACCTCGTGGGAATAACTATTCATATTTTAATGGCTAAACGATAAGGGAGAGAGAGAGAGAAATGGGGTTTAACGTCCACTCGACACAAACTAGGTCATTTCGTGACTAACATATGGTTTAATTTTATTTACATAATTCGCTTGCGCGTAGGGGTCTTTAGCAGTGGGAGGAAACCAGAGGACCCGGAGAAAACCCACGAGGTTGGACAGGCGACCCTACTCCTTGCCACGTACAACCGGGGATTCGAAACCACGCCAGTTGACTCAATGACAGACTTTATGATACAGCGCACGCACGCTAACCATTCAGCCATCCAACCCCCGGGCTAAACGATAAAGAAAGACAACCTGGGCGACTAATAAACACGGCAATTTGTTCTGTTAATCTGGATATTTTACTGTATAAACGAGAAAGAAAAGTGACTTGGGTGACCCTACTCCCCGGTTGTACGTGACAAGGAGTAGGGTCGCCTGTCCAACCTTGTGGGTTTTCTCCGGGTCCCCCGGTTTCCTCCCACTGCTAAAGACCCCTACGTGCAAGCGAATTATTGAAATAAAATTGAACAAAACAAATTTGGTTTTGTAAAATAAAAAGTTACTGTAGGCCCTATTGAAATTTTCTCTTTCAGTATTTGACCAAATTTGTTATTGATGATGACAAAATTTGGTTTTGATACCATAAATTAACCTTCCAATACACCTATGTAAACTTTTGATAATACCGGGGGTGGGTTTTGGATGGCTGAATGGGTAGTGTGAGTGCGTTGTATCATAAGGTCTGTTATTGAGTCAACTGGCATGGTTTTGATTCCCCAGTTACGTGACTAGGAGTAGTCGCCTATCCAACCTTGTGGGTTTTCTCCGGGTCCTTCGGTTTCCTCCCACTGCAAAAGACACCTACGTGCATGCCCAAATTATTGAAATAAAATTGAACCACATGTTAGTCTCAAAAAGACATTAAGTACGTCTGTAGTCTATATTAAAATTGCGAGAATCTGTCATTTAAAAAAAACCAGTCCTAGGCCTACGTAGGCCCTGAAATGAAATGAAATGGGGTTTAACGTCCTACTGTTCTGCTCCTGGTTTTGATTCCCCAGTTACATGACTAGGAGTAGTCGCCTGTCCAACCTTGAGGGTTTTCTCCGGGTTCTCCAGTTTCCTCCCACTGCTAAAGACCCGTACATGCGCAAATTATTGAAATAAAATTGAACCATATGTTAGTCTCAAAAAGACATTAAGTAGGTCTGTAGTCTATATTAAAATTGTGAGAATCTGTCATTTAAAACAAAAACATTCCTAGGCCTACGTAGGCCCTGAAATGAAATGAAATGAAATGAAATGGGGTTTAACATCCGGCTACTCCTAACATGGACTAATGAAGACGGGCATACACCATACAGTGTGCTATGAGGGAAATTTTGCCCGGGCAGCAGCGCTACGGCCTACTCTTATATCGAATTCCAACTGCTAAGGTTTTTCGTCCCATCCGAACGACTAGACAGCTCTCCTTGTCAGGCCCTCCGTCCTGTATCACTGACAAGGGGAAACCACGCCGGAAAATTGGGATGAACTTTCTCGGCCAATGCAGGGATTGAACACCCGACCTCCAGGCTAGCAAGCCAGTGTCTTACCCACTTAGCCACATGATCCCCGCGTAGGCCCTAGGCCTACACCTATCATATTTTCAATGACATCAAAATTTCAGAAACTATAATTCATGAAAAGTTAAAATATTGAACAAAAATGTTTTGATACAATAATTAACATTTGCTTTGGAAGAAATGTAAAAAGATTACAAAAAATATTGACATTTAGACATTGCTAAAATTTGCTTATTATTATTATTACAGCATATTTATAGTGCTCTGGGGACAGGGTGTTAATGTTAACAGTTGTATGTGTTATATGGTCCATGGTATAGAGTACCGGTACTAAAATACAACAGGGTCAGTTAGAATCCTGTTTAAATATGTGTTTTTATAGGGTCGCCTGTCCAACCTTGTGGGTTTCTCCGGGTCCCCCGGTTTCCTCCCACTGCTAAAGACCCCTACGTGCAAGCGAATTATTGAAATAAAATTGAACAAAACAAATTTGGTTTTGTAAAATAAAAAGTTACTGTAGGCCCTATTGAAATTTTCTCTTTCAGTATTTGACAAAATTTGGTTTTGATACCATAAATTAACCTTCCAATACACCTATGTAAACTTTTGATAATACCGGGGGTGGGTTTTGGATGGCTGAATGGTTAGCGTGAGTGCGTTGTATCATAAGGTCTGTTATTGAGTCAACTGGCATGGTTTTGATTCCCCAGTTACGTGACTAGGAGTAGTCGCCTATCCAACCTTGTGGGTTTTCTCCAGGTCCTTCGGTTTCCTCCCACTACGTGCATGCCCAAATTATTGAAATAAAATTGAACCACATGTTAGTCTCAAAAAGACATTAAGTACGTCTGTAGTCTATATTAAAATTGCGAGAATCTGTCATTTAAAAAAAAACAGTCCTAGGCCTACGTAGGCCCTGAAATGAAATGAAATGGGGTTTAACGTCCTACTGTTCTGCTCCTGGTTTTGATTCCCCAGTTACGTGACTAGGAGTAGTCGCCTGTCCAACCTTGTGGGTTTTCTCCGGGTCCTCAGATGGGAAGAAAAAAACGAGGTCCGGTGTACACATTGGCGTGCACGTAAAAGATCCCTCGACAGTTGGAATTCGATATAAGAGTAGGCGATAGTGCCGCTGCCCGGACAAAATTTCCCTCATAGCACACTATATATTATTAAAATTGCGAGAATCTGTCATTTAAAAAAAAAAACAGTCCTAGGCCTACGTAGGCCCTGAAATGAAATGAAATGGGGTTTAACGTCCTACTGTTCCGCTCCTGGTTTTGATTCCCCAGTTACATGACTAGGAGTAGTCGCCTGTCCAACCTTGAGGGTTTTCTCCGGGTTCTCCAGTTTCCTCCCACTGCTAAAGACCCGTACATGCGCAAATTATTGAAATAAAATCGAACCATATGTTAGTCTCAAAAAGACATTAAGTAGGTCTGTAGTCTATATTAAAATTGCGAGAATCTGTCATTTAAAAAAAAACATTCCTAGGCCTACGTAGGCCCTGAAATGAAATGAAATGAAATGGGGTTTAACATCCGGCTACTCCTAACCTGGACTAATGAAGACGGGCATACGCCATACAGTGTGCTATGAGGGAAATTTTGCCCGGGCAGCAGCGCTACGGCTTTTTTTATATCGAATTCCAACTGCTAAGGTTTTTCGTCCCATCCGAACGACTAGACAGCTCTCCTTGTCAGGCCCTCCGTCCTGTATCACTGACAAGGGGAAACTTTCTCGGCCAATGCAGGGATTGAACACCCGACCTCCAGGCTAGCAAGCCAGTGTCTTACCCACTTAACCACATGATCCCCGCGTAGGCCCTAGGCCTACACCTATCATATTTTCAATGACATCAAAATTTCAGAAAGTATAATTCATGAAAAGTTAAAATATTGAACAAAAATGTTTTGATACAATATTTAACATTTGCTTTGGAAGAAATGTAAAAAGATTACAAAAAATATTGACATTTAGACATTGCTAAAATTTGCTTATTATTATTATTATTTCTGTTTATTAATATTATACTATTATTATTATTATTACAGCATATTTATAGTGCTCAGGGGACAGGGTGTTAATGTTAACAGTTGTATGTGTTATATGGTCCATGGTATAGAGTACCGGTACTAAAATACAACAGGGTCAGTTAGAATCCTGTTTAAATATGTGTTTTTAAGTTGTTTTTTTTAAATGAATATATAAAGATGGAGGCCTACAACATCTTAAACTAAATTTTTAATTGTAGGTCTAGCTGTAATTAAATTAGCCTATTAGTATTATCAAAATGGCGATTAAGTATTTAAAAATATTGTTGACCTATTTATTTTTGTGGGTGTGTGGGTGTTACTGTGTGTGTGACCCAGATGCTTCGACGTCTCAAGCGAAATATAGCTAGTTCATGCAAGTTGTTAACATATTGGAAAACAATGTTTTGATACATAATTCCACATTTGTTTAAGAACTAGTTTTATAACCAAACACAAACAAAAGAATTTCTGTTAATAATAATGATACCGGTAGTAAACAAATGATTTTTAAATTTTTTTTTTTTTTTACTCGTATTTTCTTAAGATCGCTAGGATTGGTCAACAATGACGTAAGTTAAGTTTAATCCAATCGTAGCCTTCGTCTCATGTTATGGCCGCCATCTTTGTCTTTTCGCTAACTTGATTGATACTGTCAATGAAAACAGTTTAAGTTTAAGGTAAGTTATTGTAATATTTCTCAAAGTTTTAATTGTTGTAAAGATCAGTTTTTTTTATAGCTAGCTAGTTTAATGATTAGCTACAAATTATCAGTAACAAAATATCTAATCGCAGAAAAATAAGTTCACTGTGATCATGACTCGCACACAATAATAATTTGGATTTGGTGTCATGGCGTCGAAATCATGACCATTTCATTGATTGATGTAGTAAAATGTACACTGCTATGAGGTAGCCTAGCCCATGTTACCTGTTTAGAACACCCAATTATTTATAATTTGACGATTTGTCCCAGAAAATTCTTAGTTTAATTTGAACTAGATCTATGCAGAGAATTATTTATTCATTTCATGGCATACCATTGCCAATGCCATTCATTCAACATTTACATTCACATTGGCATTGTCGAATTGATGATTGCATTACCATTAGGCCTAAGTAATTAGTATAATATAAAAATTATGATTAACATTAACAACCTGTATTATTTTCGTGTGCACTCTTATTTTCACTCCATTCATGCATTTTTTTAAAAGTTACTAAAGCTTTGTTGTGATTTTGCCCTGTAATTGTATCAGTATAGGCCTAATACAGGTGTCCGTTGGGATAACCGGGACTACTTCCACCTATGAGTCCCGTGCTACCAGCAGGATTTAACCTATATATTGATGTTTTGCCGTAGCAGCGGCTCAGATTATGCTTTAGACTTCAAATAGGTAACATTGTTATTCTTGCGGACGCCTTGGAACAGCAAGTGGGACTTGGTACTTGTAGAATTCTAGAAATACCTTCGATCACTATAGCTTATTAATTATGTCCTGTAAAATTATTAATTAAAATATTATTTAGTTACAGTACTAAGTTTAAGTAGTCACAAATAAGCAGTACAAGAATGATTACTCTTACTGCAATTTGTTAAACATATAGGAAAAAATCGCAGAGAGTATTTCGGTACAGTAACTGAAAAAAAGATAATTAAAATAATTTTTAGATTAAAAAAAGAGTAATGTTTGGCCCATTGGGGAATATTAAAATAGTAGATCGAATAGTAGACGTGCTGCATCATACCACAACTTTGGTGAATTTTGTGGGCACAGTAACAAATTTAGGCGCCATGGGTGTGTGGACAAGTTGACCAATGCTGTGACATTTGTGGACGACATAACTAGACTTTTTGTGTGAACGAGTTAACTGGCATTCGTTTTGAATGATTAAAGTTGTTTTCGGTAAATTTAAACTGCGGTACACTGTACCAGTACTTGAAAAAAAAGGGAATTTATTTCATCTTTATTTTCTTTAAATTTTTTCAGAGCCTGTAAATTAATAATTCACCAGTGCCGGTATGTGAAAAATGTGTCGAGACAAGATGGTAAATTGAAGTAAACTTATTCTGTCACCCTACATGTCTGTTATTCTATACATGGGCCGATGATCTGAAATCCGTTAGTTCATAGTTCAATGGTTCTTGAGGTTGATACATGGTTGGGCGGCCTGAGAATCTGAAAGTCAGTTATAGAGATTACCCCTCAGTACTGCTGTCCAATAATCATACGTTCCCCAATTCCTGGTAGTTTAAAAGCAGCTAATGGCCCGTAAATTTAAATCTTTCAAGCTTTTATTCCGATGGTCCCAATATTGAATAATTTTTCACGTAGAAATAACATGGATTCCACCCTCGCCACTGATACAGTTCTGGGTTCGATCCCAGTGTTGCCAAGTAAGTTCCTCAGAATTTCCTGGCATGATTTCTCCTTGTCAGATTCAGATAGGACAAAAACCAGGGTCTCTTGGACATGTTGGAGGACACGTAAAAGAACCTTTGGCAGTTGGAATTTGTTATAAAAGGCTGCAACTCTGCTGTCCAAACAAAAATTCCCTCAAAGCAACAGAAACCCAAATGGTCATAGGCCACTGCATAGCTATGTTCATCTTCATTCAACCCCATTTCCCTTTTTTTTCAGAAAAATTCAAATTTTAAAGTAAAGAATTCAAAGATGTGTATGACATGATGCGAAAAACTCATTACGGTACCTTATACATGTGTAGGTAATATTTAAATTGATTTTTAAGAAAATTTTCTTCACAGGTCAAATTTAGCCTAGAACATTGTAAATAATTAGGCTTAGTAAGACGCAGGCACCCTAACCAAGAAGTCTTTGGTTTGCCAAGAAAGTTCCTCCGGATTTTCTGGAGCGAGAGCCTGGCAAGGACAGTATCCAGTTGTTCAGAATCAGATGGTACAAAAAAACAAGGTCCATTGGTGTAAAAGAACCCGTGACAGAATTCAATATAGTAGGCTTTAGCGGAGTGGTTCTGGGCAAAATTTCCCTTATACATGTAGGTCACGGTATGGCATATATCTGTATTCATTAGTCTGGTGGGTGCATAAAAGTAGACATTAAATTATTATGCTTGGGATTGTTGCTGGTAAATAAAACATGACACATTCCTAACACAACATTAACTTCTTAGGGTAAGTAGTTCAATGATTTCACTTGCCTGAAAATGAAACTGATTGCCCAAATGTACAAATTGCATCAATTTTGCTTTGTGTGATAATTAAGCCATATAGGTGGGATTGTTGATGTAGTCTGATAAAAAATCTCCAGTTAACTTTTAATGTCGATACCTGATCCTTTTTAAAAAAAAAAGTATGGGGATTGTTCGTGAAATAGCTGCAATTAGGTTGTATCTTTTTCTCACTATACATGTAACCCATACCCTCATCTTTGAGAAGAATCATCCCATCTGATCTAAAAAGATAATTTTATGTTTTCAGATGGTGAGCTTGTGACCCGGATGGATGAATGATAGAAATACAAATAATGAGTGCTGTATACAGTATTTGGTATAAATCAGTCATTGAAAGTCATTACAGCTGAAGATTTTAATGCCGCCCAGTACCGGTACTAACAATGTTGATTACAGTCACTGGAAGATAATCCTTTGTAATCATCCACATTTTAATACAGTCGTATATTTCCGTCATCCACCCCTGTGGTCTGTCATCCATATTTGTCTTAGCACAATACAGGCCTTAGTTAATCCCCTTTCCTTCATGGATTAAAGCACCTGAATGTATTGAAAAAATCACATTTTGAGCTTGTGAAACCTCCAGGAATCACAATTTTTATCTGAATTTAAAAAAACGTTCAACTATATCACCGTTACATCTTAATAACAGTTGAGCTCAAATTTCACGAAAATCAGACTGAAATTGCCCAACAAAATAGCCAAGGTTTTGGACCCATCTAGAGGTCACAATTTTGAACTTAAAGAAATGAAATGAAATGGGGTTTAACGTCCTACTGTTCTGCTCCTATACTGGGCTAATGAAGACGGGCATACGCCATACAGTGTGCTATGAGGGAAAGTTTGCCCGGGTAGCGGCACTATCGCCTACTCTGATATCGAATTCCAACTGCCAAGGGATCTTTTACGTGCATTCCAATGTATACACGGGACCTCGGTTTTTTGTCTCATCCGAAGGACTAGACAGCTGTCCTTGTCAGGCCCTCCGCTCTGCACCACTGACAAGGGGAAACCACTTCGGAAAATACCGGTGAACTTTCTCGGCCAATGCTTGAACTTAAAATGTATGTATATAACCCAAAGATCCCAGATCCTTTCAATATTCGCGCATATTGGATCGTAACTCCCTGGATTATGGCCACTGATTATACAAAAAATGGTGTTTTTAGCTTGTGATTGTCACAAATTTTATCCAATTTTAAAAACCGTTCAAATATATCACCATAACACCCTGATATTAATAATTTTGTGAAAATCTGACTGAAATTGCCTGCCAAACTGACCACGCCTCATACTCAAATAATATAACAAGAGTATGTAATACCAAGGTTTTGGGCCCTCTCGATGTCAAAATTTTTATACCTTTTGATGAAACTTTAAATTTATTTTATAACCCAAAGATCTGAGTTTCTTTTGATATTCACGCAAATGGGATGGTAACTTTTGGCCCATGATTGTACGAAAAATCATGTTTTTAGCTTGTGGTCTGTCTAGAGGTCAAAATATTTATCCGATTAAAAAACATCTAAACATCACCGTTTTACCATAAGGACGACTGAGTTTAAATTTCATGAAGATCGTACCGAAACTGCCAGACAAATTGACCGCTCCCTGTACGGAAATAGTGTAAAATTATGTAATACTAATGTAGTGGGCAGTAGAGGTCACGCTTTTTATCCGATTTGGATGAAACTTGAAATGTATGTTTATATCCAAAATAGATCTGATTAAAACACAGTTCAAAATTTCGTTTTATCCGTCTTGACTACACTACACTGAAAGAGTTGTAATTTAACCCACATTCTGGATGTTGTGAGGGGTTAGCCAATGAAAGGTCAGTTACGGCGAGTTTTTGGTTGTGGTGCACAGAGCTGTGGGTAACCCACTAGAAACATCAAATACTGATTGGTTAATCAAATGTCTGACATCATAGGGTCAAAAGCCACTTGTATGACCCCTAATGCGACCTTCCACTACAACCTGTCAGATCTTCATGTAGTGTAGACTATCGAAAGTATAAAAAAAACTGTATTTTAATCAAATTGTATCCCAAAGATCTCATTTCCTGATCGCATGAAAAATTGCATTTTTAGCTTGTGGACCCTTTAGAGTGACAATTTTTATTATAAAACTTGAAATGTATGTTTATATCCCAAAGATCTCGGTTCATTAGAATATTCGGGCATATTGGACCAAAACTTATGATTATGGTGCCTGATTGTACAAATCACATTCTAGAGATCACAATTGTTATCCAATTTTGATGAAACTTAAATCGCTTTTTAGGCTTGTTCTCTCTCCACGTCTTACAAAATGTAGGTGTATCTTGCATGGCATCTGCTTGTTTTCACTGTGTCTCTTAGTGTTTCCATGAGAATCTGGGGGGTTGGATGGCCGACTGGTTAGCTCATAATGTCTGTCATTGAGTTACCTGGCATGGTTTCGATTCCTCAGTTGTATGTGATGAAGTGCAGGGTCAACTGTCCAATCTCATGGGTTTTCTCCGGTTTCCTCCCACTGCTAAAGACTACTACGTGCTATCGAAATAAAATGGAACCATATATTAGTCCCGAAATGTCCTAGTTTGTATCGAGTGGACGTTAAACCCCATTTCTCTACTTTCCATATCCAAACTTACCATATTTTATTCGAAATAATCTCCCTATTATTACTTTTTTCGGAATGCATCTTTAACTGAACATTTTTTTGTTTTAATTTCAGGTTAATCAAACCAGAATGACAACACCTATGAATGTGGCCGAATAAGGTGTGGAGGTGATTAATTGCAACATTGAATGCGGGTTGAATATGGTGTGTTAAAGATGCAAGAAAACACATGAAATGTGTAAACTGTAATGGATTATAGCCTGGCGCTATCCAAATTACAAAACACCTGCCCTTGAGTCTATGATTATTTATATTTTATGGCACCAGAATGACAGCACGTATGAATGTGGCCGAATAAGGTGTGGAGGTGAT
This sequence comes from Patella vulgata, assembly GCF_932274485.2. Taxonomy (NCBI): domain Eukaryota; kingdom Metazoa; phylum Mollusca; class Gastropoda; family Patellidae; genus Patella; species Patella vulgata. Next base: position 91,217,124 of record NC_065879.2, read on the forward strand.
TAATTGCAACATTGAATGTGGGTTGAATATGGTGTGTTAAAGATGCAAGAAAACACATGAAATGTGTAAACTGTAATGGATTATAGTCTGGTGCTATCCAAATTACAAAACACCTGCCCTTGAGTCTATGATTATTTATTTTTTATGGCACCCACATTTTCATGTCGCTGCCCCTGTGCGTCCAGATGTACCTCCGGTGAAATTTGTTTGTGGACAACTCTACTGGTCACAATTATCTTATTTTAATGAAATTTAAATGTATATTTATATTCAAATCATCTGGGATCGGATTCATTTTGAACACTAACCTCATGGATTATGGCCCCTTATATTGTGCAAAAATTGGGTTTTTAGAATGTAGGCCATCCAGATGATTTTGGCATATATTGGACCGTATCTTCCTAGAATATTACACCTGATTGTACGATCCATTGTTTTTAACTTCTGGATCCTCTAGAATTCTCAGTTTTATATGCCAACATTTCCCATGCCCGAATTAACCCCTCTTTGCAGAAGATTTGGCTTTCGAGTTCAGAGTTATGTCCCATAGCCAAAAACTTTGAATTTGATAGGAGTTACAGTTTTTAACCGATCCTTTTCAGATTTAGTGTGAAGCATTGGATTCATGAGATCACAAACCCCCACGATATGCAGCGATTCGAAGATAACCTTTTCAAAAAAGCATGTGAATGTGATGAGGCTACAATTTTTTAATTTGCCGTGTAGCATTGGGACCCCGAGAGGACAAATCCTATAAATTTCAGCAATCCACACTTAACCCACTTTTTCGGAAACCATGTGAACGTGAAAAGGCTAAAAAAAAATTTTAACAGATTTTTTTCTAATTCTATATGAAACATTGGGACAATGAGTGATTAGCCTATTGATATTCCTTATTCTCTTTTGCAATATGTGGGGGTATCTTAGATGGCAACCACTTGTTTATTGTATCAATTGTGTTGTAATATTTTGAAAACAATAATAAATAATAAATATCAAAGTGTTATTTTGTTTCATGTTTGCGGTTTTTCAGCATAACTAGGATTATACAGGGTGCTATGAGGGAAATTTAGCCCAGATGTGGCTTTTCTGAATTGTCCTCTTTTAATTACACAGGTTTCTTTTTTTTACATGGACGACAATTTCTACATGGAAATTTGACTTTTCAGCCGCATCACTATCATAACCAAACACCATCCTTTGCCAGGCCCTAGATCCACTAATCAGGCGAACGGTGCAGAAAATCCTGGGAGGGTGGGGTAACTTTCATCACCGACACTGGGATCAAATACAGCCCTCACCCTCACCTGGTTTGTGAGCTAGGCCTCATACTGTTGGAAGTCTGCAAACTTACTGGGTAGAAGTGATAATAACCAATAAGCACTGGGTCAATGTGAGAAATACACCCGAAAAGCACTGGGTTGAAGTGAGAAAAAAACTCGATAAAGACTGGGTTGAAGTAATCAAAACACTACATAAAAACTGGGTTGAAGTGAGCAAAACACTCGATAAACACTGGATTGAAAATAGCAAAACACTCCATAAGCAACGAGTTGAAGTGAGAAAAACACTCCATAAGCACCGGTTTGAAGTGAGAAAAACAACCAATAAGCACCTGATAAGCACTCGGTTGAAGTGAGAAAAACACCTGATAATCACTGGGTTGAAGTGACAAAAACACCTGATAAGCATTGGGTTGAAGTGAGAAAAGCACCGGTTTGAAGTGAGCAAAACACTCAATAAGCACTGAGTTGAAGTGAACAAAACACTCAATAAGCGCTGGGTTGAAGTGAGCAATACACTCGATAAGCACCGAGTTGAAGTGAGAAAAATACCCGATAAGCACTGAGTTGAAGTTAGAATAACACCCAATAAGCACTTGGTTGAAGTGAACACTTCGTTGAAGCCTAATTTGCATATTTGGCATGGCTTCTTCCCTTCCTCACTTCAACATCATTTCTGCCTTCTTTATTTCATTGAAAATTTGAAGTGTTGTTACGGAAGTGTGGTAGAAATGAACACTTCAGATATCAAATTTTTCACTTCAAGCACGTCTGGGTTTAGTGTCACCCACACTTCATATGGGTGGCGTCATCACTTCATTTGCGTGAGGGTGGGCTCTTTATTTTATTTTCACTTTACATGTGTGCCCGAAAAGTCAGATTGCCCAAAGTTTAGGGGGGGGGGGCAGCAGACATCCCCACCCCATTTGTTCGTACGCCTATGGTTACATGCAATATACCTTTAAAGGATTAGACTATGATACAAGATGACAATTAATATCCCTTTAAGGTCCTAGACAATCCATTAACAAGTGGTAGATCAGGAGTCCGGGTGTGGGTGGGACAGTCTAGATGGAAAATGTACCAATTTTTACTTATATTTTATCATCAGACAGAATGTAAGTCAGCCGGGTATCTGGTGGTGGATGTGGCTTTGAGGGCTGAGATTCTGGACATGAATTCTTGAGTTAGATTAGCTCAAAAGTGTACCGCATGAAAATGGTGCAGCAGTGTACCTTACATCTTCAAGTATTACAAAAACACTCTGACAGACATTGTTAGTTGTGGGGTGCAATGGCTAAAGTTAGCTAAATAATTACACATACATAATTTGACATTTTAAGAATTTTGTCCACCGCCTTTCGAAGAAAGCCAAGTTTCAAGGTGAACCATTAGGAATTGTGGCCTGTAGGCAACACAGACAAATGTAAAAATGGGTGTGACTCTGCCCCTGGGGGTCACACATTCACCAATATGGATCCTCCTTAGGTTATAAGGAATATGTATGCAAAGTTTCAAAAGGATCTGTTTAGAATTGCCGCCTGTAGGTACCACACAGACCAAAAATAATAGAGGTCAACTTAGCATATAGGGAACATGTATGAAAAGTTTCAAAATGATCCGTAAAGAAATTGCGCCCTGTAGGCGACACACATACATACAGACACCCATCCACACACACAGACAGGGGCGATGGCATAGTAACTCCACGTTATAATTGGGTATAATGGAGATGGGGGCGATTGGTCAGCGCGTCGTGTTGTGTCATTAAGTCAACTTTCATGGTTTCGATTCCTCGGTTTTACGTGACAAGGAGTAGGGTCGCCTGTCCAACCTCATGGGTGTTCTCCGGGCCCTCCGATTTTCCTTCCACAGCTAAAGACCACTACGCGCAAGCGAATTATTGAAATAAAATTGATCCATATGTTAGTTTGTGTGTCGAGTGGACGTTAAACCCCATTTCTCTGTCTCACGTCCACATTATAAATGTTGACGTATAAAAAGAAGAATCCATACAAAACCAATAGTGTTTCGCACAAGCTACATAGAGTGACACCCTAATAAAGAGGCTTCGCAAATTGTTTGACTATGTTATATATTTGATGGGGAATATACGAACAAAAAAGAAACCCGGTCAGTTAAAAAATAACATCTAAATTTACGTGTGATTCACAATAGACACCGGATAATATTCGGGTAATACGATGTAGCAATTTATTATGTCCTGTGTGTTCGGAAGTAGAGTTGAAACCAGTGTTTTCCCATTTTTTTTAAGCGTCCTTACAACTATTCGCCCCGCAAAAAAACATGTTTCAATATGCGAGCTTCTAAATAAATATAATCTTATTGTGGTATTAATATGTCAACAGTTATTGGGCGCAGAGACCATTGTGGTAAATGTAACCAAATCTATGTTAATCATAAACATCTTTTTTACGATCCTCTATTTAATAAAGCCTTGTTAGTGTGGTTTAAAGATATTAAGTGGTAAAACTACACAGGAAGTTTTTCTCAGGGAATGCAGTCTACATGCATTAAGCAACGGGTGAATCGTAAAATCCCAGAGAATGTGGGTTTCGTGGATGTGGGTTTCGTGGAAACTGAAAACCCGGCGTATTACATTGATGATCTTTAAACAGGTACATTTAGGATGAATTCCGTACTGGAAATTAAACCACATTAACCCCTTTGCCACGACTAATCCAATTGAACGCCATTCAATTTTTTTCTGCAATCAATAGTGGGTGCCCCCCCCCACCCTGCATATACTGCTATCGGACATACAGCTCATCCCCACTAAGGTTCGTATAATTATGAAAATACTGTTGCATATTTAGAAGAGATTGCATTATGTAACTGCAAAGTATGGATAATGAGATGAAGTATTAAAGTTGGTGGTAAAAACAAGCACAAATACAGTTTTTTTATTCAAGACTGGAAAATTCCTTTCCCAAGGCCCTCGGTCCTGCACCATGGAAAATCACGGGACCCCTAGGTTAGCGAGCTGAGTCACCATTACTGGCGCGCGTGTTATAATCCATATAATATCCCGGACATCCGATATTCTATGATTTGAAGTTTAACATTTATTCAGCTGTAATTCCTCCCAAGCGAAGTATCCTTGGTGGGGGGACATTAATTTAACAAATGTTCATATTGTCTGCAGTGATCTTTCTGGATATTACCAAAAATCATTTCTGCAACATTTCCTATTTGGTCTAGTTTTTAACATTTTATTGATTATAATATTCTATATTTACTATCTATCGTAATGCGTTATTCAGCAGTAATTCCTCTCAAGTGAAGCATATACAATAAGCATACATTTACCCTTTGGGGGAAATATTAGGTTTACAAATGTTCCTATTGTATCCGCCGTGATCTCCTTGGATCTTAATGATTTAATTTCTACAAACACTGTTCATGATATATAGCATCATACGAAATACCTATTATCGATGAAATAATATTGACGACCAAACTCAAACTGAAGGTTCTACATTTTCGGTATCTCCGTCATTTTCATCTAAAATTATCCAACGCTAATTAATCTCCTAAATTGAGAAATAATTACTGGTACGGTGTCGTACATATAGTAAAATAATACTCAAATAATAAAAAACGAATGTAACGATAACAAGAAAGGTGTCGCTAACAAACCTGCGAACATCACTAAAATAACAAAAACAAATTAATAACTACAGAGTAAACGCTGAGAACACTAGTAATAATACTAAATGCTCTTGTAAATTTAACAAAATCTCCGGCCACCCATGGCGCAAGCATTGACCGAACAGTTCTTACTAATAATTAGTAAAATAACAAAAACAAATTAATAACTACAGAGTAAACGCTGAGAACACTAGTAATAATACTAAATGCTCTTGTAAATTTAACAAAATCTCCGGCCACCCATGGCGCAAGCATTGACCGAACAGTTCTTACTAATAATTATTACAAATAATAAAACAACAGATTTAACAAAAACATTAGGGGTATAGTTAGCACACAATATGGGGTCTTAGCAAAGCGCCAGAGTTCATTGCTGGTTTTGGTGATAATGATCCGTTTTGCGTCCATATTCACACACACTAAATTATGCGATATTTATGAACACAGTTCAGTTATAAGGAAACTTTAAAGATTATGAAATCACAATTGTTTTAATTTAAATTGGTAAATATTTAGGCAAACCTATGACTTTTCTTCTTTCTCAGTATAATCTACACTCTATAAACACAGTTTTGTTGTATAATTTTGAAAACAGTGAACCGTTCATATGCTGGATAAACTATTGTTTAATGGTTTGGATTGTTCGTACTTGGTTTTATTTTATTTTGGAAGCCAACCATGCCATGCACACAATTTTGTTCTTTGGTTTCTGCAAACTACCCAAAATCAATATCTTTCAAATACTGGAGTTATTTATGTGGAGTTTATTTCATTTTGAATTCGGGAATCGATAGCACCAACATGAGTAGACAAATTGAATGAATCGATGCCGTTTCCTGATCTACCATCGCTGTCATTATTTATTTCCTGAACATCGTCGTTGTTAACATCACAAAATATGGTGCATCGTTTCAGTTGTGTATAATCGTGTTTATCGCACTCAGTTTTAGTTCTATTTGGTTGATCGTACATGTGGAAATATGATTCAGAGTCATGCGAAGATGGAGTATCACTGTCCTCATTTTGTTCCTCAACATCCCCATTTATTATGTCACCCTCACAAATAAATGTGCATATTTTCAGTTGCATATAATCGTGTTTATCGCTTTCTGTTTCAGTTCTATTTGTTTCATTGTACGGGTTGAGATATGGGTCAAGGTCGGGTGAAGATGAATCGAATACCATCAGTTGATTGTTGTCAGTTATAATATCCGCAGTATTGACTGACTCATATGAATTGTTTATCGCATCGTTAGCTGCATTACTGGTCACCCCCGTGTTAGCTGTGCGATGTGGTCTTTTCATCACTACACAAAGGAGGAAATCGAGATTAAATCATGCAATCATGGGGATATCCCATTGATATCATTTCGGCCTGTAAAGATCTTTACTTTAAGAGACAATTTGTTAAACACAAATATGTTCTTGAAATAGAAATATAATTATGTTATGTTCTCAATATTATTGTAATATTAAATTGTCAAATGAATAAACGAATATGTAAATGAAGGACACTACTTACGATAAAATGAAAATGCTGAAAGAAAAGCAATCACAACGACGACCAAGACCAGTACAAGAAGTCCGTAAACCAGTTTGATTCGTTGAAAAGATCCACCATTTTCATTTAGCTCTAAAAAATATATTAAACATGAACGGAGCATGTAAACGTGTGCATAGTCGTTACCTTTGATTTTACGTTTTAATGATTAAACTGTGGTCAATAGTACCGAAATTTTTCATAAGTAGAGAATTGTTCCCACCTCATTTATAAATCATATTTTTTGTTTTAAATTTGAACTTACCTTCAATAATTTCAATATACTCAGTTTGCTTGTATAGTGTTTCCCTGAATTCTATTTTTAAGCTGTAAGAGTAGCTGAAATCTACAGATGTTGTGTTGTATATGGTAAAGGCTACCGTCTCTGTTATATCATCACTACTCACTGTAATGTTGACATCCTGCAATCCCCGTTTGATCTGCCCAGAACCATCCGGAAATATTGATAGTATCTTCTCCTCCTTGTAAAATATAATCATTAATACATTCCCTTTATCCCTTAAATTAAATATACATTCCACAACTAGTGAATAATAGTCGTTATAAGTTTTCCTATTATTTTTGTATATGGTATATTTTTATTCATTCCACAGATAAAGCAATAATTGCACTTACATTGTTAGTCTGTTTCCTGTAAATAGATAATGTCTTTTTGTTTGTTATCTGTTTGTATCTCCATGTCAAGGTTACATCCTTGGCTAAACGGTCTTTTATGGGTGTAATATCCCACTCTAGATTCAGATCTTTGAAAAAGAAAAAGATAGCCTTATGGTGCAAGTTAACTAATATATTTAAGTATTTGAATATAATGAATCTAATTTTGATAATTATAGCCTACTGCTCATATATTTCAATATTTCAATTATAGCCTACTGCTCATATACAATACATTTCCTTGACATTTTGGCTTAGATGAACATATACTTGGGAATCTATTATGGTGATAAAGTTCATTTCATAAACGTTGTTTCCATGCCTTATTTCCATAGATGTTGCATGCATAATCACAGGTTGTCGTTAACAAGGAAATTCGTGTGACCTTCCGACGAATAGTAAATAGATATACAATTTCCTTACTTTTGTGGTCGCTTCAAATAGTTTTAGTAAATTGCACGTACCAGTAATAATAGTGAGATTAACATCTTTGTAACGTGTGTTCCACAATCCTAGAGTACATCTATAAGTACCACTGTCGTCCATCTGAACATGAGTTAAATGTAGAGTTATTATTGTATGGTTAGGGTCCATAGTCTTGATCAACGCAGAATTGACGTTATACTGAAATAAAAGTCAGAACAGTTTACATTTCTTTTAAATGAGGTTTAACGTTATCTGTACCGACTGGACTAATGAATATGGACATATAACATATGATCTATGAGAGAAATTCTGTTTGAAGAGCGGAACTACAGTCTACTCTCAATTCGAATTCCAACCATGTGTACACGGTAACTTGGTTCGCCGTCAAATCCGAAACCTTGGATCTCTGTGCTAGTACGCAACCGCGGCCTCCAAGTTTTTCAAACATGCAAGCCAAAATAAAATAAAATACCAAAAACGAACATGCATCCAAACAAGCACAAATTAAATTATACTGTCGAATATCTACCCTCATACTTTTGTCTTTTTGTTTTAGGATTATGTATGTACTTCATCGTACCTTCTCGTACCTGTATGCCATCTTGTGATAAAGGTTTTGCAATAACTTACCCCATCTTTTGTTATAGTAATTGAATCTCTGTAGTTTGTTTCCATGATTTTCCATGTTAGATTAACATCTAGTCCATTTATACTAACAACATCGTCAACATCATCATTGCTGAACCAAATCGATCCTGAAACTTTTAAGTACAGTTAATCATTTTGACTGTAGTCAATAATATATACAAAGTTTTAGATCGGTCTTCAGAACCAACATAACATAACATTGAACAAACCATTGGGAAGCAATTTTGACATCTCAACCCATAGAGACAAGGGTATATTTTGCGGTACATAACCACTAATTGCAAATGTGTTTATTTTACATTTTCTCGTGGATTGACGGCGGGAGTTAGTTCGCAAAACCTTATGTCATTTCTGGATCTGATATCCAGGGAAGAACTGTGTACTACTGGCCTGTGTAATGTACCATAGATTTTCACTTAATGCGAGTTCCAAATACAAAACTGTTTATGCTACTTTAAGAAATGAAATACAGCCATGAAACAATGTGTAATAGCATTTTACAGTAATTTATTAAATTAATAACGCTCACCGTTGGCAAGTAAGTAAAAAATAAATAGTATTACAGTAAATTTGATGAACATCATTAATTTCTGAAATAAATAAAAATTCAGTCCTATATTGAGAGTACGAAACGGGTCCGGATGAACCGTGTGCGGGGACCCTGGACCAGGCAATGGGGTGGGGTCGAATTACGAAAAGAAAGCGGGAGGTCCAGTTCTTTTAAAGACTAAGAGTGACCAATAAAGGGTTATATGAAAAACCATTACGATCCAGTTACGATCACCAGACAATCTTATCTATTCAGAATCATGTACTCAAAACCAAATGTAGGGGTCCGGGACATTTGTAACACTTTTCCCCGCCAAACTGTTACTGATGAGAAATGGGGTCGTAAAAATTTCAACGCCCGTCAAATTAATGTTCAATCAACTTGAAACCATGACAGGCGTGTTCCTTGGACCATGGCGCATCGTTTCACGAACTTCGATTTAATTACGTCACAGTTCCAAGGCGGCTGCGATGACGCCATAGACAGTTCCTGGTGGCACTTGCTATACAGATATTCGTTATATCGAACAAATGAGCAGAATATATTATTGCAATATAACAGTACAACTAAATAAATCCATTCATGTGCCACACCTACAAATAGTGTACCCCTGTGTTGCCGATGTCCGTTGTACAATATTATAGTTTTGTAATATATTCACTTAGTATTTGATAAATAAGCCGTTTTCATTTTTTTTTGATAAATCCTGGTTGTAATTTTGGAGAATAATTCGAACAGACTATAATAGGTTGTAAGGACATTAAGCTATTATGACTGGTCGATTATATTTAAAAAATGCCCGGCACATACCTTGTATTATGCAATTATTCAGCATGATAATTGCATACGAACAATCACTAATTACATACAGGTCTCGTTCGGATTTACCCAGTAGATTCGTTGAATGAAATCCTCGTCAAAACAATCCATCCCATAAAGTTAAAAGCAATGACGAATATGGGTCAGGGTGTGTAGGTTATAAGTTGTAACGGGTATCAGGTTGCAACCTTCCCCTATGCAGTGAAGGATTTATCTCCTTAGTTCTAAATTGTTTCGCTACCACTTTAATTGGTTATTGGTGACATGGCAACCGGTGAATCAATAATGGCGTGTGGGGTTTTTTTTTGTTTAATGTCTAGTTTTGATATTAGGCGACATATGTCTGGTTAATTAATGTGTGTGTTTTAACGTTTCTACATAATTAATTCCTTGTTTAATATATGTTGAGCATAATGAAGAGTTACATAATTTTGATATATATGTTGTATGTAACGGTTGTCAGAGGTAAGTACTAATTAATTACTATTACTATTACTAAGTTAACTGGAGAGACACGCAGGAAACAGGGTAAAAAAGGATAAACCACACTATAGCGGCTGAACTGTTTTTAAAGAGAGAAATTGGGTTTAACGTATTCGACTCAAATTAGGTAATTTCGGGAGTAACATATTGTTCAATTTTAGTGTAACAATTCGCTTGTGCCTCCCCACATAACATCATGACGTTAAATTAACGTAAAATGGTTGATCAAATTACTTTCAGTTTGTTCATTTTTTCAACGATAATTTAACGTAAAGTTTACGTCATTTTAACGTTATATTAACGTCATTTTCTTACGTAAATCTAACGTAAAGTTTGCGTCACTTAGGTTAGATTAACGTTAGAAAATGACGTAAACTTTACATCATTTTAACGTTATATTAACGTCATTTTCTGACGTAAATCTAACGTAAAGTTTGCGTCACTTAGGTTAGATTAACGTTAGAAAATGACGTAAACTTTACGTTAGATGTATGAAAATGACTTTATCCTAAATCTAACATTAAATAAACATTATTTTTGGCCGTTAATCTAATGTCAAATTTTGATGAGCAAAGTTATGAACATATAACCATTATTTGCGGTAGTAAATGGGATATACAGTCAATCTGTGAGCGTGACTGGAGAGGTCCAACGTGTGCGCTTTAGATCATAATGTCTGTCATTCAGTCAAGTGGTTTAGTTTCGATACCAAATTTAAATGTACGTTTTCTCTGCCCCCTCCCCCCACTACTAAAGACTCCTGGTAAGAGTTCTTGAACTTGAATTGAATTACTTATCCCTAAATGACAGTTTATGTATGTTGGATGTTACATTCCATTTATCTCTAATTACCCATAACCATTCAGAATTATAAATGTGATTGCACACATACGTTACAAATCTAGCACAACTTATATATAAAGAGCGCCATGGAAAACGCATCACTTAGTTTTTCGTATATCCTGTAAACATATCTTATTTATTTTGCTTCTTATTGTGAACAATATTCAAATGGGAACACATCAATAACAACACATTTGTACACTTATGGATGTTTAGTTTGTAATCAAGGGTACAAAGTCAGAGGGGTCAAAACCAAAAGTACTACTCAAATGTCAGTAGCGCGTGTGTCCTCCACGGGCCATCATCGCGGTAGGCTACAGCATTAATGCGACCCCTGCAAATGTGTAGGGCGGTCCGGTGATGAAATGTGAAGCCTCCCAACACCATTACACTTCCCCCACCCCATCGATTCGTTTCGAAGACGCAGCAGTCTGCAAGACGTTCCCCAAGACGTCTCCACACACGTTGACGGCCATCAGCGTGATAAAGATGAAAGCGACTCTCATCACTGAAGAGCACACTTTGCCAGTCTACTCTTCTCCATGTCTGGTGTCCTTCAGTCCATATCAAACGACGCTGACGGTGATGATCCCTGAGGATAGCTCCAATATAAGGCCGTCGTGCACGGAGTCCTACTTCTCTTAGACGACGTCTTACGGTGTTTGCACTTACTGGTCTTTGTTTTCCGACGACTGCTGCACCTGTTCGGAATCTGTCACACAGATGAGTGACCAGGATGTAGCGGTCTTGAGCCTGGGTTGTAACGCGGTGTGGACCAGGACGTTGACGGTCACGTGTTGATCCAGTAAGTCGAACATGTTCCACCAACCTTACAATAGTGGACTGATGACAATTGAAGTGTCTGGCAATAGCACGTGTAGACATGACAGTCCTGGACATTCCCATGGCTTCATTCCGTTGATTTTAAGTAAGTCTCGGCATCTCTAGCTCGATTCCTTCACACGTCCAACAACAAATTAAGACAGATTGACGTTTCACAGTTCATGTACTGCACATTAAGTTGAAAACGTGCTTTTAAAGGGCTCACTCACAATGCTGCACGGGAATATTGGGTTTTTCATGTGCATCTCGTGCATTTTTTTTTTTGCACACGGTCCGATATTTTTTGCGTGTGGGAGCATTGTGTGAAATATTATACATACAAAACCACCTAGTAATAAAATATTTGGGGAAAAAAAGTGATGCGTTTTCCATGGCGCTCAGTATATAACAAAATATACTACACGTATCTATACATGTACTTTATTTAAAAGACCCGGTGGGGTGGGGGTGGGTGGCTGAATACTTAGCACGTGTGCCCTGTATCATAAGGTCTGTCATTGAGTCAACTGGCGTGGTTTGGATTCCCCGGTTGTACGTGACAAGGATTGGGGTCGCCTGTCCCACCTCGTGGGTTTTCTCCTGTCCTCCGGTTTCCCACCACTGTTAAAGAGTCCCTTATTATTGAAATAGAATTGAACCATATGTTAGTCCCGAAATGACCTAGTTTTTGTCGAGTGGACGTTAGCCCACATTTCTCTCTCTTTCTATATCTGTTAAGAATGTTATAAAATACAAAGTATACATTTAAATATTAAAAGTTTATATCCACAGCTGTTTGAGAAAATTGGAAAAATGAAATGAAATGGGGTTTAACATCTTTTTGTTCTGCTCTGACTGGGCTAATGAAGAAAGGCACATGCCGAAAAGTGTGCTATGAGGGAAATTTTGTCTGGACAGCAGCGCTACGTCCTACCCTTATATCGAATTCCAACTGCCAGGGTGTACACAGGACCTTGGTGTTTTTCTACCATCCGAATGACTATAGGCAGCTGTCCATGTCAGATCCTCTGTCCTACATCACTGAAAGGGAAAATGTCCAAGAAAAGATGCGGGCAGTGGATAATCCGAGAATTTAATTAGGCTTCGATATTTATGATAAATGGATAGCGATTAAAGACAACATCGTCTTGTGTATGCAATGCATTCTCCTCCGACTTCGCACCCGCTGCTAGGTCACACACGAAATAGGTCCGTAATAAATTTACTTGTCGTGTTTTAAATGCCGAAATGAAATGGGGTTTAACGTCCTATTGCTTCGAACTGGGCTCATCCCGGACAGCGGCACTTATATCGAATTCCAACTGTCAAGGGATCTTTTAAGTTCCATCCGAACGACTAGACAGCTGTCCTTGTCAGGCCCTCCATCCTTCATCACTGACAAGGAGGAACCACACCGGAAAATCTAGATGAACTTTCTCGGCCAATGCAGGAATTGAACACCCGATCTCCTGGATAGCGAGCCAGCGTCTTACTCACTTAGCCACCGTGATCCCCCTGTTTTAAATACCAATCGAGTAGATCCTGTCCACCTATTTGAAATATACATTCACTTCTTTTTGTCTAATTGCGTGCTGTTAATTATTAGAACGAAAGTTGTGAGGATTATAGCTTTTCGGAATGTGCAGTGTTAAACCTATACGAAACCTGTTAGTAATCTTGCTTCAACAGTATGGCATTTTTTAATAAACGTTCGCTGTACCCTCCTATTCCGATCCTTAAATGCTGATTCAAATAACGATGACATTCATATTCATTTATAACAAAACATAATATAGGCATTTTCAAGAATCAGGTAGGCTTAGAGTATTCTGAATGGTCGCTCAGTGAACAAAAGGTGTTCATTTCCCTTAAAATCTTTAAGAGTCAGCAGGTTTTGTAATGGGTCGGTCGGATTTATACTGGAAACACATTTGTTTTTGGCCTAAAGTCATTTGAATCACAATTTGACAGTTTACACCACATACATGTAGATTACAAATAACATATCTGTCGAACATTTCCGCCGCTTTCAGGCGTTTAATGTCTTAATATTTTTGTGGGTATTGTATACACCCCTTTAGAAAACCACGTAGTGTATGTGTGACAGAGTCGACATAGATACTTAACAATTAATTGAAAGCTTGTGTCCTCAATTGAGAGAACATATTATGTTAGGTCTAAAGTATCAGTATATTTTAAGAAATTTATATTTAAATGTCACTGTCAAGAGAGGTCGTGCGGAGAGAAGGTCAACCGAAAACACCCTAGTTATGTTTGTAGTAACAAATATAGAGTAAAATGGTCACACATAATTTTCCGCCATTTAATGTAATGAATGAAATAAAATGTTATGGCTTGCCAGCTCCAACTGGGCTATATTTGCGCCAACCATAAATTTCACAGTAGTTTTAAAAATAAAAGATAAATATAACTATGCAGGTAATATAATAAACATTTGTAATAAAAATGTATTTTTTAAAAAGTCTTGTACCTTTGGTGTAATGACAGGTAAAACTGTGATCTAACATATGTGAGATGATTGCACTCAAAAATGTGCTTAGCTGTCGTAGGAACATGACAGTGTTCACGTTGTGACTGAGACCCTCGCTTTCAGATAAAAATGTGAGTTACAAACGTGTGACCTATACGAGAGCAATATTACAAAATAAAGTCCTACCCGGCAGTGTGAAGGTAACTCGACTTTCGTTTTGCGAGTGCATAACTATTCCATATTTGGAATTTAGCTGTTATCAGTCTATGACGTAAATCAATTAGGGGTAGGTACCTATAAAGGGGGGGGGGGGGGTGAGGGCTACAATAGTTAGACAACTTTGTATTATTTAGTAGACGAGACATCGTTGGATTCTTTAGAAGACCAGCCATCAGGCAGATTCTTTAGAAGACGACTATTTCATTGTGAGCCTAGCCACGCTTGTTAGACTTTTACAGGATTTGGGTTTGAGAGAAATAGATGTTAATTTTAAATATTGTGATGTAGATTATTGTTCAACGGTTGTGATATAAAAACATATAGCAACAAAAATCGTTGTACCTGTTACATATTTGATGTGGTATCCGTACTGAGAAAACACAATGGTAAAGTCCTTAAGAAGAGAGATACAGCAGTAACCAGTCCCGTCTCAACCAATCCCTAGACGATCAGGTCAAAACAAAGACATGTGACACCTGATCACAACGCTAAGTTTTATTTGATATACAATTGGTCAAGGTAAGCCTTAATTCGTGTTTATCACATTGCATTGCAAAGTCAACACGGAGAATATTACAAGATTTTTGTGAACCTATATCTTTGATTTGGCCGACATAAAAATGATAAATACCTTATCAGCGTTCTTAATCCAAGTAGCAATCCTAACATCGAGGTGTTAATTAATTTATGATCCTATGTCTGTGCAACGTTTAGTCGGTATTGATTAATCAGAGATTACCTACACGTGTACACTTGCGCCGACACTTGGGTGAATACATAAAATAGTCTGTTATTCAATTCAGTTACCTACCAACAAAATTTTAATTAAAATTAGTCCAACTTTAGTCGTAGGTCTACTGTTAATCTAACGTAGTGAGATTTTTCCGATTTCATTTTTTTATAATATATTTTTTACGATATATTTTAGAGTAATGGAGTCAAATCCATCATCTACCCACAGAATGGCAGTCTCATTCGCGCTGTACGATGACTCCAGGAATATGATATACAGTTGGCTACTCCAATCCGTAAATGGATCCGCGAAAACCAGGTGAATATGAAGCATTTCGTTGATGGTTGACACGATGTTAAAGGAAAATTTGTTATATTTTTTTAGTTTGATAGGGTTTGGATCATCATAAATCATACCAGTGACATATCAAAGTTGACTTTTATGTCAGACTATATATTGGAAGGTTTTCGAAACGACGAAGTTTCTAAAATAAATGTTAATTATAACATTAGAATTATTACTGTTTCTTTCAGGTTTGAAAACAAAGTTGACGGCACTTGGGAAAGAAGAACACTTTGGCAGCATCAATCTCTGGATTCGATTCTGGGTATAACGAACTATGTCTATTGGTGTGCTGCGATCAGCGACGAAGATGATTCGACGTAGTTGCTTTGTTAATGACATCCAGAAGTACCACCACGAAACCATTTTGTTTCGTAAAAGTCGACAATTAATTATCTCTAGAATTCATAGAAAGCGATATATTATACAGGTTTACTGTTGATTTATTCTGATCAAATGGACACGGGGAATATGGCTACAGGACTGTCTTTGTTATAGTGTTACAAATCAAAATCTAAATTGGATCTTCAATTAAATAAATTACAAAAATTATTCCGTAGTCACTCGTTTTATTAAGGGGGTTAATGAATAAGTCAAGCGATAATGAATATACACCCCGGCTGTATTAAGGTAATTAAGTACTCCGGTTGAAAATACTGGCATATCTGAAACTCCCCAATAACTACAAAAGAAATTGAAGAGACTATTCTGCGTTTGAAGCGTGGAAAAAGTGTGGGTATAGATTATCTTATAAATGGATACTTCTTAGAATAAAAGACGATATGTAGCACCACGAGTCTTTTGTCAAACGTAGAAAGCTGGCCTCCGACAAACCGGTCGCTACATCCTACGTATGGTCCATGCATCCTTTCGTACTACATATCCTATAAGCCTTGTGATCGTCTAGTATTTTCAATTATCTTCTTTGCTTCCTTTTCAAGTCGTGTGTTTGCTTCTCCCTATCTCAGTAGTTAAGAAATGTGTCTTCTGAGTAGTTAAGACGTTTGTCTTACCAGGAATAGCAATGCATCAGTTTGTATTTTACGTTTTATATTAAGCACTGAGTACATATGATACAAGCATAAATTAAAATAAAATTATTCTCTGAAACCGGCGTGTCTGCTGATAGAGATTGCAACATCTTCTCCCTCTAGAATCAAGCGGCTGTCTGACGAATGCTCAGGGATATGATAGTCTTGTAGATTTGTCAAATATGACGAAATTAATTACAACGATTGGTTAATTAGCCCAATGACGCCGAAAATCACCCTTATATGGACAGTGGAAACTTACACCAAAAGTATCACACGTGTTATCTGGTGATATTTTGTTTTCACATAGGACTAGCCCTGTTTTAGTTTTGTATGTATGTTTATGTGTAAATCTGTCACTCATCATATCTGACTAGATCTGACTTCTACAGAAAGTTTGAATCCAATAATTAGTTATAATATAATGCTATTATTAATTTAAAAAGCAAAAATTCAACCAATATTTTATTTAATGCTAGATCCGATTAACCTATATTTGTAGCAACATAACTCTATGGATTATCCATAACACGCACGTGGTTTCACTCAAGTCACAGTCATCGAGCGATTGTTATTATTGTATGCTTTCTCGATTCCCCATTATTCTATAGTGACTTATTGTCTGCGATATCACCTCGGTGGAAGCGGACGTACAATACAACTAACTAACAACATGTCAGGTCGATTTGCGCTCATGTTGTCAAATTGTTCCGGTTCGATGAATTTCGAGAAATGTTTTTGGAGCAATGTTTTTTTTAGAAATGTTTTGCAAGGTTTGTATTTGGAAATTTGTTGTTGAAATGTAAATGTGGGCTAATATTTTGATCTTCTAAAATAAGTGTTATCTTAATATAACTAAAATTAAATTAAACCAAAATACAAATCTTTCATGGCAAATGTCTGACTTGTTAAACAAATATTGATTTTAAGATACAAATGTTAATTTTAATGTACAAATGTCGGAGTACGACAACAAATAGAGAATTAAAGACTATGAATTAAGAACACTGAATAAAGAGCCATTTGGTCTTCCATACCTACTGGAACTCTTTCGTCCCGCAAACAATACGACTATCATGACAAAATTAACAATATAAGTCATTGCCTGCGTACATTTGGGTCAGGGCGTGTGATGTTGTTTTGTTTTTTGCAGCTGAATCGGTTGTTTGGGTGACTACTGGTAAAAGTGAACCGGTTGTTTTAGCTGGCTGCAATACTCAACTGGATTGCGACTTACATGTTGAAAAGTATAACGTCTCTCTGTTAAAGGTAGAGTTATATATTATATTATGACCCTATGTCAGACTTGTATCCGTTCATTGTCTGCCTGTTTTTTTTAGAAACAGATAAAAGCTTCCCAGAAAATAGGTATGCAACGGATTACTATTTCCGACCATTTTGCGAGAACAGCATTGTTGAATTTGCAGATGTCTTGTTATCAGTGTGGATTCTAGTTGGTTAATACGACAATGTATGACAATTATTAGTTCGGTTATTATCCCAACAAATGTATGATCACATTCGATTCTACGCCAATGACCCTGGGTATTTTTATTTGCTACACTTTGAATAGCCACCACTTAAGCATTAACCATCCCATAAACTCACCCACATCCTCAAATTAAGCAGACTATGTGAATGTAGTTGTGCTACATTTTCCCTATACTACTGATCATTTGAACACATATCACCATCAACGACTGCGTCCTTTTTTATTATGGACCGGCAAATAATCCAGAAAGGATACTTGGAGAAATATTAGAAAATGGCTTAATATTAAAAACAAGAGTTTAAGGAAATATCTTAATATCCCACATTATTCCACATCATTGTATAATTTAGGTTAATGGATTCACGGAAAATGGACTGGATAAAACGGACAGGTATGAAATACAGAAGACTGCAACCATACAAGGACAGCACATTACTCTGAATATAACAAATGTGACATTACAAGATGCTGGTATATATAGATGTAAAGTAGATTTGACAGACCACTCTAAAGACATTAACCTCACCGTTATTGGTATGTCAACACTTTAACCCCTGGTTTATTTCCTCTTATTAGGTATCCCAATCAACTTAATGTGGTTTAACACTCTGCTTTTAAAGGGAGCTGCGGAGGCTCAGTGAATAAGGCACTGGCTCATTAACCATGGGGGAACGAGTTCCCTTACTGAGTTGGCCAGGAAATATACTTGTTTAACCTTGTTACTGGCAAGAGAAAGCGTCTAGTATTTCGAATGGACATGCATGTAAAACAACCCTTTGCAATTGGAAGTCGACGAAATCTAGGGTCAAATTGCACTCAATGAAATGAAATGAAATGGGGTTTAACGTCCTACTGTTCTGCTCCTAACCTGGGCTAATGAAGACGGGCATACGCCATACAGTGTGCTATGAGGGAAATTTTGCCCGGGCAGCGGCACTATCGCCTACTCTTATATCGAATTCCAACTGCCAAGGGATCTTTTACGTGCATTCCAATGTATACACGGGACCTCGATTTTTCGTCTCATCCGAAGGACTAGACAGCTGTCCTTGTCAGGCCCTCCGTCCTGCATCACTGACAAGGGGGAAACACGCCTGAAAATCTGGATGAACTTTCTCGGCCAATGCAGGGATCGAACACCCGACCTCCAGGCTAGCGAGCCAGCGTCTTACCCACTTAGCCACGTGATCCCCAAATTGCACTCAAACATGCGGTTGGTGTAGAAAAGAAAGACGGCACATTTTGTTTCATTTTCGAATTTTCATAAATATAAATGTATTCAGTCTAGGGATGCTTCAATTTTACTGCCATTGGATCGATCAAACTGTTTAATTTTTGCAAAAAAAATTACAATATATAAATACTGTTACGCACATAAACAAAAGAAAATTCAGTATTGACAAATTTAGTATACTGAAAGTGACATTTCTGGTATAGTACGCGGGAATCTTCTGAGGAGATAACGTAATATTGGTAATATCACCCAACCCTTTCTTACACAAGCATAAAAATAAATATAATTCTTTGGTATAGATATAACTTTCATATATCCTAGCATCATAAAATTGGACTGTGACATAATGTGTTTGTTTGTATGGAATAAATATTAGCAAATAACATAAAGCATTGTCAATATAGATTCAGTGATTATGGGAGTGGTTGTTAATGAATATCTGAAGACATCACACTCCAACAATCACAACCTGTTGCTTAACAAATTGGCCATAGTGTAAGACCGGTCAGTTATGATAGACCGTTTTAACTTTCGGACTAATAGCCGCCTATGTTCCAGTATATAATTTTTATTAAGGTCTATTAAGTTTATTTATGTGTTTTATAGATTTCCAGTGGAAGAGTAATATGGCGACTATGAAGGTTCGCGTGGCAAATAATATAACGATGCAATGGGAATATGTATCCAAGGCTGAGTTTGAATATATTTTTTTATTTAGAAAATCCATGGAAGATGACAACAGACGGGTTAGTAAATCACAATTATCTCATATTAGTTCCTACACATCACGGGCATTATGTGGTTACGAATTAAAATTATATACCTAAATGTGGCATACATAGGATACGATTGACAGCTTTTTTGTGCTCCATGGTTGGGGGAGGGGGGGTAAGCGAATTCGCCTTTTTAACCTTCATCTGACGTATTAGCATGTTATGTGTTCAATCATCTGACAAATTTGGGGAGATTTGGTAAAACAGACATTCACTAGTAACACTTTATCGATACTTGGATTTTCAGAAAAGGCATCAGACTGGCCATATCTGAACGAACCAACGTCAATCTGATTGCAGGCATTACCAGAGATGAAATGGATTGTGGTTTAACCTCCTATTGTTCTGCTCCGACTGGGCTAAGTATGACTTGCAAACGCCATACAGTGTGCTATGGGGTCAAATATGCACGAACAACGGCACTACAGCCTACTCTACTATCGAATTCCAGGGCTTATTTTGCGTGCACGTCAATGTGTAAACGGAATCCCTGGCAAGCGGGGACCACATGGAAAAATCCCGATGAAATTTCTCGCAACACAAGCATCGAACACAGATGTCACAGGTTAACGGGCTACTTTTTACTCACCGACCAACAGCTCTCCCAACCATTACGTTCTATAACGGTGGTTAATTGTTTATGTTTACATTCATAACACAGGGTCTTGTTAAGTGGGAGTATGGCATTGAAGCAGAAAGATGGAAGGATGACAGAATGGACCTTCGTTTGATTACCAATAACTCAACAAAAATTATATTTAACTTACGCACCTTAGTAGAGGATGACTTGAAATATAAATACCACTTACAGTTAAAATACAGTGATACCTGTATCATATCTCACAAACCAGTTAGTTTACAAGAAGGTGAGTAGTTGTGTATCACACTTAAAATTCACATATCGATGGCTAAGTATGCAAATGTTATAATGTCCAGTTTTGGTCAAAATGATGTTTTGACCTTTTTGAATAGCATAAACATGCGCCCTTCTACTATGTCAATGCTGTTAGTCCAGATTAATTAGAGTATCATGTTATTGCCATGAAAACATTTAGCACATGTCCCCATTCAGCAAAAGTTTAGTATGCAAAAGTGATATTTGTGGACATGTAAATTTTGTCTACTGAAAGCTCATAACACTAAACAGGAACCAGTTGACATATTGCTTACAAAACACGTTGTCAGGGGTCTAAACATTAAAGTTTGTTTAAATGTATTTTTAAAATTGGTCATTACATGACAGAGTTCACAATAGCTCAATATTTCCTAAAATTGAACTCATATTTGATTTTGGGGGCATAATACTAAAATATGCAAATGACTACGAAAAAAGTCACTATAGAACCTAACAGAAGAAACATTTCCAGTTACATGTGACGCCCAAACGCACCAATAGCTACCGCATGGAATGCAGGTGATGCTTGGGATCATCATGGGGGTCCAACCCAAGATTTGCACGACTCTGACTTTGAATGTTACAGTCATTGTGGCATTGAATTCCAGGGTGGAAACATCAGTTTAATTCTTTTAGTGACCAGAAAACGAATTTTGATATGCGTCGGCTTACCCAAAATGAAAGGTTACGTGCCCTTGGCATGCTACAGATCGGCACAACACAGGCGGTTGTGGCGCGGACGATGAATGTTTCTCAGTCTGTCATAAGCAGGCTATGGTCCAGATACCGTGATACACAATCTGTACAGGACAGACCACGCTCAGGTCGACCAAGGGCGACAACTCAAGCCCAGGATCGATTTATCCGTACCTTGGCCTTGAGAAATCGTGTCATCACAGCAAATCAGATCAGCGCTCGTCTTCAAACAGACACTGGTGTGAGAGTGAGTGGCCAGACGATTCGGAATCGACTGCATAGGGGTCACGTTCGCGCCCGACGTCCTCGCGTGATCCCTTGTTTGAGAGATCATCACATTCAGGCAAGACGTCGTTGGTGTAGGGATCGTCAACACTGGGATAATCGACGCTGGAGCAATGTGATGTTTTCAGATGAGTTAAGGTTCACTGTTGATTTTTTGGACAGACGTAGGAGGGTGTGGCGTCGTCGAAACGAGCGCTTCCAAGACGTTAACGTCATCAGACATGATCGATTTGGGGGTGGTTCTGTTATGGTGTGGGGAGGCATCACTGTTGCTGGAAGAACGGCTTTACATGTTGTTGCAGGGCGTGTTACAGGCCAGTACTACCGGGACAACATCTTGGCAGTCCATGTTGTGCCGTTCGCACGACGTCATGGCCGCCGTTTCATCTTCCAGGATGACAACGCAAGATGTCACAGGGCCAGGATCGTTACAGGTTACCTCCAACAACAGAACATCACCACATTACCTTGGCCAGCACTGAGTCCCGACCTCTCCCCCATCGAGCATGTCTGGGACATGCTTGGACAGAGGTTACGTTGCAACAGGAATGGGACAATCTGGACCAAAATGACCTTAGACGTCTCATTAGAAGTATGCCACGTCGGATCAATGCTTGTTTGGCAAACAGAGGAGGATTTACCCGTTACTGACTTGGTTGTAATGCTGTGGTAACTTTGCTGTTTGACCCCGGGTATCATTTTACCCTTATAATGGTCAGTCTGTGCCTTACTTAGTCTAACGATCATTTGGAATAAATCGATGAATGTGAACTTCATTTCATTTTGTCATTTGTTTCTTCGTCAGTTTCATTAGGTGACTTTAATAACACTTAAAAATCAAATATCCCCTACTTTTTTTGAATAGTATATAACTAACATGGCATTATGTCCATCACAAATGTGGACCTGTTTTAAAAGTTCAATTTGCATAAACGATATGTCCATATGGAACCAATTTGCCAGAAGTCAGGAACCAATTTCATTCAAATGATCATCTCGATTTGTGTAGTACCAACCAATATATAACATATATATATATATATATAGTATATCATGTTCGGATAATTCCCTGATTTGAAATAGGAATTCAAAAGTTTAAAATGCGATTTTCTGGAAACAATAAAAATTGACATATAACATATGCATACTCAGCCATCGATATGGCATGAGCTGAAATCTTTTCGGCACCTCAACACCAACCAGTCAGACTTTAGTGTTGCAAACACAATGTTGATGTATAATATAATAAACACAACCATCGTATATAGTATATGAAATCAAAACAAATATCAAAGAATATTATATCGATATGTATAAATTAATACAGTTTAAATTTAAATAAAGGCCTTTTCTTGTAGACATTGAATTTCAATGGTTATCTACAGTGGATCGAATGACGTCTACTGTTAGCAAGAATGTAACGTTGCTGTGGAAATACGAGAGTATCAAGTTGGCAAACCAAATCATATTCTACAAATTCAACACACTAACGGGACAGGTATGTTAAACGAAATAATATATACATGGATGGAGTTTTCCCAATGGAATGTAATTATTATCTGTTTTAAAGTAATGACCATGTAATGAGTAATGGTCTATTACATTTCATTGCAAATATCAATTCTTACAACTATGGAATTTGATAAAGATATCATTTTTACAATAAAAATCAATTAAGCATACATTATGCAAGAGCTTAATCTGCCCATTGCAGGTCTTTCTTTATGCCTGAAATGTTATCTTAATTATTAATTAGACATTAATTAACTTATCCAGACTATAATCAACTCTCAGTGTTATCGCTAGCTAGCGATAATTAGCGATTGAAATACATTATATGAAGGGTGATTAAACGTTAAAGTGGATAATCGAGACTTTGTTTCTTATCGTAGCCTAAAATTCAAAAGCTAATATATCGCGGTTCAGAGTGAAACAATTTGACTGATATTTTCAGCATATTCTATTTATGTTATCTATATTGTAATTATTATAGCGAAAACTGTCAAGTCATTTCCTAATCTCCATAATGCCTCTTCGAATGAAGCCATTTATTGCATAAAAGGTGGGCTTGAGCTGTAAAAATAACATCGACCCGCTCCCTACATCCTCATGGCTCACCAATAAAATACAATTTTCGACTCAAAACTTACTTTAATTTCAGAACCGAGAAATAGCCCTATGGACAAAGGGTGGGGCATTTAGACAGTCTCCCAGACAAGCAACTGCATTACAATTTAATAAACTCCCCATTGGAAATACATCAGGGGAGATAATTAGGCTGACATTCATTAAACCAATCGATGGAGATTTTGATGTAATCTACAAAAGTAAAATTTTCTGTGGAGTTGCATTTACCAGTGTGAAGGGAATTGAATTGAGGGCACAGAGTAAGTAATCAAGAGTTACACGGTTTATCTCCTTGGTGTCAGCCTTTTAATATTAATTATACTGTATAATAGTTTTATATTTGAAATGTGTTGGTTAAATGCGTAAATTCAATTGGTCAATGGATTTACCTATATATTTGCCACTACAACCATTACAAATTAATAGGTAACTCACATATTTGGATTCACGACCCATAGTTTCACATATTTAGTATTTTGAACGAATGCTCCTTCTAAAATTTCAGAACAGGTCATACAACGTAGCTAGGTCCCCATAGAATCTTACCGGTTAGCGAACATTTGTGGTAAAAGTAAAATAAAGGTATCGCCTATTTAAAAGCTCAGTTTTAGCGATTATGATCTCTTGGAAACAAAAGAAGGCAATTTTATCGCTAAACATAATCCACGCCTGAATGCCAAGGGATGATTGTTATAACATTTTGATTAATTAATGATTAATTTTCAAGTTTAATTGTTATTTCGTTTTATTTTTTTTAATTTATATTGAAATTTGTCATTTTCCTCTGTAAAATCGAAGTATATATACTGATGTCCAGACGAAAGTATACACACTAAAAGTATGACTAAGTTTTGTTTAGATTAAAAACATTTGATAAAGCATTACTGAGTTTGTCTCTTGCGTCCAAACATAACATTTCTAAGCAAAATAAAAATGTGAAACAAATTGACATTCTACCCAAATACCGTATACCATGGAAAAACGACTTTCTTTGATGCAGCACAAAATGCACAGTGTATACTTTCTTTTGGGCATTAGTATACAAAAGAAGTTTCTTTGAAGTACTCCAAGAGAAATATATAGAAAATTACGTTGAAAATAACAGAAACAAACGACTGTTTTGGGGTAACGTTTTCAGTTCTCTTGGACTTCGTCAGGCCATATTTCAGGCCATATTAATATATGTCACTAAGTACACATCTCCAATTAGGAAAACAGACTATACTAAATTGTGTGACTAACGTCTTCTGTTCCATCTGAACTAATAACAAATACGAATATCAGCCTTTGCGATATATTGATAATGCCCTCGGTGTAACAAAAACTATTTAGTAACAACAAATGACAATGTACAATTTTTAAATTCTATAGGAAATAACCAACAGTTAATATTTAAAGCACTAAAGCACATTTAGTTACAATCGAAGAGAAATGGGCTATCTTGAATCAAATAGCAAAAATTAAAAAAAAATAAGAAAAAGTTTATTCTCTTAAAAACATATATTTGTCATCGAAACACGGAACACAAATTACTTCTGATTAGTCACTTCGTTAGATTAAAGTATTTATTTTACAAGTGATAGCTGTATTATTCTTATTTAGAACCTACAATATATAGTGATGATTATAATACCATCTTATTCAGGGCCTACTATATATATTGATAATTATAATATAATTTTTATTCACGAAAAGAAAATAGTGAAAATATAATTCTTATTTACGACCGACAATATAAATAGTGAAAATGAAATGAAATGTAGTTTCATGGCACGTTAGCACCAACTGGGCAATATTGCGCCAAACATATGGTGATTAATTCAAGGCAATATAATTCTTATTTAGGACCATCAATATATAGTGAAGTGGGTGAAATTGAAGGTCGACTGGGAGACGATATTAGATTTGTATGGTATTATGAATATAAATATGGAATAGATACCATTATAATAACTCGCAACGACAAAGTTAACCACGAGGTAATAATTAACACATTCTGTATGGTGTTTACCCGAGTTAAAGGAACTAAATTGCTAATATTTGGCACCTGGAAATTGACACAAATGGATTGTAACGCATATAATAATGTAAAATGAATGTGTATAAACTAATTTACATTCAATCGTTTCCACTTTCACTCTAATGTTAGGCAAAATACGCCAGAAGTCTCAATCGAATGGCAATCTCTGGCGTCTGGTTATTTCAGTCTACACCAAGAGTATTGATCGTGCATGCTCTCCAGATAAGGCTGTTGCGTCATATGACTCCTGGAATATGTTTAGCCTCGTTCGTCGAGTCCCTTGTTACAAATGGCGCTGAAACACATTATGGTACACGATTGGTGTACCAATGGTAATTTTTTTTATCTTGTCTTAAAAATTGGATCTCAGAAACCCATCTTTTCCCGGTAAGATCACAACATCAATGTTTATTTAAATTGTCAAAGTATTCGTGTTTTCAATGTCAAAGACTTTGGATGATATTGAAATAGAGACTTGGCTACTTTAAATTGGAAATACTCCTTTGATGTAACGTGGAGATAGTGTCGTTATCACATGACTGTATACTTACATGTATTTGTGTGCTACGTACTTGGTGTTAAATGTGACGCGCCCTAAGTATTGGTTAGAACTGTGGTGTATGTGTGTATTGGTGTGAACAATACGCAGAATGAGAACTATATTGGGTGCGTGTGTATGTGGTGTGAATAGTGGTGTAAACTGTGTTGTTTATGTATTTTAGATTATGGCAATAGGTCACTGGCACAAGGATACATTTCTGCCAAACAAAGGTGTTAATGGAAACAGACTGATGTTTATCAAAACAGAAACCAAAATAACAAATGGTGTAGAGGGGCAGATAACACTAGTATTACACAATACAACACTGGTTGACTTTAGATATAACTACATATGCCGTATTACCTTTATTGATGCACAGACAATTTCAGATCGTATCAAGATTCATCAAAGTAAGAACTGACAAGATAATAGTGAGGCATTCCTTCCAAAATATATAGATGACACATATTAATTGTTTGCACAGTTATCAAACCTTTGTTTAAACAGAACATGTTCATAATGAACTTAGTTAGAACATCCACCATTTTATAAATTAATGAGCCCTAAGCGAAAAGTAATGTACGTTTTGGTAGCATTTTGCCCACGTGTTTTGGGCGTTGCACGATGTGGGTGTACTTATGTTCCAAATGACCCTGCTTTAGATATTTACTGAAAATGCTAATCACCCAACTCGGTCCAGGTATTCACTAAGTGCACGTCTACACTAAGTTCAAATTAGGAAAAAGAGAAAATACTCATCATTGACTATAGCTTTAAGTCTTACGGATCTATACACTCATGAGCAGTATATCTCAATGAAGTAATTCGCCAAATAAACACATGCACTAAATTTCTACAGAAATTAAAAGAAAAAGTATTGTGCCTCATCGAGTGTGAAAGACTGATAGACGAACCCATTTTAATAGTTTCCTTCTTCGCAGCAGGACGATATACCCAATTGAAAACCAATACTACCAAATACAACCATATACTACGTCATATATATGTAAACAAATGAGTTCATTCGTGGAATTGGCAAAGACTGTACATTGCAAGTTTTCCAAGAATTAACTTAATTTGCTTTATATAATTGAAGCAATCTGTCAGTGTAGTGTGGCGGGGCAGAATATAATTTACTGAGAAATTTACAGCGCGATAATATAACCGTCCATTCTTTGCTTAAAAAAAATAAACAGATTTTAAAACTAAAATATCAACGAAAAATTAATCTCCTTGTTTACTTTTAGCACCATTAATCTATAGTGATGTCGGTGAAATTAGAGGTCAACCTCAAGAAGATATTCAGTTTGTATGGTATTATGAGTATGGCTTGCCAGTAGACACTATCATATTTACTCGTTATAACACAAATACAAAGGTAAACATATTACTACGGTTTACAGTCTAAGACCCACTTTCGATGTATACATATACGCGCGCGATTTTTTGTATTTTCATCTGTAACGAAAAATCTCTGAACCAACGTTTGGAGAATAACACGCAAATAACGCCATGGGTGAGGACTTCTCTTCAAAGCATGGAGCTCGGTATTGTTTAAGTGCAGTAGCCGCCTTTTTGTAATAAATAGCACCATGTCCAAACAAATTTGCATCCCGAAATTACAGCAACAATGGAAGAGAACCCGTGTTTGTGCCCCAGTACGTACACATCATGTGTGAACACATGCACACACTTCCTTCGGGAAAAAAGCTGCGAAAAAGAAACGCGTACATGGAACGGGGGGGGGGGGGGGCTTACAATATCAATATATTATTAGAATCCTACTTCTAAACAAACCACACGCGTATTGATCGGATTAAGGCAGCTCTCCTCATTTCTATTGGAAATTCTTGCTAAACAAAATAAGTCTCTTTTCATAGTGACAGTTCAAGTTACCAGAGAGTAAGAATATACAGGTTTTGTCAACCATCGCCTTTCAGTGCAATGCAATCCAGGGGTTGGATCATTTAGTATCTAACTGACTGAAAAGACTAATCGGGGCACAACAGCCAGATCCGTGGCCATTTTCGGGGGTGGGGGTTACATTTTGAATTATGGCCGGCATATTGAATCAGAAGGTTTTGCGATGAATTAGAAACTGTGCAAAATGAGCCCGACAGCCTGCAAAACCTTTTTTTATACGAGTTATTTCTTCAGCACTGTTAGTCAAGCTCAAATTCAGAAATTTGGCCCTCTCCGCCACATATCTCGGAAGTTCCCACTCAAACGCCTGATTACCAACAAGAATCGAAATCTACACAAACTGTTGATCCCCCCCCCCCCTAAACGCTTGATCGCCACCAAGAATCGTAATCTACACTACAGTTGATCTAGAAAAACTATGTCTCATAAATTCTACTTTCGGGTGACGATACTCCCCATTGAGCCATCGGACTAAATTTGTGAATTTATTTTTTGAAAGCCGGGTGCCGTTGGTAGTTGGAACAAGGGTGTGTTTTCACCAAAGCCATCGGATGTAATAGATCGGCTGAGATTTAATGTAACAAAGCTTGGTGGTATCAAAGGAAAGATAACTCTGTCTTTACTCAAAACAACACACGAAGATTATAACTTTACCTATATCTGCAAGATTACCTTTGAAGACGGAAAATCTAGTTCGAGTCATGGGATGCCGCTTTACGGTTAGTTACAAATCTATATAATTTGACAGTTTTTATATTCCAGTAGCACAGTTAAATGACATAGGCATGATCCTTTGATGAGATGTTATTTATTACAGGAATTGTGTCTGTCAAAGATTCAGCTTATCAGGTATATGGTGATCCACATTGATCCATACCAGATGTGAATCAAATCCAATAAATAATTTAGCCTCCATCGCAATCACAATATTTTCGAAAGTATGGGAGAGTTAATGATAAACTTCATTTGAAAATAAATCAAGTTCACAAGGTATCCGCAAAAGTATGGAAGACCAAATGGGACAATATTCATGATTCTTGTTTCTACATTCCAGTTTGACAATTTTAGACACGAACGCAACATTCTAAACTAATGATTCTGTTTTACATTCTTATGTCAACATTTCATGCACAAAATCAACATTTCATGCACAAAATCAACATTTTAAACAAAAATTTCACTTTATGTTTCATTTTTGGCGTTTTATCGGCAATTTTTATATATCATTAAATATTAAAATTAAAAAATAATTTCTTAATTTTACACGAGAAAGAAATCAATTCATTGGTTTCTGAAAGTATCTAAAAAAAATCTGGAATTTGAACTCTTATGAAAATATTTTCTACGTTTCAAAAAGTCTTGAAGTTAAAATCTTGTAATGAAAATGTCCAGAAAAATATAATGAATTATCAACATTATTACACCAGAGGGCGTTAGCGTATGTGTACAACTTTGATACAGACTATAGATTAGAAATCAATATTATCATCCATATTTGCCACATTCGAAACACGCGTAGGTCTAATTTACAAACACTATTCTATAGTTATAGTTAATACGAAAAAGTAAACAAATAACAGTGAATAGATTCCATTTAAAACACAGAATTATCATCCATTGTTGCCATATTCGAAACACGTGTGGGTCTAATTTGTAAACATGAAAAAGTAAACAAATAACAGCGAATATGTAAGAAAGGCCTTTGTCCTAATTTTTCTAGCTGTTTTAGTTATAGAAGTTATTTGTATTGTTATTGTATCTCGAGTTTAATTTCTGTTTCATGCAACTAATTACTGTAAACACAATAGGGGGCCACTTCCACTCATGAATATTGTCCCATTTTGGTCTTCCATAGAAAAGAGGGCTAACTCCGAATTTGATGGTAGTGCCACGGTGCATATCGATAGTGTTCGTCCTCTTAAGGCCACAATGCTCCACGCTTAATTTGAAAATAATTTATTAAAATTGTAGCATCTATCGCGTTCACAATATTTTCCGTAAACAGGACAAGACTCCAATGTTTTCAGAACGCCGTCTTCATTAACCCATTCGGAGCAGAACAGTAGGTCGCTAAAACTCCATTTCATTTCGTTTTTAGAACGGAAGGCCGCGAAATGTTTGCTACGGGCGGACGGACCAATATGGAAGAATGAAAATCGATAGGCTTTACGCTCACGTGTTCCTAATACATGACACTAGTGAGCCCATAAGTTTGTTACAGAATTTGCGTAAAAGGTAGAATAATATCACTGGAAGCACCAAAAAAATTAAAATCAATATCGGACAACACTTGTGTTTTCTGGTTGGTCCAGAAACGTCGTACATATTTCAAACTTTGCCTATAAGTTTTATAGCGTGGGCTAATGATAATGGTTCCAAATTCATTAACAAGAATTACATCACGTAATACTACGGATATTTTGACGGGTTTATCAATACCAAACCATTTCCTCTCTATGTATTTAAACTATTATCATACTTGCCCTTCAGTTAAATAACGAGGAATTTTACAAGATATGATGTCATGAATATTTCCACCATTAAATTAACCAATCAAGTATTGGCGCATTCTAGGTTGAGGGCGTATTAGCCTTTAAACAGACATGCGCGTTGATAAATCTTTAGACCCATTTCAGATATAACGTTACCAGAAGTAATTTCTCTGAAGCGTAAGATGAGTGGGGGGGGGGGAATTAAATACGTTTTATCTTTGGGTTTTATGTAGACGATTGCTTGTAAACCTTATACCCTGCTTGATATAAAAATATTTTAAGATAAGTCATTGTTTCTATGCTACATCCGGTTTGAGAACGGCGACAAAGCCAAAGCAAAGTATGTGTGGCAGGGATGGTTTGACACATCGGATCTGGTCAGTTTGTGATTCAGCTTACACATCCATCCAATTATGTTACATATAACACAAGATGTTTCGGGAACCTGGAGGATTTACATAAAAGGAAGAAGAGATTAAGAAGAAAGTTACGGCAGAATTTGCACCCTAAATGAACGCATCCGTGATGTTTAGGTAGTAAATTAGAATTTATAACATTTATCAAATCGAATAAAATGTATTATGCCGTCACTAACCTACTTTTTTCACAAATGTCGTCAAGCGAAATGGTTCACAATCTAAATTAATTCATCATTACTGTTTCAGAGAAAGAACCCCCTGTTGTTGAAATGTCCATAAGAGAAAGTCACCCAAGATATTTATTTGCTTTAATCGGGATTGTTGTAGTTGTGGTTGTTATCGTAGCTGTAACTGTAGTCATTTATATACGTGAGTATTTTATATCGAGTAAGGGATACATTACATGTTGTCTTGTTAATATAATATAATGTAATTTATGGAAGACCAAGCAACTATTTAATCAGAGTTATTTTTAGTTCTTAATTCAAAGTCCTTATTTCTTAATTCTTCATTTGTTGTGGTATTCCGACATTTGTACACTAAAATTAACATTTGTATCTTAAAATCGATATTTGTTTTACAAGTCAGACTTTAAATATTGATACAAATTTTAATGTTAGTGTACAAATGTCGGAATACGACAACAGCTGAAGAGAAAAGAATTAAGGACTATGAATTAAGATCTATATAAGAACACTGAATAAAGTGATGTTTGGTCTTCCATAGAAATTATCCCAGCCATCAAATCCTTGTGCAGAAAAATGAGACGGTATACCTAATTTCATTACACTCTGGTAGGAATTAACCTTGCTCATCTTCTAGAGGCAGTTTTTTTTTAAAAAAAAAAACCTCGACCGATTATATTTTCTGGCTTGTTGATTAAGTTTTTTTTATGGCTATCAAGACAACTTGGTCTATAGTAATTTATATTAAATTATATCTAGGACATGTTCAACTCTATTAACATTGAATCTACTCGCTAAGACTATATTAAAGAAATCTAAATTTAACATGGAAACAATTTGTATAATGTATATATAAATTTCAGGGTATCGAAGAAGAAAAGCAAAACATGCAAAGAAAGGTAGGCAGATTATCGATTTCATATATGGTTCCTTACTGATTTTCTTGGTTTTTATTTTCATTAGCAATTAGGAGATAACAATAGTCGAGTCACAACACCCCAGACCCATCACCATCTGGGGGAATAGGGTGTGGCGATGGTTTCTTATAGAAATGACCCAGGTGAAGTTATTTGTAGGTTGCTACCACTGAAAACTAAGCACTAACATCAGGAGAGCAGAAAATTTAAAATGCCAGCCAAAAATATTCTGAATTTCAACTTTACAAACATTGTTGACGAAATGTCCCTTGTAATATGCGAATTTTATTGGTAGTGGGACTCATTTACCACAGTTTCCGATTCGTCCAACAAACGAGTGGTTCACAATATGATGGCCAAAATCCAAAATGGTGTTAGCAATTGGCGTGGAAAGTATTATTTGAATAGAAATAACAACATACGCGGGTTCTATGTCGATTCGGTGATTTGTGGGAAGCGGTACATGAATATTACATTTCCAAGCTGATAGAACTAATGGGAAAGGGGGTAGAGTACAAATAATGAGCATTTTCGCGACGATATACCTACACATGTAATAATAACTACCATAAATTCTGGACAGCAATGAATCGTATCGTTCATATATTAGTCATAATCACGTGTCTGAGTGTTTTGCGCACTAAAAAATATTAATTATCGACTGAGTTGTTTAATCACCGAGACATAGAGTAAACAATAAAGTCGGTTGCAATATACTCAAAACTCCTACGAAACAATCTTCACAAACAAAGATATATACCAATATAACATTCCTATAATATCGATAAACACATCACTGTATCGAATTCATCCATTCGGATTGATCCAATCTAGATTTATCCATTCGGACAAGATAAATCTCAAACAGGAATGTGTTATCTACTATATATTGGTTCATCTGAGGTACCCATATTCCAGTATGAAACACGTGAGACTACACGTATACATAGAGCGGTTTTAGACACGAGGTTGCATATCTAAATTGATGTTCCAATAAAAGATGCCGCGCAACATCACTAGAAAAAATTCAAAACAACAAACACATCCAAAACAACATAACTACCAAATTCTACAGTAATATCAATATATTGGACAATATTTTCACCCAAAACAATTTTTCAAAACACAAGATTAAATTACAAGATAATATAATTGTAACATTAGGCCACTCAACTAAAACAAAAACTCTGTGTCCGTGGCTAAGAAAATGAGAATAATCGCTTTCAAGAATGGTTGCAAAAATTGGAAACTGGCGGAATTCGGGTATAACGTTTTATATACTTGTATGTTGCATCTTTAACTTTTGCAGGGCACCGAGATATAAATTTTAATACAGCCCAATCAGGGAAAGGTAAGCTGCTAATCGATTTTCATTTTCTTGTCAAGACATAAAATATGTCTTGTCGATATTACTGGAAATGACTGCAAACACATATCCACTAATTCATATGGCGATTAACAATCTTAAAGTTAATTAAAAGAAGTAAAAATAAAGCAGACAGTGACCAGTGATGAAATCTGTACGTAGGATAGACCAGCTGTTGAAAATATAAATAGTTTTGTGCAAATATGTTGATGCAATTTTATCCGTCGTGTACAAACCGGCAGCGATCCCCGTACTATGTGGTAAGCGAGCCAAAACCTGGCTCACTGGACAAACGCGGCTCCAATCTGATTAAAATACACATCTATATACTGTTTAGTTTTTTATACCTTCGATGGCCTCTACTAAATGAAGATTTGACTAGTTGTAGTCGAAGGTCGCGTTAGAGGTAATACGAGCGACGTTAAACCCTATGATGTCAGACATTTGATTAACCAATCAGCGTTTATGTTCCTAGTGGGTTACCCACAGTTCCGTGCACCTCACGCCAAAAACTCGCCGTAAAAGACCGTTTCATTGGTTAATCCCTCACATAATCCAGAAATCAGGTTATACAACAACTCTTTCAGATCCTAGTGTAGTAAAGACATAGAAAATTAAATTTTGAACTATAAAAAACAAAACGAAATAGAATTTGTGTTTTAATCAGATTGAACGCGACTCCCTGTTACAATAATGTTCTCGTGATTAAAGCAAACACAAGGAGTGCAATATGGTTTAAAAATAACGATACTATGTTGATCAAAAAGCTTTAATTATTTTTATTTAAAGATTACCCGTACATGAAGTACAGCGATTATAAAGTATGGAGGAAAAACAATAATGTGTTGAGTCAGTATGTTATGGATCATTTTAATGACGTAAAGACTGGACTGTTACGAACAAATCTTGTTACTGCTGATAGCCTTAAGGATTTGGCCAAGGACAACCCATTTAACGATGCAAATAAACTTGTAGACTTGTTAACGGAACGTGGAGAAAATGCTATGTCTATAATAGTAGAAACCTTCAAAGAGTTTGATGGACTGCAAGAAATTGCAGTCAAGCTAGACAAAGGTTTGTGTATTATTTTCAAGGCAATTACTTTCTAAAGATCTCTTTTACGAAATAAAGTAAAACTTCAAAGTAAATTCATGCTTTATACTTTTAAAGGAGCTAATAATAATAATAATAATACTTTTAAAAAAACGCGTAGAATGGAATAAGCGGGCGGAAACGGCTGCCTCTCAGTTTGGACGGTTGAAGTATTTCACCGGACATAATTGATTATAAATTACAAAAACATTTAAACATTGAATATAAATAACTGCATAATTATGCATTCACATTACATTAATATTAAAATATGCTTTTAGAACCATTTTCGTCTATCTTAACGTTCCAAGGAATAGAGTCATACGCATTTGAAAGTCTTTGGATCCAATCGTAATTGTTTTTATTTGTTCCTGTCCGTTAGACTTGTCTAAAGATGAAAGAATGAAAGATGAAGACTACACACTATGGACGAAAAATTACCCAACGCTGGTTTTAAATGTTATGGACGCCCTTCCAAAACTAACAAATGAACTTTCTAAAAGAGAGATTATTGATGACATGGATATGAAGGACTTTGGTATACATAGAGCTGTAGGTAAACGTACAGGTGCAATCAAGCTTCTAAACATTTTAAGTCAGCGAGGAAAGAATATCCTACCAGATATAAACGAAGCGTTAGAAGCTTGTGGAATACCTAAAGTAGTGAAATCTAAATCAGGTAACCACACAGCATACAATTCTTTCTAAAGCTTTATTGAAATAGCAATGGGTTAAGAATATGCCAGTCAGGTTTAACTTTATTAATAAAGTAAGCGAAACTCTCGGTCATGTTACATAAGGGACATGCAATGATTGGACACAAGTCGGTTTATGCAGTTCTTTCTACAGCTTTGTCAAATGGCAGTCGGTTACTAATATGCAAGTAACAATTAAATTTTAAAGTTAGTTATGTAATTAATGGATTACTATTTAGACTTTTGTTAAAGAGTACACTGGCGTGTGCACATAACGCAAAAATAATCAAGATTACCATGCAAGAGCTAAATCTGATTATTGGAGGTCTTTCGATAGTACTTAAGTGTTATATAAATTATTAATTAACTGACCAAGACCATAATCAACTCCCGGTGTCATCGGATGCTAGAATGTTTCAACAGATTTAATTTAAAAATGGATAATCAAGACTTTGTTTATGATCTTCACAATGGTGGCAATGACAATTAAGGCTATGCTGTTTATATAACGGTGATAACTCGGCTTAGAGTGAAGTAATTTGACTGAAATGTTTAGCATATTCCCTTTGCATTATCTCTGTTTTAACTGCCAGCTCTTTATCTTACATAATAGCTTTTTACGTTGTAGTTAAACTTTATATTGTATATGCTCTTACACGTTATATTTAATTCTTATTTGGCTTGATCGGACTTTAATATGTCCTATAAGAATAAACATTTTGATAATAAATGCCACAATATAAAACATTATGTAAAAACTTCTCGAAATTAAGACTTAAAGAATAATAGGCAAACTACAACAATTGGTATTTGTTTAAGGTACATCGCAAACTACATCGATGAAACACAGGCACTATATGGTATGGGCGAAAAATGAAAAAGAATTCATGGTAGCTGCCAGAGAGAAAATTGATATTTTAACAACTAAACTGGTTGAAGGAAATATTATTAATGTCGATGATGAAAGTGAAATTACTTTGGGTAAAAAGATAAGCGGGTGGAATAGTGTGTGTATACTTGTAAAGATTCTCGTTGAACGTGGTGAAGATGTCCTTCTGGATATTATTAATGTACTCAAGTCGATGACAAACCATGGGTTTAGTGACGTAACACAGAAACTAGAAACTGGTAAGTCTGCATAATAATTATAAACGATTATTTCAAAATCAAATATGAATGTTACTAATCTAAATCTGGATTTCGGGTATCAAAGCGAAAAGCTAAAAACTGAAACGTCACCCATTATGTCCGGATGTTTATAAATGGTCATCAGGACTTCCATAAGATGTTGATAAAAACCTTTGGGTCCAAAATGTTACCTGACACTCTTACATAGCATAACGGAAAGGTCGTATTCGAACAAAACAATCGGGATTATGAAGAACAAGGGACACTATTAATGATTGGGAAAATTACATATTATCTATTCTGGAATAGGATCTAACAAATTGTTTTCGGTGCTTTTAGATTTATCCCGTATCGGACGAATGAAAGATGACCACTACCGGGTGTGGCAAGACAATGGCACCTTTGTAGTGAAAGACACGCAGTTCATT
Source organism: Patella vulgata (assembly GCF_932274485.2). Taxonomy (NCBI): domain Eukaryota; kingdom Metazoa; phylum Mollusca; class Gastropoda; family Patellidae; genus Patella; species Patella vulgata. Next base: position 91,254,409 of record NC_065879.2, read on the forward strand.
CTGACAAATGTAATTAAAAAATTACTGGAAAGACAAATACTAGAAAATGTTGATTTACAAGAGATAGAATTACATCAAAGCATTAGTAGACGAGCAGGTGCTATTAAATTGGTAAATATTTTAAGTGAACGAGGGGAAGATGTTTTACCAAATATAATAGAAGCTCTTCGATCTGGTGGATTTGTAACGGTTGCACAGAAACTTGAATCAGGTAAGAATAAGAGTATTTCCTAAATGAATATAAATAATAGTTCCTAAATGAATATAAATAATAGTTCTTAAATGAATTTGAATAATATTTCTTACGTGAATTTAAATACTATTTCTTAAATGAATTTAAACAATATGTCATAAAGAATGGTTGTTAAATGCGTTTAAACATAATACACATTATTAATTTTCCAGATCTATCCCGTTTCGAAAGAATGAATAACTGGCATTATCTGGTATGGCAGGCGAATAATGGTTATCTGCGGGAAGGTTTAAAACCACATTTGGACACTTTAAAAGAAAAATTTAGATCCTCTAATATATTGGACGTTCATGATTTGAAGACAATTGAGAAAGCTGAAAAAGATAACAAGTCTGGTGGGTCAGCAAAACTGGTGGAAATGTTGGGCGGCCGAGGCAAAAATGTCCTTTCAGCCATAATCATGGTCTTAGAGCAATATATGCCGGAAATAGCCGAAAAACTAAAATCAGGTATATTATAAGTATTCCACACTATTATTCAGTATAAGCCTATTCTGATCACGTATCAGGATGGTCGTAAATCACCAAAAGATTACGCATGGATTATCATTCAAGATTTATCACATGCCAAGGCTGTTCAGAGAAGGATATGAGGAAAGTTGATTTAGAATTGCATATGCCATTAATGGTTCCCATACACAGCCCCACGAAAAAACAAAATTTCACCCTTTGAATGTACATAGAGGTTGCACGTTTATAAACATTTATAGATTAGAATTATGAAATCTTAAGTTTTGGAATTGAAAGTTTATCGGGAGATATACAAGGGATTATTTATAGTGTACGTGGCTTAGAATTCCCAAATATAAATGCTATCTTTAATCAGTCCTTAATCAATTTTATATACGTTTTCCGACCTGCACAGTGTTTTGTATGTATTGTCGTGTGTGAGCATATGGAGTCGTAACGCAAATGATATAGCCAGAGGAAGTTCTACGAAACTGAAAACATTAGCTTGAAATAATACCTATATTTTGTTTTGTAAGTTTATTTTTATCATTATTTTTCAGATCTTTCGAGATTTGAACGACTGAATTATCCTCACTATAAAATATGGGAAGACAATCGGAAAAGCATAATAAAAAGTGTCGAAAAGAATATTTTTCAGTTGATAGATAAGTTGCATGCTGAAAAGATTCTAGTTGACAAGGATAAAGATGACCTTCAAAACGGCACGTGTAAAGAACGATCAACTGAACTGGTAAACCGGTTGAGATTTCGTGGCAAGGATTCACTACCACGTATAATAAAAGTGATGAATGCCTGTGATCTGAAAGAAGTAGCCAACAAATTGGAATCAGGTATTTTATTTTTATTCTGAAAACATTTCATGCCCGTTGTACCGATGAAGAGCGTAGGAATTATATAAATGGCTGTTAGGGCTAAACTCCTAATGAACATCGGGTCGTCCGGTTAACTCCCACTGCTACTGACCTTAAGTAAAACTGATTGTGGGTTAGAATCTAATACAAAATGAAGAAGGGTTTATCGTCCTACTTTTCTTCCCCACCCGGGCTAACGAGAGAGAGAGAAATGGGGTTTAACGTCCACTCGTCACAGACTAGATCTTTTCGAGACTAGCATATGGTTTAGTATTTTATTTCAATAATTCGCTTGCTCGAAGGGGTCTTTAGCAGTGGGAGGAAACCGAAGGGCCCGGAGAAAACCTACGAGGCTGGACAGGCAACCCTACTCCTTGCCACGTACAACCGGGGCTAACGAAAACGGGCGTATCATGTTATAGATCTAGAGTGGGCATTCTGTTCGTTATTGTCAACGTTCTCAGTTATCAATTATATGCTACAGGCAATATACATTAGTATTCCAGAACTCATCTGTTAAATAAATAAAATAAAACCAAGTACGAACAATCCAAACCATAAGACAGAACTCGAAGTCCTAAAAATCGTTATAGGCAAAATAGTGTATTCAAGCAAAATAGTGTAATCAGCAAATGGACTGCTCCTCGTGCTCGTGTCTGGTCCCAAGTTAACTTCTAGACGCCCCGTCCTAGCCTCGTCTCCCGGTTTCGTTTCAATTATTGGTTTATAAAGCCCCCGAGACAAAGGATCTTATCAGTCATCTGGCTACTGCTTCATATACGATTTAACATTCAGTACAGCTTGCTTATAAGACGGGGATCACGTGGGTAAGACGCTGGCTCGCTAGTCTGGAGGTCGGGTGTTCGATCCCTGCATTGGCCGATAAAGTTCATCCAGATTTTCCGGCGTGGTGTCCCCTTGCCAGTGATGCAGGACGGAGGGCATGACAAGGACGAAACACCGAGGTCCCGTGTACACATTGGCGTGCATGTAAAAGATATCTTGGCAGTTGGAATTCGATATAAGAGTAGGCCGTAGCGCGGCTGCCCGGGCAAAATTTCCCTCATAGCACACTGTATGGTATGCCCGTATTCATTAAGCCAGTTTAGGAGCAGAACAGTAGGACGTTAAACCCCATTTCATTTCATTTCTGCTTATAAGACAAAAAGATATCGAAGAGACAATACAGTTTTGGATATTTATTGCATCATAACTCAGGCCAGGGGTAGTAACTAATGACTTCCACGTGGCCGTTGGCCGTGTCAGACTAGTGCCAATGTCATTATCTGATAAGGTTAATCGATTTCATTTGTGGGAGGTGTTTATTGACATTTTTGTACATACTCTCCAATTATGTAACAAATAGCGATATCCGTTAATATTTCATATCATGTTATAAATGAATTGTAATGGGATTAAACGTGTACTTTTCTGCTCTGATATTTCTAATGAAGACGGGTATATCATGTTACAGGTCTAAAACCATAATGGCTAAAGAACAATCTGTTCGTTCATTGTCAACGTTATCAGTTATTAATTTTATGCTACAGGCAATATATATTAGTATACTAATATTAGTATACTAGAATTGTATGTAATAAACAGTAATAACTCGAGATATTCGTGTTATTTCTCACTAAATTAATTAGTTCACTTGTTAATAATAATAGAATGTATAGTAGATTTGTTTAACATACTTGGCTTCACACATTGTGCTACACAGTTCATTCGAGAAACATTTTGTTATCTTCACCAGTCCACCACTATATCAAATGTTTCTTATACGTTTCGTTTTAATCAGTGCTTTAAACACATTCTTTAATTTTCAGATTTGTCGCGATTCGAACAAATGGATGAACTCCATCATGTGATATGGGAATATAATAAAACGTTCTTGATCGACAATATCAAAGATAAGTTGCCTGAGATAACGGAAGAGCTGTTGTTGATAAAGATTATAGATAAGGACGACCGTGAGATAATTACCAAGGGTAACAACGACGAAGGTGCTAGAGAACTGTTTGATTTGTTGAGTTACCGTGGTAAAGATATCCTATTAACAATAATAGACGTACTGAGGAGAGTTGATCTTGGTCAGGTAGCAGATAAACTAATAAAAGGTATTACTTTCTTGATATTTGAATATTCGCCTTTAGACAAAAAATGCAATTTCCTATCTAAGATATCCTCATATTCAAAATAATGTCGCATTCTTATCCAAAATATACGAACCGAAAAGCTAAATTAATTAATGTACTTTTAGAAACAGTAACAGAGAATGATAGAGAATGGATTGTAGATTTGTTTAACATACTCATATTGTGCTATACAGATCATTCGAGAAACGTTCTGTTATCCGCACCAGTCCCTGCTTCTAGGTTATATACCCAAAATATCTCATGTTTCTAATACGGTTCCGTCCTGATCATTGCCTTAAACACATTCTTTGGGTATTCAGATTTGTTGCGATTCGAACAGATGGAGGAACGGCATCAGGTGATATTGGAAAATAATAAAACGTTCGTGATCGAGAATATCAAAGAAAAGTTTTCGAAGATAACGACCGCGCTGTTGGAAATGAAGATTATAGATATGAACACAACAGTTCTATGGATAACAATTACTATATTTAATTAAAGCTACGTTTCAACAATGATTCTCTTGTCGTTATCAAGTTTTAATGTGTTCAATTACTAAATGCCATTCAAACAGTATTATAGATATGGACGATCGTGATATAATTACCAAGGTTAACAGCGAGGAAGGTGCTAGAGAACTGTTTGATTTCTTGCGTTACCGTGGTAAAGATGTCCTATTAACAATAATATACATATTGAGAAGAGTTGGTCTTGGTCAGGTATCAAACAAACTTGACAAAGGTATTACGTTCTAGATATTTTAACATTCGCGTCTAGATACTAAATGTAATCACCTTTCTAAGATATCCTCAGTTTCAAAATAAAGTCGAATAATTATTCAAAATATACAAGATGAACTGCTAATAGTAAAGCCTTTTATCGATCCTTCGTTGAACCCTGCAGAAAACGTCAGCCCTCACTGCAAATCTCGAATGTCAGTTTAAATAGCTGCATGTGGATGTTTAAATTGCCATTAGTCTTTAGATAAAGATTCCCATCTCTATTGTTCAGTATTATGTTATCCCTCGATAAAATGTCCCCCCCCCCCAATAAACTAATAGTCACTGTACCGCTTTGAATTTGATAGGGCACCTCAATTTAAAAATATACATTCATGAGACGGTTGTTTTTATTTCGTAAACGTATTGGCCAATTAAATGATTTGATTATGGTTGGCTGAAATAAATAGAACTGGTGGAGTTAAACTCAGAAGAAAATTGTTTCAAATGAATAAAATAATATTATTCATTAAAGTAGTTAAGTCTCTAACTCAATATCATCCAAAGTCTTACACGTTAAGAACGCGAATTAGTTGTCAATTCAAATCATCATTGATGTCGGGATCTTACCGGGAACAGGTAGGCTTCTAATATCCAATATTTAAGACAAAATAAGCATTTTACCATTGGTACACGAATCGTGTACCATAGTGCATTTCAGCGTCATTTGTAACAAGTGACCAGAAAGAACGAGGCTAGACATATTCCACATCTCATGTCAAACAGTCACGCCATTTTTTATCTCTAGAGCATGCGCAATAGACTGAAATAAATAACCAGACGCTAGAAATAGCCATTAGGTTGAGACTCATGCCGTATATAGCTGGACGTAACTGATTTGAAATTAGAGTCAAAACGGAAACAACTGAATGTAAATCAGTTTATATACAACCAGATTACATTATTATATGCGTTGCGACCCATTTAGGTCAATGTCGAAGTCCCAAATATCATTGATTTAGCTCCTTTAAAATATACATTTGTTATCACTGGATTCACCTATGAGTATGTTTATGTGGTTTCAGATGTAAATCTCGAAGAAGAACCCAAAGACACAGATAACCTCCTGCAACAAGAAACAACATCCGTCTAAATTAAAGACTTCATGACGATATCATTGCTAGATTGTTTAAACGCTATAAAATTTAAGTACAAAGGGAAATGGTATCCAAAATATAACAGTGAATCACGATGAGATCAATGAAGATTTATCCTGAATGTGAAACATTCTCTTTAACCACACCCATTGATTTTATCAGTCTAAAGAGAATTGGTATTATCACTCTCAATACATGTTTTTATTGTACTAATTACCTACCATTAGGATTAAAGAATTATATTATTTTAATCTGTAAGGTTAGATTATTTTTATACACTTTTAATTATATACTTTGCATTATAATATTAATTATAATATTTCTAGTTGACACTTCTATATGTGGTTTGATGGTCTGGTCAAGACATTAAGTGAAACATCGAAACTATACCACGTGTTCATTTCACACGATTCAAAAATATCCTAGGATAATATAATGTACGATTTGACATAGTCATACGTCAACATCAAAGGATGACGCCACATATCTATTTTAAAGTGGTTAAATTTCCACAATTTATATATTCCATTTAGTATTGCTTCTTTATATATTCCAATTATTATTGCGATTGAATTGTTTTATTTCATTGGGTTGTCATGTTGGACTTATTATAACATGTTTATTTTAGTACATTATATCTGTTGTTGTTTTGAATAATACAGTGTATGCCATTTATCTCATTTTATTACTTTAATGTTGATTATATCCATTACAGCTCTGTCCGAAATTGCAACAAGATTATCGCCCTTATTGTTTAGAAATGTTTCGTTCAGCAGCCGACCACCGTCAGGACCCCTCGCATGATTAACATTAAAAGAGGATGTGTTCCCTTTGCAGTGAAGCCTGAATCATTGCAGACCCTGGATTTGATATTACGTTTAGCTTACAACGTTGTGTTCTGGTTTTGTTTGGTTCGGGTTGGTTTCTATACATGTAACACAAACATTTTAAACAGTAATGCACTGTACAATTCTAAAATTTATTTGTTGACGACAAACACGTGTATCTAAATTAGTGTTGAATAGTTATGAGGTTAGGTATGTGTTCTAAATAATGGCTATTGTATAATGGGATGGGTCTGACTTGGCTACCATGATGTTAGGGCTTGTTCGCATACTATGTCGCGGTTTGTGCTCATATTATTTTAGATTTGTTATATCATGTGGCGGTTTGTGCTCATATTATTTTAAATTTGTTATTTTATGTCGCGGTTTGTGTTCATATTATTTTAAATGAATTTTGTTATGAATTATTGTAAACTAATGCTTAGAATGATGCTTAAAATAAACAACTTATTATTGAATAGTTGGTATATTTACTGTCTTCAAGGGTAGTTTCAATGCTTAAAATCCGTTTAAAAAAAAAATATGCCGAGGGGCAATAATATCTGATGTTGTGATGTTACTAGTTCCTGACTTCCTGTCGTATTATTTCAACTGTTCAACACAGATTTGACTTCAATGCTATTTTTGCCTCTTTGCACGTCTCTAAATTGGTTTCAAAATTTCGATGGGGTAAACGTTTTCTACAACATGTAGACAGAGCAAAACGTTCTTATACAATATACATGTACGCCAATGGGCACATGTACGCCAACGGTCCCCAGTTGTTCGTCACGCCACGCTGCACTATTTGTTGCGAACACGGGGTGTCCAGGTTACCTAGCCAACTTCTTACTCACTTAGCCGCTACGTTCTGTACCCACTGGGTACCCAGAAGACGAACAGATGTCAGGGGCGGATCTAGGAATGTTTCGAACACGGGGTGTCCAGGTTACCTAGCCAACTTCTTACTCACTTAGCCGCTACGTTCTGTACCCACTGGGTACCCAGAAGACGAACAGATGTCAGGGGCGGATCTAGGAATTTTGAAAAGGGGGGGGGGCGCAAAATGAGGGCACTGACCACGGAGCCATTCCAAGAGCTATTTGGCTGATATTTTCGTCTAAGTAAACGTTCGGAAATCGTTGAAAAAGAGCCTTAAAATCGAGCAAAAAAGCCAGTTGAACATGCGACTCGAAAATTGTCAAGGCGAGCGAGGCATTGTGATGGGAAACAAGACGAATCTATTCCCTAGCCACTTCACTATTTAAGCCTTGCAACTTGTACTTTGTACTGTCCACACATGAAACAATGCTACATCAAGTTGCACTCATGCCCGTCGGTGATGGACATGAGTGTATACGCCGCCGATTCCACAAGATGTCTGTCTATAGTCACTCTATAGGATTAGGGCACCGTCAGCTAAACAACAAGAATTCGTTTGAAAGTGGAAGCATTAATTAGACCAGACTGGTGTGTTTGAATCGATGGTTTGAGTCATTTTGGATCCCTGCAACGGGTTGGGAACGGACATATTTGTGTCTGAGAAAAGGCACTTTCAGCAGTAAAAAAGGGCACTGTCGAAAATTAGGGGGGCGCGCGCCTGTCGCGCCCCTCGCCCCCTTGAATCCGCCTCTGGATGTGGTATCGGACGGCGTAACAGTACCGAAGCCATACGAATACCATCATTCGAGAGCAATCTGTATAAATAGGAGCATATAATCAACTTACTTAGACCGTACTTTTCTAAAGAAAGATTGGATTGCAGCGGAGCTAAGATCTCTCTTTTTACTTTGAGTACGATCGAAATCGATCTTTGAAGGAGCTTTCCCAACAAACCCATCCCAGTGTTTTGTGCATATTAATCATAGATTGATGATCAAGAGCAAGCAATTCATTGAATAATGTTGTATTCGAGGCCATTAAACAACTTATAATACAAATAAACTATCTCGTGCGTGCATTTCAGTGAAATTGTGACCTTTAGCACTTTACCCGTGCCATTGTGTTATGGTTAACCACCTCACAGCCATAATGCTTCACACCAAATGTTAAAACGTGTAGCTTCTATCGCATTAACAAACGGTTCTCAGAAACGGGGCAAAGTAATTCCAAAACGGAAAGTCACGTAACGATGAATATCGATACGGCTCGTCCCCTGGTGAACCCAATGCTTCACAACAAATTTGGATTAAATCTGTTAAAACCTGTAGCATCTGTCGCGTTCTCAAGGCTTTCCATAAAGGTGAGGTAACTCTTGATTTGAATAACGTGGGGTACAGAATATCAATATAATAGGCTTTGTCCTACCTTGGCCCGAATGCTTCACGCAAGACTTTTGGCCTTTGACATCTCAGAAGTAGGTTAATCCCCACAATTGACTACTCAGAAAGATTGATGTTGCCCCAAGGGGTCCTAGGGAATAGTATTGAACTTCTCTACTGAGGTATGCATTTAAGTTGTATTAGGCAGAGGACCTTTGACCTACACAAAAGTGAGTTAATCCCCAACCTGGACTACTTCTATGGATTTATATTGCCATTACGGATCCTTACAGACATTGTGACACAGGTTTTGTGGATGTACTCTACTAATACCAATCCTCAAACATTTTGTACTTGAGAAGTTAATTGAATATTTGCCCCTGGATTAATTCATTCATTCTGTCCAACTTAAGGGGAGCCAACAAGACGTTTGCTTTAAAAACCTTGAACAATTAAACTGCCGAGAAATTTCAAATTATACATGCACTTTATCAATCCCTTAGAAATATTCCCGTCGAGGAATCGAATCCTCGCCACTTGACCCAATGATAGACCTTATGATATAACGTGTTAAACCATTCGGCCATCCAACACCAAAGCAAGGTTTCATAAACATATCCTTCAGTCCATTTTAAGGTGTAGAATAAATTATTTGCCAGTTGTAGCATTATGCGTCGCTATAGCACAGTTCGGCAACCAAATCAAATATATCATACGATGGAGTTGTAAGATGTGAAAAGGCCAACTGTCAAAAACTCCTCACATCCAACGTGTGACGCATACTCTCTCATCTTCTACATGTTTTATTAGCCGTGTGATCGTCTATTATTGTCTCTCCTTGTATTTTTAATTCTTTAACTTATTAGGGCGCATTTTTAAATGTTTCTTTAATATCTCACGTTGTGTATATCTTTTTATTAGCCCCCTAAAATATCGTATGACTAACAAACATGATGACGGGAACAAAAGTACGGATTCTACAGTTTTATATCAAGCAAGATACATAGGTTAAGAACATAGATCAATAATAAAGTCAGTATCATGGTGTTGGCCAACAGTCTCTCCCAACGAAATGATATTTTCTTGCACATCTCGATTGTTTTATATGACTTGATTTTTGCTACTTAGTATTTAATTGGTCAAATATTATTAATTAATTATGATGATTCGTTATTAAGCCTATATAATGACCACATGACTAAGCCAAATATGGATTGGACATACCTCTTACCTTCCATACCAATATGTGGAATATAACAAATGTGTTTATTAACCTAAAAAGTTCAATTCATGTAGATTCCTGTTGTTTCTCGTGTTATATTACTTGTCTATGAATCTGCAAACTATAATTAGTCTATTCGTTTTTCAAAATCCAAGACTGTCTGCATGCATTTCTGTCAGAAACGTGGTTTGCATCCAGATCCAGAACTTTATTTGGATGGCAACCGCTTTCCAGTTGTGGATGAAACCAAAATTCTGGGGCTGATATTCGATAAGAAATTATCATTTATCCCCCACATTAAAAGCCTAAAAAAGAAATGTCTGAAAGTCCTCAACATATTGAGAGTCTTATCAAATACTGACTGGGGAGCAGACCGTAAGGTCTTGCTCCGATTATATCGAGCTTTAATAAGATCAAAACTCGATTATGGGTGTATGTGTATGGGTCTGCCCGCGAGTCTTATCTCAAAGAGGTCGACACCATACACAACCAAGGACTTAGAATCAGTTTAGGAGCATTTCGTACATCTCCAGTGGACAGTTTATACGTCGAGGCACATGAGCCCTCACTGCACAACAGACGTGATAAACTGGCCCTGCAATATGCTACGAAAATAGCATCTTTACCAAATCATATTTCATTTAACACCATATTTAGACCATATCATGAGCATCTATATCTGCTTAAGACTAAAGTTATTCCACCTTTCGGTATTCGCATACAACCCCTTTTGTCTGAGGCTGGTATCAGACTGGACAGTATTGCGAATACCCCTTTCTTTAGGACTCCACCGTGGGCTATATCTCCCCATAAGATTGATTTCGATCTTACACAACATAAAAATAGAGATACTAGCTTCACGGTGTTTCAGTCTCTCTTTCGAGACCTAAGGTCTAAATATGGTGATTATGCTCCAATATATACAGATGGTTCGAAAGATGGTGATCGGGTAGCTTCGGCTACCGTCACACCATCTGAGACCATTTCTGTCCGCCTTCCACCTGCTGCTTCCATCTTTACAGCTGAACTCCAGGCCATTCTTCAGGCTTTGGAGTTCATTCAATCAACATCTGATTTAAAATATATAATTTTTACTGATTCTTTGTCCTCACTACAAGCAATAAATAATAAACAGCTTGAACACCCATTAGTAGCAGACATTTATGGTCTGTTACTATCAAACGAGTTCATCAGCAAGGACATTGTCCTTTGCTAGCTCCCCAGTCACATGGATATAAAAGGGAATGATCAAGCAGATTTGGCTGCCAAGTCTGCCTTAGATCTTCCCTTTTTCGAATTTTTAACGCCATACACGGATTTTAAATCCTGTATAAATAATTTTATTTATGACCGCTGGCAACGGTCTTGGGATCTTGCAGGCACAAACTTCATCACATAAAGCCTCTCCTTGGAGAATGGCCAAGCTCCTACAGGTCTAACAGGACAGATGAAGTTGTTTTGTGTCGCTCTCGAATTGGTCATACTTTTTTAACTCACATTTTCATTTTGAAGCGAGAGCCTCAACCGGAACGTGTTCACTGTCATGTTCCTTTGACAGTGAAACACATCTTGATTGAGTGCAAACATCTCAAGTATGTTAGATCTAAATACCACCGTTGCCAGTCAGAACGTCAGCTATTTGCTCAACCGGAGCTATATGATAAAGTGCTAACATTTTTAAAAGAGAAAAATGTTTATTCTCAATTTTAATTGTATATATTTAATCATGTATATCGTTTTAAATATTTATATATGTAAAAGATTTGTTATATTTATTTTTAATTAATATATTTTCTGTGATATTTGTTTTTATTTACATATATAAATTCATTTTTGTGATATTGTTTTAATTTGTCTCGTTAGATTCACCATATGTTTGGCGCAATATAGCCCGGTTGGAGCTGACGTGCCATTAAACAACATTTCATTTCATTTATAATTAGTCTAGGCAATGATATTATTATACATATATGTTTTTTTGCACAAATCCCACCATCCATATTACTATACAGTGCATAGACATTCTAGTACCCTGAAAATATGCATTCGCGTTGAGTCCCACCTTCACCATAGTCTACCATTATTATGAGTTAAAAACACATGTAACACGTTATGGCTGTACACCTTTACAATAAAAACTTTCAGATTAATTCATCTCACAATCATTAATTTACGCGCATTAGACCAAATTGATAAATCAAAGGCATTTGATATCTTATTTGGAATACCTTTAGGAACCGTGTTGGATCCCATACAGTATACAACCGCTAGGTAGAAAGCATGGCCTTCAGTTACACAGTTGTATATTGATTTCAAGCTTTCGTATACCAGTTATTTTGATGACTGTAACTTTAAACTGATTACATCTTATTTAATATAAAATAAAACGGGGTTAAACGAATTAACTTTTTTGTACGAAACTCTCATTTTACGTGCAAGCTAAAATGTCCAATGGACCGTGCTTGTAAGCCTCATCCGAGAGACATCACGCTGTTTCTTGTGAGGAATATTTTCCCTCATAGCATGCTATATTGCATGTCTTCATTAAACCGTTTGGTAATTATACTGAAATAGGACTATTAATATACGGACCCTTAAAATGGAACCGACTCTGTCTAAATAACTGATCTCTATATGGACCTAAATACTGTTCGAGTTTCTGACAACGTTATAGTTTGTAACTTAAGATCTGAATGTTTCGTTGGTGTGTATATTTTAAATGTTTAGTTTCCAAATTTCTAGAAACACGTTACTAACTTATTAACAACTCTACCAGTTGCCCAATACTATATAAATATTATTGATCTATATTATTTATAACAGGTTACATTAAAGATGCATTATGTATGAGCTAAATCTACCAATTGCAGTCCTATTCTTTTGGCTTCAATTTTTATATTAATTATTAATTAGACATGTCTTAACATGACAAAGCTATAATCAACTCATTATGACCGAGAATTAAATGGATATGAACAATCGCGAGATTATCGTTGCTACCACAATATCAGATCTACGCTAAATAATACAGTAGCTCATAATTGTGTCCAGAATAAAGTATGTTGAATGAATTTGTCAATATTTTCAATGTTTCATTATCTATTTTGAGTAATTATAGCAAGAATGGTCACCTCTTTATCTAAATTGTACATAATGCAACTTTAACATAAGTAATTTATAACTGTCTGTGGTGATACTATTGCAGTGAATGCAATTTTCAATCAAAAGCTTACAGTGTATTTTTGTTTGTATGAAGTCAACCTTGTTTGTCAGCATATAATACATGGCATTATGTTTTTATCGACAAGGCCAAAGTTGGCGAATGCGGTTATTTTTTCAATAGACCGCTCTGTGTGACCGTAAGGTCGCTCGTCTGAATATAACCTAACCAATTGACATAAATACCTTTCATTTTATTTTATTGAGAAGATCAAAGTTGACACATGTCTTTATTCGTTTTGTCTAAAGATATTTATCAGTATTTATCGCGGAGAATGCATATTTTAATATGAATAAAGTTATGACTTTCAACGAATTGTACATTCCCGGAGAATATAGATTACGTTGAACATGCAAATCCCTGAAAATACATCTAAGTTTAATATGTGACAAAAAATTGAGTCGGAATGCGCAAAGTCTAATAATGAGCTACAGACGAAACAAGTGAACATATTAATTTTGATCGAATAAGGTAGTTTCCTGTCGATGAAAGGGATCTGAAGTTACATTTTGATGGATAAATTAGTATGAGTATCTTTCATTCAAAATATATAAAAAAATCACAGTCTGTACGCGAGAAGGCATCATTAACATCCCTAGAATCAACTTACATAATTGTGGTTCCAATTCAAATTTACAATAAATATTATGATTAATATGCTATAATATGAATACATAAAATATTCATCAAAACACTAAACAAAAATAAACATAAAATAAAGCAGTAGGGTCGCCTGTCCACCCTCGTGGGTTTTCTACGGGTCCCCCGGTTTCCTCCCACTGCTAAAGACCCCTAAGCGAAAGCGAATTATTGAAATAAAATTGAATTATATGTTATTCCCGAAATGACCTAGTTTGTGTCGAGTGGACGTTAAACCCCATTTCTCATTTATTTCAACATCAACGAATGACTATTATTCATCAGTAGATTACTCACATAGAGTGTAATTAGGGTTTCACCATGTTACGATTACGTGATAAAGACAAGAGAAGCCTAGTCGAGACGTCGCTTATTAATAAATAGTAATTGTAATCCATAGAATTGTATATTCCAGTTCCTTTACAAAATGCCATTGAATCAATCTGTGTGATGTACTATTATTTTTGTTAAGATTACTATTCTTCTTATTAATTTTTTAATCCTCTTTGATCACATCTCTGAAACTACTTGTCGGATGTCTTCGGTTTTAATAGAAAAGTGGGTGTGACTTAGAGATTAAAGCTATTATGAACGTTCATCGACAAATCGAAATGTTCAAATATTTGCTGTAATACAATAACACTATTTATGGAATAACAAATACTGGTTTATCAACATGCAACGTTTCGACGATGATACTCTCGTCGAAACGTTGCATGTTAATAAACCAATAATTGTTATTTCATAAATAGTGTTAGTGTGTTTCTGTTTAATTACTAAATGCCACTTGTATTAACATTTGAAACAAATTGACATAACCGTAGACAGGGCACACAGCCACGGTACTTTAGATTTTTGATTTTTGACGAATCTTCGCAGATATTAGGTGCCAAATATTTACAAAAAACTATTTTATGTCTGAAACCTTTTTTTATGGCCTTTTTACCTATAAAGGTTCATCTGACCTATGACCAATTATGATATCTGATTCCAATCAACAAATACAATAATCCCACACAATCATAAAGATAACAATAATTAGTTTAGTTGAGAAGAAATAGATGATTTTCTACAAGTCACTTTTCAAGGTTTTTGGTGTTTAAAAGTGTCAAATGTCATTCGATTTTAATACAAATTTCATAACACTAATACAATAATCCCACACAATCATAAAGATAACAATAATTAGTTTAGTTGAGAAGAAATAGATGATTTTCTACAAGTCACTTTTCAAGGTTTTTGGTGTTTAAAAGTGTCAAATGTCATTCGATTTTAATACAAATTTCATAACACTAATTTAAAATTTTCATCATCACCGGAAGTAATACCATTTCGGCAAAAAATATATTGTTTAGCTTCCAAAACAAATACATTTTTGAAGTTAGTGATATTTATTAATCGTATCAAATTATGATAGTGAATCCGCACCTTCCCGTGCCGAGCAATAACCAATTTTATCAGGATCACATCCAATTTTAAGATGTTCCACATGTCAAAGAGGCTTTATAAAGAGTTAATGCAGTTTTTAAGTTTTAAATTTGTCAGTGGTTATTTCTCTAATAAATATCGTATCGAGTCTTCATTTGCTGCAGTGTTTTGTGTGACATATCTGTAATACATATATAAATAGAACTGATATTGTTGGGTTTATCGGCTAATTCTACGTCCAGTTTATAACACGTTTACAATACTTATGAGGAAATCTAATTAACCAGTGAAACCCATCATCGCTGCATCGCAATTCTAGCTTTACTTTTACTGGCATAAGCCCATATACGTATGAATACGAGCATTGTTCAAGTATTCAATATATAAGGGAATTATCAAAATAATGACAAACACATACTTTCATATACAAACAAATATTTGCATGTTTTATTTAAGCATACAGCAATTTAAACAACATTAAATTATTATGTTAAAAACAAAGATACATTATTTAAAAAAGTGATCGATTTAAATTTATAGAAATAGTAAAATAAATGTAAATACAGAATATACAACAATTGCTAACAAAATAAATGAAGATATCTCAGGGATCCCTCATTGCACAAAACATATGACTAGCAAAGTAAAAATATATCAAAATAATCACAGCAGACTTTTTAAAACACTAATAATTAATATTAAAAATATAAGCGAATATTTATTTTTACTATATACATATACAAATAATCAATTTGATACAAAGCAAACATATATTACATATCTAAAATCAATAATTAGTTCTATAATTAAATTTTACAAGACACATTACAGTCATTGCAAGAACTATACAAAAACAGTATAATATCAAATCTAGGGACCATAGTCCATCTCTATGTGGAATTAACTCTATGACATGTTAGAAGTTAAATAAATGACTAAAAAAGCAAAATATGGGCTAAAATTTGATTTAATTTGAGAATCGATACATGTGAGAATCAAATCTAAATCGTTGAGGGTCTTTTTTTCACAATCATTACGCCATCTACTATACTGGAATTGCGAGAAAGGTCATTCTTCCCATAGCCGGATCTCGTACATGGTGGTAGCGATATATAACTGTGTACAGCACTGTTCATGGTATATTTGTTCAGAGCATTATAAGGATTAGAGTCAAGGGTCGATGTATCATCATCATCAACATCATTATCATCATCGGCTGTTTGGACATCATCTATACTAGTTACCGAATTGCTACCAACATCTGTCTCTTGGACATCCTCGCCTTGGTTAATGTTACTTGTTCCAGGATTCTGTAGTGACATATACAAGTTTTTACTGGTATCAATACCGTCTCTGTTGATTGGATCGTAAGGATTGGCATATGCATCTGTGTCGTTAGATGCAGTAGATTCAGTATTGGTTGCAGTAGAATCACGGTTCGCATTGAATATAACAACACTGTTAAGTGAAATGTAGGAATGTCGCATATTATTCGTTGGATTGCTGCTGGTATTTACCACTCTTTTAGCTTTACGCTTATAACCTGCAAGAAAATAGTTCATTATACAAGCTGTGGTCGTACCGTATCTTTGAAACTGACATTAGTTCATATATGTTTCTATTTTTACAAATTGGTGTGTTTACAGAAGCTTAATAAAGCGGAAAGTACTCGCAACAACCCAGTTTCCTTTCCTAAAACAACTTTATTTATAATATCCAACACCTGAGAGTAGCTTTAACTATAACCTTTTACTATATATTAATTGTTGAATATATTTCCATATATATTGAAGAATACATACTGTTATAAAGTATGTTCAAAGTATGCTCATGCAGAGCATGAACAGCACACCTTATACCAAGCACTTACCATAAATACCTAATCCTACAAAGACACATATCAATACAGCTAATATGGGCAACACGGTCATCAGCACCAGGTTGAGCTCAAATAAATAGAACAGAGTGTAATAGGAAGATTATGCAAAGTCACCCTCACCGCAACTGCCTGTAAAGGTGATTGAGGGTGACTTGACTCTGAGGGATATCACCATTAAGAATAATAGAAACACCCCCATGAGCCCTACCATCACCAACTGAATGATGATGGTAACCAACAAAATTTCTAAAAGACAAAGTGTCAGAATTCCGTTAAAAAGTTTCCTATAAACAAATAGCTAAAGGATTATGCTTTTGTATTAATAATTGGACTTCATTAAAGACTTAAATGAGAGAAATAGGGTTTAAGGTGCATTCGACGCAAACTAGGTATTTAAGACTAACATCTGATACAGATTTATCAACTATGGCATAACTTATGATCTAAAGAGCAAGTGTTAGACCATTTTTGACTGAACCAATGGACAAGTTTCGCGAATGTCCAACACGATTTACCCACAATAAATCTTATATGAATATGGTATAACAGGTTTTAAGGACGGAGATCGTAGTTGATCCAGTGACACGGGGTCATAATCACATGGCCAGCAAGATAACTACACAAGCCAAAATTTATTACCATTATATAAAATAACAATAGATAGAATGTTAGAAATTCATACACAAGTTTGGTTACTCGTGCCATAGGTTATTTTGATCCAAAATATTTTAGGAATCAGACCGCGCTTATTCTCATCTGTAATTAGGAGCCGATTAGTGTATAGAAACATTTGTAGTTATAATGGAGAAGTACTGAAAATAGGGAGACAGGCATACATGTCATATAGAAATCCCCAGAAGGAGAAGATTGCATATTTAGGCCAAAACCTGCATTACAAAACTGAGAACACAGAAAGAAGACAGGTAAGAATCTAAGTAAATGGGTATTTCTTCTCGAACATACGTATATGTCGAAGGTTGACGTGCCGTCAGAATTATCCTGGATTGTCTGCAGTGCCATAAATCATGTTGTGATCTATGCCATTTTCTCCTTAGGGAATTCAATTTGAAAAGCACGACGGTAAACAAATAGCGGATTTCATTCACATGAATAATTTGTGTTTATTAAAAGACACGCTTACAAATGTAACTTCTTTTCTTCGATCTTACCCTCGATCTGACCCAAACATGTATTTTGCTCGCCGGTCCTGTTTCAGGATTTTACATGGAAGGTAATTGAAATTCTGTGTGGAAGTGGCCGCTTTCCTGTCTTGATAAATCATAATGATCCCTCTCTCAGGTTGCACATGGCTGATCGGAATCTGAATATGTGTGTCTCTCCTCTGTTGATGCGAAGGGGTAAGAAGGTGCAAATGACACCATGGCCTTATCTAATTCCACCCGAATAACAATTGTAATTCACTGATATCACTAATTCTCATACAATTTCTCCTCTGATGTAGGAGAAAGGGTAGCTAAATTACAAGTCCAGAAATGGTGAATATTACAATGATAATTGTTCTATTGCCGAACTCCGTGATTTGTTTAAGCGAGCTTTGGGACACTGCAACTGGTCCAGATAAAATGCACTATCAGAGTTTAGAACATGTACCTTTTTATAGTTTTAATATTATTAGATCTTTATAACCAAACTTGGGTAGATGGGAATTTGTCTCCTTCGTTGCCACAATAATTGTTATCTCGAAATCGGATAAAGATCTTACGAATCCTACCAATGATCACCCTATCGGTTTAACTAGCTACATTTGCAAAACCATGGGGAGACTGGCCAATCGAAGGCGTGTTTGGTACCTTGAGTCCAACAGTCTCATTACAGACCTCCAATATGGATTATTGTCCAACAAGCGCACACTTGATCATCTCGTTAGATTTGAAACGTTTATCGGGGGTGCTTTCATCAAGAAACAACATTTAGTTGCATTATTTGTCGATCTGGAGAAAGTTTATGATACCTGCATAACCTCCGTCTGTGGAGTCGCTTACCTATCTTCATTATAAATTTCAGAGAAGGTCGTTTAACGTAAGCTTCAGATCAATCGGGATTCCATAGGGAAGTATTTTATCTCCATCTCTATTTTAATTAAAATATTAATACAATACAGGCGTTCCTTAAAAGTGCAAAAGACCGCCCTCTTTATGTTGATGACAGGTATGCAGATAATCGAACGTCAGTTTGAGCTTGGAATTGTATTCAACGATGCGCGGCTGATAAACATCAAAATCCAAGACTGTATGCAGTTTTTCAATCACGAGGTTAACATCCCGATCTGGAGATTACACAAAATAGATGATACAAAATACTTGGGTTTGATATTTGATTAGAAGTTATCTTTTATCCTCCACATAAAACCCCCCAAGACGATATGTCTGAAAGCCGGCAACATATTGAGAGTCTTATCACACACACAGACTGGGGAGCAGACCTTATTGCTCAGATTATATATAGCATTGATAAGATCAAAACTCTACGATGGGTGAATTGTATGTGGTTCTGCCCGAGAGTCTTATCTCAAAGAATTTGACACCATACACAACCAAGGGTGGGCGCGAGTCCATATTGCACAACATACTGCTTAATCATATATCTCATTTAGATTTTCTGGCGTGGTTTCCCCTTGTCAGTGATGCAGGATGGGGGGCCTGACAAGGACAGCTGTCTAGTCGTTCGGATGGGACGAAAAACCGAGGTCCCGTGTACACATTGGCGTGTACGTAAAAGATCCCTTGGCAGTTGGAATTCGATAACGTAATACGCCGACTCTAAAATATGGGTGTATTAAAATGGAGTGTGGGTGGTCGAATGTTTAACGTGCATGCTTGAGATCACAAGGTCTGTCATTTAGTCAATGTCAACTCGATCAATAAAGTTATTTAAATTGATGGTTATATGTTTTAAAAACAACACATACTAGTTCTGTATCTATGTCGTGTAAATCAGCGCATTTTAACTTTTGAGATGCACATAAGCTGTTTGTATTGTTTAAGTTTTTGAACAAGACATTTTGGAATGCATACATTTTATATTGACAAGCATAGGTCCCATTAAACATCGTTTAACTGACAACAGATGAAAGTTCATAGATTAGTTCAATATTTTACAAAATATATTTCCTATTCGATCGCTCATATCGTTTAACGTCATAGCGACTGTATATGAATCATTGTTTTTTTTTATATAAATATCCAAGCGTAACCCCACGCTTTGACACACTTTCAACCTTAAATGAAATGGGATTTAACGACCTAGTTTTCTATACCGTGTTTCCCGTGAAGCGTCGCTTTGACCTCGGTGTTTGGTTCGATCCAAAAGAACAGACACTTTCCTCACCAGACCCCCCCCCCACCCCAGTCTGTACCCATTTGTAAGTGGAAACTACACTGGAAATATCCGAGATTCTTACTGGACCAGCGCCTCATTCACCGAACCACCGTGGACCCTAGCTTGTTTTCTGTATGACCAACTATTAAATGTTTAATTGAAATTTTAAAGATATTATTTAAATCATGTAATACATTATGCATATGTAATATACTTTATTACAAGCCTCAAAGGGCAATCCGAGTGGACTGATATATCTGTTAAAGTCATCAACCTACCGGGAAATGGGAGTTAAACATGACGCATAGATGGAAATTAAAACCACAGTGAACATGAGTAGTGTGATGCGTTTTACATAGGGCTATACACTATTTGACAGATATAACATAACGCCAACAATGTCACTAAACTGTCGAATATTTTTATATTTAATTTGTATTCAGCTGGCATCTGTAACGTCAGGTGAAGGTAAGTTTGGTTTCTTTGCAAAAAATATATAAAATTCATCATTTACGCCTTAAAAATAAGGGCGAAATAGATGATCAGCTTAACGATATAAACAATGTAATTAGCAGATCTGTAAGAGTGTTCGATTCCTGCATGGGCCGACAAAGTTCATTGGGATTTTCCGACGTGCTTTAACCTTGTCAGTGGTGTAGGATGGATAGCCTGACAAGGACAGATGTCTAGTCGTTCGGATAGGACGAAAAACCGAGGTCCCGTGTATACATTGGCGTGCACGTAAAAAACCCTTGGTAGTTGGAATTCGCCCGGGCAAAATTTCCCTCATAGCACACTGTAAGGCGTATGTCCGTCTTCATTATCCCGGTATAGGAGCAGAGCAGTAGGGCGTTAAATCCACTTTCATTTCATTTTGTAAGAGTGCCATGTTCGAATTTAATAATTTATTAACTATCACAATTTATTTTTTTAAGACTTATATTGAATATAGTATTAACTGTATTGTAGTTGGTTGAATTGTTTTAAAGAACGTTAATCGTAAAATACTACCACCACTGGACCCATTGCTGAGTGTACAACATTCATACTTTCAAGTATGATTATCAGAAACTCACTTTAAAACGGGATAATAAATAATAGGAAAATATTCAAAAACTCTTGGACTTTAATTTTAGCTGCCGTCTGAATGACTCGAAAAAACCCGAAGAACTTAATCGGGATTGCGAAACAGGTTATAGACCGGAGGCTCAGCGCGGGGGGGGGGGGGGGTCCATCAAATGGGCACAAAACCAGACCCAATTTTTCTAGCGTAAACTTTTGCGTAGAATACGATGCCGAGTGGTAATCAGTCCGCCGTTTTCGAGATATTCGGGGTCAAAGGTCAAATGAGTTCATTTGCACTGAAAGTGAATGGGAAGTCATTCTTGTATAATGAAAAGAAGCTGAAAATGATCGAAAGTAATCACACTTTCAATAAAAATGAAAACTTGCTATTCACCTTCAGTCTTAGTGACCCTGGAGGTCAAAAGGTGAAATTTACCGTTTTTACACTAGGAAGATTTAAAGCAATAAAATGTCAACGTAAAATATAAAAATAAAACCAATCCTGTTCTAATTAATAATAGGAACATTTCAAATTTATCTTTAGGTGGTCTTAGCACCGAACTTTTACTTTGGAACGTCGAAAATGATCTTGCATAACAGAACCAACATATACGTAAAAACGTAAAAACTGTCAAATCGAAATCTCTCCGATTTATTTTCTCAACGATTGTTATACATAATGATACTAGTTATCTGAAAAACAATTGAATAGTTTCAGTGTTGGACTCAAGGCTGCAGGCTGCGTGGATTTCCGAGAATCCCAGTCTAGGAAAACCGACGTTAATCTGTGACGGGAAAACACGCATCTGGCGACGAGATTAAAAGTTTGCAAACTTTTTATGAGTTTTTATGAATTTAGCCGGAACATGGACGCAGATAAAACCGACGAATGCATTGTACATAGTAGTTCACAGGATACATATGTCGTATTGGTAAATGTTAGCGGGGAAAATTTTGGCAGGCCTTGTGACGCCATGTCCAGCCATGGAACTATTTAATTGTTGTTTTTTTTCAGACAACTAGAATCATTATGTATAGCATTCGTTGTAAATCTAATTCGGATAGATTTTGATTTAACAGTTTTTACGTATTTTTGAAAGAGGCTCCGAAGCGTTTTGGTTCTGTTATGCAAGATCATTTTCGACGTTCCAAAGTAAAAGTTTGGTACTAAGACCACCTAAAGATAAATTTTAAATGTTCCTATTATTAATTAGAACAGGTTTCGCTTTAGTTTTTATATTTTACGCCGACATTTATTACTTTAAATCTTCCAAGTGCTAAAACGGAAAATGTGACCTTTTGACCCCTGGGGTCACAAAGAGCAAAGGTGAATTTAGCAAGTTTGCATTTTTATTGAAAGACTGATTACTTTCTTTCATTTTCAGCTTATTTTCATGATACAAGAATGACCGCGCATTCACTTTCAGTGCAAATGAACCCATTTGACGTTTGACCCCGAATATCTCGAAAACGCCCCAACGGCGGACTGATTACCACTCGGCATCGTATTCTACGCAAAATTTTACTCTAGAAAAATTGGGTCTTGTTGTGTGCCCATTTAATACCCCCCCCCCCCCCCCCGCGGAGCCTCCAGACTATTATTGAAACGGAATCAATTTAATGTCGTCATTAATATCAGTTATTGACACGGAATCTCGTGTCTATCACTATTTTAGTGAAATGAGGTTTAACGTCCTACTACTCTGCTCCGATTTGGATAGGGAAGATGGCCATACAGTCTGCTACGAGGGGAAGTGTGCCCTGGCAGCGGCGCCACGGCCTACTCTTACATCGAATTCCAACTATCAAGGGCTCTTTTACGTACACAGGACCCCGGTTTTTGGTCCCATCCGAACAATTATACGTTGTCCCCTGCCAATATATTAGTGAAACAGGATAACTGATGGATTTGTTGTGGTAATATATGATAATTATATGAGTTGGATCTCCTTGATTGATGTAACAAAAAGTTATACACAAACTTGATAAGTTATGGGTTTTTCTTTCAGATGTGTTTATTGAGAGTACGAATGAATATATAAATGCTACTAAAGGATCAGATGTTAGTCTAACCTGGATTATAAAACAAACCAAATATCAAAAGACATTTACTATTTATAAAGAAAATGTAAGTTATTTCATGTTACCTTACTAAATATACCAAATCACAGAATCTCATATGTCAATTGTTCGTTTCAATGTTTGGCGTTGCAGTTTTGAATGAAATTTATTTTGTTCTTTTAAAAAATACATAAAAGGTTCAATAAGATGCTTTTACAGATTATTTGAGCATGATATTTAAGAAGTTTTATGAAACAAGTTGAAGTGTGAACATAAACTCATCTTAGACATTTTCTATAAGACTGAATTGCACATGCAAAAAGGCTTGTTGATAGAATACAATAAATGACAAATGGTACAAACCACTTGAAAGACTAAATTACTTGTCAGACCATAGTGCCGTTGATGACAACAAGCCAATAATTTACCAATTTAATAAAACGTTAAACAATGTCATACTAATTATTGTTTGTTTTTTTATTCTAGAAAAAGATAACAACGTTTAAGTTGAAGACGGAGAAGAACAATACATCAAAGTACATGGTCACAGAGAAATCGGATGACCAATATACAAATATAAGCTTTACTATAACAAAAGTTACTGAAGAAGATAGTGGTATATATAGATGTACGGTAGATTATTGGAATTATAAGTCTAATAAGTCTATTACCATTGCTGTTAGGGGTATGTATAACAGATGTTTATGCTCGAAGGCTTAAACAACATATATAGAAAAATGATAAATAATTAATCACGTACTGATACACACTTAGGTTGATTCATGTTTACATTGTTCGCGTTTCATTTCATGGTGTTTGATATGTATTGTATTTTAATCTGTGATAAAAGGAGCGCTAGGAAACGGGATGTGACTGATAATAATTATAGTATGCAGAAATACGGGCAATTTAGAGACATACTCTACATGATCTAATTTTGATGACTGATAAAATATTACCACTGCCTCAGTCATTATCAGTATGGTTACTTCCCGTCTGAGACATCCCCTCACCAGTGGTGCAGGACGGAGGGCCTGACAAGGACAGCTGTTTAGTCGTTCGGATGGTACGAAAAACCGAAATCCCGTGTACACATTGGCGTGCACGTAAAAGATCCCTTGACAGTTGGAATTCGATATAAGAGTAGGCCGTAGTGCCACTGTCCGAGCAAAATTTCCCTCATAGAACATTCCATCAATAGCTCAGTTCGGAGCAGAACAGTAGGACGTTAAACCCCATTTCATTTAATTTCCATCTAAATACGTGAACCAGAATTAACAGTAGACCTTAAATTACAGTTATTCTCTGAATGATTGGAACGACAGAATTTAAATGAAAAACAATACATATCTTCTCCGTCGACCCCATGCACATGTTTTATAGTGTTTTGTAATACCTACCGGGTACTGCTTTCTGAAATTTAGTGACTTTGTCTCCTACACATTTTTACACGTAGAGAAGAGATCGGTATTCATCTGCTCCCCACATGCAGAGTTATGTTACATGCAAATCAGGCCCAACGCTTGAAGAGAACACGGGGTCCAATCGGACCGATAATTGATAACTCACAGTGGGGATTTTGCTAATGTATTTGCTGCCCGATACCATATTCCGTATGCCAGCATCTGCATGTTTCAATGTTTTTTTGTATCGAGCGTCAATTGCCATTTAACCTCTTTATTACATAGTACACAAAGCAGCAATTTTGTGAGAATTATGAAATCTTTTCCGTATGTCACTAAAATGTTTTTGGATAATAAAAGTCAAATCGCTGCCTTTGTACATACAAACTTTGAATTATAACTGGGGTCCATGTGGACCCAATGATACCTGCTATGTGATTCTCACAACGACAATAAAGCGACAATACATCCACGCAATCCAGAATAATTTGTCATCATTATTCAACTTTCAGTCATACTGAGTGTTGAATAATAAATTAATAACCATATGTGTTACTTTAAAGGCTCAATACCACTCTTGTTGTAGCTGAATAATATGTCCCAATCTTTATTCTGGTCAACAAGTTGTACTATTTTACAATATTCCAATTAATTGATGATACAAATTTCATCTTAACACACCTAATTTACAAAATTGGAAAAATTCAACTAAATGATTTGAAAAGCCTGACGTAAACCTTTTCAAATGTGAGTTGGATTTAAAAAAAAATTTGAACCCTCTGGACAAGTAAAATAGGATTTAATGGATACTTTATACAACAGGTAGGACACTGACACATCTAATACTTAGAATAAGGCTATTTTTTATTTTCTGGAGCTGTTAAGCCAGCAAGAGTGTTATTGTCCCTTCAACACCTTCGTCATCAGTTTAGTTATTCTAATCAGATATCATTGATGACATAATTATTATTATAACGGAATCTAATATCATAAATATTAGGTTATTGAAACAGTATTTTAAAAGGCAGAGGATATTCGCCATTCGAATGGCAAAGAGTTATTCGCCATTCGTTTACGTTATTAGCCATTCGTTTTCGTTATTTGCCATTCTTTTTTTTTTTAAATCGATATTCTCTGTCCTATCACGATGCCTGGTCGAGAGGTAATGCTACCAACCACTTAAACTAGTTTAACTTCGTCCTACAAAATGCACATACATCATTTTCGTTGCAGTAAAAATGCGAAAATAACTACTACAACAAACGTTGTTTGACATAGTACCATTGGAGGTCTATTTATAGCCTGGCGGTGACTACCCGAAAACGTACCATACTTTATGACCTGTCTTTGAAAGGTTTAAATAAGATAAAATAGTTTTATTCAAATATATGGATTGCAAATAAACAGTGGTTGAAAATGAAAGGTTCGGGTAGATAAAAAAAAAGTAAAATAAAATCCTGCTGCTAAATATGAAAAATAAAAACGAATGGCACAAAAAGACGAGAGACATGTAATAATAAAATATTATCTATATATATATTTGTGACTGTCGTTTGTCTGGCTGTCTGTCTGTCTGTTCGGGGTTGGTGGCTACACTAGGTCTGCCCCGAGTCTGAAATTTGGGGTAAAGGGAAGCTCGGACCGGGGAGTAACATAGACCAGGTGGCGTTAGTCTACCACTTCCGGTTTCGGAGTTATGACCCCCCGAGCGAAGTCTGTCTGTTCGGGGTTGCCGGCTACACTAGGTCTGCCCTGAGTCTGAAATTTGGGGTATAGGGGTAGCTCGGACCGGGGAGTAACATAGGCCCGGTGGCGTTAGTCTACTACTTCCGGTTTGTTCGGGGTTGGCGGCTACACTAGGTCTGCCCCGAGTCTGAAATTTGGGGTATAGGGGTAGCTCGGACCGGGGAGTAACATAGACCAGGTGGCGTTAGTCTACCACTTCCGGTTTCGGAGTTATGACCTCCGAGCGAAGCCGGGTATCCTGCTAGTACTTCATATTTTTACCTGTCTGTCTTTGGTAATGTTTTATTTTGTGTTGATATTCACTGTATACCCTGATGGGACACACATCATGGAGAGAGAGAGAGAGGGAGAGTCGGTTCGCCATACGTCCGTTCGAAACAAACTAGGTAATTTCTGGACTAACATATGGCTCAATTTTATTTTAATAATTCACTTGCGCATAGAGCTCTTTAGCAGTGGGAGGACCCGGAGGAACCCCACGAGATTGGACAGACGGCCTTACTCCTTGTCACGTACACGTACACGCGTGGAATCAAAACCACGCTACTTGACTATATAACACCTTCTGATCCAAGGCGCGCGCGTTAACCCCCCCCCCCACCAGACATATTTGAGGAAGGCGAAAGTGAGGCACGGTGGCTCAGTCAGTAAGACATTGGCTGGTGATTCCGGCCGAAAAACTCATATGGCGTTTCCGGCGTGGTTGCAAAGGACGACTTATAGTCGTTCGGCTGAGACGAAAAATCAATGTCGTTAAATCCCATTGCATTTCTTAACATGGGAAGGGTGTGGCACTTTGTTGGTTCAGCACTTAATGATCTACTCTATTTTGCAAAATGATACAAGGACAGAGAATATCGATTACATAAAAGGGCGGCAGATAACGAAAACAGATGGCGAAATACTCTTTGTCATCCGGATGGCGAATTAGTCTGATGATCATACCCGGTGTTGGATGAGAATGTTCATATGTATTGTTCGGCATGGTTTTCGAGGTGTCCTCTGGTTTCCTCCCACGACTAAAGACCCCTACGCACAAGGAAGAACAAAGTAGAATAAAAGTTGCTATTTGTTACAAGCCGGTCGCTTAAACAAACATTCATGATTCCCGAAAAAATGTCACTGTGTATTAAACTGACTTTAAATGTTCAAAATTTTATGCCGAATTTTAATCCCTTGGTCAATTTTAAGAAATTACGACCTCATCCCTGGCTGGACGTACGCCTATGTGAGTAGATGTAAATGAATTATATGTTTGTGTAACAAAGGGTGAAATCTCTGCTGTCCTTTTGACCTAACCGCTGGTACCAACATCAAAATGATTATTGTTAAGATAAGCTACTGCCATATTGAAATGGTCATGTCGGAGAACCCGCCGACCTTTAATTTATTTATTTATTAGTATTCAGCTGTCATCATAATTCTTGTTATTCAATATCAGTAATATGTAACTTCATACCTCACCTATAAATTGGTTTAGGTTTCTGATGAAGTCAGTCAGTTAGTTGAGTTGAGTAGCTCAACACAGAACCATGGAGGCAGACGTCAATTAAGACGATGGCCCTAACGATTACAATATTATAATATGTATTGGTTGTTATACATTTAGTGTAGTTTAATGTTTGTTACCGTCTTGCTGAATTAAAGAAGTCCAATCCACAGTTATTAGATGATCTGATTATGTTACATTTGACAATAAAACACACGGCTGAGAAAGAAATGTAGGCTATGAGTAGCAAATGAATAGGGATGCCAATAAAGAAATGGCGGGGGGGGAGGGGGGCAATGGTTAGCACGTGTGCGCTGTATCATAAGGTCTGTCATAGAGGTCTCGCTCTCTCTCTCTCTCTCTCTCCCTCCCTCTTTAGTTTGAAATGGAAGGTATAAATAGAAATATACGGGTGGCAAATATAACACGCAGTTCGAAATGAAATGTATTCGTAGGAAATGAAATATACGAATAGTATATAGATAGAACATGCGGTTGGCAATGAAATAATATGGGTAGCCTACTCCTGGTGGTAGGCGGGCGGGCAGGCAGATCAGCTAGAACAATTTCAATAAGCCTCAGCTGCTTTCGCAGGAATGAAATTAGATTAAGTTTGTATTTTATCTACTTTGTGATAAACAAAAGTGCAAAAGAAATGCGTTTTCAATGCATTAGTAAAGATTCAAAAATTCACAGAATACGGAACTTTACACATGTGAGCTACTTCCATCTACACACGATGTCGGTTTCGTTGTCTACGCTTCGCTGTGAACGAAGGTGTTCATATGCACTTTTAAGCTTCAAATAACAAATGACAATTAAAAAGGGATTCTGGGTCTGTATTTTGAATAAAAGCACAAACAATCTGCAAGAATGTTAGGTTTATTATATATAACGAATGGCGAATAACCATCCTTATGGCTCTAGGCTAT
Source organism: Patella vulgata (assembly GCF_932274485.2). Classification (NCBI taxonomy): domain Eukaryota; kingdom Metazoa; phylum Mollusca; class Gastropoda; family Patellidae; genus Patella; species Patella vulgata. The sequence continues at coordinate 91,283,505 of NC_065879.2, forward strand.
TCGCCATTCGAATGGCGAATATCCACTCCGATTTTAAAATATCGTCATCAATATAAGTTATTGAAACGGTATCTAATGTCTCTATCAATGTAGGTTATTGAACCGGTATAATACACATAATAAAAATATTGTGGTAAGATACGGATTTTGTATAAGTTGGATCCCCTTGATTTATGTAACAAAACCCTCCAACGAACTTGATAAGTTATTTCTTTTTCAGCGCCAGAATGGTTTACTGAGAATGAACATATAACTACTACTGAAGGATCAGATGTTAGTCTAACCTGGATAGTAACTACAGGGGATTATCGAGATACATTTACTATTTTGAAAGATGATGTAAGTTAGTGTCAAGTTATTTGACCGATATACCAAATCACATAATCTCGACAATTAATGATTCATGTTTTAAGTTTATGTTTGACAAGTACGACATGAAGCTAAGTTTTTTAATAAATAATACAACAGGTAAAATGGTCTTAGAAGACATGTAGCTATACACGATAATGGGCCTAAGTACTACGATTGTATAAATAGTAATTTTCATTCGAATTTTATAAATGGCATTGTAATTACTAATCAATTACGTGCCGTTAAATAGGTGAACTTCCCCGTTGAACATTAGTTTTGTTCTACTTACTCCATTGGTATACTATTTTGTGGTTTATGAATTGAAAATGAAATGAAATGGGGTTTAACCTCCTACTGTTCTGCTCTGGCCGTGATAATGAAGACGGGCATACGCCATACAGTGTGCCATGATCGAAATTTTGCGCGGACAGCGGCGCTATGGCCTATTTTTATATCGAATTCCAACTGCCAAGGGATCTTTAACATGCACGGTAATGTGTACACGGGACATCGGTTTTTCGTCCCATCCTTACGACTAACGCTGTCCCTTGAAAGGCTCACGGTCGTGTACCACTGACAAGGAGGAACCACGCCGGAAAATCCCGATGTATTTCCACAAGAAGAATAAATAATATCGAATTTAAAAGTGTATTTGTTTATATATTGTAACTATTGGGTCAATTACTGAAATAAACATTATTAATATTATATCGCTACATTTTATAATGTTCTATATCAGAAAAAAGTCAGATCATATCCGATGGTCGAGAAGAGGAAAGATTCCAGGTACATGATCAGAGTGAAACCAGATGACCAATATACCAATATAACCCTTACTATAACCAAAGTTACTGAAGAAGATAATGGTATATATAGATGTACAGTAGATAATTCTAAATATATAAATATCACGGTTAATGGTATGTATATAAATATTTACCGTTGCAATAAATATATATTGTTACAAACGCTTGAGTCATTGAGATGAAACGAAATTAACAGGGGTTTAACGGCCTACTGTATGTATCACCAACGCTAATGAAAAATGTTTTAAGTCATTGAAGGAAATGGTTCACGATTAAAAAAAATAGTCGTTTACGTTTGTCCAAGCAAATCCGCACACACACATTGAACAACATCTGAAAAAATGCCCTGTGCACATTGGTTATTTTTACTTGCATATATGATTACACTGGAAATTTCAGTAAAATTGCCCTATTCTGTTCGAAGTTATGTGTCTTTTAAGTGTTGACAAAATGTATCGTATATTGTTTATTATGGTTGCAACGGTATTTGACAACCGAGACTAAGTCTCGATTAGCTATTTCATCGTTAAAAACTAAAATGGCCGTGGTGTTCTAATCTACTTAAAATCGAAGCCACCCGGTGTCCCAGAGGGTTTTAATGGCTTTGCCATGTTGATGAATATTTAGATCTGAAGCCCCCCCCCCCCACACACACACACCTCTCCCCAAAACCCCGCAGCAGATGTAGCTCTTACATCTTTAATTTGAGTTGTATATTTATTTTACCGTCAGAGGCTGCATCTAATTTGAACCACAGAATCAGCATGGTGTTTGTGTTCCTGATATTAATTAGTATTTTGTTCGTCGTGGTAACAGCACTTCTCGTGTTATCTGTATGGCGTAAGTAACTTTTATATTTGTAAATCTACAAAGACGGGTTTGGAAGACGGTAGGGCATGTTTTCTTAATAAAAGTGCTTTTGATTTTGTTGTGTGTGCTCTATTTGTAAGTAGTTGCATCTTGTCATTTCATTATACCCTGGCGAATTTGTGATAAATTGTATGTTTGTATTGGGGCATCACATCGATTTGATATTTAAGAAGTTCAACGATTTGTAAATGGGCATTGTTCAAATGGTGGTTTTAATTCATCAAACTTGTTAACAAATTAGCATAGCTGGCAATAGTGTATTATTCATAATATTGACAATTGTTTTTAATTAAAATTCTCCTGACAAATGTACTAACTTAGTTGAACATACATGTAGTTCGAAAAATATTCCACATACCTTTGCCAAACTGCTATTTTGCAAATCAGTATTTGGATGACCGAATATATTGAACCGCGCAGTAATATTGTATTTTTGACAGGACGTGACGTAGCAAGGAAACATACTTCATTATGTGAACCTTCAACTGTTGAACCGAGACCAGTCCTAGATGATACAGTTCCAGAAAATATTAATGAAAATATATCGTTATGTCAGAAAATGTGTTGGTCCGGAGAATACAAGATATCAGAATATTCCATTGATAATGATCTGGGTACATATGTTTAAGAGCTTTATTTAGTTTTTCAAAAAAAATTGTAACATTCCACAACTATTTTGATACAGTGATATGCGTCGCTGGCTAGATGTGGAAAATACACGGAAAAACTCCCCAGATCCAACGTGTGACGCATACTCTCTCTTCTCTGCTACATATTTTAGAACATCCCTTGATGGTCTTGTGATCGTCTCTGATTGTATATGTAATCATTTAACTGGTTAGGACGTATCTTTAAATGCCACTCTGGCATCTCACGTTGTGTAATTGCTTCTTACTATCTAACTAGTCAAGACGTGTGTCTCCTCAGTAGTTAAAACGTTTGTCTTACCAGGAATAACAATGCACCAGTTCGTTTTTACATTTTATATATCATAGATGGATACATAGATATAAGCGTAGTAAATTACAGTAAAGTCATTCTCTCAAACCCCATCCAGTCAGACTCGCTGAGGTGAGTCTGCTCATAGAAATTGCTATATCTTTTCCCTTCTAGAATCAAACTGCTGTCTGACGAATGCTCACAAATATGATAGTTTTATACTTTGGGTTTTGGACCTTTAATTATCTAATTGGTCAAATATGATGTAAATAATTATAGAGATTGGTTAATTAAGCATGCAATCGTAATTTTCGAATCAAATGTTAAACATGATATTCTCATTCCCACGGAACCAGCTAATGTTTACCCACATTATAACTCCTTTTTATATACCAATCTGTCACTTATGTTTGAGTGTATTAGATACAACTTCTATACATTGTGTTAACTAAATTACTTCAAAGAGCAAATATTCTACAATATTGTTACACAAGACGGTGTTCAGATGAGAATGGAATAGGCTACAAAATTTGACCAGACAATTAAATTAAACTACTGATCATTAATATAGGATGTAAATAATTATCACATTTATCTTTTGTTTTGCCAAAGATTAAATTTAAAAAATAAGCCATGTACATAGTTTTGAGTCATATACGTTAGCTGTTTTAGTCATGTATATAACGATTGCATTGTTTTATTGTGTTTTTGTCTTTCTTTAACATTAGTCAATAAAATGATTTGTTGTTTAAACCTTAATTAAGTATCATGAGGTATGGGTGGCACATATGAATAATTTTAAGGTCATTTGCAATGACTAATAGCAAGATGGGAAGAATGGGGTTTATCATCCTACGTTGCTGCTCCATTCGGACTTACGTAGACTGGGAGATATTTTCTATACAACATTTTCGTGAAATAAATTATCAAGATTAATGCAGACTGATGTGGGTTTCAAATAGATAAATAGCGTTCACCTGGAAATCGAAAGTCTTGCAATTGGAAAAGAGTTATCGACAATATTTGATGTAGTAAGAGACGATGTTGAACACAATGCACTATTTTATCACAGAATAGGAAGAGTCATGATCAACCTCAACAAGACAATCAACTTAATGTACATGTAATTTAGGGGGGGGGGGGTGTAGAAAACTATAATCAAAATAGGCCAAGACTAATGATTGTATTTAATTGCATGACCCCCAGATTTCTCCTGAAAAGAAAAGGTAATAGTATTCACACTACGCAGATGACACAAGATACGCAGATATATCAGATCACGCGCTGTACAGACCAGGGCTGTAGTGATACGGACTTCGCTTTAAATAAACACACTAACTAGCATTAAATTAAACAATTCCAGACAAAATGGGCTAATGTGTTGCTTCATTTGTAGGAGGTTAGAAGAAAGGGGGTAAACGTATTTATCGGTACTTTTCAGTATCTAAATAGTATACTCCACAAAAACAACTATCAAACACTGGTAAATTTGGTGGGAAGAAAATAATTACTATATTTGACTGCGACACTGTTACAAAAACAAAAGTTCCAGGAACAAATATTAGCGAGAAAATGTAACCTGTATTTGTTTTTCGCATAATTTACGACAGGCAGTTTGATTTTTCCCCGCGCAGCAATTGTCATGAACTCTAACTGTCCACTGTTTATTTAAGTGTTTGTCCTATATCCATGTTTCGTGCACCACTGACAAGTGGAATATCACTGAGTAATTCCGTTGAATTTTCTAGGTCAAAACATTGGGTTTACTGTTATAAAATTGATTCCTGTAACAGCAGAATGTATTGTTGTGGACTGAATGAAAAAATAATTGTCCAGCTTTTAATATTAGTTAAAGTAAAATAGCCATTCATGAGAACGATGGCTTTATCGTTCTGTTAAAGGGAATATCGGTACACTAAATAGTGAATCCTGCCAATAGCTACTTGGATCGGGTAAAAATATACGAAAGACATCCGGCAGATAAATAGTTTAACAGGGATAATAAACTATAATACTCATTCGATAGAAGGTATTTGTATTTGAATGAACGCCAACTCTGAATAAATCTTTTATAATGATTCACAATACTCTCACCAGGAACAGATCAAATTTGACAAAAGCTTTTTACCATATATTTTTTTGTTTGTTTGATGTCACGCTTATATGGCTCACTTGTTTACACGCATAACGTCTTTATTTAATTCTCCGGGAAAACAGTTTACTTTGAAATACACTAGTGAATTAAATCAGTAGTAAAATCTCGGAGATTCATCAATAGATTACTCACATAGAGTGTAATATTATACTTTGCTTTATTTTTACTAACATAAACCCAATTTTCAAGTTTGCCAATGAATGCATGTGCTTCTTTTAAAGGGACCATCCCTATTTTAAACAGAGTCTCAAAAATAAATGTCCGTGTACGTATGAAATTGAAGCGCCAAAATATAGAGGAATAGTGTATATAATATACTTTGTCTCAAAATTTCAGCCCAAAATATTAAGTCGTTTGTACGTGAACGTCAAACCCGCTTATCCGGGCACGTAACAATTTTTTCGTTGGTAATCTATTGTCGTTCCTTTAGGGTTCTATACAGTGCATCACCCACGTGCTGTAATTGATATTGTCGTTCCTTCAGAGTTCTATACAGTGCATCACCCACGTGCTGTAATTGATATTGTCGTTTTTTTCAGAGTTCTATACAGTGCATCACCCACGTGCTGTAATTGATATTGTCGTTCCTTCAGAGTTCTATATAGTGCATAACACACGTGCTGTAATTGATAAAAGTCTGGTTTTATCTAGACACAGACACCGTATAATACAGCTTACTAAATGCCTCTTAAAGATTATCACTGAAACTGGTTTAATTGTTTTTCTAGATTAATACCATTATTGGCGCCCTGATAGCGGCACTGTGGCCGACTATTGCTTCTAATTTTGACAGTTAGGTATATTTTTTCGTGAAAGCCTATGTGGACACGGTTTTTCGTCTTATCCGAACAACCAGATACTTTCCTTGCCAGGCCCTCTGTCCTGCACCACTGACAAGGGGACAGTACGGAAAATCATGATAAACTCCCTTGACGAAAACAGGAAACGAATGCGAGAATGCGTCTTGCTCATAGTTTATACAGGCTATATTGTTTATGTTATGATTGGAAAATAAATATGGCACCTTTTTTAAAATAAGCAGTAAATAGAATTCATGGTGGGATTACATTCTAATATTTCTGAAAAATTAATAAAAGAAAAATTGACCGGGTATGTTCCAGATTGAAATAATTAAACAGGTCGCCACCGCTATTTTGTCTTTCACAAACTATATTCTCTGAGATTACACAATTCTCTGATTCTGTTATTCCCGGAGAAATACTGGGGCACATATTTACCACCACAAACATGACATCAAACAAGCAAAAACTTTATTGAAAAATGATTTTTCAACATTGATCTTTTTTATAAAAAAAATATAAAGTGTATTATGTTTGTGGTTGTCAAGCGTAAATTGTATTCAGATAAATGGGGACTAAAATGTAAAAAAATAAATGCGCCAAATGTTATGAAATTCGAATAATATGTTAACAGCTATAAAATGATAAGCGTCACAATGATATTAAAGGACTTTGAATTGTCAATAGCTCCAGTCACATATTTTCTGAATAGCATTATATCATTGATTATTTGAGGATTCGTCTTGAATAATATATTTTTGTTGTAGATTTTCATTATTACATATTTTCTATCGAATTGATTTATTTGATGAAAAAATACTTTCAATTACTTATAACTGTAACTGGGGCGGGGGTGGGATGTTCAGTGGTCCATAATGTCTGCTCTGCTCGTTATAACGTTCATCATTGACTCAAGTGACGTGGTTCAGGGATTAGAGGACGTTAAACACCATTTCATTTCCGTGACAAGAAGTGACATAGCCTACCAACCTCGTGGTTTTTCTTTCGTTAAATTATTGCAACAAAATTGCCCAAAATTACTAAGTCCCGTTTCCCTCTTCGCTCCATAACTTTAATATCTAACACAAAATTGCTTTGTAGATATATATAATAAAACTAGTGGGTATATTTTCGATAATTTCTTGAAGAAATATAAACCTTTCATTTCCAGGTGGGGAACGTCACTTATAACGTTACCAAAGGAATCCGAAAAGATCAATAATCTATATTGTGGGCCCGAGAGCTATACGTACTTAAAACCGTTTTAATTAAAACTATACGGTCATAACACAAGTGCCAAGTCATCTTTTAATCTTTTTGGGGTTATTGCTATCCAGATGAAGCCCAGAGTTATCTCCACCAGCTGAATGTCACATTAATATAATAGCCAATCAAGTAATATTATTTCTGGTCCATTTACACTTCTACCTAAGTAACGTTATGAGTTAGGCAACTCCCTTTGAAACAAAATGCCGTCTAAAAGTGGTGTTAAAGGGGGGAGTTTGTGGCGCAAACGAGATTCTTGCTGATTGCAGCGATGCTAAAAGTTACTTTTACCTTTTCTTACGTTATTTCCGAGACACAAACAGCACAACATGATCTAAAGAGTACAATTTGTTACACGTTACATTAAAACAGTTTGTGACATTCTTATTTCCGTGGGTCACAGTGGCTAAGTGGGTAAGACGCTGGCTCGCTAGCCTGGAGGTCGCGTGTTTGATCCCTGCATTGGCTGAGAAAGTTCGAGTAGTTCTAGATTGAATATATACTATACCAGCATTATTAAAATAATGAAAAACACATACTTTAATATACAAACAAAAGCAAAAGTTGCATGCTTTAATTAATTTTACAGAAATTATCAGTTTAAAAACAAAGATATATTTTGTTTAAAAAAAATCAATTTAAATTCAAAAACAGGAATATGTGTACAGTATATCAATTGCGAATAACAAAAAATGAGGATATCTCATGGATCCCTATTGCACAAAACATATGACTAGCAAAGTAACAAATATATGAATAACGTATATCAAAGAATAAATTTTTAAATAAAACAAGCCAACAGTGAGGCTGATGTCCCCCAACACACATTTTTTAATTGTATATATCTTTTTATATACAGCATCTATTATGTTGCTAAGCAGTTCTCAATGTAAGTAGTGTCACCCAATTAGAATCAATGTTGTCGAGTTCCAAAATCTTGACTAATAAAAATTGCTCATCACCGTATTGAAATACTGAAACTACACCCCGAGTTTGATGTAATGGAACTTTACACCACTTTTACCAGTCTCACTCAATGTTATGTTCCAAAACATCGACGCAGAAAATGTTCATTACTGAATTATTATTACGCCATCTACTATCCTGGAATTGTGCAAAAGGTCATTCTTTCCATAGTCGGATCTGGTACATGGTGGTAGCGATATATAACTGTGTATATCACTGTTCATGGTATATTTGTTTAGAGGATTGTAAGGGTTAGAGTCATGTGCCTATGTATCATCATCATCATCATCATCGTCGTTATCATCGTCGTTATCATCATCGGCTGTGTGGATATCATCTATATTAGTTACATCATCGTCGTCATCATCATCATCGTCTATTTTGGTTACCGAATTGTCATCAACTTCTGTTTCGTGGACATCATCGCCTTGGTTAATGTTACTTGTTCCAGCATTATGTAGTGACATATAAAAGTTTTTACTGGTATCAATACCATCTCTGTTGATTGGATCGTAAGGATTAGCATATGCATCTGTGTCGTTAGATGCAGTAGACTCAGTATTGGTTGTAGTAGAATCACGGTTGGCATGGAATATAACAACACTGTTTATTGAAATGTAGGAATGTCTCATATTATTCGTGGTATTACTGGCACGTCTCGGTCTCTCATATTTATGTGATCTACATTTATATCCTGTAAAACAAATAGATGGTAATGAAAATTGGAATGGGGTTATTTTATCGTCATTCTAATTTTACAATTATAACATAAAGCGTAAAACAAATCTTTATATAAATAATTACAAGGATCTTAGTTTTGAGATTATGTATGTCTAAGTACATGATGAATTTAGAATAATTATATTAAAATGTGCTTAAATAATACACGCTGCAGTCAATGGTTTAAACCACGATTTTTATAATTGTAATAACCACTTACTACAAACAACAATTCCTATTATCAAACTTGTTAATACCATTACTATCACCAATACTATCATCATATTTCTTTCAAATGTCGTCTTCTCTGTTTCAGGCATGACTATAAAAGTAAATTGCATACTATAATATGGGTTAAATCACCAAAAATGAACAACCGGTGGAAGTATAACCATATATACCAATTATACCATTTTCAGTTATATAAATGTTAACCACGTTTCAGCTATTTCAGTGGGCGTGTAAAACGTAATGTGGCCATTAAGGACTGACCATGCTTGAATAGGTAATGTAACCATGAGTATTGACCATACTGGATTAACTACAATATGGTGGGTGCTAGTTATACAAAAAGTAATGTAGCCATGAATATTGACAGCACTGGACTAGCTACATGGTGGCGGATGTTAGTGATAAGAGAGGTAATGTAGCCATGATTATTGACCATACTGGACTAGCTACACGATGGAGGATGTTAGTGATACAAAAGGTAAAGTAACCATGAGTGTTGACCATACTGGATTGGCTATATAATTATGTGAGTATTTAAACAGCATGTAGCTATAGGATTGTGTACAACTAACCTGTGTCAGATTGTAGAATTAATTCAATCATTGCAGAAACAATCTTGCCATTGGTAAATATAACTTCACATTTATAGACAGCATTATAATCTTGAATAGTTGTATTTAATATAATTAGAGATATCTGCCCTCCACCTAATATAGATCGGTTATTAAAGATCAGTCTGTCGTCATCTATAACTGAATTTACATCTTTCCAAGTGACGTCCCCAGGTTCATACTGTAATTAAAAACAAGTAGGTGCACTCTGAAGGTTCCTACACAGGTACAGAAAACAAGTTCTTATGATTAGTAACAAATCAAAAGTCTGATGTCCCGAAATGCGAACCCTACATTAATGACACATATTTTGTAACATCGATCTACCAAACCAGTAATCAGTACTTAAACTTAGCACCAATTACCAAAAACCGATTATCGCACTAAGTCGGTGGGTTGGGGCTATACATCAAGTTTCATCACCGTCTATGAATTATAATCAACGTTATCAGTCGCCAACAGGCATTGACCTATGCCATCACTTGCTTCTGCTAACCCTAAGCAGAAAGTACTAATCATGGAACTCGAGTCAAGAGATATATGCCAAGTTTGAGCATTCTGTCAATGAATAGAATAGGTTAATTGAATATTATATATAACATTTATTGATGAGAGTTTAAAAGCCTTTTTGCGATACATGCATACATGAGAGTGTAAATGACTCTTTAGAAAGCATTAATTAGCAATTTAGAGTTGTCAAGGATTTGTAATGTTTGTAAGATTTTAGCATACACTCGTATTGTCGATACATATTATATAGCATTTCTTGATGAGCGTGTAAATGCCTCTTTGTGATACATGCATACACGAGAGTGTAAATGACTCATTAAAATACAGTACATTACCATTCCGATACATCCACATACGTAACCTAAGGTGGCTTGGAAATGATATATTATATACATTTTCTAAGACATAGTGTAAATATATCTTTACAAAGTATTGCGTTTATTATCGAATTGGTTTACTAACAGACAATCGAAATGTTTTCTCTTACTTTAAATCCGGAGCTATTTGCACGGGTGAAGTTAATGATGAATGCCGGGAAGCTGTAGTAATACGTAAATACTAATGGTATCTTTTCGCCAATTCTACCATACATCTGCTGATTGTCCGGATCTATCATTCTGGGCTCTACATCTAGGGCAATATTAAGGAGACAAATAATAATAACAATGTGCATTAATGATTGCGCTGACCCCTTTCATATCGCATGCACTAAGCACGGGAAGAAAATCGATAATTCTGATACTAAGTCACAAACAAATGGGTTTCAAGTCTGAATTTGCACATAGTTAATATTTCCGAACTCTGTATCTCAATGAACAGTCACACTGATTTGACAGTTAAGCACATTTTGTTTGAGTGGGAGCATCTCAATGACGCAAGATCAAAATACTTCCACTGCCAGTCTACCTCATAATGGGGTTTAACGTCCACTCGACACAAACTAGGTCATTTCGGGACTAACATATGGTTTAATTTTATTTACATAATTCGCTTGCGCGTAGGGGTCTTTAGCAGTGGGAGGAAACCGGAGGCCCCGGAGAAAACCCACGAGGTTGGACAGGCGACCCTACTCCTTGCCACGTACAACCGGGGATTCGAAACGACGCCAGTCGACTCAATGACAGACTTTATGATACAGCGCGCGCACGCTAACCATTCAGCCATCCACCCCCCCCCCCCATTTGACAACCGGGTATATATTGTAATACTCTAGACTTTTAAAAAGAGACAGTTTTTTGTCGTAAATTCCGTCTGCTAAGGGTTATTTCAAGTACACACCATTGTCTACATAGAACCATGGTGTTCTGTCCCATCCGAACAATTATTTATTGACCCCTGCCAGATCATCTGTCCTGCACAACTGACAAGGGGAGGCACGCTGGAAAAATCTTACTGCCACCGTCTTCGGAAAGTCACCAACCTCCGAACGACCACTTGCAGTGCTTCGTTGAGCTCCAGTAAATTTATTGGAATGATATGAACCAGCTCTAAAATCCTTAAATTTGTTGATGTTTGTTTGAATCAATCAAACCTCAGAAATCCTTTTTAATATATAATTTAAAAAGGGGAAATGCGTAACAAAGTTAAGGCAGCCATAAGACAGATGAGCCCAATAATACCACATATCATGGTCCAAATCATCTACCCCTATCAAATCTATGAATATAAACAACTCCGATGTATCAGAGAAGTCTTATCAGCTCGTTTAACAGTTTATCCAAATTAAAATTTTTAATGTAACATCTATAGGTTCTACACAGTGACACAGTCATTACAATAACAATCTCACATACCCTGAGTAAATATTAGCTTAGTCTCATTATAACCTGTCAGACCATCACTAAAGGTAATATTACAACCATATATAGTATTAATGATAGGAAACAATTCATGGTGAAGTTAGATCTGCTGAAGGAAAAGCCTATTCCAAGTCTTCACTTGTAGGCTTTCGAGCCGCAAACCACCGTTATATTTGTGCCACACCATTTGAGCAGAATAGTAACATTCTAATTCATAAATAATTTAATTCACCTAATAATGTCTTTGTATCAGCCGTGTGAACATTACAAAAAAGACGGCCCCGACCATGCACAACAGCACGCACCAATTTCTGATGACGCAGATTTGATAAAACTAAGGCATCATCTCCGCAATGCAACACCGTCAAATTTACGGAGGGTTAATGAGAAGCATGCAATGCTCAATAAAAACACATTTAAAGACATAAATCATGAAGCACGCGAATACATACAACAGAAGTAAACATTTTTGACGTAAAATCATCGTGGCGATGTATCAGACACATTAGTCAAAAGAAGGATTTATGCCACTAGGGGCCAATCATGCCAACCCATCCAGATTGTCCAAGCATGTTTCTGTATTCAAAAGAACATGTTAATTTTAATGATAAAACTTGGTGCACTGTCAAGTCACTATGGCAAAATTCATGATGAAGAATATTTCAATATTAGCTGACTTCAGCAAGATATATACGAACCACTGTGTGCAGTCAACAGCAATAAATTTATTGCCCTATGCTGCAGGACAATTTGTACTTCTCGGACATAAGAATGAACAAATTCGTAAGAGCATATAATAATGTTTCTAGTTCCAAACAGAAACACTAGTATTCTAATAGTTTGCACTTAAATGGGCCTAATCCACAGTCTGCACCAACGATAGTATCTCTCTCAACTTTGCTAATTTATTGTAACTCCAACATATGTGTGTCTTCGCACAATTGCCAGTATCTGTCAATGAATGCAAATGGTATGTTTTCAATTTCCAATGCTTCTGTGGTTGTAAACATTTATTTTAAGCACGTTATTTCTCGCACAATATCAGCCTCACGACCTGATGATTTCCATCCTTTTGTTTACTTCAAAAAGACAATTTTGCAGGGTAGCCTAATAAGAATCGGGAATCTCATTACATAAAAATACACCAATGTACGTATATGATGATTTATCTGTAAATTGTTGAACAGGTGATATTTTCTTCATTTATATAAACGTATCATATTGGATTTGCTGATAGTAATCGTCTGCCAAAGTTACGAACAATTCTTGTAAGTAATATGGTATTTGTTAAACGTTGGCTACACACCAGTTTGATATCAATCTCTACTCGTATGCTGCTGATACACACTAAATCAGTGAGTTTGTCTACAGAAACGACAACTCACAATATGTCACGGAGACCGTTATTGCTGTAAATAATACGGTAGAAAAAGTCCCGCCACCAGTTTTCGGTGATCTTCAATGATTTTGGGAAGTAAAATATTTAATGTTTAGACCCCTTTGTAGGCGATATGTCCACTGGTTCCTGTTTAGTGTTATGAGCTTTTATTAGACAAAAGTTACATGTCCACAAATATCACTTTTGCATACTAAACTTTTACTGAATGAGGACATGTGCTATACGTTTTCATGGCAATAACATGATACTCTAATTAATCTGGACTAACAGTATTTACACAGTAGAAGGGCGCATGTTTATGCTATTCAAAAAGGTCAAAACATCATTTTGACCAAAACTGCACATTATAACATTTACATACTTAGCCATCGATATGTGAATTTTAAGTGTGATACACAACTACTCACCTTCTTGTAAACTAACTGGTTTGTGAGATATGATACAGGTATCACTGTATTTTAACTGTAAGTGGTATTTATATTTCAAGTCATCCTCTACTAAGGTGCGTAAGTTAAATATAATTTTTGTTGAGTTATTGGTAATCAAACGAAGGTCCGTTCTGTCATCCTCTACTAAGGTGCGTAAGTTAAATATAATTTTTGTTGAGTTATTGGTAATCAAACGAAGGTCAATTCTGTCATCCTTCCATCTTGCTGCTTCAATGCCATACTCCCACTTAACAAGACCCTGTGTTATGAATGTAAACATAAACAATTAACCACCATTATAGAACGTAATGGTTGGGAGAGCTGTTGGTCGGTGAGTAAAAAGTAGCCCGTTAACCTGTGACATCTGTGTTCGATGCTTGTGTTGCGAGAAATTTCATCGGGATTTTTCCATGTGGTCCCCGCTTGCCAGAGAATCCGTTTACACATTGACGTGCACGCAAAATAAGCTTTGGAATTCGATAGTAGAGTAGGATGTAGTGCCGTTGTTCGTGCATATTTGACCCCATAGCACACTGTATGGCGTTTGCAAGTCATACTTAGCCCAGTCGGAGCAGAACAATAGGAGGTTAAACCACAATCCATTTCATCTCTGGTAATGCCTGCAATCAGATTGACGTTGGTTCGTTCAGATATGGCCAGTCTGATGCCTTTTCTGAAACTCCAAGTATCGATAAAGTGTTACTAGTGAATGTCTGTTTTACCAAATCTCCCCAAATTTGTCAGATGATTGAACACATAGCATGCTAATACGTCAGATGAAGGTTAAAAAGGCGAATTCGCTTACCCGTCCCCCCCAACCATGGAGCACAAAAAAGCTGTCAATCGTATCCTATGTATGCCACATTTAGGTATATAATTTTAATTCGTAACCACATAATGCCCGTGATGTGTAGGAACTAATATGAGATAATTGTGATTTACTAACCCGTCTGGTGTCATCTTCCATGGATTTTCTAAATAAAAAAATATATTCAAACTCAGCCTTGGATACATATTCCTATTGCATCGTTATATTATTTGCCACGCGAACCTTCATAGTCGCCATATTACTCTTCCACTGGAAATCTATAAATAACATAAATAAACTTAATAGACCTTAATAAAAATTATATACTGGAACATGGGCGGCTATTAGTTCGAAAGTTAAAACGGTCTATCATAACTGACCGGTCTTACACTATGGCCAATTTGTTAAGCAATAGGTTGTGATTGTTGGAGTGTGATGTCTTCAGATATTCATTAACAACCACTCCCATAATCACTGAATCTATATTGACAATGCTTTATGTTATTTGCTAATATTTATTCCATACAAACAAACACATTATGTCACAGTCCAATTTTATGATGCTAGGATATATGAAAGTTATATCTAGACCAAAGAATTATATTTATTTTTATGCTTGTGTAAGAAAGGGTTGGGTGATATTACCAGAAATGTCACTTTCAGTATACTAAATTTGTCAATACTGAATTTTCTTTTGTTTATGTGCGTAACAGTATTTATATATTGTAATTTTTTTTGAAAAAATTAAACAGTTTGATCGATCCAATGGCAGTAAAATTGAAGCATCCCTAGACTGAATATATTTATATTTATGAAAATTCGAAAATGAAACAAAATGTGCCGTCTTTCTTTTCTACACCAACCGCATGTTTGAGTGCAATTTGACCCTAGATTTCGTCGACTTCCAATTGCAAAGGGTTGTTTTACATGCATGTCCATTCGAAATACTAGACGCTTTCTCTTGCCAGTAACAAGGTTAAACAAGTATATTTCCTGGCCAACTCAATAAGGGAACTCGTACCCCCCTGGTTAATGAGCCAGTGCCTTATTCACTGAGCCTCCGCAGATCCCTTTAAAAGCAGAGTGTTAAACCACATTAAGTTGATTGGGATACCTAATAAGAGGAAATAAACCAGGGGTTAAAGTGTTGACATACCAATAACGGCGAGGTTAATGTCTTTAGAGTGGTCTGTCAAATCTACTTTACATCTATATATACCAGCATCTTGTAATGTCACATTTGTTATATTCAGAGTAATGTGCTGTCCTTGTCTGGTTGTAGTCTTCTGTATTTCATACCTGTCCGTTTTATCCAGTCCATTTTCCGTGAATCCATTAACCTAAATTATACAATGATATGGAATAATGTGGGATATTAAGATATTTCCTTAAACTCTTGTTTTTAATATTAAGTCATTTTCTAATACTATCTGTCCTTTTCTAATATTTCTCCAAGTATCCTTTCTGGATTATTTGCCGTTGATGGTGATATGTGTTCAAATATAATTGATCAGTAGTATAGAGAGAATGTAGCACAACTACATTCACATAGTCTGCTTAATTTGAGGATGTGGGTGAGTTTATGGGATGGTTAATGCCTAAGTGGTGGCTATTCAAAGTTTAGCAAATAAAAATACCCAGGGTCATTGGCGTAGAATCGAATGTGATCATACATTTTTTGGGATAATAACCGAACTAATAATTGTCATACATTGTCGTATTAACCAACTAGAATCCACACTGATAACAAGACATCTGCAAATTCAACAATGCTGTTCTCGCAAAATGGTCGGAAATAGTAATCCGTTGCATACCTATTTTCTGGGAAGCTTTTATCTGTTTCTAAAAAAAACAGGCAGACAATGAACGGATACAAGTCTGACATAGGGTCATAATATAATATATAACTCTACCTTTAACAGAGAGACGTCATACTTTTCAACATGTAAGTCGCAATCCAGTTGAGTATTGCAGCCAGCTAAAACAACCGGTTCACTTTTACCAGTAGTCACCCAAACAACCGATTCAGCTGCAAAAAATCAAAACAACATCACACGCCCTGACCCAAATGTACGCAGGCAATGACTTATATTGTTAATTTTGTCATGATAGTCGTATTGTTTGCGGGACGAAAGAGTTCCAGTAGGTATGGAAGACCAAATGGCTCTTTATTCAGTGTTCTTAATTCATAGTCCTTAATTCTCTATTTGTTGTCGTACTCCGACATTTGTACATTAAAATTAACATTTGTATCTTAAAATCAATATTTGTTTAACAAGTCAGACATTTGCCATGAAAGATTTGTATTTTGGTTTAATTTAATTTTAGTTATATTAAGATAACACTTATTTTAGAAGATCAAAATATTAGCCCACATTTACATTTCAACAACAAATTTCCAAAATCAAATCTTGCAAAACATTTCTAAAAAAAACATTGCTCCAAAAACATTTCTCGAAATTCATCGAACCGGAACAATTTGACAACATGAGCGCAAATCGACCTGACATGTTGTTAGTTAGTTGTATTTTACGTCCGCTTCCACCGAGGTGATATCGCAGACAATAAGTCACTATAGAATAATGGGGAATCGAGAAAGCATACAATAATAACAATCGCTCGATGACTGTGACTTGAGTGAAAGCACGTGCCTGTTATGGATAATCCATAGAGTTATGTTGCTACAAATATTGGTTAAGCGGATCTAGCATTAAATAAAATATTGGTTGAATTTTTGCTTTTTAAATTAATAATAGCATTATATTATAACTAATTATTGGATTCAAACTTTCTGTAGTGGTCAGATCTAGTCAGATATGATGAGTGACAGATTTACACATAAACATACATACAAAACTAAAACAGGGCTAGTCCTATGTGAAAACAAAATATCACCAGATAACACGTGTGAAACTTTTGGTGTAAGTTTCCACTGTCCATATAAGGGTGATTTTCGGCGTCATTGGGCTAATTAACCAATCGTTGTAATTAATTTCGTCATATTTGACAAATCTACAAGACTATCATATCCCTGAGCATTCGTCAGACAGCCGCTTGATTCTAGAGGGAGAAGATGTTGCAATCTCTATCAGCAGACTCGCCGGTTTCAGAGAATAATTTTATTTTAATCTATGCTTGTATCATATGTACTCAGTGCTTAATATAAAACGTAAAATACAAACTGATGCATTGCTATTCCTGGTAAGACAAACGTCTTAACTACTGAGAAGACACATTTCTTAACTACTGAGATAGGGAGAAGCAAACACACGACTTGAAAAGGAAGCAAAGAAGATAATTGAAAATACTAGACGATCACAAGGCTAATAGGATATGTAGTACGAAAGGATGCATGTGCCATACGTAGGATGTGGCGACCGGTTTGTCGGAGGCCAGCTTTCTACGTTTGACAAAAGACTCGTGGTGCTACATATCGTCTTTTATTCTAAGAAGTATCCATTTATAAGATAATCTATACCCACACTTTTTTCACGCTTCAAACGCAGAATAGTCTCTTCAATTTCTTTTGTAGTTATTGGGGAATTTCAGATATGCCAGTATTTTCAACCGGAGTACTTAATTACCTAAATACAGCCGGGGTGTATATTCATTATCATTATTCATTAACCCCCTAATTAAATAAAACGAGTGACTACGGAATAATTTTTGTAATTTATTTAATTGAAGATCCAATTTAGATTTTGATTTATAACACTATAACAAAGACAGTCCTGTAGCCATATTCCCCGTGTCCATTTGATCAGAATAAATGAACAGTAAACCTGTATAATATATCGCTTTCTATGAATTCTAGAGATAATTAATTGTCGACTTTTACGAAACAAAATGGTTTCGTGGTGGTACTTCTGGATGTCATTAACAAAGCAACTACGTCGAATCATCTTCGTCGCTGACATAGTTCGTTATACCTAGAATCGAATCCAGAGATTGATGCTGCCAAAGTGTTCTTCTTTCCCAAGTGCCGTCAACTTTGTTTTCAAACCTGAAAGAAACAGTAATAATTCTAATGTTATAATTAACATTTATTTTAGAAACTTCGTCGTTTCAAAAACCTTCCAATATATAGTCTGACATAAAAGTCAACTTTGATATGTCACTGGTATGATTTATGATGATCCAAACCCTATCAAACTAAAAAAATATAACAAATTTTCCTTTAACATCGTGTCAAACATCAACGAAATGCTTCATATTCACCTGGTTTTCGCGGATCCATTTACCGATTGGAGTAGCCAACTGTATATCATATTCCTGGAGTCATCGTACAGCGCGAATGAGACCGCCATTCTGTGGCTAGATGATGGATTTGACTCCATTACTCTAAAATATATCGTAAAAAATATATTATAAAAAAATGAAATCGGAAAAATCTCACTACGTTAGATTAACAGTAGACCTACGACTAAAGTTGGACTAATTTTAATTAAAATTTTGTTGGTAGGTAACTGAATTGAATAACAGACTATTTTATGTATTCACCCAAGTGTCGGCGCAAGTGTACACGTGTAGGTAATCTCTGATTAATCAATACCGACTAAACGTTGCACAGACATAGGATCATAAATTAATTAACACCTCGATGTTAGGATTGCTACCAGGATTAAGAACGCTGATAAGGTATTTATCATTTTTATGTCGGCCAAATCAAAGATATAGGTTCACAAAAATCTTGTAATATTCTCCGTGTTGACTTTGCAATGCAATGTGATAAACACGAATTAAGGCTTACCTTGACTAATTGTATATCAAATAAAACTTAGCGTTGTGATCAGGTGTCACATGTCTTTGTTTTGACCTGATCGTCTAGGGATTGGTTGAGACGGGACTGGTTACTGCTGTATCTCTCTTCTTAAGGACTTTACCATTGTGTTTTCTCAGTACGGATACCACATCAAATATGTAACAGGTACAACGATTTTTGTTGCTATATGTTTTTATATCACAACCGTTGAACAATAATCTACATCACAATATTTAAAATTAACATCTATTTCTCTCAAACCCAACTCCTGTAAAAGTCTAACAAGCGTGGCTAGGCTCACAATGAAATAGTCGTCTTCTAAAGAATCTGCCTGATGGCTGGTCTTCTAAAGAATCCAACGATGTCTCGTCTACTAAATAATACAAAGTTGTCTAACTATTGTACCCCTCACCCCCCCCCCCCTTTATAGGTACCTACCCCTAATTGATTTACGTCATAGACTGATAACAGCTAAATACCAAATATGGAATAGTTATGCACTCGCAAAACGAAAGTCGAGTTACCTTCACACTGCCGGGTAGGACTTTATTTTGTAATATTGCTCTCGTATAGGTCACACGTTTGTAACTCACATTTTTATCTGAAAGCGAGGGTCTCAGTCACAACGTGAACACTGTCATGTTCCTACGACAGCTAAGCACATTTTTGAGTGCAATCATCTCACATATGTTAGATCACAGTTTTACCTGTCATTACACCAAAGGTACAAGACTTTTTAAAAGATACATTTTTATTACAAATGTTTATTATATTACCTGCATAGTTATATTTATCTTTTATTTTTAAAACTACTGTGAAATTTATGGTTGGCGCGAATATAGCCCAGTTGGAGCTGGCAAGCCATAACATTTTATTTCATTCATTACATTAAATGGCGAAAAATTATGTGTGACCATTTGTTACTACAAACATAACTAGGGTGTTTTCGGTTGACCTTCTCTCCGCACGACCTCTCTTGACAGTGACATTTAAATATAAATTTCTTAAAATATACTGATACTTTAGACCTAACATAATATGTTCTCTCAATTGAGGACACAAGCTTTCAATTAATTGTTAAGTATCTATGTCGACTCTGTCACACATACACTACGTGGTTTTCTAAAGGGGTGTATACAATACCCACAAAAATATTAAGACATTAAACGCCTGAAAGCGGCGGAAATGTTCGACAGATATGTTATTTGTAATCTACATGTATGTGGTGTAAACTGTCAAATTGTGATTCAAATGACTTTAGGCCAAAAACAAATGTGTTTCCAGTATAAATCCGACCGACCCATTACAAAACCTGCTGACTCTTAAAGATTTTAAGGGAAATGAACACCTTTTGTTCACTGAGCGACCATTCAGAATACTCTAAGCCTACCTGATTCTTGAAAATGCCTATATTATTTTTTGTTATAAATGAATATGAATGTCATCGTTATTTGAATCAGCATTTAAGGATCGGAATAGGAGGGTACAGCGAACGTTTATTAAAAAATGCCATACTGTTGAAGCAAGATTACTAACAGGTTTCGGATAGGTTTAACACTGCACATTCCGAAAAGCTATAATCCTCACAACTTTCGTTCTAATAATTAACAGCACGCAATTAGACAAAAACAAGTGAATGCATATTTCAAATAGGTGGATAGGATCTACTCGATTGGTATTTAAAACAGGGGGATCACGGTGGCTAAGTGAGTAAGACGCTGGCTCGCTATCCAGGAGATCGGGTGTTCAATTCCTGCATTGGCCGAGAAAGTTCATCTAGATTTTCCGGTGTGGTTCCTCCTTGTCAGTGATGAAGGATGGAGGGCCTGACAAGGACAGCTGTCTAGTCGTTCGGATGGAACTTAAAAGATCCCTTGACAGTTGGAATTCGATATAAGTGCCGCTGTCCGGGATTAGCCCAGTTCGAAGCAATAGGACGTTAAACCCCATTTCATTTCGGCATTTAAAACACGACAAGTAAATTTATTACGGACCTATTTCGTGTGTGACCTAGCAGCGGGTGCGAAGTCGGAGGAGAATGCATTGCATACACAAGACGATGTTGTCTTTAATCGCTATCCATTTATCATAAATATCGAAGCCTAATTAAATTCTCGGATTATCCACTGCCCGCATCTTTTCTTGGACATTTTCCTTTCAGTGATGTAGGACAGAGGATCTGACATTGACAGCTGCCTATAGTCATTCGGATGGTAGAAAAACACCAAGGTCATGTGTACACCTTGGAAGTTGGAATTCGATATAAGGGTAGGCCGTAGCGCTGCTGTCCAGACAAAATTTCCCTCATAGCACACTTTTCGGCATGTGCCTTTCTTCATTAGCCCAGTCAGAGCAGAACAAAAGGATGTTAAACCCCATTTCATTTCATTTTTCCAATTTTCTAAAACTGCTGTGGATATAAACTTTTAATATTTAAATGTATACTTTGTATTTTATAACATTCTTAACAGATATAGAAAGAGAGAGAAATGTGGGCTAACGTCCACTCGACAAAAACTAGGTCATTTCGGGACTAACATATGGTTCAATTCTATTTCAATAATTCGCCTGCGCGTAGGGACTCTTTAGCAGTGGTGGGAAACCGGAGGACCGGAGAAAACCCACGAGGTGGGACAGGCGACCCCAATCCTTGTCACGTACAACGGGGGAATCCAAACCACCCGAGTTGACTCAATGACAGACCTTATGATACAGGGCACACGTGCTAAGTATTCAGCCACCCACCCCACCGGGTCTTTTAAATAAAGTACATGTATAGATACGTGTAGTATATTTTGTTATATACTGGGCGCCATGGAAAACGCATCACTTTTTTTCCCCAAATATTTTATTACTAGGTGGTTTTGTATGTATAATATTTCACACAATGCTCCCACACGCAAAAAATATCGAACCGTGTGCAAAAATAAAATTGCACGAGATGCACATGAAAAACCCAATATTCACGTGCAGCATTGTGTGTGAGCCCTTTAAAAGCACGTTTTCAACTTAATGTGCAGTACATGAACTGTGAAACGTCAATCTGTCGTAATTTGTTGTTGGACGTGTGAAGGAATCGAGCTAGAGATGCCGAGACTTACTGAAAATCAACGGAATGAAGCCATGGTAATGTCCAGGACTGTCATGTCTACACGTGCTATTGCCAGACACTTCAATTGTCATCAGTCCACTATTGTAAGGTTGGTGGAACATGTTCGACTTACTGGATCAACACGTGACCGTCAACGTCCTGGTCCACACCGCGTTACAACCCAGGCTCAAGACCGCTACATCCGGGTCACTCATCTGTGTGACATATTCCGCCCAGCGACTCGAACAGGTGCAGCAGTCGTCGGAAAACAAAGACCAGTAAGTGCCAACACCGTAAGACGTCGTCTAAGAGAAGTAGGACTCCGTGCACGACGGCCTTATATTGGAGCTATCCTCAGGGATCATCACCGTCAGCGTCGTTTGATATGGACTGAAGGACACCAGACATGGAGAAGAGTAGACTGGCAAAGTGTGCTCTTCAGTGATGAGAGTCGCTTTCATCTTTATCACGCTGATGGCCGTCAACGTGTGTGGAGACGTCTTGGGGAACGTCTTGCAGACTGCTGCGTCTTCGAAACGAATCGATGGGGTGGGGGAAGTGTAATGGTGTTGAGAGGCTTCACATTTCATCACCGGACCGCCCTACACATTTGCAGGGGTCGCATTAATGCTGTAGCCTACCGCGATGATGGCCCGTGGAGGACACACGCGCTACTGACATTTGTGTAGTACTTTTGGTTTTGACCCCTCTGACTTTGTACCCTTGATTACAAATTAAACATCCATAAGTGTACAAATGTGTTGTTATTGATGTGTTCCCATTTGAATATTGTTCACAATAAGAAGCAAAATAAATAAGATATGTTTACAGGATATACGAAAAACTAAGTGATGCGTTTTCCATGGCGCTCTTTATATATAAGTTGTGCTAGATTTGTAACGTATGTGTGCAATCACATTTAGAATTCTGAATGGTTATGGGTAATTAGAGATAAATGGAATGTAACATCCAACAGACATAAACTGTCATTTAGGGATAAGTAATTCAATTCAAGTTCAAGAACTCTTACCAGGAGTCTTTAGTAGTGGGGGGGGGGCAGAGAAAACGCACATTTAAATTTGGTATCGAAACTAAACCACTTGACTGAATGACAGACATTATGATCTAAAGCGCACACGTTGGACCTCTCCAGTCACGCTCACGGATTGACTGTATATCCCATTTACTACCGCAAATAATGGTTATATGTTCATAACTTTGCTCATCAAAATTTGACATTAGATTAACGGCCAAAAATAATGTTTATTTAATGTTAGATTTAGGATAACGTCATTTTCATACATCTAACGTAAAGTTTACGTCATTTTCTAACGTTAATCTAACCTAAGTGACGCAAACTTTACGTTAGATTTACGTCAGAAAATGACGTTAATATAACGTTAAAATGAGGTAAAGTTTACGTCATTTTCTAACGTTAATCTAACCTAAGTGACGCAAACTTTACGTTAGATTTACGTCAGAAAATGACGTTAATATAACGTTAAAATGACGTAAACTTTACGTTAAATTATCGTTGAAAAAATGAACAAACTGAAAGTAATTTGATCAACCATTTTACGTACATTTTACGTTAATTTAACGTCATAATGTTATGTGGGGAGGCACAAGCGAATTGTTACACTAAAATTGAACAATATGTTACTCCCGAAATTACCTAATTTGTGTCGAATACGTTAAACCCAATTTCTCTCTTTAAAAACAGTTCAGCCGCTATAGTGTGGTTTATCCTTTTCTACCCTGTTTCCTGGGGATATGTCGTGTCTCTCCAGTTAACTTAGTAATAGTAATAGTAATTAATTAGTACTTACCTCTGACAACCGTTACATACAACATATATATCAAAATTATGTAACTCTTCATTATGCTTAACATATATTAAACAAGGAATTAATTATGTAGAAACGTTAAAACACACACATTAATCAACCAGACATATGTCGCCTAATATCAAAACTAGACATTAAACAAAAAAAAAACCCACACGCCATTATTGATTCACCGGTTGCCATGTCACCAATAACCAATTAAAGTGGTAGCGAAACAATTTAAAACTAAGGAGATAAATCCTTCACTGCATAGGGGAAGGTTGCAACCTGATACCCGTTACTACTTATAACCTACACACCCTGACCCATATTCGTCATTGCTTTTAACTTTATGGGATGGATTGTTTTGACGAGGATTTCATTCAACGAATCTACTGGGTAAATCCGAACGAGACCTGTATGTAATTAGTGATTGTTCGTATGCAATTATCATGCTGAATAATTGCATAATACAAGGTATGTGCCGGGCATTTTTTTAAATATAATCGACTAATCATAATAGCTTAATGTCCTTACAACCTATTATAGTCTGTTCGAATTATTCTCCAAATTTACAACCAGGATTTATCAAAAAAAAATGAAAACGGCTTATTTATCAAATACTAAGTGAATATATTAAAAAACTATAATATTGCCTTAATAATATGTTATTGTACAACGGACATCGGCAACACAGGGGTACACTATTTGTGGGTGTGGCACATGAATGGATTTATTTAGTTGTACTGTTATATTGCAATAATATATTCTGCTCATTTGTTCGATATAACGAATATCTGTATAGCAAGTGCCACCGGGAACTGTCTATGGCGTCATCGCAGCCGCCTTGGAACTGTGACGTAATTAAATCGAAGTTCGTGAAACGATGCGCCATGGTCCAAGGAACACGCCTTTCATGGTTTCAAGTTGATTGAACATTAATTTGACGGGCGTTGAACTTTTTACGACCCCATTTCTCATCAGTAACAGTTTGGCGGGGAAAAGTGTTACAAATGTCCCGGACCCCTACATTTGGTTTTGAGTACATGATTCTGAATAGATAAGATTGTCTAGTGATCGTAACTGGATCGTAATGGTTTTTCATATAACCCTTTATTGGTCACTCTTAGTCTTTAAAAGAACTGGACCTCCCGCTTTCTTTTCGTAATTCGACCCCACCCCATTGCCTGGTCCAGGGTCCCCGCACACGGTTCATCCGGACCCGTTTCGTACTCTCAATATAGGAATGAATTTTTATTTATTTCAGAAATTAATGATGTTCATCAAATTTACTGTAATACTATTTATTTTTTACTTACTTGCCAACGGTGAGCGATATTAATTGAATAAATTGTGTCAAAGATTGCTGTAAAATGCTATTACACATTGTTTCATGACTGTTTTTCATTTCTTAAAGTAGCATAAACAGTTTTGTATTTGGAACTCGCATTAAGTGAAAATATATGGTACATTACACAGGCCAGCAGTACACAGTTCTTCCCTGGATATCAGATCCAGAAATGACATAAGGTTTTGCGAACTAACTCCCGCCGTCAATCCACGAGAAAATGTAAAATAAACACATTTGCAATTAGTGGGTATGTACCGCAAAATATACCCTTGTCTCTATGGGTTGAGATGTCAAAATTGCTTCCCAATGGTTTGTTCAATGTTATGTTATGTTGGTTCTGAAGACCGATCTAAAACTTTGTATATATTATTGACTACAGTCAAAATGATTAACTGTACTTAAAAGTTTCAGGATCGATTTGGTTCAGCAATGATGATGTTGACGATGTTGTTAGTATGAATGGACTAGATGTTAATCTAACATGGAAAATCATGGAAACAAACTACAGAGATTCAATTACTATAACAAAAGATGGGGTAAGTTATTGCAAAACCTTTATCACAAGATGGCATACAGGTACGAGAAGGTACGATGAAGTACATACATAATCCTAAAACAAAAAGACAAAAGTATGAGGGTAGATATTAGACAGTATAATTTAATTTGTGCTTGTTTGGATGCATGTTCGTTTTTGGTATTTTATTTTGGCTTGCATGTTTGAAAAACTTGGAGGCCGCGGTTGCTTACTAGCACAGAGATCCAAGGTTGGATTCCAAGAAACTTCGCCGAAATTTTCCAGTGTGGTTCCGCATATTATTGGTGCTGGGCTGTACGGAAGGTATCGCAAGGACAATATATAGTCATTCGGATTTGATGGCGAACCAAGTTACCGTGTACACATGGTTGGAATTCGAATTGAGAGTAGACTGTAGTTCCGCTCTTCAAACAGAATTTCTCTCATAGATCATATGTTATATGTCCATATTCATTAGTCCAGTCGGTACAGATAACGTTAAACCTCATTTCATTTAAAAGAAATGTAAACTGTTTTGACTTTTATTTCAGTGTAACGTCAATTCTGCGTTGATCAAGACTATGGACCCTAACCATACAATAATAACTCTACATTTAACTCATGTTCAGATGGACGACAGTGGTACTTATAGATGTACTCTAGGATTGTGGAACACACGTTACAAAGATGTTAATCTCACTATTATTACTGGTACGTGCAATTTACTAAAACTATTTGAAGCGACCACAAAAGTAAGGAAATTGTATATCTATTTACTATTCGTCGGAAGGTCACACGAATTTCCTTGTTAACGACAACCTGTGATTATGCACGCAACATCTATGGAAATAAGGCATGGAAACAACGTTTATGAAATGAACTTTATCACCATAATAGATTCCCAAGTATATGTTCATCTAAGCCAAAATGTCAAGGAAATGTATTGTATATGAGCAGTAGGCTATAATTATCAAAATTAGATTCATTATATTGAAATATATGAGCAGTAGGCTATAATTATCAAAATTAGATTCATTATATTGAAATACTTAAATATATTAGTTAACTTGCACCATAAGGCTATCTTTTTCTTTTTCAAAGATCTGAATATAGAGTGGGATATTACACCCATAAAAGATCGTTTAGCAAAGGATGTAACCTTGACATGGAGATTCAAACAGATAACAAACAAAAAGACATTATCTATTTACAGGAAACAGACTAAAAATGTAAGTGCAATTATTGCTTTATCTGTGGAATGAATAAAAATATACCATATACAAAAATAATAGGAAAACTTATAACGACTATTATTCACTAGTTGTGGAATGTATATTTAATTTAAGGGATAAAGGAAATGTGTTAATGATTATATTTTACAAGGAGAAGATACTATCAATATTTCCCGATGGTTCTGGGCAGATCAAACGGGGATTGTCGGATGTCAACATTACAGTGAGTAGTGATGATATAACAGAGACGGTAGCCTTTACCATATACAACACAACATCTGTAGATTTCAGCTACTCTTACAGCTTAAAAATAGAATTCAGGGAAACACTATACAAGCAAACTGAGTATATTGAAATTATTGAAGGTAAGTTCAAATTTAAAACAAAAAATATGATTTATAAATGAGGTGGGAATAATTCTCTACTTATGAAAAATCTCGGTACTATTGACCACAGTTTAATCATTAAAACGTAAAATCAAAGGTAACGACTATGCACACGTTTACATGCTCCGTTCATGTTTAATATATATTGTTAGAGCTAAATGAAAATGGGGGATCTTTTCAACGAATCAAACTGGTTTACGGACTTCTTGTACTGGTCTTGGTCGTCGTTGTGATTGCTTTTCTTTCAGCATTTTCATTTTATCGTAAGTAGTGTCCTTCATTTACATATTGGTTTATTCGTTTGACAATTTAATATTACAATAATATTGAGAACATAACATAATTATATTTCTATCACAAGAACATATTTATGTTTAACAAATTGTCTCTTAAAGTAAAGATCTTTACAGGCCGAAATGATATCAATGGGATATCCCCATGATTGCATGATTTTATCTCGATTTCCTCCTTTGTGTAGTGATGAAAAGACCACATCGCACAGCTAACACGGGGATGACCAGTAATGCAGCTAACGATGCGATAAACAATTCATATGAGTCAGTCAATACTGCGGATATTATAACTGACAACAATCAACTGATGGTATTCGATTCATCTTCACCCGACCTTGACCCATATCTCAACCCGTACAATGAAACAAATAGAACTGAAACAGAAAGCGATAAACACGATTATATGCAACTGAAAATCTGCACATCTATTTGTGAGGGTGACATAATAAATGGGGATGTTGAGGAACAAAATGAGGACAGTGATACTCCATCTTCGCATGACTCTGAATCATATTTCCACATGTACGATCAACCAAATAGAACTAAAACTGAGTGCGATAAACACGATTATACACAACTGAAACGATGCACCATATTTTGTGATGTTAACAACGACGATGTTCAGGAAATAAATAATGACAGCGATGGTAGATCAGGAAACGGCATCGATTCATTCAATTTGTCTACTCATGTTGGTGCTATCGATTCCCGAATTCAAAATGAAATAAACTCCACATACATAACTCCAGTATTTGAAAGATATTGATTTTGGATAGTTTGCAAAAACCAAAGAACAAAATTGTGTGCATGGCATGGTTGGCTTCCAAAATAAAATAAAACCAAGTACGAACAATCCAAATAGTTTATCCAGCATATGGACGGTTCACCGTTTTCAAAATTATACAACAAAACTGTGTTTATAGAGTGTAGATTATACTGAGAAAGAAGAAAAGTCATAAGTTTGCCGAAATATTTACCAATTTAAATTAAAACAATTGTGATTTCATAATCTTTAAAGCTTCCTTATAACTGAACTGTGTAAGTGTATAATATGTGTTCATAAATATCGCATAATTTAGTGTGTGTGAATATGGACGCAAAACGGATCATTATCACCAAAACCAGCAATGAACTCTGGCGCTTTGCTAAGACCCCATATTGTGTGGTAACTATACCATTAATGTTTTTGTTAAATCTGTTGTTTTATTATTTGTAATAGTTATTAGTAAGAACTGTTCGGTCAATGCTTGCGTCATGGGTGGCCGGAGATTTTGTTAAATTTACAAGAGCATTTAGTATTATTAGTAGTGTTCTCAGCGTTTACCCTTGTTTTTATTATTTTAGTGATGTTCGCAGGTTTGTTAGCGACACCTTTCTTGTTATCGTTACATTCGTTTTTATTATTTGAGTATTATTATACTATATGTACGACACCGTACCAGTAATTAATTCTCAATTAAGGAGATTAACTACCCTTGGATAATTTTAGATGAAAATGATGGAGATACCGAAAATGTAGAACCTTTAGTTTGAATTTGGTCGTCAATATTATTTCATCGATAATAGGTATTTCGTATGATGTTATATATCATGAACAGTGTTTGCAGAAATTAAATCCTTAAGATCCAAGGAGATCACGGCGGATACAATAGGAACTTTTGTAAACCTAATATTCCCCCAAAGGGCAAATACATGCTTATTGTAGATGCTTCACTTGAGAGGAATTACTGCTGAATAACGCATTACGATAGATAGTAAATATAGAATATTATAATCAATAAAATGTTAAAAACAAGTCCAAATAGGCAATGTTGCAAAAATGATTTTTGGTAAAATCCAGAAAGATCACTGCAGACAATAGGAACATTTGCTAAATTAATGTCCCCCCCACCAAACTTCGCTTGGGAGGAATTACAGCTGAATAAATGTTAAACTTCAAATCATAGAATATCGGATGTCCGAGATATTATATGGATTATAACACGCGCGCCAGTAATGGTGACTCAGTTGGCTCGCTAACCTAGAGGTCCCGTGTTCGAACCATGCGTTGGTTGGCCGAGAAGATCACCTGGATTATCCGGCGAGATTTCCTATGGTGCAGGACCGAGGGCCTTGGGAAATGAATTTTCCAGTCTTGAATAAAAAACTGTATTTGTGCTTGTTTTTACCACCAACTTAAATACTTCATCTCATTATCCAAACTTTGCAGTTACATAATGCACTCTCTTCTTAATATGCAACAGTATTTTCATAATTATACGAACCTCTCTTCGCAATATGTAGCCCCATAACACCTCCTTAGTGGGGATGAGCTGTATGTCCGATAGCAGTATATGCAGGGGGGGGGGGCACCCGCTATTAATTGCAGAAAAAAATTGAATGGCGTTCAATTGGATTAGTCGTGGCAAAGGGGTTAATGTGGTTTAATTTCCAGCACAAAATCCATTCTAAAAGTACCTGTTCATGGATCATAAATGTAATACGCCGGGTTTTCAGTTTCCACGAAACCCACATCCACGATAGCCACATTCTATGGGATTTTGCGATTCATCCGTTGACTGCATTCC
This sequence comes from Patella vulgata, assembly GCF_932274485.2. Classification (NCBI taxonomy): domain Eukaryota; kingdom Metazoa; phylum Mollusca; class Gastropoda; family Patellidae; genus Patella; species Patella vulgata. Next base: position 91,314,186 of record NC_065879.2, read on the forward strand.
CCGAGAAAAACTGTCTACGCACTTTTAAAACTAAATATCTATACACCACACTAACAAGCCTTTATTAAATAAAGGATCGTAAAAAAAGATGTTCATGATTAAGACAGATTGGGTTACATTTACCACAATGGTATCCACACACAACAGTTGACATATTAATATCACAGGGATTATATTTCTTTAGAAGCTCGCATATTGAAACATGGTTTTTTTTGCGGGGCGAATAGTTGTAAGAACGCGTAAAAAAATGGGAAAACACTAGTTTCAGTTCTATTTCCGAGCACACAGGACATAATAAATTGCTACATCGTATTACCCGAATATAATCCGGTATCTATTGTGAATCACACGGAAATTTAGATGTTAGTTTTTAACTGACCTGGTTTATTTTTTGTTCGTATATTCCCCGTCAATTAAATAACATATTCAAAGAATTTGCGAAGCCTCTTTATTAGGGTTTCACGCTATGTAGCTTGTGCGAAACACTACTGATATTGTATGGATTCTTCTTTTTATACGTCAACATTTATAATGTGGACGTGAGACAGAGAAATGGGGATTGACGTCCACTCGACACACAAACTTGGTCATTTCGGGACTAACATATGGATCAATTTTATTTCAATAATTCGCTTGCGCGTAGTGGTCTTTAGCTGTGGAAGAAAAATCGGAGGGCCCGGAGACCACCCATGAGGTTGGACAGGCGACCCTACTCCTTGTCACGTAAAACCGAGGAATCGAAACCATGAAAGTTGACTTAGTGACACAACACAGACGCGCTGACCAATCTCCCCCATCTCAATTATACCCAATTATAACGTGGAGTTACTATGCCGTAGCCCCTGTCTCTGTGTGTGTCGCCTACAGGGCGCATTTTCTTTACGGATCATCTTGAAACTTTTCATTATATTCCCTATATGCTAAGTTGACCTCTATTATTTTTGGTCTGTGTGGCACCTACAGGCGCAATTCTAAACAGATCCTTTTGAAATTTTGCATACATATTCCTTATACCCTAAGGAGGATCCCTATTGGTGAATGTGTGACCCCCAGTGACAGAGTCACACCCATTTTTACATTTGTCTGTGTTGCCTACAGTCCGCAATTCCTACTGGATCACCTTGGAACTTGGCTTTCTTCGAAAGGCGGGGGACAAAATTCTTAAAATGTCAAATTATGTATGTGTAATTATTTGGCTAACTTTAGCCATTGCACCCCACCACTAACAATGTCTGTCAGAGTGTTTTTGTAATACTTGAAGATGTAAGGTACACTGCTGCACCATTTTCATGCGGTACACCTTTGAGCTAATCTAACTCAAGAATTCATATCCAGAATCTCAGCCCTCAAAGCCACATCCACCACCAGATACCCGGCTGACTTACATTCTGTCTGATGATAACATATAAGTAAAAATTGTTACATTTTCCAGCTAGACTGCCCCGCCCACCCCCGGGCTCCTGATCTACCACTTGTTAATGGATTGTCTAGGACCTTAAAGGGATATTAATTGTCATCTTGTATCATCGTCTAATCCTTTAAAGGTATATTGCATGCAACCATAGGCGTACGAACAAATGGGGTGGGGATGTCTGCCGCCCCCCGCCCCCTAACTTTGGGCAATCTGACTTTTCGGGCAGACATGTAAAGTGAAAACAAAATAAAGAGCCCGAAGTCTAATAAAACACTAATTTTACTTTTCAATTTAACTGAATACCACGATTTATTACTGAATTGACTATGTATAAAATATTTTGTTTGGAGCTATTCTATTTTGTGCCAAATAGCTGCAGCAATCTGATTGGTAAATGGGCATACAGTGAGTTTTCGGTTGCAAACCGATTGGAAGCTTTAAAGTTGTTTAATTCACTGGCTAGAACAGCAGAAATACGGATTTGCGGCGGTTAATTTTCTAAATTTTCTCAGGGAACGCGGGGTCCCATACCCCACAATGATTGTTTGGGATCTGGGATTAAGGTAAGTCATCTAACATTAAACTTGATGTATTCACGGGCTGGAATTTCCTCCCGACGGTTCTATCTCTCCGTCCTCCTCCTCCCTTTAGCATTCATCTTTGGACCACTTTAAGTCTATATTTATCTAATATCTCTATATTTATCATGGTAATATGACACCGGTGAACCACTCTTCATAAAAGGCTTTGGTTATTCAAACATGTAAAAGTCACGCCATGATCCAAATTTATAAATATGAATTAGGCGAAGCATATATTTATCGTTGATGTTAAACATACGTATACAATTTCATACACCGCCTTCTTTAAATTATATATTATTATTGGCATACTTATTCAACAAGGAAGTTACTCAAAGCAGGGAACTATTAAAATGGGTTCGTCCGTCCGTCCGTCTGTCTGTCCGTCACACTTTTTGGGACTCAATAACCCTCTTTCTAATTGAGCTAGAATGTTAAAACTTGGTGTAGGGTGTTTATTAGGTCAATGCCTTGATGGAGTGTAAAGACGAGCATTTTCTGCTTAGGCTAAGCGGAGATAAGCAATTTGATTGGTTGATGTTTTGGTACACGATAACTTTAGTGAGAGTGATGAAATTTGGTGTATAGTTTTATTACGTTAATACCTTGACTAAGTTCGATAAAAAGCATCTTCTGTTCAGGGTAAGCAGAGCGATAAGCAATTTGATTGGTCGAGAGTTTGCAACACAATAACTCTCATTCTAATTGAGCTAGAATGTTCACACTTGGCGTAGGTGTTTATTAGGTGAATGCCTTGATGGAGTTATGGTAAGCAGAGATAAGCAATTTGATTGGTTGATGCTTTGGAACACGATAACTTTAGTTCTAATTAAGTGAGTGATAAAATTTGGTGTATAGTTTTATTACATCAATACCTTGACTAAGTCCGATAATGAGTATCTGCTGCTCAGGGTAAGCAGACCGATAAGAAATAACCATCATTCTAATTTAGCTAGAATTTTCACATTTGGCGAAGGTGTTTATTAGGTGAATGCCTTGATGCAGTTCGAAAATGAGCATTTTCTGGTTAGGGTGAGCAGAGATAAGCAATTTGATTGGTTGATGCTTTGGGGCACGATAACTGTCGTTCTAATTAAGTGAGAGTGACGAGTGTATAGTTTCATTACATCAATACCTTGACTAAGTTCGATAATGAACATTGTCTACTGAGTGTATGCAGCGCGATAATCAAATTGATTGGTCGATACTTTGGAACACAAAAACTCTTCTTCTAATTGAGGTAGAATGTTAAAACTTGGTGTAGGCGTTCATTGGGTGAATGCCTTGATGGAGTTCGATGATAAACATTGTCTGCTTTCGGTAAGCAATCTGATTGGTTGATGGTTTGGGACACGATAACTTTGTTTTTAATTAAGTTCGATGATGAGAATTTTCTGGTTAGGCTAAGGAGCGATAAACATTTTGATTGGTCAAGACTTTGGAACATAACAACTCTGCTTTTAATTGAGGTAGAATGTTTAAACCTGATGTACATGTCCATTAGGTGAATGTCTTGACTAAAGCTAAGCAAAGCTGGGCAGAGCTAAGCAATTTCATTGGTTGATGCTTTGGGACAAGATAACTTTGATTCTAGAGAGAGTGATGAAACTTAGTGTATAGTTGATAATCAGTTTGATTGCTTCATAATTTTGAAAAAATAAATGTGTTATTAATTATGTGTCATCTAACTATTTTGGCTTGTATTTTTACACATGTGACGGGGTTATGTTTGACTTTCCCGTGGGCTACGAATGTCACGAATCCAAACTTTTTCCGATTCGTAGATGTTCGTGAATGATTCTTATTTGGTTCTTGCGTATTCGTATTGTTCCTAGCAGTTCGTCGCTCGACCACGAACGTGTTTGTTTGTCAAAAACTTTCGTGGCCGGTCTACAAAATTCGGAATGTGAAGATATATCGTAAATCCATCGTAACACTTTCGTATCGTCCGTATCAGCTTCCTATTCGATTCTTGAACATTCGTGGTTATTCGTGGCTCCCTTAAGTTCGCGAAACCTACTCGGAACTATTACAAATCGACTACCAATTTCTCGACTATATAAATGCCCCGCTTTTGCGCGGGCTACGAATGCAACAAATCGCTCCGAATAGTGGCGAATCGAAATTCGTGGCGATTCGGTGAAAAAAATCGTTGAGAATCGGCAGTAGCTACAAAGCCGTTACGAATTGTTTAATTCTTGGGTAATTGAGAGAAATATAGGCCGAATGTCGAGATAGGGTTACGAATATGCCGAATTCAGTTCTGAATATGCCGAATTCAGTTAAGAATGTGCCAAATTCAGTTACGAATACACTACGCTGGGCGCATGAGATTTTGAATTCGCGGAGGATTCGTGCTATGTTTGACACATTCGGCAACAATTCTTGGGGGTTCGGGGTGTTCATAATTGATTCGTGGTGGATTCTGGATATTCGCGCCTGTTCGGGGCGGTTTCCACGACGTTAAACGAATTTTAGGCAGCAACGAATTTCACAGAATAGAACAGAAACCTGTTACGGACGATAAGAAAAGATTCGGACATGTTGAACTACTACGGACAATACGAATGTTTAAGAACCAAATAAGAATCATTTGCCAACTTTGCCGAATCGCCAAGAATTTCGATGAATCTCGATTCGGCTCTATTCGGACGATTCGTGGTATTGGTAGCCCATGTGAAAGCCAGGCATACAGGAGCATAAAAGGTATTGACTATTAGTTCAATTCGTTCAAACCAGTGAGGTGTTACCATAGAAATAGAACCGTCTTAATGGCAGGTTCCCACAATCAAGATTCGCGCCATGAAAACGCGATTGCGGCGTCAAATTGTCCAAATTCTTTGTTGGGCGGGGTCCTACACGATAAGCTTCGCTCCTTCACCTCTCGCAGACGACCGGCACCGCCAGCTATAACCCGAATTTTTTTCCGGAAGTTGAGGCTCTGTCTCTACCATTCACCGAGCCCGTACGCCTATACATGTAAGTGTCATATTTCGTCTTGGTCGTTACATTTTGTCTTTTCAGAATGATATGACATATGATGATTATGAAATGATATGATTGACTATAAATGAAATCTAAATATATGTCGCCATTAACGGAATATTAATGAGCCCTTGAATAACTACAACGCGACTAGTCACACCAATTAATATAGATATTAATCCCACTACTAAAGACCCCTACGCGCAAGCGAATTATTGAAATAAAATTTAACCTTGTTTTAGTTCCGCAACGATCTAGTTTGTGTCGAGTGGACGTTAAACCCCATTTCATTGCCTCTTTCTATATCGGGTGCCTCATTAAACACAGATGAATATTCCTAACCTAGTTTAATATCTTATAATCATCTGATAGACAAGGACATAATATATTTTCTTTTTGATCACTCATATCGTTTACAGTCCTAGCGTCTAATCATATTTCTTTTGATATAAATAGCCTACCGTAACCCCGACCTATGCTAATGAAGACGGGCGTACACCATAAAGTGTGCTTTGGGGAAAATATTGCCTGCGACGCGTCGCTATGGCCTACTCTTATTTTTAATTCAAACGGTCAAGGGTTCTTTTCGTGCACACAGAACCTCGATTTTTGCGTCCCATTCAAACGACTGGATTGATCCCCATATACAAAATTTTTATCGAGCCATCAACTGACCTACTGAGTCACCGTGGCTCCCCACATTTTTTTGTGTATGACCAACTAATTTTAAAGACATTATTTGAATCGTGTAATTAATGAATTAATGGTGCATAAGCAATACAATTAAATGGACTGATGTATCTGTACATCAACATATGTCAGCATATGTTTGGCTGTCACTTTTATATTCGCACAATATACACAAATCCATACAAGAAAGTTTTCACTTGTAACAAGTACATCTATTACTGATCTATCTGTAAAAGTATAATGCAGCTTAAGTTGATTTACATTCACGTTGAACAGTTTGTTTGGTTCTTGATCTCTAGTCACCCTAACCCTGTCATTTGTTCAATGGAGTTTAACAAGAGGGGTTTAAATTTCCACCGCTACAGTCAGGCAACCAGGGAGGAATGCGCCAGAATATGCCCCCTTTTTGACTGGTGATGCAAGGGCAGAAATAATTCTTCATTCTTCATGGGTTGTCATGCATTTAGGAGAATATCTTCATCAGCTTGCATTTGCGGGAAAATGGTAAGATATGATCCGATCCCCTTAACCAATTAACCAGACCTATTATTTTATTCTCTCTTTTTTTTGCTGCTTGTTTCTAAACATCACTTTCTTCAACAATTTTGGAATCGTGATAATGTTTCATACACAGTTTTGTTAACGTTGGTAACGTGGAATGTGAGAAGTAGTGACCTCTACCATACCCCAGTGAGAGTTTTGTCTGCACATTCCTGCCTGGATTTCCTTGTCCAGCAAATCGGCATTTGTTTCTGGCACGAGCCTGCCATTTCCATCTAATTTGATCTACTGGTTAGCACATACCTTAAAAGTTTCCCAGCGTGTCGCAGTGAACGGTTTTAGTTCAGTGTTTTTAACTAAACGTACATGAAGTATGCATTTTTATTTTATCTATCCTTCCGCCATGTACCGTTAATAACAAAACGTAAACAAAGAGCAGGTGACCTTTCACCACACGACCTGTTGAACTTTTCGTCGTGTATGCTTGATTGGCCAATTATGTCACGTGATCTGTTTAAACCGAGTCACCACGAAATTCAAATACCATTGCACATTGACAAGTAAGCCCATATTTAATTTACGTTTTCTATCAAACGTCAAAGAATTGATAAAATAAAAGTTGTGTGACAATACAAAGTAATACTAGAAGAATTGGATTTTCACCCGAAAATGGTCGGGACGGAGAAACAGAAGCAAGCTAGCTAGAAATTTCACACCACGGCCTATAAAATTAGTTGCGGTTTATGGTCGGTCTAGACGTATATTATGATCAAAAATTTCCAGTCCGAAATCCGTGTCCAAATGGGTCAAATTGGCAAAAACAAATCCAACATGGCCGTCAGTTTTGGCTTATACATTTCAATTTCCACCCAATTATCATAGTATGATCGAGTTTGGTATCAAAATATACGTTTTTCGGGGTAACCTAATTGATTTCCATGCACATTTTTGTGATTAGTGATGACGCTGTGCCAATAAAGGGGAGGTCATTCAAAATCGGGGTCAGTTTTGGCGGGAAAATTCGAATTTTACATAAGGATCAAGTTTGCTGAATCCAATTTTGTACATGTTTAGTGGTTACCGAAGCTAAATCAATATTCTTTGGCACCTAGAAATGGACACACACGGATGAATGTGTATTACATTCTAGTGCGTCTGTTTTTTTACTCTAATCTCTAATCAGCTATGTTGGCCGAAATACGCGAAGAGTCCAAATTGAATGGCAGTTTTTTGGCGTCTTGTTTTTCCAATCAACATCGGTAGTATTCTCTTGTGGGATATGTTTAGTCTCATTCATAGGGTCGGTTCATTACAAATGGCGCTAGAAATCATTCTGGCAAGCGATTCGTGTGCCAATTTTAAAATTTTCATTGTCTCTTAAATAGTGGATATCAGTAGGTATAAGATAACATTAATGTTGATTTAAATTTACCATTAATTGGCATTTGCAATGACGAAGACTGTGAATGGTATTAAGTTAAAGATTTGCCTCCTTTAAGTGATGTGGAGCCACGGTGGCTATGTGGGTAATACGCTGACTCGTGTTTGATCCCAGCATTGGCCGAGACAGTTTATCGAGATTTTCCGACGTGGTTTCCCCATGTCAGTACGAAGGGCCTGACAAAGGCGGCTGTCTAGTCGTCCAGGTGATTCAAATGTTGAGACACAGATGGATACAGTATCTTTGTCAGATATGCAGTGACTCATTTGATAATGAGCAGCCCACCGTCATTCCGAAACTAACAGGTATTGGAGGATTTAAAAAGGTGGCTAAACTGGGATATTATAGTCTTGATTTCGAGCTCGATGAAAAATACCAGATGGAATGTCGCAAATTTCACAATCATTCCACTAATATTGCACAATGTTGTAGGGTTATTGGAGTGAGGAGCCTGTATCGAGGTGCCAACAAATTCCTATTTGCGGACAGTTTTCTTTTACATGGTCTGCAGGAAAGTTTAGTAAACGGCCCAGTACAGCAGATAAAATCGGTGCCCGCTGTTAAAACAATAAATTGTAAAACTAGCAACAACTATTTTTTGAGATTGCCAAAACAAATGACGACTGGACATTAATCTAGTTGTATTTATCAAACAGTGAGGCTGGTGTTCCTAAATAGATGACACTTATGAATTACTTGCACATCTAACATTGCATCTAGCAATAAAATGGTTCACCACTCTGTGTAAAATCGGCAAAAAATGCCCATTGTCGAACTATACACCTAGTTGTATCCTAAATTCTCTGTCATTGAAATTGTTATCCCCGCTCATTATTGAACTTATTCATGGTCAGAGGTGTAGAATGCAGCCCGTCGAAGGTAGGATATGGGAAAGCCGTGCCATCGAATGGTTTACCATACCCGACATCTGATTTATTCTCTGCCACACATCTTGTTAACCGGTGATCGTCTAGATTTGTCTCTGACGTATTTTATTGTAATTGTTTTGTGGCTTGGACTTCGCTTTAAACTTCACTTGTTGTGTACGCATTTATATCATCAGCTAAAAGGTTTGTTTATGATCCAGGAACATAGACTACATACAAATGGCATGTCTCTCAGTCTATGTAAACCCCATTAAGCCGCAGGGCGAGTTACTGGATGATCCTACTACACCATGGATCTCCTACACTACGAATCAACGGGGTCTACCCAATCCAGACGGTGTCTTTCCCAAAGAATCTAAATGGTATCGGATATGTCATGCGCAGATCGTGCTTAGATTTCTGCAATTAATTAGGTGATTGGTCAGTTACACTTATTGACGAAATGAAATGAAATGAAATGAAATGGGGTTTAACGTCCTACTGTTCTGCTCCTAACCTGGGCTAATGAAGACGGGCATACGCCATACAGTGTGCTATGAGGGAAATTTTGCCCGGACAGCGGCACTACGGCCTACTCTTATATCGAATTCCAACTGCCAAGGGATCTTTTACGTGCACGCCAATGTGTACACGGGACCTCGGTTTTTCGTCCCATCCGAACGACTAGACAGCTTTCCTTGTCAGGCCCTCCGTCCTGCATCACTGACAAGGGAGAACCACGCCGGAAAAACTTATTGACGAAACGGTAATTTCCTCCCACGAGTGTTTTGACAATAACAACTTAGCCTGGACTTCAGAACCCCCATTTTGTTATTCACACAGTATTAGGAAGTGGACTAAGTGTGTTTGCAAATAAATTCATTACAAACGATATTATTATTCATATATATTTTGACAAGTACGTATCATATAACGTGTTCATGTCCACGCCATACAATTCGTATACATTCGCCTAATGTAATTATTCATATAGATAGCGTAAATCACATACTTACCATCTCTTGATTGATGCTACTTACCTGTTGTCTCGATTGACGATACTTACCTGTTTTCTTGACTGCCATGCTGGTTTTTACCCACTGTATCTCGACTGATGGTACTTATCGTGCCATGCTGATTGTACCTACCGTTTCTTCATTTATGATACTTGCCACACCCATGTGGTTTTTTATTCACCTTCTCTCCATTGATTATACTTGTTGTGTAATTGATTGATTGATAATACCTATCGTGTCATGCCTGTCCTATTTACTGATTCCTGACCCACGATGCTTATCGTGTCATGCTGGTATAATTGATGTTACATATCGTGTCCCGATATTTTTACTTACGGTATCTTGCTGATTATCGTGTCATGCTGGGTTGATTTACAACCTTTTGATAGACGGCCTTTATCGTAGATGATACTTACCGTCTTTTTTATTGATAATACCTATCGCGTGATGGTGGGTTTAGTTATTGTTATATAACTCATGATACATATCCTGTCCTGATACGTATTGTGAGACGCTTGGGTCTCTAGATTGGTGACACTTATCGTGCCCTAATGATACTTATCGTGTTGTCCTGCTGGTTTAAATTGTCGTCTCCTCATTAATTATACATAGCGTGTCATGGTGAGTTTTACTTACCGTCACCAGATTTTATTTTACTTTATTTCATTTTATTTTATTTTATTTATTGTTCCCTGATTGATAATCCGTCCATGTCCTGATACTTATCGACTGACGATACTCATCCTGTTCTGCTGGTCTTATTTACAGCACCCCGCTGTATTCACCTACTGTCTCTTGACTGTTGATACTTATCATGTCCTGCTGATTCTACTAACACCATCTTGCTCGAATGGTGACAATTAAGATGTCCTGCTGGTGCTTCTACTTACCTCCTTTTGAATGATGATACTTATTGTTTTCATTTGGTTTTATCTACCGTCTATATTGCTCGTTTTAGATATTAGACTTCAGAATTTCTCTCTCTCTCCCCCATCCACAATAATTGCTTCGCTTACCCTCATTACACCACATTACACTACATTACATTATATTACATTACTTTTTGTATATTAACCCCATTTGTACTTAAACTACGATATGTCCGATATAATATAACAACATTGAGAGTATACATGTACATTTTTCTTTGTAAATTAAAAAACCGTTATATAATTTATGATTGTAAATAGGGAGATGAATTTATGTAAGCCCCGGCTTGTTTTCAGATCACAGATTTATATATATTATTTTTATATTATGTAAATATTTATTGAATAAATAGTGTTAGAAAAAAAACCATATCGGGATCCATCTGTGTGCTTCAATTTAGTTAAAATGCGTGGACTGTTTCGTACAGATCAGATCTTCCTTGCTAGAGGTATCCTCCTGGGTCATTCCATATCAACTGGACCAATGGTGGGAATATGATCCCCTCCGAAAACATTATAAAAATATATGTTTTAGTATGTGACCTTAAACTAACAAATCCGATTTTTTAACCTCTTAGGTCCAAAATTCTCTGAGAAGGGTCATCAATTCGTTAATTTTTTCGGGTTTTCGGGTGCTTTAAACTCACATTGCTAATAGGAGTAGAACTCTCTAACTTTGTAATCTGAGACAACTTTAGATGTAGATTACGAATGTCGCGTCACACGCAATCTACGATTCACACAGTTTGTGCCACCAGGTGGCAAAATGTGGTACAAATGCACTATTCACTATTTTTTTCAGGATTTCCACAGACTCTGGCAAAGTCACTATAGTATACATAAACTCCAAAATTTGCAAAGTCAGTTTGTCTTTTATCAATTTACGAAAGATTTGAGTCGATAGGATATATACTGTTCCAAATATTCAGTCTCGAAACTCAAAGCACATTGAAAACGTACAAAATATACCCTTTTCTTCTTCAATTTTGGCCATGTGGGACATGTTAAAATTCTGAAAAAGATTGATAAGGAAACTTCATTTACCCTACTATTGAATGAGTTTGAATTTGGTGCGTATCAAAACTCAACTTCTTGTGTAATACAACATGGGTTGTTAATTCATATTATTTTATTATGGAAATATACCTGAATTACACAACAAAGAGAGTCATATTTGTGTTTATAATATACACTATTACAACATGGAGGTTGTATTATGTACATTGACTGTGAATTATTTTGTTTAAATTGAGAATATTGGTGGTATTGGGGGGGATTTAGGCGCGTAAAAACATTCTCACTTATTACTTGTTTATTTTAGATTGCAGAAGAATGTAGAATCTGAGAACATGGATGAAATAGAGACATTACTAAATCAGCTGCAACCTGATGATATCGGGAGATTAAGCCATGACTTTATTAAATTGACTAGTCAGGCCATAGCTAAGGGGAATATAACACTATTGCAATGTTTATTTACTAAATGTCTATTGTTACAATCTGATATTAACCACAGATTGGAATTACTAACATGTGCTATAAAATCTGATTTTGTTGAAGGTATCAAGTATCTGTATTCTCATGGATTAAGTTTACAGTGTCGACATGAAGGTAAATTATGGAGTGCTTTAACCGAATCTGTCAGGTTTAACAGTTTAAACACAGTTAAATATATTTTATCTATTACTGATATAGACCTTAAACCAGACCCTGATTATTCTATTCTAATGTTTGCTAAATCGGGTGAAATGTTATCAATTCTATTAAATAATGATAGTATTAAACATATGATTGACTATAAATCTGTAGAGGGTTACACAGCCTTATATTATTGTATAAAAAACACTGATAATACAACAGATTGTCTCAACTGTATCAATGTTTTAAAAGAAGCTGGGTTGGATTTGAGGGGATCTTTACATTATGTTATACAACACCATGGTGATAATATAGATACATGTAGAAAACTAATATCATTACTAATCGAACATGGGGCTGATATTAATGTAATGAACGGGGATGATGATACTCCTTTAAAATTTGCCATAAAAAATTATAGTGATAATATAGATACATTTATGAAACTTATACCATTACTAATCGAACATGGAGCTAATATTAATCACCTGCGCGGGTCTTGGTTTACTCCTTTAACATGTGCTATACGATACCATGGTGATAATATAGAAACATGTATACAACTAATCTCATTACTAATCAAACATGAGGCGGATATTAAAAGAATGGACATGACAGGTTGTACTCCTTTAACATGTGCTATACGATACCATGGTGGTAATATCGACACATGTAAAATATTAATCTCACTGCTAATCAAACGTGGAGCTGATATTAATGGAATGATCGAGAACGGTTATACTCCTTTAACATGTGTTCTACGATATCATGGTGATAATATAGATACATGTATAAAACTAGCATCAATACTGATCCAACATGGAGCTGATATTAATGGGCTGGACAGGAAAGGTTATACTCCTTTAACACGTGTTATACATTACCCTCTTTATAATGTAGATACATGCATAGAACTAATATCATTACTAACCAAACATGGAGCTGATATTAATGGAAAGACTGTGGATGGTGATACTCCTTTAGCATGTGCTATACGATACAGCCGTGATAATATAGATACATTTATAAAACTAGTATCAATACTAATCCAACATGGAGCTGATATACTATTCAAAAAAAGTAGGGGATATTTGATTTGTAAGTGTTATTAAAGTCACGTAATGAAACTGACGAAGAAACAAATGACAAAATGAAATGAAGTTCACATTCATCGATTTATTCCAAATGATCGTTAGACTAAGTAAGGCACAGACTGACCATTATAAGGGTAAAATGATACCCGGGGTCAAACAGCAAAGTTACCACAGCATCACAACCAAGTCAGTAACGGGTAAATCCTCCTCTGTTTGCCAAACAAGCATTGATCCGACGTGGCATACTCCTAATGAGACGTCTAAGGTCATTTTGGTCCAGATTGTCCCATTCCTGTTGCAACGCAGTAGCAAGTTCTTGGACATTGGCAGGACGCTGTTGACGTTGACGTAACCTCTGTCCAAGCATGTCCCAGACATGCTCGATGGGGGAGAGGTCGGGACTCAGTGCTGGCCAAGGTAATGTGGTGATGTTCTGTTGTTGGAGGTAACCTGTAACGATCCTGGCCCTGTGACATCTTGCGTTGTCATCCTGGAAGATGAAACGGCGGCCATGACGTCGTGCGAACGGCACAACATGGACTGCCAAGATGTTGTCCCGGTAGTACTGGCCTGTAACACGCCCTGCAACAACATGTAAAGCCGTTCTTCCAGCAACAGTGATGCCTCCCCACACCATAACAGAACCACCCCCAAATCGATCATGTCTGATGACGTTAACGTCTTGGAAGCGCTCGTTTCGACGACGCCACACCCTCCTACGTCTGTCCAAAAAATCAACAGTGAACCTTGACTCATCTGAAAACATCACATTGCTCCAGCGTCGATTATCCCAGTGTTGACGATCCCTACACCAACGACGTCTTGCCTGAATGTGATGATCTCTCAAACAAGGGATCACGCGAGGACGTCGGGCGCGAAGGTGACCCCTATGCAGTCGATTCCGAATCGTCTGGCCACTCACTCTCACACCAGTGTCTGTTTGAAGACGAGCGCTGATCTGATTTGCTGTGATGACACGATTTCTCAAGGCCAAGGTACGGATAAATCGATCCTGGGCTTGAGTTGTCGCCCTTGGTCGACCTGAGCGTGGTCTGTCCTGTACAGATTGTGTATCACGGTATCTGGACCATAGCCTGCTTATGACAGACTGAGAAACATTCATCGTCCGCGCCACAACCGCCTGTGTTGTGCCGATCTGTAGCATGCCAAGGGCACGTAACCTTTCATTTTGGGTAAGCCGACGCATATCAAAATTTGTTTTCTGGTCACTAAAACAATTAAACTGATGTTTCCACCCTGGAATTCAATGCCACAATGACTGTAACATTCAAAGTCAGAGTCGTGCAAATCTTGGGTTGGACCCCCATGATGATCCCAAGCATCACCTGCATTCCATGCGGTAGCTATTGGTGCGTTTGGGCGTCACATGTAACTGGAAATGTTTCTTCTGTTAGGTTCTATAGTGACTTTTTTCGTAGTCATTTGCATATTTTAGTATTATGCCCCCAAAATCAAATATCCCCTACTTTTTTTGAATAGTATATTAATGGGCTGGGCGGGAATGGTTATACTCCTTTAACACGTGTTATACAATACTGTCATTATAAGGTAGATACATGCATAGAACTAATATCATTACTAACCAAACATGGAGCTGATATTAATGGAAAGACTGTGGATGGTGATACTCCTTTAACATGTGCTATACGATACAGCCGTGATAATATAGCTTCATGTTTAAAACTAGTATCATTACTAATCGAACATGGCGCTGATATAAGACAAAAGAGTAAATCAGGTATTACACCATTAATGACAGCGGTGCAATACGCTACTCGCACAGACATCGTTAAACTTGTATTGGGAGATGAAGATAACGTTAATAGTACTGATGATGATGGTTTATCAGCATGTAGATATTGTTTTAAACGGGACTACTCATATCCTACAAAAAAGGATTATAGGACTACTCTTACCATCTTCCAACTTTTAGTTGAGTCTGGTGCTAATATAGTTAGTAATGGAGTTAAATTACTTCATGATATTCTTACACTCGGTAATTTACAAATCTTTGAGTATTATATTGGATTAAAGTCACCAGTTGGAGATGCAACTGATCAAACAAATAAAAATATTTTTCATCTCCTTGCCCAAGTGAAATATAAATTTACATTTGATAAATTTAACTGGCTGTTCGGTTACGGTGTTGACATAAATCACACAGACTATAAAAGCAACACTCCGGTTATTATTGCCGGGTATTTGATTAACAACATATATTTAGAGTTGTTAACCAAACAAGGTCGTGTATGTGATGTTAATATACAGAACAAATTAGGACACACTGCTTTACACGCTGCTGTTATTGCTTGTTCGTATTTGAACAGACAGTATAAACAAGCGGAAATAGCTGAGTTGAAGAGGAATGTCAGCAACGAAAAGCTAAAAGAAAAGTCGCAAACTGATCGTATGAATGCATTCAAAACCCTTCCAGGTTTGCAGCAAAACATACCGTTAACTGATTCATTACAGAACAATTTGCATGTGAATTACAAGGCATTTAATGAATGTGTAGATATCCTTGTTAACGCTGGAGGAGATGTCAATATTCAAGACTCCGATGGTAAAACAGCATTAATGTTAGCTGCCGAAATCAATGATACACATATTATCAATAAACTTCTAGATGTAGGAGCGGATCGTCATATTGTCGATTATAAACATGGATCATCAGCCTTACAATTTCTTGATCTTGGTTTTGGTCAAAAGTGTTTGACACTTCTGTTAGATAAAGATTGTAGGTATCTCCTAAATTTACCAAACAGACAGAGAAACCGATTGATTCAACGAATGTTACTCTTCCCATGGCCCCAATCAAACCACAATACCAGCTTCATTCGGTATTTGATTGCTGAAAACTGTTGCCTTCAACATTTACAGTCTTCATCTACCCAAACCAATCACTACAATGAGCATGTTACTTTAGAAAACTTTAACAGCGAAAAGAGACATAAACTTCGACAACTTCTTTATCGAAGCGGAGCACCAAAAGAAGAAATTGTTTCCGTTGTTAACTTTAAAATGGAAGATAAGGCTAGGACAACAGACGAGGCGTTACATTCACCAAATAGAGAAAGGTTTGATTTGTTCTGTTTCAGCTTAACTCTAAAGGAAAAATGTGTAAGGATTATTAGACAACACATTGGACTTGATATCAAGAGAAAGGTTGAACAGTTAGATATATCCTTAGAACTAAAAGATGACGTCTTTCTCATCCATTACATTCCTAAACGATATTTCCACGATAATATTGATGATGTCTTCAAGGATGATGATATTTTGGATTCTAGAGATGAAGATGGTTTTATTTATGATGATCGACACATGGATATTAATAGTTTCATCCCGCAAACACCTGAATGTAATGATGATAACGATGGACAGGAAGATGGTTTGACACGGAAGGGGTTTAGTCGTCGGAATGTAGGTAATGGCGTTTATAACTATAAATACTATGAAATGAAAAGGACATTAGAACAATTTGTTAAAAAAGACGAAGAAGAATTGAGTACACCATCATAATCATCAGAAGAATACAACGATGATGATGATGAAAACGACGACGGTGATGATTACGACGACGACGAGGCGAAAAGTGTTTAGTAGGAAATCGATATACTAAAAAACGTTACTGTTCCAGAAACGAAAATAAATTAGAAGAACTAATTCAGTAATCGGTAATAATTGGACTTAGTACAGACCCTGTTTATTTTTGTCATATTATAGAGCACTATTACTTCATTTCAAAACTGACTAAATATTATCAATGTCTCTATTATAGTTGAACGATTGCCACTGACAATAACAGACTTTATTAGAACAAATCGGTTATCAATTCATTATATAATCCGGGTTCTTTGTATTATTGCAAGCGGGAGCTGCAGTGACTCAGTGAATAAGAAGGTGGCTCGCTAACCTGGTGGTTTCGAGTTCGCTCTAGATTTTGCCCAATGCTGACAAGTAGAACTTTCAACCTCATTTTATTTCATTTTATTACATGCTTATAACCGGATTCTAACAAAAGTTCATACTAGCTTGTACCCATATGCTAAACTCATTGTTTTGGAATTTCGAATTGAAGCTTTTCCACTCACATTTACCATCTTTGTGTTGCTATTAATCAGTAGTGTTTATAGTCTACAAAGTATCGTAGGTATAATTCATTTATCAGCACCATTTTGTCATTAAATCAAGTTAAACCACTTGATAATGCTTTCTTTTATTAGCACCATGTTGTCATTAATGGTTTATCAGCAGCATCATATTGCCATTAATAATTTGCATTGTCATTAATGGTTTATCAACACCATGGTGCCGTCATTATTAATTTGAATTGTAATTAATAGTTTATCACCTTCATATTGTCATTATTAATTTGTATTGACATTTATAATTTTGATTTGTTCCTAATTGCTTATAATCGCCATATTGTCTCGAATCTGTTATCGTAATTAATGGTTTATCGGCTTCATGCTGTACTTACTATTGTTTTTATTGCCTTATAATAAGGCTCAGGTTTTACATTGACAGTAATAATTACTATTCCTGGTATAGATGTGAACCACGTGCTTATATATGATTATAAACCACAACTTAATTGCTTAAGTATTCTAAATTACATTTATTAAGTATTCTAAGTTACCTGTAATTATAAAAAATGTATTTAATTGCTACTAATTAGCTTATAATGCGTGTTAATGCTGAGAATTCCGGAATATATTCGAACAAAACGGTCATTAAATACAGCATTATATAAACGGGGGGGGGGGGGGGTAATGCAACTGCGAGCTGCGGTGGCTCAGTGAGGAAGACGCTTACTCGCTAACCTGGTAGTTTCGGCTTCGCTTCAGGTGTTGGTTGATTCTGAAAAGTAGGACGCTTAGAATTGGATTATGACAATACTTAATACGGAACTGCCAAATTGACTATTATGAAATTGCTATTGGGGCTTTTCCACTTACATTTAGCCATCATTGTGTTGCCGTTTATAGTTTGTAGTCTACATAGTTAGTATTATATGTATTATTCATTTATCATAGATAATTAAATAAAACCACGCGACCATGCTTTCGTTTATTTGCATCATGTTGTTTATCAGCACCATGGTGTGATTATTAATTAGTAATTAATGGTTTATCATCTCCAAGTTGTCATTATTAATTTATAGTGAACGGTCTATTAGCTCCATTTCGTCATTATTTACATTGTCAATAATTGTTTATCAGCACCATGGTGTGATTGTGAGTTAGTATTGCCATTAATGGTTTATTATCTCCAAGTTGTCATTATTAATTTGCATCAATAATGGTTTATCAGCACCATATTGCCATTATTTATTTGTATTGTAATTCATGGTTTATCAGCTCCACGCTGTCACTGTTGTTTTTCCAGCTTCATGCTGTCAATCTCATTTTACTGAAATTAATAATTTATCAACACCATGGTACTAATACTTTTAATTGCATTGTTATTAATGATTTATCAACACCATGGTACCGCCATTATTAATTTGTATTGTAATTAATAGTTTATCACCTTCATATTGTGATTACTAATTAGTATTGTTATTAATGGTTTATAATCTTCATGTTGTCATTAATATTTTGTTGTTATTAATGGTCTGTCAAAATATTTTACTGTAATTAATGGTATATCAGCTCCATGATGTACTTATTTTTATCGCCTAATAATACGACCTGGTTTTTACATTGACAATTCACATCACAGAGCCTGGCATGGATGCGGACCACGTGTTTATGTATTCTAAATGGGGGACTACGAGGTGTTGGCCTCGGACCCCCAAATAAAAAGTACGAAATAAAACGTTATTATTATATTGTACATTTTCACCCGAAAAGGCTTTATTAAAATTTGCATATTTAGGTATTATAACTACTGTTCTAGTGATAATCAACTTAACAATATAGTAATTAGAATTGTTTTAGTCGTTGGGGATTAAACACTCTACGTATTGGTAGTGAGGCAACTGGTAGGTTTATTTATAAGATTTATAAGTTAGCAACTGTTTCTATAGATTTGGGAACTTATAACAACTCAAAGATATTTTAACCCAAGAAACAGTCAGTTCTTTAGTTACGTTTACTAACTATAAACTTATTAGAAACCTGACCAGTTATTTAGTTACGTTTACTAACTATAAACTATAAACCTGACCTGTTGTGTAAATATATTAGGTTTAATATCAAGTGATTTTGTGTATATCTAAGTTTCTAAGAATAATTACTAATAATTGATAATCACGAGGACAGAATTTTTATAATACTTAAATATGCAAATTCCAATAAAGCCTTAATATACAATATAATAATATACATTCATTCGATACAGCTCTGGGGGTTTTATTTTTAAATATAACTGTCCTTTGTTTGGATAGAGTGGTTCAAATGTGGTCGGCTCTTTTATATTTCTTTTTGCAAATGCTTAACTTTAACTAAAATATGTAAATGTATTATCCACGAGGATAAATGTCCAGTATTAGTACTTGACCAAAATGTATTCGTTTTAAACTATTGGCCAAAAAGTATCACTTCAATGTCTTAGATACATATTATTATCTAAAAGATTGTTTTTGGATTGTTTGCCTAAAAGTTACTATTTTGTATAAAAATAGATTATGAACATTAATTGTCGTTATTCTATTTGTTTATTTATATAAAACTCTGCCCCTGGGGGTTGGGCAATCACCAAAAATAGGGGGCATCCTTAGGGTATAAGGAATAGGTATGCAAAGTTACAAAATGATCTGTTAAGAATTGCGGCCTGTAGGTGACAAACAAATACAAGAAATGGGTGTGGCTCTGTCGCAGGGGGTCGTGCATGCACCAAAAACAATAGGGATCATTCTTAGAGTATAAGGAATTCATACGAAATTTTTTTAAGGCGATCGATTAAGAATTGTGGCCTGTAGTCGACACACAGACATACAAAAAGAAAATGGGCGTGGCTCTGCCTCTGGGCGTTGGACATGCACCACAAGAGAGAGAGAGAAATGGGGCTTAACGTCCACTCGACACAAACTAGGTCAGACGATCGCAAATAGTGATGCACATGTATTATAAGTATATATAACCGTAACCTACAGTTTACATGGATTATACTCAACTGTCACGCGCATTCAAAATAGCTTCACTCCATCAGTTTCCGGTTCCAGCCACTGTTACACACCATAGTGGGTATTATTAGCTAAATCTATTTGTTAAGGTCAGCTCAATTATTTTCAAGGTTGCTGAGATGTAAATATGATTAGGCCACATGCTTTTTGGCGATATTGTATGTTAGGGTTAGGGTAAGCATTGGGGTTAGGGTTAGGGCTTGGATTATCGCTAGCCCTAGCTGTTACATCTTGTGACTTATGACGAAAACTTGAGCTGACCTTATCATTTAGTACTAACCGGGTATTATTGGAGTGCGCATGGAATTAGATCTGTAACAGGACGGTTTCATTCCCAATCCATACTTTGTCTTTAATCCATGGTTTATTGTTCCACGAAAATACTGTCTGCTGTATGGAACATGAATATGTTAGGAATATGGTATGTGACGTATTAACCAGGGTAAAAGGAGTGGGGGTAATATAGGCTATGCCTGTTACCCAATCCCTATTTAGATGCAAATCTGAATGAACAATATTGCTCATAACAAAAACCTGGGGTAATCAAATGTTTGTCAGAGTATCCGCATGAGGACCTTTCAAATTAATTTTCATCCACACGGGAACATTTAAATTACAAATTACACGTTGCAATATCAACATGTTTTCTCAGAAAATCGAGTTCTAAATCAACTTAGAAAATGACAGGTATTACTACAACGCCACTCCACATTTGTTAATTTAGGAAATGGAGGAAATACAAAAATGGAAAAAATACAAAATCAATAATGGTATGAGCAAAAGGTAGTAAACTAGGGGTATGCCTGGTTCAAACTACATAATGCATAAAATTTATATAAAGTTAGTCCACAAAATACAGAAAACATTTTTACATAGCTGATATGTCTTTTTAAAAATGTCATAGCATGTTGTTGCTATTTTGCTTACCTAAAGATGAATTCTGTAATGTCAAATGTCAACCTGGGGGGTTGGATGGCTGAATGGTTAGCGTGCGCGCGCTGTATCATAAAGTCTGTCATTGAGTCAACTGGCGTGGTTTCGAATCCCCGGTTGTACGTGACAAGGAGTAGGGTCGCCTGTCCAACCTCGTGGGTTTTCTCCGGGTCCTCCGGTTTCCTCCCACTGCTAAAGACCCCTATGCGCAAGCGAATTATTGAAATAAAATTAAACCATATGTTAGTCCCGAAATGACCTAGTTTGTGTCGAGTGGACGTGAAACCTCATCTCACTCTCTCTCTCTCTCTCTCTCTCTCTCTCTCTCTCTCTTCTCTCTCTCTCTCTCTCTCAAATGTCAACCTACCCATCTATGTTACTTACAATGATTGCGTTAGTTTACTTGACAAATGTAACGATCTGAAACATTTACAAAGCACTGCAAAGACCGGGTATCGTTTGGCACAGTCAACAAGTCACATTCCAGCCGATTTTGATCAGATTTCTGCCAGGTTTCAACTGCATAAGGAATAAAATATATACAAATTTATTTGAAATTCAAAATGTCTTTTCTAAAAAAATTGCCATAGCAGATTCTTCTGGGTAGCTGTTGTTGCCATGCTTTGTGCCAGTCACAAGGAATAATCCAATATGAATATGTTAACCCATTCCTTGTTTACAAATGCAATGGGTGGAAATATATAGTTAAGAGAGAAATGGTCGGGGTGGTGTAGGGTCGCCTGCCTTACATCGTGAATTATTTTCTGGCTGTAGGGCCGCCTGCCTTACATCGTGAATTATTTCCTGGCTGTAGGGCCGCCTGCCTTACATCGTGAATTATTTCCTGGCTGTAGGGCCGCCTGCCTTACATCGTGAATTATTTCCTGGACCCTCGCCCCCCCTCCCACCACCATCCACACTGCTAATAAATCCTATATACAAGTAAATTATTGAAATACATCTTTTACCATGTGTTTTGTTCGACATGGCCTACCTCGTGTTGAAACAGGTGCCCTTAAAAACATGTATGGCAAGGTGTTGGGGCATTTGTGTGGAACTTACACAAGATATTAGACTGCTGAAAATAAATACATCCAACAAGGCTAATGTTGAAGGGGTCGAAATGCGGGTAAATTAACCACACAAACAAGTGTTCAAGTTTATTACAGTTTATTATAACTGTATAAAAAAACACGGAAATTATACAATTTTAATATAAATAACCTGTATAACTATAATCAAACACCTAAATTTAACGCATTCATATTCATTAAAATGATATATTACATATTAATAATAAAACATCTAAATACTATTTTAAATCATATATTTAATTGCTAACTTGTATGAAATATACAGGTATAATATAATTAACCTTAATAATAAAATTAGATGGAAGTTAAACCCTATTTCTCTCTCTGTTACACTAGAAGGGTTTTTTAATCAATTAGTCAAGGACGCTTGACTAAGGTGAGTTACCTTAAGCTATGTATGTAATAAAATATAGGGTATTATATAATACAATGTATGAAAATGAAAAGGGGTTTATCGTCCTACTGCTTTGCTCCTGTACTGGGCTAATGAAAATAGGCATAGGTTATACAGTGTGTTATGGGGGAAATTTTGCCGGGAAGCGGCACTATGGCCTAGTCTTATATTGAAGTACAACTGCCAAGGGATCTTCTACGTGTACACTAATGTATACTCGGGACCTTGGCTTTTTGTCCCATCCGAACGACGACTAGACAGCTGTCCTTGTGATGCCCTCCGTGCTGCTCCACTGACAAGGGGAAAATCCCGATAAACTTTCAGAGCCAATGCAGGGATCGAACACACGACCTCCAGGCTAGCGAGCCAGCGTCTTAGCCACCGTGGCTCCGATCTTCTTTAACCCAAACCCCTACTGTGTCTAACAGCCATTCTTAGGTACGCATTTCTATTAAATAATATAAACTATATAAACGGTTAAAGTCGTAAATATCGCATTTTAATAAAGTGGGGTTTAATATAGTACCCATGGTTGAGTTACTATACCGCATCACATCGTTCAAGATGTTTTACGGTTCTCCGTTTAATATGTAATGGAGAAACATTTACATAACATTTGTCAGCATGTGACAACCTACTTGAATTTACATTAACACTTGCATTGATCAAATTGTGTGCGTTTATAACGATCCACTTGAACTGTTCACTCTTTCATAGTGCGACTCGCTTGACTTTGCATTGGTAAATCAAGTCGACCGATCTCTGATAAACTAGCGGCGGCTATATATAAAAGGGTGTGTTAGTTCAGACTTAGATTATATGACATCATTCTTGCAGTGTGACAAATATAATTGACCGTTCCGTCAAAGACTTATAGCTCCTCCCACTTTTTATAATGACCTTAGACATTAACAAACATCGTGGAGTCGACGGAAAGGTAATTACCTGGATGTCCCTGACTGAGAAAGTTATTCGGTATTTTCAGGCGTTGTTCCCCTTTTTCAGCCGTGCAGGTCAGAGCGTCTGGTCGTTGGGGTGTGGCCAACACCACAACTTTATACACCTTAACGTGCGTGTTAAAGAAAGCCTGAAGTCGGTAGGAGCTCGGCTGGAGCAGCACAATATGAAGCCCCATTTCACCCGTCCGTTCCGTTATAATTTCTCTACCTTATTAACCGTTACTATTTATAGTTTAATAGTACTACATTATACACTTTCTTCAATTCAATTTTGTATGAATACACCCTCGAGTGTTTAATTATAAGAACAGGGTTGGTTGACAAAACTTATTTCTTTACAAGCTTTAATTTGATTCTCGGAGATATGCACTCTACTTTGATATGCATCGAGCAAAGAGTTTCTTTGAATAGTAAAATAGTGACGAATATAGATTTCGTTGAACCGGCAAATCCCAGGGAATGACCAAAGTCTACTATTACTTTCTTTTACAGGCAATTTTGTTAAAGTATGACTGTTTATTTAAAGGTGGGATATCCCATTTAAAGCGCCATCAAAGTGCCGTTGGTGTGAACCTAACTTTAGGATATTATATATGCGCTTCTTACATCCGATATCATACTTCAATAAGTTATATGACATCCGGTCTGTAATTTATTCGTTTAGATGTCACTAAAGCCTGAAATAAATTATTCGGGTATAATATTGAATGTAAAGGCGTTAATTTTCTGACCAGACTGAAAAAAAAATAGTGTTTGGCTTCGAAAAGACGGTTCCCAAAATTGAGCCGAAATAAAACAAACTGACACAACGGATAATCTCGGATTTCATGTGGGCTAGGAATGCCACGAATCGTCCCGAATCCAAACGTTTTCCTTTTCGTAGATAAATCGTTGACGGTTCTTGAAATTTTTGAGTTATTCTTATTTGGATGTTACACATTTGTATTGTTCGTAACAGTGTAACACTATCTAAGTGGTAACAGAGATCAGTTTAGTAAATACAGGATTTATTTACATCAGGTATATATAACACCTACAGTTACATAATACAACAACAATACGGGAACTTAAACTATACAAAAACTAGTCTACGACAGGAACACATCTAAGAATATTAAATCCACCATTCTGCCCCTCTGCCAAGGCAGCGGCTGAACTCGGGTGAGTCCATGCACTCGTCAAAGCCTTCTCTGCCTGTCTTGTGATCGTCTCTAGTCGACTGCCTAACTGTCAGCAAACTCCTCGTTATATACCTTCGGACACATGGTCATGTATACACGCAATGGTTCCTTTTATCTCGTCATGGAATGCTTACTGACCAGTGCGTATTTCTTTGAAATAAATGGCGTCTCGTCTGGTGTCAATGTGTTATGGTAATCAATTTGTTCTAACGTATATTGGCATTATAGAATAAAATGGCGTCACTCTTATGAAACTCAAATAACAATTGGCTCTTTTACAGTCCCATGGCTTGAAAACTGACAAACTAATTTTGACACAGTTTGTTTTTGTTCATGAAGTTACATATATATATGTAAAATATATGAATACGCTAAATGGATTTTCAATAGCATATTTTTCACCCTTTGGCTTAACTTTAAAACAAAATGTGTGACAATGAAAGTGAAAGTAAAAAAACTGAGGGTGGTGTTTTTGCTCCATTAATGGTCACAACCTTATATCAGATTGTAAAAAAACAGTAATTGGCTTCGAAATGACGGTTCCCAAAATTTATGTGAAATGAAACAAATTGACAGATGGGAAGACAGGGCATATTAACTTTGTTTTATACAAATGGGACACGAAATAATTAATCTAGGACTCAAAAAATGAAATAGCGAATGGCGGCTAATGAAAATTACCAAGACGAAATATATTCACATTTTTCCTCAAATGACCATTTAACCCCTGTGATCAATGTCAAAAAGAAATATTCATACACCAAAAATTGAAATGTTCTAAAGATTTTTTCGAGCAATATGGCAACTATGTTTTAAAACATCGATACCGTCGGTGATTTCGTACATTTCGCATTGTCGCAGAATGATGGAAATAGCTTTATCATCCAAGTCATATCCACTTTTCCAGTCAATCCGAAGTCATCGTAACGATCCGACAAGTAGTTGCTGGCATATTATCAAAATGGTAAAACATAAGAAGAAACAGAAAAAGAATCCGATCTAAACTGCCCTCTGTGTGTCCTCATTATGTATCGACCATTTAGAAATATGAATGCGATATGAAGACTATAATTGATTTGTAATGATTTCCACGTGGATGCCAATAGACACGGATTACATTCGGGTAACACGGTGAAGCAATTTCTTATGCGGTTAAATAGAATTAAAACCAGAGCTGTTCCCCCTTTTTACACGTTGACTTTGTATCTTTAACAACTATTATCCCCACAACAATCATATTTCTATTAGAGCCCTCTAAAGAAATGTGATCTCATTGTGATAGTAATATGTGAATATTAATGGTTAACTGTTTATTTGTAACACGTTTCTTTCACACATCAACTGACAAATTGTTTTGTGCGCATTACATATAGCCACACATAACAACTAAAACATAAAATATCTCTTACGATCAAAGGTGAAAAATCCTTTACTCTATAAAGCTTTTGTTAGTTTGGTGTACAGAAATATAGTGTATACATAGTTTTTATCGTAAAATCCCAGAGAATATAGGTTTCGGTGAAACTGAAAATCCCAGGGATTATATTAAACTTAATACTAACCAATTCAAATTTTAAAATAGATCACTTTCCGATTTTGCCGGTCTTTTTTAATCCACCTAAAGCTGCACATCTAAGCATGGTATCTGTAAAGCTAGTGCACTAGCTCAGGCGTTAACAGTTTGTCGACGTAATTTTACTATTAATTTTAGTTTGGGTTGGTTGAGAATTATCGATTCTCCGGAATATAGCGTCGTCCATTACAGTGACATTTACTAAATAAAATAAATCTGTTATTTTATGCTTAGAGCATACTCTTTTTACTATGAATACACAGTTCTATGTATATTCATATTAAAAAGAGTAAGTTAACATATGGTTCAATTTTATTTCAATAATTCGCTTGTGCGTAGGGGTCTTCAGCAGTGGGAGGAAACCGGGGGACAGGGAGAAAACCGGGTTTGGACAGGCGACCCAACTCCTTGTCACGTACAACCGGGGAATTGAAACCACGCCAGTTGACTCAATAACAGACTTTATGATATAGCGAGCACGTGCTAACCATTCGACCATGATTTATGTTGTGTTGATGTATCATGTTTCTGCAGATTATGTCTTGTACCCATAAACTTCCGTTTTTATCATCATTTAATTTAAGCATGCTGATTTTAATTTGCTGTGTGCATTTTTCTGTTTTGACAAAGATATCTGTCCTTTCTCAGCAAATTTTAGAAACACTTTTACGACATCTATATCATAATTTCAATAAAAATAATACTCAGTTGCAAAAAAAATATTATTTTGGAGGATAAAAATATAGCTTTCCGAAAAATGACACAATTAGGCATCAAATGGTGAAAAGTTTATTAAATTCGAATAATAATTGACATTGTATGGACAAACACAAACCCTTGAACAGTAATTTGTGGAAAATAGCCTGTTTATTGGCAACTAAACAAGTTACAAACATTTTTATGATATCTAATAGATGGGGTCCCAAATTGAATAGCAATGGCAAGAAATTATCAAATGGTGGAGTATCATACGAAAAGATAATAATAAATAACTTGCTAGATCCAGGCATTCAATTTTGACCACCGACACGCTATCTAATAGATGGGGTCCCAAATTGAATAGCAATGGCAAGAAATTATCAAATGGTGGAGTATCATACGAAAAGATAATAATAAATAACTTGCTAGATCCAGGCATTCAATTTTGACCACCGACACGCTATCTAATAACCCTGTCACAGTCAACTGCCCCAGACTCTTCTGTAGCGATGTCAAGTCGACACGCCTTACATAGTTTAGTTCTATTTTACATTTATTGTTATGGTTCACTCTCCTTTAAATACTAACGCGGTGTGAATATATTGATCTGATGACCTAAGTCTATTATTGTAGTAACCTCCCTTGTTAGTCGAGATTGTCAAGTCTCTTGTATTTTTGGTAGCACGTGGGGTAGACGCCAATAAAGATGGGGATGAACTGCTATCATGTTGTTTTATTATATTTATATCATTATTCTCTGGTTCCGGTTAACCTGTAACACCCCTACGAGTTACGAAAGAGTGGGCCATGTGGACAGGAGCCCTGTGGTCGTAACACTTCCACCAGTGACAAGGCAGAAAACTATGAAATCCACGAAAAGAACAGAACTTTATTTACAGCTCATATCAAATACATGACATATGAGTAATAGGTTATTTATAAGATGGAGGCTTTTAATTCCTTGGTCAAGGGATATATATTTGTTAAGTATTATCTTTAAGAACATTTAGAATTATTGATTGTTTGCTTGAATTAAACAGTTTATTATATTTAAAAGTATAAGGTCTTATATAATAATATCTGGATATTTTGTTTTCACGTTCTGTAATAAAATACGTACAATTGAATACGTAATGATATTCATCACCAACAGTATTTAATTCAAATTCAGTTCATTTTTACACATTGGCTTTGTGTCCTTATAACTAATAGCCCAACAACAAACAAATTTCTATACAAGAGCCTTCTAAAGAAATCTTAATCTTTATGACTATTACATTCTGTTTTGTAGATCGTTTCTGTAACACATCAAATGTCAACTTTTAATGTGCATAAACCATTGTAGTGAATTTAAACACACAAAACTACTTCAACATAAATAGCTTTCAAGATCAAAGGTGATAAATCCATTATTCAATAAAGCTTTTGTTAGTTTCGGTATAAAGATATCCAGTGCATACATAGTTTTTATCGGAGAATGCTGTCTGTTTGCATTTAGCTACGAGTGAATAGTAAAATCCCAGAGAATGTAGGTTTCGTTGAAACTGAAAATCACAGGAATTATACCGAGTATAAATATTAAAACACGTCACTTATCGATTTCACCGGTCTTATATAAAGACCCAAACGCTGTAAATTCACGTATATCATCTGTAAGGCTAGTGCACTCTGACGTCAACAGTTTATCGACGTAACTGTTAACTTTAGTTTTGATTGGTTGAGAATTATAGATTCCCCGGAACATGTGGCCCTGTAGCCCCTGATCAGGGGCGGATTGGGCCATCGGGACAAAAAATAAAAAAAAAATTTGGTCCAATTCGTCTAAAGAAAAGCCCTTTTCTGCAGAACATTATATGGGCGGGGGGGGGGGATTATTGGACCGACCATGGAGCGATGATGACATGTATATGGCCGGTGGCTTTAACCGGCCATCACTTGAGTCTGGAATGGGCTGGTATAATAGACTTTCTGGGCCGGGTGTGCTGGGTGTGGGCCGAAAATTTCATCGGATTCACCCCACACTGTCGCCCGCAAATTTATTAATTATTACGTCACCTGCACCCTGTTTGTGGGGATACGCCAGAAACGTCTGCCGATGGTTCGTAACTCCCAAAAAATTCAATTTTAAGGCCTCGGCAAAATTTGATGATAACTGGTCTGCTGGCTGAATATGAGTGCGGGACGATTTCCTGAGGCTGGTGTTAAACATTCCTTGACATTTTTATTATTAACTCGTTATTTTCAGAGATAACATTTCAGAATTGTGATGTCGGGAATGGTCTCAAATTGCGGGAAATGGCCTCCCATTTCCAAAAATGAATTGTGTCCCGTACGCCTATGTATGTCCGCTCCCACTCCGTCAAGGCCACCTGTTATACGGCCTTGAACCAGGGAAAGAACGTTATCCCAGTCCCCGTCCCCAACAAAAATGAGACATTTTTCAATGAAAATATTCCTACTTATTCAATATTCCTTCCTGGTTAATCAAATGGTCAAAATTTTCTCAACTAGTCCCATTTTTTAACCAGTTAAATTATCTTGACTCTTGACGATACAATGATAATACGTTAATTAATAATATGACAATATAATAATTTCACAGGTTGATGGTTGTAAATTACTTGTAGGTCGGGGTTTTGGCCTAAATTAATCGATTTATGAGATATATTATTTGACAGAGATTATAGTCAGATATGCCACCAAATCGCATATTTGGGGTTCATTTTTCAAAATTTTCCTGGGGGAGAGCTCCCGGACCCCCTCATCCGGGCTCCGCGGTCAGTAAAAGGGACCGCTCCCACACTGAAGCCCGGGCCGTTTCCCAGCCCCAATCCGCCCCTGCCCCTGATAGGCATGTATGTGGTGTTATCGTATCTCTCATATGCTCCTTTATTCAGAAATATATAGTTTGTGTCTAGATATAGTTTGGCTGGGTTAAATAATGACCCTCAACCGTCGCCATATTGTCTGACATTTTAGATTTTACTATCATCTAATCAACCCACAACACAATGAATGATTTCAGTGTATCCCTTGACTCCTGGAACATACGTTTAGACACCAACATTATCATCCTAGACTAAATACTATGGGAGTTATAGAGTATTATTTGAAATGGCGTCCGTCCTGGACGCCATGTTGAATTTGTCAAAACGCTCAAGGGTGACCGAGGTTCGCTCGGCCGATTCTGAAAGAGGACACCATAGGCTACTAAAACCAATCATAAAAAAAAACTTTGTAGACAATTTCCAGGTTGACTCAAAATATTGGGTTTGACGACCGGACTAATATTTGTATTTTAATCAGATTGTACAGCCATAAACATGACATCAAACAAACAAAAACTTGTTTAAAAAATGATCTGTGAACGTTGATCTTTTTTTAAAAAGAAAATAAAGTGTATTTATGTTTAAGTTGTTGAGAAATGTCAATAGTAATTTTTTTCAGATCAATGGGGACTGAATAGTATAAAAAAAAACGATTTGCCATAATAGTATCAAATTCCAATGTTAACAGCTACATTTTGACATAATTAACACAAGTCACAATGGTTTTGAGTGTTCAGTGTTAACGAAGTGGCCATATAGTTTCAATAACATAATTTTTATAAAGCATTATACCATTTGATGAACAAATATCTTCAATTATGTATAACTTTAATTGGGTTTAAAGGGGGTTCCGGTAGTCAATAACACGTTTTATTTGAGTCAGTTGCGTTGTTTATTAGTGTCCGTTGGTTTCCTCCAACTGATAAAGAATGAATAAAGGAATGGCACGTCATCTCCAACCGGACTATATTGCACCTAACATATGGTGAAAAGTATGAGAGAAATTAAAAGATATCACACAGTATTCATGTACACAAATAAAAACAAATATCAAACACTGCTAAAGATTAAAGAAATAAATTTGCCCAGATATGTTAAACCCCATTTCTCACGTAATATGATGTCTTAGGTGGAGGGCAACTGTGTCTAGGTAAATGTTAAACCTATTTAATGCATTTAACACAAACACTCGTTCTTTAGTCGTTGGGCACTAAATCAAAACTATTCAGATCGATGGTGTGATTACAGAGTATACCACATTGTTTAAACGTTATCATTTGTGATATATGTATGATATGAAAGTGGGTAGATATTGAATATATACGGGAATTATTAAAACAGTGAAAAACACATACCTTGATTTACAAACAAAGGCAATATTTGCAAGTTTTAATTAAATGTGCACCAACTAAAAACAATACTAAGTTATTAGTTTAAAAACAAAGAACTACTATTTAAACAAATGATCGATTTAAATTTTAAAAAAAATGTATGTATATATTAATTTCGAATAAACAAAATTGAGGGTATCCGATGGATTGCTATTGCACAAAACATATGACTAGCAATGTAATAATATAATAATGATGTACATCAAATAGGTTGTACCAGCAGATATCTTACAACACGAATGATTCATATTAAAACAATAGGCAAACAAATATACTACATGTAACTATATAACAAAACATCAATTTGATACATAGCAAACAAATATTATATATTAAAAATCAATAATTAAACCCCACCCCTACGCCCCCTCGCGAGAATACACCCCATCTCCACCCACACAAAACGGTACACCACCAATAATGAAAATAACAATTTATTTTTACAACAAAAAAGCTACAGATAAACATTCATTCTGTATAACATAATAATATGTCCTTAATGTAAACATAAATTAATGACTTAAAATCAAAGCGTAACAGAATATCAATTATGTAAAATAAGTATGGATGGGGCCACTGGTCCGCAACAGACAGAGATGACAGGTTAAGTCATACATAATCACATATTGCCACGGAGTTTAAGTTATACTAGTTATTAAACATAACACAGCACAAGACAAACAAAAAACACAAGAAATAAACATCAGAATTATAATATCGAATTCAGGCGCCACTACTACATGAAAACCTTATGTGGTAAACTGACTCTATTCAGCTGGGAATTAACTCTTTGGCGTGTTAAATGTGAAATGAGAATTCATCTAGATAAACAAATGTGTATATTTAACCATGGTCCAAATAAATGCATACTAATTGATTTACTTTGAGAATCCTTACATGTGAGAATCTAATCTAGATGGTTGAGGGTCTTTTTTTCACAATTATCATATCATCTACTGATCTCATACATGGTGGTAGCGATATATAACTGTTTACATCACTGTTCATGGTATATTTGTTCAGCGCATCGTAAGGATTAGATTCATGTGTCGATGTATCATCATCATCATCAACATCACCATCATCATCACCTGTCTGGATATCGTCTATATTGGTAACGGAATTGCTATCAATATTTGTTTCTTGGACATCATCGCCTTGGTCAATGTTACTTGTTTCAGGATTCTGTAGTGGGATATAAAAGTTTTTACTGGTATCAATACCATCTCTGTTGATTGGATCGTAAGGATTAGCATATGCATCTGTGTCGTTAGATGCAGTAGACTCAGTATTGGTTGCAGTAGAATCAGTATTGGTTGCAGTAGAATCACGGTTGGCATGGAATATAACAACACTGTTTAGTGAAATGTAGGAATGTCTCATATTATTCGTTGGATGGCTGCTGGTATCTACCACTCTTTTAGCTTTACGTTTATAACCTGTAATAAAATAGTTGATTATACAAGCTGTGTTTGTATCGTACAGTAGAAACTGCTATTAGTTCTTATGTTTTTATTTGTACAAATTGATATAGTATAAAATGTAAAAATAACACCGATATGCTTCTACATGTTTCAATATAATTTCTTCAGGAAGCCATTGATTTAAATGTTATCAATGGCTTCCTCATAAATTTATATTGAAACATGTAGAAGAAAATCGGTGTTATTTTTATATTTTATACTATAATATATGATACTGTACATTAGAACAACCACATACCCCTGATATATATATATATATATATATATATTTAAATTGATGAATATATATTAAAGAATACATCTTTATGTAAAGGTGAGAAATATTCGTTGTGTAATACATGTCCAGGAATACATTACTAATTGTTATAAAGCATGTTTAAAGTATGTTCAATCAGAGAATGAACAGCACACGTTACACTGAGCACTTACCATAAATACCCAATCCTACAAGGACACATGTCAATACGGCTAATATGGGTAACACGGTCACCAGCACCAGGTTGAGCTCAAACAACGACCCACTCTCTATAATAATATCAACAATAATAGTACAAGAAAACAAGTACCATCGATGAATATAAACTAAATCATATCAAAAAGTCCTTTAATATATTATGAAATTTTAAACAAAATCGCTTGTGTCGGAGACAGGTGATCCCATCTAAAATATATACTATTCAAAAAAAGTAGGGGATATTTGATTTTTAAGTGTTATTAAAGTCACCTAATGAAACTGACGAAGAAACAAATGACAAAATGAAATGAAGTTCACATTCATCGATTTATTCCAAATGATCGTTAGACTAAGTAAGGCACAGACTGACCATTATAAGGGTAAAATGATACCCGGGGTCAAACAGCAAAGTTACCACAGCATCACAACCAAGTCAGTAACGGGTAAATCCTCCTCTGTTTGCCAAACAAGCATTGATCCGACGTGGCATACTCCTAATGAGACGTCTAAGGTCATTTTGGTCCAGATTGTCCCATTCCTGTTGCAACGCAGCAGCAAGTTCTTGGACATTGGCAGGACGTTGTTGACGTTGACGTAACCTCTGTCCAAGCATGTCCCAGACATGCTCGATGGGGGAGAGGTCGGGACTCAGTGCTGGCCAAGGTAATGTGGTGATGTTCTGTTGTTGGAGGTAACCTGTAACGATCCTGGCCCTGTGACATCTTGCGTTGTCATCCTGGAAGATGAAACGGCGGCCATGACGTCGTGCGAACGGCACAACATGGACTGCCAAGATGTTGTCCCGGTAGTACTGGCCTGTAACACGCCCTGCAACAACATGTAAAGCCGTTCTTCCAGCAACAGTGATGCCTCCCCACACCATAACAGAACCACCCCCAAATCGATCATGTCTGATGACGTTAACGTCTTGGAAGCGCTCGTTTCGACGACGCCACACCCTTCTACGTCTGTCCAAAAAATCAACAGTGAACCTTGACTCATCTGAAAACATCACATTGCTCCAGCGTCGATTATCCCAGTGTTGACGATCCCTACACCAACGACGTCTTGCCTGAATGTGATGATCTCTCAAACAAGGGATCACGCGAGGACGTCGGGCGCGAAGGTGACCCCTATGCAGTCGATTCCGAATCGTCTGGCCACTCACTCTCACACCAGTGTCTGTTTGAAGACGAGCGCTGATCTGATTTGCTGTGATGACACGATTTCTCAAGGCCAAGGTACGGATAAATCGATCCTGGGCTTGAGTTGTCGCCCTTGGTCGACCTGAGCGTGATCTGTCCTGTACAGATTGTGTATCACGGTATCTGGACCATAGCCTGCTTATGACAGACTGAGAAACATTCATCGTCCGCGCCACAACCGCCTGTGTTGTGCCGATCTGTAGCATGCCAAGCGCACGTAACCTTTCATTTTGGGTAAGCCGACGCATATCAAAATTTGTTTTCTGGTCACTAAAACAATTAAACTGATGTTTCCACCCTGGAATTCAATGCCACAATGACTGTAAAATTCAAAGTCAGAGTCGTGCAAATCTTGGGTTGGACCCCCATGATGATCCCAAGCATCACCTGCATTCCATGCGGTAGCTATTGGTGCGTTTGGGCGTCACATGTAACTGGAAATGTTTCTTCTGTTAGGTTCTATAGTGACTTTTTTCGTAGTCATTTGCATATTTTAGTATTATGCCCCCAAAATCAAATATCCCCTACTTTTTTTGAATAGTATATATTTGTTTTACAAGCTGTACTAAACAGTGACTTAACTATTATGTTAGCTCAGTACCCAGCATTGGGTACCAAATCGGGTGGGCTTTATAGTCTCGTCATCACAAACCTCTGATCATGTCCTTATAATTAAGAGTATGATGCGAGGAAGGGAATTTTGTACCAAACCTGCCTTATCCACTCAAGGATTATTTAATTTAACATAAAGTCCAAAGTAGATAAGTGTTTCGCCAAATTCCAAGAGAAGTCAGAACCGGACTTGAAATATCCAATAGGATCTTCTTGGCTCTTTTCGGGATTTAATCCCAGGATATGTGAATATATTCTATAACAGCAACTGTATTTAAATAGCAGATTCAGTTACACTAACCTGTCTGTAAAATTAAATGAATCTCTATCGAGACATGTTGTCGATTTTCGAAAAGGACACTAAATATATAGGTTGTATTATAATCTGTAGAAGTTGTATCTAGTATACCAAGATATATCTTTCCTCCATCTGATATTGCCTGTTTTTGAAAGATCAGTCTGTCGTCATCTAATACAGAATTATACCCGGATTCCGTCCAATATCCCACATTTTTGAACTGCAGTAAAGTAAAGGTAATATTATATTTAGTAAATAAATATATCAGACGATAATAATTAAATGCATTTGATTTCTGAAACAGTCTACTAATATTGCTATACATTGAACTCATGGAGTCGGGCAAATTTTAATCAGGTTCGCCATAAAAGTGGTATGTCTTGTCTGAGGAAGATTATATGTGGGGGTGGGGGTATAATGTGTCCATAAAATTCCCGACAGTGAGATGAAGAAGTAATCCTCAAATATTCTAATTTTAAGATTTTCTAACACAATAAAATAAAAAAAAAACATCTATTGTGTCTTACGTTTATTTCCGAGCTAGTGTTACGCATCACGTTAATTCTGGTGGCTGGAAATCTGTAGTAATATTCAAATATTAATTTTACAGTGTCACCGATTGCTCCCTTGATATATATGTTAGGTACATCCACCCTAGGTCCTATAAAATCAATGAACATGTATTGTGAATGTACATATAAGATGTAAGCAATATGTAATCTCTACATTTTCCAATGCTATCAGTTATGTTTTATTACCATGTCTAAGCATATTAAATTTATAAGTTACTGTATACGGAATGCCGACAATTTGCAAGGAGTCTGGAAATACTAATGTTATTGTATTATGGAAATTGTTTGTCACAAAATATGGACTTAAAATGCGAACTTTAGTAGTTATTAACATATTTCATATCATGAGAATGGTCTAATTGTATCCAAACGGCCGCTCCAGCACAATAACATGAATCGGCGGACATTATTTATATATATTGGAATGTCTTGGGGAGTTGTGATTTAACATCTTAGTTATCATAAAAACTTGAGACACTGTGCGATTTGAACCATATCTTGAAATAATCAATATTGACAGCATATCTCAATTTTACATACCTTCCTTCAATATTAACTCCTTATAACTCGTCAGGCCATTACTAAATGTAACATTGCAACCATATGTAGTATTAAAATCGTCAGCTACTGTATTTGGTATAGTTAAGGTTATCTCTTCGCCGCCTAATACAACATTCCTTTTGAATATGAATTTGTCCACATCCACACCCCGAAAAAACCTATTTCCATTCCAGTATCCTAGTATATGATACTGAAACATGAAATTAAATTGATTTTCAATTTAAGGAAGAAGTAAACGAAATAGACCTAGGTTTAACGTGCTACTTGTCTGGACCAACCGGGATATTGAAGACTGCCAGGCGCCTTGCAAATTTCAACTGTCAATGCTTTATTTACACCATAGTGTATACGGTTTCTCGTGTTTTTGTAATATTCAAGCATCTGTGCCTTTCTAGGCTATCTTTCACCAATGATAAAGGTGAAACCACACCTGTTCGGAAATAACTCCTTAATTGTAGTAAAAGCAAAAGAAAGCACGATTACTGTACGCCACAAGATAGCTATTAAATCAAGTTTAGGTGTTAAATCATATTAATTTGGAACAACATAAAGCGTTTAATTGGTTTGATCTTTCTTTCTGTGAGCACATTGTAGATCTTCCGATTATTTTGTATATTTCGTTTCATCAGTGACTATATCTACAGAAATACAATTTTGAACAATTTTGATAAATTAAACTTTGGCTCAAATTAAACATGATGTCATATTAAGTCTCAAAAGTTAAAATCATGTACATAATCGCATTTAGCCATTTAGTTAGAATTAGTCATACTATTGTATTCTGATAGCCTGGAAAGGGGCGGACATAGCTTCGTGTCTAGAAAACAACGATGGCCTTCGAAAACAACTTTCCCGAAAGGACAACTTGGTTTGTTCGTCAAATTTGATAAAGATGATTTATGCCGCCAAGAAGTCTAACCTCCAAAGTGTACAGACGCTTGGAAAAATATGTTAAAAACTGTAGCCGCTTTCACCAAAAAGGGAGTAACCCAGCAACAGAAAATTACAGAGCCACAAGGCCTACACCACAGTAGTATATGGACTTTTGTAAAGGAGTAAAATGGTTTGGGTTTATATATTTTAAGAATACGTACATCCATATGGTCATCTCTTCGATTAAATTTAATGTATTTTGACGGGTAGCTATAATAATATTTCCAGTTTAATGACACATTTTCTTTCATTTGACCTTCAATCTCTTTCTCAAAACTCCATCGAGGTTCTAGAATACATATAGAAAACACTTTGCCGTTAAATGATTACATACATAAAACAGAGCTTTGTGTGTTCTCCGGTTCGAAAAGAAATGGGAATTTAACGTCCTTCTTTTCTACACCGATTGAGCTAATGAAGACGAGAATATTCCATGCAGTATGATATGGCGAACCGTTTGCCAGGACAGCACCGAAACAGCCTATCCTCTTTTCGAATTCCAAATGTCAAGGTTTCTTTTACCAGTACATAAGTCAATATGTATAGGGACTGTTTTTTTTCGTCTCAGCCGAACGGCTGCTCTTTGTCCTTGTCAGGTCCCCCGTACTGCATCACTCACAAGGAAGAACCACATTGGAAAATCCCGAAGAACTGTCTGGGCCAAGACCGGGATCGACCCCTGATTTACTGGTTAATGTACCAGCAGCTTACGCACTGAACCACCGAGGTCCATTCCCTGATTTTACTAACAATTATGAATATGCTTATTGTTGAACCAGAAAAAGATGAGAATCGAATATTTAAAATGAAAATCTTTGCCTGCAGGTGTAACAAGACTATAAGCGGAACCAGGGGCATTCTTCTATTATCCAAGCAATAACTACACATACCTTCTATTAAAATAACCGTTTCTTCCCTCATAAAACAGGAATTCCCAAAATCGAGTTCAATAATATAAACATAACTCATATCATTTTCAGTTATATTTTGCAGTGTTAACTCTACGAATTCTGTGGAACCATTCGACGTTTTATGAAAATGAATTCGTGGGTCCATCTGTGCATTGTTCCAAATACCATTCCCCACAAGATTGGCATCAACCAAAAGCTTCACAAAAAATAGTATTAGTGATTATTGGTCTTTATTTATTATAACACTTATATTTTCAGTGAAATTAACTGTTGAACTGTAATCATTCAGTACGAATTCAAAAGCAAGTCTATGAGCGAAAAGAAACAACTAGAGTCTTGGCAATATATTTTAAAAATGGTTAGAATTTGTCATGAAATTAATGACCTAAGATCATTGAAATAACAGTACATCGATTCTAGAATAGCATCCAAATTCTAGCTAAAGTTAACAATGCCATTTTAACAGCCGTGGATTTTAGTTCTCATAGAAGAATTGCAACCAAGGGAACAAATTCAATCTTACTTTTTTCTTTGGAATTATTAGTTATACTTCTAGTAACTGGAATTTGATAATAAAGCTGGAATATATCTTTATTATATCAGTCATTCGCCTAGTTCTAGTGACAAATAATAGAACAACCATGTATCATGATTTTGTTTATTGAGCGGAAGGTAATGCAATGATAGGGATATTTCTTAGTTCAGCCATCAGCTAGTCTGCTATTAAGTTACCAGTCTTTGGCCATCAATAGTCAAATTATAATCACGAGCTTCATGTGTGTTGATACCCATTTAAATCATAATCGTCCAATTGAATCATCAGAAACATCGAACGTAGTTAATCAATTAACGAAGAGTGGGTGTGACACTGCCTCTGGGGGTCGGGACATGGACCAAATCAAATAGTTGCTATTATTATGGTATAAGGAATAAATATGCCAAGTTCCAAGCACACACTCTGATAAAACTATAATAATATATACTTACATATCTCTTTGTACTATCTGGTAGTTTTCTATATACAAAAATCTCATAGCTTAAATCTATCTTGTCGTACGCCCATTTCAACATTACATCATCTTCAACTTTAACTTTTACAGGCTTTATGTCATTTCTCCATTTGAAGTCTATAGAGAGAGAGTTAAATCGGGTTTAGTGTCCACTCGACAAAAACTATGTCATTTCGGGACTAACACAAGGTTAAATTTTATTTCAATAATTTGATTGTACATAGGGATCTTTAGCAGTGGGAGGAAACCGGAGGACCCAGAGTAAATGGACAGGCGACCATACGCCTTACGGCGTACAGCCGGGGAATAGAAACCACGCCAGTTGACACAATGACAAATCTTATGATACAGCGCACACGCGCTAACCGTTCGGCCATCCACCCCCACCCCCACCAAGTCTATATACAAGAAAACATACTTATAAATGCAGTATGTTAAAATAAATGCAGTATGTTTCAAATCAACTACTTGTAGGTGCTGTTAAATTCAAAATTTCTTACCCAGCACTGAAAGATGTATGTCATTTTGATGCAGTTTTGGTGTCAACGCTAAATGACGTGAATACAGCCCAGTATCGTCAAGCGTTGTATTTAAGATCGTTAGTACCGTCACTGGTCCATTTTTCGTGTATCTTTCTCCAATGTTGTATTTCGAGTCGTCCTCAATAGTTATGTTATTATTCTAGAAAATAATATTTAGATAACGTTTGAATCAATAACCCAACACTATTATAATAGCACATTCGATCATATTGAATGATCACCCAACATTGACGCATTGGTGTAGCTAATCAACACAATTTGTATGAAAATGAATTCAGCTACCCCGAAACCGTATATTTGGATACCAAACGCGGTCATATTTTGACAGGTAATTGAAAATTGACATTTTCCATTCAAACCCGTTGACAATTTTGAATTTTAGGATTTTAATTGTTGATGATCTACCGTGATCAGCATTTCTATTGCAGCAACTGTCCCTACTATCATTATCTGGCGTGGATTATGAGTGCAAACATTTCAAATATTCTGACTTGTCTCGGCGTATCTGTCTTGTTTTTTTTAGTGTAATACAAAGTCGTTATGGCCTCCTGAGTTCGATGTGATTTTCTTGTTTGTACATATGCAGCCGACGGTCAAACCAAAAATCCAATATCGGCTGCATTAGGTCACGTGTTTTCATTGCGTATCAGTATGTATGAAAAAAAATATAACCGTTTATTATTCATTCATCCAACCAGGTCTGTAACAAAAGATGCTACTTTTGATGTCACACAATTTTAAGATGGCTGCGATGACGTCATTCAAGGTCCATAGTGTGGTGGCACTTGTTAATCTCTGATTTCGTCAAAGTGGTGCCTTGATATGTAATATTCCCCAAAGAAGTCTTACACATCCATAATTGTGTACTGTGATTCTGCACTCAAAAAATATCAGCTCATCCAGTGACCGGGGTTTGTTGACAAAAGACTTTCTCGTTCGTTAAAATCTTGGCCGAAGTATGGGATGTGTGTAAATATTAAAACAAGTATACCTTACGTATGATCACGTTCAAATTGTCCGCTTCTAATGACCATATTAACTCAGTCATACAGCCCATAATAACAGATTTGTTGCGTGGATATGGCACCCTTCGTCCTTCCAGATCTAATGTAATCAAATGAATGAAT
Organism: Patella vulgata; assembly: GCF_932274485.2. Taxonomy (NCBI): domain Eukaryota; kingdom Metazoa; phylum Mollusca; class Gastropoda; family Patellidae; genus Patella; species Patella vulgata. The sequence goes on from NC_065879.2 coordinate 91,355,255, forward strand.
GTAATGGAGTTTTATGGCACGTCAGCTCATATCGGGCTATCATATCGTGGATAATGTGAGATACACTATACGCAATGTACATAAATAAAACCAAATATCACAGAATATTAAATAATTAAAAATATAAATCATGTACACAAAAAAATGAGAAACATGATATATATGTTAGTACGCTATCATGTAGCTCAGGTTTAGGAAATAACTGACTCACTGACTGGCAAATGTAGTACATTAAGAAACTTGCATTCAATCAAAATGTGCTTATTTATTAAAAAGGTCCCGTCTTCATTAGCCCAGTTTAGGAGCAGAACAGTAGGACGTTAAACCCCATTTCATTTCATTTAAAAGGAATCAAAGGTGTTCAGATTCTCGTTGAAGGTTTCGCTTCTAGATTGAAATGTATTCCAGAAAATAAAACGCTGCAGATTTGCACACGCAAAACAAAACCCAAATTAGCCCCTTTTAAACTAGTTCTGGAAAAAATAATTAAGCAAAACTGGCAAAAGACGGAACCCCTTTCCAACAATATTTGATGAATTCAGTAACTCGGTAGAGTGTATAAATTACGCATACTAATATTAAGTATTGATTGAACTTACCAGCTATCCAAATTAAACTTACAATGACCAAAACAAAGACGTTCATCTTTATCCTGTCAACAGTTGAACTGATTAATTAATTTTATGTTTAGTGTTTTATTTGTGACTATTTCAATTGATGTGTTGTGTAACGGAATAAAGTTTCCGGTTTACTTTTTGTAAAATATACGTTCATATGATGTATTTTAAATATGGTTCACCCTTAGATTTGTTTCGTTTCAATGTGTTGTGGGGAACATAATATACGTAAAATTGAATTGCGATTAGAGTAGCCCCGAAATGAATATTTAAACTATTGACATGTACATTTTTCAACCACACGAATGGGACACTGCCCATTAATTAAGCATTGCTCATCTAAACATATATTACCCGGACGGTTGTCTTTGATTAACCGCGATGGCCCAGTAAGTAAGACGTAGGCTCGCTAGCCAGGAGGTCCCTTGGTTTGATCCCAGTTCATCTGCATTCTCCGGCGTGGCACTTCCGTGTGTCAGCGATTCAAGAATATATAGCGCCTAGCCATGGACAACCTATAGTCGTTTGGATGGGACAAAAAACTTGTTCCCGCCTAGACATTGGAGTACGCGTAAATAACCCTTGGCAGAAGGAATTCTATATAAGAGTAGACACAAACTAGAACATTTCGGGACTAATGTGTTCATTACCCACAATCGGAGCAGAACAATGGGACTTTAAATCCATTTCATTTCGACTGTAGCCCATAAGTTAAATTAACTATAAACACACATTTCCCTTATCTGCCAACTGTTAGGACTTAAGTGACGGTGGGTTGGTTTTGCTAAAATGCCATGTGCCAAAAATGCGTCTTTTGGTCGAAATTGAAGGTTTCCTTAAACATCTGAATCGCATGCCCTAATATACTATAACATTTATCCCACGCACTATATTTTAAATTATCACCACCACTTGATAAACGAACCCTATTGATGTTGAGCATTTCTTCCAGTGCTACCGCGCCTTACACAAAAGAGCTATATCAATCAAATTAGCCGATCGGCGTCGCGGAAAAGCCGTAAGACAAAGAAAACAGTCACAAGTTAAGTCTTGACATTTGTGTCGAGTTGATACTAAACCCCTTTCCCCTCTCTCTTTTATCACAACATTTCTATCGTGTATCCTTCGGGATTTAAAATGCATTTCAACCTCTTTAAAAATATGGGTTTGGTCATTTTGTCTTAACATGAGCGGATCGGTTCAATGTGTGGATTACAAAAGAATGTGTTAAATGGGCCACATTGCTATAGCCTATTCGTAACGGATTTCAATCTCACCAGGTGCGTGTCCAGAGAAAGGGAGGAGGCAGGTTGTCTGTCTCACCCTGCTGTTAGTAAGAATATTTTTTTATCTTCTGCATTCATGGAAATAACACCGTTTTGGCTCTGGATTCAGAAATAGTAACTCCAACTTGCCCCCCCACCTCCCTTCCTCCCCCCCCCCCACGGCCCACTACTACCCTTCTCATCCAGGTATCTAGATAATTTATTTGGCGCAAGCAAAAACTTATTTTCGTTTATGAAGTTCTCAGATCTTATTGACATATCTGCCACTTAGATTTCCCAGTCTCTAATCTTACCGATATATCTTTCACTCATATTTTCACCCTCTATATTTGTGCACCAGACGTCATAGAGATCGGGCAGAAAATTAACACAAATTAAAATTGCTTCAAGTCAAGTCAAAAAGTTATTCCATACTAGTTATGTGTCCAGTTCGTTTCAAAACGCTGGGCAGAATGGTGGATATGTAAGTGTTTTGTAAGGCAATGCTTAAAATTTGTTTTATTCAAACAAGACTCGACACGTGCTATTTAACATTTCAGATAAGATATACACAGCTTAACTTTTAGAAAGTCAGAAGTAATTAACTTGTGATATGATTACTATATCGTATTATTATGTATTAACTTCAATGTTTATCCCAATTTCACTATGCATACTTCCCCTGTCAGTAACACACAACACGTGTTACTAAAGCTAGTATCAATCTTAAAAATAAAATTTACAACAATTACAAGACGTCATTGTTTAAAGCATTGTCGTCATTCGGAATAATTAAGGAACAATCATGTTTCTATCACATAGTTAGTGTAGTGTTGAACCAAAATCAAATTTGGGATTTAATTATATTTATTTAACACATGAACATATTAAATGCATACGTAATAAACACTTAATACATGCGGCTATTTTTAATTTTCTATCAAAAGCATACCATATAACACAACGCCGTATTTAAAAGAATTTACGTATAGGGACGATACAAGGGGAGCTAAGGGGATAAGATGTGATTGTAAATTAATATTAAAGCAATTAATAGAAAGCAAATCCGCAGAATGTAAACTGAAACAATTGCACATTTCTATCCAGTAGCCTCTCGCTCCTGAAAACAAACAATACAACGATAACGATCAACATATACACGTTGATATTTTGACTTTAATTATGTTGTTATGAAGGATGTGGAGGGGCAATAAGAGTTATCTTAATTTTACATATCTTAAGCATGCTAGTAATAAAAATATACATAATAATTTAACTAAAATTAAGTCACAATACAGCAACTCTTTAAGCCTGTGTGTCTATTGTATTGTATCAAACTTCGTTGTTGCTCTCAGCATTTTGTTGCAGTGTCTTCAGTGGAATACTTGAACCGTTCTGGAATAAATACAAGTAAATGTATTGATGAGATTAACGTTCTACTTTGCAGTTCCGGCTGGGAAACTAAAGACGGACATTCGCCATGCCGTGTGGTCTTGGTGATTGTTCCCTGACATCGGCGATACGGCCTACTCTTGTATCGATCAAAAGAAACATTTTAATAAGGAAAACATTAAATTATTATTAAAATACATGAATGGACATTAAACCTAACAACGGCGGAATTGGGGAACAAAATAAGCACACCGTCTTTGCAACATCATATACTATATTATATTTTCTTACCTTATCTTCAGCTTTTTTCCTCTGTTTTATACAATTACGCAATTCTAAAAATAGACAATTACATGTTTAGCTGTGTTGTGTTTCAACAGTTCGAATCAATAGAAAACAAAAATTAAGACAAAATATAAAACGTTATCTTAGAGAACATGCATGTAGAGTCATATTAAGTTGAGATGAGCAAATTGACTGGTATTCACTTGTTAGCAAGACGTTGACTAATTTTGTTACGCAAGATGTTGCACCTATACAACGGAGTCAAATTCCAGAGATCATAATTAAGCGAACTGAGCGTTTGACAGTGAAGGAAATCTACGCCGTGCTTATCAGTCAGCGGCCTTATTAAATAATAGTTACATTTCCTTGGATATCATCGCATCTATTTTATTTTGCGGAACACTCCCAAAATCCTTAATTTTAATTATAATCGCACTAAGACCACGTGGTGTGGAATTAAAACTACCTAGTGATTTTTCATAAGTGTTGGTGATTGCGAAGATTATTCAACGTGCATCACCAGTTTCCTTATTAGTACCGAATCTCACTGTCATAAATTATGGTATTTTCCAAAATTTCTAAATGAACCAAAAAGGCCGTGGTTATGAAATGTGAAATCGCTTTAGACGTCATTCTAATTCATAGAGTAAATGAGAGTCAAGACTGAATCGCGAAGGCACCTAAAACACACCAAACACTTCATAAATGGACCTTTTCTAAATCAATTGCTTAAACAAAGGCTTACTTTCTCTGTTCCGCCACATTACTACTGCTGCTACTACGACTGCAACAATAAACAACACCCATAATATGATGGCTGCAACTTCCCCATTATGTAATCTAGAATCATCTGTTTTAGTGCGTCGCTTTTCCGTCCGGGTCTGTTTCTCTAAAACTGAACCAAGATAATTCCAACATCATAATTTTAACAATGAAAGGTCTTATCGGCCATATTCCGAAGATTGGTTATTCCGTTTTCAGAAACTGTAGAGTGTTTACTGGTTGAAAATGTTTGCGGGATCCTGACTAGACGATCAATCCCTAAATGAAAGGACCACTTGCTCTGTGAAATATCGTTGTTTGAATTGCGCTAGGTTTACTCCTTCGGAATAGCAGAAATAACCCAGTACGTGGGGAGAAAAATAATTCATCTTAATAAATAGAGGATATTTGTCGTTTTAGAGTTAATAACATATTTTATTGCATCGAGAAGCAAGAAAACTTATATTTTCACGAATGCGTAGCATGAGTGAAAATATAAACGTTTTCTTGCTTAGAGATGAAATAAATAAAATTCACGAGTTATATTTGATATCTTTAGAACCTACTCATACACAGCTAACATTTGAAGCGAGGGAGAGAGTAAGAGAGATGGGGTTTAACGTCCACTCGACACAAACTAAGTCATTTCGGGACTAACATATTGTTTAATTTTATTTCAATTATTCGGTTGGGCGTATGGGTCTTTAGCAGTGGGAGGTAACCGGAGAACCCGGAGAAAACCCATGAGGTTGGACAAGCAATCCTACTCCTTGTCACGTGCAACCGAGAATTCGAAACCACGCCAGCTGACTCAATGACAGGCCTTATGATAAAAGGCGCACGTGCTAACCATTCGCCCCTAAGTCATTTCGGGACTAACATATTGTTTAATTTTATTTCAATTATTCGGTTGGGCGTATGGGTCTTTAGCAGTGGGAGGTAACCGGAGAACCCGGAGAAAACCCATGAGGTTGGACAAGCAATCCTACTCCTTGTCACGTGCAACCGAGAATTCGAAACCACGCCAGCTGACTCAATGACAGGCCTTATGATAAAGGGCGCACGTGCTAACCATTCGCCCCCCCCCCCCCAACATCTGAAGCACAAACAGCTGTATAACATGAGACTTGCCTTTCAGTATAATGATATTTGAACTTTGATGTTGATTAGGAAAGATAATGCGACACTTATAGCCATAATTGAAGTCCCCTGTGGATGCATTGCGTAACTTAACAGTAATCTGCCCTTCTATGTCACTGGCAACATGTCGTTCTGTTATATTTAAAGTAAGCCTATTTGTATCATTATCTAATGATGATACAAATTCTTCAGCATGCCAATATCCAATTGAATCAACCTGTTAAACAAAACATTAAATTTGATAATAGGTAACAGTTATTCCCTGTACAATTGCAGTAGTAATTTTACAAGGTTTCGGCGAGTACCATCTCTATATGGTCCATCCTTCAGAACAGCAAGTTGTAACAAAACCGCGTACAACGTTTACAGCGACGGTAACTTTTACGGAATCCTTGAATTTCATTAGCTATCTTCAATAATAGCCCCACAAGCCAGTAATTTTTTAAAACAAAGTTTTACGCACTGAACGGCAGTTTTTAGAGCGCTGATTGGGTTTGTCCTCTTGTAACCCTTACCCCAAATCAAGATATCGATATGCTTTGTTTGTCCCATGATGACACTAATACTTGAAATCAATCGGTTTCTCAAGAATTTTTAAAAGGGATGCCACGCTTGAAAGCAAGGTTGCTGAAAGCCGAATATTGGTCGGATTCGTCATTTCAAATAAAGGAATCATAGTTCGTATTTTCAAAACCAGATTGAAAAAAATATGGATGAAATTGAACCAAAATGTAAAATCTTTGCGCATTCGAAACGAGTATTAGTTGCCCTATATAACTTTGGATGTTATGTGGTGTCATTAATCCTAATACCGCTTTGTCAAAAATGAAACGATTAAAATCTGGAGACTCTATCGCGCTCAGTAGGTTTAACACTTAACATCAAAACTGTTCGCCCTTTATGACCCCTTCACACTCTATCATGTTGGCAAGAGGTTCTGCAGGATTGGTGTGAGTTTAGCCTATGATTGGAAAGTTGAGAAATGTTGAATGGATTGTGCAATTTTATTACCAAAATGCTTCACACAAAAAAACAACACCAAAAAAAAACCTGCATTCACAAGCCCATGTGGGCGTACATAAATGTGTATGTAAACATAAATACTCCTAGACATACCTTTGGGTTTGTTGCTTTCATACGAGTAAGGAATACCATAAGTGCAGGATATGTATATCTATATCTCCATACAAATGTAACATCTTCTTGGGGTAAAGATTCCATAATTGGGGTGTCGGGGAATATTAGTTGTTCTGTAATATAAGACATGAAAGTAACATTAATACTGGTTTTATACAAAACGCCATGCAATGCTGCTGAACAAATCATGCCGAGAGAGAGCTTCTACCAAGAAAAAAGCAAAATACAAATGGGTCAAGTTTCAATGTTTTTCTGTCTGTAAACTATTTCATTTAGTTTATACTCTCATAAGAAGCATTACGAAAAACTTACTTTCTGTTAGAGACACAGGTTCACTATTCTTAGAGCAGCCATCTTTGAATTCTAATTGTACCATGTATATGTAAATCAGATCAACCATAACGGTATAGTTAACCATCAAATTCAGTGTAAATGTTCCATCTTCTCCTTTTGTCCGCTGAACTGACATTCTTATTTTACTTTTGATCGTGGTTTCATCGTCATTTTCCCAAACAAAAAGATCTTGCTGTAATAAAAGAAATGTATATGGTACAGTATTTCAACGTTCTAAACAGACACCACTATAAAGTGGAGCCATATTTGCTTTATGGAGATCCCGTGTCTGATCCATTTGTTGACCAAGAAATTTCATCCGGATTTTCCGGCATGGTTCCTCTTGTCAGTGATGCAGGATGGAGGGGTCTGGGGCGAAAACCGTGGCCCTATGTACACATTGGAGTGCTCATCTAAGAACCCCTAGTCGTTGGAATTCGATATAATAGTAGGTCGTAGCGCGGCTGTCAGGGCAAATGTTCCCCCATAGCACACTATATGGTGCATGTCCGTCGTCATTAGCCCAATCGGGGTAGAACAGTAGGTCGTTAAAACCGATTTGATTTTATTTCCATGATAAAGTAAAACCGGTAATGAGTGTCGCTGTTTATTTTCAAAATGGGATTACAGTGAGTAATTCGGGGTGTCATTATGTATAAAGCTGACTTACTTTGTTAGGGCTCCGGAGAATTGTAGCCTTATATCATCGTAAGAGCCTACGTCGAAATAATATTAATCGGGATTATTCCAAATTAAACGAAACATAAACTTTACCTCAGTTTTCTATGACCCCAGCTAACAAAACACAGCAGATAACCACCCGAAGTAAAGTGTATTGCAAGATTAAGATGCCAATCAATATGCGAGAATGACACTAAAGTTGCCCAAGGTGAGATGGAGTCAGAAACCCGAACTCTTTTCTTCAATATGCTCACAGAAACTCACCCAATTTCATTATAGTGTGTGACTATATATTGCACACCGACAATACCGATGATACACACGCTGTCAGCTCTGAACAAACAGAACCAGCTTGCACGAAAGACGACCATCTACAAGCAACATCGCCGCTTGCGTCTTACAGTTCCGACTAATATCGATCCCAGAAAAAGATTTTCGGCTATCAATATCTGTTCTCGGTAGGATCTGTAAGCAGTGGGTCGCCTGGAAACCTTTGACAAGTGATTCGTGGGGTGTAAGGTACGCAAGCACCAGTCTTGACATTGTCTGACAACTGCTATACCGGTCTGTCACATTGCATAAAGTTTTTTGCGGTAACCACAAACGGTTCCATAATACAATGTGTGCACGGGTGGAGTTGTTAGGTGTCTATGTCTGACCTGCAGGCTAAATCATCTGTATACCCATCCTGTCACGTGCCTTTCAAAAGCATGTGGTGGGCCATTGTCTTTGAACTAGTTGCTTAGTTATTCGAACTTTCCAAGTTATATTGTTTTCGTAGTGTTGGAATGACCTACCATAACACCGTTGTGCCGGTATATTCGAATCCTATGCGGTATATTGCCATCGAGTTGATATTTCCATATTATAGACACACCGTCACCCACAACAACAGTCTTGGTATCAATTTTAGTTTTCCACTGGAAATCTAGTTTGAAGAAAAAAAAAACATGTTGAGATTCCTGTACTTAATACCGAGAGTCGACTCCCAAGCTCGGTCATTTACAATAATATTTACCAAATGATTTCAGTTCTCTTCTCGGTCTTTGGTTCTTAGTTGACCGTGCATCGACTGCACATAATTATATCATTTCACATTACATGCCAGTCAAAATACTACACGTGGTGCTATCTCCACAATCCTCCGAGATAATAATTCTAAAGTTACGTCCTGTCTGGACGGAGAAAAATATGGACTTGATGTAACGGGAATTGAAAATTTTGGGATACCCTTAGGTGCAGGATTCCACGCTTATATAATTATATGATGACCGATTACATTATTATATAATTATATGGTCAACGATTACATTATTATATATTTTTTTCTGGTCAACGATTACATTATTATATATTTTTTTCTTTATAACGAAATATTAATTCGTTAAAACGAAATAGTAATTCGTTAAAACGAAATAGTAATTCGTTAAAACGAAATATTAATTCGTTAAAACGAAATATTAATTCGTTAAAACGAAATATTAATTCGTTAAAACGAAATATTAATTCGTTAAAACGAAATATTAATTTGTTAAAACGAAATATCAATTCGTTAAAACGAAATATTAATTCGTTTAAACAAAATAATTAATATGTTGTAACGAAATAATTAAATCGTGTTAATTAAAATTTCGTTGTAACTAATTATAAAGAAATAATTAATACGGTTTAACGAAATAATTAATACGTGTTAACGAATTAATATTTCGTTGTAACTAATTAATATTTCGTCTTAACGAAATAATTATATAAGAATGTAATCGTTCAACATATAATTATACAAGAGTGGAATCGTGCACTTAAGAGGGGCCCGTACAGTTGCCTGTATGACGATTACAGTGTAACTCCAGACGGAAAGGTGGTGTTACGCGGTTATCACTACAAATTTGAAGAGTGTCTGTTTTGGGCAAATGGATGTGTGTATGTTTGCATGTTTGGTTGGAGGGAAGCCTGGAAGATATACAAATATGCGTGGGCGTTTAAAAATGAAGCGTGGACCATGAGCGAATAAACACAATGAATAAGAATGGAGTTACGGATACCTGAAATACTAAGATTGATATCTGTATATTCTTTAGTAGAATCTATCTGACATCTATAAAACCCAGCATCTTCCAATGTAACATTCCTTATAGTTAATATCGTTTTACTATCATGGGTTTCGTGAATTCTGTATTTCTCGTTGTTTTGCAACTGTTGATTTTGCTAATAATATAATAAATTTAGAAGGCGATGTAAACATATACTACCCAAAAGAAGTTAAGGGTCAAACCTTTTTTCTACCAGGTAATTGCCTATGCACATATCAGATATATATATATACTATTCAAAAAAAGTAGGGGATATTTGATTTTTAAGTGTTATTAAAGTCACCTAATGAAACTGACGAAGAAACAAATGACAAAATGAAATGAATTTCACATTCATCGATTTATTCCAAATGATCGTTAGACTAAGTAAGGCACAGACTGACCATTATAAGGGTAAAATGATACCCGGGGTCAAACAGCAAAGTTACCACAGCATCACAACCAAGTCAGTAACGGGTAAATCCTCCTCTGTTTGCCAAACAAGCATTGATCCGACGTGGCATACTCCTAATGAGACGTCTAAGGTCATTTTGGTCCAGATTGTCCCATTCCTGTTGCAACGCAGCAGCAAGTTCTTGGACATTGGCAGGACGTTGTTGACGTTGACGTAACCTCTGTCCAAGCATGTCCCAGACATGCTCGATGGGGGAGAGGTCGTGACTCAGTGCTGGCCAAGGTAATGTGGTGATGTTCTGTTGTTGGAGGTAACCTGTAACGATCCTGGCCCTGTGACATCTTGCGTTGTCATCCTGGAAGATGAAACGGCGGCCATGACGTCGTGCGAACGGCACAACATGGACTGCCAAGATGTTGTCCCGGTAGTACTGGCCTGTAACACGCCCTGCAACAACGTGTAAAGCCGTTCTTCCAGCAACAGTGATGCCTCCCCACACCATAACAGAACCACCCCCAAATCGATCATGTCTGATGACGTTAACTGTCCAAAAAATCAACAGTGAACCTTGACTCATCTGAAAACATCACATTGCTCCAGCGTCGATTATCCCAGTGTTGACGATCCCTACACCAACGACGTCTTGCCTGAATGTGATGATCTCTCAAACAAGGGATCACGCGAGGACGTCGGGCGCGAAGGTGACCCCTATGCAGTCGATTCCGAATCGTCTGGCCACTCACTCTCACACCAGTGTCTGTTTGAAGACGAGCGCTGATCTGATTTGCTGTGATGACACGATTTCTCAAGGCCAAGGTACGGATAAATCGATCCTGGGCTTGAGTTGTCGCCCTTGGTCGACCTGAGCGTGGTCTGTCCTGTACAGATTGTGTATCACGGTATCTGGACCATAGCCTGCTTATGACAGACTGAGAAACATTCATCGTCCGCGCCACAACCGCCTGTGTTGTGCCGATCTGTAGCATGCCAAGGGCACGTAACCTTTCATTTTGGGTAAGCCGACGCATATCAAAATTTGTTTTCTGGTCACTAAAACAATTAAACTGATGTTTCCACCCTGGAATTCAATGCCACAATGACTGTAACATTCAAAGTCAGGGTCGTGCAAATCTTGGGTTGGACCCCCATGATGATCCCAAGCATCACCTGCATTCCATGCGGTAGCTATTGGTGCGTTTGGGCGTCACATGTAACTGGAAATGTTTCTTCTGTTAGGTTCTATAGTGACTTTTTTCGTAGTCATTTGCATATTTTAGTATTATGCCCCCAAAATCAAATATCCCCTACTTTTTTTGAATAGTATATATAAAATTATTGGCGGAAATCGTGTCAAAATTGGTTCACGATATCCTGACGACAAAACCTGTGTACAAGGCATATGTCATTATAAAAAAAGCGATTTTGACAGTCTCCTTAGAAACCATAAACTGAAACTCAAAACAAGGCTCCACAAAATTGTTTGTATCGCCCAAACGCAGTAGGGTACGACTTTTTGGAGTTGATTATGTCCTTGCACGTGCACTATGCATTTTCTATAAACAGTTTTGGCATAAAAAATACTTCCATGACCGTGCTGCTCTCAGTTGAAATTTCAACATGGTCAGACGTCAGCTGAGTGAACTTGAGAGAGGAAGACCCATTGCATGGCTTCAACAGGGTTTTACACGGAGGTACAGAGAATCGGTTGTAGCCAGCGTTTCCAGGCAACCAATTTAATTCAGAATCCCCCACGATCTGGTAGGCCAACATCAACGTCGCAACGCCAAGACCGGCATGTCATTCAAATGGCCTTACGTCAGCGCGTTGTTACAGCGAGATGTCTGAGAGATGAACTGCGAAATGCAAGTGGTGTTCAGGTATCGGACCAGACCATAAGAAATCGTCTGCGAGCCCACAACATTCAAACTCGACGCAGGAGGTTCGACCACCTCTTCTTCAACGTCATAGGGCAGCACGTCGTGACTGGTGCACACGTCATAGAGACTGGAGACGGCGACAATGGGGGCGGGTACTCTTCACTGATGAGTCCCGATTTGCATTACAGTTCAATAATGGCAGACTTCGCATCTATAGGCGGCAAGGAGAAAGATTTGCTGATGTTAACGTCATCGCTTTGGAGGTGGTACGGTAATTATGTGGGCTGGAATTTCGGTACATCACAGGACTCCTCTTTTCGTCGTGCAAGGAAATTTGACGGGTATCAGGTACAGAGACGAAATTTTACAGCCTTTTGTCATCCCAATTCTTCGTCAAATTGGAGCAGGTTCTGTTCTTCAAAATGACAATGCTAGACCGCATAGAGCACGAGTTGTTAATGATTTTCTCACCCACAATGGTATTGAACGAATGGATTGGCCTGCATACTCTCCTGACTTGGCACCAATTGAGCATGCATAGGATGAGTTGGGCAGACGTGTGAGAGACAATCATAGGCAACCTGATAATCTTCACGAATTGGAGCAATTCCTTCAGGCAGAGTGGCATGCCATTCCCCAGATGTTTTTTCGACGTCTGATCGACAGCATGCCTCGTCGTTGTGTCGACTGCTTACGAGCACGTGGTGGTTTCACTCGTTATTAACAAAGTTATAGAATTTGACTCAGTTTTGTTGGACCTCATTATGCTCAAAATGGCGAATTTTCATCAGATCCTCAGAATAGTTGTGTATAAAAAGTGCATATGCTTTGCATAACAGACTCAACATTGAGACATATTGAACTCATTCTGACCAAAAGTGTGCTTAAAAGTTTTGATTTACATGTTCCCTGTGTCTAATAAAACGTCAAACAAAAATAAGTGGTTGACCCTTAACTTGAGTAGTATATTACAAAATACACAGGTGTGAAGTACATTTATCCTTAAACATCCATTGATATAAATAACTGGTTTATATGTTTATTGATAATGTCATTATAGGCACGATACATTTGAATTTAAAGAACTGGCATGTAAGCGGTCGGTGTTTTTCGGGGTTTAACTGTTAACCAGCAGGATCTAGTACTAGCTTGCAATACCATGACGAGAAGTAATGACATGTATTAAGTGCGATACAGGTTTTGATTTCGCTTTAAAGAACACAGATATACATATATCAACTGGTGACCGAGAAAGTTCCGGGATTTTTTGTGTAATAGTTTTAATACACATATACACATATATCAACCAACCTTGGTAATAGATGTCTTGTAATCTTGTTTGTCTAATCTCCAGATTAGCGAGGCGTCACAGCCAACTAAAGGTGAATCAGATTTTTCTGAAGTGATTTTCAGAGCCAAACAACCTACATTGCACATGTATATATGTCAACACTAATTTAATAAATGGTTCCTTGAAACAGAATTATATGTTCTTGGGCATGGATTTGAAATAACCAGAAAAAAACATATCATTTAAGAAGCTTTGAAATCGTTGGAAATAAACCAAATGCAATTAATGTCATATTCAAATATCTACATACACGAATTGAAATATTTGGACAATATTAGGTATCTTAAAACGACTACGCCCTAGCGATTTGTAAATGTTGCTGTATATTCAAATCACTGTCAAAATAAACCCCATTTTCAACAAACCGGCGACAGCTTAAAATAGCGTGTTATAATTAATGTGTAAAACGTTATTTACCTTGTAGTAAAACTAGGCACACCAATGGGAAATGCAAGTAAACGCAACTTTTCATGACACTGGATGCATTTGAAAGAGAGAAAAAACATACCATAAACTAATAGTACATTAATCATCTAGAAGATAAATTGAAATATGAAACATCAACATTGACTCGTGTGTGTGTGTGTGTGTGTGTGTGTGGAAAAGGGGGGGGGAATGAAAAAGCTGCTCATGGGAGTCCGTACCTTCGGTAACGATTTACGTTTACGACTTCTAATTAGGCGGATATGTTAAGTGGGACAAATTTGGGAATTTCCACTTTATCTTTGGCGGGTATATGCTAAATAGGACTAATTTGGGAGTTTGCAATTTATCTTCCAAACTACCTGTTTGGTTTTCGGCCCAATATGATAGCAATTGTACTTATTCAGATTTTTTCACAGTTTGACTTCGGGCGAAGGACAGTGGTTAATCGTTTCGGATGGTAGGAAAACCCGAATTCTCGCGGCCGTTGAAATTTGATATAAGAGTTGGTCGCTTTCCAGGCACAATTTCCCAAGTAGCACACTATTTGGCGATGCTGGTTTCCATTAGCCCAGTTGGTGCAGAATAGTAGTATATGGAAGACCAAACAGCTCTTTATTCAGTGTTCTTAATTCTTAGTTCTTCTTAATTCGTAGTCTTTAATTCTTATTTCTTCATTTGTTGTATTTCGACATTTGTACTATAAACTTCACATTGTATCTTATATTTGTTTTACAAATCGATCATTAACTTCTCATATCAGATTTGTTTATAGTATTTTTTAAATTCTAATTGTAGTTTAATATACAGAATAAATTTATTTTAGGAAACAAATAAATAGCCCACTTTTACATTTCAGACAACGAAAAACAAATCTCAAACAACAAATTTCCATATACAAATCTTGCAAAACATTTCACCAAAAACATTTCTTCAAAAACATTTTTCGAAATTCATCAAACCGGAACATCATGACGACATGAGTGGAAATCAACCTGGCATGCAATAAATCACCAGCCAATAATGGGGAATCGAGCAAGCACTGTGTACGAAAAATCGAACGATGCCCGTGACTATAGTGAAATCACGTTTCTGGTATTGCTATTCCGTAGAGTTATGTTTCTATATACATAACTGAATTGGTTAAGGCGATCCAAAAAAAATAAATAAATAAATAAATTGAAAGTAGTCTATTTTTAGTAACTAGGTATGTAAATATAAATGTGCCAGAAAATAATTTAAAAAGTTGTACGATACTAAACTGCATTAATTGATAGAAACTGGGCCTGTGTGTGTGTGTGTGGGGGGTCTTTCCAGTCGAAATACGGACCAACAAAACGACATTCCAGATATCACAATGAATACCACCTTTTCCAAAATGTAAATCATATCCTGACACATTCAGATTTACATACCTTAAAAATTCAGGTCTTGATATGAAATTCCTAATGTTTTTCATTTATTGTAGGAAAATATTTTAATGTCCTTTTCAAAAATGTAAATTATTTTCTGGCACATTGACGTACCATAAACAGATCGAATTCAAATCGCACTGAACGCCATTCAGTGAATGCAGTTAATCGTTTAATTCTTCGCCGTAAAGTATTTTTCTATCGCTCTTTCAATATGTATATATATTAGTTATTCCCTGGCACATTCAGGATTACTTAAAATACAGATGTGACGTCATCCTTTGATGTTGGCGTACCATTATTTCAAATATTCGTAATAGTGCAACTAGTTAAAATATTGAACCCGGGTGACGTATATCATTGCAAAGCACGCGCAAGTGTCTGTGTTCTAAGTTGTTTAATGGTCTCGAGTTTAAGACATTGCGTAATATATTGTAAAATCACTCAGGCCACACGACCCTCTTGTTGTTACAATATATTACTTAATGGCACGCTCTCGACCATAAAACAATACATAATTTAGATGACATAGGGCACTCTTTCGTTTGAGAAAAGAAATATGCTGGCATCAGACAAAACCTAATTACTGAAAATAGACCACTTTCAATTTATTTTCTTTATCGAAGGCCCGGCCGATTATTCATACCACGTACGTCACGTAGTTTTAGTGTAGCCAAAGCACGCGCAAGTGTCTGTGTTCTAAGTTGTTTAATAGTCTCGAGTTTAAGACATTGCGTAATATATTGTAAAATCACTCAGGCCACACGACCCTCTTGTTGTTACAATATATTACTTAATGGCACGCTCTCGACCATAAAGCAATACATAATTTAGATGACATAGGGCACTCTTTCGTTTGAGAAAAGAAATATGCTGGCATCAGACAAAACCTAATTACTGAAAAATAGACCACTTTCAATTTATTTTCTTTATCGAAGGCCCGGCCGATTATTCATACCACGTACGTCACGTAGTTTTAGTGTAGCCACGGTCATCAAGCGATTTTCTTATTGTATATATATATATATTTGCTCGTTTTCCCGCTGATTACGTCATATTGTTCCGGTTCGATGAATTTCGAGAAATGTTGTTGGTGAAATGTTTTGCAAGATTTGTATTTGGAATTTGGAAACTTGTTGTTAGAGATTTGATTTAAGTTGTATGTCTCTGATGAAAAGTAAATGTATCTATTCTTCATATTAAACTACAATTAGATTTTAAATAATACAACTGTTTTTAGGATACAAAATGTCAATTTTAGTGCACACATGTCGAAATACGGCAACAAATGAAGAATTAAGAATTGAGGACTATGAATAAAGAACACTGAATAAAGAGCTGTTTGGTGTTCCATAGGAGTACGTTAAACCAGATTTCAAATCGTTTCTTTTATCTTTGGCTGGCGTACAATTGGTTTGGATACGCAGCAGGTATTCACATTGTATCTACTTGCAACACTAGATCTAACTGTATTGTTTTAACAATCGACCATCTATAGAGTGCCCTCGGTAACAGTAAAATAAAAAGGTGTTGCGGTTTGACGGAATTTTGCTGATGGTATTCAAGGCACCCAAGAAAACTTCACATGTCAAATACAGTACAATTCTAGTTTAAAGTAGCTAAGTCTCTAACTCAATATCATCAAAAATCTTCGACATTGAAAACACGAATTATTTGTCAATTCAAATCAACATTGGTCTTGTGATCTTACAGGGAAAAGATGAGCTTCTGATATCCATTATTCAAGACAAAATAAACATTTTACCATTGGTACTCGAATCGTGTACCATAATGCGTTTCAGTGCCATTTGGAACAAGGGACTCAAAAAACAGGGCTAGACATATTCCACAAGTCATGTCAAATGGTGACGCTATATTCTTATCTGGAGAGCATGCGCAATAAATACCATCGGTGTAGACTGGAAAACCCAGACGCTAAAGATCGTGATTCAGATGAGACTTCTGGCGTATTTCGCCGAACATAACTGATTAGAAATTACAGTAAAAACAGAAACGATTGAATGTAAATCAGTTTATATACATTCATATTACGTTATTATATGCGTTGCGACCCATTTTTGTCAATTTCTAGGTCCCAAATATTAGCAATTTAGCTCCTTTAAAATATGACATATTTGTTCTGGTTGATGTGGCGCTAGTACATTCACATATTGACGACTTTGTTCGGTCTAGATCTGCCATTTGCCTTGTGAACATTGAAATAAGCTACAGTGAAACCCCGGGTTTGGAACTAAGAAATGTCTCTCAATGTTTCAATTTTGACTATGCTCAAGACTTCATAATTGATAGAAACCACAAATAAATAAAAGCTGTGCATACTTTTAAACAAAACTGTATTACTTCTTCATTTCAATATTACTAAACACTAGCAGTTAACGACCAGTATAAAACAAATATGTTGTATTAAGACCAATTAATCTCAATTAATCTACAAATATTTAAGATGGTTACTTACAAGTTATACATTTTCGTGTGTTAAGTTGTATAAAGGCTTCGTGAATGATATTGTCGGTTTATTATACACGCCTACGACCGTTACTCATACCATTGTATTTAGGCTTTCCATTGATATGCATGTATATTTTTAACTGTGAATCTATCTTGTCAGAACATGTTGAAAATAATCTAAACGAAAGGTGAATAACTGCTAGAGTGGAAATTAGATCTAATTTTATGAAACAATTCTGTACCCATTTCCATCGAACACAAAAAAAACCCCACTATACATCCGGTCATTTTTACACATGGGTAGATCACTAATTTGATACATCAAAGTCAAACAAACGTTTGGTAGATGTGTAAATTCTTCAAATGAAAAGAGGTATCCGGTGTTCTAATACGGTTAAGCCTACCCTGTTTTACACACTACACCGTCATTACATATAGACTCATTCAATGTCAAGTGGGTCAGGGGTGCGAAATCGGCCTGCATAAGAACACACTAGAAACTGTGCAAAATTTGTGGGCTGTAGCTTGAACATTTACTGCGATACGGTCATTTGAGTTTTATGATTTACCGATAAGTTTTCGAAACAAAATATATATGGGTCCTTCCATGTCAAGTCGGTCAATTTTCAGAAAGTTGGGATTTGACATTTTTCAAACGTTGTTATCTACCACCTCCGGTTGTATCCAGATATCACCCACAATTATTTTCCTAGGTTATGTTTGATTATCAGGTAATATGAATTCCCAGGAAAATACAATATGTACTACACCCTTTTCTATTAACATTAATACTATTCTGATATGCCTTGAAGGGTTTGGTGTCTTTCTTTATGTTGACAAGTTTTAAATATGTTGTAAGTCTACAAGCATGTAGAAAACCCAACACGAGTAATAAGTCTGTCTAAATTCTCTTCAGCACCGAGCAACCATAACTGTTTGCATCTCTGTTCGGTTGTAAATGAAACGAAATTCCAGGGTTTGATAATTTACTTCAAAGTATCAATTACACCCCATACCAAAAATAACACAAGAAATTTGTGTTTGACCTTAAAATATTATATTAAGAATCTAACACTGACTGCAGGGTGACCTAACCGTAAAATATTACCCAGATTTTATCGTGCTTTTATAAAATTCAAACTCGATTCTAGTTGTATTGTGTATGGGTCGGCACTATATATAGGGTATTTAACTCAAAGTTCTGGACACCACCTCCACCAAGGACAATCCGTTTTAATTAATGTTTTGATGGATGTTACACTCAGATTGCTGCATGTTAACAGGGCATGTGTAATTTTAGGCACAAGTCATAAGCCGAAATACTATTGAAAACTCTTACAATATTAACAATATGACCATTCATTAAAACGCAGGACATATCTATTCAATGAAATATAATATATCCCGACAGTATGTGGTGTTTCATACATAACAACTATGCTATTTAAGTTATTTGCATATCACACCGATGTCTACCCTCATGCGAGAGTTTCTAACTTGTAAGTATTACTTTATATTAAACAGCATTGGAAGGTTTATTAGCAAAGAGATTTATCCAAATGTTTAACACAGGTTGATGTACATCTTGTTACCATATCCTGAGATTTGAATAGTTACTATTCTATTCTGTAGTCAGACACATCTTGGTATACATTTATACCACATTTATTCGATCAAGATGGCAGCTTGAAACCAATAAATATTAGCGTGACCTTTATATTGTGACCTTTTTAGGATTGTTTGGTTATACTAATGCGTTGACCAGTGCTTTGGGGGCGGGGGGGCTACAAGCTTTTAAATTATCAAAGGATGCGGTGCCTTCCATCAATGCAGTATTGAATACCTTACCACATGTAGTTTGGGTGTATATAGTCATCGCCCGTCCGTCCCTAATATTGGATTCTTCCAAAAAAGCTTCAAATCGATATTCCAGTCGGCGCAGAACAATAGGACGTTGAACCTCATTTCATTAAATTTCAAATCGATATTTCTCCGACACGGAAACAACAGCCCTCAGTGATCCGATTTTGTATACTTCCGGTTCCAGCTTTAAATTTATCAGCTTTAATGTAACACTTAAGTGATCTTTGACATCTACTAATAACTAATACTTATATCAAAAAGTTCGATATTGAAGATTAACTTCTGGTTTTAAATTGCAGGATTTTGTTTTTCTCCACCTTAATATGTTTAAATGATTCGATAAGGGCTGGGTGGCGTAGTTTGGTATCATTACGATGTTATTTAATTTAAATATAAATTTTGCACTTTACTGTTAATCCGTTCCTACACATTATGTCTGTGGTACTAGGATAATTATCATGTGCAGTTCAACTGTATAAATATTTACTGGGAAAACACAATAGAGCTAAATGTTGGTCAAGCTTTTGCATAGATGTAACCGTATATTATACCCACAAGATCCACCCTCACGAGCCCCCAGTCCACCGTCTACGGTACCAATTCTTCCCGTCATTTATAAATCCAGGACACTATTGTTTTTGTTTAATGTATTTGTTTATTCTTCAATTGTTTTCAACAAATAAGCTTTGAACATGTTAATCTTCCATTCTGTTTGAGTACAAGTATCTCAAGGGTGTACGATCGAAGAAATATCAATGGCAATCATTATATCATTTAATTGCTCAACCGGGGTTACATTGCAAAATGCTAGATTTCTAAAGGATACAAGTTTAATTTTAATTTATGCAATATTTTTACATTTTAAATAGTTATATGCATAGGGTAATTGTGATTTTGTTTTTGGTTTTTGTCTTTTTGTATACGTTCACATTTTAGTATGGAGGTATGTCGTCACGTACGTCCATCTTTAGGTCCATCAACAATTGGCTTGTGAACGTGATAGAGGATACAGGTTTTGACAGATTCTTTTTAAGATGCGGTGGGAAGCATTATGTGGTCATGAGAGGATGCACCCTACAGCATTACTTAATTTTCCGTGCCGGAAAACGCGATTGGCCTACAGGCTGAAGTTTTTAAAATTGTGTGTGATGTATTGGCCATGAGAGTATGAACGCTATTAATTTTCAGCATTCTGCGTCTTTCGGTTTCTGAAATAAATGCATTTATATCTTGATTCTTTTAAAGCTAATTTTATTGACAATTAAGATTTAAAAGGTTTTCTTTCGCAGTACATGTTACAATCAGTAGACGTATTATCCATGAACAAGTGATTGTAATGAAACATACGCCCAAAATGGCACATCCCCTCACTGTCCCGGCCAATGCTGTCCTTCAGATATGAAAAACTATGTTAGAAAACTGTAGCGTCTATAGTTATCACAAAGTCTGTGGGAAAGGGCGGATAACTAAGGAACGGAAGACAGCGGAATGTCGGTAATATTTGTCCTCTCATGATCCCATTGCTTCACATCAAATTTGAAATAAATCCGTAAAGGAAGGTTCTGGAACTCTTATCGTCCTTGGATGAACCCAATGCTTCAGGCTTAATTTTTTGATGGAGGTCCGGACAAGGACGGCTGTCTAGTCGTTCGGATGGGACGTGTCCCGTGTATACATTGTCATGCACGTAAAAGATATTCTGGCACTTAGAATTCGATATAAAAGTAAGACATAGTGCCGCTGCCAGGGCAAAATATTACTCATAGCACACTGTATGGCGTATGCCCGTCTTCATTAGCCCAGTCGTAGCAGAACAGTGGGACGTTAAACCCCATTCTATTTCATTTCACACCTAATGTGAACAAAATATATTAACAAGCGGTTGACATGCAAGATACGCCCACATTTTGCCAGATATGGACAGCAAACAAGCTACAAAAAGCGATTTGCGGGAATATCAAAAGGAATCGAAATATCTGGGATATATTTTTAGTTTCATCAATATCCGATAAAAATTGTGACCTCTAGCGGGTCCACCTCATTGGTATTGTTCAAGGAGCGGCCATTTTGTCAGGCAATTTCGGTCCGATTCGAAGTCACTTGTCATCAGGGTGCAACAGTCATATATTTATTAAACGAGTTTTACAATCAGAAACAAATTGTGTCAAAAAGAGTCCACAAGCTAAAATAACAATTTTTCCGTACTATCAGGGGTCATAATCCAGGAACTTACGGTTCGATATGCGCGAATATTGAAAAGGTCCGAGATCTGTGCGACATCAACACATGTTTCAAGTTTCATCAAAATTGGATCACAATGTGACCTCTACAACCTTGATATTAATACTTTAACACTATTTGCGTACATAATGCGGCAGTGTCGGTCCGATTTTCACGAAATTCTAACTCCAGCATCATCATGGTGTAACGGTAATACATTTGAACGTTGTTTTTAAATGGGATAAAACTTGTGACCTCTAGAGGGACCGCAGCTGAAAACGCCATTTTTCGTACAATCTGGGGTCATAATATTGAGAATTGTGGTCATATGTGCGCGAATATCGACAGGATCCGAGATCTTTAGGTCATAAACATACATTTCAAGTTGGATAAAAATTGTGACCTCTAGACTAACCACAAGCTAAAAACGTGATTTGTCGTACAGTCCATGAAGTTTCGATTCGATAAATGCCAGTATCGAAAGGCACCGAGATTTTTTTGGAGATAACCTATATTTCAAGTTTCGTCAAAATCACATAATTTATTGTGACCTGTAGAGTGTTCACAAACATATGACGGACGGACAGGGGTGAAGACAATATACTTTCACGTGAAAATTTGGGCTAATAGCCTCTATCGCACTGTTATCATCCCGTCATTTGTTCTACTTTTTCTGTTCATATAAATATCTAATACGCCTTTAAATTTTTTTCGCTAATCGCCCTGTAACAAATTTCACGTAAAAATTGTGGTCCCGTCATTAATTGCTCTACTCGTTTTGTACATATATATAAATATCTAATAATCTTTTAATTTTTTTTCGCTAATCACCTTGTAAATAATTTCACTCTGTACATATAACATGTAATTGTCCGACGACATCCCCAGATGAGCGAAAAGGTACCTTAAAGTGTGGAAATTGGTTTGTGTCGTCATACCTTTTAACTTTTATTTGCTTTCCGCGAAACAAGGTTGTGCAGCTTGACCATCCTTTGATGTTTTGTGTACCATTATTTCAAACAATGTATGGACAAGGTTCCAATGGTGTCTTATTTTATACAGTATGGAATTGTGGCTGGTGTGACGATTTTATTGAAATGATCTGGCAAGATACTGTTTGTATATTAAAGACATTTTAAAAATATTGATACAATCGTGGATCTTAAAGGGGAAGACCAACGATTTTCAATAAGGTTTCCATAAATAATAAATATATATTTAGAAATAATCCATCCTATAACATATGCAAAAAATAATTTGTAAGCGAGAAATTAATTTTTAATAATACCGGAAGTGACGTAGTTGGTTCGACACGCTCACTGGTCACTATAGTAAACATACAAATTTGGAGTAAGTTTAGCGCTGTATTTTGTGATCGTTTCGCCGTTTGGCAGAAAATCGGATGAAAGGTAATCTTTATTAGGATATTAAGAACAAGAACTTACGGTGTTTTGAAGGTATAATATACAACGCGTTTGTGTAAATTAAGTTTCTAAACTGGACACTGTGACACAATTTAAGCCACATGTCTAATTGTTTACATCACGTGATAGCTGGCACGTGACATATATTAACCGAACACAAATTGGCGACCTATTCGGCTAGCGACCGATTCGACCGATCCAGCTGGCAACCTGTTCGTTGGCAACCTATTCAGAATAAATTCAACAGTCGCCCAAACTCATCTATTTTTATCAACCAATAAAATCCAACGTAACGTTTATCAAATGAAAGTAGAATATATTATCATTTATTCATTCCTTTAGCTCAGAATAGAGATGTAATTTCGCATTATCTTACAAAATTCTGGACATCCAACTAAATATATTCCGAAAGCTGATTAAATAAGCTTTCGAAATATTATTAGTAAAAGTTGGCACAATCATATTAAAGGGGTGCGCTCTCTTTCTGAATAGGTTGCCAACGAACAGGTTGCCAGCTGGATCGGTCGAATAGGTCGCTAGCCGAATAGGTCGCCAATTTGGTTCGGTTAATATCTGTCACGTGCCAGCTATCACGTGATGTAAACAAACGCGTTGTATATTATACCTTCAAAACACCGTAAGTTCTTGTTCTTAATATCCTAATAAAGATTACCTTTCATCAGATTTTCTGCCAAACGGCGAAACGATCACAAAATACAGCGCTAAACTTGCTCCAAATTTGTATGTTTACTATAGCGATCAGTGAGCGTGTCGAACCAACTACGTCACTTCCGGTATTAATAAAAATTAATTTCTCGCTTGCAAATTATTTTTTGCATATGTTATAGGAGGGATTATTTCTAAATATATATTTATTATTTATGGAAACCTTATTGAAAATCGTTGGTCTTCCCCTTTAATACAAACCCAGCACAGTTAGAACGTACAGTAAGATTTATAATGCACCTTAAATTACAGCTTATGTGGAAAGTCGCCGAAAAGGTTAGATAAAAGTGAAGATAAATTTAAGTTTAAAATGCTTGAGTCTTTGGTCTCTGGAACATGTAAATAAATTATGGAAGAAAATGTCTATTGTCTATTTTTTAACTATTATAGGCAGAACTGTCAGCCCTTTATGTATTAATCTTACAGAATGTCAATTTAATCTTACCTAACTCATCCATAGCGGTATCATAACTACGGAAGACAGAGGCCTTAGTTTCTGATGATGGAAGCAGTTTCATTGTGAAATCTTTAAACCCTGGAATCCTTCCTGGTAAGATGATTCCATGAGTTTCTGTGAAGGAGGTGATGTACGACACAACACGCTTGATATCATCATAGGTCAAATATCGACGTTCAGCTCGTCTTCCACCAGATTTCTTTACTCGTGGTGTGAGGCCGTGCTCCTTGTAATGTTTGATGCAACTGTCAAGCTTGTCACCAGATATGCTGAAATGAAATGAAATGGGGCTTAACATCTTATATTGAATTTCAACTTCCAAGGAATATTTTAAGTGTTGGCCAATATGTACACATCACCTCATTTTTTTGTACCATCTGAACGACTAGACAGCTGTTCTTGTCTGCCGTCCTGCACCACTGATAAGTGGGAACTGCACCACAAAATAGTGTGGAAATGATACACTGTGCCACAATATGATACAGTATCATGTACTAGCCCAATAACCCGGCTGCATCACGATACACGTTTTTACCAAATGGATTCAAAGTTATATTTATGAATCATAGATAAAATCAAATCAATATTATATAGTATTTTTGGCACTTTTTTTACTCAAACTGAATCAAAATACACAATCTCTGATACAAAATTAAGTATGCAATTACCCAGTCACACGGACAAAGTCAAGTCAAACAAAAATCAGGTACACATACATGAAAACAATCATGTACATGTATAGCCTAATTGGGTATGACATATTTTAAAGACTGAAATTTCTTTATATTGAAATTCCTGTTGCCGTTGACGTAGGTATATTTTGCAGACTGAAATTTCTTTACATTGACATTCCTATTGCTGTTTACGTAAGGTAACAGAAAAAACGAAACGGTCCTACACTTTTGACCAGTAAGATGCAGCCAGCGTAATTACTACAGGACCTGGACATAATATAGTCCAAAGAAAAAATCGTCAAAAGTTATACAAAAATTTTAACACTTTTCGTAAAGACCACAGGCATTGCAAAGATGAAATGAGTGTCAAATGTGATTTAATTTGAGTAAAATTGATGGCTTCCGGTATTTTGACCAATGGAAAATGTCTTGTCAAGTATCTTGGTCAGATTTTGCATGACATTAGTAGGTCAGTTTTTGCAACGATTTGAAGTCTAGATGGCCGGGACATTATTATTCTACCAGGCTTTTATTACACAAAATTGATAGGTAATTGCTATTTTATTGAAAAATATTGAGATGGCTCCCCCTAGATATAGAAATTTTTTACTAGTAGAATGAAAGCAGACAAATGTAAAAACATGCTGACATATTTTTGAATAAAAATCAACTCACGTGTGAATGAATTCAAACGCTGAATGACAGATCTGGTGTCCCTCAACAAAGTAGCTGGTTCGTTGACGTTGACGCTTTTGCTGTTTTGAACGTTTAGTACAGGTTGTCATCTCTGACCTATTCATGGTGGTACTCAATTTACCAAGGATAACTAAGTCCTTCTCAAAGTCAGTCATGGCTGACATATTCAAACGCATTTCATAAATGAGTTCCACGCTGAGCTGCTTCAGACATTTTCCATTTTTCTTAAATGCAGCACATGAACACTGGTAATCTTGAATCTTACGAAGTTCACATTCTTTATCTGTGTCGCAAATCAACTCTCCTACCATTCCCATGATAGTCTGCGCATCATTTTCTCGGATAACATCACCTTCATTATCCTCATCAACAGATTGAATATCATCATCTTCATGGACATTGTCCATATAATGCCTGTCAACTGCACCAAGGACCACTGGTACATCAAAATCGTCAGCCAAAGACGGGTCCTCTGCACTGTCCAAGACACTAATGATTTCATCAGGCTCATCATAACCAGTCTCATGATCAATATCAAAATCCTCACCATTCATGTCATCAACAGAATCTGCGAAATATTCACTGACAAGTTCATACAATGCATTTTCATGAACATTGTTAACAATGTTCGAATGGCGCAAGTCATTCAGGGCATTTGCTGCATGAATATCAGTCCCACAAATTCTAGGCATCGTTAACTATCTATGGGCGTTGACAACCTATTGAGCAAAAGAAATAGTAATAATTATGTTTTTACTTTCTTAGAAAATATGAAATTCTTGCTTTAAAAGAAAGCCAAAATACAGGTAACAAATTTATTGTGGCCAACTGCATAATGAATTTTTGTAATGCTTTCACTACATCATATGTAGGGTTGTATTTAATACAAAAAAAAAACCCATTTATTTCAGACCGCAGAAAGAAGAATATATAATATTAATACAGGATATTTTAATAATATTGTTTATATTTTTAAAAAAACAACATTTATTTTCAATAGCAGCAGAAAAGGAAGGAAAAATATAATTCTTGAACTTACCATACAATCACATAAAGGTAGTTTGATTATTAATAAGGTCAATCGCATACATGTTATAGTTATCGTATTTGAAATTTAGGCCCAAACTGAACACATCTGAAAAAGAAATTAATTGTCAATGTACCAGTAGGCCAATTGAGTATTTTAAAAGAAAGACAAAATACGGGTAACCAATTTATATTGTGGCCGATACAACTGCATAATGAATTATTGTGATGCTTTCACTTCATTATAGGATATAATAATAGTACAAGATATTTTAATAATATTAAATGATATTGTTTATATTTTTTTAAAAAAAAAATTATTTTGGATAGCTGCAGAAAAATATAATTTATTTTCAATAGCAGCAGAAAAGGAAGGAAAAATATAATTCTTGAACTTACCATACAATCACATAAAGGTAGTTTGATTATTAATAAGGTCAATCGCATACATGTTATAGTTATCGTATTTGAAATTTAGGCCCAAACTGAACACATCTGAAAAAGAAATTAATTGTCAATGTACCAGTAGGCCAACTGAGTATTTTAAAAGAAAGACAAAATACGGGTAACCAATTTATACTGTGGCCGATACAACTGCATAATGAATTATTGTGATGCTTTCACTTCATTATAGGATATAATAATAGTACAAGATATTTTAATAATATTAAATGATATTGTTTATATTTTTTTTAAAAAAAAATTATTTTGGATAGCTGCAGAAAAATATAATTCTTAAACTTACCCTACCATCACATAAAGGTAGTTTTATTATTAATAAGGCCAATCATACATGTTATAGTTATTGTATTTGAAATTTAGGCCCAAACTGAACACATCTGAAAAAGAAATTAATTGTCATATTTACATTATTACTATAAACTAGTTAAAATATCAGTAAAAACAAATATCAATGATTATTCATGAAATTCAGTAATCTAAATCTTGCTTCATTGTATTTCATTTTAAATGAGGTGTACAGCTTATTATAACTATTTACGTAATACTTTCACTAAATGTAGGGGTGTATCTAATAAAAAAAAAACCCATTCATTTCAGATTGCAGAAACAGAATGATATAATATAAATAGTATAGTACTATATATATTTTAATAATATGAAATGATATTGTTGTACCATGCATATTGCGACTGGACTGCTACTGCTAGGTCCTGCAGTACATAGCCAAGTTAACATAGGCCTATTATTGTGATTATGTCAATGTATCAGACAGTAGCTGTACATAGGCCTACTCAGTATTTTAATAAAGGAAAGCCAACACACAGGTAACAAATTTATTGTGACCAATACAAATGCATAATGAATTTTTGTAAAAAATAAAAGATCGCATGGCTAGGCCTAGAATAACTAAATCGGGAATGAATTTGACAGTTGTGACCCACTAACCAACTATTTTTTTTTATTTTCTTTACCCACGGGCACCTGCTAGTACTAGTAGCCTATATAACTATTTTACTATAGGTAGTATAGTAGTAATCACCCTGAATCGAAGGTTGGATGATGTTAGTGGGTTTTTATCGATATTTAAACAATTGTTTAAATTGTGTTGGCTAGCCTACAAACAAGGATAGCCAAGTGAATGATTTTGACATTTGTGACCCACTGACCGACTTCTACCATGCGCACCTTCTATAAATAGCACTCGTGGTGATTCGGGAGGATTAATATTAATATACAATTTATTAATATAAAATTGTTTACCTTTTTTTCTGTATAGAATGGTGTGGAAATTGTCAACATCGCTCATCCAAAATTTCGTTAAAAAATCTTCTCGGATTGCGTCTGCTAAACGAGAACGAATTTCGCGCTAAACAGTTATCCGGAAGTAAACAAAGCGTGACGTATTTTGTAGAAAAAGACGAAATATCCGACAACAATTGGTTTTTCATGGGCGCCGCCATCTTCAGACAATACACCGCACCGGTCTCTCGTTCTGAAGTGTCTTAAATCCAACTTATTAATTAGTTTGACCAGGTATTTACGTGAAGTAGAAAAAGGACGAAAAATCCGATCACATTGGTTTTTCATGGGCGCCGCCATCTTCCCACAATACACCGCACCGGCCTTTCGGCCAATCAGCGGCGGTCTTTTTGGCCCGTTGTCTAGCAACAAGCTGTGTTTGTTTATATTGAATGTGGTGACTAAAACCATCTTTTATTGGTCAAAAAGGATGCTATCTGGGAATCCCAACTCGAAATAGACAAGGAGAATGACGTAGCTTACTGTTTACACCCATATAAGGGGGTTAGGATATACCAACAGCGTGGTAAATGTCGGTGAATTCAAGCGAATTTTGCATTGCTATAAGTCAATTTTCCTTTGTTTTAAAGGCGTACCCTTTACAAAAACATAATTTAAGAGCTTTTAAGAATACATTTCCAACATTTCAGATGATTTATTCGGTAAATTAGTGTTTAATCTTGCTAATTAGACAAAAAAAAAAAAATTGACATCTCAATGCATTTTCAACAAATAATAGGTTTAACGTGCCATAGCGCAAAATCAATTAGTGCGACTTATGCCGGGTTTAGGCGTGAGAGATCACAATTGTGACCTGTAGAGTGTTCACAAACATATGACGGACGGACAGGGGTGAAGACAATATACTTTCACGTGAAAATTTGGGCTAATAGCCTCTATCGCACTGTTATCATCCCGTCATTTGTTCTACTTTTTCTGTTCATATAAATATCTAATACGCCTTTAAATTTTTTTCGCTAATCGCCCTGTAACAAATTTCACGTAAAAATTGTGGTCCCGTCATTAATTGCTCTACTCGTTTTGTACATATACTATTCAAAAAAAGTAGGGGATATTTGATTTTTAAGTGCTATTAAAGTCACCTAATGAAACTGACGAAGAAACAAATGACAAAATGAAATGAAGTTCACATTCATCGATTTATTCCAAATGATCGTTAGACTAAGTAAGGCACAGACTGACCATTATAAGGGTAAAATGATACCCGGGGTCAAACAGCAAAGTTACCACAGCATCACAACCAAGTCAGTAACGGGTAAATCCTCCTCTGTTTGCCAAACAAGCATTGATCCGACGTGGCATACTCCTAATGAGACGTCTAAGGTCATTTTGGTCCAGATTGTCCCATTCCTGTTGCAACGCAGCAGCAAGTTCTTGGACATTGGCAGGACGTTGTTGACGTTGACGTAACCTCTGTGCAAGCATGTCCCAGACATGCTCGATGGGGGAGAGCTCGGGACTCAGTGCTGGCCAAGGTAATGTGGTGATGTTCTGTTGTTGGAGGTAACCTGTAACGATCCTGGCCCTGTGACATCTTGCGTTGTCATCCTGGAAGATGAAACGGCGGCCATGACGTCGTGCGAACGGCACAACATGGACTGCCAAGATGTTGTCCCGGTAGTACTGGCCTGTAACACGCCCTGCAACAACATGTAAAGCCGTTCTTCCAGCAACAGTGATGCCTCCCCACACCATAACAGAACCACCCCCAAATCGATCATGTCTGATGACGTTAACGTCTTGGAAGCGCTCGTTTCGACGACGCCACACCCTCCTACGTCTGTCCAAAAAATCAACAGTGAACCTTGACTCATCTGAAAACAACACATTGCTCCAGCGTCGATTATCCCAGTGTTGACGATCCCTACACCAACGACGTCTTGCCTGAATGTGATGATCTCTCAAACAAGGGATCACGCGAGGACGTCGGGCGCGAAGGTGACCCCTATGCAGTCGATTCCGAATCGTCTGGCCACTCACTCTCACACCAGTGTCTGTTTGAAGACGAGCGCTGATCTGATTTGCTGTGATGACACGATTTCTCAAGGCCAAGGTACGGATAAATCGATCCTGGGCTTGAGTTGTCGCCCTTGGTCGACCTGAGCGTGGTCTGTCCTGTACAGATTGTGTATCACGGTATCTGGACCATAGCCTGCTTATGACAGACTGAGAAACATTCATCGTCCGCGCCACAACCGCCTGTGTTGTGCCGATCTGTAGCATGCCAAGGGCACGTAACCTTTCATTTTGGGTAAGCCGACGCATATCAAAATTTGTTTTCTGGTCACTAAAACAATTAAACTGATGTTTCCACCCTGGAATTCAATGCCACAATGACTGTAACATTCAAAGTCAGAGTCGTGCAAATCTTGGGTTGGACCCCCATGATGATCCCAAGCATCACCTGCATTCCATGCGGTAGCTATTGGTGCGTTTGGGCGTCACATGTAACTGGAAATGTTTCCTCTGTTAGGTTCTATAGTGACTTTTTTCGTAGTCATTTGCATATTTTAGTATTATGCCCCCAAAATCAAATATCCCCTACTTTTTTTGAATAGTATATATATAAATATCTAATAATCTTTTAATTTTTTTTCGCTAATCACCTTGTAAATAATTTCACTCTGTACATATAACATGTAATTGTCCGACGACATCCCCAGATGAGCGAAAAGGTACCTTAAAGTGTGGAAATTGGTTTGTGTCGTCATACCTTTTAACTTTTATTTGCTTTCCGCGAAACAAGGTTGTGCAGCTTGACCATCCTTTGATGTTTTGTGTACCATTATTTCAAACAATGTATGGACAAGGTTCCAATGGTGTCTTATTTTATACAGTATGGAATTGTGGCTGGTGTGACGATTTTATTGAAATGATCTGGCAAGATACTGTTTGTATATTAAAGACATTTTAAAAATATTGATACAATCGTGGATCTTAAAGGGGAAGACCAACGATTTTCAATAAGGTTTCCATAAATAATAAATATATATTTAGAAATAATCCATCCTATAACATATGCAAAAAATAATTTGTAAGCGAGAAATTAATTTTTAATAATACCGGAAGTGACGTAGTTGGTTCGACACGCTCACTGGTCACTATAGTAAACATACAAATTTGGAGTAAGTTTAGCGCTGTATTTTGTGATCGTTTCGCCGTTTGGCAGAAAATCGGATGAAAGGTAATCTTTATTAGGATATTAAGAACAAGAACTTACGGTGTTTTGAAGGTATAATATACAACGCGTTTGTGTAAATTAAGTTTCTAAACTGGACACTGTGACACAATTTAAGCCACATGTCTAATTGTTTACATCACGTGATAGCTGGCACGTGACATATATTAACCGAACACAAATTGGCGACCTATTCGGCTAGCGACCGATTCGACCGATCCAGCTGGCAACCTGTTCGTTGGCAACCTATTCAGAATAAATTCAACAGTCGCCCAAACTCATCTATTTTTATCAACCAATAAAATCCAACGTAACGTTTATCAAATGAAAGTAGAATATATTATCATTTATTCATTCCTTTAGCTCAGAATAGAGATGTAATTTCGCATTATCTTACAAAATTCTGGACATCCAACTAAATATATTCCGAAAGCTGATTAAATAAGCTTTCGAAATATTATTAGTAAAAGTTGGCACAATCATATTAAAGGGGTGCGCTCTCTTTCTGAATAGGTTGCCAACGAACAGGTTGCCAGCTGGATCGGTCGAATAGGTCGCTAGCCGAATAGGTCGCCAATTTGGTTCGGTTAATATCTGTCACGTGCCAGCTATCACGTGATGTAAACAAACGCGTTGTATATTATACCTTCAAAACACCGTAAGTTCTTGTTCTTAATATCCTAATAAAGATTACCTTTCATCAGATTTTCTGCCAAACGGCGAAACGATCACAAAATACAGCGCTAAACTTGCTCCAAATTTGTATGTTTACTATAGCGATCAGTGAGCGTGTCGAACCAACTACGTCACTTCCGGTATTAATAAAAATTAATTTCTCGCTTGCAAATTATTTTTTGCATATGTTATAGGAGGGATTATTTCTAAATATATATTTATTATTTATGGAAACCTTATTGAAAATCGTTGGTCTTCCCCTTTAATACAAACCCAGCACAGTTAGAACGTACAGTAAGATTTATAATGCACCTTAAATTACAGCTTATGTGGAAAGTCGCCGAAAAGGTTAGATAAAAGTGAAGATAAATTTAAGTTTAAAATGCTTGAGTCTTTGGTCTCTGGAACATGTAAATAAATTATGGAAGAAAATGTCTATTGTCTATTTTTTAACTATTATAGGCAGAACTGTCAGCCCTTTATGTATTAATCTTACAGAATGTCAATTTAATCTTACCTAACTCATCCATAGCGGTATCATAACTACGGAAGACAGAGGCCTTAGTTTCTGATGATGGAAGCAGTTTCATTGTGAAATCTTTAAACCCTGGAATCCTTCCTGGTAAGATGATTCCATGAGTTTCTGTGAAGGAGGTGATGTACGACACAACACGCTTGATATCATCATAGGTCAAATATCGACGTTCAGCTCGTCTTCCACCAGATTTCTTTACTCGTGGTGTGAGGCCGTGCTCCTTGTAATGTTTGATGCAACTGTCAAGCTTGTCACCAGATATGCTGAAATGAAATGAAATGGGGCTTAACATCTTATATTGAATTTCAACTTCCAAGGAATATTTTAAGTGTTGGCCAATATGTACACATCACCTCATTTTTTTGTACCATCTGAACGACTAGACAGCTGTTCTTGTCTGCCGTCCTGCACCACTGATAAGTGGGAACTGCACCACAAAATAGTGTGGAAATGATACACTGTGCCACAATATGATACAGTATCATGTACTAGCCCAATAACCCGGCTGCATCACGATACACGTTTTTACCAAATGGATTCAAAGTTATATTTATGAATCATAGATAAAATCAAATCAATATTATATAGTATTTTTGGCACTTTTTTTACTCAAACTGAATCAAAATACACAATCTCTGATACAAAATTAAGTATGCAATTACCCAGTCACACGGACAAAGTCAAGTCAAACAAAAATCAGGTACACATACATGAAAACAATCATGTACATGTATAGCCTAATTGGGTATGACATATTTTAAAGACTGAAATTTCTTTATATTGAAATTCCTGTTGCCGTTGACGTAGGTATATTTTGCAGACTGAAATTTCTTTACATTGACATTCCTATTGCTGTTTACGTAAGGTAACAGAAAAAACGAAACGGTCCTACACTTTTGACCAGTAAGATGCAGCCAGCGTAATTACTACAGGACCTGGACATAATATAGTCCAAAGAAAAAATCGTCAAAAGTTATACAAAAATTTTAACACTTTTCGTAAAGACCACAGGCATTGCAAAGATGAAATGAGTGTCAAATGTGATTTAATTTGAGTAAAATTGATGGCTTCCGGTATTTTGACCAATGGAAAATGTCTTGTCAAGTATCTTGGTCAGATTTTGCATGACATTAGTAGGTCAGTTTTTGCAACGATTTGAAGTCTAGATGGCCGGGACATTATTATTCTACCAGGCTTTTATTACACAAAATTGATAGGTAATTGCTATTTTATTGAAAAATATTGAGATGGCTCCCCCTAGATATAGAAATTTTTTACTAGTAGAATGAAAGCAGACAAATGTAAAAACATGCTGACATATTTTTGAATAAAAATCAACTCACGTGTGAATGAATTCAAACGCTGAATGACAGATCTGGTGTCCCTCAACAAAGTAGCTGGTTCGTTGACGTTGACGCTTTTGCTGTTTTGAACGTTTAGTACAGGTTGTCATCTCTGACCTATTCATGGTGGTACTCAATTTACCAAGGATAACTAAGTCCTTCTCAAAGTCAGTCATGGCTGACATATTCAAACGCATTTCATAAATGAGTTCCACGCTGAGCTGCTTCAGACATTTTCCATTTTTCTTAAATGCAGCACATGAACACTGGTAATCTTGAATCTTACGAAGTTCACATTCTTTATCTGTGTCGCAAATCAACTCTCCTACCATTCCCATGATAGTCTGCGCATCATTTTCTCGGATAACATCACCTTCATTATCCTCATCAACAGATTGAATATCATCATCTTCATGGACATTGTCCATATAATGCCTGTCAACTGCACCAAGGACCACTGGTACATCAAAATCGTCAGCCAAAGACGGGTCCTCTGCACTGTCCAAGACACTAATGATTTCATCAGGCTCATCATAACCAGTCTCATGATCAATATCAAAATCCTCACCATTCATGTCATCAACAGAATCTGCGAAATATTCACTGACAAGTTCATACAATGCATTTTCATGAACATTGTTAACAATGTTCGAATGGCGCAAGTCATTCAGGGCATTTGCTGCATGAATATCAGTCCCACAAATTCTAGGCATCGTTAACTATCTATGGGCGTTGACAACCTATTGAGCAAAAGAAATAGTAATAATTATGTTTTTACTTTCTTAGAAAATATGAAATTCTTGCTTTAAAAGAAAGCCAAAATACAGGTAACAAATTTATTGTGGCCAACTGCATAATGAATTTTTGTAATGCTTTCACTACATCATATGTAGGGTTGTATTTAATACAAAAAAAAAACCCATTTATTTCAGACCGCAGAAAGAAGAATATATAATATTAATACAGGATATTTTAATAATATTGTTTATATTTTTAAAAAAACAACATTTATTTTCAATAGCAGCAGAAAAGGAAGGAAAAATATAATTCTTGAACTTACCATACAATCACATAAAGGTAGTTTGATTATTAATAAGGTCAATCGCATACATGTTATAGTTATCGTATTTGAAATTTAGGCCCAAACTGAACACATCTGAAAAAGAAATTAATTGTCAATGTACCAGTAGGCCAATTGAGTATTTTAAAAGAAAGACAAAATACGGGTAACCAATTTATATTGTGGCCGATACAACTGCATAATGAATTATTGTGATGCTTTCACTTCATTATAGGATATAATAATAGTACAAGATATTTTAATAATATTAAATGATATTGTTTATATTTTTTTAAAAAAAAAATTATTTTGGATAGCTGCAGAAAAATATAATTTATTTTCAATAGCAGCAGAAAAGGAAGGAAAAATATAATTCTTGAACTTACCATACAATCACATAAAGGTAGTTTGATTATTAATAAGGTCAATCGCATACATGTTATAGTTATCGTATTTGAAATTTAGGCCCAAACTGAACACATCTGAAAAAGAAATTAATTGTCAATGTACCAGTAGGCCAACTGAGTATTTTAAAAGAAAGACAAAATACGGGTAACCAATTTATACTGTGGCCGATACAACTGCATAATGAATTATTGTGATGCTTTCACTTCATTATAGGATATAATAATAGTACAAGATATTTTAATAATATTAAATGATATTGTTTATATTTTTTTTAAAAAAAAATTATTTTGGATAGCTGCAGAAAAATATAATTCTTAAACTTACCCTACCATCACATAAAGGTAGTTTTATTATTAATAAGGCCAATCATACATGTTATAGTTATTGTATTTGAAATTTAGGCCCAAACTGAACACATCTGAAAAAGAAATTAATTGTCATATTTACATTATTACTATAAACTAGTTAAAATATCAGTAAAAACAAATATCAATGATTATTCATGAAATTCAGTAATCTAAATCTTGCTTCATTGTATTTCATTTTAAATGAGGTGTACAGCTTATTATAACTATTTACGTAATACTTTCACTAAATGTAGGGGTGTATCTAATAAAAAAAAAACCCATTCATTTCAGATTGCAGAAACAGAATGATATAATATAAATAGTATAGTACTATATATATTTTAATAATATGAAATGATATTGTTGTACCATGCATATTGCGACTGGACTGCTACTGCTAGGTCCTGCAGTACATAGCCAAGTTAACATAGGCCTATTATTGTGATTATGTCAATGTATCAGACAGTAGCTGTACATAGGCCTACTCAGTATTTTAATAAAGGAAAGCCAACACACAGGTAACAAATTTATTGTGACCAATACAAATGCATAATGAATTTTTGTAAAAAATAAAAGATCGCATGGCTAGGCCTAGAATAACTAAATCGGGAATGAATTTGACAGTTGTGACCCACTAACCAACTATTTTTTTTTATTTTCTTTACCCACGGGCACCTGCTAGTACTAGTAGCCTATATAACTATTTTACTATAGGTAGTATAGTAGTAATCACCCTGAATCGAAGGTTGGATGATGTTAGTGGGTTTTTATCGATATTTAAACAATTGTTTAAATTGTGTTGGCTAGCCTACAAACAAGGATAGCCAAGTGAATGATTTTGACATTTGTGACCCACTGACCGACTTCTACCATGCGCACCTTCTATAAATAGCACTCGTGGTGATTCGGGAGGATTAATATTAATATACAATTTATTAATATAAAATTGTTTACCTTTTTTTCTGTATAGAATGGTGTGGAAATTGTCAACATCGCTCATCCAAAATTTCGTTAAAAAATCTTCTCGGATTGCGTCTGCTAAACGAGAACGAATTTCGCGCTAAACAGTTATCCGGAAGTAAACAAAGCGTGACGTATTTTGTAGAAAAAGACGAAATATCCGACAACAATTGGTTTTTCATGGGCGCCGCCATCTTCAGACAATACACCGCACCGGTCTCTCGTTCTGAAGTGTCTTAAATCCAACTTATTAATTAGTTTGACCAGGTATTTACGTGAAGTAGAAAAAGGACGAAAAATCCGATCACATTGGTTTTTCATGGGCGCCGCCATCTTCCCACAATACACCGCACCGGCCTTTCGGCCAATCAGCGGCGGTCTTTTTGGCCCGTTGTCTAGCAACAAGCTGTGTTTGTTTATATTGAATGTGGTGACTAAAACCATCTTTTATTGGTCAAAAAGGATGCTATCTGGGAATCCCAACTCGAAATAGACAAGGAGAATGACGTAGCTTACTGTTTACACCCATATAAGGGGGTTAGGATATACCAACAGCGTGGTAAATGTCGGTGAATTCAAGCGAATTTTGCATTGCTATAAGTCAATTTTCCTTTGTTTTAAAGGCGTACCCTTTACAAAAACATAATTTAAGAGCTTTTAAGAATACATTTCCAACATTTCAGATGATTTATTCGGTAAATTAGTGTTTAATCTTGCTAATTAGACAAAAAAAAAAAAATTGACATCTCAATGCATTTTCAACAAATAATAGGTTTAACGTGCCATAGCGCAAAATCAATTAGTGCGACTTATGCCGGGTTTAGGCGTGAGAGATCACAATTGTGACCTGTAGAGTGTTCACAAACATATGACGGACGGACAGGGGTGAAGACAATATACTTTCACGTGAAAATTTGGGCTAATAGCCTCTATCGCACTGTTATCATCCCGTCATTTGTTCTACTTTTTCTGTTCATATAAATATCTAATACGCCTTTAAATTTTTTTCGCTAATCGCCCTGTAACAAATTTCACGTAAAAATTGTGGTCCCGTCATTAATTGCTCTACTCGTTTTGTACATATATATAAATATCTAATAATCTTTTAATTTTTTTTCGCTAATCACCTTGTAAATAATTTCACTCTGTACATATAACATGTAATTGTCCGACGACATCCCCAGATGAGCGAAAAGGTACCTTAAAGTGTGGAAATTGGTTTGTGTCGTCATACCTTTTAACTTTTATTTGCTTTCCGCGAAACAAGGTTGTGCAGCTTGACCATCCTTTGATGTTTTGTGTACCATTATTTCAAACAATGTATGGACAAGGTTCCAATGGTGTCTTATTTTATACAGTATGGAATTGTGGCTGGTGTGACGATTTTATTGAAATGATCTGGCAAGATACTGTTTGTATATTAAAGACATTTTAAAAATATTGATACAATCGTGGATCTTAAAGGGGAAGACCAACGATTTTCAATAAGGTTTCCATAAATAATAAATATATATTTAGAAATAATCCATCCTATAACATATGCAAAAAATAATTTGTAAGCGAGAAATTAATTTTTAATAATACCGGAAGTGACGTAGTTGGTTCGACACGCTCACTGGTCACTATAGTAAACATACAAATTTGGAGTAAGTTTAGCGCTGTATTTTGTGATCGTTTCGCCGTTTGGCAGAAAATCGGATGAAAGGTAATCTTTATTAGGATATTAAGAACAAGAACTTACGGTGTTTTGAAGGTATAATATACAACGCGTTTGTGTAAATTAAGTTTCTAAACTGGACACTGTGACACAATTTAAGCCACATGTCTAATTGTTTACATCACGTGATAGCTGGCACGTGACATATATTAACCGAACACAAATTGGCGACCTATTCGGCTAGCGACCGATTCGACCGATCCAGCTGGCAACCTGTTCGTTGGCAACCTATTCAGAATAAATTCAACAGTCGCCCAAACTCATCTATTTTTATCAACCAATAAAATCCAACGTAACGTTTATCAAATGAAAGTAGAATATATTATCATTTATTCATTCCTTTAGCTCAGAATAGAGATGTAATTTCGCATTATCTTACAAAATTCTGGACATCCAACTAAATATATTCCGAAAGCTGATTAAATAAGCTTTCGAAATATTATTAGTAAAAGTTGGCACAATCATATTAAAGGGGTGCGCTCTCTTTCTGAATAGGTTGCCAACGAACAGGTTGCCAGCTGGATCGGTCGAATAGGTCGCTAGCCGAATAGGTCGCCAATTTGGTTCGGTTAATATCTGTCACGTGCCAGCTATCACGTGATGTAAACAAACGCGTTGTATATTATACCTTCAAAACACCGTAAGTTCTTGTTCTTAATATCCTAATAAAGATTACCTTTCATCAGATTTTCTGCCAAACGGCGAAACGATCACAAAATACAGCGCTAAACTTGCTCCAAATTTGTATGTTTACTATAGCGATCAGTGAGCGTGTCGAACCAACTACGTCACTTCCGGTATTAATAAAAATTAATTTCTCGCTTGCAAATTATTTTTTGCATATGTTATAGGAGGGATTATTTCTAAATATATATTTATTATTTATGGAAACCTTATTGAAAATCGTTGGTCTTCCCCTTTAATACAAACCCAGCACAGTTAGAACGTACAGTAAGATTTATAATGCACCTTAAATTACAGCTTATGTGGAAAGTCGCCGAAAAGGTTAAACGTATTTCAATTACTAATGTATTTTTAGTTCTTATAAAAGAATAAATTATATTTAGTGACGAAGTAAATATTTATATGGTGACAAGTTGTATTAAATGCAGAAGAATTCTTTATTGCCAATATTTTCGATTGGTTACAATCAATTATTTAGTATTTAATAGTTTGACATTTCATATCAAAGAAGACTGACCCCATTTCAATTGTATACAGACTATTGCAAAATTGTATAGTTAGTAATCGTTCGTCCCCTCATGACAACAATGCATCTTAGCAAATTTTAAAAACATAGTCTTTCTCGTGTTCAAAGCCCATTATGTTGACGACCTGACAAAAAAGGTAACGAAATAATACGCCTATACTGAAAAGTTGGGCGTTTAATAATAAACAATACGATACTATCAAGTAATTCATATAATGTATGTCAAGTGTTCGCATCAGTATAATAACAAGGGGTCATGTGTACACTTATGCGTGGTCGTAACAGAACTCTAGGCAGCTGTAATTCTAAATAATAGTAGGCGTACGAGCCCAAGATGAAGGGAGTCGGCTGTCCCCCTACCTTCGAGCAATCCTACTTTTCGACAGACCGGTAAAGTGAAAACAAAATTTGAAATCCAATAAAATAGTACTTATACTTTTCTTTTAATTGAATACCGCTAATTTGCACTAAGTTGGCTATGTATTAAAACAGTTCCTGAAATAAATACATTCATATCTGGGTTATTTTTAAAGCTAATTTTATTGACGACTAAAATTTAAAAGGTTTTCCTTCGCAGTACATGTTATAGTCAGTAGACGTATTGTCCATGAACAAGTGATTGTCATGTAACATATGCACATATTTCGCATAAGATAGGGCTCATGTCCTCACTGCCCCAATGCTGTTCTTCAAATATGAAAAACTATGTTAGAAGTGTAGCCCCTATCGTTATCACAAGGTATGTGGGAAAGAGCGGATAAATCCGGAACGGAAGACCACGGAATGTCGGTAATGTTTGTCCTCTAATGATCTCATTGCGTCACATCAAATTTGAAATAAATCCATAAAGGAAGGTTCTGGAACGCTGATCGTCATTGGATGAACTCAAAGCTTCACAATAAATTTG
This sequence comes from Patella vulgata, assembly GCF_932274485.2. Lineage (NCBI taxonomy): Eukaryota > Metazoa > Mollusca > Gastropoda > Patellidae > Patella > Patella vulgata. The sequence continues at coordinate 91,396,091 of NC_065879.2, forward strand.
AAAACAAAATATTGTAAAAGCTAAAGTTGTAAAAGCTATTGGATGTATATCTATTCATAATCATATTTATACGAGACAATTAAAAATATAATTACATAAAATAAAGTATTAATAATATATATATATTCTAATAAGAAACATATAATTAAAATAAATTGACATATTAATATTTACCTAAGTTGGGGGGGGGGGGTAGGTGTAAAAGCTTTCTTACTCGCTGGAGTGCATCGATAGTTTTAAAACAAATAATATACAAAAATACACTTACCTTAAATGAAACAAACACTGTATTACATGTATAGCAGGTTAATGAGGGGTCTACTTGATGTCTTTCTTTCATGCTACATTATGCATTCCTAGCAAATAGTTTATAGCAACTAATTTAGTTAAACACATATTACAGTTTATTGTTTATAACTAAAGAATAGTTAATTAAACCTGCTATATATATATATATATAATTAAAATTAAAGATGGCAAAATAAAACTACATTTTTATGCTATCGCGGTGAAAACGTTAGCATAAAAATGTAGTTTTATTTTGCCATCTTTAATTTCAATTATATATATATATATAGCAGGTTTATTCCCGCGAAGGCGCAGTTATTGACCATAACGGATTAAAAAAGGTCGTTTTCGACGACTTCGCGTAAAAATGGTGTTATAGATTGTTATGATAAGAATTTACACTTTCATAATCCCAACTGTAACTAATTAACCAACATTTTAGCATCAGATAAGAAATACATACCATTTTAGAATCATCTGTCCATTCTCCGCCACGAAGCTTACCCAGTTCTTCGTCAAACAAAGAAGGGATTGGTTTTGTTGAAGCTCCGGGTAACCTATTTAGGGTGTTTTCCGGTATTTAGGATGTTTTCCGGTATTTAGTGTTTTTCCGGTGTTTTCCGGTATTCAGTATAAAATGGTGTTTTCTGGGTGTTTTCCTGAGCAAAGATATCGTCCTCCGCGATTTGTAGGTACAAAGCTGACTTCAAGTTGTGCGTGTGCCTTTGTAGAATATTATCTGAATTTCGGATAGTGCAACGGGATTTTATATCTTTAAAATGACACTGATTGTGTTAGTGAGCGAATAGGTTAACACTCCTTGGGTGATTTGATGATATTCATCATTAGTTGTCAATTGGTGAATAAAATTCAGAGTGAACATAAATTCATAAAATCTTTAACACCGATAATTGGGTCCTAATAACAGCATGTCTCTCTTCAAATGAAAGCCGACACGTCCATATCTGCGCCTTCGCGGGAAGGATTAATTTTGGTCACGCTCTGTAACTGCGCCTTCGCGGGAATACACCATATAGCAACTAGTTTATAAAAACCAATTTAGTTAAACACCAATTAAAGTTTATTGTCTGTAACTAAAGACGCCACCCTCACAATACTTGTCTATACTCCAATACAGGTTATAACAGAATTCATCTAATTAAGGTAGCCTGTAGAATAATCTTTAAAACAACATGAGGGGTTATAAGATTTAAAAACTATTACATTATGTTAACAAGCGGTTGTAATGCAAGATACCCCCAGATTTTGCAAAGGATGGACAAAAAACAGGCATCAGGGGACATAATCCAGGAAGTTATGTTCCGATATGTGCGAATATCAATAGGAATCAAAATATCCGGGATATAAACATATATTTTAAGTTTCATCAAAATCAGATAAATATTGTGACTTCTAGAGAGTCCATAACCATTACATACTTTTACACGATTTGCGAGCATTTTGTCGGGCAGTTTCGGTCTGATTTTCACGAAATGCGGATAAAAATTGTGACATCACAATTGCACATATAATCGGGCGTCATAATCCAGGAACTTACGGTCCGATATGCGCAAATGTCGAAAGGCTCCGAGATCTTTGGGACATAAACACATGGTTTAGGGTTCATCAAAATCGGATCATATTGTGACCTCTAGAATGTCCACAACTTTGATATTACATACTTTTATTTGCGTACATAGAGTGGCCATTTTGTCCGGCAGTTTCGGTCCGATTTGCACGCAATTCTAACTCAAGCATCATTATGGTGTAAAGGAGATACATTTTAACGTTTTGTTTTTAAATAGGATAAAATTTGTGATCTTTAAAGGTACCACACGCTATAAACGCGTGTTTTCGTTAAGCCGGGGCCGTAATCGAGGGCAATGGAGATCTTTTGGGTTATAAACATATATTTCAAGTTCCATCTAAATTGGATAAAAATAAAATTGTGACTTCTAAAGTGTCTACCAGCTAAAAACGTGATTTTTTTTTTGTACAATCAGGGGTCATAATCCATGCCAATATCGAAAGGAGCCGAGATCTTCTGGGAAAAAAACCTACATTTATAAACATGCATTTCACATGCATAGACTGTCCCCAACTTAAAAACGTGATTTTTCGTAAATCAAGGGTCATAATCCATGAAGTTTCGATCCGGTAAACGCCAAAGGAACCTATTGGAGATAAACCTATATTTCAAGTTTCATCATAATCGGATAAGAATTGTGACCTGTAGCGCGTGCACAAAGAAATTATGGACGCATGGACAGGGGCAACGACAATAGCTTCTGTCGCGTTTACATAAGGTTTTCCGCAAGGGGATATTGTCCATTAATTATCTTAATCTGTCCTATGATTCGTGTCCGAGCAATCCCACTTTTCGACAGACGGTTAAAGTGAAAACAAAATCCGAAATCTAATAAAATACTATTTATACTTTTCTTTTAATTGAATACCGCTAATTTTTACTAAGTTGGCTATGGTGTACAGTTTGTCCGGAACCACTCTGCTTTGTGCGACGTTTCCCGGGCATAGATTATAATTTGTGAATGCAGCTCCGACAGTCAAATTGGTTGATTTGAATTCAGGTCAGCAAAGATTGGGATTTCGATTGCTAAACCATTAGACCCCGCGACTACTAAACGATTGTTTATTTGAAATTGAGGCCAGCGCACTTGACCACATTGAAGTTGCTGTATTAACGCGCCGAATATTCGCCTGACGTCGCCTCTCTATGGACTGTAAACGAATGTTGGGTTAATTGGAATTAGGCCATATTAGATCGCTTTGACGATGCGTATAGCAGCCCCACCCCAACATCCAATATCTGTCGAGGCAGCTTTTTGCACCCTCGGCGCGGACGGACGACGGGTTAACATTAGCCCACAATTTGGATTGAAGTTATCCTCTATCAGAATATTAGACGCGAATGACAAATGATACATGTGTTGTAGTCTTTGAATTATTCCACTTAAAATAGTGTATTCGTTTTTTTTTATTTCTGGCCACTCGATATAGATGGAAGTGATGATACTTTAACTGAATTAAGTTTAAACTGAGCCCAAGTTATGTTGTCTGAGGTTTCTTGGCCAATAAAACGTATTTCAAGAAATTCAAGATCTGTGCGTGTTTCTTAAATTTTGTAAACATAACTTATTCAATGTATACCTTATCAGCCCTATTATGTTATGCATATTTTACCGTTGTGGTCTATTGACTGTGGACCCTTAGAATTTTTTAAAATTTTGACCATAGAACAACCACCAGTACTTAATGATGTGTTGGTATATTAAAATGTGGATTGGATTCCGTTTAATCACACAGTTGTGCCCTTTCAATTCAGAATAGGTTAGTTGTTTCGGAAATCCAACATTTTTCCACGACATAATAGTTGAGTTGAGTTCGCGTGTGTATACAGCTCCTCAGATCTCTTCCAAGTTTTTTTTTGTATTTAGTGTTGATTTATGGATTTTAATTGGATTAATGTTAGTACTAAAGTTTGGAACTGTATGCTGCATCTTTTATGGTAGTTCTTATGATGAATTAACATTTTACTTTTGTGTATTTGTCAATAGTATCAACTTGAAAGGTAAAATTAATTGGATTAACTCTCAATTAAATAGCCAAATCTATAATAATAATATTAAACAATCCGTTCACCATATTGACGAAAGAATATCCATGGTATTCCTGTACTCATCTCTGACAGAGCATCCAGCCAAGACAAGGGGTCAACTTGGACTGAACAACCTAGTTAAAGTTCCAATATCCAGATCTTCAGTTTCATATCAAACTAGCAATTATTTAAAAGCTGGATTAATTAATCTTAGGAATAAAACCAGCGATATCAATGATTTTATTTTGATGAGGAATAAGTATTCGGTGCTCGATTACTGAAACATGGCTTAGCCAGAATTCAGATTCAGTGACTATTTCGGGTATACTTCCAGCAGGCTACAGTTTTCTACATATTTCCCGTGCGTCTTGGGGTGGTGGTCTTTGCCTTGTCTACAAATGGGGTATTCAACTTGTTTGAATGCCTCAATTTTGTGATATCGAACCTTAACAAATCTCTACACCTGTTAATTGTTTTTGGCATTCAATTAATATACAAATTACAAAAAGTTAAAAACACGGCTGCGCGGCTTATTACCCTCACAAGAAGGCGTGATTATATCACTCCCATACTTAAACAACTTCACTGACGAGCCATTCCATATCGTATTCGATTTAAGATTATTTTAACTGCTTATAAATGTTTCCATGGCTTAGACCAGTCTTATTTGTGTCATCTAATTGAAAAACCAACAAATGCTCGTAGTCTCCGTAGTTCAAATGACATCTATCGTCTCAACCCAAGGTTGAAAGATCGTTTTCGTTTTTAGCCTCAAACCCGTGGAATGGTTTAAAACCCGTCGGTTATAATACTGATATTCGTACCAGCCCCTCCGTACAATCTTTTAAATATGCTTATTCAAAAAAGGCTTCAAATTTAGAAGTAGAAGTATACTATTCATAATAAACCAACTTTATGGATTTACTATTTCTTGGTTTATTACATGCATTTCAATACTCTTACAGTTATCGTTATCAAACAATGATCAATAATGAATAGCAACCACATATTTATAATATATCCAAGAGTAAAACGGTTTGACCATGGAATTATAACATTAATTAAGACTTCTAACAACAACACTTTCCCTTTGAATATGACTTCCCTATCTCTCTTATTTATAACAGATTAGGATGGGGACCGAAGCCACCACCTAGGCTTAAAGGTATCTCCAAGTGCAATGTTACGTAGTGGTGGCTCATATATCTGGCTATTCTGCTTACTATTACAAGGTAAATATGATATATATTAAGTTAAATTGAATCAATATTAATAACAGAACTCATTTTGTTTAGGCAACAATCGTATACTTTACGAAACGTTGTGCTTTTAGAATAAAAGCGGCGTTCTATTGATGTGTTTCCCAATGGTGAAATGCCACTTAAATAGTATTAATCAATAAACCAAATACCCTTTCACAGAAGAAATACCTTATTGGTGGATTTAAGGTCACGATAAAGTGAAACAATCTTGTTACAAACTAGTCCCGACACTAACAAGGGTGAACGCAGTATTTTCCACCAGAGCATAGTGGGCTTTGGATACAAAAGTCAAAAATAAAAATGTTGACCCTCAGTTTTTCGAATTGCCTTCCTGTTTTCATGTGTGAGATTTCCAGAATTTCACGCCATTTGTATCAATGTTCTTGGGCTTCCATCAGCTTTTTTCATGTCTGACAATGAACTTTCACATCTTAAGATTGTGCTTGATTTTTTATCTATACGTACCAGCATATACAGCTTTAAAATGGTTGACGTTGGTTGCCGGTCTCAGAAGAGAAGCACTCTGCCATTTTATTTTGTCCCTGTAAATAACCCTTCATATCTTTTTATTCTGTTTGATTTATGTTTTGTGTGAACCGTTATATATAGCTTTAAGTTTTTTGATGCAGGTTACCGGTCTCAGAATATCACCACAGAAGAGCCCGGTTCACCTGTAGTCGGGTGTGACGCCTCGCTGATCTGGACATTAGATAAACCAAATTATAAAACATCTATTAGAAAGGTTAGTTAACTTGTTGGTAATGACAATCAGCAGTAAACAAATCATTAATGTCAAACCTAGGATGGTAAATAACCCGATAGTAAATGACACGATAAGAATTTGTATGTCTGCCAACATGGTAGCCATTTATATACCACGACGCGATCAGAAATTGTGTGCCCCGATATGAGTGACTTTATTAGTATTATTATTAATGAAACTTTTATATTAAGCATTCGTTCATTAGAACGTAACGGGGAGCCACAGTGGCTCAATGAGTAAGACGTTGGTTTGCTAACCTTGAGCCCCGGTGTTAGATCTATACGGTGGCTGAGGACTTAACACACTTGCTAGAATGCCCGGGGTTCGATTCAAGTGTCTGTCGAAAATATTTTCCCTGAATATTTCCAACATGGCCTTCCATTATCAGTGGCAGAGAGCCCGACATGGGCAGTGTCTAGTCGTTCGGGTGGTGCACAAATCAAGACCCCGTGTACACGTTGGCGTACTGGTACAAGAACCGCTCTCCGGGCACTATGTCTCTCGTAACACATTGCGCATGTGTTCATTAGCAGATTAATTATGATGATTTACGATCCTGATCAATTCTTTAGTGAAAAGATGGTGGTGTTTTAAAAGTACCATTATTATAATGGAAAATGTCTTATAATTATACTCCACTTTTATATGTAGTTTAAATTGTTCTGTAAATTGTATCATCAAAGGTAAATCATGGAGAATTGTACAACAGCAAGAAATACAGGATCCACAAGAAACTTGATGGTAAACAGATATTACGTATAAGGAAAGTTACATTCGCAGATGCTGGGTTATATAGATGTCAGATTGGTTCTACACATGAATATAAAGATATTAATCTCACCATTACAGGTATGCTACCTTTCTTTTGTAACTCCTTTATTTTAGAGGAATTCGCTGCTAAACTTAAATTCAGTGCTAAAATGTATATTCCAATGTTTAATCTTTGAAACACATCCAATTTGACGTCTGTTTTTTTTTATTTTAATATAGATTTCCGTTGGAAAAATGACATTTATACCAGACCTGTTGCTTTTGGTGGAAATGTCACTATTATGTGGAAATATTTTAGTAAAAAGGTAGCAAGAAAGATTTGGCTATACCGACAAAACAACATCGAGGTAGGTAGTTCTAATAATACATTTTGTTTTAATTCAAGAACATTGCAATGCCATAAGGATCCGTATATGATAATGTATTTCGCATGTTAGCATTATGCAGTTAATAAGTCTATATATCAGATAAGATAACAGTTAAAAACACCACATTTGAAACTAGTTTTTTTTTTCTTTTTTAAAAAAAAGCCTTTAAACGTTAGAAACTATACATGTTTAATGTAATCTGAACCATATTTATTTTTCTATAATTTAACTCATAGCGACGTGGATAAGAACATAAGAACAGCGTGTCCTACCCCACCCCTCTACCACAGTTATATTTCCCGAAATCACAGCATTAACTTAATTATTGTCTCTCTCTCTCTCTCTCTCTCTCTCTCTGGGGATCTAAATTTGTATCAACATTTGATTTACAGCAAAATCTTGCTTTCTGGAATAAGGATTTTAAGACGATTTCGTACACTGATGAGAGAATGACCATTCATCTGATCAACGATGGCGATGGAACGAACATAGTAAAATTGATTGTGCGAGGAATAACTATGGATGATACAAAATACAAGTACATGATCAAATTACAATTCAACGACGACTGCTACAAGTATGAAAAACCCTTGAATCTAATGGACAGTAAGTTTCAATTGAAGCTTATAATATTACTGTCACCCTATGCCGTGCGTAACGATGAAAGCAATGTGTCTGTTGGCCGGAACACGGCTTAATAAGCCCGTTACTTTCATTTCGTAAAGTGACAGGTCGGGGTTACTGGTCAATGAAAGCATATTTATTTTGATATTTTATTGAGGATTCAGTGTGGAATATCAAATGATATGCAAACAAAACATGGGGTATTAAAATGATCCTTTGATAATTTTGCTGATGTACTGGTCGTTCTGTATCTTGAATTCCTTCATCCATATTGTAACATATTCTTGGTTAACCACAAAAGGGCATGGATGATAAAAGTAGTTCCACCCGATTCACCTTAGTGTTTTTTTTTAAATGACAATCGTAACTTGACAGCATATTTTATTCGTATTGTTTTATTGCGTCTCTCGTGTTCATTAACCTAGTCAGAGCAGACCAGTAGTTAAACGCCTTTTTATTTCATTTCATTAAGTCACTTTTTATATGTATTGTTATTGGGTTTTTTATACTATAGAGCAGGTACTACTACATATGTACAGTGAAACAGCAGTTATAAAAGCTCTACCTCAAGAATCTGTTCATTTTGTATGGTATTATAAATATATATATCCCGTATATATGATATTATTCACTCGAACAAATGACACAAACCATCGGGTAGGATTAATTAATTATTTTAATGGGCTAGAACAACTTGTTGGTGCCTTATAATATATAATTATTTTATAGCTCAACTTGTTGGTGCCTTATAATAGACCAAAAGTGGTCGAAAGCACACATTAATGTTATATACATTTAGGCTTATACAAACTGATTTACATTTATTTTTATATTGTTTTATTATAATTTTCAATCAGGTATGTTTAGTCAAACTAGGTTACAATCGTTTGGTCCATGGTTAATCCTAACAGTTTTTTGGGGGTTTTTTGTCGTTGTGGATTAGTCATTTTAATTACTTTTGTGTTGACTCGTACACCAAGCCTTCACATTACAAATGGTGTTACAAACCATAGAGAACCCAATCTCTCGAACTGATATGAAATATAATGAAATGGGGTTTAACGTACTACTGTTCATGTCCATGACATTGTGCATCAAATACTGAATTGGGGCACATATTATAGATACTATGGAGTTAGACGTTAGAGCTAAACGTCCTTTAAAATAAAAAGTTCGATTTGATAATGTGTGACAGTGCGCACTGAAGTATTATAAAATATCAATTTCATTGTCAACCGTGTTCGTACTTAAATACATATTTCCTACTCAAAATTCGAAAGCATTTTGTCAACTCCAAAAATATAAAGTTCATCCAGATTTTCCGGCGTGGTTTCCCCTTGTCAGTGATGCAGGACGGAGAGCCTGGCAAGGACAGCTGTCTAGTCATTCGGATGAGACGAAAAACCGAGGTCCCGTGTACACATTGGCGTGCACGTAAAAGATCCCTTGACAGTTGGAATTCGATATAAGAGTAGGCCGTAGTGCCGCTGTCCGGGCAAAATTTCCCTCATAGCACACTGTATGGTGTATGCCCGTCTTCATTAGCCCAGTTCGGAGCAAAACAGTAGGACGTTAAACCCCATTTCATTTCATTTCATTTTTTCCAAAAATATATTTCGTGGGCTTTTTGATAACCGGGTGTAATTAATATTACTATTTCATTTCGTCAACACTTACCTATGTATATAATGACTGCCGTCGAGGTAGTTTTCTTATACGGAAACGCATCCAGTCCCATACCTTAATTGAACGGACACATTTTCTCGGGAAGTTAAATAATAGTAAAAACAAATGTAATGTTAAAAGTTGTTGCACTAAATAAACTTTGAAAATGCCATTGCGTTTTTAATGGCTTTGAGTGTATATATAATTTGTAGATTGCATGTTTATGTTTAACAGATCAACTTTGGATATTGGTTAAATGGTACGTTTCACTCTACATCATATAGTGATGGCAAACTATTTATGTTTAATATATCAATACGAAACGTGGCTAATGGTATAGAAGGGAAGATTACTCTAACGTTACATAATGCATCAATAGATGACTTTAATTACACCTATGTATGTCGCATTATCTTTCCTGATGACCAACAAAGTTCGAGGTACATCACCCTTAAAGGCAAGTCACATGCTTATAATTTTGCTTTATTAAATTAATTATTATTAAGCAATCGCCCATGCTTGGTAGCGTAAGTAAAAGAAAGTCATATGTGTAATGTCTCTCGCAATTTACTAGCAGGAATATTTTCTAGTATTACACTTGCGTATAACGATGAAATGTTCCAGGGAGACGTCCTGAATTTTTATTCTTATTCCGATCTAAGCCCGTTGTCCAATAGCGCCAAGCCTGTTCACTGCTTAATAAAGGTAACAAGTTCACGAACGTAAATATAGACTCTACTAAACAAGGATATATTGCCGTAATTAGTACCAAGGTGAAACTAATTATATCTGTACAAAATGGCGGCGTATTTTGAAAAAAAAAATTCATGTCCTGTACTTTGCTGAAATAAAATCTAAAATATCTCACAAGATTGATTTTATTCAAAATTACATTTAACCAAAACTGTGTGAAATGGTGTTTAACGTCCTGCTGTTCTGCTCCAATACTGAGCTATTGAATACCCGCTTACGTCATACAGTGTGCTATGAGGGACATTTTGTCGGGAAAGCGGCACTATGATCTACTCTTATATCAAATTCCAACAAGGGATCTTTTAAGTGCACGCCAATATATACACGGAGCCTTGGTTGTTCGTCCCATCCGAACGACTAGACAGCTGTCCTTATCAAGGCCGCCGTCCTAAGCTATTGGCAAGGGGAAACCGACTCAGTATTGTATTTGGGAAACAACGTATAGCTACTCATCTCATAAAGTAGGCTTGGTGAATTGATTTTTAACGATAGTTTGGTCATTGGCTATGATTCGAAACCCATCATTATGTTGATAATGTGTGGGGTAATTTTAGGTCAAAATATTTAACAATTAATTTTTCATAAGTTCGTGGATCACTGACGTTTGAGAGGATTGGTTAATCTTAAAAATTAGACGGTCGCAAAAACGTTTTCTTGCAATTCCGACCCGTTGGTAAAGTAAAAGCAGTCAGATATAGCGTTATTTATTCGATTTTCGAAAAGAAATCCCATCTTGTGCCCATCTAAAACCCAGATTTACAGTGAGAGTGGACTGAACTGGTAATGGCCGAACCAAAGTCATTTTGGATTCCTGAATTGCGACCCGACCAGCAGCGAGCATTTCGCCCCAAAAATTTGTCGAAGTATACGGTCGGAAATGCGTTTTCCTTCTATTCCGGCTCGACAGTAGAACAGCAAGATACACTCTTATTTATGTGACTTTGGAAAGAACCACAATATCATTCTGTGCGGCCCACCTGAATTCAAGATTTTAGGTGAGATGGAACAGAAATAATATTGGCCGAACAAAACGTCCTGTTCAACCCAGCCGCTAACGTGAATACAATAACTCGAAGATGGTCCAATATAACTCATTATTTCTTACATTGATTTTAAATGTTTTATCCATCAGTCAGTTGTAGGATATTTCGATTCCAGAAAAATTATATCACACAAATAATGATCGAAACACGAAAACTGTCGCACAACCCAGACTAACTACAGACCAAACAGCCACGGGATTTCGGGTACTTTATTTTGCCGTATGGAATTAAAATGTTTTTGTTTTTCACAAAATATACATTATTTGTTTTATATATATATATATATACTAAGCCCCATGACCAGAAAGCATGGATGCTCCCACCCCCCGCTCCAACGCCTATGACACACTACGTTTCACCGCTATCACTCAATTACAATCAAAAAATTTACCGTGATTCACAGCGTCGACGGATCAAAATGCTTATCCTGAACTAGTCTAGACAGAGAATGATCATCATCGACCACTATCAATGTACTTTTCCTATTAAAATAAACCTAAATTGTACCGGTTATCAACTTTCTCTTTTCAATTGCAGAAAACAATTCCATGCTTGACCAAACATTTTCCAACTCATCATTACATCTTGGTACAATCTTTAGTATAGCATTTGCTGTGGTTATTGTTATAATATTAGTTACCTGCATAATATTGTTGGTTAAAAGGAGAAGTAAGTATTTAATTTTAAAGGGTTGCAATATGGGTGGTGGGTGCGGATTATGAGTCTACATTACAGAGGAATTAGGTAAGATTTGGATCAAGAGCCTACAGTTCTCGTTGTAATAGTTTAAAACATGAAAATATTCCACAGATCTCGGTTCCTTTCGATATTGACAAATACTGGACCGTAACGTCCGGGATTATAGACCGTTAATGTACGAAAAATCACTTTATAGGCTTGTGGACTATCTAGAGGTCACCATTTTTATTTGATTTTAAAACGCGTTCAGATAAACACCGCGACACCTTAACTATGGTTGAGTTCAAATTTCATGAAAATCAGATTGACACTTCCCGACAAAATGGACACTCGCCTTTACGACAATAGTGCAAACGCATGTAATATCACGGTTGTCGACATTCTCTAGGCCACGATGTCTGACCAATGTAAATGCTACTTAAAATAATATAGGATATTGAATGAGGTTGATTTTGGTGCGCATCAAGAATCCCTCATATTCGATGTGACAATGAGAGGACGAACCTTATCGATTTTCCCTGTTCCTCTCGCAAAATGTTGATGTTAAATTAAATTATTAAATGATGATCGTGTTTCATTCCATTAATTATCTCGACCAATGATGTTCTAGAGAGTTGATTATGGGCTTGCCATTTGAATAAATGTCAAATTTATAATTTATGAAACATTTGCGACTAAAAAGATCTGCGATAGGAAAATTTAGCTCTTGAATAATGCATCCTTAACTGTCCCCCTGTTGATGTATTTTTATCATGCGTCATGCACTGTTAGCTGTCATGGCGGCAACTGATCAAGACAAAAGCAATTTGTCGACAATTAAATTAGCTTATGGAGCTATCATCTAGACGCTTGGCTAATTTGTGAAAAGCACGATAGGGGTTTGTGTGATTTTGGAAAAAAAATATTGCAGATCTGAATATTTCATGTGTACATAGTGGTGTAAAACTTTTGATTGACTATGTTCATCAGATGTAATTTACTGAATTAATAGGTACTGGTACCAACCAGTTCTTGTTAATGGCACGAATCATTAAATGAAATAAACCTGTATGTCTAACAATTAATATTTGATTTGAAACATAAAGCCTTGATGTTAATGAATAAATATGTATTATAAAATATACATAATGTGTACTAGAAGTTACTGTGTTCAAAAGTGATCTAGTAATAATAATTATGCATTTCTTTGAAAGTAATTTGCTCACTACCATTTTAGTAGTTTACAACTTTGCTTTATTTGACATGTGTATTTCATTACGAACATTAATATCGGATCTGCAATTCCTACCTGGCCTAAATGATAAAACCAATTGGGATAAATGTGGCAGGAAACCAGATAATACTTTCTATAAAATATTTCAATCTTCTGTTTACTGTTATAAACCATAATACTTAAGTAATTATTGTCTTTTTGTTTGGTCTCTTTAGAGAGAATAACTCTAGGACTTCGCCCTTCCCTACACGGCCAACTGGAAAAAAGTTGTGGGCCATTTCTCATAATTATTCATATTACTTTCTGAATATTTGAAAGAACCTTCTTACACCACTATGTCTCAGATCTAGCTAATTATCATCACCCAATCGTGTACTTTTTGCGAATCTGTATTGAATTGATATATTTTCTTGCAGAACGACATACTAGACATCTTTATAGAGCTGTACGGAATGCAGGTGGGCTTATTGTAGTTTAATTAACCTATATTTATCTTATAAAAACTGTTTAATGTTATATAATTGATATGTATTATGTCTGATGTATAGTTCTGTATTTTAGCCTTTATTCTTGTCAATTCCTTTAAAACGAACATAAATGGTTACAAATAGTACAGGTATGACATTGAGGGGTACGTTTAGGAAGTCATATACAATAATGGAAAAAAGTTAAATGGCCGAAATCTCCTTTTGGTACTAAAGATTCAGTATCAAGATTTAATAAATGTATGTTGAACTGTTGTTCACAATTTCGCCAACCAAATTTGATCACTTCTATATCCACGACATTACCAGAGACCATATATGTCTGAGAAGTGATCAAATTTGGTTGGCGAAATTGTGAACAACAGTTCAACATACATTTATTAAATTATATATATAGTGTATTAATGGAACAGTCTATCTGATATATAAAACCAACAATGAGTGAACACACACCCTAATTAATATGAATTATGTTTTAATAGAAGACGAAATACATCTAATACCAAGAGAAGAATCTAAAAGTAAGTGTATATTTTTATAACTGAAGATATCATGATACGCAAAGGTGAGAAACACTTCGCTAATGACCGGTCTGATCAAAGTCAACGACTCTACATTCCGTCAACCACTCATTAATTCTCACTGGACAGCCGGGCCGTCGGCGTTTATTAAAATATGGCAGGTTTGACCAGTGTAAGTTTGCGATAAAACAAATTCGACAACCTTATTTGAATAAAGTGCTAGAGTTTGATGACTATCTTAAACCCTGGAAGGTATTCAATGGCCTGAGAAAGATAACAAATTAACGTAGAGGATATGTTGCGATTCAAACTTTGTTCTGCAATGGGAACATCACGAAGTTCACGGATGAAGCCAATACTGCGAGACTCATACACTCATTTGTAAGTTAGATTATTGTTATAAATATCTTTGTAAGGTTCAGTTTGTCAGTGAACATCGATTTTAGTAATAGTTTTAATAATTTTAAAGCAAAGTTTAAAAGTTAAATTATGTGTGTACATCAGTGTGAGATTTTGATTTAATGTGAATTTGAAAAACAAGATGGCAGATATTGTCCAAAATGTCCTTATTGTTCTGTTAAAGGAGCTAAATCGCTATTCTTTCGCACCTAGAAATAGAAACAAAAGGGCCGCAAGGCATGAAATAATGTACGGTTACATGAATGTATGAATCTGATTTACATTCAATCGTTGTTTTTTATTGTAATTTCTAATCGATTATATTCGGCGAAATACGCGAAGAGTCTGGATTGAATGGCAATCTTTGGCGTCTAGCTATTCCAGTATATTCCGGTAGTATTCTCCTGCATGGGATATGTTTAGTCTCGTTCACCGAGTTGCTTCATACATCTAGCGCTCGAAAGCATTCGTATACCAATTTTAAAATGTTCATTTTGTCTTAAATATTGGATATCAGAAGCCCAACCTTTCACGGTAAGATAACAAAAACAAATCAATGTTGATAACAAAAAAACAACAATGTTGATTTAAATTGACCATAAGTCGTGTTTGTAATATCGAAGACCGTGGATGATATTGAGTTAAAAAACTTTGTGGAATGTGGAATATATATATATATATATAGATTCAATAAGGTGATGGAGGATGGACATATAGTATTTAATTCATATATTATAAGATAATAATAATAATTACCTTAAAAAATTAATGGCCATAATTACATTAACTTGTTTTTCTTGTGTAACATTAACATAGGCATATAGGGTAGTCTGAGAAGAAGTTTTTGAAAAAAATGATTTTGTTTTCTAAGTTCAATATCTTGTGGAATCCTTGTGTTAACAAACACTACAGAATAAACTCTGGTGGAATACATAATAGGATAAACTAATAATGTTCCATAAAAATAAATAGAAATTTCCACACGCCCCCAAACCTTGCTAAATAAACTTCCTCGGGACACGGGAGAACCTGTTCCCGACGCCGTCCAATGTTCATCAATTTCCATTCGGAGTACACCCCCAAGGATAAAAATGCTTAGTGGGTCAACGGGCACTCCAATGTTTCACGAGACCTAGGTTTTTGTCTTACTAGAACAACTAGATACTGTCCTTCTCAGGCCTTCATCCTGCACTGAAATAAAACTTGTGTTGAAAACAACACAAGTTAGGTGTCTCTATTTAACAACACAAACTTGTGTTGAAACAACACAAACTTGTGTTAAATATTGAAACACAAAACTTGTGTTAAAATGTGCCAAAAAAAAAAAAAACTTCTGTTGAAACTTGTGTGAAAATCTACACAAAACGTGTGTTGAAATTTCTGAAACTTGTGTTGAAATTTCTAAAACTTGTGTTGAAATTTCTGAAACCTGTGTGGGTTCGAACAGACTTGTGTATAACCATCAACAAAAACTTGTGTTGTATTTTCCCCCAATTTTTATCCAGTATAGCAACCTTTCCCATTCAGCAAAACTCCTTTTGCTCTGTTTAACCTGATAAATGAAGTAACACTAATTATTTTTGTTAAATTATTATTTATTCATAAAATGATAGGAAAAAGTAAATTAATACCACCAAATCAAAAGTAAATAGACATTTTGAATGTTAACAGGAAAACAGAAATAATATTAATAAAATTGTGTTATATAATGACAAAATCCCCCATCACAAAAGCCCGGATCAAAACCACCCCCACTGCGTTCACTTTAAAGAACCCGTGACAATTGAATTATTTGACTCAATGAGAGACCTTCTGATCCAATGTGCGCATGTTAACCATTGCCCCCCCCCTCCCTGGGTTCCGTTAACCCTTTGAACCCTGAAAATATTTTGGGTGACGCATATCCTACCCTGACTTTACAGCACGATTTTGCAAAAGTGACTTCATTTTAATTGGAACTAAATGTTAGGTGTGAATTTTATATTATATATGTTTATAATTGTGTGAAATGATGGAACAATGATATTTAAGCAGAAAATTTAACTTTTATTCAATTTTATCTCCAATCCATAAACTTGGAGTTCCAATCATGCCAACAGTTTTTGAACTCTGCTAATATCGCGACCACGCCCTAAGTCCAATATTTCAATCCCCGGCCATGTACTGTAGATCAACATTTCATTATTTACAAACTGATTACACGTACGAGTATTATCATCGCTGTCATTTTATTTGTTATTTTCGTCCGAATCTAGGGCATATTCACTTTTAAAATCGCTTCCATTGCTGTAATTCGACCCATCAATATCTTCGCAATTATCGCTCGTTATAAGAGTTAGTGCATCCGTTGCATTTAGTCGTTTAGAACAAACAATTCAACGAAAGATTTGGCAAAACTGAAATGTAAACAAGTGGAAGGAAGTCACTATTTACAACAGACCCGGGGCAAACGGTAATTGGCGTTTTGATTGGCTATTTTGTTACTGTTAAGGAAGCGTGTCAGTAGACACGCCCACAAGCCGCAAAACAGACATTTCGGGTATATGCGCTACAACGTCAAAGCCGGTTTTGCGGCATTTCGGGTTCTAAGAGTTAAAAGAACCCTTAACAGTTGAAATATTTGATATTTGATATAAGAGTAGGTTGTAGGGCAGAATTAATAACACAGAAAACTAGGATATTAAAACCTATTTGATCTCATAAGCAATGTAAAGGTTTTTTTGTAATTCTGTAATATTTGATCTAGATTTTGTTTTCAGAAATACCTATTAGACACTTTTTGGTTTCTGACTGAATTCTACCTTCTATATTATACACAAATTTCTGGAGAGAATTAAAATATAATTGTGTTCAGATATATTTAACATTACCCCCCACCCCCACCCCCAAAAAAATAAATTAGGTCAAATGCATTCTTTTCCAGAATTAAATTGATGGTGTAATATTCAAAAGGTGTCGTTGAGTTCCCTTGTTGTTATCATACATCATTATACTCTTCCAAGATTCTGAAAAAAAGGAATGAATTCCATCATTTTATAACTTATGCAGGGATTGTCAATATATAACACAATTTTATTGGAATTAACGTTTTCTATTAACATTCCAAATGTCACAATGTATAAATAAACAATTTATTTTGCCACATCGAGACTGAGTCTCTATTTTGTTACAGCTTTGCATAAAACATGCCATGTTTTGTCCAGT
Organism: Patella vulgata; assembly: GCF_932274485.2. Taxonomy (NCBI): domain Eukaryota; kingdom Metazoa; phylum Mollusca; class Gastropoda; family Patellidae; genus Patella; species Patella vulgata. The sequence goes on from NC_065879.2 coordinate 91,413,765, forward strand.
TACAGACCCAGGCAGATTATTATGTTCAAATCGGTCAGAAGTCAGAACAAATGTCTTGAAATGTAGGATTAAAGTCAAATAATAGGGCAGCTATTCACCCAGATCAAACATGTATTATGTCTCCAAATCTAGAATCCCTACACTTGAAATAGCAGAATATTAGGCATTGCCATAAGAAGAAAAACAAGCCAATAGGGAGGACACATTAATTAAACGCACATTTTTTTTTCAAAAGTATCGAGTAATCAAACTATACATTAAGTTTCATCACTTAATGTTCAGGTAGAATCACGATTATCTTATGTACGTGCAAAGTTTTACTAAACTGAAATGGAATTGAATTTTATGTCACATCAGCTCAACCAGGATATATTATGCCAATAATGAGATTCTAAAATACCATAATGACAATCTTTTCTATTAGAATTGAACACTTACCCCTCCAAAACACCGAGCAGAAATCATATGTGTTCTAATTATCATTTCAGCTCTTACTTCTTCCATTTTTTTGTGTTTTTTGACTTATTTTATTAATATTATACACATGTATGATCTTTTCCTGGGTGATTTGCTATGTCATCTAATATTGAAACTGAAAAAAATAAATACATGACATGTAATTAATTGCTAATAATATACTAACTGTGTGATTGGAAATTTAAACTGAAATATCTATCAAAAGTTTGTTTCAAATAAATCCTCTAAAAACATTTGAATCCTGAGGAACTAACTAAGCCGTAAAAATCCATTTTATCAACCCTTGTTTGTCATGTGACTGGACTGTCAAAGTAATATGAAGAGAGCCATGATTTTGTTTTCTAAGTTCAATATCTTGTGGAATCCTTGTGTTAAAAAACACTACAGAATAAACTCTGGTGGAATACATAATAGGATAAACTAATAATGTTCAATCAAAATAAATAGAAATTTCCATACGTCTCCAAACCTTGCTAAATAAACTTCCCCGGGACACGGGAGAACCTGTTCCCGGCGCCATCCAATGTTCATCAATTTCCATTCGGAGTACACCCCCAAGGATAGAAATGCCCAGTGGGACAACGTGCACTACCATGTGTCACGAGACCTAGATTTTGGTCTTACCAGAACAACTAGATACTGTCCTTGTCAGGCCTTCATCCTGCATCAATGGTATTTATAAATATATGGAGGACAGAATAAATCACAATTTTCAATTCACTTTCGCATGTATTTATTTACATAATAAATTTCTCTTGTGTGCATATAACATTCTGGCGTTGCGATAGTAATTTATCTGTGTATTGATATATATACATTTATAAAAAAAAATTAACTTAAAGGACGGCTATAGCAAAGGTACAAATTATTTCAGGTTCGTCAAGACGGATCACACGCATTGATACCTGTCTAATCGAAATAATGACGGAAAACCTGTCCTGTTTACTAGAATATTTTTCTAAAGGAGGTATTTTGGACGAGAACGACGTTGAAGATGTTAAAGTAGCCGAGAAGAAGAGCACAGCTGATGGCGCAGAGAAACTGGTTGATATTTTACAACGTCGTGATCAAAATGTTGTAGTTGTAATAACGGCCGCGTTAGAAGCATGTTATCTTCTCCCAGCTGTTGAGAAACTAAAACAAGGTATGAAAAACAAAATAAAATTCTAATTTTGGGTATTCATATTTAAAGCTAATATGTATACCCTAAAAACAAATTATTCACCACTGCGCATTCGTTTTTGCGGACTTCTATTACCATAATATGATAAAACTAAAAACATGATATAGCTATTTGAGGTTACACTGAGTTCCATTCGGTATTTTAACAGTTAACGTATCTGTTTATCAACCAGTAAGAACAATCCTACATTATTTGTTTAAACTTGAATTAAAAAAAAATTCAATGAAGAATTATTCTTCTGAAGTTGGATCTATTTTAAAACGAAAATATTAACATTGAAAAATCAACAAAATGTCTCAAATGGAATTATACATGTCAAAATGTTCTAGCATGGGCAGTGTCAAATTTTGACATTATTGCACAAGTTGCCCCCCCCCTCCCCGCGAGGGCACTTAACTGTAACAGGCTATAGTTTCACTAAAGGTGCGTTCAAACTGGGGTTTAATCTGAATTGTATTCAGAATAAAGTCTTATTCCGGATTTAGGCGCCACACTCGCTAAAATCTGAAATAACGAATTCGCATATTTTTTTCGAATTCAATCTGGGACAACTATTCAGAATTAGGTTATTCGCAATCAAAATTTGAATGTGGGGTGCTTGATTCAGATCAACGGGTTTACCAGCTCCAGGCGTCTTGGGCTTAGTAGAGTCTAGTCTTGCATGTACTGTGTATAGTTGGACGGAAATGGCAACAAAATTTGTTGCTTTCCACCGTGCATGTATCCTGCTGAAAGGATTTTGATTATGAAATGTATCTTTGCTAGTACTGAGTCGAGAGTGAAGTGTATGTACAGACTTGTTGATGCATAGCAAACGTGACCAGAAGAGTAATTTCCTCATTCACCTTTGATTCTGGTGCAGACGAAATCGTGCCCGACGCCCAACGGCAAGATACCGAAGGTGCAAGACCCGGCGTCGCTGATGTAGCCTTGCTCGCCTCAAGAAATTAAACATTAGCAACAAAACAGACGATTACGTTATACGAATGACGGACTCACTCATCTTAGATATGAATGACCTTCACGGCTGCTTTAGGGGTGAAAAATGCCCCCCCCCCCCCCACACCTAAAAAAAGTTGTCCACCATAGTTCTAAAATACCCACTAAATTAAATACATAGCAGTCGGGGATCATCATGTGGAGTATTGATTTCGGTACGTGGCACCTGGCACTTTAAAATGGTGTAGAAATGCTATTACACCCCCACCCCAACCCCACCACCTTCGACCCCCTAATAGATGGGCCTTAAACCACGCATTCCATTCCTGTCCGGTTCTGAGCTTATCGTACCTAACTGACGCAACATCGGAAGAGGAATCTAGTTCTCTTAGTGATCGAGAAGCGTCGTACCAAATAGATGGGCCTTAAACCACGCATTCCATTCCTGTCCGGTTCTGAGCTTATCGTACCTAACTGACGCAACATCGGAAGAGGAATCTAGTTCTCTTAGTGATCGAGAAGCGTCGTACCAAACGTCTGGACCTGGACATTTTCTTGACCTTGTTTGGTGGGCAGCACACCCAGTTAACCCTATATGGTGATACTGTTTGAGTTATATTATAAAGATGATATATAAATAACATATGATTGCGCAACGAGTACAATTTTAGTGGGGATTTGGCGCTATAGAAATGGACATTAAATTATTATAAGTATATGTATTATGTATGATGCATAGTTCTATTCTGGCTTTGATGTTACTATGACCCTGTAATAATTAATGTATTTCTATCATTAAAATGAACCCGTCATCATTAGCCCAGTTCGGAGCAGAACAGTAGGACTTTAACCCCATTTCATTTTATTAAAATGACTATGCATAATAAATCGAAAATAAAAAGTAGAAATGTTTCAAAATAGCGGTGAATGACAATCGGTATTATTAATATATGTATATAATAATTTTATAGAACGATTGCAATCAGATGAAACTGGTGAATTGCAAACAGAAGAACCTGACCAATTACTGAAGGACGAAACTGAACATTTACAGGTGAAAGACACTGAAAAATTACAAAAGGAAGAAACTGAAGGTAAGGTTATATTTGTAAACTTTATTTTGTTCAGCTGACAACCTATTTAAATCTCTGCGGATGTGTTCCATTTTAACGTACGACCGTCACGTGAAAATGAAAATGAGCGATAATTATTGGAATTTAAAGGAGAATACCAACGATTTTCAGCAAGGTTTCCATCAAATAATAATATAGGCAAAAATTATTCTCTCTGTAAGTTTTTGTATTAAAACCGAAAGTGGTGAATTTGGTTCAAAAGCTCGCTGGTCTCTGTAGGAAAGCATGCAGATTTGTCATATGATTGTCACCATATTATGATCACGCATCGTCGTTTGGCTAAAAATCAGATCAAAGGGACTGTTTATTAGGATGTTATAAATAAGATATTATTTTTCATGTTTCCAGTGGGGTGTCGAACAGTGTGTACATTCTCCAAAACAAAACAAAATAACAAAGAGACATTGCGAGTGTATATCAGTATTCGGATTAAAGTTGAAACCACATTGCAAAATATCAAGTTCAATGCGGAGATACCAAAAAAGTCTTTGTATCGAAGGATGTTATTATTGTACCTACTCTGTTTTTGTTTATTAACGGTGGAGATGGCAGGTAGCACCATAACGTCCTTTCCTACGTGGGAAGGGATGGCGGTAGACGAGATTGCCTAGCCAAAGTAAAAACACCGATGCCGTGTGTTGTCTAGTTTATTGGATAAGAGTTCAAGGATATCTCTCAAAGTCGTTATGGAATATGGTGTGACTCAAGGGTCGGGTTTAGGTCCTAATATTTACCTGTATGTCATAGATACACGGATATTTGCCTTGCCAAATTTTTCTTGAAGTGATATTGTTTGTAAAAAAATTAGCACACAGAAGACATCAGAAGTTTAAATTCCATCACTTAAAGCGAGGAGATTTGGTGCCAATCGCGGCATAATATTTTACTACTTATTGGGTGGAGTGATGACAAAAATTTAGTTTTAAGCTTATATCTGCGAAAGTGTTAACCCATGCCCCTTAATCTGCTGTTCCTGAAAAAAGATCATACTTTTGTAAAATATTTATAAATTGAAATACGTATGGTCATTTTCAATAATTAATTTTTTCTATATATATATTATAAATACATTACTAGTGAATACGCATATGATCTAAGTGAGACAAACAGTTACAATTTATATCTGCCTTTAAACGTAACGCCATCGCACTGTTTTGATCTCAAACAACAATATTTCTTTAACAATAAATGTATCACTGGTAAATTTAGGGAGTTGGTATGGTGGGCAGGACGACCTGTTAATCATTTATTTATCTATAATATTTACTTATTTAAATTATTTATTTGAACTTTCTTTGTCAAATAATTATATATTTGACCTCCAGCAAAACGAGCCAGCGTCTTACCCACTTACTCATCAAACAAACGATAACTAAAAGTCGTCATCCTGTAGCCTGTTATGATCAACTGTAGCTACTTCAAACGAACGATAACTAAAAGTCGTCATACTGTAACTAGTTATGATCAACTGGTTAAGTTGAGAGAGAGAGAGAGAGAGAGAGAGAGAGATAGGGGGATAACGTCCACACGACACAAACTACTCCTTGTCACGTATAACCGGGGAATCGAAACCACGTCAGTTGACTCAATGACAGAACTTATGATACTGCGCTAACCATTCAGCAATCCACCCCCTTCAAACAAAGAATAATAACCATAGTGCAATGAAGTTTTAGAAGTTTCATGAATGACGATAATGGGCGTGGTGCATTGACGTTGGTTGATAGGCAACGAGTTCCAATATTTAACAGTATGGCTACTTTAAACGAAAGATAACCAAACGTTGCCATCCAGCAACTTACTACGGCTGACGACATTCGCACCGGGACAACCCTAGCCTAGTGTGGTGTAAAACAAAAGATCGTTTGGCCATAGAATACGGTCTACTTCGGAAAATAAAATTAATAACCTAATAAATAACACCTTTTGAACATGTGTCTTGCATTATCGTAGCTAAAACTTTATTTAAAAGATTCACAGAATTGTGGGTAGACAATAAACGGAATTGTTATTAAAATCGGACACACATTTAATCGATTATAAAAGCTCCCGACCCACAAAATACAATTGGTCTACCTTGCGTTTTTTTCTATTTGTATAGCTAGATGTAGTTGATGACTTTCCCCTGTAACTAAATGATATTAATAATCACCAAATAATGATCTTGTTAATCACCTAATAATGTATTTACAAACGTTATATCAAAGTCGACGTAATTTTCAACCGTAAGTCTTAATAGACGTATACCATTCACAAAAACTTTTCTTGCTAGAGCCTCTTCCAGTTAAGTGACCATCATGGAGTTCCAACTGGTCTAATCATGTCATAAAACCCCAAAATGTTACTTAACATTGCCAAGCTAGAACATTATGCCAATCAATTCCAGTTTCAACTTAAGATTATGAAAAAATGAATATTCACGTTTAGACAAATGTTGTAGGATTTGAATTGGGTTAGCTAACTGACAAGCACCACAAGTAGAACCACAAATACAAACTATAATAATTCCAGTATGTCTCAAAACGTAGGACTACAAATGTTAAAGATAACTTGCGAAACACGTTTTATCACCCAATAATACATTCTACAGTAGATATCGCTTGTGTGATATATTTCATAATCTACTGCGATAGTTCAGCAGGAACTACTTTTTTTTATTTTCAAAGAACAGTTCATTTATTATTAAAAGTACTTTTTTTAAATTAAAAATTAACTATTATTATTCAATTGACCTTGATGGAAACACTGGGTCAATATAAAGGACTTTGCAATGGTTGAATTGCTGTCAAAAATGATGTATCACTACGCCATAAAAGTGAAATCTACAGCAAAGAATTATATTTATCGGTTTTTTGTTACTTTATCAACTTGTGTTAATATTTTTTGATATCAAAGAAGCCTCTTAGGAGATTCTCTATATAAACACTCTTACATCCAGCTTTTACACATATTATTCCTGTCGCGTTCGTAAGATTCTATGGAATTGACAGTTGTGTGGATAGGTATAGCAGGGTTCCACTCTGTTTGAAAAAAATCCATTGAAAAACTTGGAGCCACTATATTTGTAGTAGCTACAGTTGATCATAACAAGCTACAGGATGACGACTTTTAGTTATCGTTTGTTTGAAGTAGCTACAGTTGATCATAACAAGCTACAGAATGACGACTTTTAGTTATCGTTCGTTTGTAGTAGCTATCTCTAAAATGTAGCATTCGTTACATATCAACTAACGTCACTGCACCTCATTATCGTCATTCAAGAAACTTTTAAAAACTTAAGTGTTTTAAGCAAGTTATACCTGAGAGCCAAAGGCTCTTTATGTAGATATACTTTGTTAAGCGCTACGAGTACACTTTTAGTGGATAATTGGTTCCATAGACATGCCCAGATTATAGTATCATAATTGTATGTATTATGTGTGATGCATAGTTCTATTGTGGCGTTCATTGTACTCTGACCCTGTTATATTGGATATAGCCCCATCATTAAAATGAAGAGTATAGACAACATAAGACATTTTCATATAGACAACGGGCTTTCTCATTTGTTAAAGCGGGAGATTGTTAGCTAATCTAAAAATAGTTTTTACAGCAACACATGCGGTATAATTAATATATGTATGTAATATTTTTATAGAACCATTGCAAACACAAGAAACTGATGAAATGCAGAAAGCCGAAACTGAACAATTACAAAAGAAAGAAAGTGAAGAATTACAGAAGGAAGAAACTGGACATTTACAGAAGGAAAGCACTGAACCAATACAGACGGAAGAAACTGAACTATTACAAAAGGAAGAAACTGAAGCATTACAGAAAGAAGACACTGAACAATTATTGGTGGAAGGAACCAGCAAATTACCAAAGAAAACCACTGAAAAATTACAGAAGACACAAACTGAAGGTAAGGTTATATTTTTAAAACTTTTATCGTTCACAAGCTATTCAAATCACTGCTTGGAAGCCTATGGTGCATTTGTACGACCGTCACGTGAAAATTCTAATGAAAGATAATTGGAATTTAATGGGGATGACAACGATTTTCAACAAGGTTTCCACAAATCTAAAATATATACTCAAAGATATTAATTCCCTCTATAACAAAAGCAAAAACGGCTTTGTACGTGAGATCTTAGAGACTTTTGGCAAGTGGGTTTTTTGCCATCCGTATCGTCACGTGATACGTTGCGTCAATGTAGTTTTAGAGTTTTGGCAGATTTTCCCGCCGCGTAGCATGAGTAACTGAGCTGAGTTTAGTTCTATTACAGCATCATGGCAGTAATCTACCAAAATCACCATCAGTACTTGTCAAGTGCCTAGCCTACAAATTCCTGGAGGGAGTAAAGGCGTTTGACAGTCGCTGAGTTATTAAAAAAACATTCTTATTAAAAATCTTCGACTTCGACTCGACAGCAATTTTTGGTTTCAATAATGTATCATTTCAGAATGTTTATACCCTTATGCAGACAGACAGGAAAAATATGAACATTCCAAGAAAAACTCATAAAAAAATGATTAAATTCCAGTCTTTATCATGGTTAAAATCACATCAAATATACATCTTTGCGTTCTAGGATACACATAGATTCATAAACACGCTATGGCACGACATTTCAGCGTCTAAAAGTAGCAAAAAAGGCGGTAAAAATATGACGATGTTATACGCCCCTTTTCCGTATGAAAACTGTTCTATACGTACTACCGTATAAGTGTGCCTTAGTACGTATGATAAATACACACACATTGATCACGTCACGAGCAAAATCGATACGCATACGTGATACGGACCAGGAATTTACGCTTGCCAAAGGTTTCTATTGATTTTATACGTCCGTCATAATTTTCATCCGATTTTGACGAAACTTGACATACAGGTTTTTATCCCAAGGATTTCGGTTCTTGTATAATGTCATGTATCGGACCGCAACTTCTTTGATTTTGGCCCCTGTACGAAATATCTCGTTTTAGCTTGTGGACACTCTACAGGTCATAATTTTTCCGATTTAGATGAAACTTGAAATGTATGTTTTCCAGAATCTCAGTCCCTGTCGATATTCCCGCATATCGGACAGCAACTTCGTGTATTATGACCACTGATTGTGCGAAAAATCGCATCGTCCATTTTTATTCGATTGCGTACTGACCCGGCCTTGGAGTCCTCGAGCATATTCGATTGCGTACTGACCCGGCCTGGGAGTCCTCGGGCATCGCGAACATCAAGTCTCACCATGTCATTATGGGTGCCCCTCAGGGATATGGCACCCATACTAATATAGGCACGTTTGTCGTTGGCTTCGTATTGCGTCCATTGGTGAAACGGCACCGAAGGCGCCCATCGGGGGTACCGAACCTTTCAAGGGGGGAGAGCTGCCCCCCCCCTTTTGCCCCTACCGCTAGCTACGGGCCTTGATCTTCCATTAAGTCAGCATGTTTCATGTTGGGTGTTCCGAGCATATATCACAAAGTCATTATGGAATATGGTGTGACTGACGTGAATGATTTAGATCCTAATATTCACCTGTTTGCCAATGATACACGGATATACATGAAATAATATCTGGAAGATTTTACATCCCATCTTTTGAAGCCAGGAAATTGTTAGAGCCTGTGTCTGCGAAAGTGTTAACAGGCGCCACTTAATCTGTTGTTCAGACTAGAAAGGAGATCAGGCTTTTGTATAATATTTTAAAATTGAAAAACTTATGGCCATTTTCAATAATTAGTTTTTGTTTATTGCCATGTAAGTGCATTACTAATGGATAAGCTTATGATTCCAGTGCAACAAACACATTCAACTTATATCTTCCTTAAAAGACTATCTCACTGTTTTGACCTCAAAAAACAGCACGTCTTTTACATTAACTGAATCACTAATGCAATTTAGGGGGTTGGTGTGGTGGTAAGAACGACCCGTTACTCCTTTATTCATTTTTATAGTTACTTATTCACGCATACTGTATTATATTCTTGAAGTATCAAAAGTAAATGATATAGCAATAATATATGAAGCAAATTTATATGAGCTTTTTGCTTGTTTTTGTATCATATATTTAAAATTGTCATGTTATATTTGATATTTTTTTAATAAATATTGCTTTAAGCAAACACATTTTTAACATTCGCTCAGTTATTAATTACACCATAAACGTGAATCCAACACGGTAGTGTTTCCCTAATCCCAGCTCACAGAAATTTTCCCTTACCTTCAATTTTCACCGTGAATAATTTCTCGCCGCATCTGACACAAGCTTTGAAGAATCCAACACTATTGTCAAGTTAGTTTTTTCGATTAAAACAAAACATATAAACTTAAAAACTATAAACTTCTTTTCAGAGTGGTTAAACGAAGAAAGAGAGGCAGACACAATTACAGAACATACATATACTATAATCAATCAGTATGTATACATTGTATTTCTATTTAATGTAAATTTACCAGATATATTCAGGGACAATTGCGCACAGGCTTGTGGGACAGAACTGATTGTTAAATATTTACCTAATCTATTATGGCAAACATTTTCACCAAATTAATTGATTTGGTTAAGAAGATCAGGGACCAATTTTCAATGTTTGTTGTTTGTTTGGCCCGTTTATAACATGCATATGCTGAACAGAGACTGTGTTACAGGAAATGACCCCCACATTATTTCAAATATTAAAAGATAGTTATTGTTATGTGGTGAATTATGATTTGAATATAGTGCGACCGCCATGAAAGGTTCCCCAATCCTTATTTCAATAAGTTATATCAATAAATTTAGGAATTTCTCGAATATTTTTTTGATCTCATTTAGTTTATTTTTGGACGTATTGTAAACAAATATATTGTAATATATTACCGACATTCTCATTTGAAAATGAGGAACAATTGAATTTTGAACCTGATTTCCAGTGTACACATTGAATGTTCCAGTATACGACATTTTGTGCTTCAGACGTCGTAATCTTGGTGTCATTTCGAACAGCAAACACAAAATAAATGGCCAAATAAACATAGCTTATACGTAGCTCAAAGATTGTCTACCACTAAATAAGCAGCCTATTTAGCATTAAAAGAATGAAATTATTGTAGCTGGGGTCTGGTTTCCAGATAGATATTCCATGATAATATTTTTATACACCCACATTTTCAAATGGACTATCCATTGGGACATCTTTTTGTCCGTTCATATTTGTTTGTGGACACTCTGCGGGTCACAATTGTTATCCAATTTTGACGAAACCTAAAATATATCCCAAAGATACGGTTATTCGTGATACAGGCATGTATCGTGCTGTAACTTCATGCATTATGACTCCTGTGTGTACGCAGAACTGTGTTTTTTAGCTTGTGGTACCTCAATAGGTCACAATTTATATCTCATTTTGCAAAAACTTACAACATATCTTTATTACCCAAAGATCTCGGTAACTTCCTGGATTGTACGAAAATCACGTTTTTAATGTGTAGCCGATCTAGAGATCAAATTGTTATTTGAATTTATAATCCGTTCAAACATATTACCGTTACACAATAACTGAGTTCCAATTTCTGGAAAATCAGACAGAATTTCCCATCAAAATGGAAGCTCGCCTTTTGCGTAAATAATCAAAAAGCAATTAAAGGAATCGTACAATAATTTTTTAAATGATCGCGGATGAGATTCGATTTTTAGTCCAGTGCTACACTATTTGTTCTTTATGATGATAACACCTGGTTTAACTTCATATGATACTTTTATTGTTCTTCAAACATATCATGTACAAAACGTCTTATAGTTAAAGACTCCGTAATTAGCTTGTGTTTAGGGTGCCATGGTCCTAGCTTGGCTTGGCACCCTTGAGTGCCAACTCCCAGCTAACTTACATGACCGAATTCCGATCTTAACTCACTTTCTATCAATTACATCTCTGCTTATAATCCCTTTCTAGACAAAGAATGATCGAAGAGATTATACAGCTGGCTATATTGTATCATAGCAGACTAAATGTTTATTACAGATTGCTTTACAAGACAAAACGCGTTGCATAACATGGGCCAGCTATATGTTTATATTATGGTAATGACTAATGAGTGCCATCTGGACAACCATGGGTGTCAATAGTCAACATAAGGATATTTTAATTAATTCCGCTTTTATGTGTCAAGATATGGTATGATAACGTATCCATAACATCTACAAATTGTGTAACACCAGGCAAGATAGCATAATAGGTTGTGATTTAGCCCCGAAAATCGTTTCATCTCGTCCCTGCAAATTCCGGGTGAAAATCTGACGCTTTGTTACATAATTTAACCGGTAGGCCGTCACTGTCGCATACATTTCTGTTCTGATGCATTGCACAATACGTCTTGCACTCGAATTACGTCTCGAACTATATTTGTCACGTGTAGCCATAATCAGGTGAAAAAATTAAATTCTAAGCCAATCAGAAACCATAAAAGCAAAGATCGTCATAGGTCAATAGCTAAATAGACCAGGGAATACCTTTTATGAGACGGAACACGTTGGGTTGTTTACATTTGTCAGAGAGAATTTTCTGCAAATATGCCAGGATTCTTGGATAATACCACCTGTTAAATGTTGCATTGACACTGTAAAGACGACTTACCCTTGATCTGTGGCATAAATATGGTCAATAATTGGGAAATAGCCCCAATGATTGAATAAATCTTTTATTTTCTGGAACAAGTATTTCTTCAAAACTATTTCAGTGAAACAATATCCAAGAGAAATACTGATGCTTGAAATACTGATTCGGTCTTATAATTATATATAATGTTAAGAAATAAGAAAAATAATAATACCATGTGATCTGATCGATACAATTAATAATAATTCACCTTCATCAATTTTACTATTTTTTTAAAAAAGAAAACAATAGACTTATTATAAGAGTATAGAGGAAGATAAATGGGGTTTAACTTCCACTCGACACAAACTAGGTAATTTTGGTTCAATTGTATTCCAATAATTCGCTTGCGTGTAGTGGTCTTTAGCAGTGGGGGGAAACCGGGGGACCCGGAGAAAGCCCATGAGGTTGGACAGGCGACCCTTCTCCTTGTCAAGTACAACCGTGGAATCTAAACCACGCTAGTGGACTAAATGACAGGTCTTATGATACAGTGCGCATATGCTACCCCATCCTCGGTTACCCAGTGTACTGATTCCGTTCTACTCCACTATACCTTGGGTTAATCCATAGGGTTTCCACGATTTCAAATTATCTGCCCTGGCCTAGAATGAAGCTACAGTCTACGAACCAATCAGAAAACAGTTTACTGAATGATTTATGTAAATAATGTATATATTTATAATTTATTTATATTTAATTGTATTATCAAAATCTGTAGTATGTGTTGTTGATTTCAAATATGTATAACATTTATATGTTTGACTTTTGTTATTATTATTACTAATCTTTCTTTGTCTGAAATATGTCATTCTGTTAAGTTTATTATTATTGAAGTTATACTTGGTAATTTGATTCACAATAACTTGTCTACGTGGACATAAAATTTCGGGAAAGAACGATTCTAAATAAAACTAATGACCCTACATTATTATACTATTCAAAAAAAGTAGGGGATATTTGATTTTGGAGGCATAATACTAAAATATGCAAATGACTACGAAAAAAGTCACTATAGAACCTAACAGAAGAAACATTTCCAGTTACATGTGACGCCCAAACGCACCAATAGCTACCGCATGGAATGCAGGTGATGCTTGGGATCATCATGGGTGTCCAACCCAAGATTTGCACGACTCTGACTTTGAATGTTACAGTCATTGTGGCATTGAATTCCAGGGTGGAAACATCAGTTTAATTGTTTTAGTGACCAGAAAACAAATTTTGATATGCGTCGGCTTACCCAAAATGAAAGGGTACGTGCCCTTGGCATGCTACAGATCGGCACAACACAGGCGGTTGTGGCGCGGACGATGAATGTTTCTCAGTCTGTCATAAGCAGGCTATGGTCCAGATACCGTGATAAACAATCTGTACAGGACAGACCACGCTCAGGTCGACCAAGGGCGACAACTCAAGCCCAGGATCGATTTATCCGTACCTTGGCCTTGAGAAATCGTGTCATCACAGCAAATCAGATCAGCGCTCGTCTTCAAACAGACACTGGTGTGAGAGTGAGTGGCCAGACGATTCGGAATCGACTGCATAGGGGTCACCTTCGCGCCCAACGTCCTCGCGTGATCCCTTGTTTGAGAGATCATCACATTCAGGCAAGACGTCGTTGGTGTAGGGATCGTCAACACTGGGATAATCGACGCTGGAGCAATGTGATGTTTTCAGATGAGTCAAGGTTCACTGTTGATTTTTTGGACAGACGTAGGAGGGTGTGGCGTCGTCGAAACGAGCGCTTCCAAGACGTTAACGTCATCAGACATGATCGATTTGGGGGTGGTTCTGTTATGGTGTGGGGAGGCATCACTGTTGCTGGAAGAACGGCTTTACATGTTGTTGCAGGGCGTGTTACAGGCCAGTACTACCGGGACAACATCTTGGCAGTCCATGTTGTGCCGTTCGCACGACGTCATGGCCGCCGTTTCATCTTCCAGGATGACAACGCAAGATGTCACAGGGCCAGGATCGTTACAGGTTACCTCCAACAACAGAACATCACCACATTACCTTGGCCAGCACTGAGTCCCGACCTCTCCCCCATCGAGCATGTCTGGGACATGCTTGGACAGAGGTTACGTCAACGTCAACAACGTCCTGCCAATGTCCAAGAACTTGCTGCTGCGTTGCAACAGGAATGGGACAATCTGGACCAAAATGACCTTAGACGTCTCATTAGGAGTATGCCACGTCGGATCAATGCTTGTTTGGCAAACAGAGGAGGATTTACCCGTTACTGACTTGGTTGTGATGCTGTGGTAACTTTGCTGTTTGACCCCGGGTATCATTTTACCCTTATAATGGTCAGTCTGTGCCTTACTTAGTCTAACGATCATTTGGAATAAATCGATGAATGTGAACTTCATTTCATTTTGTCATTTGTTTCTTCGTCAGTTTCATTAGGTGACTTTAATAACACTTAAAAATCAAATATCCCCTACTTTTTTTGAATGGTATATATGAACGTCTGGTCTTCATTAACGTAATATATAACGTTCCTTTTCAAATAACAATTTATGGGATTGGTCGATAAAAATAGCAGAATCATCAAGGGCGGATAACCTGAAAACGTGTCTCCCCCATAGATTAACCCAGGGAAAAGTGGAGTAGAACGGAATGAGTACAGTGGGTAACCGAGGATGATGCTACCCATTCGGCTACCCAACCCCCTATAAGAGAGTATAAGATTACATTTATTTAAAGAAAGAAATTAAAAAAATAAACAAATGCAATTATATAAATGTCCTCGTACACAACAATACCATACAACACTAGTATTAATGAAAACTGTATATAATAATAATAATAATAATAATAACATCATGATTTATAAAGTGTATTAATACTGGAGAACGGTTTCTAATGTGCTGTTCAAGATGTTTGATATGTGTTTTTATATCTATATTTATATTGCTGCGATCTAAAATGGTATGAAAATGATTCCATATTATTTGTGAAAAAGGGCAGAAAACAAAGAGATGTTCTACATTTTCTATATTAGATTCACAGAAAGTGCAGAGTGTGTTATCTACTTTTCTAATTTTGAATAATTTATCATTTGTGAATATAATCCTATGGAGATATTTGTATTCAAAGCTTCTCAGTTTTGTACTAAGACATACAGTGTTTATTATTTTAAATGTGTTTTCTACGTCTAGATCGCTTAGCTCGGTATTTAGAATGTATTCCCATTCTGCAATGGCTTTTGGCCTGCTAAACTTTATCCGGCTATCATAAATATCTTTTGAATCCACGTTGTGAAAACCGGTATTATATATTTTGTTAAAGTTAATATTTATATCTTCCAAAGGAGTTATATTACAATTACAATTAAAATTGGTATGTATCGCACTTTCAAATTCGTTCGGTTCCTGTACATACCTCAAAATACATTTTTCTATTCCATTTAAGATAAATTGATGTTTTTCTAAATATTGAGCATCGATCCTATTCATTTTATCAAAATATTCACTAACATATCAAATATTCTTGTTAAAAAAAACTTTTAAAAATATAATTTTATTATTAATCTTTATATTTGTATTATTCCAAATAATTTGATTTTTAGCTTGGACAAAGTTCTTTATATGTGTTGTGTAAATTTTATACCAGTTGGCATAAAGGTTTTTATAAAAACGAATGTTTAAATTTAGCTTTTCTGGAAAGTTGCAAGCAGGTAATAAATTTCCACCATATTCAGCCATAATGAATTCATATGGTATGAGCCATGTTTGAAAGGGTGACTGGTATATTTTTTTAATCCAAAAAATGCTATTACATATTCGGAATTCTTTTAAGTCAATCATTTTTAATCCGCAATTTTTATTGTTCTGTATAAGAATATCTCGCTTTATTCTATCAGGTCCGTTCCATATAAATTTGTAAAATATTGAATTTAGTTTTTGAATAGTAGAGTCCGACACTGGATTAACAGTTGCCGGGTAAAGAATTTTTGAAATACAAAATGTTTTAATTATTTGTATTTTTCCAATTAAAGATAATTTATGTTTATCCCATATTTTTAATATTTGTTCTATTTCATTTATCTTATTTGTAAAAAATGTATCCCGAGAATTTTTATGACTTTTTCGCATAAAACTATACCGGTTGATTTTAATTTTTGCATTAAATTCATATCACACCTGTTTAAATCTATAGCCTCTGTTTTATTAACGTTAATTATAAGTCCTGAGACTAAACCAAAAAGTCTCTGTATCTCAAACAAATGACGCGCAGAGCTAAAATCTTTTAATAATGCCGTTATATCGTCAGCAAAAGCTACAACTTTTATGGATTTACGTCCAAATTTTATTCCATTTATATTTACATCGTCTCTAATAGCGTATAGTAACAGTTCTATGATTAAATTAAAAAGATTGGATGACATTGGATCGCCTTGTCGAACACCCCTTTTTACATCAAAATAAGGGGTTGTAAATCCATTGTTTATTAAACAACAGGTGATATTCTTCTAAAGGGTTTTTATCCATCTAATAAAATTACGCCCGAAACCGTACGATGATAAAGCTTTGATTAAAAAATCATGATTTATGTGTCGAAGACTTTTTGGAAATCTATAGCTAAAAGAAAGCCTATTATTCTTTTTTGTTTTGCAAGATCAAAACAATCGGAAATAATACGGGTATTTTCATGAATGTGGCGACATGGTATAAACGCGGATTGATTAGGGTGTATTAACTGGTTCAGAAATGGTTTTAATCCGTTCGTCAAAACCTTGCTCACCAACTTCACATCGACATTAACAAGCGTAATGGGCCTCCAGTTAGTTAAGCATGTTCTATCTTTATTACCTTTAGGAATGAGTTTAATAACTGATTGACGTTGTGTTACGGATAAAGATTCTTCTTCAAAGATACAGTTATATGAGCCTAATAATAATACATAAATATCAGACCAAAAATGTCGATAAAATTCAATTGTGATACCATCGTTTCCTGGAGATTTATTTATTTTAAACGCGTTTAAGGCCTTCTGAAGTTCGAAGTAGTCAATTTTGAATTCAAATAAATCTTTCTGATAATCATTTAGCCTTCCTACAGGCCTAAAATTTGTTATAAAATTACTTTCCCTTTCAAAACACGAATCTTTCGACGCATATAAGTTTTTATAAAATAAGAATATTTCTCCCGATATTTCAATGGGGTCAAATATAATAGAATCGTCAGATTTTTGGAGCTTTTTTTATTGTAGTAGCACACTTTCTTTCTTTTTCTAAGTTTAGAAATAATTTTGCTCTTTGTGTCTCATCAAGGTAAATGTTGTCTAATGATTGCTTAACCTCGGTATATTGATCATAAAGTTTTTCGATAATTTTGTTGTTACTAGGCTCCTGTTTACTGATAAGGGATTCAAGCTCGATCAGTTCCTGAGTTAAGCTATTTTTTATAGCTTTTTTAAATTTGTGTTTCTTTTTGGAATATTCTATAGAAAATTCCTTTATCTTAAATTTAATGAAGTCCCATAAACCATTTTTATTTTGTTTGTCAAAATATTTACTTTTCCATATCGGTATAGATGATTTTATCAATTTAGTATATGTTTTGTCTTTTGTTAACGAAGAGTTAAAAATCCATAGATTTGGTCCGCGAGGATAGTTAGTTATTTTGATATGTATATGAATTGATGAATGATCAGTAAAAGAAGTTGGTTTTATTGTACATGATTTTATATAATCTTGGAGTTTTTCCGATATGAGCCAAAAATCGATTCGACTTTGTATCAAAGGCTTCTTTTGTTTCCAAGTAAAACGCTTATTATTTTGATTTAAAATTCTGAATATGTCTAAGAGATTATAATGATTAATTATATTGAAAATGGCATTTTGGCCTTTTCGTTTCAGTTTGTAGTTTCCGCCATATCTATCAAGTTTAACATTTAGGATATTATTAAAATCTCCGCCAATTATCATTGAGAACGAGTCAAGTTCACCACATAGCTGCTGTAAAGATTTAAGTAATCTTGTATAATAAGTGTATTGGTCACTGTCAGATATAGGACTATATGTATTGACTAAAACTGAGATATTATTATAGATACTTATTACTAAGATGTTGAAATAACCATTTTCATCAGATTGGTTTTTAAGAGTCATTCCACGAGAAAACCATGCAATATCATGCAGATGTTCGAAGGTGGGGGTCGGCCGTTTTAGTTCATATTCATAGGGTTTGGTAGACCAATCGAGCCTACTCCCCAGCCAAAATCGCCGATTTCAGAAATCAACCGTTTCCGAGATACTGGCCGATTACGTTTTTCGGCTGATTTTTGCCATTTTTAGGCGAAATTTTAGCTATTTTTAGGCGAAATTTTAGCTATTTTTGTCGCACTACTACCGCTGTTATATGGTCATGGAGAACTAGGTGTTGGTTGTTCGTGATGGTCGGGGTCTTACCCGATCACATTATCATGGTAACCCGGTTCAAGTTCATTTTCCATAGGTGTCAGGAGACTACACAAGATACGTGTCTGGAGATACCCGAAATGTACCCTATCTTCAGATCGCGATAACTCCACTGGAGCAGGGTTTGCGATAAAAATTAAAATCAATTTATTTGCAGCTTGACCAGTTCTAACAATCTAACAACATAAGAAATAAAATCTTTGTCAGCTAACTTGCAACAGTATGAAAATTCGTGTCGAAAGTTACCAAAAACTTCAGTTTTTATTGGGATACATCGGCGGATTATTCAGGTACTCAATCGCTTATATTGTTATTCAACGGGTCAATATATCAACTCCAGCTCCCCTTCAACCCGCTTTGCCAAAATATTCAGTCTCGGTGTGGTTTGGTATCCAGTCTACAAATCTAAGATGGCGTCTCCCAGTGAATTTGGATTTTCGCAAATTCTCGATCTAAAATGTCGATCGTGAATATTTAAACATTTTTTTTTTCTATGAAAAATGAGAAATTTAAATTCAAATGATGAAAGTCGACAATTAAGCAAAACAGACCCATTTCCATGTTTCAACTGATTTTTAGAAAAAAAAGGTTGATATAACCCACTTTAAAACGTTACTCCTTCAAATTCTATCAAAATATTTGGTGTCATCATAGTCAAGAACTTATCAATGGACAATCTTTCTTTGAAATATTAGTTCAATACGTCATTTTTATACGCCCACATTTTCGTGTGGACGTATTATGCCGTCGCCCCTGTCCGTCCGTCCGTCCACAATTGTTTGTGGACTCTCTACAGGTCACAATTCTTATCCGATTTCGACGAAACTTGAAATATAGGTTTATCCCCAAATGATCTCGGCTGCTTTCGATATTGGCATGTATCGGATCGAAACTTCATGGATTATGGTCCCTGTTTGTACGAAAAATCACGTTTTTAGCTTGTGGACCCTATAGAGGTCACAATTTTTATCCGATTTTGTTGAAACTTGAAATGTAAGTTTATAACCGAAAGATCTCAGTTCCTTACGATATTTGCGCATATCGGACAGTAACTTTCTGAATTATGGCCCCTGATTGTACGGAAAATCACGTTTTGAGCTTGTGGACCCTATAGAAGTCATAATTTTTATCCGATTTAAAAAACCGTTCTATTATATCACCGTTACACCCTAAGGATGACTGAGTTCGAATTTCGTGAAAATCGGCCCAAAATTGACAGACAAAATGGCCGCCGTTCGTTCCCAAATAGCGTAAGAATATGGTATATCAAGGTTGTGGACCCTATAGAGGTCACAATTTTTATCCGATTTTGTTGAAACTTGAAATGTAAGTTTATAACCCAAAGATCTCGGTTCCTTACGATATTCGTGCATATCGGACCGTAACTTCCTGAATTATGGCCCCTGATTGTACGAAAAATCATGTTTTTAGCTTGTGGACCCATTAGAGGTCATAATTTTTATCCGATTTAAAAAACCGTATTATTATATTACCGTTCCACCCTAAGGACAGTTGAGTTTGAATTTTGTGAAAATCGCCCCAAAATTGACAGACAAAATGGCCGCCGTTCGTTCTCAAATAGCGTAAAAATATGGTATATCAAGGTTGTGGACCCTATAGAGGTCACAATTTTTATCCCGATTTTGTTGAAACTTGAAATGTAAGTTTATAACACAAAGAGCTTAGTTCCTTTCGATATATGCGCATATCGAATTGTAATTTCCTGAATTATGGCCCTTGATTGTAGGAAAAATCACTTTCTTGTTAGCTTGTTCTCTATCCATCTCTCGAAAATGTGGGCGTATCCTGTCTGGCAGCCGCTGGTTATAAAAGCAGATGATGCTGCAACTCTACATTCAAATGATGAAAGTCGACAATTATGCAAAACAGACCCAATTTTCATGAAAATCGCCGAATTGACCTTGGCCGTGACCTACAATTGCGAGGTCATCAAGGATACATTCAATTTGAAGTCCACACGTTGCTCATCAACAAACCATATCTCATTCGAAAATATCGAAAAACAAATGAGTTAGAGTTGGGATTTCAAAAATTTTCTTGTCGGACATTTTACCGAAAGTAAAGTGGCATAACTCTTATCGTTATTTAAGCAGACGGTTTATACCACAATTAAAAATCACGTGTCAACAAAATATTCAAATCCTGTACGTAATAACAATACTGCACTTCGATATTTTTGATATTTAATTCTCCTGTATTCATTCATTTAATTCTCCTGTATTGCCCAGTTGAAGCAGAATAGTAGGACGTTAAACCCCATTTCATTTCATTCATTCTATTTATTCTATGGTATTCAAAGTTATGTTATTTATATTCGTACAAAATTACGTGTTTTCGTAATACATTGATTGAATGAAAGCTTGCCGATCCTGCTTCGGCTTCAAATTCACAGCAGTAATATTCCTTCAAAATAACGTGTCTTCATTTATACGACAGCAAATGAATGAAGAACTTCCGAAATAAGAATAGTTGGTGATGTCAAAACATCGTTTTCTTCTTTATAAAATGTCGACAAAATATTCAGATCCGCACGTAATAAAAATAGAAACACCTCACTATTTTTGTACGCCTACATTTTCGTGTGGGCGTATATTGTCGTCGCCCCTGTCCGTCCATTCTTCCAGATTTTCGTGTGGACGTATATTGTCGTTGCCCCTGTCCGCCCACAATTTGTTTATGCACACTCTACAGGTCACAATTTTTATCCACTTCAACAAAACTTGAAATATAGGTTTATGTCCCTAAGATCTCGCTTACTTTCGATATTGGCATGTATCGGACCGTAACGTCGTGTACTATGGCTCCTGATTTTACGAAAAATTATGTTTTTAGCTTGTGGGCACTGGAGGTCACAATTTTTATCCGATTTTGATGAAACTTAAAAGGTGTGTTTATAACCCAAAGATCTCAGTTCCTTTCGATATTCCCGCATATCGGACGTTAACGTCCAGGATTATGGCCCATGACTGTACAAAAAGTCGCATTTTTAGCTTGTAGCCCCCTCTAGAGGTCACAATTTTTATTCGATTTCAAGAAACGTTTTAATATATCACCGTTACTCGCTAATGCTGGCGGAGCTCTATTTTCGTGAAAATCGGGCGAAACTGCAGGATAAAATGGCCGCTCCTCGTACGCAAATAGTCTAACAGTATGTAATTCCAGGGTTGTGGACACGCTCGAGGTCAATTTTTGTTTGATTTTGATGAGATCCCAAAGATCCCAAAGATATTGGTCCCTGTCGATATTCGCGCATATCTCACCGTAACTTCGTGGAATATGGCCCCCGATTTTACGAAAAATCGCGTTTTTACCTTGAAGTTCTTCTAGATGTTATAATTTTTATCCAATTATAAAAACCGTTTCAATATATCACCGTTACGCCTTAATGACGACTAAGTTCGAATTTCATGAAAATCGGACCGAACCTGCTGGACAAAATGGCTGCTCCTCATACGCAAATAGTGTAAAAATATGTAATTCCAAGAGTGTGGACACTCTAGAGAATATAATTTTTTATCCGATTTTGATAAAACTTAAAATGTATGTTTATATTGCAAAGATCTCGGTTCCGTTCGATATTCGCTCATATCACACCGTAACTCCCTGAGTTATGACCCCTGAATATACGAAAAATCACGCGTTTTTTTTAGCTTGTAGTCCCTCTTGATGTCACAATTTTTATTCATCTTGATGAAACTTTTATATATACTTTTATATCCCAAAGATCTTGGTTCCTTTTGATATTGGGGGATCACGTGGCTAAGTGGGTAAGACGCTAGCTCGCTAGCCTGGAGGTCGGGTGTTCGATCCCTGCATTGACCGAGAAAGTTCATCCAGATTTTCCGGTGTGGTTCTCCCTTGTCAGTGATGCAGGACGGAGGGGCTCACAAGGAAAGCTGTCTAGTCGTTCGGATGGGACGAAAAACCGAGGTCACGTGTACACATTGGCGTGCACGTAAAAGATCCCTTGGCAGTTGGAATTCGATATAAGAGTAGGCCGTAGTGCCGCTGTCCGGGCAAAATGTCCCTCATAGCACACTGTATGGCGTATGCCCGTCTTCATTAGCCCAGGTTAGCAGCAGAACAGTAGGACGTTAAACTCCATTTCATTTCATTTCTTTTGATATTGTCGCATGTCGGACTGTAACATACTGGATGATGGCCCCTGCTTGTTCTCTGTCCATCTCTTTAAAAATGTAGGCGTATCTTGCATGGCAACCGCTTATTCATTATTTAATTCCAGTATGGTATTCAAATTTATGTCAGTAATATTCCTACAAAATTACGTGCTTTCGTTGTACGATAGAATGAAATTTGCCGATCCGTGCCTGCTTCAACCAAGTTCACGGCAGTAATGTTCCTCCAAAATTACGAGTCTGTGTTTAAAGGGCAGCAAATGAAAGAAGGACGTCCGAAATGAGAATTAAGGTGGTGATGTCAAATCATTTTCGTAAAATGGTATTTTAAAATTACATTGATAGTTAAATCGCTTCTAAAAGGCATACAGAACTTTAGCATATGGCGTACGACACCGTTAACATATAACACATACAGTAGTTTCGTAGTAAGCACTGCCGTATATGGTGTGCGATAATCGAGATAGCAGGAAAGTGCCACTGTAGATGGGAACTTATATATGGTGTAGTTTCATTACGGAAAATAAGTTAAAGGTTTAATACGATGCTATATACTATTAGGATAATATGTCACATCAAGGACTAGTTTCTACGTGCTGTCGGTTGATATCAATGAGATTAAATTGTCCGGCAATGGAGAAACCACCGAGGTAATCACGTAGATAAGGTTGATACTCACTCTTATTGGATTGATAAATAGTCCTACAAAAGAGAAGCAATGACTTCTGTTCAAGACTAGATTGATGAAATAGCGTAGGACATGTCCGGAATGTACGGACGAAATCCCAACACTTAAAAAGCGGAAATTCGACGCGAAAAGTGACGAATTTCGCCACTTTCGACACAAATTTAATACTGTTGAAGGTTAGTTGACAACAATTTTATTTTTTATGTTGTTAGAACAGGTCAAGCTGCAAATAAAACGATTTCCATTTTTATCGTAAACCCTCCTCCAGTGGAGTTATCGCAATTTGAAGAAAGGGTATAATTCAGGTGTCTGCAGACACGTATTTTGTGTAGTGTCATGACACCTACGGAAAGAGAGGTTGCACTGGGTGACCATTATAATATGGTAGGGTGAGACCCGGACTATAATCACCAACCAAAACTTTGTTCGCCATTGGTCGATTAACGGCTATAGCAATGCTACAAAATGGTCGAAATTTGACCGGAAAATGACGAAAATTAGGCGAAAAACGTAATCGGGCTGTATCTCAGAAACGGTTGATTTCTAAAATCGGCGATTTTGGCTGTGGAGTAGGCTCGATGGGTCGACCAAACCCTGTAAATATGAACTCAATCGGCCGACCCCCACCTTCGAACCTTCTACATGGTTTTCTCGTGGAATGGCTCTTAATAACATTAATGTTGTTGTTACTTTTCAAGAAAATAGCTGTCCCCGCTGAGTTAGTTATACCATGTGAAAACAATATGCGATCCGCTCATTCGCTTTGCCAGTCGGTTTCATCGCAAACACTACTGTGAGTTTCTTGAAGGAAATTAATAGCGCATGATTGTTCATGTAACCAATTAAATATCTTTTTTTCTCTTTAAGGCATTTCGAATTCCTCTTACATTGATGGATAGAAGATTAATAGACGTCATTTAATATTATTTAAAAGTAAATAAGCAAATTTGAAGCTATGAATGAGATAATAGATCTGTGTGAAGGAAAGCCCTTTTTGAGAACATAATTGTAAGGAATAATAATAATAATAATAATAATACATTATTTCTCTGTGCGTTGAATACATAGAAGTGCTCTTATATCCAAGAAAATACGATAATATACTTTCAAGTTTTATATATTCCCTATACTTGCATATAAGTTTTGAATGTACATGTTTCATTTTCATTGTGCGAAATCAAAGTGTGCTTAATACGCAATAAAGATTCACATACTATATGCGACATGGAAAACCATCACATGTCCACGGTGTGTGAGGGGGATAACTCATATATCGGAGTTTATAACATTCTCAAAGAGGAATATGATCTACAGACATATTAAGAGAACAAACATTTTGCAGATATCAGCACATAAGTAAATTTGTTGCTGACGCCTCGATTAGTAATATTTTTCGGCGTTTCATGATTGCTATATGGGGTGATAATCTTATAGACATGTTATTGGTAGTTATCTACATGCATTAATATGTACCAAGACTTTTCATATAGGATTACTACAATATTTTAGCCAAAAAAGATTCTTTATCTCTACTATAAGGGACTAATTATACATGTAGATAATCATCTGTATTAAGCATAAAATATATCAGTAAAAAACATTACATACAGACAGGGTTTTTATGGCTATAACCAAGTACCCCATTAATAACAGATTTAATGCTAAGAATAGATATCAGCTAGGAATCAAATTGACAGACGCTGTTGATAAGGGTTCATTGAAAGGTGTACTACTCTTTCAAGAGCACCTTATACCACTTCTCGTTTGAGGCGTGTGTATTGCTAACGAAAATATTTTATGCATGACGTTGATATTAATCGTGGTAATGCTATTATATCATACAGCACACGAATAATGGAGGCCATTTATTTATATTTAGAGGATAAAGTGTTTATTGAAGATGTCCTACTCTTTGTAGAGCATCTTATACCACCTAATGTTTGAGGCGTGCATATAGCTGAAGTATCTTTGTTGACATTTTCCTATGACAGGTCTATATTAATTGTACTAATGCTATTACATCATATAAACATGCATGTATAATAAACACAAGACTAGTTGAGGACATTAAGTTAAACGTTAACAACTCATATAAGGTGGTTTATCTAAGGAAGATTGCCTATAGCTCCATGTCTAGGTGTTGATGTAAACATCAATTCTTGATCTGAGTTAAGCGGTGTCCGGTGATTGGAGCGTCCTTGTAAATTTTCATCCAAGAAGGATCGTGGGTTACGTGTGGCATTATGCGGGATATCTGTTTCACGATTATGAAATTGGTTAAGGTCTTATTCAGATTTGATGAGGATTATCTCTTCACTAAGTAGTTTAGCATATATTCTTCCGTCAAAGGTCCAACAGTTTTTTATGATTTTCTTTTTAAAAAGTTCCCTGCAAGATTTGAAGAGAAAGGAACGCTTTCTTGTAAGAGCTTCATTGATAAATAACTTTGTCGGTTTATTTGGGTCCGAGTTTCTACTTTTTAAATTACTTTTTTTTGCCATATATCAGCTTATGAAACGAACAATTATATCACGGTTGGATCCCTGCTTTCTTTTACCAACACGATGTGTTCGGCCGATTTGGTTTTTTGATATTTTTAGTGACCTGTCATCTTTTAGAATTTCATTATTTATCACATCTAGGACGATTTTATCAGTGTCTTCTGTATCATGTGTATGTGGTTCGGGTATGCCACTAAATTTGAGGCATGTACGTCTTGAATATTGCTCCATGTCATCAACTCGATTTTCGAGCAGGTGGATACGGTTGGACATGGATTCAATACAGTCCGGCTGTAAGCATGAAATTAGATAACCCCTAGCTTGGTCGCGCTTCAAAAGTTCATAGATGAAAATTTTAAAACTTACATTATCTTTCATCATTGAGTCAAGAAATTCATTTATACTGGCTGAATCATAGTTTGATGAACTATCTGAACGGGGTCGTTTTAACGATCCTGCCCGCCTCTCTTTATCTTTCGTCTTAATATCTTTAGGTCTACCCATTATTTTATTTTAACACACTAACTACGGGTAACAAATTAACTTGATATGATTAGGTCACTAGCTAGGTTGATCTTTGTATAAACACTCTGGGTGGCAGACGACTGTGAGCTGAGCTCACTAGTCATGTGATATCTCAGGTTGATTTTTTCTTTTTATAAAATGTTTCAATATATCACTATATCAAATCAAAATTGCTTCTCAGACGACAACATACATACTTGCTGTGATGTACCTCAATTCTCGTTGAAGAATCTTATAGTCTTATGTTATGTATTAAGTTAGATAATGGAGTAGTTGTCCCCTCGATCTACATCACGTTCACTTCAGTCCGCCAGGTTCTTATATTCACAAAATACATGTATTTACACAGAGATCAGGTCTTGTGCCCATATACAGTGTACAAAATTAAAAGATATATACCAACCAGTAAATAAAAGTACACACCGGTATAAGAGAAAAACAAACAGTTACGTAAGTAAAATGGTTCTCGTAAAATGAATTAGAAATGAAATGGTCTAATGAAGATGGGCATATACGCCATACAGTGTGCTATATGGCAAATTTTGCCTGGGCACAGCACTAGGGCCTACGTTTATATCGAATTACATCTGCCAAGGGTTCTTTTTACGTGCACACCAATGTATACACGGGACCTCGACTAGGCTGCTGTCCTTGTGCCTTGTCAGCCCCTCCGCCTGCACCACTGACAAGGGGAAACCGTCGGAAATAATTAGAATAAAAAAGTAAAATAAAAACATACAGTAAGCATAAAGTGACAAAATATAATATGAAAATCTATTGACATGTACAGTACATTTAAGTAAAACATATTTAAAATATGTAATACAGGTAATTTCATCAATATCATCATCACTATTAAAATCAATGTCACTGTCAGCATATGTTTGGCTGTCACTTTTATATTCGCACAATATACACAAATCCATACACGAAAGTTTTCACTTGTAACAAGTACATCTATTACTGATCTATCTGTAAAAGTATAATGCAGCTTAAGTTGATTTACATTCACGTTGAAAATTTTGTTTGGTTCTTGATCTCTAATGACCCTAACCCTGTCATTTGTTCAATAGAGTTTAACAAGAGGGGTTTAAATTTCCACCGCTACAGTCAGGCAACCAGGGAGGAATGCGCCAGAATATGCCCCCTTTTTGACTGGTGATGCAAGGGCAGAAATAATTCTTCATTCTTCATGGGTTGTCATGCATTTAGGAGAATATCTTTATCAGCTTGCATTTGCAGGAAAATGGGGAAAATGGTAAGATATGATCCGATCCCCTTAACCAATTAACCAGACCTATTATTTTATTCTCTCTTTTTTTTGCTGCTTGTTTCTAAACATCACTTTCTTCAACAATTTTGGAATCGTGATAATGTTTCATACACAGTTTTGTTAACGTTGGTAACGTGGAATGTGAGAAGTAGTGACCTCTACCATACCCCAGTGAGAGTTTTGTCTGCACATTCCTGCCTGGAGTTCCTTGTCCAGCAAATCGGCATTTGTCTCTGGCACGAGCCTGCCATTTCCATCTAATTTGATCTACTGGTTAGCACATACCTTAAAAGTTTCCCAGCGTGTCGCAGTGAACGGTTTTAGTTCAGTGTTTTTAACTAAACGTTCATGAAGTATGCAGTTTTACTTTAGCTATCCTTCCGCCATGTACCGTTAATAACAAAACGTAAACAAAGAGCAGGTGACCTTTCACCACACGACCTGTTGAACTTTTCGTCGTGTATGCTTGATTGGCCAATTATGTCACGTGATCTGTTTACACCGAGTCACCGCGAAATTCAAATACCATTGCACATTGACAAGTAAGCCCATATTTAATTTACGTTTTCTATCAAACGTCAAAGAATTGATAAAATAAAAGTTGTGTGACAATACAAAGTAATACTAGAAGAATTGGATTTTCACCCGAAAATGGTCGGGACGGAGAAACAGAAGCAAGCTAGCTAGAAATTTCACACCACGGCCTATAAAATTAGTTGCGGTTTATGGTCGGTCTAGACGTATATTATGATCAAAAATTTTCAGTCCGAAATCCGTGTCCAAATGGGTCAAATTGGCAAAAACAAATCCAACATGGCCGTCAGTTTTGGCTTATACATTTCAATTTCCACCCAATTATCATAGTATGATCGAGTTTGGTATCAAAATATACGTTTTTCGGGGTAACCTAATTGATTTCCATGCACATTTTTGTGATTAGTGATGACGCTGTGCCAATAAAGGGGAGGTCATTCAAAATCGGGGTCAGTTTTGGCGGGAAAATTCGAATTGTACATAAGGATCAAGTTTGGTATC
This sequence comes from Patella vulgata, assembly GCF_932274485.2. Classification (NCBI taxonomy): domain Eukaryota; kingdom Metazoa; phylum Mollusca; class Gastropoda; family Patellidae; genus Patella; species Patella vulgata. Next base: position 91,442,722 of record NC_065879.2, read on the forward strand.
AAAATATACATTTTCGAGGTAGCTGAATCCAATTTTGTGCATGTTTAGTGGTTACCGAAGCTAAATCAATATTCTTTGGCACCTAGAAATGGACACACACGGATGAATGTGTATTACATTCTAGTGCGTCTGTTTTTTTTACTCTAATCTCTAATCAGTTATGTTGGCCGAAATACGCGAAGAGTCCAAATTGAATGGCAGTTTTTTGGCGTCTTGTTATTCCAATCAACATCGGTAGTATTCTCTTGTGGGATATGTTTAGTCTCATTCATAGGGTCGGTTCATTACAAATGGCGCTAGAAATCATTCTGGCAAGCGATTCGTGTGCCAATTTTAATATTTTCATTGTCTCTTACATAGTGGATATCAGTAGGTATAAGATAACATCAATGTTGATTTAAATTTACCATTAATTGGCATTTGCAATGACGAAGACTGTGAATGGTATTAAGTTAAAGACTTGCCTCCTTTAAGTGATGTGGAGCCACGGTGGCTATGTGGGTAATACGCTGACTCGTGTTTGAACCCAGCATTGGCCGAGACAGTTTATCGAGATTTTCCGACGTGGTTTCTCCATGTCAGTACGAAGGGCCTGACAAAGGCGGCTGTCTAGTCGTCCAGGTGATTCAAATGTTGAGACACAGATGGATACAGTATCTTTGTCAGATATGCAGTGACTCATTTGATAATGAGCAGCCCACCGTCATTCCGAAACTAACAGGTATTGGAGGATTTAAAAAGGTGGCTAAACTGAGATATTATAGTCTTGATTTCGAGCTCGGTGAAAAATACCAGATGGAATGTCGCAAATTTCACAATCATTCCACTAATATTGCACAATGTTGTAGGGTTATTGGAGTGAGGAGCCTGTATCGAGGTGCCAACATATTCCTATTTGCGGACAGTTATCTTTTACATGGTCTGCAGGAAAGTTTAGTAAACGGCCCAGTACAGCAGATAAAATCGGTGCCCGCTGTTAAAACAATAAATTGTAAAACTAGCAACAACTATTTTTTGAGATTGCCAAAACAAATGACGACTGAGTAGTGGGGGCCTGGGTACAGCGCCTTTGGTGCACATGCGCAGAAGCCCTAGCAACGGTGTTGCGCATGCGCAGATCACTTCCGGTGCCCCTAGCAACGGTCACTTCCGGTGATGACGTCACTTCCGGTGATGACGCCACTTCCGGTTATGACGTCACTTCCGAGAGTGCGTCACTTCCGTTTCCGGCGATAACATCACTTTCAGTGATGACACCATCCTTGGCAACGACCATTTCCGGTGATCTCGGGAGTCCCCTCCCTTTTCTCGGGGATTCCCTTGGTCATCCATGTTGGTCATCCCTGTTGAGTTTTCGTGTTTGCCCATTGGTATATCTATTTAAGGTTGGATTTAGCGAAAATTATAATAAAATTCCCCACTAGTTATAGTATAATCATTAATCTATAATAGAATTCAGGGATGGGAGAAGGGTACAGTGGTAAATCTATTATTCTATACTACTAGTTACTAAGGACATCGATTATTCTATACTAAGGGTGTTCCTTGTTAAGGGGAGATATAGATGTAGTCTACATTGATGTAGGAGACAAGTTCTTATACAAGGTTGTTATAAAAGTTGTTTTGTTTTTTTATGAAAGGTTCTTATAAACGTTCTTGTAAAGTTTCTTATGAAAGGTTCTTGTAAAGGCTCTTATAAAGATATAAACAAAATAGAATATGAACATTCTTTCTGAATGATTTGGTGGCCCTGAAAAGGGCCGTTTGGGTGGCCTTGAAAAAGGCCGTTGGTGGTTAGACTGTCTAACCGAGGCGTTGGCGGACATGCCTCATGGCGTCGTCGTCGTCGTCGTCGTCGTCGTAAATCTTCCGTTTACGGGGTGTTGATGGTGGCGTGGCCGAGTCTGGCTGGTACCACCTCTTCAATGTTTCGATGTCCGTAAAGGGCTCGAAAATATCGGTTGGTGGTGGAGTGGCTGGTCTAACTGGTGTAGAGGAAACGTTCGGCCTGAACGTCTCCTCGTACAACCAACTATACATGTCGTCCGCCATTTCGGCCAGGAATGGGTCGGACACCAACCACTCCTCGTCCCCAAACATCCATTCTTCTTCGCTGTCCTCGTCGTCTCCCTCGTACTGGGTCTCCGTCGTGTGGACTGCTACCGTCTCTTCTTGCCAATCTCCCAATATCATGTCTTCAAACACCTCGAAAGACCCCATGGTGGAATGACAGAAAAGTGCGATCGGTCGGCCTTTTATGCAAAATAACGGGATCGAAATTTCCGAGCCCCCCTCAGCGCGGACTTCATAGAGAGCAACGAGCCCTCCTTCTCAAAAACAGACCCAAGAAAAAAAAATAGGATTGGAAAATAGGATTGAAATCTCCGAACGACGTCAAACGCGGACGTCAAAGTAAGCACGTTTAGCTATAGATGTTTTTTTTGTTTGTTTGTTTAAAATTAAAATAGAATATTAAAACTCTTTCTGAATAAGTTGGGTGGCCCTGAAAAGGGCCGTTGGTTGGTTAATCGCCTACCCAAGGCAGATACGCCTAATAAATTCTGCGTCGTCTTCGTCCTGGTACCTGGTATGGGATGGCGTGCTGGTTTGGTGCCAAGTCTTCAGCGTCCAAGTACCAGTAAACGGGTCGTATAAGGGTGTTGATGGTCTCGGTGGAGTGGCCGGTGTATATCCCCAGAATGGATCTTCAGAGAGGACCAGTGGCTCGAAGGGTTGTGCTGGTGTCTGGCCACTGGCCACTAACCACTCGTCGTCGTCGCTATCATCCACGACTATAACATCCGTTGGCTCAAGGGCGATCTCTGTTTCTGGTACAGTTTGTGTTGCACACTCTGGAATGACCAACACCTCTTCCATCACCTCAAACCAGTCTTCTCCGTCCAACATAATATAAGAACCCATGATGGAATGACAGAAAAGCGCGATCGGTCGGCCTTTTATGCAAAATAACGGGATCGAAATTTCCGAGCCCCCCCTCCCCCCCCCCCCTCAGCGCGGACCTCATAGAGAGCAATGATCCCTCCTTAAAAACAGATTTTAAAATAATTTAAAATGTATTTGAAATGTATACTATATTAGGCGAGAAAATTTAATATATGATCTTAAAATATGGCCACGAATGGGCGAAATAGGATCTTATTAAGATTTTTGATAGGATTTTTTAATATGATTTTAATATGATTTTTGGTTTTGTTTACTATTTAAAATCAAAATAGAACTTTTACTATTTAAAATCAAAATAGAACTATTATTAGAATATGAAAACTCTTTTTGAATGAGTTGGTGGTCCTGAAAAGGACCGTTTGGGTGGCCCTGTAAAGGGCCGTTGGATGGCCGATGGCCGGTTTGCCTTACAGCCGAGGGTATAGACTGTAAGGCGGTGGGGGTGGTGGTAGGGGAAGTACCCCATCGGCTTGCAGCCGATAGAGGTTCAACAGTTCCTCTCTGTGAGCATCTAGCTCTAAGGCCTCCAGCCGATGAAGCTCACGGCGGGTCTGCCGCAACAGTTTTTGGAGGTACCCTCGCTCCTCCAAAAACCGTTGCCGCTCGGCCTGCCATGCCGCTTTCTCGGCCTCCCATGCCGACCTCTCGGCACACTGCTCAGAGAGAAGTTGCTGGAACTCCCCCTGCCACTGGCTTGTCAGACGTTTCTCTCTCTTCAGAGAATTACCCATGATTGAAGTGTTGGGTTTCTCACGCCTATTTGTCCTTTTATCGCGGACCTGTGAGAGAGCCTTGACTTTTTGGACAAAAAACATTTTATAATATTGTTCTTAGAATTTTACAAGGCAAAAAAAAGAAATCGCGCGGACTTCACTGTAAGCCTCACTTTAAGCTATAAAAGCTATAAAAGTAGGCATATACTTAAAATGACGTCATGTTCTATATTGACGTCATCAACCGTGTCTATATAAAGGAGCAAGCGTTTACTGGTTATAGCATTCTACAATGGCGAATACACCAGGCTACACTCTACGTTTAGGACACCAGCGTCGTTCCAGACGTTTTCACACGGAAAGCTTGTATGTCAACGTTGATTTTCATCAGAATTGGGACCAAATTTCACCAGTGGACGTTCCAGAAGTTTTATATGATACCTTTGACAACATATTAAATGATCTTCGGAATTTGGTTGGCTGTCAACCCAACGACTTTGTACGATTTAGTGTATCGCACCCGGGACTCAAGACGTCGGCATGGATACCATTTCAAACGTGGCAAGATGTCAGACCAAATCACATATTGGATCCGTTGGCCCGAATATTACAATCCAACGAAGAATTTAAGATGGACGAACGCCTGAGACTACATGTGTGTCACGTAGCCTCGCCTAATGGATCCGGAAGTGGGCAGCCTATTATCAAAAAGAAAGACATGAGTTCCTTTGAAGAGTATTTGAAACGGAAGAGAGCCATCGTGGTGATTAAAAATCGGGACCAGCTCTGTTTCCAACGTGCTTTGGTGGTGGCCAAACACTATGCCAACAAAAACGACACTCCAGAATGGGAAGCAGAAAGAAAAAGAATAGTCAAGCATTGTGGACCCGACAGCTGGCAGACACGAAAGACCCGCCGATTAATTGAAGAGGTAGGAGGTGCCTACGAAGCCTGTCGTGGTCCCGAGACCTGGGAACAATACCAACGTGTGCTGGGCCCCCAGGGATACCAGATCAATGTTTATTCCCGACAACTCTTTGGAAAACTCATGTTCAAAGGAACCAAGTACGTCGTAGGTGGTCAGCCTAAAATATTACATTTATACCATCACGCCAATCATTATGACGTCATCACTTCCATGCCTGCTTTTTTTGAAAGAAACTATTTCTGTGAGGCCTGTCAAAAAGGTTACGATCATCCGGATCTACACGAGTGTCATGCCATGTGTCACAGTTGTCAACAGTCAGGACCCCCGTGTTTGGAAGACGCCACTCGTCGAGACTGTGACACATGTCATCGACGTTTTCCGAATCAGATGTGTTATGACCGGCACCTAAAACCCCGGCAACCAGGAACACCAACGATCTGTCAACGATGGACGAAATGTCTACAGTGCGGCAAAGAGTGGGATATTCTGAGAAGACACAGGACATTGGCCGAACACGTGTGTGGGGAATACGAGTGCTCCATCTGTAAGAAATGGCATCAACGCGGAGACCATTGGTGTTCTATTCAAAAACTCAAATCGCCCATTGATATGACTCAGCCGGACCGACCACAGCAGTTAGCAAGACTCCAAGAAAAAGAATTGACTCGTTTTGTATTTTATGATTTCGAATGCAGTCAAGATACGGGAGAACATGTAGTAAACTTGTGTGTGTTACAATGCTGTTGTCATTTCTGCATGGCATCATCGGACCCCTGTGATTACTGTGATCCTTTCTGGAATGGTCAACGCGAATGGATATTTCGGACGTTGGACGACGTCGGAAAATGGTTCATCTATTTATCGGCACACGGTACAGTTCCCGGAGGAAGAAAATCTCGCAAGTCTACACACATCATAGCCGTTGCACATAATTTTAAGGGATACGATGGGTTACTAATGTTGCAAACGATACACGACCATGCGATAGCCGCTCCGCAAGTTGTTATGAGTGGTGGAAAAGTGATGACAGTGACCTTGGGAGCCGTAAAATTTGTCGATTCGCTAAACTTTTTACCCATGCCTTTACGAGATGTACCCACGACGTTTGGCCTCACGGAACTGAAGAAAGGCTATTTTCCACACTTTTTTAACAAGCCAGACCATTACACGTACGTGGGTCCATATCCACCAGCCGAAGAATACGATCCTGAAGGCATGGGGGTGTCTGAACGTAAAGCCTTTTACGCCTGGTACCAACAACACAAACACGAACCATTTGATTTTCAACACGAGCTGTTGACGTATTGCAAGAGCGATGTGGATGTACTCAAACGCGGCGGTGCTGCTTTCAGAGACTTGTTTATGATGGACACGGGTCTCGATCCTTTTGTTGAAAGTCTCACGTTGGCTTTGGCCTGTAATAAAGTATTTCGCACGCATTATTTGGAACCCGATACGGTGGCCATCATTCCCCGAGCCCTGATGCAGGAACCCGAAGCCGGAAAAGATTGGAAACAGTTTCGACCGCGACAGCAATCTAACATAGCCTTGAGATGGTTGGAATGGGAACAGCACGGTCAGACTCTCAAAGCGTTGCGAGAGGGAAGTCGCGTTCCACAGATTCGACATGCTCGTAACCAGGGTGAAGTGAGAATTTGCGCGTATCATTTAGATGGCTACGACGATAACACGGGCTACGAATTCATGGGATGTGCCTATCACGGATGTCCTCGCTGCTACCCCGGACCCATACAAGACGTGAAACATCATCACCCCTATGATCCGTCTAGAACCATGCGTGATTTGTATCAACACACTCAAGATCGGCTTTACAAATTACGTCACGTGTATGGACTATCTGAGATCAAAGTCATGTGGGAATGTGAACTGAACGAAGAACGTCGTCGTAATCCCGAGATGGAAGAATTCTTTGCCAGTCTAGAAGCGCAGGGATGGCCTTGTCCGGATCCCCTGTCGCCCAGAGCTGGCTTTTTTGGAGGAAGAACCAATGCCTGTCAATTGATGGCCAAAGCCGAACATCCCGACGAAGAGATCCGATACGTGGACGTGGTATCCCTTTACCCTTGGGTGTGTAAATACGGTAAATTTCCTCTCAAAGAACCAAACATCATCACACGACCTAGTCAAGCTTGGGAACAGTACGAAGGTCTCATTCAGTGTTCTGTGCTTCCACCCCGTCAACACTACCACCCCGTACTCCCGTTTCGATACAACGGCAAACTCACCTTTCCACTTGACCATAGATGGAATAGTCGTGGATGATTATGCCGATCTCAACTTTGGCGATAAATTGGCCATCACACCGTACATGGATTTAATGAATCGTGTGGGTGTTCTCAATACCCGAGAAGATTTGGATCTCAGTTTCCACGATTATATCAAGGGTTACACGCTGTTTTGTTTTGATTTGACCAACGACCGAGGAGCAGACCGGGCCTATTCACATCCCAGAACCACGGGTAACCTGTCTCTAGAACTACGCTTCTCGGCAGCCCCCACTAACGCTCTCAATCTTATGATGTTTGCCGAATACGACAATGTCTTGGAAATCGATTGTAACCACCAAATCATCATGGATTGGTAGTCCTTTATCCACGTTACAATTGGAAGAGGCCCTGCGTCATCATTCGGACGTCTTTGGTGGCGTCTGGTCCCGGAATCACCTGTACCAACTGCAACCCCATACCTATCCTCTAGCCTACATTGTCAATACCGACGACGAACAAGACCCCGGCACCCACTGGACCGTGTTTATGTGTCAAGGACCTGGACACTTGTATTTTTTTTATTCTTACGGATGCCCACCCGAGACCTATGGACAAGCCTTTGCCGATTTCAGTCAACGTTACGGACCCACTACCCATCAACCCCGATGGTTACAGAGTTTAACGAGTTTTGTGTGTGGACATTACTGTTTATTTTTTATCTGCCATTCGAAACGGTGCCTGCAATTGTTTGGCACCAATACCCGGCAAAATGATGTTCTGGTGAACCAATGGGCTCAAAATAATTTTCCATCCTTAAATCGTTTGGGTGGACAAACGTGTTGTTCTTTTTCAAAAATGTAAATACGTTCAATTGTTGATTTGTTCTAATGTTCGATTGTTCGATTGTTCTATTCATTAAAAATGTTATTAAAAATGTTATTAAAAAGTCTTTTTCGTGAAAGCGTGCTTGTGAACTCCCCAGAAAGGGCGAGGGAACCCCACTGAGCAAGTCCCGAGAAAGGGCGAGGGAACACCCCAAAAAAAAAGACGAGAGAAAACTAGCAAAGGGAGGGGGAATCCCCGAGAGCAATCCCAAGAAAGAACGAGAGAACATGAGCAAAGGGAAGGGGGTCCCCCGAAGAAAGGGCGAGGGAATCCCCGAGAAAGTTTAACTCCCGAGAAAGGGCGAGAAAAGGGTAGGGAACTAGGGCGAGAAAAAGTTTAAACCCCCAAGAAAGGGCGAATGGACAAAAGAAAAGGGGAATCCCCCAGGGAAATACCCTATGACGTCACGTCATTATGACGTCACGACATCTCCACCGGATATGGTCGTTGCCAAGGATGGCGTCATCACTGAAAGTGATGTTATCGCCGGAAACGGAAGTGACGCACTCTCGGAAGTGACGTCATCACCGGAAGTGGCGTCATCTTATGACGTCATCACCGGAAGTGATATCATCACCGGAAGTGGCCGTTGCTAGGGGCACCGGAAGTGACCTGCGCATGCGCAACGCCGTTGCTAGGGCTTCTGCGCATGCGCGCCAAAGGCGCTGTACCCAGGCCCCCACTACTGACTGGACATTAATCTAGTTGTATCTATCAAACACTGAGGCTGGTGTTCCTAAATAGATGACACTTATGAATTACTTGCACATCTAACATTGCATCTAGCAATAAAATGGTTCACCACTCTGTGTAAAATCAGCAAAAAATGCCCATTGTCGAACTATACACCTAGTTGTATCCTAAATTTTCTGTCATTGAAATTGTTATCTCCGCTCATTATTGAACTTATTCATGGTCAGAGGTGTAGAATGCAGCCCGTCGAAGGTAGGATATGGGAAAGCCGTGCCATCGAATGGTTTACCATACCCGACATCTGATTTATTCTCTGCCACACATCTTGTTAACCGGTGATCGTCTAGATTTGTCTCTGACGTATTTTATTGTAATTGTTTTGTGGCTTGGACTTCGCTTTAAACTTCACTTGTTGTGTACGCATTTATATCATCAGCTAAAAGGTTTGTTTATGATCCAGGAACATAGACTACATACAAATGGCATGTCTCTCAGTCTATGTAAACCCCATTAAGCCGCAGGGCGAGTTACTGGATGATCCTACTACACCATGGATCTCCTACACTACGAATCAACGGGGTCTACCCAATCCAGACGGGGTCTTTCCCAAAGAATCTAAATGGTATCGGATATGTCATGCGCAGATCGTGCTTAGATTTCTGCAATTAATTAGGTGATTGGTCAGTTACACTTATTGACGAAACGGTAATTTCCTCCCACGAGTGTTTTGACAATAACAACTTAGCCTGGACTTCAGAACCCCCATTTTGTTATTCACACAGTATTAGGAAGTGGACTAAGTGTGTTTGCAAATAAATTCATTACAAACGATATTATTATTCATATATATTTTGACAAGTACGTATCATATAACGTGTTCATGTCCACGCCATACAATTCGTATACATTCGCCTAATGTAATTATTCATATAGATAGCGTAAATCACATACTTACCATCTCTTGATTGATGCTACTTACCTGTTGTCTTGATTGACGATACTTACCTGTTTTCTTGACTGCCATGCTGGTTTTTACCCAGTGTATCTCGACTGATGGTACTTATCGTGCCATGCTGATTGTACCTACCGCTTCTTCATTTATGATACTTACCACACCCATGTGGTTTTTTATTCACCTTCTCTCCATTGATTATACTTGTTGTGTAATTGATTGAATGATAATACCTATCGTGTCATGCCTGTCCTATTTACTGATTCCTGACCCACGATGCTTATCGTGTCATGCTGGTGTAATTGATGTTACATATCGTGTCCCGATATTTTTACTTACGGTATCTTGCTGATTATCGTGTCCTGCTGGTTTGATTTACAACCTTTTGATAGACGTCCTTTATCGTAGATGATACTTACCGTCTTTTTTTTATTGATAATACCTATCGCGTGATGGTGGGTTTAGTTATTGTTATATAACTCATGATACATATCCTGTCCTGATACGTATTGTGAGACGCTTGGGTCTCTAGATTGGTGACACTTATCGTGTCTTAATGATACTTATCGTGTTGTCCTGCTGGTTTAAATTGTCGTCTCCTCATTAATTATACATAGCGTGTCATGGTGAGTTTTACTTACCGTCACCAGATTTTATTTTACTTTATTTCATTTTTTACCGTTGTCAATCATTACATCATATGTTTGCCCAACCGGGTTTATATGGGAAAGTGTTAGAATTTTAAAAGAGACAGGTTTTTATCGTAAATTTTAATTTGTATTTATATATCATTTCATTTTTGTATTTTAGATAGTTATATGCATAAAAGATAGATTTTATTTTTAATGTTACTTACTGTGATATTGTTTTTATTTATGCATGTAATTTGTTCTGTGATATAGTTTAGCCTGTCTCGAAATAATTACCATATGTTTGGCGCAATATAGCCCGGTTGGAGCTGACGTGCCATAAAACCATATTTCATTTCATTTATTTCATTTTATTTTATTTTATTTATTGTTCCCTGATTGATAATCCGTCCATGTCCTGATACTTATCGACTGACGATACTCATCCTGTTCTGCTGGTCTTATTTACAGCACCCGCTGTATTCACCTACTGTCTCTCGACTGTTGATACTTATCATGTCCTGCTGATTCTACTAACACCATCTTGCTCGAATGGTAACAATTAATATGTCCTGCTGGTTCTTCTACTTACCTCCTTTTGAATGATGATACTTATTGTTTTCATTTGGTTTTATCTACCGTTTTAATTGCTCGTTTTAGATATTAGACTTCAGAATTTCTCTCTCTCTCTCCCATCCACAATTTTGGGTTCGCACACCTCCCCACTACTATCAACATCATCAAATAATTGCTTCGCTTACCCTCATTACACCACATTACACTACATTACATTATATTACATTACTTTTTGTATATTAACCCCATTTGTACTTAAACTACGATATGTCCGATATAATATAGCAACATTGAGAGTTTACATGTACATTTTTCTTTGTAAATTAAAAAAACGTTATATAATTTATGATTATAATTTCAAACACTGTAAATAGGGAGATGAATTTATGTAAGCCCCGGCTTGTTTTCAGATCACAGATTTATATATATTATTTTTATATTATGTAAATATTTATTGAATAAATAGTGTTAGAAAAAAAACCATATCGGGATCCATCTGTGTGCTTCAATTTAGTTAAAATGCGTGGACTGTTTCGTACAGATCAGATCTTCCTTGCTAGAGGTATCCTCCTGGGTCATTCCATATCAACTGGACCAATGGTGGGAATATGATCCCCCCCCCCCCCCGAAAACATTATAAAAATATATGTTTTAGTATGTGACCTTAAACTAACAAATCCGATTTTTTAACCTCTTAGGTCCAAAATTCTCTGAGAAGGGTCATCAGTTCGTTAATTTTTTCGGGTTTTCGGGTGCTTTAAACTCACATTGCTAATAGGAGTAGAACTCTCTAACGTTGTAATCTGAGACAACTTTAGATGTAGATTACGAATGTCGCGTCACATGCAATCTACGATTCACACAGTTTGTGCCACCAGGTGGCAAAATGTGGTACAAATGCACTATTCACTATTTTTTTCAGGATTTCCACAGACTCTGCAAAGTCACTATAGTATACATAAACTCCAAAATTTGCACAGTCAGTTTGTCTTTTATCAATTTACGAAAGATTTGAGTCGATAGGATATATACTGTTCCAAATATTCAGTCTCGAAATTCAAAGCACATTGAAAACGTACAAAATATACCCTTTTCTTCTTCAATTTTGGCCATGTGGGACGTGTTAAAATTCTGAACAAGATTGATAAGGAAACTTCATTTACCCTACTATTGAATGAGTTTGAATTTGGTGCGTATCAAAACTCAACTTCTTGTGTAATACAACATGGGTTGTTAATTCATATTATTTTATTAAGGAAATATACCTGAATTACACAACAAAGAGATTCATATTTGTGTTTATAATATACACTATTACAACACTGTATATTACAACATGGAGGTTGTATTATGTACATTGATTGTGAATTATTTTGTTTAAATTGATAATATTGGTGGTATTGGGGGGATTTAGGCACGTAAAACATTCTCACTTATTACTTGTTTATTTTAGATTGCAGAAGAATGTAGAATCTGAGAACATGGATGAAATAGAGACATTACTAAATCAACTGCAACCTGATGATATCGGGAGATTAAGCTATGCCTTTATTAAATTGACTAGTCAGGCCATAGCTAAGGGGAATTTAACACTATTGCAATGTTTATTTACTAAATGTCTATTGTTACAATCTGATATTAACCACAGATTGGAATTACTAACATGTGCTATAAAATCTGATTTTGTTGAAGGTATCAAGTATCTGTTTTCTCAGGGATTAAGTTTACAAATTCAAAATGAAGGTAAATATTGGAGTGCTTTAACGGAATCTATCAAGATTAACAGTTTAAACACAGTTGAATATATTTTATCTATTATTGAAACTGACCTTAAACCAGACCCTGATTATTCCATTCTAATGTTTGCTAAATCAGGTGAAATGTTATCGATTCTATTAAGTAATGATAATATTAAACATATGGTTGATTATGAATCTGTGGAGGGTCACACGGCGTTATATTATTGTATAAAAAACGCTGATAATACATCAGATTGTCTTAACTGTATCAAGGTTTTAACAGAAGCTGGATTGAATTTGATGGGGTCTGTACATTATGTTATTAAACATCATGGTAAAAATATAGATACATGCATAGAACTAACCCCATTCCTAATCAACCATGGAGTTGATATTAATCACCAGGATAAGAGAGGTTTTACTCCTTTGACATGCGTTATAGAAAATCATAGTGATAATGTAGATACATGCATAAAACTGATCACATTACTAATCGAAAATGGAGCTGATATTAATCCGCAGGATACGATAGGTTTTACTCCTTTAACATGTGCTATACGATATCATGATGGTAATATAGATACATGTAGAAAACTAATATCATTACTAATCGAACATGGTGCTGATCTTAATCAGGAGGATAAGATAGGTTGTACTCCTTTAACATGTGCTATACAATACCATGGCGATAATATAGATACATGTATAAAACTAATATCATTACTAATAGAAAAAGGGGCTGACATTAATAGAAAGAATGGGAATGGTTATACTCCTTTAACAGGTGCTATACAATATCATCGTGATAATACAGATACACGTATAAAACTAATCTCATTCCTAATTGAACGTGGAGCTGATAGTAACGGAATGAACAGGGATGGTGATACCCCTTTAACATGTGCTATACAATATCATCGTGATAATACAGATAAATGTATAAAAATAATATCATCACTAATTGAACACGGGGCTGATATTAATAAAATGAACCAAGATGGTGACACCCCGTTAACACGTGCTATACAATATCATAGTGATAATATATATACATGCATAAAATTAATATCATTACTAATCAAACATGGGGCTGATATTAATGGAATGAACGGGAATGGTAATAGCCCTTTAACATATGCTATACAACATCATAGTACTAATATAGATACATGCATGAAACTAATATCATTACTAATCAAACATGGGGCTGATATTAATGGAATGATCGGGAATGGTAATACCCTTTTAACATATGCTATACGATATCACGGTAATAATATAGATACATGTATAAATCTAGTATCATCACTAGTCACACATGGAGCTGATATAAATGCAGTGGACGGGGATGGTAATACTCCTTTAACATATGCTATGCAATATCATCGTGATAATATAGATACATGTATAAAACTAGTATCATTACTAATCAAACATGGAGCTGATAGTAATGGAAAGGGCGGGCATGGTTATACTCCTTTAGTATATGCTATACAATATCATGTTGATAATACAGAGAAAGGTGTAAAACTTATATCAATACTAATCGAACATGGAGCTGATATTAATCAGCACAATAACATATGTTTTACTCCGTTAACATATGCTATACAATATCATAGTGATGATACAGATAACATAAAAGCAATAGCATTACTAATCGAACATGGAGCTGATATTAATCACCAGGATGCGATAGGTTTTACTCCTTTAACATGCGTTATACGATATCATGGTGATAATATAGATACATGTATAAAACTAGTATCATTACTAATCCAACATGGGGCTGATATTAATGAAAAAGACGGGAACGGTAATAGTCATTTAACATGTGCTATGAAACATGATTATATAGACAAATGTATAACACTAGTATCTTTTCTAATCGAACATGGAGCTGATATTAATAAATTGGACGGGGATGGTTACACTCCTTTAACATATGCTATGCAATATGATGGTGATAATACAGATACATGTATAAAACTAGTATCATTACTAATCGAACACGGAGCTGATAGTAATGGAATGGACGGGCATGGTTATACTCCTTTAATACTTGCTATACGATATCATAGTGATAATATCGACACATGTATAACTCTAATATCATTACTAATCGAACATGGAGCTGATAGTAATGGAATTAACCAGCTAGGTGATATTCCTTTAACACTTGCTATACGATATCATCGTCATAATATCGATAAATGTATAAAACTAATATCATTACTAATCGAACATGGGTCTGATAGTAATGGAAAGGACAGGGATGGTAATACTCCTTTAACATATGCTATACGATATTATGGTGATAAAATCGATACAGATATAAAACTAATATCATTACTATTCAAACATGGCGCAAATATTAATGGAATGAACGGGGATGGTTTTACTCCTTTAACATGTGCTATACGATATCATGGTCATAATATAGATACATGTATAAAACTAATATCAACACTAATCAAACATGGTGCTGATATTAATGGAATTAACAAATTTGGTGATACTCCTTTAACACTTGCTGTACAAGATCATGGTGATAATATAGATACATGTATAAAACTAGTATCATCATTAATCAAACATGGAGCTGATGTAAAACAAAAGATTAAATCAGGTATTACACCATTAATGACAGCGGCACAATACGCTACTGACACAGACATCGTTAAACTTGTATTGGGTGATAAAGATAACATTAATAGTATTGATGATGATGGTCTATCAGCATGTAGATATTGTTTTAAACGGAACTACTTATATCCTACAAAAAGGGATTATAGGACTACTCTTACCATCTTCCAACTTTTAGTTGAGTCTGGTGCTAATATAGTTAGTAATGGAGTTAAATTACTTCATGATATTCTTACACTCGGTAATTTACAAATCTTTGAGTATTATATTGGATTAAAGTCACCAGTTGGAGATGCAACTGATCAAACAAATAAAAATATTTTTCATCTCCTTGCCCAAGTGAAATATAAATTTACATTTGATAAATTTAACTGGCTGTTTGGTTACGGTGTTGACATAAATCACACAGACTATAAAAGCAACACTCCGGTTATTATTGCCGGGTATTTGATTAACAACATATATTTAGAGTTGTTAACCAAACAAGGTCGTGTATGTGATGTTAATATACAGAACAAATTAGGACACACTGCTTTACACGCTGCTGTTATTGCTTGTTCGCATTTGAACAGACAGTATAAACAAGCGGAAATAGCTGAGTTGAAGAGGAATGTCAGCAACGAAAAGCTAAAAGAAAAGTCGCAAACTGATCGTATGAATGCATTCAAAAAACATCCACGTTTGCAGCAAAACATACCGTTAACTGATTCATTACAGAACAATTTGCGTGTGAATTACAAGGCATTTAATGAATGTGTAGATATCCTTGTTAACGCTGGAGGAGATGTCAATATTCAAGACTCCGATGGTAAAACAGCATTAATGTTAGCTGCCGAAATCAATGATACACATATTATCAATAAACTTCTAGATGTAGGAGCGGATCGTCATATTGTCGATTATAAACATGGATCATCAGCCTTACAATTTCTTGATCTTGGTTTTGGACGAAAGTGTTTGACACTTCTGTTAGATAAAGATTGTAGGTATCTCCTAAATTTACCAAACAGACAGAGAAACCGATTGATTCAACGAATGTTACTCTTCCCATGGCCCCAATCAAACCACAATACCAGCTTCATTCGGTATTTAGTTGCTGAAAACTGTTGCCTTCAACATTTACAGTCTTCATCTACCGAAACCAATCACTACAATGATCATGTTACTTTAGGGAACTTTAACAGCGAAGAGAGACATAAACTTCGACAACTTCTTTATCGAAGCGGAGCAACACAGGCAGAAATTGTTTCCGTTGTTAACTTTAAAATGGAGGATAAGGCGAGGACAACAGACGAGGCGTTACATTCACCAATTAGAGATAGGTTTAATTTGTTTTGTGTCAGCTTAACCCTGAAGGAAAAATGTGTAAGGGTTATTAGACAACATATTGGACTTGATATAAAGAGAAAGGTTCACAAGTTAGATATCCCTTTAGAGCTAAAAGATGACATCCGTCTCATTCATTACATTCCTAAAAGATATTTCCACGATAGTATTGATGATGTTTTCAAGGATGATGATATTTTGGATTCTGGAGATGAAGAGGATTTTATTTATGATGATCGACACATGGATATTAATAGTTTCATCCCGCAAGCACCTCAATGTAGTGATGATGATGATGACGATGGACGGGACGATGGTTTAGCATGGACGAGGGTTGGTCGGAGTAAGGATGGTATCGCGCATCAACGTGGTAATGGCGTTTATAACTATAAATACTATAAAATGAATAGGGCATTAAAAGAATTTCTTGAAGACGAAAATGGCAATGATAGTGACGACGATGATGGTGACAACGATGACTATGATGATGAGTATGCTGATGATTGTGATGATGATTACGACGATGATTACTGATCTCTGTATTTACGAGACAAAATGACGCATGAGAAGAACGAATTTAGACTTGGTACCGTAGCTGTTTTTCATATTATAGCTCACTATTACTTCATTTCAAAACTGACTAAATATTATCAATGCCTCTATTAGAGTTAAACGATTGACACTGAAAATTACAGACATTATTATAACAAATCGGTTATCAATAAACATTATATAATCCGGGCTCTTTGTATTATTGCAAGCGGGTGACGCAGTGAATATGAAGGGGGGTCGCTAACCTTGAAACTCTCTGGTTCGATCCAGGTGTTGGCCGATGCAGAAAAGTAGAACTTTCAATCTCATTTCATTTTCATTTTATTGCACGCTTATAATCGGATTCTAACAAAAGTTCATACGACAATCTTTCAACTTACTTGTACCCAGATGCTAAATTGTCTGTTTCGGAATTTCAAATTGGAGCTTTTCCACTCACATTTTACCATCTTTGTGTTGCTATACATTAGATGTATAATTTGATAATCAGCATCATCATTGTGTTGCTATTAATCTGTAGTGTTTGTAGTTCATAGTCTGCATCATTCATTTATCAGCATCATTTTGTCATTAAATCAATTAAAACTACTTGATCATGCTTTCATTTATCAGCACCGTTTTGCGATTATTAATTTGTATTGTTATTAATCGTTTATTTGCTCCATATTGCCATTATTCATTTGTATTGTCATTAAATGGTTTATCAACACCATGGTGCCACCATTATTAATTTGAATTGTAGTTAATAATTTATCACCCTCATATTGTGATTATTAATTTGTATTGACATTTATAATTTTGATTTGTTATTAACTGTTTATAATCTCCATATTATCTCTAATCTTTTATCGTAATTAATGGTGTATCTGCTTTTTGCTTTATTGTTTTTATTGTTTTGTAAAACGGCATAGGTTTTACATGGACCAGAATGATTACTTTCCCTGGTATAGATGTGGACCACGTGCTTATATAAGATTATTGTCCACAACAGGATTTAATTGCTTAAGTATTCTAAATTACATTTAATTATATAAAATGTATATAATTGCTACAGAATATATATAATACGCGTAATGCGTGCTAATGCTGAGAATTCTGTACTGTATTAGAACAAACGGTCATTAATAAAACATTACATGTATTTTATCAGGGTTCTGGGGTTTAAGTTAATGCAAGTGCGAGCTATGGTGGCTCAGTGAGGAAGACACTTGCTAGCTAACCTGGAAGTCCCGGCTTCGTTTCAGGTGTTGGCTGATGGTGAACAGTAGGGCGTTAAACCCCATTTCATTTCATTTTATTGCACACTTATAATCAGATTATAACGAACCTTTATATGGAACTGATAAACTGACTATTATCAAATTGCAAAATGGGGCTTTTCCACTTACATTTGACCATCAATGTGCTACCGTTTATAGTTTGTAGTCTACATAGTTAGTATTATATGTTTTATCAGTTTATCATTAATAATTAATTAAAACCATGTGATCATGCTTTCGTTTATTTGCACCGTGTTGTTTATCAGCTCCATATAGTGATTATTAATTAGTATTGTCATTAATGCTATATCAGCACCATATTGCACTGTCATTATTAATTTGTATTGCCATTAATGGTTTATCAGCGCCATATTGCCATTATTTATTTATATGATGTACTGTAATTAATATCAGCACCATGTTGCCATTATTAAGTTGCATTGTCAATAATGATTTATCAACACCATGTTGCCGCCTTTAATAATATGTATTGTAATTAATAGTTTATTAATTTGTCATTATTAATATGTATTGTTATTAAAGGTACATAATCTACATGTTGTCATCAATATTTAATTGTTATTAATCGTACATAATCTCCAGTTTGTCATCAATATTTTACTGTTCTTAATGGTCTATGAGATCAATGTTTTCAATAACATTTTACTGTAATTAATGGTCTATCAGATCCATACTGTACTTATTATTGTTTTCATCGCCTAATAATAAGACCTAGCTTTTAAATTGACAATTCACATCACAGTGTGATCTTTTATATCTTTTTCAAATTTTCAACCCCGTCTTCGACTAAAATATATAAAATGTATTATCCACGACGGTATTTAGAGGGTGGGCTCAGAGGGATGATTCCGAGGGGATGGCCTGGAACCTCATAATAAAAAGCACACACTAAAAGATATTTTTTTTTCCGATACAGCTCTGAAGTGTTAATTTTAAAATATACCTGTCCTTTGTATGGATTGATTAAAATGTGGTGTGATCTTTTATATGTAAATCTATTACTAAATTCGTACTTTATAAACATTATGCATTTCAAATCTCAGTTCCTGAGATAAAATAAAATTAGAACATTAACGATACACAGAATTCAATAATAAAGTAGTAAACACGACTTATTCTATTTGTTTATTAATATAAAAGACAGAACTGTATCAACTCATCTCCCTCTCAATGCCAATATGTTGTACTTAGTAGTATAGCAGACGATCGCAAATAGTGATGTCCATGTATCATAATTATAGCCGTATACGGCGTAGCGTGCAGTTTACATGGATTACACCTTATTTTCAACTTACATTTTGGCTTGTGAGCCGACTTTCGACTTAGTCATATTTTGTATTTATTGATGTCAGTAAAAAGGAGCCAACAAGCATAACAAGCCATAATGCAACTCGAAAAGTAGAAATTAGGAAATAAACACATCACGCTATTAGCGACCAATCATTTTGGCTTGCGGTCGTACTATCGACGTTCGCCTCGAAATGTGTTCAAGTCTCTGCATTCCAGGTCACATTTGAATACATGTCTGTATGATAAAGTCTAGTATTAATGGAGATATTGGCGACCTATGATTTTGGCTTGCTGGCGTGCTGTCGACTTTTCGCCTCGAAAGTTGATGTAGTCTCTACACGAGAATAGGCTGAAGCGCCGCTATCCGGGCAAAGTTGAATTCCAACTGCTAAGGGCTCTTGAGGGGGGGGGGGGAATGGTGAGCACGTGCGCGCTGTATCATAAGGTCTGTCATTGAGTCAACTGGCGTGGTTTCGATTCCCCGGTTTTAGGTGACAAGAAGTAGGGTCACCTGTCAACTTCGTGGGTTTTCGCCGGGTCCTCAGGTTTCCTCCCACTGCTAAAGACCCCTACGTGTAAGCGAATTATGGATACCATAAAATTGAAATGATCTAGTTTGTGTCGAGTGGACGTTAAACCCCATTTCTCTCTCTCTAATACAGTCAGTAATTGTGAGTTAAAATAAACTAATGGTTCTCAATAATATGACAAACAGCTGCGGTACCAAGTCTAATTATTACAGATTACTGAATTAGTTCTTCTGATGTTTTATCTTGTCTTTTCTTATCCATTGTATAGTATTCATAGATATAAATATCATCATCATTTAATTATAATAGAGAAAGTGACATTGTTTTTTTTAAGTTCTGAAATGAAGTAATGGTTCTCTATAGTATGACATACAGTCCGGTACCAAGTCTAAATATTAGCGGTTACTGAATTAGCTCTTCTAATGTATTATCTCCGTCTCTAACTTACAGAGATCAGTAACGTTTTTGAGTATACTATTGATATATTAATTGACACTTTCAGCCTCTTCCGCCCTCTCCCCCTTCCCTCATAATTATGTATTTTCTTCATCTCTTCATCAAAGATGGTTCTTGTCAGACTCCACCACTGACAAGGGGAATTAACTACGCTTGAAATTTTCTGGGAACTTTCTAAGTTTAATTTTATGATATTGGGTTTGAAGAGTATATTGTAACAAAATATTTATCCATTTAGGTGGATCTATACATAATAACTAAAGTAAAGTACGTTCTGTTAAAGGGAATATCGGTACATTAATAAGTGAACTCTGTCATTTGCTACATGGATCCGGGAGATAAATAGTTTAACACGATAATAAACTATAATAATCATTCAATGTGAGGTATTCGTATTTGAATGAACGCCAACTCTGAATAAATCTTTTATGATGATTCACAATACACCAACCATGAACAGATCAAAGTTGACAAAAGCTTTTTCAAAAGATTTTTATTTGTTTGATGACATGGTTTTGATGGCTTACTCGTTTACACACATACAGCCTTTATCTAAATCTCCGGGAAAACAGTTTACTTTCAAATACATTAGCGAATTAGATCAATAGTAAAATCTCTGGGAATATGGTTTACGTATAAAGAAAGGACTTACGCGAATCTAATATTCTCAGGGAATATCTACTCGTACCGGTAGTCAATCGACGGTGTCGGAAGCTGTTTGCAATAATCGGATGTAATCGGATGTAATCCGTAGTCAATGGACGGTGTCGGAAGCTTTGTTTGCAATAATCGGATGTAGATTAATCATGGCACGTGCACTATACATAACACACCCGAAAGGTGGTTATAAAATAATGACCGAACGGAATCTCTCACCCGTATTCCAGCACCCGGATTCGAGATCAGGTTAGCAGACATATTCTCTCACCGTATACTAGCACTCGGATTCGAGATCAAGTTAGCAGACATATTCTCTCATCGTATTCCAGCACCCGGATTCGAGATCAAGATAGCCCACGTATTCCTAGCGCCAAGAAAAACCTAGATATAATTAATCACGCAAATAATTGTTACCTTTATATTAGAAAATAAAATTTTAAAACATATTAATGCAAAGTATATATGTAATTGACCCCCCGATCCCACCCCATACCCCAAAATATACTATTACCGTAAACATACTAAAATATCGCACACTTGGCTAACTGAGCATGCAAAAAGGGGTACGTCCATATTGCATCCTAGCGCCAAGAAAAACCTAGATATAATTATCACGAAAATAATTGTTACCTTTATATTAGAAAATAAAATTTTAAAACATATTAATGCAAAGTATATATGTAATAGACCCCCCGATCCCACCCCATACCCCAAAATATACTATTACCGTAAACATACTAAAATATCGCACACTTGGCTAACTGAGCATGCAAAAAGGGGTACGTCCATATTGCATCAAAAAGTACCCCAAACAGCTTTGGTGGGAAAAAGTATTTTGATTCACGGAATCAAGAGATGAATAAACTACTAGAATACAAAATTTCAGAAGGCTCCTATGGTGGCGTTTCGAGAACATGCTAAACATATGGGGGAATCGGGTAAGGATAGGCTCATCGCGCGCGCAGTAACTTCTAAACTAGCTTTGGTGGCTTCGAAATCTATATTTAACCAAATCGACAGATGGATAAGGTAGGAACATGCCAAATTTCATTAACGTTCTATGTTGGCGTATCGAGTTATACCACCGCAAATTTCCTCGCACCAGGATTCGAGGCGGCGTTTGTGGGTTCAATAAACAAGGGGTAAGCCGCCGAAGCTGCATCAAAAAGCACCAAAACCAGCTAGGAACTTTGCGGTGGTATAATTCGATACGCCAACATAGAAAGTTAATGAAATTTGGCATGTGCATACCTTATGCATCTGTCGATTTAGTAAAATAAAGATTTTGAAGCCACAAAAGCTAGTTTAGAAGTTATTGCGTGCGCAGTTAGCCTACCCCAACCCGGTTCACCCATATGTTTAGTATGTTTACGGTAATATATCTCGAAACGCCAGAATAGGAACCTTCTGAAATTTTGTATTCTAATAGTTTATTCATCTCTTGATTCCCTGAAACAAACAAACATTTTCCCACCAAAGCGGGTTGGGATCCTTTTTTGATGCAGCGTGGGCGTACCCGTTGTTTAATGACCCCACAAACTCCGCCGCGAATCCGTGTGCTTGGAACTTTGCGGTGGTATAACTCGATACGCCAACATAGAAAGTTAATGGAATTTGGCATGTGCATGCCTTATGCACCTCCCCAGTTGGTGAAATAAAGATATTGAAGCCACCAAAGCTAGTTTAGAAGTTATTACGTGCGCAGTGAGCCTACCCTAACACGATTCCCCCATATTTTTAGTATGTTTACGGTGATATATCTCGAAAAGCCAGTATAGGAAGCTTCTGAAATTTTGTATTCTAATAGTTTATTCATCCCTTGATTCCGTGAAATAAAAAACATTTTCCCACCAAAGCTAGTTTGGGTCGTTTTTTGATGGAGCGTGGGCGTACCCGTTGTTTATTCAACCCACAAACTCCACCTCGAATCCGGATGCTAGTAACTTTACGGTGGTACAATACGGCAACATAGAAAGTTAATGAAATTTGGCAGGTTCATACCTTATGAATCTATCCAGTTGGTGAAATAAAGATATTGAAGCCACCAAAGCTAGTTTAGAAGTTATTACGTGCGTAGTGAGCCTACCCTAACACGATTCTCCAATATGTTTAGTATGTTTACGGTAATATATCTCGAAACTCCAACGTAGGAGCCTTCTGAAATTTTGTGATGCAGCGTGGGCGTACTCGTTGTTTATTGAACCCACAAACTCCACCTCCAATCCGGGTGCTAGGAACTGTGCGGTGGTATAACTCGATACACCAACATAGAAAGTTAATGAAATTCGGCATGTGCATACTTTATGCATCTGGCGATTTAGTGAAATAAAGATATTGAAGCCACCAAAGCTAGTTTAGAAGTTATTGCGTGCGCAGTCAGCCTACCCCAAACCCGATTCCCCCATATGTTTAGCATGTTTACAGTAATATATCTCGAAACGCCAGCATAGGAGCCTTCTGAAATTTTGTATTCTAGTAGTTTATTCATCTCTTGATTCCGTTTTAAAATTTTATTTTCTAATATAAAGGTAACAATTATTTTCGTGATAATTATATCTAGGTTTTTCTTGGCGCTAGGATGCAATATGGACGTAACCCTCTTTGGCATGCTCAGTTAGCCTAGTGTACGATATTTTAGTATGTTTACGGTAATATTATATTTTGGGGTGTGATCTGGGGATCTATTGCATATATACTTTGCATTAATATGTTTTAAAATTTTATTTTCTAATATAAAGGTAACAATTATTTTCTTGGCGCTACGTGGGTGCTGGAATACGGTGAGAGAATATGTCTGCTAACTTGATCTCGAATCCGAGTGCTGGTATACGGTGAGACAATATGTCTGCTAACTTGATCTCGAATCCGGGTGCTGGAATACGGGTGAGAGATTACGCTCGGTAAAATAATGTTAAGAATTATGAAAAATAATTGTGTACAGGGTAAACAAACTCAAGAAATGTTAACAAAGATAGTTATCTCCCTTTATAAATTAGAAAATTCGGAGATCACCAGATATTTCGCTTAATTTTTCATGAATGTTAATTATATTATTTCAAAATTCCAGTAATCAATATTGTACAAGTCTTAGGACAGGACACGGTAACATGCAGCTCCATGTGTCATGAACAATCAATATGTATCTATTGTCACGGGCGTAAAAGAAGCTGGGTTATTGGTCTAACCTTACCCCTCCCCCTTTCTTTTTTTGCGAAGTCCAACCTTTGTATTCCTCTTTCTCTGAGTTTCCTGTTCAACCGTACTTTTAGCACGCATTTGTTTTCGATGAGTCTCCACGTTCCCTACCCCACTAAAACTTTTCTCAAAACTCAGTCCCAAGTAAAATTAATAACATTTATGTTTCAGTCCATTCAATTTATTTAACGATATTGAACTTTTGAATAAAAATAACCGATTGGCCGACCAAGATGATGTAAATATGGAAACGGCTGTCGGGTGTCAGCC
Organism: Patella vulgata; assembly: GCF_932274485.2. Classification (NCBI taxonomy): domain Eukaryota; kingdom Metazoa; phylum Mollusca; class Gastropoda; family Patellidae; genus Patella; species Patella vulgata. The sequence goes on from NC_065879.2 coordinate 91,467,234, forward strand.
CTAAAAAGAAGAAGACATTGTTCCGAATTAGCACCCTCCTCTTTAACAGCCTTTCTTATTTTATGAAATCCGTTCATCGGGTAGATGTGATTGTCGGGGACTTGGGACAATTGTATTTCGAGCACAGGATTAGAAGGCATTACGTATCGTGTGTACTAGGACCTTTGCTCTAGTGCTGGATGCTATAATGATATCTCTATAGTGCTAAAACAATTAAACCGGTTTGAATAGATGATTTGGAAATTGCACATTATGCTTCACAGCTATGATATATCCTTTTGGTATATGTGATGCCGGTGCTACACCTTCACATCAAACTACCAGCGCCTTACAATGTTTAGAATATTAACAATTTGTAAAGACTTCAGCATTAGCACCCATAAGCAACAGCCCAAAAAAAATTATATTTAAAAGATCGAAATGTGGTCGTTTCCACTAGAAAATAATGAAATTACGCCAACCACCCCAAAACAAACTATACAATTAAGATGTATAAATTTTGTACAATGTGTTAGACCGATAATGTTAACATAAAACATTTCACGTCCTCATTGTTTCATTTACAAAACAAACTGTTGACAGATACAGTCAATGTTAAATGCAGATCACATCCTACGATGTTCTTTTTAGTTTTATATATAAAGCTTGAAAAACATAAACTGATTTATATCAACATCAAACGAATGACTACTATTCATCAGTAGATTACTCACATAGAGTGTGGTATAATTTAACAATGGCCACCTTTATTGTATTATTCATATCTCAATAAACTATATTCTCCGAGATTACACAATTCTTCGAAACTTCTATTCCCGGAGAAATATTGAGGCACATATTTACCACCACAAACATGACATCGAACAAACTAAAACTTTATTGAAAAATAATTTGTCAACTTTGATCTTTTCATAAAGAGAAAATAAAATGTATTTTTGTTAAAGTTGTGAATACATGTCTTTATTGGTGTGCGAGTTGTTTGTCAATAGTAAATTGTATTCAGACTGAACTATTATTTTAAAAATAGATCTATCACAATGGTTAACAGCTATAATTTGCCATATTTGACACGTGTCACAATGATATTAAAAAGGTTGAATTGTCAATAGTTATAATCACATATTTTCTGAAAGCATTACACTATTGATCATTTGAAGATTCGTCTTGAATAATAATATATTTGTTTTCATGATACATGTGTTCAGTCATTTATAACTTTAATGTGGGTGGGGGTCCAATTCTTGTCTGTTATAAAGTCTATCACTGAGTCAAGCTTCCACGTGACACGTCCAACCTCGTGGCTTGTCTCGGGTTTCCTCACACTGCTAATGACGCGCAAGTCAATTTTTGAAAGAAAATTGTGCAAAAACGCTAAACCCTCTTTCTCTCTTCGCTCCATAGCCTTAACATATAACAAAACATTGCTTGACATCAAAATATGGTGAGTAGAGCTAGTGGGTATATGAAATGAAATGGGGTTTAACGTCCTACTGTTCTGCTCAGACTGGGCTAATAAACACGGGCATACGCCATACAGTGTGCTATGAGGGAAATTTTGCCCAGACAGCGGCGCTATCCAATTCCAACTGCCAAGGTTCTTTTACGTGCACTCCAATATGTACATAGAACCTCGGTGTTTCATCCCATCCGAATGACTAGACAGCTTTCCTTTTCAGGCCCTCAGTCCTGCACCACAGACAACGGGAACCACGCCAGAAAATCTGGTTGAACTTGCCCGGCCAACACCAGAAGCGAACCTGCGACCTTCAGACTAGCGAGCTAGTGGCTAATATGGATATAAATCTCTACGATACTTTCCTGAAGAACTATCCAATTTTTATCTTCCAGGTTGGGATGCAACAGGGTAATAATGTATATATTTATGTATTTGCCGAACTGTCGGCGTTGAATTGAAATAGGGCTTAACGCCCTACTGTTCTGCTCCGACTGGGATAATGAAGACGGATATACGCCATGCAGGGTGCTACGAGTGGAATATTTCCCGGACAGCGGCGTTATGGACTACTCTTCCGAACGACTAGATAGGGGAAACCACCGTCACTTCCGCCGTTGTTACGTCAACGTCAGTTACAAAATGAATCTGAAAAGGGTAAATAAGCTACATTACGAACTTAAAACCATTTTTAATTAAATGCCTGTGACTTAAAATAACTTGAATAATGTAAGTTGTTTTGGAAATCTCCACCGACACTAAAACCATTTTGTTTAGTCGATTGTAAAAGTCAAAAAGACATAATGAACATGCTTTATGGCGCCAAAATGGTCTGATTTAAGGAATCGACACCGATATTACATCCGTTTTGACTGTAAATAATTAACACACCCTTCATGCTGCCTTCGGCTTGTTACTAGTATTTTTATATGCCTGATATTAAATATTAACCATATGGCATTAAATATTAGATTAGTTATCGGCCTGCTATTAATTATATATAATTATATGTGTTACTACTTATCTGCCTGATATTAATTATTAACCATATATAATCTTTAGTAGTTATATCTGATATTATTAACAACACATTATCATATTCTTTACTAGTTAGCTGTCTGATTTTTAACCATACATAATTAGATTGTTTAATCGGTTTATAGGCTTACAAGTATAGCATGTAGTAATAATAATAAAGCAAGGTAAAATTAATGAAAACAAACAATTTAAGGGTATTTTCGAACGCATGACATTAAGAGCAACGTATGAAATTAAGAGCAATGTATGAAAACAAAAACGATTTAAGCCAAATAGACTCCACGTTTACATTTGTGTTTTGAGTTTTATGAGATTTGAAGATAAAATGTTACACATTGTGAATGTCGTTTTACTTGTTTTAATAAATTTGAAAATATGTGGCAGGTAGTAACACTAATGTATGACTATATAGTTGGAGTGAGTGAATTCAACTTCGAGTTAAGAACCGTATAAATACAGTGTGGGTTGTATCCATCTGTAGTCTAACAGACAAGCTAGGGTTCAAGTGGGTTCGGGCATTTGAAAATCACTTTCACCACAATTGCATATTGTCTACACCCCATACCCAACAAATTATGTATTCATCGGTATTCAAAATAAACATATATATATTATATTACCAGCATATAGCAAGCAAGTTGCATACAGTAAGATTCGAGTATGGTATTATAATAAACACTAGGTAATTGCTAAACCTATTTGATACATTTAACACAAATACTCGTCCCCTAGTCCCTGGACACTGAATTAAATCCCTTCAGAACGATGGTCTGATTACAGTGTACCGTATGATTTTAACGATGATATTGCCGATACAGGTATGAAACATAATAATGATATGAAATGAGTAGTTATTGTTTAAAAATACAATATATAAGGGAATTATAAAATGATGATAAACACATGCACTGGTATGGAAACAACAGCAATATTATTATTTGCTTGTTATAATTAGCAAACTAACCATACATTTTACAGCAAATAAAAACAACCGTAAGTTATTAGTGTAAAAACAAAGATAGACTAAACAAATGATCGATTTAAATTCAAAAGCAGTAAAATGTGTGTATATACAGTATATCAATTGCGAATTAAACAAATGAGGGTAGGTCACAAGACATATATTGCACAAGACATATAACTATTAAAGTAATGCCACTTAAAGACTAAGTAATATTATATCAATTATGTACATCAAGCAATGCATTTGTTGATGAAACAAACTAACAGTGAGGCTTATGTCCCCGCCAAAGTAAAAATATATCAATTATGTACATCAAAGTTCTTCTAAAGCTTCATTATGATTTGAACAAGTAATACCTTTACAATGTAAAGCATCAGTAGGGATACTAATTTTTGATAATAAAACATCGACATTGTTTTTGTACTCAATTTGCTTTTGACTAGCTTCATGTCATTTTAGAGAACGATGTATGGGGTCTAAATTAGGGTAATCATAACACTATCCAAACTTACAGGTGCATCATCAGAAAGATTATCTCCATCATGAATCGACTCACACTTAATAATACAGTGTATATTCAAGTAGATTATTGAAACTTAACACATGGTCTTATACAAATTTTTCAACGTTAATCTTGCTGTCATAGGTAAACAATAAATTATTGTTTTTAGACGTCTCTGTACGCTCTAAAATGTTCATAAATTTAAAGCGTGCAAGATGCGCCGTTTGAACAGAACTCGTCTAATTAAAATCAGTGCTAAAATCGCCGCTAATAATCGACATTATCCACCAAATGTTCATCTATTAAAGGACAATATTGGTGTCAGTCATTATCACATATCTGATAGAACTCGTTAAACACGTTCCAAATATAATTTTAACATAGAGATCATTACTACGATAGATGCGTTATTAAAGTTTCAACAATTGGAAGTGACGAACGCAAAAGAAAACACGAGTTATCCACCTATATAACCGACTAAAGTGAGGAGTGATAACATATATTAGTCCCGAAATGACCGAGTTTGTGTCGTGTGGACGTTAAACCCCATTTCTCTCTCTCTCTCGATAACAGATGTAAGGGCGAATTTCTGCTCACTAATAATTCCTTCGAAGACCATACTTAATAAAAACATGGCAATGCACGGACTTTCTATATTTCTTCGTCTTCAATTCTTTTTATAAATTGTCAGATATCCTCCCATTTGGTGTTGGAGGGAATTATCAGTGTATCTGTTATCACTCGTCACTTCAGTCAGTTATATTTTGAGCAAATCAGCTATAATCATGGTTTACACCAGAAACAGTTTCTGCATACGTTCACTATGTAGTAACATAGTTTAACGATGTCTGATGGAGGCTAGCCTCTCATCGTTACTGCCGGCCCGTATACCCCCTGAAAATGTTCTTAGCAGGTGGCTTTTAGATATAGTTCGAGGCTTAATACATTAGAAAATCACACATGCAGTCTTTTTGACCATGATATTGAATTCTCTCTACCGCCCTCTTTACGTGCGTTACAAAACAAAAACAAAGAATACCGATAGGAGGGTAGATGAACATAATCAGCTCGACAATCTTCTACCAACCACTGCACAGAGTGCACTACAAGGCATTGAACTTAGCATATCGAAAAAGTGGATTTCTTCCAATGGGACGTATTTTATGTTGAATTCCTAAAAGAGAGGAATATGTAACCCCAGCGGAAGGGTTATGGGCTCACGTTAAGAGCATTATGGAAGAAATGAAATGAAATGGAGTTTAACGTCCTACTGTTCTGCTCCTAACCTGGGCTAATGAAGACGGGCATTATGGAAGATTTTTAATATGTATTAGCCTCAGAGGTGGAGTTGGCTCAGATTAAGAGCAATATGGTAGATTTTGTGTTATTTGTTTTGTATAGGAAGATAAATCATTTACAAATTTGATGCGTTATAAAACAGAAAATATCTTTTTGAAGATAATATATGTGTTCAAAATATTCATAATCGCTTATCTCGAGTAAAAGCAATTTGACAAGATCCTTGGTCCTGTTGTTGCTGTGATGCGTATTTATTATTTCGTTTTGTATTCCGTAGATGAATAGTTTGTAATGACAATTTTATAGAAGAACTTTTCACATACGTTTTTTTTTCCATTTGAAGATTGGGTGATTATATTTTTGTTTGTTTGTTTCACAAACTTGTTGGCATTGGAGGAAAATGTAACAAAGGGTGAAATCTCTGCTGTCCTTTTGACCTAACCGCTGTTTCTAACATCGATATGATTATTGTTAAGAGAACCCGCCGACCATTAATTTATTTATTTATTAGTATTCAGCTGTCATCATAATTCTTTTTATTCAATATCAATAATATGTAACTTCATACCTCACCTATAAATTGGTTTAGGTTTCTGATGAAGTCAGTGAGTTAGAACCATGGAGGCAGACGTGAATTAAGACGATGGCCGTAAAGATTACAATATTATAATATTTATTGGTTGTTCTGCATGTAGTGTAGTTTAATGTTTGTTACCGTCTTGCTGAATTAAAGAAGTCCAATCCACAGTTATTAGATGATCTGATTATGTTACACCCATCGTTGAATAGAAGTCAAACAAAGCTGCAACTGACGTTCGGTTGTCTGCATACTTGTCGATCAGTAACACATTTGAAAGTCGTCATTATAAAGTGAGCCGTCGACCCCACGTTTAAGGCACGTTGGTATGGTATTTATTTTGATAGAAAAAATAGTGGGAGATAATATACTTCACTGGGGAACTCCCATTTCCCTTCAGAGAAAATTGATCCCAAACGTAGCTTAAACCACCTTACTGCTAAGAAGATTTTAAGGATAATAGGTAAGCTACCCACAGACCGAGGTTATGCCGGTCGCGCATGATGCCATATTGTCATGTGGTTTCATAAGCTTTCTCCAGATCGAAATATATAGCAACTAAATGTTGTTTCTGGATGAAAGCATCCCTGACAAACATTTCAAATCTAACGAGATGATCAAGAGTGCTCCTTTGGGACCGGAATCCACATTGGAGGTCTGTAATGAGGTTGTTGGGCTCGAGGTACCAAACAAGACCTCGATAGATCAATCTATCCATGGTTATGCAAATGCAGCTAGTTAAAGCGATTGTACGATAATTGGTAGGATTCGTAGGATCTTTACCCGGTTTAGGGATGGGAATTATTGTGGTTTCATGCCACGAAGGAGGGAAATTTCCATCAACCCAAATCCGATTATAAAGATCTAATAATATTAATTTTAATATTTGGTAGTGAATTTCATCTAGACCAGTTGCAGTTTCCCGAGCTCGCTTAAGCGAATCACGGAGCTCTGCAATAGAAAAATTATTATTGTAGCATTCTTCATTACGGGACTTGAAGTTCAGTCGTCTTTTCTCTTCGTGATGTTTAATGCCCTCTGAAAATGAAACAATATCAGGAAATGTTGTTAAGGTGGTATTATCAACATTTAGATGGTTTCCTGATAATGCACTACTTTTACCTTTTAATCCTACGAATCCTATCCCATACCGATTTGGAAGTGACACGGGAATTTATCCTTGAGACATAACTCTGCCATGAAGATTTCTTTGCTTGGCGTATGGTTCTACGGGCCTTCGCCCGGATCATTTGATATGCTGCAATATTCTAAATGGAAGGATGGTTCTTTAATCGTCTCGGGATACGATCACGTCCTTTAAGAGCGGATTTGCAATCATTATTATACCATGGTTTATTGAAACGTTTTGGCTTAGTCGTGGTCTTTGGAATCGCCTGCTCAGCTACATCGTGAAGAATTGAAGTGAATAAGGCCATGGGTTCATCTGCATCTTCTAAGTCCTTAGCATCAAAAGAGCCCAATCAGCCTTATGCAACTTCCACCTCTGCGGCCTTTCAACCGGAGCGGGTCCATTATTGTCTATCAAGATCGGGAAGTAATCACTGCCACAGAGATCTTCATTGACTCCCCACATAAAATCCTGAAACAGGTATGGAGAGCAAATGGTGAGATCGAGGGAAGAAAAAGAAGCAGTTGCTGGATGTAGATAAGTAGGCGAGTCGTCATTTAACAAACACAAATTATTAATGTTAATAAATTCCACTATTTGTTTACATCTATTATTATCATACGGACTTCCCCGGAGTGAATGATGACCACTCCCGGGAGAGGAAGTTGCGCAACGAGGTCATCAAGATCCCTGGGGTTCAGATGTAAACTTGGTAGTAGAAATACAGAGCATAGTGTGATATGAATATGCAGAGTCACCCTAACTGCTACTGCCTGTAAAGGCGAGTTGAGGGCGAATTTACTCTGCGGAATATTTCCATTAAGGGAAATGGAAACACCACCGTGTGCTCTACCATCACTATTAGCAAAATGATGGTAGGCAACAAAATGTCTTAGTGATAATACATCCGAATTCTTTAAAAAAAAGTTTCTTGTAAACAAATAGCTAAGGGATTAAATTTTTGAATTAAGATTTGAACTTCATTAAAATTTGGTTTAAGACCACGACAATTGTATTGAAAAATGGAATTTGCCATTTTCAGGGAGGTTTAACAGGACTTATATGATGTTGTTTGGGGTCATGAATTTCAACAATAACATCCGTAAGAGTGTCTTGAATCCCGACCTTGTTATAGGTTCCGACAGGATCCTCGTCACCCTTCCTACTACGGAAGGTATTTCACTTTCGAGGAACGTCTTTATCAGAACGTTCATTGTGTGGATTTCCACCATTTGGTAGAGGAGTGGGGGGCACAATCTCCTCTTTCGCAGACTCCCCAGACTTATCAACAGTCTGAGTTTTGAGAGTAATAATTGTGGGTTTTGTAGGAATAAGCGGTTTTTGTTTCAACGAGGTATCTTCTGCCGTAGCTGGAAATTCAGCAGGCGTTTGGCAAGCTATAGAAGCGGTTTTCGGCTTTACTGCATTTGCAAAAGACATTGCAAATGTTGGGGTTGCAGCCTCAACCAGCTTCCTTGCTTCAGGGTATGGTATATTTGTTTCTGTTTTCACCTGCTGAATTTGTTTTTCTTTCTTCCATATTGGTGGTCGAGCTGACCAGAGGTACTTTCGTGACCATCTTGTCCACATCGAGCACACACCGCTTTCCCCTTACGCACGTTTTTACCAAACGTTGACAATGAAAACAGGCTACTGCGCGGATATCCAGTGCATACGCCCGAAGAGGACAGACAGGGATATACCTAGACAAAATAAAGAATTATCCAGTTGACTCAAGCCGCTGCTTTAGAGTAGGCACTCAGGACAATAAGGTAGAGCTGCAATACATACATTACAGACTTATGGGAAGGATGCGCCTACTCGTCAGCTAAATACGGCCAAATCCGATTGATCAAAGTGGGCCACTCTAACCTCCCGTCTAGGTGAATTGTGGGCCGAAGCAATATGTTGCAGAGAAAGGGCTCGCAAGCCAAATCCCCACACAATTACCAGGATTCCACTCTCCACCGACACGGGTTGCAAAGCACGGCGAACACGTTGCCCCATTACAGGGATCCTTTTAGTGGCCTTTTACGACACGCAGGACATACGAAGGGTATGTTCTTATCACTCCGGGGGGAGGGCGTTTGGTAGGTCACAGTCCAGCCGATAGAAACCGGGTGAAAAATTGTTTGTACCTAAAGTCTCTACGTCTAGTCTACGATCTTCTACTGTGCCGAACATCAGCAAACGTACAGCTTCAGTGAGCTAAAATATCTGGTTTATAACGACAAACAATACAACACTCGTACCCCAGTGTTGTTAATGAACAATTTCCTGAACTCTTATCAACTGACCATCTAATTAACCATAGATAATACCGTATGATTGCCGACTCATGAATTCTCGACGTTATGTTGCGAAACGCGTGAAACGGCGAGAAAGGTGGTTGATCACCTCCAGTCTTGTTCTCGCTGTTTGTTTACTATAGGCCCAGTAGCGATATTTTTATTTAGCGCTTTCTTGTAGTTTTAAATGTGGCATCATCTGGTTAAATGGAAACGAGAAATAGAAGCAATGTTCGAGGTAAGAATAAAAATGAATATCTTATAATTTTTATATTATATTGTATTATAAATAAGTATTACATTTCATGAAAATCTCGACACGTGTGTTGCCCAGTTAAGGCAAAGTTTGACATCTTTGACCTACTTTTAAAAATCGGCAAAAAAAGAGTTTTCAATTCATTAATTTTTAAAATAATACCTGCATATCATTAATAAATCGTAAATATATAAAATACAGTTTGGTATGAATAATAACATTGCTGTGCTGGCTATATATAAGCTTTTAATTACACAATTTTTTAAAAATCTTTTGTATTTTCAGCAGAACTGTGGTACCTGCCTTTTGTTTGCTATCTAGGGCTAGGGGCCTAGGGGAGTGCCAGCTTGTGAAGCAAATATATTTCATGTTGATTTATTGTGATACTGATAAATAATTGTATGTTTTATTATGTTATTTACTTCTTTTCATATTGTGTGTGTGTGTGTGTGGGGGGGGGGGGTGTATAAATATTGAGAAACTAGACACTAATTAATATATTGATAAATAATTTTATTTTGTGTATCTATTTATTTATCTATATTTTATTTATTATTTTTTTTTGGGGGGGGGGGGGGCGGGATATTATTTTCATTATTTTATTTGTTTTATTTTAATATTCAACAAGGAATTTTGTTTATAAATTGTTTGATTGTATTATATCATTATTGATTTTAATTTTGTGTAGTTGAATTAAGCATAATTATTTAATTTTATGTATTTCAAACATCAGAAAATAAACCATTCAAGCTATGTGTAATGTGTTTGTATGGTTATGTTGATGGTTAAATAGGTTGAGAATTGAAGCCAAATGACCAATTTTCGCGAAAAAGGGGTCTGCCAGTTGGTGTTACAGAATTCAGTCAATTTTGCTCCGATATTGATAAGGTTGGCTTTGTTACAATGCTGAGATGTATGGCTTTCGGGAAATACCAAGGTCCTGGAGAAAAATTAATATTTAAAAATAACTGCCGGTCGATATTTAAGGATATGGGTTTACTGTTCCATGTAATTAAAATAATCATTAAAAATATAACCTACAATTTTTGTTTCATTTAAATAATTTAATCTTAACAATAATATTAAGCTATTGCATTTTTTGATTTAAATAATTGAATCTTATCAGTTGAGGAAGAAAGAGTTGGTATTTCAATCTAATAAGGTGCCTATAAATTATATAATTATTCATCCAATTATGTAACATTAACATTGATCGCTTTATTTAATAATACATTTATTAATTTATCATAAAAGTATTGTTAATGTTACATTATTGATCCAATTATGTAACATTAACATTGATCGCTTTATTTAATAATACATTTATTAATTTATCATTAAAGTATTGTTAATTAAAGATGCATGTTTAAATGTTACACAGGCATTATGTAAGAGCTAAATCTGCTTATTGCAGGTGTTTCTTTGGGCCTTAAATGTTACATAAATTATCAATTAGACATTTATTAACATGAAAAGACCATAATCAACTCTCGATGCCATCTGATTGCTCAGATGTTAAATAGATTAGAACGGTATGGTGGTAAATTTCCAATATATTCAATTTGCATTATCTATTTTTGAAATGTTATAGTTAATAGCGAGAACGACCAGCTCTTTATCTAAATCTTACATAATTCCCCTTCAAATGTATGTCTATTGTTATTGTATTATTTTAATTTAGGACATAAAGAAATATATTTTGGTTCTCGCCTGGATGGATGACCTGTTTTATTTTATTTTATTTTTTAAAAAAAACCCTAACAAAACAGTCTTGTTAATTACTGCATGTAAATATTTTACCCCGGTTACACGAAGTAACTCTGTAAAAAAATTTGACTAGATCTATAGGCTAATTTGTCAAGTATGCAAACAAGGTAAATGTTAATGACATGAATGATATTGGATACCGTAATCATATATTCATATAAACAACATGATGAGATAAATGTAGTGCCTTACAATTTTTAAAAACTCATCTGTTTCAAACAAGTTATAACTTAGAGCTAAAGACTTCGTGTAGTTATGTTTGGTCAAGCGCTATGAACACAATTTTTGCAGAGTTTTGGCGCTATAGAAATGGACGTTCATTATATTTATTTATTTGGTTCTTCTGGAAAAATACATACATCTATTTAAACACCAGAAGTACTTGGCTGTTCTTTTCAAAAGCTTATAGTTCCAAATATTTAAACAAAACATCTTTCACATGATTTAATTAGCTATTTATTTTTATATCGAAGCCCGAAGAACAGGAAATCAAATTGGTGTGGCCAACATTGAAATATCAGATATCAAGGATGAAGTTGCCTTTATCAACTCTTGTAAATCTTTTAATGTACAGGATTCCCGGAAGAATTTCTTTTAGAACAAAAATTCCTTTTCATTGATAACTAAAGCAATAATTCATTTTTTATTTAATACTAATAGTGTTTTCTTTTTTCTTATATATAATTGTTATGTCTACTGAAGCTAATTTAATTTCTCAACAGAGCCTAGATCAAAAGACTATGAAATAATTGCTTACATTGGGGTGGATTTATATAAGTAAACTTTTTTCCAGTTGTGGAAGCTGAAAAAAAAGTATGTGTGGATTTTTTTTGATTTTTGATTTTTTTCTTTTTTTTTGGGGGGGGGGGGGGGGGTCTGCATTTATAAAGTTAACTAAATTAAAAGACAGAGGGGCTTAAAATAAATAAATGGCCATTTTCTAAAATTATTAATTAGGCCTAGATTGGAAATGAATTTTGTAGGGATATCCACTACATGTTTATCAACTAAAGTATACAAACAAAGATATATTTACATATATGCACATTTGAATATAAACAAGATTTTTGAAACTGTTCTAATATACCATGGAATTGATAATAAAATGCAACATCTAATTTTATTAATCATAGATAGGCCTATACCGTAGGCCTGTGTGTGGCACAGAGGTGCGGGTTAGTTATCTCGCAATATAACCTTTTTCCTTCTGCAAATTAAATTCTAGAACATTTTTTTTTTTTAAGTATTAGAAAAATAAAAATAAAGGTGTTTGAAGTATTATCTAGATCAAAAATATTTCCTAATTTTAGTGTAAATTGGTACGGTACATCATAATGAAGAAAGGCATTTTTTGCCCATTTAGGCTATTTGTAATCTTTTTTCAACTTAACGTCACACAGTAGCTATTTAATCTTTTGCAATAATCTAAAAATATTTTGGAAGGAGATATCTTGGGGGTTTTTTCATATAATTTTTATATACGTGTTCATTTTATTAATTTCATAAACGTAAGTTTCAAAAACGTCAATTTCGCGTGTCACTGTGCGTACGTACTGTCGAAAGCTAGACCGGAAGTAAACACACACCCCCTGCGCAAAAAAATATGCGCACGAACCAGAACGCAACATCACGTAAAGGGCTAAAGACGAGTCGGCAATCATACGGTATTATCTATGAATTAACTCAAACTATGATGTAGGAAATTGCATCCCTGTCAAACTATCAAACAGGCCCAGAAAAAGAGGGAAAAGGGGGAAAATATTACAACCAGGTGTTAGATAAGCATGCCCCTACCGTGGAAAAGGAAATTACAATTAGTCCAAATCGAAAGAGGTTTACAGATGAAGTTAGAAGCAATAACATTCAACGTAGAAAATGTGAAAAAAACTGGATGGAGTCTAAACTCGAAATTCATATACAGTTGTATTGTGAGTCTAGGAATGATACTAATGGATTGGTAAAAAGCCGAGTTTTTTTTTACTTTATCAACGAGTGTTGATATTTTTTTATATTAAAAAAGACGAGGAGGAGGTTTTATTTATCACCCAATCCCTTCTTACATGCACAAATAGATAAATATAATTCTTTGCTGTAGATTTCACTTTTACTGAACATTACGGCGTAGTGATACACCATTTTTTGACAGCAATTTAATCATTGCAAAGTCCTTTATATTGACCCAGTGTTTCCATCAAGGTCAATTGAATAACAGTAGTTAATTTTTAATAAGAAAGAAGTTACTTTTAATAAGAAATGAACTGTTCTTTGAAAATAAAAAAAGTAGTTCCTTTTCAACTGACCAATCAAATTTATGTAAGGAGATATCGCAGTAGATTATGAAATATATCACACAAGCGATATCTACTGTAGAATGTATTATTGGGTGATAAACAAAATTACGTTATCAGTGAAATTTCCAAACATCAGTTTAATCCGAAGGAAGTCCAAAATATAATAACTGGTCTATTGACAAATAGTGATGTTACTAATATTATTCCCGAACACTCAAATAATGCTACACTTGCCGAATCTTTTTCATATTACTTCTCAGACAAGATAATAAAATACGGAACGATTTACAGTCTCAAAACCAAATATATGATATTGTTGAAAAAAAGCCGCCTCAACTGCACTTCATTGTCCCAATGTGAAAAGGTAACAACTCAAAAAAGTAGTTTTGTCCAGTTCATCTGTATCGTGTGCACTAGATCCACTGCCAACCCAACTTGTTAAACAGTGTATAGATGAATTATTCCAGTTTTAGTCTCTCAACACCGGATGTTTTCCTGACAACTTAAGATTAGCTTTTGTTTTTCCATTGGTCAAGAAGTGTAACCTCGATGCTAATGTGCTTAAAAAGTATAGACCTGTATCCAACTTGTCATTTGTTTCTAAATTAATTGAGAAAATCTTTTCAATCCGCTTTAAACATCTTCAGAATAACAATTTAAATGAACATTTTCAATCAGCATATAGAACTGGCCACAGTACAGCAATAATATAATGCCATTCTATGTAAATTAGATAGTAAAAACGCTGTTGTATTGATTCTTTTAGAAAATAGTGCCGCGTTTGACAACATTGATCAGAATGTTATGGAAAAGACTTGAAAGGCGATTTCAACATCAAGGATGGGCACTAAGTGGGTTCGCGTCATACCTAAATAACAGAAAACAGCAAGTTGTTATTAACCAAGCTAAATCAAACCCAGTTAATCTACCGTTTGAAGTGCCACAAGGATCGGTATTAGGCCCACTTACCCCAGTTTTACATGATCGACACTGGCTTCCTATATCACACCCTTATCACAAACAAAATACTCACACTTACATTACATTCAGATAATTCGTCAGATTACCTTAAATCCCTACATATCCCATCCCGTACACACCGATCTCAAAATAGCAACTTATTTACACCTATTATCCTTTCACATTGTATGGTAAACGCTCTTTTTCCTACGCTTCTCCTTTTCTGTGGTATACCTTGAATCTCAATATTAAACTATCTGATAGCATTGACAGTTTTAAACGCAATTGTTATTGACTACTATGGCTTTTAATACCTGTATTCTGTTTTAAGCGCTGTTTTATTTTATCCTTTATTATTTTTAGCTTTTTTAATTTGTTTGTTACATGTCATATTTTATTATAATATTTACTACCATATTTTGATTGTTATCGTATGCCCTTTTATTTTCTTTTATCATCCATTTAATTTTATTTTATTTTTCTATGTCTGATGTCCACAAAATGTTAACTGTGCCATTGAGTAGTATTTTATATTGGTAATAGGCGGATTATAATAAATTATTATTATTACCGGTTTACTAAAATTTCCCCCATACACCGTAGTTAGTAGCACGTACGGCGGATTGTAAGTCCGGCTTTGCATTCGACAGGTAATAATGGCACCCACTTGTATTAAACCCCTTCAGAATAGTATGAACAAAAATAGGTTATAGTAAATATAGACATATGTTAAACTGCAAAGTTATAAGACTCTAAATAGAATTAATATTGAATAAGTTATGGCCCTTTGAATTAAAATTGCCATTCGCAAGTATCGAAACTACATTGTGTTCTGGTTTTATTCTTCATGTTTGGGGATTTGAAAGAGCTGTTTATGTAGATTGTCTGATCAGGTACCGCCAACTACTACGTATGGTGTAAAGTGACTGCCGAAATTGATTGCTTGTGAGAACAAAAACAATATCTCGAAAAACATGTAGAGATCATACTACAGTATATTAACAAATACATTTTGGTTATTTAAAGAGGGTATTTCTGAACGCTTCTGTCTTATGGTGTAGGGTTATATATTTCAGATTGGTGATTGTGTGGGAAATGTTAAACTACACACATCATTTATATTTAATGGTACTAATAGTTTGCATTTGTGGATTAGCAAATATGGACACAATGCTAGAAGGTAACTATTTGGGTATCTGTGTGTGTGTTTTTATTGATTAATAACAGTCTTCACTCTACATGTATATAAGCCCATTTAAACACTCAATCGTTACAACCCTTGGTGAAAGTGGACGTAAAACTCTAGGAACGAACGAACGTAAAGGGGGGGGGGGAGTGGTCGAGGGTCTCTCTGATGAGGTATGTGGTTTGGAGACAGGGTCGCCTTCTCAGCTTCGTGGGTTTACCCCGGGTACTCCGCTTTCCTCCAACAGGAAAGACAATAAAAATAAAATAACTTGTCTGCGATATCACACTCGTTGGTAATGACTTGAAATGAAATGGGGTTTAACGTCCTACTGTTCTGCTCCTAAACTGGGCTAATGAAGACGGGCATACGCCATACAGTGTACAATGAGGGAAATTTTGCCCGGGCAGCGGCACTACCGCCTACTCTTACATCGAATTCCAACTGCCAAGGGATCTTTTACGTGCACGCCAATGTGTACACGTCCCATCCGAACGACTAGACAGCTCTCTTTGTCAGGCCCTCCATCCTGCATCACTGACAAGGGGAAACCACGCCGGAAAATCTGAATGAACTTTCTCGCCTAATGCAGGGATCGAAAACCCGACCTCCAGGCTAGCATGCCAGCGTCTTACCTACTTAGCCACGTGATCCCCACACTCGTTGGAAGCGGACGTTAAACACTAATCATGGTAATGCAACTTATTTCAGAGTCATTCAGGTCATGTTTTATTTTCTGTTTCAGACCCTGCCGTATCTAGTACCGTTAAACATTTTAAAAATGATACTTAATCAACATCATAACGAAAACCCTAAGTTAAAGGGACTATACCGATTTGAACAGAGTGTCAAAAATAAAAGTCGGAGTACGTATGCAATTCCAACTCAAAATATTGAGTTGGATGTGAGCGTCAAAACTTCTTATCCGGACACGAAACCCTTTTCAAATTTCGGGTCATTTTTTTCCTTGGGTGACCTGATAATCAATTCCCTGTTCCTTGAGAGGTCTATACAGTGAATGACCCATGTGTTGTACTTGATAACGAAAGGTAAATTTCACCTACACATTATTTTTATAAAATAAAAATCTGGTTTTATCCAGAAACCGCATAATACAGATTGGGATATCGGTCTCCATTGCCAGATGAAGACTGGCGGGTTTAAGTTGTTTGAAAACTTATCCCAAATATTGAGTTAGTTGCTCAGTCCTTCGGTAGAGGATTTTAAGGGATTTTAACTCAGAATTAAGCAGTTTTATTCTCCGAAAATTATCGGGATTGGCCCTTTAAACCAAGATGTGGACCTCGCGATTAATTAACACATTGACTCTTTACATATGCCCCGCCACACCCATATTAAAAGACGTTCCTCCGATTATCTATGCAAGATAATGCGTTAAATACCCCTTACACTCCAACAAGGAAAAAAAGGCATTATCCCTTTTAGTTAGTGTTTCGCCATAGCTTTTCTTAATTGGTTTCCAATTAGTAACCCTTTTTTAAACTCGTTTTGCGCATTTGATTGTATTGTATTTTATGTCTTAATTTAACTTACCTTTTTTCTTCATTTCCTCATATATGTTATTGTTTTTCCGCATGGCTTGAGTTAACTGGTTTGCTAGTATAGTGTTAAGTATAATTAAATCATAAACTAATAAATTTGAAGAAGTGTTTAGCTTGTGCAGATGTATTTGTGCATATCGTCGTTATAATGACTGAGCAATCTTAAACCATACAGCGTCTAGTGACTACTTTAATCCGATTATATCCAATTGTCTCCATGCCTCATTTAATTAAAAATGAAATGATATGTTGTTTTATGGCATGTCAGCTCCAAACGGGCTATATTGCGCCAAACATATGGTGAATATTTCGAGACAGGCTAAATTATATCACAAAAAAAAACATTATATGCATAAGTAAAACAATATCACAGTTAGTAAGATTAAAAATATAATAAAAATAAATCTTTTATGCATACAAATATTTAAATACAAAACTGAAATGAGACAGGATTGTGTCTTAAATTTTATATATAGTAGAATAGTTAATTAAAGCTGCTCTTTGGTAATATATAATTGAAATTAAAGATAGCAAAATAAAACTACATTTTTATACTAACGTTTTCACCGCGGTACCGGCTATGTAATTTACCTTATAGCGTGTCCGGGATGCAAGGGAAGATATATAAAAAAACCCAAATGATGCTTAGGTTAAGAATGAACCTCAATCGACAGCACACTTCAACCAGAATACAGGATGATCCAGCTCAGTGAACATCTTGAAGTATGTTGTGGGAGTAAATTTAGTGTTTTGCCTTTACATAGACTTAAAGGAGCTAAATCTCTAATATTTGGGACCTACAAATTGACACAAATGGGTCGCAACGTATATAATAATGTAATATGAATGTAAATAAAGCGATTTACATTCAATCGTTTCCGTTTTTACTCAAATTTCAAAGCAGTTATGTTCGGCGAAATACGCCAGAAGTCTCAATCGAATGGCAATCTCTAGCGCCTGGTTATTCCAGTCTACACCGATATTATTTATTGCGCATGCTCTCCAGATAAGAATATGGGGTCACCGTTTCACATGACTTGTGGAATATGTCTAACCTCGTTCTTGCGAGCCGCTTGTATCACATTGCGCTGAAACGCATTATGGTACACGATTCGTGTACCAATCGTAAAATGTTTATTTTGTCTTAAATATTGGATATCAGAAGCCCATCTTTTACCGGTAAGATCACAACACTAATGTTGATTAAAATTGACAAATTATTCATGTTTTCATTGTCGAAGGTTTTGGATGATATTGAGTTAGAGATTTAGCTACTTTAATAGCAAAAACAACGACTTCTTAAAGGCAAAAGAAAGTTTGGTTTTTTTTTGGCAAAATACCACCCTAAACTTAATTTTAAATAAGAGAATAATTAAATTAAATAAAATAAAGACCGTGGTGGGATTGAATATGTGTAGGCTACGGAGTAAATACCCTTGCCTTTATAATTTATCATGTAACTATGACATTGTGACGTCATAGACTATTGTTAATTGAAGTATTGTTTAATAAATGCCTGAAGAGCCGCTATCGCGGTGAAAACGTTAGTATAAAAATCATCTTGCTGACAGACATATTTTAGGAAAGTTAAGGGTTTTTTTATAAAGTGTACGAACAGCTTGCATAGCACACTTGTACAAGTTGTTATAATATCATTAAAATTAGTCTGTGGGTGGTATTAATTATATTGCATAAACTATCGGACGAAATTCCCATTCCCACATAATGGTAATATGGGGACTAGACCGGGCAACTTAGGGCCAATGAACATAGCTCTCTGGACATTAGGCGCTATACATTAGAATAATAATGTATTTTCGGTATTGACCTATACGTTATTACTCTTAAGACAAATTCGCATTTAAAAGATCTACTACTCCAGACCCTTCCGTAGAATATCTGACATTACTAAATACAACAGCAGGAGACTACAACTTGAACTACACCTGTAGAATTGTATTTAATGACAAAACATCAAGCTCTAGCATGAGTATATATCTTGTTGGTGGTAAGTAAAAAGACGCTTTTACCAGAAACCGATTATGACTAATCCATTTGCAAACACGTTTACCGCCAAAATTAGCCTAATCGGTTTCACCTAATTGTCGTATTTACCTCGACGATTTGCCAAATCGATTATGCAAATTTTCCAACTTGCTCGCCTGCCGGATTGACGATTCGATTTCCAAATTGGCTTCCACCAGAAGCGACACGACGTGCCTGAATTTTCTTTTGAATTTCACGCTAAAATACAAATATCATGAACATTCCTAATACGAATACGGGACATTTGTTCCAGGTCATTATGTTTGTCAACTTGAACTCGGTAATCTATAGAAGCCTATACCTACCATTCGTAATTTCTATTTTTCGCCCCTTCAGAACGCGAAATTCGAAAAGTAGAATTACGACAAAATTAACATAGCTCGCTATTATATAGCGACCTATCATTTTGGCTTGCTGTCGTACTGTCGACCTCGTCTTCAATAGCCCAATTCGGAGCAAAACAGTAGGACGTTAAACCCCATTTCATTTCATTTCGTACTGTCGACTTTTCGAGTTTCGGCAATCATAACATGGCATTACTGTATGATTAAAGGCTAGGTCACACACAATCATAACACGGCATTAAAGTATGATTAAAGGTTAGATCACACACAAAACAATTATTCAAATCAATCCATTCTAGGGTCATTTAAACATACATTAAGCAAGAGTTAAATCTGCCTTTTGCAGGTCTTTCTTTTGGCCTTAAATGTTATATAAATTATTAATTAGACTTTCATTAACTTGCGAAGACCATAATCGAATCTAGACGTTCAACAGATTTATATACGATTGGTTGTTAATGATTTAATTTAAGAGTGGATATTTGAAATGTGTTTATTATCTTAACAACGGTAATATAATCTGTAATAATATAATAACACAGATCAGAATGAGGTAATTTGACTTCAGTGTTCAATAACACAGATCAGAATGAAGTAATTTGACTGCAGTGTTCAATAACACAGATCAGAATGAAGTAATTTGACTTCAGTGTTCAATAACACAGATCAGAATGAAGTAATTCAACTGCAGTGTTCAATAACACAGATCAGAATGAAGTAATTTGACCGCAGTGTTCAATAACACAGATCAGAATGAAGTAATTTGACTGCAGTGTTCAATAACACAGATCAGAATGAAGTAATTTGACTGTAGTGTTCAACATATTTCCTTTTCATTAATTATCTTTTTAATTATTTGATTGAAATCGGACAAGATTGTATATCAGGAAATCTGTTGTTAGACTGGTTGTTAGACTGTATACATATCTGTCGTGTTGGTTGGCGAGCATACGCCGCTATTGTCAAGTCGTTACTACGGCCAATTAGTCCGGCAGCAGGTTGTCAAACCTGGAAATATAATCCACCTAATGTTTTTTGATGGATTATATATCTTCAGTATGTGTAGATTCAGAATCCGGATGATGCCACCCTGACACGCTTGGGGAAATTTAAATATTCAAGATGGCCGCCATGAGGCATTTTCTGATCATTTAGGCGGGTAAAATATGTCACATATTCTCTCGGACTTCGGTTTCACGATGGTTTCTATAAGAATTCGACCCACTGAATCCAATGAGGTTGGGTATTCCTCCTAAAAAACGGCTAATTCCGCTAGGGGGCTACATTCAAAATGGTGGCTTATTTTGGCAGGAAACTTATAAACGAGCCGCCATTGTAAATTTGCCCCCCTAGCTGAATTAGTCGTCACTTTTAGGATGAATACCGAAGTTCATTAGATTCAGCGGGCCAAATTCTTACAGAAACCACCTTCATACTGAGGTCCGAGAGAATTTTCCCGAATTGTACCCCACTAAATTAAAAGAAAAATGTCTCATGACGGCCATCTTGAATTATGTAATTTCCTCGAGGATGAAAACTACACATATTGAAGATATATAATACACCGAAAACCTATATTTCAATATATTACACACCTTTTTGGGAGAATTGTATACGTTTCGTGCCAAAATAAGCCACCATTTTGAAGTTGGCCCCCTAGCGCAATTAGCCGTCTTTTTTAAGGAGGAATACCCATGCTCATTGGATTCAATGGGTCGACTTCTTCTACAACCCATCTTCAAACCGAGGTCCGAGAGAATCTGTCACATATTTTACCCCACGAAATAACCCGAAAATGCCCCATAGCTGCCATCTTGAATATTTAAATTTCCCCAAGGGTGCCAGCGTGGGATCATCCGGATTCTTAATCTAATAATAATAATAATAATATATATTTTTTTATATACCGTTACACACAAATTGTCTCAACCGTCTTTACATGGGCGTACTACACATTGTATATACATAATAATAAATAAATAAAAACTATCAATAATTGGTACAAATGTATGCCTATAAAAACATTAGATTGACTAGTAGTATTATTGCCTAATTGAATAAATATGTTTTGAGGTTGGATTTAAACAGGCTGAATTTGGTGAGTGATCTAAGTCTTAGTGGCAGCTCATTCCAGAGAGTAGGCGCGGCACGACTGAAGGCGCGATCGCCATACAACTCACTGGTTTGTTTTCCATGTGTTTTGTGGGAAAAGGGTCGCAACTTCACCTCATCACTGCTTCTAGTCCGATAAGATGGAACTTGAATACTAATGATATTAGTGAGGTAGCAAGGCGCTGACTCACTATGGCGTATTAACTTGAAAATTATACATGACAGTTTAAAATGAATCCGCTTCTCAACTAGGAGCCAGTGTAGTTCCCGAAGAATGGGCGTCATCTCTGCGTGACGCTCCAGCTTCCTTCGGATTACCAGTCGAGCAGCGGAATTCTGAACATGTTGTAATTTCTTTAATTTGTATTTCGGGAGACCATAAAAGAGACTGTTGCAGTAATCCAGTTTTGATGTCACAAAGCCATGCACCAATTTCTCAGTACTGGCCTGGTCTAACAAATGCCGGATTCGCCCTATACGCCACAGCGAGTGAGAAGCGCTGCTACACACACTCTTGATCTGATCATCCATCAGTCCAGCCGAGTCCATCATCACCCCCATGTCCCGTGCGGAAGCCGATGGCGAAACAAGCACCTCACCAACTCGTACATCACCCGAGACAACCTGCGGACTCGCATTTTTCCTGCACGATGAGAAACGGACAATTTCAGTCTTATCGTCATTGAGTGCAAGTAAGTTTGCACGCATCCAGAGACGAATCTCATCTATACAGGCCTCAATACGACCGGCACAAGTGATGTAGAGCTGGGTGTCATCAGAGTATATTACGGCATTTAGACCATGGCGGCTGATAATATCCTCGACTGGAGTCATGTATAATGCAAACAGAACCGGTCCTAGGACCGAGCCCTGGGGAACTCCAAATTTTAGGGGATGGTCCTCCGACACCGCCGATCCAACTGACACTCTTTGTGTTCTTCCTCGAAGAAAGGAATTGATCCAATCATAAGCCCGACCACAGACGCCAAAACGTTTACGCAATCTGTTCATGAGGATGTTATGATCGATGGTGTCGAAGGCAGCAGAAAGATCCAGTAATACCAATATGACATCATGTTGCTTATCAAGAGCAAGCACAGCATCGTTCAGGACTCTAAGGAGCGCCGTCTCGGTGCTGTGCCCCTCTCCATAAGCATACTGAAATTTGCCATAGAGTCCACCACTGGACAAGTACTGTTGTAAGCGTGAAAAACCACATTTCTCTAGGAATTTGTCTAGGAAACCACAATTTGACACTGGTCTGTAATTTTTGAGAGTATTAGGATCCAAACCAAGCTTTTTGATTAGGGGTCGGACAATGGCAGCTTTACACTCGTCTGGGAAAACCCCAGGCTCGAATGACACATTCACTATACGTAGTAACAGAGGGGCCAATATATCACAACAATCATTCACAAACTGAGTTGGTATTGGATCTAATTCACATGTCTTCGCTGGCATTTTTCGAACAATGGAAATTACCTCATCCAGTGATAAGGGACTTAGTACCGTGAGCTCACACTGTGGAATTGAGTCATCAACAATCGGGATGACATGGTTTCTAAGTTTCGCTCGAATTGCAGCTATTTTCTCAGTGAAAAAGTTCGCAAATGTCTCTTGGAGCATAGAAATCTCAACATTGTTCGGAAGAATACCAGCTGATGTTTTCTTAGAGCCTGAGATACTGTCAACAATATTGAAAAGTTCCTTTGAATCAGCTGCCTCAATTCGATTGCGATGAAATGACGCCTTCGATTCCTCGAGTAGCCTGTTGTAGTTAGCCCGAGCAGCCTTGAACATTTGATGATGAACTTCCAATTTAGTGTCCAAAAATTGACATTCAAGCTTTCTGAGCGCTCGCCGTTCTGCCAACAAATCAGCAGTAAACCATTTTGCTCTGGGTTTGTCTATCAGAGTCTTCCTTTTCACTGGAGCGTGTTCAGTCATCACATTTGTCATTTCAGAATCATAGGCAGTCGCGAGTGAATTGACATCGACAATGGATTCCACCCGCTTTAGTGAATTCCCTATTGAGGCCTTCAATGCAGAAGAATCAATTTCCTTCAAAACGCGATGATCCCTGGTCACTTTCAATGGAGGGGGTCGGTGAATAATGGACGTGAAGTGAACTGCGTGTGATCGGTTACGAAATTTCCAAGCCATGTATCAGATGCACGTGTGAGGACCAAGTCTAATGTGTGGCCTGCTTGGTGCGTGCTCCCGGTCACATGCTGTACGAGGCCGAGCGACGAAATTAAATCGAGAAACTGCTGAGCTTCAGAACACCGAGCATTGTCCATGTGTAGATTGAAGTCGCCAACAATCAATAGGTGACCCGACGACACTATGAGACCTTCCATAAGTTCACCAAATTCTTGTAAGAACGTTGGGACGCCGACCTTGTGTTTTTCTGAATACCCAGGTCTGTAGATGGTTATGGCACGAATCATTGTACTACCAGCGTGAATACTTGCATCCAACACTTCCATTGATTTGAACTTGTCGCATGGATTCCGTTTTACCTTGAGATTAGATCTGGGTAGGAGTGCGACACCACCGCCTTGGCGCGTGGAACATGCAATGATTTGTCGCCGGCTATTGATGAAGTGAAGTCTGCGTCTAGTAGTGCACCATTTTTCTCTGTTATCCAGGACTCAGTTAACAAAAACACGTCAGTTCTATTGGTTATGATAGACGCCGACAATGCACCGATCTTCCCATTCATCGAGTGTGCATTCCATAGTGAAAAGTTCAAACACTGAGTAAGGTTATGTAACGGTTGATAAGGAATCTTAACGAGAGTAGGAATACGTGTGGGCTTCGGTTGTATTCTACGGGTACAAATGTTCAATATCGGACGAATAGGACATTGAAATTTGGAGTAACCGCCTCGCTTACCCCGCGGTCTTTTCCATCTTCTCCGCCTTGTTAATACTAAACCATTAAAGATATATAATTCACCAAAAACAATTAGGTGGACTATATTTCTACGTTAAGGCTTAAAATGGGGTTTGGCAACTGGACTAAATACGCTTGCTGTCACTGATTTGATAACTATAGAGTAAGCTATTCCTCATATTTAAAAAATAAAAAATCAATGGTCAAATGAATCCAGCAGTGTATGTCATTTAATAAATCAAGCCATTCGGGTGGTAAATGAAACCACATGTAATCCCCACATAGGTTGTTGGAACCTGGACCCTCTCTCAAGATGAAAACATTCTTCCAAAGCTATATTTTTATACAGATAACGGGGAGAGAGAGAAATGGGGTTTAACGTCAACTGGACACAAACTAGGACATTTCGGGACTAACAAATGGTTTAATTTTATCTCAATAATTCGCTTGCGCGTAGGGGTATTAAGCAATGGGAGGAAACAGGGGGACCCGGAGAAAACACACGAAGTTGGACAGGCGACACTACTCGTTGTCACGTACAACCGGGGAATCGAAACCAACCCAGTTGACTCAATGACAGGCCTTATGATATAGCGCGCACGCGCTAACCATTCGGCCATCCAACCCACGATACAGATAATTACGAATGGCCAATACTTCAATATTTCATCAAGAATTACATCCTTTAATAACGTTTTTATATGATCCCACTGCTTAGACATCCGGAGTTCTTTATTTTGTTTTATAAAACAGATTTAATTCAATGGGTTTCGGAGACAGTCTGTTTTTTTTCTATTTTAAGTCCTGATGTATTCAGTAATACAACGCACGTGAGCGGTCATCCTAACGATATGACATGCATTGACATATTTTAAACAGTATAAGATAAGCACCAGTTTCCTTACTTGACACCCTGTTTTTTTTCTATTTCAGGCCCTAACGTATCTAGTAACGTGACTAACATGCGTGGTCATCCCAAAGACAACATTAAATTTATTTGGAATTATAACTATACAATACCAATAGACATGATCATATTTAACCGTAAGAATGAGAGAAATGGAAAGGTAATGTTAATTGAAGTATATTGTTGGGGATATTTAAAGACAATTACCAAATACATATTTCAATATGGAACCAATAAACATGATCATATTTAACCGCAAGAATGAGATGCACAGATGGGTGAGGTCAATTACCCTAGAGAGTAGAAACAGAAAAAAAGAACTAATTCATGTACCAACATCTACAATGATTCGCTCGCAAATATGGAAACACGAAAACCCCGTGAAAACCCACAAAGTTAAGCAGACTACCCTGTCACGTAGTACAATCCTGGTATGGACACTCAATGACAAATCTTTTGATCGAAAGATATCCCCCCCACCCTTCACGAATAACACTATAACATTTTTTTTAAAATAACAAAGTACTACGCTAGTCCCAAAGATACATATCCTGGAAATCATATGTAGACCACTGTTTTTTACTGTAGTGTGCAGCCACGGTGGTTAGGTGAGTAAGACGTTGATTCGCTAACCAGGAAGTCCCGTGTTCGATCCTGGTTTTTCCGGCGTGGTTCTCCCTTGTCAGATGTGCAGGGACGAGAGTTTGGCAAGGGACAGCGTATAGTCATTCGGATGGTATGAAAAACTAGGGTCCCGTGTACACATTAGCGTGCACCCGAAAGACCTCTTGGCAGTTGGCATTAACTGATTATTATATGATCCGAATACCCTTTATTGTAGCTTGACCACCTTGGAGTTTGGGAATCTGGCATCTTTAATCAAAATGATTCTAGAGTAAAAGGGAGAATTATGTTCCATAAAACTGGTGATTTGGAAGGTATCATATATATGATATTACTGGATACAACAGCAAGAGACTACAGCTTGAACTACACATGTAGAATTGTTTTTAATGACAAAACATCAAGCTATAACATTGGTATATTTCTGGTTCACTGTAAGTATTAGTAAACTTGTAATCGGTTCTCAAATAATTTACACAACATGGCATCACTGTATGATTAAGGATGTATTATTCAAGAGCAAAATCCACCTGCCAAGGCCTTAATTTTATATAAATTATTAATTAGATATTTAATAACTTGCCAAGACCATAATCAAATTTAGATTTTCAACAGATTTGAATGGGATTGACATTTAAGCATTTAATTTTAAAATGGATATTCGGGACTTTGTTTGTTATCGTAACAACGGTAGCAATGACTACACTGTTCTGCAATCGACAATAACACAGATTAGAATGAAGTAATTTTCAACATATTCCCTTGACATTATCTGTTTTTAAATCTATTATAGCGAGAACTCACAGCTCTTTATTTAAATCTTACAAAATGCATATTTAATGTTTACATTGATTCATATTCGATTTGGACCGCCATCTCTACCTGTCTTGGACAATGAAATTAACCTTCTGCCACACGTTTGGTACACGCCAACCTATTTGATTGATTGGAATCGGACTGAACTGTATGAATGGAAATCAGCAGTTACATGTATCGTTGGTTGGTTGATTTTGTCCTATTGTAAAATTACTATTGTAAAATTACTACAGGCTATACACTTGCTCTTGCTGTCACTGACTTGTATCGCCAGAAGAAAGAATCGATATATATGCTACTTCCTAAGATAAACAAAGACAACCCCATCAAATTGATAACTACCACACCGGAGTAACATTAAATGTATAGAGTAGTTTCTTCCCGATATTCAAAAAATAAGTTCGAATTTCAAATGAATACTGAGAAAAGTAATATGTGTCCTAGAACAACACAAATCCAATAAGGCGGAAGATGGCACCAAAGGTAATTCTACATAGGTTGTTGGAATATCGGAAACCGGACGACTAGCTCGTGGTGGTGTTTCATGACGGAACCTAGACCTTCTCTCCTGTTGAAATGATTTCGCCCCAAAAATATTTGAAATAGATAACCACTTATACAATCCGAACTAGGAACGGGGGAGACGTTAACGAACTCAATAAGTAAAGACGTTATTTGAGGATTCCCTTTCAACCAATATTGTGAAAGTCCAAAATTGGTTGAGTGCCAATTAATAATTTGCCAACTTTCGGTTTCCTCCGCACATGATGCAAACAGGATGTGTTCAAAAGCTAGCGCCATAATAATCTTCGCTGAAATATGTGACGACCTCTCTTTAATCTGATGTATCATAGTTGGGAAAATTATCTAAGAATTACATCTTTATAGAAAGTTGTTATGTAGGTTGTGAGCTAGCCTTAACTGTCATTATTTGGTCTTCTTTTTTTATTTCAGGTCCTGAAGTATATAGTAATAATACTATAGCATCTACGGTAGACCGAAAGAACACATTACATTTGTGTGGCGTTATATATACACGGAACAAATCGATAAAATCATGTTTAATCGTATAAATAACTCGTATTTTATACGACCAGTTGTAACAAGTCGTTATTTAACATGACTACCCCCCCCCCCCCCTGGGGTGTAGGGGGTGATAAGAATATATCCTTCGTATGTCCTGCGTGTCGTAAAAGGCGACTAAAAGGATCCCTGTAATGGGGCAACGTGTTCGCCGTGCGTTGCGACCCGTGTCGGTGGAGAGTGGAATCCTGGTAATTGAGTGAGGATTTGGCTTGCGAGCCCTTTCTCTGCAACACATTTCTTTGGCCCATGGTTCACCTAGACGGGAGGTCAGAGTGCCCACTCTGATCAATCGGCTTTGGTCGTTTTGAGCTCTGTAGAATGTACTTTTTTCCAATTTCATTGCTTTGTTGTTTTCACTCAGCAGGTTTACCTTTGTGTCCTGAGTACGCTCTATAGAGCGGCGGCTTGGGTCAATCAGGTTAGAAAAGTTTTTTACTTTCTGGCTTGAGTATACCCCTCGTTGAGCCCTGAGTCCATGCGCTGGTTATCCGCGCTAGTCCCCCCCTGGTAGGCAGGGAAGTAACCTGGGGGACGATGAGGGGTGAATTTTAAAAAATTCACGTTCATGTATTCCCTAATCTCCCCACCCCTATCAATGAACGACAAAAACAGAAACGTCCTAATTCAGAGGACGTTTCTAACATATACTATTCAAAAAAAGTAGGGGATATTTGATTTTGGGGGCATAATACTAAAATATGCAAATGACTACGAAAAAAGTCACTATAGAACCTAACAGAAGAAACATTTCCAGTTACATGTGACGCCCAAACGCACCAATAGCTACCGCATGGAATGCAGGTGATGCTTGGGATCATCATGGGGGTCCAACCCAAGATTTGCACGACTCTGACTTTGAATGTTACAGTCATTGTGGCATTGAATTCCACGGTGGAAACATCAGTTTAATTGTTTTAGTGACCAGAAAACAAATTTTGATATGCGTCGGCGTACCCAAAATGAAAGGTTACGTGCCCTTGGCATGCTACAGATCGGCACAACACAGGCAGTTGTGGCGCGGACGATGAATGTTTCTCAGTCTGTCATAAGCAGGCTATGGTCCAGATACCGTGATACACAATCTGTACAGGACAGACCACGCTCAGGTCGACCAAGGGCGACAACTCAAGCCCAGGATCGATTTATCCGTACCTTGGCCTTGAGAAATCGTGTCATCACAGCAAATCAGATCAGCGCTCGTCTTCAAACAGACACTGGTGTGAGAGTGAGTGGCCAGACGATTCGGAATCGACTGCATAGGGGTCACCTTCGCGCCCGACGTCCTCGCGTGATCCCTTGTTTGAGAGATCATCACATTCAGGCAAGACGTCGTTGGTGTAGGGATCGTCAACACTGGGATAATCGACGCTGGAGCAATGTGATGTTTTCAGATGAGTCAAGGTTCACTGTTGATTTTTTGGACAGACGTAGGAGGGTGTGGCGTCGTCGAAACGAGCGCTTCCAAGACGTTAACGTCATCAGACATGATCGATTTGGGGGTGGTTCTGTTATGGTGTGGGGAGGCATCACTGTTGCTGGAAGAACGGCTTTACATGTTGTTGCAGGGCGTGTTACAGGCCAGTACTACCGGGACAACATCTTGGCAGTCCATGTTGTGCCGTTCGCACGACGTCATGGCCGCCGTTTCATCTTCCAGGATGACAACGCAAGATGTCACAGGACCAGGATCGTTACAGGTTACCTCCAACAACAGAACATCACCACATTACCTTGGCCAGCACTGAGTCCCGACCTCTCCCCCATCGAGCATGTCTGGGACATGCTTGGACAGAGGTTACGTCAACGTCAACAACGTCCTGCCAATGTCCAAGAACTTGCTGCTGCGTTGCAACAGGGATGGGACAATCTGGACCAAAATGACCTTAGACGTCTCATTAGGAGTATGCCACGTCGGATCAATGCTTGTTTGGCAAACAGAGGAGGATTTACTCGTTACTGACTTGGTTGTGATGCTGTGGTAACTTTGCTGTTTGACCCCGGGTATAATTTTACCCTTATAATGGTCAGTCTGTGCCTTACTTAGTCTAACGATCATTTGGAATAAATCGATGAATGTGAACTTCATTTCATTTTGTCATTTGTTTCTTCGTCAGTTTCATTAGGTGACTTTAATAACACTTAAAAATCAAATATCCCCTACTTTTTTTGAATAGTATATATTTAAAAATAAAATGGCAAAGTCATGGCCGAGGTTTCTCTTGATCGAGAGCCCCTCTACTGACTTATCCAAAGTCTCACCATTTTTGATAGCTAAGGGCATTGCCGGCTTGGCCGGAGAGCCCAAGGCTATTAAAAAATTGAAAAATGGAACACTCTTGATAGAATGTGCCAAGGAGCAACATGTTACCATGCTTCTTAAGTCAATAACATTGGCAGACATACCTGTCAAGGTGTCTCCACATAGATCACTAAATTTTAGTAGAGGTGTTATTCGCTGTCGGGATCTTGAAGGCAGCAGTGAGGATGAAATGGTAGAATACCTTTCTTCTCAAGGCGTCCAACAAGTTAAACGAATTAGTGTACGCCGAGGAGATAAGGTGATTCCTACAAGCACCTATATCCTCACTTTTAATCGTCCCGACATACCGAAATCAATCAAGGCAGGTTATTTAAATATACCTGTTAATTCTTATATTTCCAACCCTCTTCGCTGCTATAAATGTCAGAAATTTGGACACAGCAAGACCGTCTGCAGGGACAAAGACACCTGCGCTCGTTGTGGTCATGATGGCCACGAGAGCGCTGCCTGCCAGGCTGAGTTTTGCTGCGTTAATTGCAAGGGTAAGCATTTTGCTTATTCTCGCGAATGTCCAATATGGCAGAAAGAGATAAGAATTCAACAGGTAATGCCTGAACGGAAGATTCCATATTTTGATGCTAGGAAGCAAGTAGAACTTACTTCACTCATTCCCATTGCACCACAAGGGATATC
Organism: Patella vulgata; assembly: GCF_932274485.2. Classification (NCBI taxonomy): domain Eukaryota; kingdom Metazoa; phylum Mollusca; class Gastropoda; family Patellidae; genus Patella; species Patella vulgata. The sequence goes on from NC_065879.2 coordinate 91,498,292, forward strand.
GTTTTCGAGTGTAGTTAAAGTTTCTACAAAATCTATATCTGTTCAGACAGACATAACCTGGCCATATAAACAGAAAAAACCAAAGACTTTGCCTACATCAGATCATGTACAATGCACTAACACTCTCCCTGATGGGACTGTGTCTTCCTTGCCTCCATCTGGAGTTATTGTGGCGATTCCCAATACTCCAACCCAAAATGGCAAGAAGGCTCCTCCCTTGTGCTCCTCTAAAGCTGACTCTACTGATTCCAGTTCCACTGGGTCAGGGGCGCAGTTTACGGGTACTCCATCTGCAAAGGAGAATATAGTGCATTCAAAAAAATATCAAAATTTTTTAAAATTTCGAGAGAAAGAATCTAAGGGTTCAAAAACCCTATCACTCTCTTCAATAAATATGGGGATGATCTGATGGACGACATTACTGTAGTGGATGTCCATGTAGACCCACTCAGTAAGCCGCCAAAAATCAAATTTCCCTGACAATGGTGAATTCCATTATTCGATGGAATTGTCGTGGTTTAAAACCAAATTTTAATGAAGTTCAATTATTAATTCAAAAGTACAATCCTTTAGCTATTTGTTTACAGGAAGCTTTCTTAAAGAATTCTGACACTTTATCTTTTAGACATTTTGTTGGTTACCATCATCACTCAGTTGGTGATGGTAGGGCTCATGGGGGTGTTTCTATTATTCTTAATGGAGATATTCCTCAGAGTCAAGTCACCCGCAACTCGCCTTTACAGGTAGGTGCCGTTTGGGTGACTTTGCATATTCCTATAACACTCTGCTCTGTATATCTTCCACCCAGTCTACATCTTAATCCCAGAGATCTTGATGACCTTGTTGCACAACTTCCTCTCCCGTTTATTATTACGGGAGATTTCAATGGCCATCATTCCAGATGATAACAACAGAGGTAAACAAACAGCTGACTTCATTAACATTAATAATTTGTGTTTATTAAATGATGACTCGCCTACTTATCTACATCCTGTCACAGCTTCTTTTTCTTCACTAGATCTCACCACTTGCTCTCCGGTCCTGTTTCAGGATTTTTCATGGAGGGTTAATGAAGATCTATGTGGTAGTGACCACTTTCCTATCTTGATTGATAATAATGGTCCCTCTCCGGTCGAAAGACCTCAGAGGTTGAAGTTGCATAAGGCCGATTGGGCTCTTTTTGAATCTTTGTGTCTCTTCTCTTTTAATACAAAGGAGTTAGAAGATGCAGATGAGCCCATGGCCTTATTCACTTCAATTCTTCAAGATGTGGCTGAGCAGGCGATTCCAAAAACCACGACTACCCCAAAACGTTTCAATAAACCATGGTACAACGATGACTGCAAATCCGCTCTTAAAGAGCGTGATCGCATCCTGAGGCGATTAAAGAACCATCCTTCCATGGAGAATATTGCGGCATACCAGATGGTCCGGGCGAAGGCTCGTAGAACCATACGTCAAGCAAAGAAATCTTCATGGCAAGGTTACGTCTCAAGGATTAATTCCCGTACCACATCTAAGTCGGTATGGGATAGGATTCGTAGGATTAAAGGTAAAAGTATGGCATTATCAGTTAATCATTTAAATGTTGATAATACCACCTTAACAACATTTCCTGATATTGCTAATTCTCTGGCCAGTACTTTTTCATTTAATTCATCATCCAATTTCTCCTCCGATGCCTTTCGAGGCCTTAGACAACAACAGGAGAAAAGGCGACTTAATTTCAAGTCCCGCAATGATGAATGCTATAATGATACCTTTTCCATTGCAGAGCTTCGGGATTCGCTAAAGCGAGCTCGAGATACTGCAACTGGGCCAGATGAAATACAATACCAAATTCTTAAACATTTACCTTTTTCCACTCTCTTAATTTTACTGGATCTTTTTAACCGGATTTGGGTTGATGGGAAATTCCCCCCTTCGTGGCATGAAGCCACAATAATTCCCATCCCTAAACCCGGTAAAGATCATACGAATCCTACCAATTATCGTCCGATCGCTTTAACTAGCTGTATTTGCAAAACCATGGAGAGATTGATCAATCGAAGGCTTGTTTGGTACCTTGAGTCCAACAACCTCATTACAGACCTCCAATGTGGATTTCGGTCCCAAAGGAACACTCTTGATCATCTCGTTAGATTTGAAACGTTAGTCAGGGACGCTTTCATCCAGAAGCAACATTTAGTTGCAATATTTTTTGATCTGGAGAAAGCATATGATACAACGTGGAAACACGGTATCATGCGCGACCTCCATAACCTCGGCCTACGAGGTCGCTTACCTATCTTCATTAAAAATTTCCTGGAAGATAGGTCATTTAAGGTACGACTGGGATCAATATCCTCAGGAAATGGGGGTTCCACAGGGAAGTATTTTATCTCCAACTCTCTTTGCGATAAAAATTAATACTATCCCAGCGTGCCTTAAACCAGGTACAAACGGCGCTCTTTATGTTGATGACTTTCAGATGTGCTATGGTTCTACAGACATGCGGATAGTCGAACGTAAGTTGCAGCTTTGTTTGAATTCACTTCAACAATGGGCAACCGAAAATGGATTTCGTTTCTCGAAATCCAAGACTGTCTGCATGCATTTCTGTCAGAAACGAGCTTTGCATCCTGATCCGGAACTTTTCTTGGATGCCAACCGCCTTCCAGTTGTGGATGAAACCAAATATTTGGGACTGATATTTGATAAGAAATTGTCATTTATCCCCCACATTAAAAACCTAAAAAAGAAATGTCTGAAAGCCCTCAACATATGGAGAGTCTTATCAAATACTGATTGGGGAGCAGACCGTAAGGTCTTGCTCAGATTATATCGAGCATTAATAAGATCAAAACTCGATTATGGGTGTATTGTGTATGGGTCTGCCCGCGAGTCTTATCTCAAAGAGCTCGACACCATACACAACCAGGGACTTAGAATCAGTTTAGGAGCATTTCGTACATCTCCAGTGGAAAGTTTATACGTCGAGGCGCACGAGCCCTCGTTGCACAACAGACGTGATAAACTTGCCCTGCAGTATGCTACGAAAATTGCATCACTTCCAAATCATATTTCATATAATACCATATTTAGACCTTATCATGAGCATTTATATCTGCGAAAGACTAAGGTTATTCCATCATTTGGTATTCGCATACAACCCCTCATGTCGGAGGCTGGTATCAGCCTCGACAGTATTGCGAATACCCCTTTCTTTAGGTCTCCGCCGTGAGCTATATCTCTCCCAAAGATCGATTTCGATCTGACTCAACATAAGAAGAGAGATACTAGCTCGACGGTGTTCCAATCTCTTTTTAGAGAGCTAAGGTCCAAATATGGTGATTATGCTCCTATTTACACAGATGGTTCTAAAGATGGTGATCGGGTGGCTTCGGCTACAGTGACGCCAACTGAGACCATTTCTGAGTGTCTTCCACCTGCTGCTTCAATATTTACAGCTGAACTCCAGGCCATTCTTCAGGCTTTGGAGTTCATTCAATCATCACATTTACTACAGCACATCATATTAACTGATTATCTGTCCTCGCTTCAAGCAATTAACAATAAACAGCTTGAACACCCATTAGTAGCAGATGTTTATCGTCTGCTACTATCTTACGAGTTGAGCAGCAAGGTCATTGTCACTTGCTGGCTCCCCAGTCACGTTGATATAATTGGGAATGATCAAGCAGATTTTGCTGCCAAAGCTGCTTTAGATCTTCCCCAATCACCCTTTTTAATATCATATAAAGATTTTAAATCATGTATAAATCATTTTATTTATGACCGCTGGCAACGGTCTTGGGATCTTGCAGGCACAAATAAACTTCATCATATCAAGCCTCTCTTAGGAGATTGGCCAAGCTCCTATAGAACCAACAGGAGGGATGAAGTTTTTTTGTGTCGCTCTCGCATTGGTCATACTTTTTTAATTCACTTTTTCATCTTGAAACGAGAGCCTCAACCAGAATGTGAACACTGTCATGTTCCTTTGACGGTGAAGCACATTTTGATCGAGTGCAAGTATCTTGGAAATATTAGATCTAAATATTACCGTTGCCAGACATTACATCATTTATTTGCTCAACCGGAGCTATATTGTGAGATACTAAACTTTTTAAAAGAGACAAAATTTTATTATAAGTTTTAACTGTATATATATATATATATATATATATATATATGTATCCTATCTTCTTTCTTTTTAATTGTTTATATTCATAAAGTATTTGATATTTATTTTTAATTTTATATATTATCTGCGATATTTGTTTTTATTTATGGATATAAATATATTTCTGTGATTTCTTTTATTTTGTCTTGAATTTTTCACCATATGTTTGGCGCAATATAGCCCGGTTGGAGCTGACGTGCCATAAAACCACATTTCATTCATTTAACATGGCTAAACAGACAGACAAGGAGGTGCACGATTCTATTCGTATATTCTTTTCGTGCACGATTCCACTCTTGTATAATTATTTCGTTTAAACGAAATATTAATTCGTTGAAACGAAATATTAATTCGTTGAAACGAAATATTAATTCGTTGAAACGAAATATTAATTCGTTGAAACGAAATATTAATTCGTTGAAATATTAATTCGTTGAAACGAAATATTAATTCGTTGAAACGAAATATTAATTCGTTTAAACGAAATAATCAATTCGTTTAAATGAAATAATCAATTTATTTCGTTAATACGTTTAAACGACCCCCTGGGGTGTAGGGGGTGATAAGAATATACCCTTCGTATTTCCTGCTTGTCGTAAAAGTCGACTAAAAGGATCCCTGTAATGGGGCAACGTGTTTGCGACCCCTGTTGGTGGAGATTGGAATCCAGGTAATTGAGTTGGAATTTGGCTTGCGAGTCCTTTATCTGCAACACATTACTTTGTTGCATGGTTCACCTAGACGGGAGGTCAAAGTGGCCCACGCTGTTCATTCGGCTTTGGTCGTTTTAGCTCTGTAGAATGTACCTTTTCCAGTTTAATGCTCGATCGTTTATTCAATGACAATGAACGACGCAGTTTTGCTGCGTTAATTGCAAGGGTTTTGCTTCTTCTCCCGAATGTCCAATAAGGCAGAAAGAGAAAAGAATTCAACGGGTAATGGCTGAACGGAAATATTTATATTCTGACGCTAGATACCAAGTAGAACTTGCTTCACTCATTCCCATTGCACCACAAGGAAAATCGTTTTCGAGTGTAGTTAAAGTATCTTCTAAATCCATATCGGTTCCGTCAGACATAACCTTGAAATATAAGCACAAAAAAGCAAAGAGTTTGCCTACATCAGCTCATGTGAAGGGGGTCCCAATGCTCCAATCCAAAATGGCAAGGAGGCTCCTCCCTTGCGTTCCTCTGGGGCTGACACTGCTGATTCCAGTTCCACTGGGTCAGGGGTGCACATTAAGAGTACCCAGTCCACAAAGGAGAAAATGGTGGATTAAAAAAATCATCATTTTAAAAAAAAAAAATTGAATTTCGAGAGAAAGATACAAAGGGTTAAAAAACCATCATTCTATTTAATAAATATGGGGATGATCTGATGGACGGGGTCAGGGGTGCACATTAAGAGTACCCAGTCCACAAAGGAGAAAATGGTGGATTAAAAAAATCATCATTTTAAAAAAAAAAAATTGAATTTCGAGAGAAAGATACAAAGGGTTAAAAAACCATCACTCTATTTAATAAATATGGGGATGATCTGATGGACGGTATTACCGTAGTGGATGTTCGTGTGGGCCAACTCAGTATGCCGCCAAAAATTAAATATCCCTAACAATGCTCAATTCGATTATTCAATGGAATTGTCGTGCTTTAAAACCAAATTTTAACGAAGTTCATTTATTAATTCAAAAGTACAATCCTTTAGCTATGTCTTAAATAATTCTGACACTCTGTCTTTTAGACACTATGTTGATTCCCATCATCACTCAGTTGGTGATGGTAGAGCTCATGGGGGTGTTTCTATTATTCTTAATGGAGTTATCCCTTAGAGTCTCGCCTTTACAGGCAGTTGCAGTTAGGGTGACTGCATATTTCGATAATACTCTGTATATCTTCCACCAAGTTTACATCTTAATCTTAGAGATCTTGATGGCCTTGTTGAACAACTTCCTCTCCCGTTTATTATTACGGGACATTTGAATGGTCATCATTTACTTTGGGGCAGTACAGATGATAACAACATAGTTAAACCAATAGCGGACTTCATTAACATTAATAATTTGTGTTTATTAAATGATGACTCGCCTACTTACCTATTTCCTGCCACAGCTTCTTTTTCTTCCCTCGATCTCACCATTTGCTCTAAGGTCCTGTTTCAGGATTTTAAATGGAGAGTAAATGACGATCTATGTGGTAGTGACCCCTTTCCTATCTTAATTGATAATAATGGTCCCTCTCCGGTCGAAAGGCCCCAAAGGTGGAAGTTGCATAAGGCTGATTGGGCTCTATTTGTGTCTCTTCTCTTTTGATACAAAGGAGTTAGAAGATGAAGATGAGCCAATGGCCTTATTCACTTCAAGATGTAGCTGAGCAGGGGATTTCAAAAACCTCGACCGAACCAGAACGTTTCAATAAACCTTGGTATCATATTTTGAGACGACTAAAGAACCACTCTTCCACGGAGAATATTGCGGCATATCAACTGGTTCGGAAGAAGGTCCGTAGAACCATACGTCAAGCAAAGAAGTGAAGTCTTCATGGCAAGGTTACTTCTCTAGGATCAATTCCCGTACCAATGTTACTTTTTCCATTGCAGAGCTTCGGTATTTGCTAAAGCAAGCTCGGGCTACTGCAACTGCAGATGAAATACATTACCAAATTCTAAAACATTTATCTTTTTCCACTCTCTTAATTCTATTGGATCTTTTTAACCGGATTTGGGTTGATGGGCATTTTCCCCTTCGTGGCATAAAGCCCCAATAATTCTCATCCCTAAACCAGGTAAAGACCATACGAATTCTACAAAGTATCGCCGATCGCTTTAACTAGCTGCAAAACCATGGAATGATTGATCAATCGAAGGCTTGTTTGGTACCTTGAGTCCAACAACCTAATTACTGGTCTCCGATGTGGATTTCGGTCTCAAAGGAACATCTTGTTCGATTTGAAACGTTCTTCAGGGACTCTTTCATCCAGAAGCAACATTTAGTTGCAATATTTTTTTGATTTGGAGAAAGCATATACCACGTGCAAACATGGTGTCATGCGCGACCTCCATAACCTCGGCCTACGAGGTCGCTTACCTGTCTTCATTAAACATTTCCTTGAAGATAGGTCTTTTAAGGTACGACTGTATGACAGAGATGTGGGTTTGACAGGTTGTCTGTAGGTTCCTCCCAGGTTCTTCTCTGCTTGTGACTTGTGATCGTTTACGGTATTCTGACTTCACTTTGGTTTTAATATTAACATAAAACACCCTTCTATATGACTTTATTAAGGTTGGAATACCTATAGAAACGGATTCTACGTCTGACACATGCGAGGACAGACCAAATAAGATTTCCCCCATAAGATGATGATGGGTTAGTTGTATTTTACGTCCGCTTCCACCGAGGTGATATCGCAGACAATCCCCCATAAGAAGAGATCTTCGCTTATATTGGTATCCGCAGCCGTAAACAAGTCATGCTCCATCAATCTATTACTGACACCAGCAATAACATAAAATTCCACAACTGCGGAATACACGACATTATCATAAAAAAAAACCTTTGTTAGGAGTTGTAGTACCATTGGTCGCCATGCACTCCCTTCTTACTACATATTTTGTAACAGACCTTGATCGTCTAGTATTGTCTCTGGTTGTATTTGATATACACTTCTTATGACTCACGTTGTGTATCTTCAAATGTCATTCTGACATTCCACATTATTGGCAGCTTCCCGTTGTGTTTAGATATATTGCATCTTAAATAGTATGATTAACAGGAACAGCAAATACAAGAGTTTCTTGATTACAGTTTTATATTAAGCTCCGATACATTGGATAAAAAACATAGATTATAATAAAGTCATTTTCTCTATCCCACAAACCAGATTTTGCCACTTGGACCTCAACGGTCTCTCTTACATGGTGTTTCCTCTCTCAAATCGTCATGATGTCTACCTTAGAACGCACATTCTATTAATTATATAATCCAAGATTCACAGCCATTAATTATTCTATATGCTAATTATGCTGTAATTAATCATGTGAGTGGTCACTCATGCCAAACATGGCATGGTAACTTTCCTATCGCGTGTTTTGAGACATATAACTTATCCTTAGCCTTAGACCCGTTTTCCTGTTATTCTCACAATATTTCATAAATAATTTAATTTGCGTTTTAAACAAACTTACACCATAAAACATCTTAGGTATATACTCTACTAGGATCCAATCTTCTATACATAATTTACAAATAAATAAGTATATAAAATATGCACAAAGATATACAATTAAATATGAATATATATAGCTATAAAATAAGAAAATAATATCTGCATATATCTACAACTGAGATCAATACTTTCTGACCCATTTCCTGAGGAAATGGGAGTTCCCCCTTTAAAACATATTATCACCTACTCTTTTCGCGATAAAAATTAATTCTATCCCAGCATGCCTTAAACCAAGTACAAATGGCGCTTTGTATGTTGATGACTTTCAAATGTGCTACGGTTCTACAGACATGCGGATAATAGAACGTAGGTTGCAGCTTTATTTGAATTCACTTCAGCAATGGGAAACCGAAAATGGATTTCGTTTCTCGAAATCCCAGACTGTCTGCATGCATTTCTGTCAGAAACGAGGTTTACAACCAGATCGAGAATTTTTCTTGGATGGCAACCGCCTTCCAGTTGTGTATAACACCAAATTTATGGGGCTGATAATTGATAAGAAATTAGCATTTATCCCCCACATGAACAACCTAAAAAAGAAATGTCTGAAAGCCCTCAACATATTGAGAGTCTTATCAAATACTGACTGGGGAGCAGACCGTAAGGTCTTGCTCAAATTATACCGAGCTTTAATCAGATCTAAACTCGATTATGGGTGTATTGTGTATGGGTCAGCCCGCGAGCCTTATCTCAAAGAGCTTGAAACCATACACAACCAAGGAATCAGTTTAGGAGCATTCCGAATATCTCCAGTGCAGCGTTTATACGTCGAAGCGCACGAGCCCTCATTGAACAACAGACGTGATAAACTGGCACTGCAGCACGCTACAAAAATTGTATCTCTGCCTTATCATATTTCATTTAGCACCATATTTAGACCCTATCATGGAGATCTATATTTACTGAGAACTAATGTTATTCCATTAGTTGGTATTCGCATTCAACCCCTTTTGTCTTAGACTGGTATCAGTAATGACAGGATTGCGAATATCCCTTTCTTTGAGATCAAAACTCGATTATGGGTATTCGCATACAACCCCTTTTGTGTGAGGAGAATAACCCTTTCTGTAGGACTCCACCGTGGGCTATATCTCCCCCAAAGATTGATTTCGATCGTACGCAACATAAAAAGAGAGATCTACTGTCTAAATATGGTGATTATGCTCCAATTTATACATATGGTTCGAAAGATGGTGATCGGATAGTTCGGCTACCGTGACGCGATCCTCGACCATGTCTCTTCGACTTCCACCTGCTGCTTCCATCTTTACAGCTGAGCTTCAGGCCATTCCCCAAGCCTTGGAATTCATTCAGTCTGCATCACTATTAAAACACATAATATTTTCTGATTCTTTTTCCTCTTTACAAGCTTGATTACCCATTAATAACAGCCATTTATTGTCTGCTATTATCTTGCTATTATTACATTATCCAGTCATATGGATATCAAAGGGAATGATCAAGCTGACTCAGCTTCCATCAATTTTTAACACCATCAACCAATTTATACTCGACCGCCAGCAACGGTCTTGGGATCTTGCAGACGCAAATAAACTTCATCACACCACGTCTCTCTTAGGAGACTGACCAGGCTCCTACAGAACCAACAGGAGGGATGAAGTTGTTTTGTGTGGCTCTCGCATAGGTCATACTTTTTAACACACATTTTCATATTAAAGCGAGAGACTCGGCCAGAATGTGAACATTGTCATGTTCATTTGACAGTTAAGCATATTCTGATTGAGAGCTAGCATCTCAAGCATACAGGATCACGGTATTACCGTTATCAGTCACTACATTATATTGTAAAGCGCTAGATTTTCTATTTAAATTTTAATTGTATATAATTTATCATATATTCCGTTTTAAATATTTATAATATAAGTAAAGGATTTGATATATTTATTTTTAATTATATTGTATGTAATATTTGTTTTTATTTACATACATAAGTACATATTTTGCATATTTTTTTTAAACGCCCACATGTTCATGTGGACGTATATTGTCGTCGCCCTTGTCCGTCCGTCCACAATTGTTTGTGTACAGTCTATAGGTCACAATTTTTATCCGATTCCAATTAAATTTGAAATATAAGTTTATAACCCTATGATATCGAATTGTAATTTCCTGAATTATGGCCCTTGATTGTAGGAAAAAACACTTTCTCTAAACATCTCTCGAAAATGTGGGCGTATCCTGCCTGTCAGCCGCTGGTTTTCAAATTCGGTGTTTGGAGCAATGGGGCCATTAGTCGATGTGTTAAATCGATTAATCATAAGGTCTGTTATTGGGGCATGGTTTCGATCTCCCGCTTGTAGGGAGTAGGGTCGACTATCCATCTTCGTAGGTAGGTTTTCTTATACTGTTAATTACAAAGATCCTGAGCGCATTCAAATTAGTAAAATATAATTGACCAATATGTTAGTCCCGAAATGACTACCATTAAAATCTCCCACAATTAAGATTTGAACTTCATTAAAATGTGACAACCACAATTCCACTGTTCTGGGAGGATTAACAGGACTTGTAGTACAGTACGCTGTTAGGGGTCATATTGTACTTCAAGAACATCCGTGTCCTGCAACGCGGCCTTGAGAAACCCCTTTAGCAGAAAGTTCTTTGCCTTTAAGAATTTTGGGTTTATGTTCACCATATGGTTGAGGAGGGGTGGATAGGAGGGGTGGACATCCACCCCTATCTCCGGTTCCTCGTTCTTAGTAGCAGTGCTGAGAAAATTAAATACTGGTTAATTGTTTTCCGATCACTTTTTATTGTACACGTTTTAATTTTGGCTTTTGCAAAATGACACCTTTCACCAAGAGTTACACGGGGAGAAACACGGGGCTGTTTCCAATAACACTAGTAATTTGAAAGGTATCATGTCTGTTGTTTGTCACGTTGACCTGTCTGTAGCTTTGACCCGTTATTTCTTTGTGAAGGACGTACTACTAAAGATCGTGATTAGTAACAATCAGACTTTGTTGATCAACTTCTGATTTTATAACGGTGTTGTTGCTAACTAGCGGTTGAACATAGATACGACCATCATTGTGTTCAGAAATTAGTAATATGTTTGGATCTTAACAGATCTCCGGCCTTCTTGTATTACAGTGACCGTATCATCGTAAGCTCTTATCTTACGTGTGTTCAAAAAGAAGATAACGAATAAATCGTTTTTTATTAAGAACACGCATTCGAACTCGATTGCTACGCCGTTTATTGTTACATGTTGAAATTCACTACCTAGGACTTGGTTATTAATTATGTCTACGATTAATTGGTCCAAACTTTTTGTATTATTTTCTGTCAGACCAGAGAATTTAAAGCACGACTTTCTTGAGCATATAATTCAATATTTTCTAATCTCTTTTCTGGTGATGAAAGTCTTTTAATCAATGGTGTTGTTAGAGTGGACTGGGTGACTATAATTTTATCACACTATACAAGAAATTAGTTATACTGCTATTTTCAGAATTAGAACTTGAAACGTCTTGTCCCGGTCGTTTTTATCCGTCCGTATGCCCATTATATGTACACTCTTGCCTGTGTTACAAACTAAGACTTCTCAATAAAGCTAACGCGAGCTGTAATCAGTATAGTTAAGAAAGTTGATAGTTATATATTGTTTTCAAATATATGACTAGGTCATAACAATCACAATGCCAATTTTCGAGAAGTTACCCTTATGTTAGTATTGAACTTACTGAAAACACCCTCTCCGACTATCAACTCGATCTCTCCAGTCCGCCATCTTTTAGCAATACGGCGCCATAGGGGAATTAAATATGGTCAGTTTTTATTAATATCGAGATATAAACCAATCAGATTGTAGTAGACTAATTTAGTACGCAGGGATGCCACCAGTGTTGTGGGGACACTCCACGTAAATAATGAATATTTAATTACAGGTATTGTTTTTTTAAATGAACGTATTGCAGTAAGTTCATGAAATATGCGCAGATGACATTTATTTTATTCAGAAAGCAAATTCAAATTTAGTTCATATTTTTACACTGGAAGCAAAGTTATTGCTTCGACCACTGAAATTCCAGTGGGCTACTTAAATATTATTTACTACATGGTGTTAAGATGTTACAGTGCATACAGTTTTGTTTTGGTAGAAACAAACCAGGATGTATGTATTATTGTTTGGGCTTCATTACGAAATATTGAAATTTTATCGAGCGCAGAATAAAAATGGAAATAAATGTTCACACACTAAAATTCGACTTTTTAAGTTGTGGTATCTGGGGCCTGTTTCACCAAATTTTAACTAAGATAAAATCCAAATTATAGTAATTTGATTGAATAATATTAGACTGATTTTAGTGCTTAGCCAATCAAAATTGAAGTATCTACTAAAATTTGGATTTTATCTTAAGTTAAAATTTCGTGAAACAGGCCCCTGTTCCATAATACAGGCTATGCACAAGAGAAGGAATGTTCTTCACAAGACACAATTAGAAATATTTTTGGCACTAACATATCCTTTTAGTTGACGATCGGTTGTTCAGTTTTATTGAAATCGCCATATTCTAGTTTGCAAATCAAGTTACCAAACTCACGTGTACAAAATATGCTTTAAATGAAGACCATCCCATTTCCAGACTTTCCGAACACGTTTGTGCGACAGATGAGGTGAAGGATGCTAACTGTTGGAACTGGACAGGTTAATGTCAATCTGTTAGCGTCATCTGACCTCTCCGTTACTCTATGGAAAAGTATTAATACTTTAGTTTTCCACAAAAATCGTAAGCACTACATTTTCAAACATACATTATGCAAGAGCTTAATCTCTCTGTTGCTGGTTGTTCGTTAGGCCTTAAATTTTATCTATATTATTAATTAGACATTTATTAACATGACCATAATTAACTCTCGATGCCATCTGATGCTCCCGATTTTCATTAGTATTGAATCCAATCTGCCGCCCAACAGCAAATTATGATTAACCGCAAAACTGGATAATCAAGACTTTGTATATTATCGTATCGAGGATACAGTGTCATTGAAATGAGTATTTCTCGGTTTAGTGTGAAGTAATGTAACTGAAATCAGCATATTCCATTACATTATCTATTATTTGTTGAACTATTATAGCGAGAACTGTCAGCTCTTTGACTTATTTTCCATAATGTATCTTTAAGTTGAAGTCACTGGTTTCTGATTATATACTCTTCAAAAAAAGGGGGATATTCAGAACCAATACAAAACTGTGGAAATGCACTGCTGTTTTTATTAGAGGTAACCAGTGTATGTTAATAACAGGCCAATTGCCTACACATAACACACTGTCAACAGTGAAAATGGACTTTTTTGATTTTTGTCTTAATAATGAGTAATTGCCCCACCAATCCTCAGACATTCAGCAATTCGTCGAGGCATGCTCCTAATCAACCGTCCAATCACGATATGACCCACTCCTCTTGCAATGCCACGGCCAATTCTTGCAGTGTTGTCGGTTGACTCGACGAACACCTCTCCCGATCAAATTATACGTAACACACTAAAGCAAAGATACACTAAACAGTAATTCTTATGCAAGAACCGATAGAAAAGAAACAAATGGATAGGATAAACCAACAAGCGGCAGTTTACATCAATCCTTCCTGGAAGTGTCAAATTTGACAATGAACCCCTCCCACAGGTATGACGCTATTGGGTGTCGCACATGCAGCTAAGTGGTTCTGTTGGGCCGATAAGTTCTTCCTCTGTGAACATACTCTCAAAGCATGTCAAGTGTCCATGACTATTTATCATATCACAACCTACATAGGTATTTGCATGTTAATATCCCCTACGTTTTTGAAGAGTATAATTAGCATCAATGCCACCACCATGACCAATAAAATGGGCGATTTCCTAAAGTCTATATGGTACAAACTGCTGAATATACCCTGGTTTACCCTGTAACACTACGGCGATTCATTTTCATTCGATTAGAGCGTGCGCGGGCGTAAAGCTAGTTATTCCTTTGTATGGGTTTGTATTTTATTTTTGCCGTCCAAATAAGGCACATGTAATTGTTGCTTCCAGCATTCTAAACAGAAGCATGATGTTACAGATTGATAAGATAGGATATTGGCATGGTGGCGAGTTTTTACCAACAATACCAAATGGCGAAAGTAGACTGAAATTTAATAAAACGGGAGGACAGATTACTCTAACTTTACTTGATACATCAAGGGTAGACTTCAATTATTCCTATGTATGTCAAATTATCTTTCACGATAAACAAGAAGGTAGTTGGAGTATCTTGCTCGAAGGTAATTCACACTTTTATAGATATACTGTATATTTCGAGTAAAGTTCCAAACTTCGGTGTTCCATTAGATCGGTACCCTGACTAAATTTGACAATGGGACTAGGTAGAGACGTTAATTTTCTGCTCAAGTGAAGCAGGTATGAACAAATTTATACGACTCGTTGATCAAGACTTTGGAGCACCATCACCCGGCTCTTAACTTAGGAAGAATGTATAATCTTTGTGTAAATGTCCATTTTGTAGAAGTCTTGGACGAGTTAGATGATTATTATTTTCCACGAGGCTACGCAGAAGGAAGCATATTTTAAATTTATTTAAATGGGACTGTTTTATGCTCTGTATATATTTATAGTTGACATTTAATCCAGGTGGCGAGGTGTCAACTAAATTGGATTTTGTGGAAACATGACTGTACAAAAGAAAAACAAATATCTGTAGTTCGACACTTTGACCAAAATAAGTTCCTTTCGAAACGCGCCTGAAGTACTGGTGCATACAGTTATCAGAGTATGTTTTCTATTTTATTGAAGTGACAAATGTATTCTACACCGTAGTGTTATCAGCGTTCTTGTCGTTTCAGAAAAAGGGGGGTTGGATGGCTGAATGGTTAGCGTGCGCGCGCTGTATCATAAAGTCTGTCATTGAGTCGACTGGCGTGGTTTCGAATCCCCGGTTGTACGTGGCAAGGAGTAGGGTCGCCTGTCCAACCTCGTGGGTTTTTCTCCGGGGACTCCGGTTTCCTCCCACTGCTAAAGACCCCTACGAGCAAGCGAATTATGTAAATAAAAATTAAACCATATGTTAGTCCCGAAATGACCTAGTTTGTGTCGAGTGGACGTTAAACCCCATTTCTCTCTCTCGTTTCAGAAAAGGCACCCGTATTGTTCCAAGATAAATCAGCATTATTTACCGGGGCAATTGCTGGTATAACTGTGACTGTTGTATTCCTGGTAGTAATACTGGCAGTAATACTAATAATAGTATTTGTCAAACTATGTGGTGAGCTTTTTGTATATTATTCGGTATTACAGTAGTCGGGTTTTATTAATATAGAAACAACAATAGTTTAATAATAGTATGTAGTTCGAATCTAGCTAATTCCTAACACAAATAACTTTACTGGGAGTCAGAACTTAAAATCCAAGTTTTAACAATTGTGTGATGATAAAACACTGATCACGTTTAACTGTTAGGCTATTGTCCTGTGTCCTCAAAGACCACACAGGTTCGAAATGGGGTGTTTCAGAAAGCTGGTCCCTCTTATCTTTACCATGTTATCTATAAGTTATTTTGATACTTTCTATTCATAGCCAAGGTAGGCTATGATTTTCTTATTTGGCCGAGCCAATTTTTGTTGAAACACTAGTTCCAGCTATATAGGGACGGATATGAACTGCCAGCGGATATCGGCCGATCAGACACAGTTCCTAACGGAACTATTGAAACACCTGCCTTTCTAATAACTAAAAATAACTGTAGTCAGTAAATGCAAATGTTAGTCTCAAAATATACAAGCATAAGATGTTTAGCTCCATTGATTGTATATTATTGTTTTATTTGATGTTTTCGTTGAGTTAAATGTTTTTGGAAATGTATTTTGCTGTGTCCGACGGCTTTGGTAAGCGGATGGTGGCAGCTATTGGGGATTCTTGGGTTTGATATTGGAGATTTCCTTGTTTATAAATTTGAAAAACTGAATATTGTATTATAATTTTGACAAATATTGTCTTATATATCCAGATTCGGTCAGACGAAAAATACAAAGTTGCACAGAGGGTAACAACAGAAATCAGGTAATAAATCTAGTAGCCCTTTTAAGGTTCTGGTTACTGCATGTAATAAATATATTGATTTATCACTAGGCCTGACATATCCGGTGTGCCACGAAACCTCCGTAAGCACGGTCCATATTCCCAACCCAGTCTCATGAGAGGGAGCGAGGGGGAAACTAGATCATTCGGCAACTAACAAATTGTTCAATTCTATTTCAATAATTCACTTGAGCGTAGGAGTCTTGAGCAGTAGGAGGACCCAGAAAAAAAAAACACTGTTATTAGACAGGCGACACTATTCGTTGACATGTACAAGCGGGGAATCATATCACGGCACTTGACTCAATGACAGACCTTACTATCCAAAGCGCACGCATTAACCATTCGATCACCCACCAACGTCTCATCTGTGTAGACCTTCACATACCTTAATTAATATAGTGTTCGTGGAATTCGGAAGTGAAATAGTTCAACCAATAATTGGTATTCCCATGAGCATCAACTATGCTTCATTATCTGCTGATTTATTGCTTCAAACTTACAAATACGGACCAATCGTTGTCAGGACAAATTGTTTACAACTCATATAGAACACACACTATAGTATCCAAATATATACCCCATTTCATTACAAAAACACACCTGGCAAGTATATTGTGACTTCTTTTTGTATGCATTCCGCCTGTCAGTAGACAAAGCGAAATGCAACGACCTTCCGGTATATGTTAGTTCATACTGGTGTAGCTCAGGAATTTATTGTTAAGGTCTCTGATAAAAGGGGTGATGTTGCTATTATCATTTCACTTTAAACATGCAGCGATATACCCATAGTAACAACTTGTGGGGTATTCATATCTCAGTTAATCATTATATGCTAGAGTTTGATGATGTCTTGGCCACATAGTTAACGTTACGGAACCCTATGTCTCGTGTCAAGTCCAAAACTCTCAACGTACATTTTCTACATCATAATCGTTTTATGACAATTAGTCAAAGACATATTAAAGTTCCCATTGAATAATATCCTACCCCGCGTGTATTCAAGTTCAAAAGGCAAATGGCAGAGTAATCCGACTGGCTTTGTCTATAGAGCATATATTGCATACTCCAAGGATTGTTTGGCAATTTTGCACCACCAACGAATAACTATTGGTCTGCAGTTAATTAGACGACTGAACATCTTGTCTCCTTGCGCGTTATAAGTCACTTATAATAAGTGGATAGTTTCTCGCCGATAAACCATATTGTACGCTAAATATATATTCAAAATGCACGCTATGATAGGTGATAATGTTGGTTTAAATAGATCACGGTGTACGACATACAAACTGTCACATCGTCCCGAAATCAACACCAGATAAGAGCCGAATTTAAACATTTACTTTATCGTGTGTGGGAGTATCTAGTGTCAATTTCCCGACATTGTGACGCCCGCAAAAGCATCGTCCTGGGCAACTCTACAGGGCCATCGTGAGTCATGTGGGTATAAAGTACTATACAAAATTCACGACTTCGTATTACCTCCGTGTGTGGTTCGTGTGCCATTATGTGATCTTCTGTAGGCATTGCACTTGCTTCAACTGTTCACTGACTGTTGACCAAGTTCGGAGCCATCTTCGCGCCACGCGAAATGCAAAATGTCATATTCGTATGCCCACCTGGTGTCAATTTCATTACAGTGTGACGCCCGCATAACGACACGACAGTGGTGGAATTGGTGATGCACGGGCTGCTTGTTTTGTCTCACAAGCCACCGGCGAAAGTCCTTGGGTGTGCCCAAACCTTTAGTTGACACGAATCATATAACCCTGTTAAATTCGGCTTGGTTATACAGGGATACATTGACGGTGCCTCGGCGTAATTGGAATAGCTTCGTTTGCATTGGCTGTTAAAACAGAGGCGTGTAAAATATAAAATAGCGACGCTAAACCGAGAGCAAATGGATTTAAAACACTTTTAATAATATTGTTCAGTTAAGCGCATATGTGTGTGAATTGATCACAAAAGACCAACGTTTAAGAAACTGTTGTTGTTCGCAACCTAAATTATATTTTCATTTCATTATTTTAACTACAGTGGTATATAATAATATATCCGTTGAATATTTACAGGCAGAGATGTTTCCACTGCGAGAACTAACACCTGATATACGGAGTCTTAAGTAAAATGTACAGCAATATTTTTTGATTAAAAAGATTTTTTTTATTTCAAAATTTAGATGAATATTAATATAAAAAATTTTTTTTTATTTATTTATATGTTTTTAATTGTATTTACTAGTCTGTGATATATTATTGTTCGTCGCCGATTGATTAAGTTATGGTCACTCGTGTTCGCCAGGCTCCATGACGGCGATAGAGATTATCCCATATCTTGGTTGGTGTATTTTCGTTATAAATATATAATTTAGTTAAAAGAGCGGTTGGGGTGCCGGGTGGTCCAACACGTGCGCTTTATATGATCGGGTTAGTCATCGAGTCAAGGGACGTAGTTCTGATCTCACATTTCTACGTAACAAAGAGTAGTGTAGTCTGCCCTACTTTGTGTGTTTTCTCCGGGTCCTTCAATCTCTCCCGCCCCACAGCTAAATAATCCAGTCAGCAGACACATTATTGAAATACATTTCTATATAATTTGTTTGTCCCGAAATGACCTATCTTGTGCTGAGTGGGTATGAACTCACCCTCGTTCTCCCTTATATAGTAGTAGTTTTATAAGTAACAACTATCTAGTGGAGACAGGCACTTATAACCAAGCTACGTATGCTTACTATATTAGGATAATTTATACGATTCTGGTTGTGCTTTTATATTTTAATAGGGTAGCCACGGTGGGTCAGTCAGTAGGACTTGGCTCACTAACCAGGAGGTCCCATGTTCGATCCCCGAGTTGACCGAAGGCTTGGCAAGGGATAACGCTTAGTTTTTCGCGTTTGACCAGAGACAGGTCCCGTGTATAGGTTGGCGTGCACGTAAGGGAACCATTGTCACTTCCATATCTTCATTAGCTCAGTCGGCGAAGAATAGTTGGAAGTTGAACCTCATTTTATTTCGTGTTTTTAGCTCAGTTCATTCTAGATAGATTGTTTCCAGTGTGTTAGACCAACGATGTTAACATGAAACATTTCACTGTTGACAGATACAGCCAATGTTAAATACAAATCACAGCCTTCGATGTTCTTTATAGTTTTAGATATAAAGCTTGGAAAATATAAACTCATTTGTATCAACATCAAACGAATGACACTTACACTATTCGTCAGTAGATTACTCACATTAGAGTGTAATTTAATACTTCGCTTTACTTTGGAGTTTACCATAGGAATCACATACAATTAGATCAATGTGTGTACCTCTTTCAGGTACGTGTAACGTATCGAAGAAATTAAACATTGCACGAACAATAATATACTACACTAATACTAAAATCATAAGACAACATGGCCATAATCTTTGTATAATAAAATAACATCGGATCGTATACTCGTTTTTAAACTGTTGCCTTTTATTAAGAAAAGTCATCTAAACTAGCGGACTTTGACTTGAACGAGTCATTCAATTGTTTTACTAGATCAAGACCATTATACATTGTCATACTGCATATACTTCCTATCTTGTAAACCACATTGACGAATAAACGATTATTTAACGTGACACAATTATATTGAATACAAGTTACTTTGAAGTATATTTCATGATTGTCGTCATAATCACAGGTCAACATGTGATTATAAAATTGACAATGATGATGACTATGAATGAACTATTTAAAGGGTGTATAGCTCTATTATTTGAAAACTTAAAATAGATATCTTAATGTAATAAATGTATATAGTAGAGATCTACATTCAATTGTTGACGAAGAATTCAAATGTTTGCGTCAGCTTAGTCCATTCTCTAAGTTTTGTTATATTGTGTTTGTCTTTTGTAAATCAGCCATTTTTATATGCTTTCTTTTTTCAATACAAATTGCGCCCCGAACTACATAGTACATGGCGTCGGTTATGATTTCAGAATGTTCATTGTGATTTAAATATCGGGTATTAGGGTCCCTTTTCTTCACACCAAGATAACCCAATATTGATTGAATATAGCCAATAGTGAATTTTAATTCGTGATTTTAATTTCGGAAATTATGGATCATACTAAGCGGTTTAACACCTTGAAACATTGTCACCATAGCAACAACAATATTGGTTGTGACTTTACATGAATACTTTTATAGATAAGGTTAAATATCGTGCTACACAAAGACGGTGTTTGTTCCGAAATGACATGCTTTGTGTCGGGTGGACCTTAAATCCAATTACTCTCTCTCTCTCATTTCGAAATTCACACCAATGTATACACGGGATCTCAGTTGTTTCGTCTCATCCGAACGACTAGATACTTGTCCTTACCAGGCCCTCCGTCCCGAACCACTGACAAGGGGACAACACACACGATAAACTTCCTTGGCCTAAGCAGGAAACGAACACAAGTCTTCCTGGTTAGCGAGAATGCGTCTTAGTTACTGATACCTAACTTATACAGTATATTGTTATTGTTAAGATTTGAAAATAAATATGGCACCCTTTTTAAAATAAGCAGTAATAGAATTCTTGATGGGATTAACTTCTAAATTATATTTCTGAAAAATTAATAAAAATTGTCCGGGTATGTTCCAGATTGAAATAGTTTAGCAGATCATGGCCACCTTTTTTTTATCATTCATATCTCAATAAACTATATTCTCTGAGATTACACAATTCTTGGAAACTTTTATTCCCGGAGAAATATTGAGGCACATATTTACCACCACAAACTTGACATCAAACAAACCAAAACTTTATTGAAATATGATTTGTCAACTTTGATCTTTTTATAAAAGAAAATAAAATGTATTATGTTTAAGTTGTGAATACATGGCTTTATTGCTGTGCGAGTTGTTTGTGTTTGCCAATAGTAAATTGAAATATTATACAAAAAAGAGATCTGCCATAATGGTATGCAATCCTAATAATATGTTAACAGCTATAATTTGACACGTGTCACAATGATATTAAAGGGGTTGAATTGTCAATAGCTCCAGTCACATATTTTCTGAAAAGCATTCTACCATTTATCATTTGATTATTATTCTTGAATAATACATAATTGTTATTATTAGATTTTTAATATTACATATTTGCTATCGTATTGATTTGCTATCGTATATAATTATATGTATTAATATAGTTATGTGCCTGATATAATTATTAACCATAGATCATTAGATATTTGATTGGTTATCTGCCTGATATTAATTATTAACCATACATAATTGTATTTGTTATTAGTTACCTGCCTGATGTTAATTATTAACCACATATCATTATATTTGTCACTAGTTATCTAGCCGATGTTAGTCATCAACAATACATGTGTTACTAGTTATCTGCCGGTGTTAATTATTAACCATACACATTAGATCTGTTACTAGTTTTCTGCCTGATGTTAATTATTAACTATAACCAGTTTATAGGCGTACAAACATACCGTGCATTGATACTACAGTATGTCTAGTTTTGGTGTTGTTTTTTTTATTACGTTTCATGGAACAAAGTAAAGAGCCGCGTGGGTTGTACTCTTGGGTGTAATAGACCAATAGGATTATTATGTTAACTTTATACAGTGAATAATCGGTGTTTGAGTATTTGGATATTACTGTCACCCCAACTGCATATTATCTATGTCACATACCCGACAACATATTCAACAACACCGATTAATATTATATTACCTGCACATAACAAGTCGGTAGTGTATTTAGATCTCATTTTCAACTCAATGTCATATTACCTATGCCCACGCACGGGTAGGGGGCAGCTGTGTCTAGGCAACTGCTAAACCCATTTAATGCATTTAACATACACATACACCATTCCTTCAAAACCATTCAAAAGGATGGTGTGATTACAGAGTATAATAAAACTTAAACCATGTCATGACGATATAGGTATGAAACTCATAAAAATAAGTAGTTTTTGTTTGAATATATTTAGGAATTATTAAATTAATGAAAAACACATACTTTGATATATAAACAAGAGCAATAGTTGCATGCTTTAATTAATTTTACAGAAATTATTAGTTTCAAAACAAAGTTATATTTTGGTTTAAAAAAAAAATCAATTTAAATTAAAAAACAGAAATATGTGTACAGTATATCAATTACGAATAACAAAAAAAATGAGGATATCTCATGGATTCCTATTGCACAAAACATGTGACTAGCAAAGTAACAATATATCAATAACGTATATATAAGAATAAATTTTTAAATAAAAAAAAGCCAACAGTGAGGCTGATGTCCCCCAACACACATTTTTAATTGTATATATATTTTTATAAAGCATCGATTATGTTGCTAAGCAGTGCTCAATGTAAGTATTGTCACCCAGTTAGAACCAATGTTGTCGAGCTCCAAAATCTTGACTAATTAAATTGCTCATCCTCGTATTGAAGTACTAAAACTATGTAATGATGTAATGAAGCTTTACAACGCTTTTACCACTCTCACTCAAAGTTATGTCCCAAAACGTCAAGGTACTTATGTAATCAAACCCACCTGGAATCGAAAGTCTCGGCCAATCAAATCGCTCCCCACTCTGCTTAACCTGGGCCGAAAATGCCCGTCATCAAACTTGGTCAGGGTAGTGATGTTATGAAAATATGTACAAGTTTGATCAATCAGACTTAATTAGAAGCAAAGTTATCGCGTCCCAAGGCATCGACCAATCAATCAAATTGCCTATCAACAATCACAGTCAAGGCATTGACCTAGAAAACACTTATTCCAAGTTTGAAAATTCTAGCTTATTGTGTCCCAAACACTTTGACAGTCAGACATACGGACGGACACCCAGACAGGTCAAACCGTCAGACAGCGGAACAAGCCCATTAAATAGTCCCCTGCTTCCTCCGAAAGAATATTGTTTGAAACATTGAACAAAATATTTATAATAACTATATATTCAGATATTGGTCCCAACGCATCGACCAATCAAATTGTCCATCAATAATGCCAGTCAAGGCATTGACCTAGAAAACACTTATCCCAAGTTTGAAAATTCTAGCTTAATTAGAAACAGAGTTATTGTGTCCCAAACACTTTGACAGTCAGACATACGGACGGATACCCAGACAGATCAAACCGTCAGACAGCGGATCACGCCCATTAAATAGTCCCCTGCTTCCCCCGAAAGAATATTGTTTGAAACATTCAACAAAATAAGAAAATATTTATATTAACTATATATTCAGATAATACATTTGATACAAAGCAAACAAATATCATATATTGAAAATCAATAATTATTTCACCTACCCCCCACCTTCCCTTCCCTTAGGACACGCATATACTCACCAAAATAATATGTACAGTAAGAAACAATTTTTACAACAAAAAAGCAATTAGCGTAAAAGAATATATGAATTACGTAAAAGAAATAATAACAAACTATCTTGTTAATTTATATTGACTTTTTAATATTTACTTTAAGCGATCTTTATACGCCCGTTAGTTGTGGATTAGCCGGCCTGGACGAGCACCCTGGTGCGAGAAAGAGAGATAAGACAAGAAAAATACAATAAAAGTATAACATCAACTCTACGGGCCAGAGTCCACATGTATAAGGAACCCTACGACGTATACAGCTCAGTATTAACTCTATGGCATGTTAGAAATTCAATAAAAAAAACCTAAAACTAAATAAACAAATGTATATTCAAGGATGGTCTAAACAAATGCATAATATATGATTTAATTTGAGAATCAAATCTAAATCATTGAGGGTCTTTTTTTCACAAACATTACGTCTTCTCCTCTACTGGAATTAGGAGACAGGGCATGTTCCCCATTGTCTGATCTCGTACATGGTGGTAGCGATATATAACTGTGTATATCACTGTTCAGGGTATATTTGTTTAAAGCATTGTAAGGATTAAAATCATGTGTCGATGTATCATCATCACCATCATCATCATCGGCTGTCTCGACATCATTTATATTGGTAACCGAAGTGTCATCACCATTTGTCTCTTGGACATCCTCGCCTTGGTTAATGCTACTTGTTCCGGGATTCTGTAGTGGCATATAAACGTTTTTACTGGTGTCAATACCATCTCTGTTGATTGGATCGTAGGGATTAGCATATGCATCTGTGTCGTTAGATGCAGTAGACTCAGCATTGGTTGTAGTAGAATCACGGTTGGCATGGAATATAACAACACTGTTTAGTGAAATGTAGGAATGTCTCATATTATTCGTGGTATTACTGGCACGTCTCGGTCTCTCATATTTATGTGATCGACATTTATATCCTGTAAAACAAATAGATGGTAATGAAAAATGGAATGGGGTTATTATATCGCCATTTTAATTTTACAACAATAACATAAACCGTAAAACAAATCTTGATACCAATAATTGCAAGGATCTTAGTTTTGAGAACGCTCGCTCAGATTATGTATATCTAAGTACATGATGAATGTAGAATATATTAAAATATCCATAAATATTACACGCTGCAATCAATTGTTTAAACCACGATTTTTATAATTGTAATATCTACTTACTACAAACAACAATTCCTATTATCAAACTTATTAATACCATTACTATCACCAATGCTATCATTAGATTTCTTTCAAAGGTCGTCTTCTCTGTTTCAGGCATGACTATACAAATAAATTACATACTATAGTATAGGTTAAATCACAACCATAATGGACTAGGGGGCCATACTATATACCGGAAAACACCGGAAAAACACTAAATACCGGAAAACATCCTAAATACCGAAAAACACCCTAAATAGGTAACCCGGAGCCTGGTCCTCTGTGTGCGGTTTTGGACCAAGTGAGCGCCGATGAAGGAAGGTCAAGGTCATGACGATGTTCGTTTTACAAATAGCCCCCCCCCCCCCGCCCGCAAAAAAAAAAAAAAAAATTCCGATTTTTTTTTCTCCAAAATTTTGTTGATGCCTATTATGTTTTGAATGTTTTAAAAGACGCAATCAGTCTACCTCCATCATTGACCATATTATATTTTGTATTTTAATTTTTGTTTTCAGTAAATTTCAGTGTTTCAGTAGATTAAACACTGCCCTCGAAGGGCCCCATTATATGCCGGTTGAGCCGGTCTCCTGATTCTTACCAATAACGCTGGAATCGGGGTGGTACGAATTAGTGGAAGGCGCGACTAGGCCAACTCCTCCCTAGGTAACAAAAAAATCGCATCATGAAACAGCAAGTAACATAAAAAACGAGTTAATAAATCTCTGAATAGTTCGAGTTGAAGTTCCAGGTGTAACCGCTATGTGTCCTTATCACCAAACGAAATGGATGCCACGCAATTCTTGGACAGGCTGTAATCTGAAAAGTGTCTATCTTTTCCAAGAGCTATCCATCTCGTTGGAAGGGCTACAAATCTACTTGTTTCTGAGCTTACTTTCATTCCAGGATCAAATATAATCACTTGAATCATAATAATATTCAACATATTCCATCATATTCCGAGGGCCGCACACATGATTTTTTTCTGGATTACTTTTCGAACTTTTTTCCCCAACTTGTTGACCAGTTTTCCTTGAGAAAACCCCAACTTTCGCCCAATTGTCCATGAGAAAAGTACATATTCTATCTTACTACATTGACGGGAAGTGGTAAGCTGGACGTCTGTAAAAAGGGTTGATCGATAAATTTTCAAGGAAGCAATTGTTGTTTTTGTTTGTGAAATAGAGGACTCTAGCCGATGAGGCTACCTTCTCCCAGAGAACCTCCGGCAACCAATTTGTTTTGCTATGTTAACCACTTCCTGGTGGCTGAAGACTTACACCGAATGCGTATTCGGAAAAAAATGTCCCCGAGAAAATGTTTTTTCCGACAATCGATATTCGAGATGTCTTCTGTTGCACAAATTATACTGCACTGTGTAAGAACTTGCATCCTTTGATCTGAAGATTGTAGTATCATTTGCACTATTTCAAAGTAAACCTGCATTTTCGTATATCATCCCGTAATTTGTGATTAATGACAATGACTGTAGAAATAATATGGCTTGAGGAACGAGAGATCGATGTTCGTCACGTGACTGGACAATTTCACCCCCGTCCCACTCTGCCGATGATCCCTCCCGGAGCGGCGCGGCGCAATCTCGGGCACAGTTTACTCTTATAAGTTTTCCGGTCGCTATTTAGTAACCCGGAGTTTGGTCCTCGCGTGTGGTTTTGGACCAGGTGAGCGCTGATGAAATAAGTTCATTAACATACAAGCGAGCGATCGCCTACGGTCAAAGAAAAATTTATTTTCAGATTTTTTTTTAACAATTTCTTCTCCAAAATTTCTCTCCAAAAAAAATTATACCAGTATTTTTCTCTGTAAAATTATTTTCTACGGAATGTTTTTTTGTAAAATCAATTTTTCGGAAAAATTCGAATTTTTTTTTGGGGTGACAGAAAATTTTTTTCGTCAAAAAAATTTTGGAGAAAAAAAAAATCGGAATTTTCAGATTTTTTTAAACAATTTCTTCTCCAAAATTTCTCTCCAAAAAAAATTCTAAATTTTTTTCCAGTATTTTTCTCTGTAAAATTATTTTCTACGGAATGTTTTTTTGTAAAACCAATTTTTCGGAAAAATTCGAATATTTTTTTTTTGTGACAGAGAATTTTTTTCGTCAAAAAAATCGGATTTTTTTTTTGGGGGGGGGGCTATTTGTAAAACGAACCTCGTAATGACCTTGACCTTTCTTCATCGGCGCTCACTTGGTCCAAAACCGCACACAGAGGACCAGGCTCCGGGTTAACTATTTAGGATGTTTTCCGGTATTTAGTGTGTTTTTCCGGTGTTTTCCGGTATTCAGTATAAAATGGGGTTTTCCGGTTGTTTTTCGCTTGTTTTCCGGTATATAGTATTGCCGATGGACTAGCAATAGATATACAAAAGGTAATGTAACCACCAGTATTGACCGTATTGGCCTAGCTGTAGGATAATGTGCGTTATTTAAACAACATGTAAGCTATATGATTGTCAAGATTATGCACAACTAACCTGTGTCAGATTGTAGAATTAATTCAATCATTGCAGAAACAATCTTGCCATTGGTAAATATAACTTCACATTTATAGACAGCATTATAATCTTGAATAGTTGTGTTTAGTATAATTAGAGATATCTGTCCTCCACCTAATATAGAACTGTTTTGAAAGATCCGTCTGTCGTCATCTATAACATCTTTCCAATTAACTTCCCTAGATTCAGACTGAAATTTAAAAAAATGTAAGTGCACCCTGAAGGTAACTGCACAGGTACCGAAAACAACAATACTTATTGTTACTTCTTAGGCTGATCCCACCACCACAATCCCTAAATTAAATAATTTATTTCGTTTTTATCTACCCAACTGTTTAGTCCGGGGGGGGGGGGGGCAATCAGCAATACAAGTTTCATCACCGCCGAGGAGTTCTAATCAACATTATCATGTCGCCAAAAAACATTGACCTGCGACATGACTTCTGCATTCGAGTCAAGACATTAGCCAAATAAACATATATTCCAAGTTTGAACATTTTAGCTCCCTTTTCAGGTTTGAGTACAGTAGCAATTTAAGGGTCGTCCACAATTTGTAATGGTTTGCAAGATTTTAGCGTACACTCGTATTGTCGATACATAGGTTGATTGAATTTTATATACAGCATTTATTGATGAGATTGTAAATGCCTCTTTTCAATACATGTATACACAAGAGTGTAAATGACTCTTGAAAATGCATTTTCGATACATTCGCATACGTTAGCCTAATGTTACTGAAAAATGATATATTTATTTTCTTGGTGGAGGTGTAAATGTCTAAAAGTATTGCGTTTATTATCGAATTGGTTGCTTTTACAAACAGACAATCGAAATGTTTTATCTTACTTTAAATCCGGAGCTATTTGTACGGGTGAAGTTAATGCTGAATGCTGGGAAACTGTAGTGATACGTAAATACTAATGTTATTCTGTGGCCAATTCTACCATAAATCTGCTGGTTGCCGGGAACGTTTATTCTGGGTCGTACATCTAGTTAAATAATGAGACAAAGAATAATAATGTACATTTATGCTTACGCTCACCTCATCCATATGACATGCGCTAAGGGCGGTGGACAAAATTGATAATCCTGACAATAAGTCACAAACAAATCGGTTTTGAGTTTGATTTTAACACAGCTAATATTTAGGATCTCTGTACCACATTTCTGATGATGTCACTGTCATGTTCCATTGACAGTTAAGCAGCTTTTGGTTGAATACAACCATCTCAATGACATAAGATCAAAATACTTCCGTTGCCAGTCATTGCAAAATTTATTTGGCAATCGGGTCTATATTATTAGACACTAGACTTTTAAAAGAGACAGATGTTTATCATAAATATTAATTCCGACTGTTAAGGGTTATTTTACGAGCACACGATTGTGTACGCGGAACTTCGGTATTTGTATATATAGTGATTACAATAAAAATCTCACATACCTTGAGTAAATATTAGCTTAGTCGCATTATAACCTGTCAGACCATCACCAAAGGTAATGGTACAGCCATATATAGTATTAAAATCATCATCGATTGTCTTTAATAGGGTTAGAATAATATTCTCTCCACCTACTACAGACAGTTTACCGAATATTAATCGCTTTTCACCCATATTTGAATCAAATCTGTTTCTAGTCCAATTTCCTATTTGGACCTGTAATATTAAAACAAAAATAAAACAACAACAAAAACTGACATAGATCGTGCACATACATGTGTGTGTGTAAAACTTGTTTTTAAGGACCGTCTCCATTAGTCCAGTTGGAGGACGTTAAATCACATTTTATTTCAATTGTTTTAAGGAAAACTTACCCTATGAGATATCGTTTCAAATCGACACAATCTTCCTTAAATTTGAACAAAAGTCTAGAAATCAAATGTGGACAGTTTTGATGACAGAAACATTTATAATCCAGTTAGCGTGATTCTGATTTTTAGAACGGTTACTTTCTGCATAGCCGAAGTATCCAGTGAGTTACCTGTTGTTAGACATGTGTAAGTATATTAAATAAAATAACCAACCTTACCTGTTCACGTAAATCATTATATTTATTAAAGATTATACGCGTTGCTATAGCGCTGTATCGATAGGTCCATAAAAATGTAATATTTTCCGATGGTCGTGCTGCCAGTTCAGTCTTGAAACTATTAACATGTATTGCTACGAATAAAAAAAAATATGTTCGAGTCATCACCAAGTCAACTACTTAAAACACATTCCAACAGTTTACCTAGTGTTGGGAGTTAAATTTTGTTTAAAATGAAAATTAACGTGTACTATTTAGAAAAAAATAACTTTTTCAGCATATGGTATCCTAGGGCGAGTTGGGCGGTGGTATTATATATCCTAGAACGAGATTGACAGTGATATTATATATTCTGGGACAAGTTAGGCAGTGATACCAGTAGGCGAGTTAGGCAATGGTATTATATATCCTAAAGCGAGTTGGACAGTGGTATCCATCCTAAAATTTTTGCCTTATTGTCTTCAATTTATTACATAATTGTCTTCAATTTAATACGTTATTGTCTTCAATTCAATACATTCTAAACAGTTTAGCCCTTGCTTGTAAATGTGCATTTTTGAACGTCATTCATATGACAGTTTAAGCATTTGGACTACGGATGTCCATTGTTAATAAAATATTATAAGGAACTTGGTTATCTTTCTTACCTTCAATAAGTGAAACGGGTTTGCCATATCTGATACACTTGTTGTGGGGAATTTGTCTTTTCATGTTATAAATATATTTAAAGTCTTCAATACGTATATTATGTATGGTTAACATCACTATTTCTGTACGACCATCATTACTCTCCGTTATATTAATCTCCATCCTTGAGTCGTCTCCTTTAACAATTAGCTTCTCATTGTCCCATTTACTAAGATCATCATACTGTATAAATAGTATTATTAATTTGCATAAGTGTTAAATCCCCCATCTTGCGGGTTTTTTGGTCACGTTGTCTATATGTCAGTCATGTAGTGATGGCAGATGATGCGTTCAAATTTCCTCTAATTGTCTCTCTGTGTCAGGAGGTGCTGTGTATATAATCGTAGCAAAAATATACAAGCGATACCTCGTTCGCCTAAACTTGAGGCATAAAATCAAAGTCAACAATCTAAAGGGTTGCCATTTGTTTCGGCTGCGCATTTCTGACAAAGTGTTCTGTTTTAAATATTTTACAAAAATACGTTGATTTTGAGTGGATATTTTTCTAAAATTTGGAAGGTCGTCACTTTTGGGTTTATGTAAAACAAATTCCCAAGATATTAAGGCATTTGTGATTTTAAATTTGTAAATAAATACTGGAAACTATATATAGTTTGCTTTCAAAAATAGAAATGCAAAATGTTCTTCAGATTCTTTAACACCATACAGACATTATTTCACACAAACATTAACAGTAAGTAAAATTTTATAAATGTTCCAACTTACGATATCGGTAGTTCCAGGTGTTTGTTTATAAACTGTTTTATGGTTATTTATATCATTTAAAAAATATTCCCACATCATTGTTACATCATCTCCAACAGATACTCTGACAATTGTAGGATTATCCTTCCACAGCAGATCTGTAAATATAAATAGGTTTTTTCTTTCAAGTAATCGTTTGTCAAGTCTTTGTAAAGGACAGGATTTGCTTCAAGTAATCGTTTTCATTTTTTTGTAAGTAATTAACATCGTATTTGTAATGAGTAGTTGATTCTTTCTAAGATCAAATTTAAATAGACTTTGATGTGATATTGGAGATAGTAGTATGGCATAAATAACATGGGAATTTGTGGTGACTGTGTAATTAAGTTAATTTATACCAATGTTTAATCATAGTTATATCAATATAAAATTGGAATTGTCTTGAAGCATCTGTGGAAATATTGAAATACAAGATGTGTAAATTTAATCATATTTTAAGTGTGATATGATTATATCTTGTCGTATCATATGCTTCCTAATATGTGTATCAAGAGTTTAATATTAAATACTGTTACACCTGTCTTAGACAAGTACATTTAAAAGATGTTTTCGTGTCTTCTTTTTAATTTGGTATAAATAGAACTTTGTGAGATTTGCCAATCAAATGTAATTTATCTTTAACAATTAACTACCCGTGACTGTTAAATACAAGTCTGCCCATTTCTCTATAACAACATTATCCCGACATCTATATACACCAGCATCATCCATGGTGATGTTGGTAATGGTTATACTGATGTTATGGACTTGACTTGTGTCTATATGGTATTTATCACTATTGGACAATCTGTTTTCAACACCTTTTCCTGAAATCTTAAATTTAATTACCAATTTTACCAAACACTTATGTTATTATTATATTGATTTACAGTATTTAGGGAAAAGGGGAACATTATTTTGTTCGATAATAAAATGAGGGATATTTAAATTATTCGCAGGGCAAAGACAAATCAATTTATAGTATTATAAACATTATTAATCCCAAGAGGCGTTCAAAATCAAACAAAAACTGATCTTCAAACATGCCCCCCACCCCACTTGTTTATCTATGCTATGCAGTGTACTTCGCTATTTCTTTAATTACTATGTTGAAATGTCATCTAATTTTTAAACTCGGTTCATTTAATGTAGTTAAGGTGATTTGGTTCACACTTTATTAAAACCGAAACAATTCAGCTTAACCTTACCTTGTAAATGGAAACATGGTGGTCTTTTGCAAATAACTCCCAGATTAACTGGACGTGACAACCAACAATAGTGCTGACATTTTTAATACCTTCTATCCAATTATTAAAAAGTATTATATCTGTGAGAAAAACAAAACCACCATTTGAAATTTATGACTTTGATCTCTAGAGAATTATGATATAACTGAAATCATTACATTAATATAAACCTTCTTGGCGTGTTTCGTCTTTATAATCATCATATTCTTTATGCCTTTAAATGGTACAATAATTGCGAAATAAATACCGTTTAAACCATATTTTGCTTGTTTTGAATTCCAAATAATATATTTTAAAACACTTAACATCTGCGTCGCACCTTAGTTCGTTTAGTCGTTGATGTATCGTTTAGTCGTTGATGTACTAACACTACCAATGTGTAGTTTTGGATGTTCTTTGTTTACGTATATGCATACAATTACTGGCGAATAAACACTCTAGGTCTAACACAAGTGAAATCGAATATTTATATTCATGTGCCAATATTAGCATGTGTGCTAGCCAATAAACGCCTGCCATACTGATTAATTGGCATTAACATAAAAAAGTGAAACTGCTGCACCCGAGGAATAAAATTATCAGTATGATTGCGTAAGAAAAACAAGCTAAAGAACTTAAACATGCATTACGCAAGAGCTTAATCTGCATATTGCAGGTCTTTCTTTAGGCCAGAAATGTTATCTAAACTATTAATTGGACATTAATTAACCTATCCAGACCATTAATTACTATAGATGGCATCGCTAGCCTGCGATCTTTAGTGGATTATGAGCTGATTTACTGCATAACTGACCTTCACAATTTAACGATTAAATGGATAATCGAGCCTATGCTGTTTATCGTACTGACTTTAGTAATTTCAACCGCTTAGTTCTCGGTTCATAGTGGATCAATTTGAATTTCAACAAATTGCCTTTACATTATCAAGTTGTTAACTATTATAATGAAAACTGCCAACTCGTTATCGAATCCCCCATAATGTATCTTTAATTGAAGTAATGCCTTTTAGTCCAAAAGTACGTGACGAAAATATTACGTCATAAGTATTGTTGGGTCAAATTCAAACCACCCAGGTTAGAGTGATGCATTTGACATTTGATGTTTTAAATTTGTTTAACAATAGCTGTCAATTAATATACTTCTATTACTTATGAGACAGCTTTTTCGTCACAGGCTTTTGATCTATTTGAGGGTCGCAACCCACATAAAACTTGACTTGAAAACAGAGACAAAAATAAACCACACGGCTATTAGTAGTCAGAAAGACATATCAAGGGTGTGCGTTATAAAAATCCGGTCGAACTCAGTAATTCACTGAAGTACAAAATACTCCAACGGAAACATGGCAAATTAACACGGAGCCCCTTAAGCGGACGAATATATATATATTTTTTTTTCGTGCTCAATTCCACTCTTATATAATTTTTTCGTTTAAACGAATTTCCCATTTTCATTAGTCCGGTCGGAGCAGAACAGTAGGACGTTAAACCCCATTTCATTTCATTTAAACAAATTCATTATTTCTATTAATTGAATTAATCGATTTACGATTTGACACGCCGGCTACTGACCCAAATGCTTCCCACACCCAATTTGAAAATAAGGTTTTCAGAATAGGGTGAATGGAATGTTGTAGAACGCAAAACTACGGTTTTCCACTTTATGCCGTCGATGCTTCACACCAAGGTTTTCGGCAAAAATCGTGTATCGCTAAAAAGCGATCGGGCTCATCAACAAATTATGAATCAAATGCCTCACACCAAATTTTAAGAAAATCCGATAAAAACTGTAGTTCCTATTGCGTTAACATTTTGGTGACGGGCTGAAGGAACAGTCGGATCGATTGGCCTACAGGCGGACGTCCAGAAGCCACATGGACCATGTGGATAAACCCTATTAATTTCTCTCCCTGTTCATCTGTCTGTACGTACGTGAATTTGTGTATTACGTCGTTGCGAAGCATTAGGACCACGAGAGCATAAGTGCTATGAATTTGAACTTGTTCATGGGAATCCGTGAAACCCACCTTCTTCAGCATTCATCCATAGCGGAATACAGAGGTTCGCCTGTCCCTCCCCCTCTTTCCTTTTTCTTGAAGCCGTGTGAACGCGATAGAGGCTGCAATTTTTAGAGGATTGTGATCAATTTTATGTGAGGCATTGAGGATTTTTAGCGCTACGAGACCTTTGTTGAAATCCTTGGTGCGAAGGATTTCCGCGACTAGTGTCCCCCATCCCTCATTACGAAAACATGATTGATGAAATCGAAATAGCATACTGTTTAAATAATAATAGTTTTGTCATAAAGATGCGAAGCATTGGGGTCATAAAAGGCCAAACCTTATCTATTCCCCACTCTTCCAATCCAGATTCTTCCTTAAGACCACGAAAGAGGATATACTTTAAATCAGATTTTTTATAAATTGGTTTAAAGCATTGAGGTCATAAAGGAAAGGACCCTATCGTTACGACAACCTTTCAATCCAGTGCCCCCATCCTACCACATGATCCGCATTATGCAAACCGTGTGAACCTGATAAAAGCAATAGTTTTTAATGGATTTCATTTTCAGGTTGGGTGGGTATTACAACCACTAGGTGTTCCGCGAACCGCAGTTCCAGAGAAAGGGCAACTGGGTGGTCTAGTGGTTTAAAATCTGTCATTTAATAAAGTGACGTTCTTTCAATTGACCGCTTATACGTGACAAAGAGTAGTGTCGCCTGTCCAACATTTTGGGTTTTCTCGCTGTCCAAAGGATTCCTCCCACTCTTAAATACCCCTATGGTCTAGCGAATTATTGAAAACAAAGTTGAAACATGTTAGTCCTTAAATCGCATAGTATGTGTCGAGTGAACGTTAAACCGGTGGATTGTCTTTTTTAACAACATATTGTATTTTCAAATTGGGTGTGTGAAGCATTGGGGTCATTGGTAAATCGTGAATTGATTAATAGAAAGAACTAAGTCGTTTAACCGAATTAATGTTTCGTTAAAACCATTTAATATTTCGTTTAAACCAATTAATATTTCGTTTAAACCAATTAATATTTCGTTTATTTGAAATAATAAGAGTGGAATCGTGCACTGTTGCAGTATTGGTTCTTGATCACAACACTTAGTAAGTGACAGATGACATGAAAGGATATTTAATTGTGTCAAAGATGGCATGATATTGTTTATTCGCCTATAACAGATTTTCGCCATTTAATAATATTACAAAGTTTAAATATATAAACCCGACACATACATGTGCTGTGGACAAACCCACACGTTAATGAAAAGGGCAGTTTTACGCGGGGGAAAGTAACGGATCCGTAATGATATAGGACTTTAGAAAAAGACACATTTTCTTGACTGTGTTCCAGTAGCGAAAGCAATTGATGCAGTGGGTCCGAAACAATAAAGTCACATTTCATCAAAAAATAATTCATTCACAAAGTTCAGTCACAAAGATCATTCTATTAACTTAAAATAATAATGAAATAACTCACCGTCAATCATGTACATATATATTGCAAAGTGAAACAATGATTTGATCTTCATCCCTTCACCAATTGTATATCTTATATGAAACGAAAGTTAAATACTGCTTCAAATAACACTTACATAAGACAATATAACAATGTCAAACAGCAGTTTATTCGTTAGTCCAGAAAACGATTACATGTATATATACTTTAATGTATTTTCCTGTCTGCCAAAAGTTTGTTTTTTATTAAAACGTAAAGATATCTTTTCGAGAATTTTAAGAACTTCGCTTCAAGAAAAACTACATAGTTATTTAATTTGTATTTGCTATGACTAAATGTGTATGATTGTGTACATGGGGTACGAGCGACAAGAAATATTTTTTTTCAAAACCCCTTTGAAACTGGGATTAACAGTTATGAATGTTATTATTTAACCACGCGACAAAAGGGGTCGTTTATGTATTTTCGAAAACTATATTTCACTATTTTTAACCTTGCTCACCTACCTTGATGTGACGCTCTACTTGTCCTATCGTTCTATGTGTATTCATATAATAAAATATAAACATGGCTATAGCCATTAATGATTCATACGTGTGACTAAAAGGATTGCATATGTCACTAGCTGAAAAGATATTCGTGTACGTTTCAGGCTCTTTGTAGTTTATCAATTATAGTTTACAAATCATTGTTTTTCCATTTAATTAAACTTTGATAGCTAAGATTAAAAGATTACAGAGTCATTTATGCATGTGATGTTCGATGTAAATTATTATTGTAAATATATAATAGTATATTATAATAATATATATGATATAATTTTAATTATATATAAGCGAAAAGTAAAACGTACTTGAACAATGTTAAAATGCAATTAAACCAGTGTTACAATGTGTGTGTCGGCATACTATTTATCCTTTTATCGTAGTACAGTTTAACGAATTACGCTGAAAAAAGAACTGGCTACGCCACTGCTAAATATGACATACACTGGTGTCTGGGTTATAATACTGAATTCCGGCAGGAAACTTTGATAGCTAAGATTAACTTTTTGGGTCCATCTGGGCCAGCCCCCAGTTTCGTTTTCCCTGAGATTCCAGATGGAATAATGCTAGATAAATCGGACATACTGTTATCATTTGAAACAACAACAGAGATATGAAATGACCAAATTAAGTAAAGGCCTGGTCCCAGTGGCCGATGGAAACAAAACGTAAGCAAAAAGGACACAGCGGACGAGCAAACTTTTTGGGGTGGCGCCATCCGTTTTCATCCGCACCAGAAATGGACAAAATTGACGAAAATTTGCGAAAACAGAACGGAAAAGAACGAACATGGGAAGTATATAGCGGGGATGTTAAATGGATGTTCATGGGAAGCCTAGCGGATGAAAGTGGATGACAGCCTCGACATCCTTCAATATACCAGATACATCCCAGATACAAACGCTTTGTCCGTTTTGAAAACTTTATATACGAGATGCATACGCTTACATCCTTTCTATGTCCGTGCTACTAACGATGTATAGACGTTCCATGTACCTTATCTTTCCTCCCACTTTCCGTCTTCAGCTGGAGCGGTTGCGAG
This sequence comes from Patella vulgata, assembly GCF_932274485.2. Taxonomy (NCBI): domain Eukaryota; kingdom Metazoa; phylum Mollusca; class Gastropoda; family Patellidae; genus Patella; species Patella vulgata. The sequence continues at coordinate 91,535,571 of NC_065879.2, forward strand.
GATGCCCAGAGGATGCTGAGAGGATACAGTGGCCTTTAACGAATGATAACGGACATGGAACGTTTGGTGCTCGTATATGTCGCGCAGAAAGTTCATCCGTTATAAAAGTTTTGTGCAGCTCAAAACTTTTTGCGCGGATGAAATCAAAGTGAACGGATGCTCGATGGATAGAGAGTATGAAACAAGTATGCAATGAGTACACAACGGATGCATGGTGTTTTCAAACGGAGGGCACGTTTTTTTCCCGTTTTACATCCTCTTTGCATCCGTAAGTGCAGTGGGACCGGGCCTTAAAGGTCTGTCAAAGAGAAATTGATAACAATAATGCCCTCTTGTATTTTCGGCCCATAGTCGAATGCTTTATTATACGGCGATTCGGTGCCTATGTAACGGCTGAAGCGGATATCATGTTCTCAGTTTGGTGATCATTTTTGCAGTGTTCCCATGGAGATCCCACGCTGATTTTTAGTAGGTATGACGATTATAGACTATGTCATTTTCGGGGAAAAATGCCCTGATCGCTTTGTTATTCGGAAACAATCATCGCAGAAAATCGTGCTTTACGTTATATCATCGAGATCGGATAACTGTGTGCTGAGTTATGGCTGATAGAACTTTCGATGTAAGTCGGATGCCCAAAATCTTTTAATTCCCATAATAAATGGGTCTCATTAGGCCCCATGAACCCAAACGTGACATAGTGTTTTTTCTCAAGGTGAACAACAATCATTGCAATTTAGGTCAAAATTGTTGACGTGACGTGGAATGTCCAATGAATGACATCACAACTGCCTCCAAACTTTTTAACTTTATCTTGTATGCAGAAGATTCATCTTTGTTAACTACTCTTAAAACTTAGTAAAACAAATTACAAGGCTACTAATTCTGAACTTTTCAAAGACTCCAATTGGCTCACTGAGCACAGATTATCTTTGAAAGTTTTAAAAACTAAGTACATGGTATTTTATAATTTTCAAAGAAGGAATGTTCCCATTCTAAAGTTGGGTATAAATAATATTGCTATTGAAGATGTTTAGCTGTTTAAATTTCTGGGCATTAATATTGATTAAAAAGTTAGCTGGAATGCATATATGAACTGAACTGAAATGAAATGGGGTTTAACGTTCTACTGTTCTGCTCCTAAACTGGGCTAATGAAGACGGTCATACACCATACAGTGTGCTATGAGGGAAATTTTGCCCGGGCAGCGGCACTACGGCCTACTCTTATATCGAATTCCAACTACCAAGGGATCTTTTACGTGCACGCCAATGTATACACGGGGCCTCGGTTTTTCGTCCCATCCGAACGACGAGACAGCTGTCCTTGTCGGGCCCTCCGTCCTGCATCACTGACAAGGGGAAACCACACTGGAAAATCTGGATGAACTTTCTCGGCCAATGCAGGGGTCGAACACCCGACCTCCAGGCTATCGAGCGAGCATCTTACCCACGTACGAACAAAGTGGCCAGAATGCACATGTGGACTGTACCTGTAAATGTATACTAAGTGTTTTTGGAGTTCTCAGTCGGATAAAAAAACATCTTTCCAGTATATGTTAAACTAAATATATATATAATGTTCTCATCACTGTCATCTCAATGAGGAATTATCTTATGGGACCACAAATCATCTAGGAGTGCTGTTCTATAGAGAAGAGCCCTACATCCTAAGTTTTACAGAGCAGGGGGCAACTGTAAAAAAAATGCAAACAGCAACTGGGGGGTGGGGTGGGTCTGTCAGCCGAAAAAAGTGCATGAAAAAGTGCATTTCCGCGTAAGAAAATTGGGTGGTCTAACGGAGTTCTGCAAGAAAAAAGCATTTCCGGGTAAGAAAATTGGGTGGTCTAACTAAGGTCTGCAAGAAGAAAAGCATTTCCCGATAGGAAAATTGGGTGGTCTAACAGAGTTCTGCAAGAAAAAAAGCATTTCCGGGTAAGAAAATTGGGTGGTCTAATGGGTCCCTGCAAGAAAATTGCATGAAACGGGATACGAAGTGTTTCAGTTCATATCAATAACAACTCCATCAAAATAGAATCGTATTTCCGTTTTACCGAGGTGTGTCGAATTAGTGGTCGAATCCAAGCGAAGATAAATTAAATTTTAAAATGCTTGATGAGTCTTGGGTCGCTGGTAAATAAATTATGAAAGAAAATGCTATTCGAATATTACAAATAAAATATTTTTAACGTCTTCAGATTTTTAAAAAGATTAGTAAATTAGCCTTAGTGTGGCCTTTTTGACCGGTAGTGCCAGTCGTGAATGAATTAGTTACGGCCTGTTAACCGAGATTACACAGGGATAACTCTTGGCAACAACCGGCGACAATGATGGCTACACTTTCGAAGTTTTGATAACTTTAACGTGGGTGAGTTTTAGCCTTTATTATTTTATTTGCAGACCGTCAACACAATTTTATTGCTAGTTCTTGTTCAGAGAAGAGCAGTTCTTGCATACACCCCTCAGAATACCCTATAAAACTATGTGATGCCTAGGATTCAAGTGGTTGCTATGTACATGTATATCGTTCTGACGTGTTGTCAATCATTGTCATTGTCAATTTTAGCATAATTTCCCGTTATCCTAGGCCCAAATCAGCTGCTATTTCACCTCCCCTAGTGACTATATTTTCAAACAATATCTTGAGACTAATGACTCATTATCAGGCGGTTCATGTTTTTCAGAATTTGGGCAAACTTTGATTTAAATTGTCCACTTTAAAGTAAACACTGCAGAGACTCCCAGAGTGCAAAAAAACAAAACAAAATTGTCCACACTGCTTAGTTACGAATAATTTATGATGCCTGTTTATGACTGATTTTCTTCTGTTTTATATATTTCAGAGATGTCTTTGGATGAATTTTGAAAATAGTGTGATGGTCATTTGAGCAGAATTTCTTGAAGATATTTGTCAATAAAGATTTGGGTTGAGGACGATTGCTGAGCACAGAGGGGAGTTATATATTGTCCAATCGACAGTGTCTAATCCACCAACCAAAACGCAAGATTCACAAGCATGTTACAATGCTGTGTCGATACTGTTTTTTTCCCTGTCTCGGAGGTGGTCAACTGTCAACTTGTTTATGTTTGTACTGTATCTCCCGTTTCTTGTATATGTTTATTTACATAAATATTCATTAATATTTCAAAGCCTTATCATTTCATTCAAGTGTTATCCCGTGATTTGATCGACTGTTGTCCTGTCAATTTGGTTTGCCAGCCCACTCAGAATAAACACGTCGTGTGGAGAGGGTTAACATCTTTTTTACCTACAACACCGCAGCATGCCGAGATGGGATTTGGGTAATCTTTTACTTCTTCACACTCTGGTCAAAATTGGTCAACCTGTGATCAGTAGATTTGAGTGGATATGGGAAAGCACAATAAATGAATAGGTACAAGCCTAAGTTCATATATTTTAGCCTGTCTCTGCATATGGGCAGTCTTAAGACTATCTTTGCTAATAATTCAGACTCAGAATTTTGTCGAACATCAACTCAATATAAATACTGTATTTATAACATATCGTCTTGTCATTTGTTCTATTGCTCAGCCTTTAGTAGTTAGGTATTGCACATACTTTTGGGTGGTCTAAAATTAGATATTTCAAGAAACACATTTTCTTGCACAAGATTTTAGGGTGGTCTAATAAGGAACTGTGAGGAACACATTTTCTTGCGCATGATTTTTGGGTGGTCAATTAAGCAACTGTGACGAACACATTTTATTGCGCAAGATTTTAGGGTGGTCTTTCTTTAAAATGATAGTGCATATTTTTTTACGCATGATTTTAATGGGTGGGTGGTCTACCCAGTTCCAGTGCATATTTTTCGACTTGACATATGATGGGGTTTTTTACTACTGCCCCCCGCTTGGAGGAAAAAAATACTTCGGAGGTCCCTGTTTCCGTAAAGCCTGAAAATTCAAGAAACTTTACAGTAGAAAGACATTTGTAATTTAGTTCGAATGTTTGCGGTCTTGTGATCGGACATTTTTTTTAAATGAATCAGCAATAATAGCTTTAGGTTTTTTTGCAAGCTGTTTATCCAAGATTGAGTACATGGGAATACAAAAGTATAACAAAAAATAGCTATAGGTGAGAATTAGTGTTCCGAAACCTGTAAGTGTGTGTTGCCTGGTGCGTAACCCTACTTTAATGTTGCATATTCAATCCGCTTGTGAACATACCATTGTGACAAATATAATATAGCAATAGTAATGGTTACTGTTATAATGCGTTTAAGCAACGTAATAATTGAACCCCCTTGCCAAACCATTTATAATACATTTGTTTAGAATATCAAATTTTTAAACATGAATGCAACCCACAATAGCGTGTTCATTGACGGAAGCTTTTCAATGCAGCTTTGGACTTTCTTCGAATTGCAAAATCCCGGAGAATGCAAATGTGGTTTAACCTCAAAAGGCAAGGACTGCGTTGAGTCGTTGGTGTAGAAAAGTAGAACGTCAGACCTCACTTCATGTATTGAAATAAATCAGTTCAAAGGCTGTTTGTATCCGATTGGTATTACACTGCGCTTTTATAAATACGTTCATGACAACATTCTATATATATAATACACACTTCTTTCATACAGGAAATCGAAACCTTGTGTGCTCTCAATGTTGTAACTAGAGTTATTTTCAATCAAAATATTTCAACGTGGTTGTTATGAGTGAATCAATCCCCGTTCGTCTCAATGAAGCTTTCTCATCGGCTATTCACATACCCCAAACAACCTCAAAAGGAACAGTGACGTGGCTTGGTAACTAGAGGGTCTGGGGTTGGCCGAGATAAATCTCTGATTTTCCAGTGTGGCTTCCCCTTGTCAGTTCCGCAGGACAGAGAGTTTGGCTAGGACTGCGTCTAGTCGTCCGGGTGGGACGAATGACTTGGGTCCCTTGCTCACATTGGCGTGCACATAAAAGACCATTGACAGGTAGACATGGGTTAAGAGTAGGACGTAGCGTCGCTGTGCAAAATTTCCCTCATGACACACTGTTTATTAGCCCAGTCTGTAAAGACAGTATGACGTTAAGCCCCGTTTCGTGTTTTTACCATAGCAAGATCAAAGTTAACAAAAAGTTTATGCATTACAGAGTATTGTATTTTATTGACGTAAAGATATTTAGAGGTTAAAGGTGCATTAGGTAACATTAGATAAAGAGCTGACAGTTCTCGGTTTCATAGTTAAAAATAGATATTGAAAACAGTTTATTAAATATACTACTAGGGTGATTCGGAAAATCCCGAGGTTAATATTACACCCAGAAAAGTTAACGGCGGTTTTTATAGATGTTTTCAAGTGTGAGTAGCTAAATATACGGCTAAAATTACATGTAACCTAAAACTGTTGTTATTTCACCTTAACTTGATTTAAGGGAAATAGGAATCTCTTGCAAACTACAATATTGTAAAAGTTGGAATTTCTTATTGGAACATCAGCCCTAAAACGGTTCAATTTACAAACATTTATGTAAATCATACACAACCTTTTTCTATTTTCGATTCTTTTATTTTGAGGAGTTTCCAAGTTAAGCTTTCCACCATGTTGTAATCGTCAATTACAGGTCTATTAATTTTAGGATGACTTCTCCGTGGAGGCCTCGAACTCAGAACTAACTTTTGGGGGTCCCAGGTTCGATTCCGGTGTTGGCCGCGCAATTGTCTCTGGATATTCCGGGTGTGGTTTTCCCTCGACAGCGTCTAATCGTTGAGGTTCAGATCAGTTTGGTAAATATATGATTTATTTACACCGGAACAGAATATCAAACAGTTACATAGATACAAGATGAACTAAACTACATTGGAAACTAGACTACGACAGGAACATGTCAGGACGGTACATACCTATATTAAATCTACCATTCCGCTCCTCTGCCAAGGCACCGACTGAACTCGGGCGAGTCCATCCGCTGGTCTCTCCTCCTCCCCGATCGTCGTCTTCTCTCCTCGTCTCCAGTCGTCTGCCTAACTGTCAGCAAACTCCTGATTATATAGCGTCCGACAAATAGGGAAAATAGATAAAACTCATGATCATATATGGAATTGTCTTCTTATCACGTCATGGTATGATTACTGACCAGTCATGAGGAGCTTGTACACCGATCATATGTAGTTTGTAAATAGCATATGTGATTAATTACGTGATTAATTAGATCATAGCCAGTTCGTGCCTTAACATAAGTTTATACAGAGTTGAAAGTCAATATTATATATTATCAAAAACCAGCTGAGGTCATAAAATTCTAAGCACCTAAATGATCGTTCAATTTGATTCAAGTTATAGAGTACTTTATCTAATAGGTACAGAATATCAACACGTTAACCCTGTATCATTTCAATCACCCAGGTCGATACATGGTGTCTACTCAATGGTTTCTCTCTTTTTATGAACTATGCATGATGTATGAAGAATCGGGGCCTTCTATTTTTCGTTTAAAGACGGAGACACACCCGATTGTAAATACGACACCAGCGATTAAATAGTCGGTTAGAAAAGTTTTGACCTAAACGATGTTCAACTATATAAATTGCGTAACCTTTTTTTTCTAGGAGACATATCCAATTTTTTAGCACCATACATTCCTGTGATACTTAAAGGGGAAGACCAACGATTTTCAACATGGTTTCCATAAATAATAAATATATATTTAGAAATAATCCCCCCTGTAACATATGCGAGAAATTATTTTTTTTAATACCGGAAGTGACGTAGTTGGTTCAAAACGCTCGCTAAACTCCACAGTAAACATACAAGTTTGGAGTAAGTTTAGCGCTGTATTTTGAGATTGTTTCGCCGTTTGGCAGAACATCTGATGAAAAGAAATCTTTATTAGGATATTAAAAACATGAACTTACGGTGTTTTATATGTATAATACACAACGCGATTGTGTAAATTAAGTTTCTGAACTGGACACCGTGGCCCAATTTTAGCCACATGGCTAGTTGTTTATATCACGTGATAGCTGGCACGTGACTCAATATTTTGTCTGCATCGTTGTTTCTTTCAAACTGACTGTTTATTTTTGCATTTCGTCTACGTGTGTTGTTTGGTCCATAGAAATAAATATGTCGATGTCAGACACCAGTGTATCGGATGAAGATATCTACTGTGAATCTAGAGTAATGCCGTATAAGTTCGATCCTAGTTATTTTCAAGAGGAAATGGAACAGAGGAGGAAAGAGAAAAGTCAACAAAGTGTGTCAACAGAAACTTATAGAGAACTGTCACTTGGTAGTAAGTGCAGAACAAGTGGGAGATTCTGGTGTTCATGTGACAGATGTGTTTGCTTACCAACAGAAACTGAGTGCATATGCTGTTATGAAGTTCACAAGCCCACCATATTGTGGATAAGTTTTCCCCAGTCCCTGACAATAATGACTGTGATTATCAGCAGAAATGTGTGACGTTTCACCCAGACTTTCATGCACAGCAATTGGAGACGCTTTCCGAAACCTAAAGGACCTGGAGGAACCCTTATAAATGCGTACGTTTATACTATTTTTATATCCCTATATTTACATTCAGCTTGAGGCCGACAAACCTTTTTGAGGCTCCACCTACTCCACTCACCCACAAAGTCACATCTGATACAATTACTTGAATTGTTTGATCAAGAGTAAATATCTATACAGTATATGTGATTTCACCATTAGACAAAACAAAATAAATGCAGTCCATTGATCATAAAACTAGGCTAAGAATAAGATACATGTTGTGTCATGTAATTTAAATAATTGCAATTCAGAGTAAATTTAGTTATTTATACATGTGTTCATATCATTCTTACATATATGTATCATGAAATTTACATTTCGAACTGTAATATTCAATACCGGTACATCACAATACTGCCCTTTCAAAGTAAAATGCAACCTGAATCTAAAACAATATGTATCTAGAAATGTACATCAATCTATAAAGGTTGTTTAGTTTTTATTTACTGTGATGCATGTCATCTATTTCATAATTTATTCTGTAAATTTTACAAAACAATAAAATACATGTAAGGAAATATTTGTTCAAATATTTGGCACAAAAGAAACCATTAAAAATCTTGTGGGGTATAAATAAACCAGTAAATATGTGTATATTGTGACATCAATTTTATATATATTTCATTATTAGATAACAATCTTTATTGCATGTTTTACAATACATAATTTGTATGTTACATCCAGTACTTTGTCCCAGAGATGAGTTTACAAGTTATCCTAATACGACATGTTCTATTTATTTACAGGCAATACCGATTAGTTGCGTATAGATTAGTTACTGGACTGGCTACTACAGGGCGAAATACTAGGAAAAGAGAAGCGAATTCCTCTACCAGCATGTATTGTGAACGTTATACGTGCGAAATATCCTGCAGATGATGAAGAGTATGCTGGGTTCAAATATGCAGAACTACCAACAGTCTAATAGTAAAATACGAACAATAAACAAATTCAAAATTTGTGGATGTCAGTTTGAGTTGATGATTGAAGTGCAAACAAAAAAGACTTTGACTTAGAACAAGGTTCATATGAACACAAATAAAAAATATTACTGTCACATATATATATATATATATATATATATATATATAGTAGAATAGTTAATTAAAGCTGCTCTTTGCCACCTTTAATTTCAATTATATATATATATATATAAACAAACTAGAAATGTCAGTGTTTTTGTTTTCAATTATCTTGGTCTCTCCAAAATCATTAACATAGCCCACTTCATGAATTTGCACTTTTCTTTCTCCTTTTACACAGCATCTCTTCCACATCAGGTCTCGGATGTTTTGCAATATTTCTGGGCAGAGCAGGTTTATCAGTGTGAGAGTCATTAGCGGTATAAATAACTGATGGATCATTTCGCCTCTGTATTACATCAGCCATCATATCTTTTGCATAATGATACGACTTTTATTCCATTATTTTCTTGGCTGTCCATTCTCCTTCATTCATTTTACTGGCAACATACTTGTATAGCTTCTTCCCTGCAAAATATATATTTTTTTATGTGAATATATGATCGAACAGAATGATTTTGAAGCATAAAAGTTTATTGCAACTCATTATGTGTAATCCCCTAGTACTTTCAGTCAGTAGGCAAAATCGTTACACTAAAAGGCTGGTCCACTGAGGTGACAATGACAACTACAAAAAGTGGTTCATGCATAACCTTTGGGGCAATGGGGTGCTTTACTTTTTGAACACTAGGCTGTATGGGTTGAGTTATACATGTTTGATATTTTCTTTTGTCATTAAAGCATTTGAGTTGGGTTGAGTTATACATGTTTGATATTTTCTTTTGTCATTAGATCTCTGTACACAGTTGAAGTCGGATCAAACCACATGCGAGATTCTTGTTCATCCTGACTAAGTGGTTCATGGTAACATGATCGTTCAGTTCCATCTTCATCCTCCCAACTATAAACACAAGTAACATGATAAAGAATGGAGTGCCAAATTCGCTTCAGCTCCTGTGAATTTAATAAATATCAACAATTATTATGTAATTTTATATTTTTTACCAGTAATATGTCATTCATCTTTAGACTAATTTGTTATAACGTATTACGAATCGTTATTTTTTTTACAAAACTTTCGATACACTAATTAAAAATTTTCATTAAAGAGTTGAAAAAAACCACTAACATCTGCATCGCCACCACAGATTGAACATGCATACCACATATGGTTTGTAATGCTCTTGGTCCATTTCAACAATATACCATGACCACTCTGTTTCCCGCTTGCAAAACATCGCTTCTTTACACCTGTAATGTAAAATACATTTACGATATTACAAATGCACAAAAAACAAAAGAAAATCTAATGTACTAAAACTGAGACGAATAAATACACATTGTATATTGTATAAGATCATTAGTAAAATATATGAATAAATATCAAAGTTCTATTTCCGAGAATCATTTGCCTGTAAATAAAATGTAGCACTCACCTTTACATATATGCCAGCAGTCAAACTGGTGAGAAATTCCTCCATATTCTTCCCTCATTGTTTTTCTAATTGATGGTGACCGGTCAGTTGTCATTGTCTTTATGTTAATCCCATGATGCAGAAGACTTTCCACACCCCTTAAAAAACCCTCTTTTTCCATCACAACAGATGACGTCGTCTCTGTAACCTGTACCAGTTGCATGTCGACAATTTTTTGTGTGGCTTCATCCATAATAGAATAAGTTGTATATTTTGCAGAAAATCCGGGGGAATCTGAACGGCCATCTCCCATAAGGGACACGCTACCACCATCAAGGGTCTCTCCAATAAGTTGGGCTATGTTTTCTATATATTGCGTTTAGTATGTCTTGTCTATCACTGGAAGAACATAAGTGTTTTGGATGTTATTGAAAGTTGATTTACTGAACATCTGTAAATCAACTGCTTCAGCTAAACTGCTAAAACTCTGGTAAGTATTGCCTGAAAAGACGATAGCACAGGCCAGTTTGATGTTTGTGAGTGTGGCATACCTCGAATATCATGGCAACTATTCCAGCATCCTTCATGTCCCTATACACATTCCCAATTTATCACAAGTTTTGAACCAACATTCATAGTTCTCTTTGAAATTATCCCTTGACCACAATTTTGACATGTTTTAAATAAATCTGCGAGGTTCTTTTTACACACCAATAAACAATCATTATCATTGATGCCCCCTTCACCATAAAATTCAGTCTCTGAGTCGGTGGTGTTAACTTTAGTCTCGCTGCTTATACCTGGTGTAAATAATGGACTTTTAATTGAATTTGTTTTAAAAGGAGAGCTATATTCCCATTCAGTGCTGCTGCTTGGTACAGTCTGAGCGTGAGGAACACTTGAACACGCACTTTGTTGTTTCGATGAGCCAAATGCAAATGGTAGCGGTGTCACCCGTGACTCTGACTGCATTCGAATGATTTCCCTTTTTGCAAATGCTGACCTGTCATTTTGTTGAATTTCTGGTAAGAAAGTAAAAATACTTGGAATTGCGTCTATCTTCAATATAGAATTTTTTTTAGTCAGTTCATGCTGTAAATCTCGGAGATAATCGGATGGTACAAAATGCTTGCCACACACCTTCAAATTATTTACTCTTTTAAACGGGGAATTTATTGGGAGATTCTGGTTTCTAATTTTCACAATCCACTCTCTTCGACGCCTTGCATCTGATGGAAACCGATGAAATGGCACGCCTATGCTTCTTGTTATCTCATAGTTTTTACAACCTGACACCACATTACAAGAGGGCATTTTCGATTGTTTACTATTAGTCTTCTTATTTAGCCCAACAAGTCATTTACCTCAACATCAATTGCCAAGAGTCAATATTCACAAGCCGCTAATATTGGTCTGTTTACGTTGATAAATGTAAAAAATACACAGCCAGTTACTAAATAAAGAATGAAGGATGCAGACGAAATATGTGCCAGCTATCACGTGATATAAACAACTAGCCATGTGGCTAAAATTGGGTCACGGTGTCCAGTTCAGAAGCTTAATTTACACAATCGCGTTGTGTATTATACCTATAAAACACCGTAAGTTCATGTTTTTAATATCCTAATAAAGATTTCTTTTCATCAGATGTTCTGCCAAACGGCGAAACAATCTCAAAATACAGCGCCAAACTTGTATGTTTACTATAGAGAAGAGTGAGAGTGTTGAACCAACTACGTCACTTCCTGTATTAATAAAAATTAATTTCTCGCTTACAAATATTTTTTTGCATATGTCACAGGGGGGATTATTTCTAAATATATATTTATTATTTATGGAAACCTTGTTGAAAATCGTTGGTCTTCCCCTTTAAATACCCAAAATCTTATTTGCATGAAGGCAGCTGTTTAACAATATTATAGAATTTGAAAATAAGAAATCGTCGAAAATTAATCTATACGATTTAAAAATGTGAACAATGTGTTATTGTCATACAAAATTCGAGACAACTTCTACCTGTTAAGCTAAGTGTATAAATTTAGTAAAATATTCACAAACGTTGATTAAAGGAATGCAACTTGTCAAGTCAGGCACAGAAAGGAAACATCCACATGCAGGATTAAACAACCAAACGACCTCTTACAATATTTTCTTTTCGTCACAGGATCACAAACGTCGACAGGAAGATCGCTCTAGAAAAATAATGATGAGCATTGTATTAATCTACAAAAAAAATATAGTTAGATGAAAGGGTAGAAGACGGTACCATTTTGTCGCCTTTTGGTGATTCAGATTCGTTTTCCGTGATAAAACTTGATTGTCATTAGACCCACTAAGGAATTTTCTTATTTTAGATCAAGTTATCGCGAAACATTTTATTTAGAACATTTTACCAATTCAAATCAGAAGTATGGGGTGCTGAAAATAGAACAGATTATATGGGAAATAGGTTACTATCATTATTAAGGGGTTGATTTCAAAGGGCCACTGGTAAAGCTGAATATTCTGGGAGCGATATTTATTCTACAGTTTATCACTGATTTTAATTTCTTATCAAATGACAGGTAGAAATAGCTATATACTGTACGGATCTTGTATTTCTAATTATAATATGCTAGTGGAATTTGTCCACTTTATAATGCAGCTATAGGTAACGAATATAATTACCTTTGCTTATGTCAATACGATGAAATAATAACTGGACGTATCAAAATGATACCTTTTTAATATTATAATAAGCCACCATTTGTGGGTGTCCTCGATGTGCTATTTACACGGTTCGAATAAAATATCAATTTTTGTATGCCCAAATTTTATTGAAAAGGTTGAGCTAGTTATTAAGTTTTAAGTTTAATTAATTAGTAAGTGGTTAGCGGGAATTGGCCCTCAATATTATAGATTATCAGTACAACCGTTCACTTTGATTTTTAATATTGTTAAGATAACCTTTTTAACACAAGTCTTGTGAGTGTGTTAACTCTTGCCTTATAAAGACATTTACTAGTTGAATAAGACTGTATAACTTTCAATAGATGTCGATTATTTAATGTTATAGCCTAACGGATAGGAATGCATTTCAAAATAGTAGGAGTTGATCACGTGACAGCAAGGAAGAATTCATGTCAAGACGAAAATGCGAGAAGCTATCTATCCTGGTAAGTTTTTCTTTATCTGTATTAATTCGCTCTATTTTATTTCAAAACATAAAGCCGTATTATACGGTGTCTGGATAAAACCAGACTTTTATTTTATAAAAATAAGGTGTAGGCGAAATTTACCTTTCGTTATCATGTACAGCACGTGGGTGATGCACTGTATATATCTCTAAAGGAACAGCAATAGACTATCAGGCCACCCAACGAAACAATTGACCCGAAATCTTAAAAGGGTTACGTGTTTGGATAAGCGTTTACGACGTTCACGTCCAAACGACTCAATATTTTGAGCTGAAATTTTGAGACAAGGTAAATAATCATTTCTCTACATTTTGACGCCTTAATGTCACACGTACACGGATTTGTACTTCCGAGGCTCTGTTACAATCGGAATGGCCCCTTTAAGTAAATAACATTCTGGTCACAAATAATGCTTTATTTAAACAACTTAGAAATGGATGCGAGAGCATTCAGAGTTTAATAATCATAATTATCTTAATTAAGTATTGTTTTAAATAACATTCCCTTAACAATTAATACTTTATTTACACAATTTAGAGGTTTAATAATTATCTTAATTTAGAGTAACTTTATGCACATTTCGTACCACTGTTTTTTTCACCGTGCATTAAAACATGTGAAAAACAATACATATTCAAACTTATGACCTTATTTAAATTAATTACATATTATAAACAAAACAACAAAAACAAACAGGCTTATCTATAATTAGCATTTTATTTCAATACACTATTGGCCACTTTCCAGAAAACACGGGTCAAATGAAATTGTTACAAGTTAAAATAATTTTATAAAACTTCTTTAGGACAGTAGTCAAGTTAGCTGTAGCCATTGTTAGAAAAATGAATGGTTTTTACTTGATAGTCTATACAGTTGAATTAAAAATAGAACACGCTCAATAACACCGAGATACGTGTATTCTTACAGTTAATCTCTCTGACAAGTACAATGTATACTAGACCATGTTTGACAACCGTCGACAGTTGATACGCTGTTTTCAGCAATTATTGCTGGGACGATATATACCAATGGCTGCACGTTAAAGATGCATTGGTGTTTGGAATTCGAACGCCACTTACTTTAGATGGGGTGGTGAATATTATCAACAAATACATGACCTATCTATGGGTAACCCACTGTCTGAAGTATTCATGACCAGTTTTGAAACGGGTGTATTACAGACCTCCCCTATCAAACCCCCGATGTTGGTATCGCAGCGTCGATGATGCATTTGTTGTCCGCAATAAACACCACCCAGAAACACTTACTCCAACACAAATGTATCAAATCAAATTGATGAAAGATGCAATTCAGAAAGCTTTAAATCTCAATCAGCAGCCCTTAGTGTCACCAAAAGCCATAACTGAACCTGAAAACATCATGACATTGGTAACGACTTTTAATCCAAGTCGATTCTAGAGAGGTGCCCTAAAATGAAGAACATCCTTCGGAATGAATGAAATGTGGAACCTCAGCTCCAACCTGGCTATATTGCGCCAAACATATGGTGACTATTATGTTAGTAAAATTTAAAATAAAATATAACTTTTATGCATATAAATATTAAATACAGAAATCGAATTTTTACCGTTGGCAGTCATTACATCGCATGTTTGCCCAACCGGTTTTATGTGGTAAAGTGTTAGACGTTTTAAAAGAGACAGGATTTTATCATAAATTTTAATTATATATATATATATATATATACTTTTTTTTATCTTTTCATCATTTACCGTGAAACAAAGTAGTGCAGCTTTGTAAGCTGCACTACTTTGTTTCACGGTAAATGATGAAAAGATAAAAAAAAGTATGCCGACACAAACTGATTTCAACACTGGTTTAATAACATTTTAAAGTACTTTTGGTCCGTTTTGGGACTATTCATAAATAAGGTCATTGTATAAAGATGGACAGTATAGTATATTTATACATATTTACATAATAACACTGTGGTTTTAATTGGCTATAATTACCATTGTCTATGGTTACATAGTATATCGTTAACTAATAGAAAAAAGGGACACACATGTGTTAATCTGTAGTATATGGGTTCAATTTATGAACAATGAGTGGAAGATAATCATGGGATAGATTTAAGAAAATTAATGAAGCTAATGGCCAATTGTTACTTATTGACTATTAAGTCGAGGAACATATTTAATAAAATGGTTTTCCATTAATTTCCTTTTCGTGGTGTCATCGACTTTCATTTTATAAAAAGCTCGTTGTTCGCTTTTCACCAATATGAAACTGCTCGTTGTTCGAGTAGAAAAACGAGTTGTAAGAATCTTTTCCCCAAGAGTTGAAGATTTATGAAACATTTAGGCTAATAAAAACCTACTCCCGGCGTAATCTCTCTAAAAGTGCCTTTATTATATTACTAATTCCATATCTGGTGAATAACGACCAACAAGCCAACTCGTTGTTCGTTATTCGCGAATACCAAACAACAAACTAGCTCCGTGTGCGTTATTCTCCAATATGAAACTGCTCGTTGTTCGAGTAGAAAAATAGGTTGTTAGAATCTTTTTCCCAAGACTTTGAAGATTTATGAACCAATTAGGCTAATAAAAACCCACTCCCGGCATAATCTCTCTAAAAGTGCCTTTATTATATTACTAATTCCATATCTTGTGAATAACGAACAACAAACTATAGTAGCTCGTTGTTCGTTATTCGACAATATGAAACAGCTCGTTGTTCGGGTAGAAAGAGGGGTTGTTAGAATCTATTTCCCAAGACTTTGAAGTTTTATAATCCAATTAGGCTCATAAAAACCCACGCCCGGCGTATTCCATACCGAACAACAAACTGGCTCGTTGTTCGTCATTCGCCAATATGAAACAGCTCGTTGTTTGGGTAGAAAGAGGGGTTGTTAGAATCTTTTTCCCAAGACTTTGAAGTTTTATAATCCAATTAGGCTCATAAAAACCCACTTCCGGCGTATTCCATACAAAAGTTCCTTTATTATATTACTAATTCCATATTTGGTGAATAACGAACAACCAACCAGCTCGTTGTTCGGTATTCGCGAATAACGAACAATGAGCTGGTTTGTTGTTCGTTATTCGTCAATATGAAACTGCTCGTTCTTCGAGTAGAAAAGGGGATTGTTAGAATCTTTGTCCCAAGACTTTGAAGATTTATGAACCAATTATGCTAATAAAAACCCACTCCCGGCATAATCTCTCTAAAAGTGCCTTTATTATATTACTAATTCCATATCTGGTGAATAACGAATAACAAACCAGCTCGTTGTTCGTTATTCGCGAATACCAAACAACAAACCAGTTCGTTATTGGCCAATATGAAACTGCTCGTTGTTCGGGTAGAAAGAGGGGTTGTTACAATCTTTGTCCCAAGACTTTGAAGTTTTATAATCCAATTAGGCTCATAAAAACCCACTCCCAGCTTATTCCCTACAAAATTGCCTTTATTATATTACTAATTCCATATCTGGTAAATAACGAACAACAAACAAGCTCGTTGTTCATTATTCGCGAATACCGAACAACAAACTAGCTCGTTGTTCGCCAATATGAACAGCTAGTTGTTCGGGTAGAATGAGGGTTTGTTAGAATCTATTTCCCAACACTTTGAAGTATTCTCTCTAAAAGTGCCTTTATTATATTACTAATTCCATACCTGGTGAATAACGAACAACAAACAAGCTCGGTGTTCGTTATTCGCGAATACCGAACAACAAACCAGCTCGTTGTCCATCTATTGATTTCTTCCCGGATTACTATTCATGTCGCTATGGCGACATTGCTTAGTATTACGTTATTGTTATGTTATGTCCCGATGAAAATATTAGCCAGTGATTAAACAATTAATAATGATATAGTTGTTCAATTCATACTATTGTTTTATAGAAATTTAATACTGAGAGCTGAAATATTTACCTTTATAATCATGGGTGATAGCAGTATGGGAATGTATACATTATTGATTTGTGGGCTTGTTAATTTATTTAAAGGTAAGTAAAACGTTGCAGATGAAATAAAACTACTGAGCCTTTTGTAATCTAAATATACTATTCAAAAAAAGTAGGGGATATTTGATTTTGGGGGCATAATACTAAAATATGCAAATGACTACGAAAAAAGTCACTATAGAACCTAACAGAAGAAACATTTCCAGTTACATGTGACGCCCAAACGCACCAATAACTACCGCATGGAATGCAGGTGATGCTTGGGATCATCATGGGGGTCCAACCCAAGATTTGCACGACTCTGACTTTGAATGTTACAGTCATTGTGGCATTGAATTCCAGGGTGGAAACATCAGTTTAATTGTTTTAGTGACCAGAAAACAAATTTTGATATGCGTCGGCTTACCCAAAATGAAAGGTTACGTGCCCTTGGCATGCTACAGATCGGCACAACACAGGCGGTTGTGGCGCGGACGATGAATGTTTCTCAGTCTGTCATAAGCAGGCTATGGTCCAGATACCGTGATACACAATCTGTACAGGACAGACCACGCTCAGGGCGACAACTCAAGCCCAGGATCGATTTATCCGTACCTTGGCCTTGAGAAATCGTGTCATCACAGAAAATCAGATCAGCGCTCGTCTTCAAACAGACACTGGTGTGAGAGTGAGTGGCCAGACGATTCGGAATCGACTGCATAGGGGTCACCTTCGCGCCCGACGTCCTCGCGTGATCCCTTGTTTGAGAGATCATCACATTCAGGCAAGACGTCGTTGGTGTAGGGATCGTCAACACTGGGATAATCGACGCTGGAGCAATGTGATGTTTTCAGATGAGTCAAGGTTCACTGTTGATTTTTTGGACAGACGTAGGAGGGTGTGGCGTCGTCGAAACGAGCGCTTCCAAGACGTTAACGTCATCAGACATGATCGATTTGGGGGTGGTTCTGTTATGGTGTGGGGAGGCATCACTGTTGCTGGAAGAACGGCTTTACATGTTGTTGCAGGGCGTGTTACAGGCCAGTACTACCGGGACAACATCTTGGCAGTCCATGTTGTGCCGTTCGCACGACGTCATGGCCGCCGTTTCATCTTCCAGGATGACAACGCAAGATGTCACAGGGCCAGGATCGTTACAGGTTACCTCCAACAACAGAACATCACCACATTACCTTGGCCAGCACTGAGTCCCGACCTCTCCCCCATCGAGCATGTCTGGGACATGCTTGGACAGAGGTTACGTCAACGTCAACAACGTCCTGCCAATGTCCAAGAACTTGCTGCTGCGTTGCAACAGGAATGGGACAATCTGGACCAAAATGACCTTAGACGTCTCATTAGGAGTATGCCACGTCGGATCAATGCTTGTTTGGCAAACAGAGGAGGATTTACCCGTTACTGACTTGATTGTGATGCTGTGGTAACTTTGATGTTTGACCCCGGGTATCATTTTACCCTTATAATGGTCAGTCTGTGCCTTACTTAGTCTAACGATCATTTGGAATAAATCGATGAATGTGAACTTCATTTCATTTTGTCATTTCTTTCTTCGTCAGTTTCATTAGGTGACTTTAATAACACTTAAAAATCAAATATCCCCTACTTTTTTTTGAATAGTATATATTTATATCGGAAATCCTAGTTTCAGATTAAACTGGATCAGGCTAGTGTTGGAATTTAGTACATTATTTTTCTGTGTTTCTATGTTTTGATAAATAAGGGCCTATAAATGTTGCGTGCATAGTAAGAAATCGTACAAATATTATGAATATTTGTAAAAAGCAATACGTAGCTGAAACATCACGATTTATTTAAATTTTTCATTGGTGTTAAGACTACTTCCCTGAGGTTGCTGACAATTGCTCTATAGATACTGACGTCGACGAAAATATTCCCAGGATATTATTAGTAGACCTTGCCGATTCAGCACGAATCAATGCGGTTGTTCACAGTTCTTTAGAAGTACATCAACGTCTGCCCAAGTTTTAGGACTCGTAGCAAACCGTACCTGGTGTGCGCCGAAGGATGGTGCCAAATTATTTCATTATACCAGAGAATCATGGATAGCATTGTCCACCATTCAACTGGGGATTTAATTAAAATCATATAAACGTCAATCGCTTATTTAATTGTGTTTGTGTTTTTGAATATAATAATAACAATGTCCTTTCTGTTTGTTTTTTTATCTCGGCATGCTGGGACGGCTTTTCACCCGATGATTATTCATCAGACATCTATTGTATGTTTAAAACGTGTGACCCACTTGTATTAAAGGCTGTTCAGCGTTAATGAGATAAATACATACTAATAGACCATAATAACTCATGACACTCTGAAGACTGTTTATGCCTTCGAACACGGTTTCAATTTCACCATGAGCAAATAAACCCGTTCTCTGCGCCGAAATTTATCGCATTATCGGGCCACATTCTTAACTTTGTAAATATATTTGAGTGATTTGGATGGATGTGTCTTTTCTGGTTAACTGAACTTTAAATAATCACTAATTGTTGTATACATATATGGGATTATATATGATATTGATTGAAAATTTTACATTTTCAAAATAACGTGTCATTTTTTCTGCGTATGGCTACCGGGGGTATGGATTGCAAAATGGTTTAATGCCTGCAAGTAAGATCATAAGGTATGTCATTGAACAAAGTGATAATAATAATACTTTATTACATATAGCATTAAGTTAAACAACTTATAGCCTTAAATTATACAATAATAGAATCAAAATTAAAAAGAAAAACAAAAAACAAAAATAATAATAGTTATTCACAAACAATAAATATACAATAAAATTAACTTTCAAGTTTAGGAAGGTAATGATGTACGTTGAGCAAAAGCGAAATATATAATTTTAGCTGTAGATATAATAAGTTTTTGATCAGTTGACGACATCAAAGAGACAAATTATAGATATTTGGACTAGTATAATACTTAGATGGTAAATACAATTCTCTTAAGGCATTATATGCAGGACAAATTAACAAAAAATGGTATTCATCTTCCAACGTCTTCAGTGTACAATATTTACATAATCTCTCTTTCCTGGGTGTATTTCAATATCTGCCAGTTTCTATGCAGAGCGAATGCGACAAGCATCTAAATTTACTGAGGGCTACTCTAAACTTCAGTTTGAGGTCATCAATGCATAGATAAAATTTAAATAGAGGTAAATCTGTGAACGAATTATATGTGCTTAACTTAGATGAAGCAAAACGTGAAGAATTCCATTCTTGGATAGATTGATCAAACAGTTTAGCTTTTAAAACCTTAAAATAAGGAAGATTAGAATCTTGATTCGTCCAGTAAAAGGAACAGCCAAGATTATCCAGTAAACTTTTAACATTGAACACCCATGTTTTATTACTGTATTTCCTGTCCAAATCCGAAACCCGTGAGTGGTTGTAAACAATGTATTTTAAACTACTCTTATCTGATAAAACATTTATCCAATATTTTAATATACAATTTAGTCTGGAGTAATATTGAGTTGTTCTTCCAAGCTCTCCATACACCGAAGCACTATGCGTAGAGGATTTTAAAAGTAATGTCCGTTTAGGGCTTTAGATGCAATAGATTTCTGACATTTGTTAAAATTACCATTGTAAAACAGTTCCACACCAAGATAATTAAAAGATTTAACAATTTCTACATTTTCATTAGCATACGTAAAATGAAATTTACCAACATTTAAGGAAGAGTTTTGAAAAATCATAATTTTTGTTTTTTCGGTGTTGACAGTTAAATTCCATTTTAAGCAATATTCATTTAATCTAATTAGCAGATGCTGTAAGCCTTTGGCGGAAGTGGACATTAATGTCGTATCATCGGCATACATTAGGGATGTTAATATCAGAGAATCAATAATGACAGGATCAATAACTTTATAATTCATAAATGAGTTAAAATCATTCAAATAAAATAAAAATAATAATGGTGATAGGTTATCTCCCTGTTTCCCGCCTGCATAAGATGGAAAACAATCTGAATAATTATTATTAAATTTTACACATAAATTTACATTACTAACATAGACTTTATACAGTTTACCATTTTTTCAGATATACCCAGTGATTTTAATTTTATAAACAATAGATTTCTATCAATTTTATCAAAACAATTCGAGTAATCTACAAAGCAACAAAATAATTTTTGACCTTTTGACAAGTACTTATTAATGATCAGATGCAGAATAAAAATACAATCTTCAGTGCTTTTTTTTGCTTGAAAGCCAAATTGGTTTTGTATAAGGATATTGTTATTGATAGCCCAAGACATTAAACGTTTATTAACGATAATTGAAAAAAGTTTACTAAATACATTGATTAAAGGTATGCCATGATAATTATTTACACTATTTACATCACCTTTATTAGGTACCGGAACTACTACACACTGTGACCAGTCTGATGGATATAAACTTGAGTTAAACAATAAATTATAAAAATTACATAAAGGAACAATTAAACTGTTACAGTTTTTAACTATTTGTGGAATAATACCGTCCCTCCCAGCGCTTTTACCCGATTTCAGTTTTGAAATAGCTTGTGTAACCTCCTGCGTAGTAATAACTTTATCTAAATCAGATTCGATAGTTTGCGACTGGAATGACTGTGTATAATTTTCAATTGTAGACTCATTATTTGTTTCATAGCAAACTGCGAACATACTACTGAAGTGGTCATGAAATTCCCCTAAAGATATGTTTGGATATTGATTAATCGCTGTGTTTTTTAGGGATTTGATGTGAAATGGAGCCGATTCTCCTGTTGTTCGTGACAAAGATTAGGGTGACCTGTCCAACCTCGTGAATTCGTGGGTTCTCCCCGCGTCCTCCAGACCCCTCCCCATAGGCGTAGGAGCTCAAAGTAATTCAGGGGGGGGGGGGCATAAGAGAAAATTGCCCGAAATCAATACCGTTTTTTCGGGCATACATATCATAAGAGAGCTTCGGGCATATTTTCGGGCATGCAGTGGACAAGAAAAAGACGAGAAAATACTTTTCGGGCAGTGTGGATCTCATAGAAATAAGTTAGTTATATTTTTTTCTCTAAACGTTAATAGAAAAAAAAGGTCGTCGAATTTTTCATTGCCCCCCCCCCCCCGTCTCCTACGCCTATGCCCCTCCTCCACTCCCACAGCTGAAGAACCCGACGCGCAAGCGAATTATTGAAATATTATTGAACCATATGTTAATCCCGAAATGACCTAGTTTGTGTCGAGTGGACACATTGATTTCCTTCCTATTTAGTGACCACATAGTTATGTGCTAATCATTTGTAGATATATTTCGTTATATTAGGTATAATATCACTCTAATGAAATTAATGGGAATGCTTTTTGGTGCAATGTCTTATTTTTTATAGCGGTAGAATCCCCGAAATTTGGAATAGGAACAGCAAACAACATCCAATCGGGTATAGTGGGTTTTGATGTTCAGCTTAAATGGAATGTACACGTAAACATTACTGGGGAACCTTACTCTATCTTTAAGGTAAATATTAAACATATCTTTAAATGCATATTGTACCTTGTAATAAACTAGATAAGTAGGCCCATGAAATGAGTAACCAAAAGAGAAAACGTCGAATTTCTAGCTAGACAAAATGTACTGGAAGTCTTTCACATCGGTTTGGACAATCTGAACAATTAATATTATCAACGAAAGGAAATAAACGATGTTTAAAGTCGTGTTGATAAAAACAGACATAATTTCGCGATGTTTATTATGTCCAGATAAATCTTTCGAAACTTCGGTTATATTTTCGTATCACGATCAAGGCTGAGAAGTAGGATCCACCTGGTAGATTGAAAACGAGTTGAACAGAGGGACACTTCGCATTACACAAGTAGCAATACAAATATAAATTAGCATGTTCAATATAACCGAAAATTACGTAGTGATAAATTAAAACTCCATTCAATGCGTATAACTCTTTAGCTTTGAAATTCATAGCTTCTGTGGAAGTATACATATACCTACTTTTACGACAATGCATGTCCAGGTTATAATCTAAACGAAAAGACAAATGTGGAAACTGCAATCCGCTTTTCGAACCGTTATTCATTTGAGTTATGTGACGGTTATTGGTCATTCGTTTACACGTTGGTTCTGTATTCATTCTCGTTTTAGGTTGAAAACAAGATAATCACGAAACTAGAGAACACTACAAAATATCTCCATCAACTAGATGGCACTAGGATTGTTCTGACTATTAAAGATGTTACATTAGATGATGCTGGTATATACAGGTGTAAATTGGATGATTCTGGTGACTATAAAGACATAGAACTAACAGTAGATGGTAAATACCTTATTTAGTTATTTATTTATTAGCGTAACCCCAAATGTCTATTGCTGTCGGGTAATTAAGTGAATTAGAATGAGTACCGTTTACCTACAGATTAAAATGGACTCCTGTGACGAATACAAATACAATTTGTGGTCATTGATAATTTTAAATGCCTTTTACGGATTTCAAGCTAAATACACAGGATTAAATTATATGTCCATCAAATTAATATATTGGCATAATATTGTCTTAAACGCTTCCTAATATTATAACTAAAACTGTTATGTTTTATAGATTGGGAATTTAAATGGATTTCGACAACAAATCCAGTGATATCAAGACTTAATAAAGACGGAGAATTGGTGTGGAAATATCAAAGTCTAAAGATCGTCAATGAAATCACCTTTATCCGCTACAACAATCTTACCAAAAACGTAATTATATCAAAACATTTTCTCGATATAGAGATAACGATAAATTGTATTAAATTAGGTGGTAACTGTATTGACAAATATCACCATATACCTTTATTGCTGCTTTAATAGCGTGGGGGGGGGGGGGTGTAACGTCCACTTGACACAAACTAGGTCGTTTCGGGAGTAATTTCAATAATTCGATTGCGCATAGGGGTCTCTTGCAGTGGGGGGGGGGGGGACTGGAGGACCCGGAGAAAAAGCCACGGGGCTGGACAGGCGACCCTACTCCTTGTCCCGTACAATCTGCTGCTTTAATAACTGTATTTATATACTCGGCCAAATTAAAAACTTGACACTGATGAATTTCAACAAATTTTTTTGTCTGGTAAGTCAAAATTTTTTTAAAGTGTTTCTAACGATAGTAAG
This sequence comes from Patella vulgata, assembly GCF_932274485.2. NCBI lineage: Eukaryota > Metazoa > Mollusca > Gastropoda > Patellidae > Patella > Patella vulgata. Next base: position 91,559,772 of record NC_065879.2, read on the forward strand.
TAGTAAGAAGCCTTTAATTTCATAAAATTGTAAAGTCACGTGGATCACGTGACTTTTGAGCATATAAAGATGAAAAACCTGAAAAAACACGTGCAAACACAAACTCGTGAGGTCAATCGATGCAAGTTTGCTTAAACTGAACACGCATACGTAACTTGAACTGGAAAAACAAATTAAAATTGTTATTTTCATCTTTGTTAGAAAATGCCGCGCCTTTCAAATGTAGAACGTCTACGTGCTATAGGCAGGCTCTATGCTGGTCAGTCTGTGGTCACTGTTGCAAGAGCCTTTAATTGTTCACGCCAGACAATAATTAATCTTAGAATGAGAGTGCTTCAAACTGGAACTATTGCCGACCGCCCAAGGGCGGGAGCGCCACGTGTGACGTCACTCCAGGAAGATCAAGCAATACGATTACGTCATCTTAGAAACAAATTTGTCACTGCAACCTCCACAAGTAGAGAGATGTTTGGTGGAAGGGTAAGTGCACAAACTGTTCGAAATCGCTTGCAGGCTGCTGGTCTTCGAGATCGGAGGCCCTATAATGGACCAATATTGACAGCTCTTCATCGCCGTAACCGACTTGTGTGGGCCACAAGACACATAAGATTTACTCAAAGACAGTGGAATTCGGTTGTCTTTAGTGACGAATCTCGATTCACTTTGAGATTTGCCGATGGCAGGGCACGAGTGTACCGCAGACGAGGTGAACGTTACGCTCAAGTATGCGTCAGAGAAGTTGACCGATTTGGTGGCGGTAGCGTCATGGTTTGGGGTTCTTTTTGTGCACATGGACGTTCTCCACTTGTGGTTGTCCAAGGGAACTTAAATGCTGTCCAGTACAGGGATCAGATTTTGCAACCTGTTCTTCTTCCGTTTATGCAGAGACATGGGCCTGGACTAACGTTTCAACAAGACAATGCTCGACCCCATACAGCAATTGCTACCCAGAATTTTTTGAGAAATGCCGGTGTCCAAGTCCTGGATTGGCCGTCGCTTAGCCCCGACCTTAATCCTATTGAACACATCTGGGACGAACTGGGTCGACGTGTTCGTCAGCAAGTGAATCCACCACTGACGTTGCAGGACCTTCAACATGCTCTTGCTGAGCAGTGGCGACGTCTTCCTCGGGTAGTGTTTACTAATGTTCTGAGATCCATGAGAAGACGTTGTGTGGCAGTACGAGACGCTAGAGGAGGCCACAACCGTTACTAAACACTTATTCCGATTGTTCTCCAAGTCTGTGAATTTCATTTTGGGGGGTACTGTGACATCACGAACGTTATCAATGTCAAGGACTTTCGGCGAGACGTATTCTTGCTTTCTGTTGATGTCAAGGTCGTCTGTGCACAACATAACACTAAAATAGTTGCCTTAAACCAAATATTAAAAATCTAGTCCCAAAAATCCCGAGTGTCAAGTTTTTAATTTGGCTGACCATATATTCATTAATCACGGGTTGAGCATCTGAAATTCAATGACCCGATTTTAATTAGCCTTTTGGAATCTGCTTGGTCGGAGTCCTACCGTAAGTGTCTTTTCGGCCAATTCAGTTATCCTGTTTCAGTCTATAGTCCGTGCGAACGACATTGATTTATGAATTATCGATAGGGATAACTGTATGTTGATATTTTCAGGAATATCAACTTGGCGTTTGGACAACTAAAGGTGGTTTTACATCTGATGTCAGTAATGTTAAGATGGTCAAGACAACAAATAAAGAAGTAGTCGAATTACGTTTGGCACTGGGGAAACCCACGAAAGATGATTTCAACCTCATCTACATCTGCCAAATATCTGATGGAGCAAACGTTAATCAGAATGGAATAAAACTGGAGATGGAAAGTAAGTGTAAATTGTATATCTGTCTAGCAATATGTCGATATTTAAATAAATTGGTAAATGAAAATTGCTTTCGCATAATTTAAAGAGACAATAACACTCTTGCTGGCTTGAAAGCTCCAGAAAATAAATAATATTTCTGTCTAAGTACAGGTGTCCTACCTGTTGTGTAAATTATCCATTACATCCTATTTTACTTGTCCAGAGGGTTCGAAAACATTTTTAAATCGAAGTTTCATTTGAAAAGGTTTACGTTAGACGTTTCAAACCATTATGTTGAATTTTTCAAAATTTTTAAATAAGGTGTGTTAAGATGAAACTTGTATCATCAATTAATTGAAATATTCTAAAATAGTACAATTTGTTGACCAGAATAAAGATTGGGACATATTATTCAGTTACAACAAGAGTGGCATTGGGCCTTTAAATAATAATTGACAATGAACACTTACCATTTCAAAATGGCGTTTCTGTTGTTCATGGTGCAGGACAGGGGAGTGACAAAGAAAAGCAACGAAGAATGTCAGATGAAACGAAATTCAATTAAAGTATACCCAATTGTGGCGTAAGATTTCAGTTTTGAAAATAACTTAATAGATTAATGGTTGCTTTCATTAATTGCAACGGACAATTATTAAATGTGTGATGATTTAATGTTATGTTTTAGAACCTAAAGTGTACAGCAACAAACCGGTAATTAAAGATGATGAAATTGAATTTGAATGGCATTATGAATATGATTATCCCGCCCGTGCCATTATCTTTACTCGACATTTAAATGTAGAGGTAAGCTGACAACTCTTGCATTATTCATTTATTGATATGACGATTCGTTTTCTCTGGGTCCTTCGGTTTCCTCCCACCCCATGTGATTTATTGAAATCAAATTGAATCATGTGTTATTCCCGACTGAACTAGTTTGTGTCGATAGGACGTTAAATTATCTATGTCTCTTCTCTAGACAACCACCTCATCGAGAAATTTGACTGCTAATTTCTAGCTAGCCTGGCAATCCTTAATCTTTATTTTAAGGATTTCCTCACCAGCAGGGGGCTGGATGGCCGAATGGTTAGCACGTGCGCGCTGTATCTAGGGTCTGCCATTGAGTCAACTTGCGTTCTTTCGATTCTCCGGTTGTACGTGACAAGGAGTAAGGTCGCCTATCGAACCTCGTGGGTTTTCTCCGGGTCCTCCAACTGCTAGAGACCCCTACGCGAGTGGACGTTAAACCCCATCCGCCCATCTCTCTCTCTCTCTCCTCAGCAGCCACAGCTGGAAAAATAATTTATCGTAGAAAATATATTATGGTACGCTTATTTTTGTTGTGGTTGTGGATAAGCTTTTTAATTATTGATCTGTAAAAACAAAACAAAATGGGCGCCGAGAACCTAAATGATGGAAAAAAAGACCTTTCACTGTCTCATAATGAAAGCCCGTATGTTTGTAGAGGATAGCAGATATTTTTATACAAATAATTTAACCAGATACTAACGCATCTATTGTAAACACAACTTTAAACTCCGTACTCTTCTTGAGCAAAGTTTAAGGGGGTTTTACGAGAATTGTGTATAGAAGTTAAATACCCAAATTTGACGACAAGTAATTACAACTGTCGTCAAAGATATATCGAATGTTTAATTTTGTATTACCCTTTTTATTTGATGTGTGTAAAAAGCTTCTTAACGTCGGATACTGGATAGAAGAGAGGTTTAAACCAACGCTAGATGGTGGCCAAGATCGGGTGAAATTTAACAAGAAAGATCTACAAGGAGGCGCAGACATAACTCTAAAATTATTGAATATAACCAAGGATGATTTCAATTACAATTATACCTGTAAATGTGTATTTGTTGATAGGAAATCCGCAGCTGCTGATGTGGGGATTAGTGAGTAAATATATATATACCCCCTCGTCTCCGTTAATCAAAATGTACAATTGACGTTAATCTTATTGCAATTATGGATATGACCACACATGACATGCAAATGTGACTGAAAGTGTAACTTTACCAAATGAGTAAACATATAATCCGGGGAAAAGCATGATGTTAAAAAAAACTGGCATAACGGTTATTCTTATCTTATTGTGAGTTAGTGTGGGTATAGCTAACACGTTTCATCCGATTACCATATATGAGCCCTAACAACCATATAAATCTTGCTATTTATTGTTGCTGCTTTCTGTCTTATATGAACAAAAACACTTTTCGTCTTTAATCAATCAGTTTACTACAACTTCTTTGCAATATGTGTTCAATATGGGTTCCTCCTGTAGCCCTGGCTTTACCACTCTATTAGATATTACATATACTTATGTATTTGTTTTTACAAACGTGAAAAATGATATCAACAATATATCAAAAGATATATTTATATATATTATATAATTATAAATACATTGAGTAAATAAATAAATTATATTTGCGTCTTTTTGTTTAAACTAAATATAACCATTCCAAGTCATTAAAGTTTTCATTGAACATTTTCAGTGCCAGTTTCCTTGTCTGGCATGTCGGACAAGCAGCCAAATGGAACAAATGGGGATACATTGTTAAGTTCGGATGACGGTGGGATGATTATCGCTGCAGTGGTAACTACAGTGGTGATGGCACCAATAACGGTGATAGCGGTTGTTCTACTATACAGTGAGTGTGGCCCATTAAAGTCCTTCGCTTTTATTATATTCATACGTTTGTTTCGGTCATTCATGTTAATCTTATGGGTTTGTTAGACCTTAAACAAAGTCACGATCTTGAATAATGGGGCGTTTGTTGGAGAGGGAGCGAGAGAGAGAGAGAGAAATTGGGTTTAACGTCCACTCGACATAAACTACGTCATTTCGGGACTAACATATGGTTTAATTTTATTTCAATAATTCGCTTGCGCATAGGGGTCTTTAGCAGTGGGGGGACATCGGAGGACCCGGAGAAAACCCACGAGGCTGGACACGCGACCCTACTCCTTGTCACGTACAACTGGGTTTTCGAAACCACGCTAGTTGCTACAATGACAGGCCGTATGATACAGCACGCACGTGTTAACAATTCGGCCATCCAACCCCCCATGTTAATTTGGCATTTAATAGGTATTCTAATGGTCAACTGCTCAAGAAGGTTTGCAGGTGTTTGGGAAAGTTGGACAATGAAACATTTATCAAATATTTTATATTTATTATGCTGGAACATTAATCGTTTATCCTACCATCTTGTTGATAACAAACAGGGATATAAGGGGGTCTGAGAAGATATCTTGTGGAACTCTACACTCTATAAACATTATTGTGGATTGTATTTAGTCGAACGTCTGTCTTTATTTTTGCAAGTCCAATATGTTGTGGAACTCCTGTGGTGAACTATTCCGTACAGTTGACAAGAATCTACTAATTGATATTTACATTATTTTAGGACGATGTTATTCACAACGGTATAGACCGGTGGAAAATAAACAAATTGAAGGTAGGACACAATTAGTTGATTCACTATTTGTAAGGCATTTCCTTAAATATGCCCCAAACCTTGCCATCAATGAAGAGCGAAAGATAACGCCTCCGTTTTATACTTTGGGGGTTTCAAATTGATTCTACAAACAATACTATTTGCACTGTATATCATTCTGAAAACATTCTATTACGTGCACGCTAATGTGCATACGGAGCATCGGGATTCATCCGGACGAATGTACGTTTTCCCTTGCCAGACCCTCTGTCTGCATAACACGCCGGAAAGCCATGAGGGACTTTTTTTCCGAGAACACCGGGAGCAAAACTGAGACTTCTTGGTTTGAGGTCCCAGGTCTTACTTACTGAGTCACCGCGGCTCCATCTATGGAACAAGTTTGCTTGCTAATTGTCTTAATTAGGAAGTCAACATTCTGTTTTATTACTACTTTGCCTGTAAAGTATATGCCGAAATCTAAATTGTTAATCGCTAGTAACGTATGTGCCGAAATCCTAAATTGTTCAAAGTAAACCTTTTGCTTCGGGGGAAGGGACATATTTTTCACCATGATTCTTCTTTGATCGCCAAAAGGAACCATTTCTTGCCACATCCGACACAAATTTATAAAAATCCAACACTATTTTCATGTAGAATTGTGCGATACAAAAACAACTTTCATTAGAATTGGTCGCCATTATCAAACTCACGCTCAACCAGTATTCCAAATTTAGGAATGGAATTTTACCGTAAACGAAATTTTGTGCTGTACATGAGTATAACACATAGAATATTTAAAATATTTTATGAAGGTCAATGTAAAGTGTTGTTCTATTTTGTAGATTTTATGTAATAATTGTTCATGTATGTTGAATAAAATAACTTTAGTGACTATGTACAGCACGAATTTTCGTTTACGGTAAAATGCCGAAATCATCTTGTGAATTATCAGGAAACGTTTTTCATATAGAATTCTGAAAGTGAAAGTGGGGAGCTATCCAAACAGTCGACCTGTTGTGATTTATTCGATCTCCATAGTGGGAACAGTTTTTTTTTTTGTTTTTTTTTTAATATTTTTATTCAAGATGTCTGAATGGGATTGGGGAGTAGGCTTGGCTTATGTAAAACCTCTCTCTGTAGGGACAGTTGACAATAATCCACTAATTAATATTTACATATAATTTGTTATATCAATTCTTTACCGAACGACGTAATGCACAATCGTATGAACCGGTACACAAAACAGATATTTTAGTTGTTTCACTATGAGGAAGACATTTTCTAAATATAAATTGTGTAAGATTTAGATAGTTCAGAAATAGATAACGAAAAACGAATACATTGAAAATTTCAATTAAAAATACTTTACAGGTCAAGATTATGGCTGTTTAAAGATGTAACATGGGTGATCGTCTATTGTTGTAGAAACGGTTCTTGACAACCGAGACTAGGTCTCCATTATCCATGATTTTTTAAAAAATCTCGTGGGTGTTCTAATTCATCTAATGGTCTAGAGAGACGATTACAGACTTGTGTGATCGAATGTTTAAATAATAATCTATATTGCATTTGAAGCCAGGAAAAAGACCCATAATAGGCAGATTTAGCTCTTACATAATGCATCTTTAATACAGGACGGAACATTTTCTCCCCCATTGATGAGATATTTAAAACATTATATTTATACAATCTAAGACAGGTAGTTGGAAACTGATTGTTCATGTGCTCTTATTTTTCACTATATATGTGATTCTATGGAACTTTGGATTCTTATAATGCCCTTTATTTACAGAACGAGATGAAGAATACAATCTTCACGCTGCAATAAATGAAGATTTTGAAGGTAAATTTATAGTTGTGCATAAACATTTCTATTCATAAATCATAACATATCGCATATAGCACACAGCATGAATTGTATATTTATAAACGCGTGTATTCATAATTTATCAAATAGAACATTGTATACAACATGAATTATTTGTCTTATATATGCAAATAATTTAATTTAAATGTTAGAAGTGTTCAATTTTAAGACATTTGATAGAAAAATCTAAGACAAATACAATTTGAAATTATGTTACAACTTTTTATCCTTAAATTATCTTTACAGAAACAGAGGACGAAAATGAACCTGTACAAAATGAAGACAGTGGAGGTATGCTTTCATTATTTTGGGCCAAGAATTTTTATTCATGTCGTAAACTGTTTTATATCAAAATAAAGTCAGTCATTGTGTGCGGGAATTTGGCAAGATTTCTATTTTTGGTATTAGGATGCTTCCACCTGTGTCACAACGAGGTCGTAGCAAATATTGACGAATTATTTTACATTGATATTTTATTTAATTAACAAATTTACGAAGACAAGGTGACTCACATTGTAGTTCATATACGTTTCTGAAAATTAGATTAAAATTCAAGATGAGCATTATTGTATATATTCAAATCTATGAACAGATGTTTAGTGAATAATAACCTGATATCAATATATGTTATCGTTTCCATGTCAAAGCAATTCGCAATCTTAACAATTTATTTTCAATAGTTTATCTTCGATATCAATTGATGTCTTATCACCTAACTACGTACATAAAACAGGGCGACTACTGAATTCTAACTCCTGGTGCAACGTGTGATATTACGATAGTCTATATGGCAGGCGTTACATACACTATATACAGATATAATCATATGTTAGCTGTCATCTTTATCAAAATATCCCGGCGCGGGTTTACAAAGTATCCTTGATCTTATAGTTTCCTAGAATACATGCTGCACTCAAGGTTGAAACAAACTTTGCAAATACCCTTCAAATAATAACAATGGGCAGCTCAGCTCCTAAAATAATCTCGACTATATAAACCATGGAATCTTTAATCCTTGGGTTTGTTGGGATCCCACACTTTAATTATATTAATGAGAATAGTAAATAAAATAGGCCTTCTATTTATTACAGACGATGTTGATCCTACTTCCACAGATCCTGAACAAACTTTGATTAGAAGAAGACCAATGAAGGTGTAACAATTACTATCGATACCGATAAACCCTAGATACCTGGCACTATATTTCCGAGCTAAAATTATATACCCCTAAGTGCTTTGGATTTTTTTTTATTAAGAGTACAAATGATAAAACAGTAAAGATCGGTTTTCGACCTGTCCCATTATTTCACGAATTCTAAAATGTGCTTATTATTATTTTCTTTTTTTTGTGCAATACGTAATTAATAGCTTAATTCTAGTGAATCGATTATTTTGTATTTCATTTATTGAAGTTTTGGATTTGTAATGTCATAGTGTATATAGTACGCCGATTATATCTTTCATGTACATTTATATTGTTAGTTTATTCGGATTTAATGTTTTAGACATTTCAAATATATTTTGTTTTAAAAAGTAAAGTATAATTTAGATACTCGTAAATAGCAGTATTATGTACAATTGATAGCGTTGTACGATAAACATTCGATAAAATTCGAGTTCATATCGAATGTGAAGAACAAATAACTTACGAGTTCACGTTCAGATCTCTAGTAATATAGTTACGTCATTACACATCATTAATAATGAGAGAGCCTCTCAAAACTTTTCATTATCACACATTTCTAGAATTCCTGTTATTTTGATAATTGCTTATTTAAGTGAATGCATATTTTATAAATGCATATTTTGATATTGCATACTTTATTATTAGATATTCCATAATAACATATTCAGTAATTGCATGTTTTATATTTGCATATTTACTATATATGTTATACATCATTATAACCTCTTGAGACATTAAAGACACCATGTTTTAACAACCTATTCTTATTATTTAGGTAAATATTATTTGACAAATAACTTAAAGTGTTGGGTCACATCACCCAAGACAAAATAAGGGCACATTCTCAGTATCACCAAACGGGTTTAATGACACGAAAGATAAACAAAATTATACATTGTGAGTACGTTTTAAGGTATTAGAGATAATAGAGATTTACAATAATCTAAACGCGAGGCTGTTCTGCTCCAGCTGGGCCAACGAATGTTGCCATATGCCATACAGTGTGCTATGAGGGAAGATTTTGACCGGACAGCGGCACTATGTTACTGCCAAGGCATATTTTACGTGTACGTCAATGTATACATGGGACGTCGGTTTTTTTGTGCTATCCGAACATCTAGACAGTTGTCATTGTCAGGCCCTCGGCTTGCACCACTGAAAAAGAGAAACAAAGTCGGAAAATACAGATGAACATTATCGGCCAGTGCAGAGATCGCAAACGCGACCTCCAGGCTAGCGAGCCAGCATTTTACCCCCCGCCCCCACCCCATATTTTTGAAATAAACCGAGACAGAGCAGATCCATCGATGGCAAAACAATGTTTAAGACGGTGCATATATTCACAACCTGTGAAATCTTGTTGAAACGTCAGTGTAATTAACTATACTGAGCGCCATGAAAAACGCATCACTTTTTTTTCCCAAATATTTTATTACTAGGTGGTTTTGTATGTATAATATTATATGCAATACTATGAACTATTGTTTCACACAATGCTCCCAAACGCAAAAAATATCGGCCCGTGTGCAAAAAAAAAAAAATTGCACGAGATGCACATGAAATCCCCAATATTCACGTGCAGCATTATGTGTGAGCCCTTTAAAAGCATGTTTTCAACTTAATGTGCAGTACATGGACTGTGAAACGTCAATCTGTCGTAATTTGTTGTTGGACGTGTGAAGGAATCGAGCTAGAGATGCCGAGACTTACTGAAAATCAACGGAATGAAGCCATGGTAATGTCCAGGGCTGGCATGTCTACACGTGCTATTGCCAGACACTTCAATTGTCATCAGTCCACTATTGTAAGGTTGGTGGAACGTGTTCGAGTTACTGGATCAACACGTGACCGTCAACGTCCTGGTCCACAACGCGTTACAACCCAGACTCAAGACCGCTACATCCGGGTCACTCATCTGCGTGGCAGATTCCGCCCAGGGACCAGTAAGTGCCAACACCGTAAGACGTCGTTTAAGAGAAGTAGGACTCCGTGCACGACGACCTTATGTTGGAGCGGCGTTTGATATGGGCTCAAGGACACCAGACATGGACTGTGAAACGTCAATCTGTCGTAATTTGTTGTTGGACGTGTGAAGGAATCGAGCTAGAGATGCCGAGACTTACTGAAAATCAACGGAATGAAGCCATGGGAATGTCCAGGGCTGGCATGTCTACACGTGCTATTGCCAGACACTTCAATTGTCATCAGTCCACTATTGTAAGGTTGGTATGGGCTCAAGGACACCAGACATGGAGAAGAGTAGACTGGCAAAGTGTGCTCTTCAGTAATGAAAGTCGCTTTCATCTTTATGACGCTGATGGCCGTCAACGTGTGTGAAGACGTCATAGGGAACGTCTTGCAGATTGCTGCGTCTTCGAAACGAATAGATGGGGTGGGGGAAGTGTAATGGTGTGGGGAGGCTTCACATTTCATCACCGGACCGCCCTACACATTTGCAGGGGTCGCGTTAATGCTGTAGCCTACCGTGATGATGTCTTGCAACCAATTGTTGTTCCGATGATTCGAGCGCACCCACAACTTCAGCACTTCCAACAGGATAATGCACGTCCGCATACCGCCCGTTTTAGTATGGACTACCTAGCTGCTAACATCAATGTCTTGGACTTGCCAGCCATGTCTCCGGACATGGCACCGATAGAACATGTCAGGGATTAGATTGGACGCCGTCTGTATCGGAGACCACAGATGCACACCATTGCTGCTTTAGAAGCTGCTCTTGTCAAAGAATGGAACAGTTTGCCCCAGGCCTTCTTTCAAATATTGGTAAATTCCATGCGACGTCGCTGCACAGCGTGCGTAAGAGCCCGTGGAGGACACACGCGCTACTGACATCTGTGTCGTACTTTTGGTTTTGACCCCTCTGACTTTGTACCGTTGATTACAGATTAAACATCCATAAGTGTACAAATGTGTTGTTATTGATGTGTTCCCATTTGAATATTGTTCACAATAAGAAGCTAAATAAATAAGATATGTTTACAGGATCATTTTGTCATACGAAAAACTATTTGATGCGTTTTCCATGGCGCTCAGTATATATAGTAAATAAACAGTTTCATCCGTCCGTCCGTCTTTCTGTCTGTCCTTTGATTGGAGCTAGACTGCGTTGGTGTTATTGGGCAAATACCTTGATGGAGTTCCCTACTTAGGGTAAGCCGAGATAAGTAATTTGATTGGCTGATGCTTTGGGGCACGATAACATTGGTTCTAATTAAGTGAATATGGTGAAACTTGGTGTATAGTTTCAAAACATCAATACCTTGACTAAGTTCGATAATGAACATTTTCTGCTTACGTTCAGCAGAGCCATAAGAAATTTTATTTGTTGAGACTTTGGAGCTCGACAACTTTGATTCTAATTGAGCGATCATGTATAGTTTCATTACATCAATACCTTAACAAATTTCGATGCTGATTAGTCAAGGTAGGGGTTTGAATCTGATTGGTCGAAAGTTTGGAACACAATAACCCTCCATGTTCAAACGTGGTGTAGGTATCTGTGAATGCCTTGACTAAGGCTAAGCAGAGATACGCAATTGGATTTTTTTAATAACTTTGGTTCTTATTGGATGATGGCGACGAAACTCTGGGTATAGATTCATTAAATCAATAACCTTCTATGCGTTTAATTTAGGTAGAATGTTTAAACTTGATGTAGATGTTCATTGGGTGAATGACTTGACTGGGTCCGAGTATTAACAATTTCGCTAAAGCTAAGCAGAGCTAAGAAATTTCATTTGTCGACGCTTTAGGACAAGATAATTTTGATTCTAACTGATGGGCAGTGATGAAACTTAGTGTATAGTTTCACTAACAAGTACTTCAAATCCTTGAATGAGTTTCATTCTGAAAATGTTATGCTTAGATTAAATATAGATAAACAGTTTGATTGCGCGATACTTTTGAAAAAAATAAATGTGCAAATAATTGAAATGTGTCGTGTATCTATTTTGGTATTTCGGCAGGTGACATCAGCCTCACAGTTGGCTTGTTTATTTGACAATGTTTCAATTATTAAATGCCACCGAAAGACAATATGGATGCACATTTGCATTTTAGATTAAAGATCTTCGAAACGTCTGACACTATGAGTCTCTCAATCAGCCCGCCCTATTACAAGAAGAGTATCTCGGCAATTACTTGACATACTGAACACAGCACGACCTCTCTCAAAATGGAGAGATCCGAATACAGAGCCGTGATTAAGTATCTTCATTTGAAAAATGTTCCTTAAAAGCAAGTTCATGATCACATGACACAAGCAATACGTTTCACTGCTCCTTCGTTAGTACAGTGATCTGCTGAATTTACAAGAAGCAGCGATCTGGTCACCCGAGAAAATGAAATGAAATGAAATAGGGTTTGACGTCTTTCGGCACCGACTGAGCTAATGAAGACAGGAATACGCCATGCATTGTGTAATGAGGAACATTTGCCCGGACAACGGCGCTACGTCCCGTATTGTAAAGGGTTTGTGTACGTGCGCAACAACGTGTACACGTGACCACGGGTTTTCGTCTCATCGACTAGAGAACTGTACTTTCCAGGCCCTCAATCCCGCAACACTAAAAAGGGAAAACGCGCCATAAAGACCACTGAGCTTTCTCGGCCAACAACGGGAGCAATCTCGAGTCTATCGAGCCACCGTGGCTTCCATTCAAGATATATTTGACACTGTAACTGTTAGACAATTAGCTATTTCACATGACATTAGCAACTCATCAGTGGAACGAATAATCCATGAATATTTGCAAATGAACAAGTTGTCTGACCGTTTGGTGCCCACAAACGTCAGAGGCACGCTAAGTAAACGGCCTTTTGAGGACCTCATAGAGACCACTGTGTAATAAAATTTATTGGGACATATATTACTCGTCTTTAAATCTGGTTTGAACATGTGACAATAGAACGTCTTCAATTTGCAAGATCTTGGCCTCCATTGACTGGACTCCGACAACGTAATATAGATAGATTATCGTAAGAAAGATGGATGTTACGCAGATGAATTGTGTAGGTTGTTCCAGTTCAAATGGTTTTAAGGTCCTCCCTAGATAAGTAACTGATTATTTACTAATGAAGCACTTGCCCTGGCGGGACGCATTTTTCTATCACTAACACAAACACGCCACCCTTTACAATTTCATAAAATCGGGTCAATGATTATGCGATCTAAAGCATGAATAAATGAATGAATATCATATTTAATGGCACAACAGCTCCAACTTGACTATATTACGCCGAACATATTGTGATTTATTCAAGACAGGCTATACGATGTCACCAAATAAGTATTATATGCAAAAAAAAACAAAACAAAATAAACACAGTAAATGATGTATGCAATTAATATTTATGATACAAACCTGTTACAATATAGACCCGGTTGGAAAATAACTTAAGTATTGACTGGTAACGGTAATATTTCCAGCTAATGCGCTTGAGATTATTGCACTAGATGCAATGTCAAAGAAACTTGGCGGTGAACACAAATGTGAGCTAAATACCTATGACGTATGCGAGAGCGACACAAAACAACTTCATCCCTCCCGTTGGTTCATTGTGCCAATCTCCAAGGACAGGATTATAGTGGTGAAGTTATGTGTTCCTGATAGATCACAAGACCGTTGCCAGCGGTCATAAATGTACTGATTCATTCAACTTTTTCAAATCTTCAATATTAGTATTAAAACATCGGATAATATAACATCTAAGGAGCCAGCGAAGGACAATGATCTTGCTGATAAACTCGTATGATAGTAGCAGACGATAAAGGTCTGCTACTAATTTCAAGCTGTGTATTTAAATGTGACACTAAGTAATCTCACATATACTCAATAAGCTTTATTTAAACATGAAAACGAGGATATGACAATTCTGTATGAGTAATCATTTACAAATCCAATGGTAATAATAAGAGTGTAATAAAATAAAAGGCTATAAATATTGTTATATTTTGTGAAATACTAAAAGAGGTTCAACGGCAAATGAAATAAACAATTGAATTATGCTTTCGATGAAAATCAAAACAATTATCGATACTTATTCAAAAAATAAAAAAACACTGTTACACACTGGCATTTAAATGAAATGTTTTATGACATAAAAGCTGAAAGGAGTGTTTGAGGGAATACCTGGTTATTTGTTTGTTTTTGTACATAATATAGATTCCATTTCAATCAAACAACAAACCACATGTGCAACAACTTATTATCGTGTCCATTTATTTATATTCTTGCCAGAACGCCTAAAATAGGTTCCCGAAATCAAGGATGATGCCCACAAATCTTGAGCGTACAAATTGAAGACAGATTCCAACCTGCTGGCTCGAGCCGGTGGGTTTCTGGTAATTCTAAGTGTTTGAAAAACGACGTGGCGCCGAAAAACTAATGGTAATTAAGCACGATTTCTGAAAAATTAAGACCGATTTATTACATTACTGACAGTTAAGCACATTCTGATTGAGTGCAAGCATCTCAAGTATATTAAACTTTTCAAAACAAGTAGGAGGTATTCAGAAACAATATAAAACTGTGGAAATGCACTGCTGTTTTTGTTAGAGTTAACCAAAATATGTTAATATGAACCTAACCAGTTAAATTGGGCGGCTTATCTGACGGTCCCATTTCACTCGCAAGGAGATACATTGTCAAAAGTGAAAATGGACGTTTTTGATTTTTTTGTCTTAATAATGAGTAATTACTCCACCAATCCTCAGACATTCAGCAATTATTCGTGGCATGCTCCTAATCAACCGTCCAATCACGATTTGGGGCAATCTGACCCCGTCCTCTTGCAGTGCCACGACCAATTCTTGCAGTGTTGTCGGTTGACGTCGACGAACACGTCTCTCGATCAAATTAAACGTAACACACTAAAGCAAAGATACTCTAAACTAATTCTTATGCAAGAACCGATAGGAAAGCAAACATGGATATGGATAAACCAGCAGTTTTCGTCAACCCTGCCCTGAAGTGTCAAATTTGACAGTGAACCCCTCTCACGTGTATGGCGTTATTGCGTGCCGCACATGTAGCCCAGTGGTTCTGTTGGGGCGATAAGTTCTTCATTTGTGAACATACTCCCAAAGCATGTCAAGTGTCCATGACTATTTATCATATCACAACCTGCATAGGTATTTGGATTTCAATAGCCCCTACTTTTTTTGAAGAGTAATAAATTAAATCATTACCATTGCCAGTCCTTTTATCAATTGGTTGTCCAACCGGGTCTATATTGTATATTACTAGACTTTTTCAAAGAGACAATTTTTTACACAAAATTTTAATTGGATATTTGTAATTTTCATTTGTTGTATTTTAATTATATATATACATAAAGTGTTGTGATAATTGTTTTTAATTGACAAATACTGCGATATTTCTTTTTATTTATGTGTATATAGATTACTATTTTGATTATTATTTAGCTTGTCTCGTATAACTCATCAAATGTTTGGCGCAATATAGCTCGGGGGTGTTGACGTGCCATTAAACCACATTTCATTCATTCATTATTACTGAGATACCGGAACGCTATTGGAAAATATCGAAAATGTCTCCTTCTTGTCCGCCATTTTAAATACTCAATTCTCGTGAAGTTGTTGTTTCTTATATATAGAAACAATATTGATGCTAAATTACATGGTATTCATTTTTGTAAATATTAACAGACACATGTTTCGTAAAATATATTGTTTTTGCAATTTCTAATTTTGTCCCGTTTTGACTAAACTATGATCAGTAAGATTAAAGTAAAATTTTGCCGTTTTGACATGTGTTCGTTATAATTTTAACACGAAGTCCTTGTGTTAAGATCTGATTTTGATCTGATTATAACAAATGGAAACAAAATATCTCCAATTAATGACAATAAATCTGAATCTGCGAGAAAATGAGGTTTAAAGCCCACTCGTCATTTCGGGGCTAACATGGTACCATTATTTTATGTTTGTTGATAAGAGAGAAAGAGGAGAGAGAAAATGGGGTTTAACGTCCACTCGACACAAACTAGGTCATTTCGGGACTAACACATGGTTCAATTTTATTTCAATAATTCGCTTGCGCGTAGGGGTCTTTAGCAGTGGGAAGAATCAGGAGGGCCCGGAGAAAACCCACGAGATTGGACAGGCTACCCTACTCCTTGTCACGTACAACCGGGGAATCAAAACCCCGCCAGTTGACTCAATGACAGACCGTATGATACCTCACAGCGCGCACGTATTAACCATTTGGCCACCCACCTCCCCACCCCACCCCTTTACTCAATAACACACATTGTGACCTAAAATGCGGGCGTTAGACAACTTAACAGTGTTTAATATATCGTGTGGTGGGAGTATGGAAGGGTATCGCTGCCAATATTAAATGCTCTGCTACAATGTCTTTTCTATTGATTATATGTAAAAAGTACAATGTACAAAGTCATAATACCGGTAATGATAAAGTCAAAATACCTCTAAGGCAAGCGTTAAATGTAAAACGTCGAATGTTAAGTGTTAAATGACAAATGTTTTTTTTGACGTGTCTACATTTTACATTTCTCTCATTACATTTTACATTTGCTCTCTGCCACATCCCATTTGTTCTTCACGCATTCTACATAGCATGTTTCGCACAGCATCAACTTGTATATGCAAGTGTAGGATCTCACGTGACTTATTAACATATACGGAAACCTGGCACACTATAAGCCAGAACAAGGATATCCACGACACTATAACAGGAAATCAGCCTAGCACACAGTAAAAGTTTACTCACCTTGACACTTTGGATGGCACTTTATGATGATTACGGGGGAGGGGGGGGGGGCTGTGCAATGTTCAAATACGAAATTTCAGGTATCATGTTACATATTAGTGAAAATCACATTCATTTCTCTTTGTAAATATGTAAATAGTTTTCTGGTACAATCGTATTTTCAAAATTTTAATCCAATAAATATCACACTATTAAAGGGGTATTCAAGTCAAAATACTGGTCTAAATACGAAATTCCAGATACCGTGTTAAGTATCACTAATTGCTCTTTTCAAATATGCAAATAATTTTCTGGCACATTCATATTTGCTTAACTCTACAAAATATTATTAAAGTTGGAGTGAAATAAAATAAACTAAAAAAAAAGATACAGGCCTTAATCAAAAATTCTCTATGTCCATACTAAAAGATGTATAGTCATTCCTCTCTTTAAATATATTATTTTTTTGTTGGGCACAATGCTTATATATTGTTGTTTTTTAATGGATCAAAGTAGGCTACTCAACTCTGTTTATAGAGAGACCGGAAAGAATGGGGGTGTTTAAAATATAAAAATGCGGGTATTAATACGAAATTCCAGTTATTGTGTTATAAATTACTGGAAAGTGTGTTTCTTTGGCTGCTTGAATCTATCAATTATTTCCTGGCACATTCAAAATTACGCACGGTTGTCTAGATAGTTTCTTATGGTGTGCCAGCTTGATTTCTTTTGTCGTACGGTGAATATCCTTTTAGTATGCTTGTGCCGGGTTTCCATATATGTTAATAAGTCACGTGATATCCTACATATGCATGTTGATGCTGTGCGAAAGTTGCTATGTAGAAAGCGTGAAGGACAAATGGGATGTGGCAGAGCGCAAATGTAAAATGTAATGATAGAAATGTAAAATGTAGACACGACAAAAAAAGCATTTTCCCACAAAACATTTGTCATTTAACACCTAACATTTGACGTTTTACATTTAATCCTTGCCTTATATGTATTTTGACTTTATCAATATCGGTATTAGGACTTTGTACATTGTACTTTTTACATATAATCAATGGAAACGACATTGTCGCAGAGTATTTAATATTGGCAGCGATACCCTTCCATATGGGAGAGCCCAACAATTTATTGATATATCCATTGATATACAGTCCATTGATAGATATCCTTCTACAGTTAAATATGTGTACCGTATCTAACACGTATTTCATATCGGGCAGGTCGATGCTGTTTTATATTTTACCGCTTTAGCTATAATAAATAGAATGACAACCTTTTGAAAAGTCCCAAACATCTTTTGATAATCCCCTGACCGTAAATCACCTCGTGTAACATAAATATCGAACTGAACAACTCCAAAGCTGTTTTAGGTGGTACGGATTTCAGCTAATCCAGTAGACGTGGTACAAGGGTTAATCAGCGAACTGGATGTATGAGATGTGTTGTTGACGTTTGGGAAAGTAGGACGAGGGGAAATGTGTAGGGAGTGAAGTGCTGTAAAGGGATAGTTCGATGTATTATGAATGGTTAGAGTGGCTGTGGTGTTACGGTGAAATACTATGCCGCCACCGTAACACCACAGCTTTATGATTTGTTAGACAGGAGTGATGTAATGGGTGTCAACAACTGGGTATGCTGGTAACGTAGCCGTGAAATATATATTGGGGGGGGGAAGGGCGGAAACGGAAAATTATACAATGTTGACAGTATGTGCCAGGCATGAGGCTGCGCAGACCGATAGGGAGTGTGTGGGAGGGTCACTATTTTGGCATTGTTTGCGGGGTTAAACCTAAAAATCACATTAATACACCTATTGCACGATATTGTGAAACTAGCTGACGAAGACAGCTCGGGCGGCGATTGTTCGACTCGGGGCTGCTCTGTCAGTATCTAACAAACGCATTTAGTTCGCGTACAACTTTTAAAAACCGAATGTCAGTATGGTATTTCTCACATAATTGGTTATCGCAAAAACAGAGTAAACTGAAAGCGAGTAATCTCGACTCAAACCTATAGTCTATAGCCTACTTACTACACTCGTCACTAGGCTTCCTATATTATTGTTTGTGGACGGTTTACTACTCAGTGATAAGCCTGCGCCGCAAAAAGAGGTCTCGCCTTTTATTATTAGTATAATGACTTTCTCATGTGCGGCAGGTTAGTTTGCTTCTAAAAACACTGTTTTCCGTTCCAAAAAAATACAAAAGTAATTTTCTACCAGATGACCATGGTTCTTTTCACCGAGACTAGATAATTTCTCTCGGTGTAAGGATATAGCTATGGATAAGTTCATACAAGGTCAATAAATCCGCGGTCACTTCGGGTCACACTGTTGAGAAAATAAACCGATGGGTTTGTTTAGTAGCAAATCGAGCGTGAATCAACTGAGTTTGTACTGAAAAATTTTTGAGTGATATGTATGAACTGTCTTCACACATTCGGTTTATAATTAGCGATACACAGGTACAGTGGCAAGTGTTGTACTTCACAGACTGTTTACCTCCGAACTACCTCCGCACGAAATCCCCGATTTGGGTACTTGTTAAAAGAAAAAGAAATAGTACCTGTGCGCATGCCAGTAAAAAAAAAACTAAGAGTTCGCGCATAAAAATGCCCGAACGTACCAGGCGCCAGGTCATCTAGCCTAGCTTTGGTCTAAATATTAGATAACTCTTGTCAGGGATACTCCACCCCTACAAATGTCTGGCAATTACATAGCTCTGTCAGGGGTACCCCACCACTAGAAATGTCTGTCAGAGTGTTTTTGTAATACCTGAAGATGTACGGTACCGCAGTAAGATTTTCGTGTGGTACACGTTTGAGCTAATCTAGCCTAGTTGGGGTTCATGGCATTTAGGGCGTGGAATACCACACCCACCACCAGAAACCCGGCAGACTTACATTCTGATGATACCAGATATACATACATTGATACCATATAGGGGAAAATTGGTACACTTTTCAGCTAGGTTGACCCCCTGGGCTCCCGGTCTAGTAAGGCACTCGGGGAAACGGGGGAGGGCTTTGTTTTGATAAATTACACATTATTAACCTTGGTGCTTTAAAGCAATGTATAACATAAAATGTAATACAGATGTATTACGCGTGTGCTGGTGGCTTCTGAACAGGGTTAAACTAATTAACACAATCACATAATGGGATGTGAGCTGGTTACTGAACATTTCACATAATCAGATTTGATGTGAGCTGGTTACTGAACATTTCACATAATCAGATTTGATGTAAACTAAAGTAAATATAATGCATGCGTCAGTAAAGTATAATACAGAAAGCAATTCACATAATAAAGTGATGTGAATTTAAAGATACATTGTGCAAGATTTAGATAAAGAGCTAACCATTCTTACTTTAACTAGTTCAAAAATAGATAATGTAAAATTAATTATTTGAAAATTTCATTCAAATTACTCTATTGAGAACAAATATATTAGCCCTTGAAGGTTTGCCAAGACGTGTGCATTAATTGCAACCACCGTGCTGGTTGCTCGAAGCTACATTTTAAAATGAAATCAAAATATGGCTAAACCGTTCCAATCTATGGGAGATATCCAATGGCATCGAGAGTAGATTATAACATTTCAGGCCTTAGGAAAGACCTGTAATAGGCAGATTTAGTTCTTGCATAATGCATGTTTAATATGCATAACTATGAATACACTTTAAAACACGCATGCCTTTAATATTAAACGAACTATATACCAGTCATTTTTTTTAAATGCTTGAAAATATAGATTATGTGTTTATTAAACCAATAATGATCCTTGAACATTATTTTCTAATTTCAAGATAATGTATAAGAAGTATTGACAAAATATTATTTACGCAACAGATTCATTTTAACCGAAATGAATAACTTAGCATACATGCCAACTATTCCGATTTTGTCGGAATCATTCCGATTTTCTGAGTCTAATTCTGAATTCCGATTTTACTCTTTATAATTCCGTTTTTTAAAATTTATTGGAAGAAATTTATTATATTTCATGCCTGACCTTTTTGATTGATAAAATCCCTCTCGTTTTATTTTTACATTGACGACTGTCTCGGCATTCTCGCTGTTTGTTGTGAATCTGATGGCGATACTGTTTGTCGTAGTATGAGTCGGTAAAACAACGAAAATAGTCGAGAACATGTGTCATGTTTTCCTTATTATCATTAATATAAAATGGAATAAGCTATTATGTCTGGATTAATCAAGATCAAAATGTCATGTGGTTATTTCCGTCATTTGCCGTGTCTAATTTGCATAATTCGCGGTAAAACGACGGAAATAGCCGAAAACATGTCTCCAGTTTTCTCGATTATTATTAATATAAAATGGAATAAGCTAATATGTCTGGACTAATCGAGATCAAAATGTCGTCATAGGCCGCGCCTAATTTGCATACTTCGCGGATATTATTTGCTACGCGGAGCCATTCTCGCATACACACTCTCGGACATTACACGGCGGGTTTACCGTTAGTTGTCAGTTACGTTGTTCCTTCTTCCTTAGCCATATTTCCTTCTGACTTGATAAAAAATGTTTTCAATGTGTGAAAAAAAAAAACAAATTACAATTATAAATAAAACCCAGTATAAATAATTTACGACTTCTACTTTCGTGTCGGTCAAGACAAACAAAATGGCTTCCAAAACAAATGTCAGACAAAAATACCGGGAAACTTACGGCAAAGAATTTCCAGAAACCATTGCGTCCTCGCGTAGAGGCGACGAATTCGCATTTTGTTTAGTCTTTCGTATATAAATAGGTAAAAAAAACTCAGATGCATGGACCTAAATCACCAGCTGTTTTTATCCAATAATACAAGGTACTGCTTTAAAAAGGTGCTAATTTCTCAAAATTTTCTTGGGGCCCTTAAACGGGCCAGAAACCCCACGCCCTTCAAGCCTCTGGCGCCTGCGGTGCCTCCAGCACTCACGGTGCTTTGCACCGATCGAACTGGGACCTGCGGTCCTTGCTCTACCCTCAATACAAGGCATTCTGATTTTCAATCTCCTCAGGTTGGCATGTATGACTTAGGGTTTACAGATATATAGCAGAACATTTGTTAATACCTTTGTCGTTAATGAATCGTTAAATACGTAAACAACGAATTTAAGTAATCATGACACTGATATTAATGCCATCCTTAGGAGTTTTACCTACGCCACTGCAACCCGTAACGCGCAAGTGAGTCAATGGCGGAAAATTAAACCATATGTTACTCCCGGAATGACCTAGATTGTGTTTGTGTCGAGTGAACGTTAAACCCCATTTCGCTCTCCGTCGTCTGCCTGTGCAATTACAACCCGACCGTGATTATGTTGGAGGAACACGTGATATGGTGATCAGTCAAGTGAAATACATACTAAAAATAGGAAGCCATGTTTTTAAATGTTGATTATTCTAATTGTAAGCATAACATGCGGGTGTATAAATCCATGAATCACATGAACAGTTGGTAAGTTATTATTGTTTAATTAATTAGACCAATAGATGAGATTCCATGTTGATCGTTACCAGCAATGTGCATGCACATGTATGACTTGTATCCAATAGAGGATTCAGCATCTTTTCCGAATACCAGCACGCACGCCCCACTATCTCCCGGCTGTACATGTGCATCATGTTTCAATAATATCACATCCTTCAGGGGTGGACAACCAGTAGGTGCATTTATTTGTTCACATGGAATTAGACAATCCTGGATCTCCGGATCAATTGTCGGTTCTCCAACAGTTATTTTCTTTTCGTTGCAAAAAGAAATCACAACCACCTGTTGGTCATCACTTGTTTTCCATGGCAGATCTTTGTGGAAATGGTTTTTAGCTTCAGGCGGTACCAAGTTCTGATCAAAATAAACATGACTACAATTATCAGAACATTTTGTAATTTGGGTACATCGCTTTACAGCATAATTTTTGAAGATAATGGAACATTCTGATCTAGGTTCAATTGTTTTTGAAGAATGAATGATATAATTTGGACTATAGTATTCTAACAGACCTTTAATATATCTCCCCTTTCCCTTTATTCTGATATCAGCCACTAGCCACTCGGAATCTTTTATATCCATATCCTTGATGAATTTGGGTACTTCATCTATAGCAAAAATGGCTTTTTCGTGAGAATTGCAATTCCCAACCATTTTTGTTTCTTTTTTATGAGTTGTATGTCGACTGCCATTTCGGTCTTCATACATAACTTCAACATTGTTGCAAACTCGAGCTCTATGTTCACATCCGTGACATTGTGTACCCTCTGGAACAAGACCTTGGGCATGCTTCCTGCAAGTTTTAATTACTACATGTTTAGACGTCTGAACGTAGAATTCGCCATTAGCTTTAAAAACGATACCACTACCAGTTCTTGACGGACCTTTAACTTGAACCACCCTGTCTGCCATATTCCAAATGATAGTTTCAACTGCTGCTACTCGGAAAGCATCTTTTAAGTCTTCTCTTCCGAACATATTGCTGTATCTACAAAGATATATGATGTGGTATTTGCATTACTGGGAATTGTTATTATTGCGACAATACTGACTTTAATGAATGTTATATGACCATAAGAGATTACAATATGAATTACCAAAATTTAAAAAAAAAAGGATAAAGTATTAAATATGCATAGCCTGCACGACAAATGATAGTGTAAATTTTACAGATGACCAGTATTGTATTTTCTTTACATTTGAAACAAGTTTATATTCATGCCTACAGCTAAACATTTGTATTTGGAATTTCAATTAAAGAAGTTAGTTTTGTAGCTATCCATAAGGGTTATCATTGAGTCAAATGTTTGTCGTTTTAAGCCCACCTGAGCGATTAACTGAAAGAAATATATAAATGTTAGTACCCAAATGACGCAGTTTGTATTCAATAGTATGTCCTAATGATATTGTTTGGACTTATGTTTGTATGTTAGTTACGGATTTAATATATTAACTTAACATTTTATAAAAAAAAATATCTCACCTTAATAATCATCAATCTGTTGGTCTAGATTGGTGAAACAGGATATATATTTCTTGATATAATATACAAACTACAAGATATGTTACGCTAAACCGGCTGGAAATAAGGGTTATTAGTGGCCCCGACAAACCCGTCAATGTTTTTGTAAAGCAGGGTTGTAACGGGTGACAGAATATTGTAACACTACCGATTAAAAACGCCACGTCAAGGCAGTATTTGTATCGCTTATACAACCCTTCAGCATATTGACATTCATACTGTGAATCTTTTATTTGAGAAGCTATACAATCCTTAATGCCTTTTTAATAATATATGTTATAAATTTCTCAATTGCCTAAATGTTACAATAGGGTTCCCTGGGCAGAGCGTTATACAATACTAAAAAGGGATTGGTGTTTTTGTATAATGAACAGATTTATTTAATCGTTGATATCGACTATGTGTAATACATGTTCTTCGTTATCGAAAGCCGAAGTAAAAGTTTTAAAACTGTCAATTCTGAGGAATAATATACAGAATATAACATCAAGATCTGGGATCTGATAAAGGCAAGTAGCTCCAATTCTCATTTACAGCTACATACACTTCATATTTTAGAGTAGAGATGAATGGTTATTATTGCGAAGCACACTAAAATGACTGATCGGCACTATTGAACATTTGATCATAAATCTTGATTATGTAAGCTAGTTTGCCAATGCGTATACAATTTGCACAAATATCCAGTGGTTATCTAGTATAATGCTTTAAAAAAAAACCCCATAAAACAAATATAAATTGCAGTTAGTCGGGCTTCGTAATGCAATGAATGAATGAAATGGGGTTTAACGTCCTACTGTTCTGCTCCGAACTCGGCTAATGAAGACGGACTCGGCCTATGCAGGGATCGAACACCCGACCTCCAGGCTAGCGAGCCAGCGTCTTAACCACCTAGCCACCGTGGCTCCCACACACAATGGACTTAACAATATAGGAAAACCAACTATGTACATGAATATCGATAATGATGTTATAAAGATGTCCAATTTCGCGTTAAGTGACCCCCAAAATATACAAAACGATATATTACACGACCTAGTAGGGCGAAATATGATTTTTTTTTTGTATTTACGCCGCCATTTTGAATATCTTTGTCGGAATAGGTCAGGTGTTAAAAATATGCCAGATTTCGTGTTCAGCCACGAACGGCGTGTTTAAAAGGGGCACAGACGAACCAGTATGATTAGTCATTATGTTATTGTGTGATAGCGACATATTTCTTTGCTCAAACGAAATTTATCTCTTCTAAATTATGTAATCATGAATGTACCGGCAACAAAAAAGCACGTTCGGATATTACCAATGACATTTTTGACACATTCGGGATTTAGAACTCGAATATAAATTTTGGTTCAAAGTAAAAAAAAAAAATATATATATATATATTGCTGCAAATAGGATTTAAATGTGGTTTCATGATGCACCTTTCCATCTAAATAAATAAAATACGGCCGGTAGGGCCGTAACTAGCTCAGAGCAGAGAGGGGGGGAATCAGGGGTGCTGTAAAATTGACGGACAGCGTTTATCTATTTTTTTATGGTCGAAATATTTTTCGACCTAGGATGGTGACAAATAATTGTTTGTATTTTCCCCGCAATTTTTAGTCGCCATCTTGAATATTTAATTGTTCCCAAATCAGCGTTCAAATAAACTAATTATGGTCTAACAATAAATTATAATTGTCCTATTTGTTAATCCCAAAATGGTCTGGTTCGTGTCGAGTAATTCCAGTTTCCGCAAAAAAAAGAGCTATAGGCTATAAATTCAATAAATTCAGTTTATAGACAGGGTTGGCTATCCTGTCAGTACCAAGGTATCATGAGCAGTAGAAACTTAAAACTCATTATGTAACAAATGCATGAGCGGTCCTACTACTGACTAATATTTTGTCCGTCCAAATCAACTATTTTCCAAATAACAGTTCATTCATAACTAACACACACTACTAACTATTTTTCTTCTCCAAATTAAATTCTAGACCATTTTTCTTTAAATAAAGCTGCAACTTACGTTCGATTATCCGCATGTCTGTAGAACCATAGCACATCTGAAAGTCATCAACATAAAGAGCACCGTTTTTACCTGCTTTAAGGCACGTTGGGATAATATTAATTTTTATTGCAAACAAAGTAGTAGATAAAATACTTCCCTGAGGAACCCCCATTTCCCATTGCCATTTTATTTTTAAATATGTTAGAAACGTCCTCTGAATTAGGATGTTTCTGCTTTTGTTGTTCATTGACAGGGGTGGGGGGATTGAGGTATCCATGAACGTAATTTTGTTTTAAATTCATCCCTCGTCGTCCCCCAGGTTACTGTCCTGCCTACTAGGGGGAGGTCTAGCACGGGTAACCAGCGCATGGCCTCAGGGCTCGACGAGGGGTATACTCAAGCCAGAAAGTAAAAATACTACAAATGGTAGTAATTGCTGAGTGAATAAACAACAGAGCATTAAATTGGAAAAGGGTACATTCTACAAAGCTAAAACGACCAAAGCCGATTGATCACTGTGGGCCACTCTGAATTCCCGTCTAGGTGACGCAAGCCAAATCCCCACTCAATTACCAGGATTCCACTCTCCACCGACAGGGGTCGCAACGCACGGAAAACACGTTGCCCCATTACAGGGATCCTTTTAGTCCCCTTTTACGACACGCAGGACATACGTATGGTATATTCTTATCACCCCCTGCACCCCAGGGGGGGGGGGTTGTTTTTTTTAAATCAGACGTATTGTCAATAGTTGTTTTCTTTTCAGACCAGAAAGATGTTTCCTTGTCGCAAAATCCGGCGCTTTAAGATGATTACATGATGTTTTAGGACGAAGAAGTACTAATTACAAAAATGGTAAATATTATGCTTATTTCTCAAAATTATCAGAGATTAAAAAGAAAAAATATTCACTGCAACAAAACAGTTGCAAAATGCTGTTTCGTCAAAGCCCCATCAATAGCAGTGTGAACAACCAAGTTTTTTACCTTGGAATAATCCAAAGTCAATGTTACCAAAATCGGAAATGAACTGGAAATTTGTCTTTAGTTCGAAGGTCAAAATTAAGTCGGAAAGACAAATTTTGACAAACCCCGGCAGTTGTCGATCTGAAAGCGTGTTAATGTTTGGTAAATCCACTATAATACATAAAAAAGTTAGTATTAATTTAGCACGTCGAAACTTACTTCGTTCCTTATTTTTTTTTTTTTTTAAATTTCAGTATTCTATTTGTACACGAGATAAATTTGATGAAATGGGGTTAACCTTTCTGTGCCGACTGGGCTATTTAAAACGAGAAAACGCCGAACAATGTGATATGTAGCCCGGACATTGGGACTACTGCCTACTCTTATTATAATTACAACTGTCATGGTTTATGTTACGTCCCAGCCAATGTTTAAGCGGGACTTCGGTTTTATGCCCATCCGCACCACTAGACACTGTCACACTGGCCTTGCCAGGCCCTTAAACCTGTATGAATTACAAGGGAAAACAACGTTGGAAAATCCCCAGAAAATTTTTTGGTCAACTCTCGGCTAGCAAGCGAGTGTCAAACACACATCCGCCAATTTGATTGGTTTAATTAATATTATTTTCAAATTGAATTCGTTGGTCCATTATATTAAACTACAATTCTAGCACCGCGATCACTATCTTACAGTGCAAAAATTAAAGCACATCTAAGTCTAATTAATTTCTATATTCTTCTCCGGCTAAACTATTTACAGAAAAAATCTGGAAGAAATCGAAATTTACCAACACATTTCGAAAAAAGTCAGCAAAAAATTCGAAAATTATCGGAAAACATCCGAAAAAACAGAAAACAATACCACGCATAAAAATTGTGGGGATCTCAAGTCAAAGAGACGCATTAAAATGATGGACACTCTGGAGTTAGGCTTTTATTCATTCAGATATCAATCCCTAGTGCAATGAAATCTATCTTAACCCTATTGTACTACCACCCCCTATTGTAATAATTGTGATTAATGTATTTTACCATACAATAGAATCTATGGATTTTGATCATCATTTCCGTATGGGTGTGGATATAAGAGTACTAGAATTAAAATTATCTTTTACATTATCTTTTTTTTTTTGGGGGGGGGGGGGGCTTTTCTAGCAAGAATGACCAGCTCTTTATCTAAATCTTACATAATGTATCTTTAAATACTTCACTGCACTTAGACATAATTCATTACAATAGTGGTTGATATTACAATACGAGTTATTAAATATCATTGATTACAATCGAGGTTAACATTACATTTTAATAATTTTTCTAAACTCGTTAACGGCCTTTTATCATGTTCCGGCGGTGTTGAAACATAATATTCTATGCGGTATAAACTCATACCAGTCTTTTTATATTCATACGGAAACGGTGATCAAATCCCCTAGACTTTTAAAATTATTACAATAGGCGTTAAGAGAATTAAATAACAATAGGGATAATACCGTGTAACTCTTATTGTAATAAATATTTCTAAGTGTAATGAAGGATTTAATAGATGTAATCATTCAACTTTTAAGATTTTGTGTCGATTTTTATACGCACACATTTTCGACTGACGATGATGTGACAGTTTTGAAATATGATTAACTATATACGCATACTGACCGCTCATTTCCTTTTTGTGTGTCTGTGTGCCGCCTACAAGCCACAATTCTTAATTTAATCGTCTTGAATAAATTCCGTATGAATTCCTTATACCCTATGGATGATCCCTATTTTTTTGGGTGCATGCCAGATCCCCATGGGCAGAGCAACGCCCATTTCTTGTATTTAATGTATCATCTTGAAGCTTTGCATACTTATTCTTTGTACCCTAAGGAAATTCCTATCGTTTGGGGTGCAACCCCCAGGGGCAGAGCCATACCCATTTCTTGTATTTTTTTATTTGTCGTCTACAGTCTGCATTTCTTAACGTATAATATTGAAACTTTGAATACTTATTCTTTGTACCCTAAGGAACATCCCTGTCGTTTGGGGTACCATGTCCTACCCCCAGGGGCAGAGCCATGCCCATTTTCTTTTTGTGTGTCTGTGTGTCGCCTTCAGGCCACAATTCTTAAGTGATCATCTTGAAACTTTATACACTTATTCCTTATACCCTATGGATGATCCCTATTGTTTTTGGTGCATGCCCGACCCCCTGGGACAGAGTCGCGCCCATTTCTTGTATTTGTTTGTCATCTACAGGCCGCAATTCTTAACAGATCATTTTGAAACTTTGCATACCTTTTTATCATATTACAACTATTTCATTTTTCATTCTCTTCATTTTAAAAAGTACCATATCAATCAATGCTGGAATGTGGACGTATATTGCAGCGTTAGCGATGCTCTTGTTATTATTATCGGTTATTTGTTATATAAATATATTTTATGTGATGGTGTTTAAATGGCCTCGTTATATTCCCCATGTTTACTCAGTTGGAGCTGACGTGTCATGAAGCGCAATTTTATTTTATATTTTAGGAGAAAGGCGGTACCAGCAATAGCCCAAGTTATCAAACCAGGGGTGAAACATTTCAGGTAAACCTTATAGATCACGAACTCTCCGAAGACACGGATGCAGAGTCTGAAATACATGTCATTGACGATGTCGCACATTTTAAAGATACTGAAAAACAAGGATTGGCTTTCAAGGATGGACTAGAGGGTTATGTTCTGTCCATACGGACAGACATAAGTGACACAGACAGTGTTTATTTTAAGTTAAGTCAAGATGATGGAAGTGCAGAATTAGTTAGTGATTATAAAATTGTTTTGAATTATGGTAACGGCAATATGATTATTTACCATATACCAAACATGATAATAGACAATCTGCAACCTGGTCCAACAGTTGTCCATATAGACACAGGTAAAACATACAAATGTCGCGCTGGAGTGGTTCGAAGCCATGACGAAGAAGATGTAATAGTTCACACCAACATCCAAAAGTTACCTGATGTCACCGTGTGTAAGATAATATTTGGTGATAGTTTAGAGGTACCTTGCTCTGAGATAAGAAAATATCAAGACATGGAATATAGCAGTTTATTTGTGAAGACTGTTGACATACCAAATTCTGTCAACCTATTGACACTTGAGCAGTGGATGAAACAGCTTAACATACCACAGGTAATAAGAATTACTTTATATTACTGCTTATCATTATCCCTGGACATTAGGCAGATTACTTAAAAACATATTTGGAGGTTCATAAAATATTCGGATTGAGATATGAAGGTGCTGATACTTTGCTGCTGTTTTTGCCTAATAATACTGATTATTGTCTCGTTTTTATCATTGACACTTGAGCAGTGGATGAAACAGCTTAACATACCACAGGTAATAAGAATTACTTTATATTACTGCTTATCATTATCCCTGGACATTAGGCAGATTACTTAAAAACATATTTGGAGGTTCATAAAATATTCGGATTGAGATATGAAGGTGCTGATACTTTGCTGCTGTTTTTGCCTAATAATACTGATTATTGTCTCGTTTTTATCATATATCTATATTTTTTCTCATTTTTTTTTTAAACAGTTATTAAATATTACTCCCTTTTTATTGCAGTTTGACAAAATTTATAGGCGGTGGGGCTTTCGGCATCTTTGTACTGCTAAAGGGTGTCGTATTAGTTCCCTTAGAACGCCTGTAAAATGTAAAGTAACGTTTTAGAGAGAAAAGAAGACTTTGATTACATCGCTAGAGTCAGGATGTGCGCCACAATACGCTGTTAAAAATACGTCCCCTCCTGCTAAGTTGCTTGAGCGCCGCCATTGCACTCTAAATATAGTTCAACGCACAAATTTAAGAACGTCAGCGATACGTAGAGGAAACGAAATAAAATTTGAATCTAAGAATTTTCAGTCATTTATTGCTTTGCCTACCCCGGATAGATTTTAATGTTTTCAGAGATCCCTTTTGTTACCTAAATTTGATTAATCTTCGCTAATTGTTGGTGCATCTCACAGCCATTTCAATTTGACTGGTTACTGACACGTTATCCCTTTATTTTATTTTTTGAAGCTTTGCGATAATCAAGACAACCACAGTTATCAATATTCTGATAAATTTTCCGGTGAAAAATTTTGGATTAACCTTATAAATAATGGGAACAACGATGACATAGATTTGTTTAGTAACAATATGTTAATAGATATCAAGATGAATGCCAGGAATTTTGAAATCAACGACAGAGAATGTTTGGCTTTCAAAAGTGGATCTCATGCCTATGTTTCTGCAAAGGCGAAAATATATGCCATAGACAACATGTGCTTTAAGTTATGTAACGATGACGGAAGTGACGAATTGATTACTGATCACAAAATTGTTTTGATTTGTGATTCGCTAAATATGGTTATTTACCATATCCCAAACATGATCATAGACAATCTAGAAACTGGTCCAACAATTGTTCACATTGACGCAGGTCAAGTATATAAATACCGCGCTGGGGTTGTTCAAGGCCAAGACGATGAACATATAATAGTCCACACCTGCATCCAAGATTTACCTGATGCGAGCAAGTGTACAATCATATTTGACGATAACTCAATAGTGCCATGTTGTGGAGTAACAAAACATCAACAATGTAGCAGTTTGCTGATGAAGATGGTTGAGATACCAGCCTTAATCAATCTATTGACGGTTGACCAGTGGATGAACCAGTTTAACATAACACAGGTAAGGTGTAGTAATTAGTAGTATTAGTTGTGTAACTAGAATATTAAATTGTACTGACGTTTAAACTGGTTTGTTATTTTAAAAACACTTGCTTAGGACTCAGTTGTGGTGTATTATTTTGTCATATGGATATTACGGTGAATGATACACCTGCTTTAGTTTTCCACTACTGATCATAAAATAAATAAATTTATTTATGAGCGTTGGCAACGGTCTTATGATCTTGCAGCTGCAAATAAAATTCACCACATTAAGACTCTCCTTAAAGGATTGATTTTAATTTTATTTACTGTGCTATTTTTATTTATGCGTGCTGTTTTTTCGGTTTAAATTTGTCTCGAATAAATCATATTATGTTTGGTGCAATATTTCCCGATTGGCGCTGACGTGCCGTAAAATGCGATTTCATTCATTCATTGCTTCATGCTAAGTGGGTAAGACGCTAGCTCGCTAGCCTGGAGGTCGGGTGTTCGATCCCTGCATTGGCCGAGAAAGTTCATCCAGATTTTCCGGCGTGGTTCTCCCTTGTCAGTGATGCAAGACGGAGGGGCTGACAAGGAAAGCTGTCTAGTCGTTCGGATGGGACGAAAAACCGAGGTCCCGTGTACACATTGGCGTGCACGTTAAAGACCCCTTGGCAGTTGGAATTCGATATAAGAGTAGGCCGTAGTGCCGCTGTCCGGGCAAAATTTCCCTCATAGCACACTGTATGGCGTATGCCCGTCTTCATTAGCCCAGGTTAGGAGCAGAACAGTAGGACGTTAAACCCCATTTCATTTCATTTCATTTTCATTGCTTCATTGTATTGTCGTTGTAGGAGGAAGATGGTAACAAAGATAATCCAAGTTATCAACGGATATATCAAACCACGGGTAAAACATTTCAGGTAAACCTCATAGAAAACAAACTCTCTGAAGGCACTGATGCAATGGCTGAACAGGATGTGGTAATATGTGTCGTTGACGATGCCGCAAATTTTAACGATACTGAAAAACAAGGCTTGGCTTTCAAACATGGACTGGAGGGTTATGTTCTCTCCATACGGTCAGACATAAGTGACACCGACAGTGTTTATTTTAAGCTAAGTCAAGATGATGGAAGTTGTGAATTAGTTAGTGATTATAAAATTGTTTTGAATTATGGTAGCGGCAATATGATTATTTACCATATACCAAACATGATAATAGATGAACTGCAACCTGGTCCAACAGTTGTTCACATAGATACGGGTGCAACATATAAATGTCGCGCTGGATTGGTTCGAAGCCACGACGAGGAAAATGTAATAGTTCACACCAACATCCAAAAGTTACCTGATGCCACCATGTGTAAGATCATATTTGGTGATAGTTTAGAGGTACCTTGCTCCGAGCAAAGAAAATATCGAGACATGAAATATAGCAGTTTAATTGTGAAGAGTGCTGAAATACCAAATTCTTTCAACCTTCTGACTCTTGAGCAGTGGATGAAACAGCTTAACATACCACAGGTAATAATGATTACTTTATATTACTGCTTATTATTATCCCTGGACATTAGGCAGATTACTGAGGTTCATAAAATATTCGGATTGAGATATGAAGGTACTGATACTTTGCAGCTGTTTTTGCCTAATAATACTGATTATTGTCTCCATTTTATCAGATATCTATATTTTGTCTCAAACTATAATGATTTAAAAAATAAAAAATACTACTCCCTTTTTATTGCAATGTTACAGAATGTATAGGGGGCGGGGGCAAAGGTTAATGGGAATGGATAGTTAAGCTCTGGGCCCTGTTTCACAAAAACTTAAATCACCTTAAAATCGTCTTAAACTATAATTCCATCCTAACTTAAGATAGATGCGTTTCACAAAACGATTTTAAGCATTTTAGATAAAATCCACTAAAATAATAAGTTAAAATTGTATCTTAACTTGAAATAGTGGCGTTTCACAAAACTATTTTAGGGACAATTTTAACTAAAATCAATTTTAACTTAGGACAGCCATCACCCTCTCCTAACTTAAAATCACGACATTAACAAACATTGATTAGAGCTACGTTGTGGGATCTATTGCGACATATAGATATATTTGGAATAATGATAATATTGCCAATGACAGCGGTATTTGCTGTCAACAAATAGAGCCATACAAATAATGTTCGGACCATCATGTGACCAATTGCAGATCTACAAATTAGATTATTTATTTGGGACATGATATTGTTCATAGTTATGGCTTACTACACTGGAGTTCTATTGTGTATAATAAACGCTTCCCAAGCGAAACAAAACATAACAATGTCACGTGACAATATTACAAATGGCGGATACAAGCGTTCTTTGATTACATGCAGTTTGGTTTGATTATTAAATAATACGGTAATCTGTATTTATGGGAAAAGGAGAATGAATTTCCCCAAATCCAAAACTAGATGACTGGAATATTTATTGGATGGAAAGTGAATATTTTATAAACAAAAATATTCGGATTTGCAGTTTTCTAGCTTAGGTGGATTTGTGATTTGAATCTCGAACTCAAATGTTTTATACATTTTATTAAAATTGTAATAAATGTTTTACATGAATGAATGAAATCTACAATTTAAAAAAATACAATAACATTGTGATTTGACGCTCTACAAATCACTAAAAGTATAACAATTGCTTGCTGAAAAAGCGTTACTAATATGTTGTTTTTTCCAATGCAGCAAAACCTACTGGACTGTTGTACTTAACTTATTATTTTTTAAAAATATATTCAAAAAGAATGCTTCTTTTACAGATTTCAATATAACCACAAATGGTTGATTGTTTTAATGCTTAGATAAGTATTAATGGTTTGTATTTGAAAAACAAATTATATAAGCGAAAAATAGTAAGATACATTATGTACATCTTAAAACACGCCCTTCTCAGTTACTACTTCGGCGAATATCATTTGATAATTTAGATGATCAGAATTAAACACCGTTTTGCTATGTTATTATTTTTGTATGATTGGTGGGGGTATACTAAATTAGGGGATTGGATTGAAAGATTATAGCTACCATTATATGGAGACATAATGTGTGGTGCATTTACGGTCTTATAAAGCTCTATTCTTGCATAAAGAATTCTTGATTCGCACGGAATTGTTTTAGCCGTGATCATTTTAAATCATGCTTATGCCAAGATTTGGGTAAGTGTTAATTTAACTAGATATCAGAAAAGTACCATGTTTTCATAAATTTTCTGACGACTAACGTACTGTTTAGATAAATTGTACAATATTTATCAGTTCACTAGTTACAATAAAATCATGCATTATAGCTATTTTTATTTATTTATCCCTGGTGCTTCATATTCAATTTAGGGTGCATCAACATATTTAAAAATATGTTTTTAAGCTTTAGGTCATTTTATTATACCTTTCTACCATAAATAATAGCCCGAATTTAGGTATACCAAAAGTTAAAGAAATATCTTTCTACCATAAATAATAGCCCACCAGAAAACTTAGTGTCAGTACATTATTAAATTTTATATTCCATTAATCAATTCCATTCCGCCATTGGTTTGTCTTAAACTCGTCATTTGTATTCATGGGCATCAGGGTCGAGATGGCAACGTTATATGTTTTATTCCTCTAATTTACTATAAAACACCATTCGGTTCGCCTCACGGGTTAACGGCATATTAATAGCTTTATTCACTGAGATGGTTCCTTTACTTGTGGTTTATTTTTCGAATTGCTTTTTGTATTTATTTACAGAGGTTAAAAGTTTAAATGGAAATATTTAAGCACCTTCGTGTTAAACCGTTGAAAGATTTAAAGTTTGGATTAAGGTTAAGTGAGTGTAGGTCAAAGATGCGACTGGCAGAGTGTGTATTAGGGTGTTAAAAATTAAAAGTTATTCCCTACAAGGTGGTTCTACGGTTCTTACCATACAATTCAGCTGTGAAATAACACAATTTCTTTCATTATGTGTACAACAATAAAACTATTTCAATTTCAAGTTGTCTAAACCGGGGTGTTGTGGGGTATGCATCTAAGTGTTTTGACGACCTGAAAAATATACTTAATTTTATTTAAACATATTAGAATCTTAGGATGATTTAAACAAAGGCACAAGACCGGTTCCAGATTCAATAATACATATAGCAAGTATAACAACCCTTTAAACCTTGATACGTTCACTATTTCGGGCATTAAACTAATGGCTGATATTGTTTGTAGATAATACTAAGCCTAGGTTAACATCTTCAACACATATCAATTTAATTCAAGCCTACTGTCCTAAACGCAGATATAGCACAATTATTAGATAATACGAATTAATTAAGTTAAGCATTCCCCAATCATGGGTGAGAGAAAATCAAACCAACTTGAATATAACAACAATGTCTTCCACCAACACGAGCCACGTGTTAGATGATGAATGAATTTGTGAAACCGAATCAATTAAAATCTAAGTGTTGTTATGAAAAATGTCTCGGCTCTAAA
Source organism: Patella vulgata (assembly GCF_932274485.2). Lineage (NCBI taxonomy): Eukaryota > Metazoa > Mollusca > Gastropoda > Patellidae > Patella > Patella vulgata. The sequence goes on from NC_065879.2 coordinate 91,596,036, forward strand.
TTTGTAAAACTTATTTTTTTAAATTATTGGTAAAATAATGGTTTCTTGTGTAATTTTCCTATCATATGGAAAACCATTTTTTGTAATTTTAAAAACCCTAAATGTATTGACTTAGATTGTAAAATTTTACATAATATATTATGGTCAACGGAAAAGCTATTTAAGATAGGTAAAGTAAGTGACGAATATTGCCCGGTTTGTAAACCAATGCACGAGGATATTCAACATTTACTAGATGTCATTATTAAACAGTTTTTTAAACTTCTAATTAAGACTATAATGAAAATAAATATAAGTAGTAATGAATTAGGCACTGTAATTTTATTTGGTCTCCAGCGGTCAAGTAAAACTCCACCAATAGAGTTATGTAATATTATTATGTGTACAATACGATTAGCTATATATAATAGATAATATATCCTGCGTACACATCTACGAAAAGAATGAGAGTGCTTAAGATTTTATTTTAAAATTTATTTAGCCTCCCGGGTTAAATGATGAGATAAGCATGGATTTTTTAACTTTAAATAAAAGAAACAAAAAGTCTAATTTACTATAAAACACCATTCGGTTCGCGTCACGGGTTCACGGCATATTAGTAGCTTTTTTCACTGCGATGGTTCCTTTACTTATGGTATATTTTTCGAATTGCTTTTTGTATTAATTTACAACGGTTAAAAGTTTTAATTGGAAATATTCTAAATATTTTTCTTTATAACTGATTTGCTCAGTCATAACATGTCTTAGAGGCCTACACAACAATGCAATTTGTGGTTGTAATCATTTATTTAGCACCTTCTTGTTAAACCGTTGAAAGACTTAAAGTGTGGATTAAGGTTAATTGAGTGTAGGTCAAATATGCCCCTGGCGAAGTGTGTATTAGGGTGTTAAAGGAGCTAAGTCTCTCACTCGATATTTTCCATAATAATCGAAATTAAAAACACAAATTAGAATTCAATATTGGTCCATTTCAATTCAACATGATGTTGTTATATACATGTAGTCGTGAAAATGTGGGATCCTAATGCGATGCTAACAATTATCGTGGTATAACCCTGAATAGTCATTTAGGTAAAATGTTCACGTCTATTTTTAATAAGAGAGTGCAGAACTTTAACTCTGAACATATACTATTCAAATAAAGTAGGGGATATTTGATTTTTAAGTGTTATTAAAGTCACCTAATGAAACTGACGAAGAAACAAATGACAAAATGAAATGAAGTTCACATTCATCGATTTATTCCAAATGATCGTTAGACTAAGTAAGGCACAGACTGACCATTATAAGGGTAAAATGATACCCGGGGTCAAACAGCAAAGTTACCACAGCATCACAACCAAGTCAGTAACGGGTAAATCCTCCTCTGTTTGCCAAACAAGCATTGATCCGACGTGGCACACTCCTAATGAGACGTCTAAGGTCATTTTGGTCCAGATTGTCCCATTCCTGTTGCAACGCAGCAGCAAGTTCTTGGACATTGGCAGGACGTTGTTGACGTTGACGTAACCTCTGTCCAAGCATGTCCCAGACATGCTCGATGGGGGAGAGGTCGGGACTCAGTGCTGGCCAAGGTAATGTGGTGATGTTCTGTTGTTGGAGGTAACCTGTAACGATCCTGGCCCTGTGACATCTTGCGTTGTCATCCTGGAAGATGAAACGGCGGCCATGACGTCGTGCGAACGGCACAACATGGACTGCCAAGATGTTGTCCCGGTAGTACTGGCCTGTAACACGCCCTGCAACAACATGTAAAGCCGTTCTTCCAGCAACTGTGATGCCTCCTCCACCATAACAGAACCACCCCCAAATCGATCATGTCTGATGACGTTAACGTCTTGGAAGCGCTCGTTTCGACGACGCCACACCCTCCTACGTCTGTCCAAAAAATCAACAGTGAACCTTGACTCATCTGAAAACATCACATTGCTCCAGCGTCGATTATCCCAGTGTTGACGATCCCTACACCAACGACGTCTTGCCTGAATGTGATGATCTCTCAAACAAGGGATCACACGAGGACGTCGGGCGCGAAGGTGACCCCTATGCAGTCGATTCCGAATCGTCTGGCCACTCACTCTCACACCAGTGTCTGTTTGAAGACGAGCGCTGATCTGATTTGCTGTGATGACACGATTTCTCAAGGCCAATGTACGGATAAATCGATCCTGGGCTTGAGTTGTCGCCCTTGGTCGACCTGAGCGTGGTCTGTCCTGTACAGATTGTGTATCACGGTATCTGGACCATAGCCTGCTTATGACAGACTGAGAAACATTCATCGTCCGCGCCACAACCGCCTGTGTTGTGCCGATCTGTAGCATGCCAAGGGCACGTAACCTTTCATTTTGGGTAAGCCGACGCATATCAAAATTTGTTTTCTGGTCACTAAAACAATTTAACTGATGTTTCCACCCTGGAATTCAATGCCACAATGACTGTAACATTCAAAGTCAGAGTCGTGCAAATCTTGGGTTGGACCCCCATGATGATCCCAAGCACCACCTGCATTCCATGCGGTAGCTATTGGTGCGTTTGGGCGTCACATGTAACTGGAAATGTTTCTTCTGTTAGGTTCTATAGTGACTTTTTTCGTAGTCATTTGCATATTTTAGTATTATGCCCCCAAAATCAAATATCCCCTACTTTTTTTGAATAGTATACTATATTGTCAGATGCAATGTTCGGATTTAGAGAGGGTTTGGGTACTAGGGATGCAACTTTCACTTTACATAATCTAATACTTAAGACTTTGTCACAGAAAGAGCGGCTATATTGGTGATTCATCGACTCTTCCAAATTATTTGATAATGTCTCGCACACAAAAATATGACAGAAACTACTCAAACATGGCGTAACCGGGAAACTTCTCAAATTGTAAAAATCTATGTACTCCCAAATACAATCATGTGTCAAATTTAAAGGCGAATTTTCAGATTACTTTACATGTACCTCTGGCTTATTACAAGGCGAGTCTCTCTCACCATTTTTGTTTTCATTTGGAAACTAAACTGCTTAGCTGTAATAGTGAACCTATAAGTATTGGTAACATCAATTTGTGTCTACTAATGTATGCAGACGATACCGTATTACTTAGCTACTCACCTGATAATTTACAGAATATGTTGAATGGTATAGATGAATATTGTTCGGTCAATTGCCTCGATTTAAATGCAAATAAAACGAAAATCGTCGTTTTTAGAAACGGTGGTAAGATCATGTGTAATGCAATGTGGTATTATAGAAATATTTTAGTTGAAGTAGTCAGTAGCTTTAATTACCTTGGTATAGTTTTCAACTATAACGGTAAATTATCTGTTACCCGGAAAACTATAGCTCTACAGGGACAGAAATCTTGCTTTAGTTTAATGCAAACCATCAAAGACAACCATTTAATATACAAACCGGTTTAGCATTATTTGACACATACGTGGTCCCCGTTCTAAATTATGCAACAGAAGTCTTGGGATGTCATGCAGGAAGCCAATAATATAGAAAAGGTCCATAGGTCATTTTGTAAGAAAATGTTGGGTGTTAGAACATCAACAAGTAACGTATTAGTAGCCTTTGAACTTGGTAGACTTAGCTCCTTTAACACCCTAATACACACTCTGACCTACACTCACTTAACCTTAAACCAAACTTTTAATCTTTCAACGGTTTAACAAGAAGGTGCTAAATAAATGATTACAACCACAAATTGCATTGTTGTGTAGGCCTCTAAGACATGTTATGACTGAGCAAATCAGTTATAAAGAAAAATATTTAGAATATTTTCAATTAAACTTTTAAACGTTGTAAATTAATACAAAAAGCAATTCGAAAAATATACCATAAGTAAAGAAACCATCGCAGTGCAAAAAAATTATTAATATGCCGTTAACCCGTGACGCAAACCGAATGGTGTTTTATAGTAAATTAGACTTTATGTTTCTTTTATTTAAAGTTAAAAATCGATGCTTATCTCATCACTTAACCCGGGTGGCTTAATAAATTTTAAAATAAAATCTTTAGCTCCCTCATTCTTTTCATAGATGTGTACGCAGTATATATTATCTATTATGTATAGCTAATCGTATTGTACACATAATAATATACTATTCAAAAAAAGTAGGGGATATTTGATTTTTAAGTGTTATTAAAGTCACCTAATGAAACTGACGAAGAAACAAATGACAAAATAAAATGAAGTTCACATTCATCGATTTATTCCAAATGATCGTTAGACTAAGTAAGGCACAGACTGACCATTATAAGGGTAAAATGATACCCGGGGTCAAACAGCAAAGTTACCACAGCATCACAACCAAGTCAGTAACGGGTAAATCCTCCTCTGTTTGCCAAACAAGCATTGATCCGACGTGGCATACTCCTAATGAGACGTCTAAGGCCATTTTGGTCCAGATTGTCCCATTCCTGTTGCAACGCAGCAGCAAGTTCTTGGACATTGGCAGGACGTTGACGTAACCTCTGTCCAAGCATGTCCCAGACATGCTCGATGGGGGAGAGGTCGGGACTCAGTGCTGGCCAAGGTAATGTGGTGATGTTCTGTTGTTGGAGGTAACCTGTAACGATCCTGGCCCTGTGACATATTGCGTTGTCATCCTGGAAGATGAAACGGCGGCCATGACGTCGTGCGAACGGCACAACATGGACTGCCAAGATGTTGTCCCGGTAGTACTGGACTGTAACACGCCCTGCAACAACATGTAAAGCTGTTCTTCCAGCAACAGTGATGCCTCCCCACACCATAACAGAACCACCCCCAAATCGATCATGTCTGATGACGTTAACGTCTTGGAAGCGCTCGTTTCGACGACGCCACACCCTCCTACGTCTGTCCAAAAAATCAACAGTGAACCTTGACTCATCTGAAAACATCACATTGTTCCAGCGTCGATTATCCCAGTGTTGACGATCGCTACACCAACGACGTCTTGCCTGAATGTGATGATCTCTCAACAAGGGATCACGCGAGGACGTCGGGCGCGAAGGTGACCCCTATGCAGTCGATTCCGAATCGTCTGGCCACTCACTCTCACACCAGTGTATGTTTGAAGACGAGCGCTGATCTGATTTGCTGTGATGACACGATTTCTCAAGGCCAAGGTACGGATAAATCGATCCTGGGCTTGAGTTGTCGCCCTTGGTCGACCTGAGCGTGGTCTGTCCTGTACAGATTGTGTATCACGGTATCTGGACCATAGCCTGCTTATGACAGACTGAGAAACATTCATCGTCCGCGCCACAACCGCCTGTGTTGTGCCGATCTGTAGCATGCCAAGGGCACGTAACCTTTCATTTTGGGTAAGCCGACGCATATCAAAATTTGTTTTCTGGTCACTAAAACAATTAAACTGATGTTTCCACCCTGGAATTCAATGCCACAATGACTGTAACATTCAAAGTCAGAGTCGTGCAAATCTTGGGTTGGACCCCCATGATGATCCCAAGCACCACCTGCATTCCATGCGGTAGCTATTGGTGCGTTTGGGCGTCACATGTAACTGGAAATGTTTCTTCTGTTAGGTTCTATAGTGACTTTTTTCGTAGTCATTTGCATATTTTAGTATTATGCCCCCAAAATCAAATATCCCCTACTTTTTTTGAATAGTATATTACATAATTCTGTTAGTGGAGTTTTACTTGACCGCTGGAGACCAAATAAAATTACAGTGCCTAATTCATTACTACTTATATTTATTTTCATTATATTCTTAATTAGAAGTTTAAAAACTGTTTAATAATGACATCTAGTAAATGTTGAATATCTTCGTGCATTGATTTACAAACCGGGCAATATTCGTCACTTACTTTAACTATCTTAAATAGCTTTTCCGTTGACCATAATATATTATGTAAAATTTTATAATCTAAGTCAATACATTTAGGGTTTTTAAAAATACAAAAAATGGTTTTCCATATGATAGGAAAATTACACAAGAAACCATTCTTTTCCCAATAATTTAAACAAATAAGTTTTACAAATTTAGAGCTGAGACATTTTTGATAACAACACTTAGATGTTAATTGATTCGGGGTCACAAATTCATTCATCATCTATCACGTGGCTCGTCTTGGTGGAAGACATTGTTATATTCAAGTTGGTTTGATTTTCTCTCACCCATGATTGGGGATTGCTTGACTTAATTAATTCGTATTATCTAATAATTGTTTTTTTTTGTTTTGGTTTTTTTTCTACTGTAGAATGTATTCTTTGGTGATGAAATGAAAATATTACAAGTAGCTACTGTCTCTGACATATGAGTAAACCTTAATTAACCATATTACACATGTATATCTGCGTTTAGGCCAGTAGGCTTGAATTAAATTGATAATATGTTTTGAAGATGTTAACCTAGGCTTAGTGTTATCTACAATGTCAGCCATTAGTTTAATGCCCGAAATAGTGAACGTATCAATGTTTAAAGGTTTGGTATACTTGCTATATGTATTATTGAATCTGGAACCGGTCTTGTGCCTTTGTTTAAATCATCCTAAGATTCTAATAAGTTTTTATAACATTAAGTATATTTTTTTTCAGGTCGTCAAAACACTTAGATGCATACCTCACAACACCCTGGTTTAGACAACTTGAAATTGAAATAGTTTTATAGTTGTACACATAATGAAAGAAATTGTGTTATTTCACAGCTGAATTGCATGGTAAGAACCGTAGAACCACCTTGTAGGGAATAACTTTTAATCTTTAACGCCCTAATACACACTCTGTCAAACGGCATGTTTGACCTGCATTCACTTAACCTTAATCCAAACTTTAAATCTTTCAACGGTTTACAAGAAGGTGCTAAATATGTCCATTTAAACTTTTAACCTCTGTAAATAAATACAAAATACAAAAAAGCAATTCGAAAAATAAACCATAAGTAAAGGAACCATCTCAGTGAATAAAGCTATTAATATGCCGTTAACCCGTGTCGCTAACCGAATATTGTGTTTTATAGTAAATTAGACGAATAAAACATATAACGTTGCCATCTCGACCCTGATGCCCATGAACACAAATGACGAGTTTAAGACAAACCATGGCGGAATGGAATTGATTAATGGAATATAAAATTTATTATGTATTGTCAATACTTTTCTGGTTAGATTTTAGCCTAAACACGACATGTGTGTTGGTGACAATTTTGGCAGTCATATCTGAATGACCCAAAAACTGTTTATATTTCTTTAACTTTTGGTATACCTAAATTCGGGCTATTATTTATGGTAGAAAGGTATAATAAAATGACCTAAAGCTTTAAAACATATTTTTAAATATGTTGATGCACCCTAAATTGAATTTGAAGCACCAGGGATAAATAAATAAAAATAGCTATAATGCATGATTTTATTGTAACTAGTGAACTGATAAATATTGTACAATTTATCTAAACAGTACGTTTATGAAAACGTGGTACTTTTCTGATATTTAGTTAAATTAACACTTACCCAGATCTTGGCATAAGCATGACTTAAAATGATCACGGCTAAAACAATTCCGTGCGAATCAAGAATTCTTTATGTAAGAATAGAGCTTTATAAAACCGTAAATGCACCACACATTATGTCTTTATAAGATGGTAGCTATAATCTTTCAATCCAATCCCCTAATTAAGTATACCCCCACCCAATCATAAAAAAATAATAACATAGCAAAACGGTGTTTAATTCTGATCATCTAAATTATCAAATGATATTCGCCGAAGTAGAAACTGAGAAGGGCGTGTTTTAAGATATACATAATGTATCTTACTATTTTTCGCTTATATAATTTGATTTTCAAATACAAGCCATTAATACTTATCTTAGCATTAAAACAATCAACCATTTGTGGTTATATTGAAATCTGTAAAAGACGCATTCTTTTTGAATATATTTTTAAAAAATAATAAGTTAAGTACAACAGTCCAGTAGGTTTTGCTGCATTGGAAAAAACATATTAGTAACGCTTTTTCAACAAGCAATTGTTATACTTTTAGTGATTTGTAGAGAGTGTAATCAAAATGTTATTGTACTGTTTTAAATTGTAGCTTTTATTCATTCATGTAAAACAGTTATTACAATTTTATAATAAAATGTATAAAACACTGAGTTCGAGATTCAAATCACAAATCCATCCAAGCTAGAAAACTGCAAATCCGAATATTTTTGTTTATAAAATATTCACTTTCCATTCAATAAATATTCCAGTCATCTAGTTTTGGATTTGGGGAAATTCATTCTCCTTTTCCCATAAATACAGATTGCCGTGTTATTTAATAATCAAACCAAACAGCATGTAATCAAAGAACGCTTGTATCCGCCATATGTAATATTGTCACGTGACATTGTTATGTTTTGTTTCGCTTGGGAAGCGTTTATTATACATAATAGAACTCCAGTGTAGTAAGCCATAACTATGAACAATATCATGTCCCAAATAAATAATCTAATTTGTAGATCTGCAATTGGTCACATTATGGTCCGAACATTATTTGTATGGCTCTATTTGTTGACAGCAAATACCGCTAATAATTATCTTGGATAAAATACCTCGTTTAGTAAACGAGGCAATTTTACCCAGCCTCGTTCTGAACAAAATACCTCGTTCCAAAAACAGGGCAATTTAAAAAAAAAACACGTTTTGGGACTCCAGAGAAACGAGGTATTTTTTTTACCTCGTTACAACGAAGCAAAATCGGAGCAAAAATTTTGACACGTTTTTGCCTCGTTTGGAAAGAAACGCCGAACGATCCATTCTGAGGTTTATAGTGCTAGTAACCTAAATTTCGTTTAGTCTTAGCAAATTGTTGGTGCATCTCACAGCCAGTTCAATGAAGAAATTTGTCAGGTTACTGACGCGTTATCCTTTTATTATTTTTTAAAGTTTAAGGTTATCTAGACGACCATAGTTATTAATATTCCGATAAATGTTGGATTAACCTATAAATGATGGAAACAACGATCAAATTGATTCGTTTATCACCCAATAATACATTCTACAGTAGATATCGCTTTTGTGGTAAATTTCATAATCTACTAAGGAGATATCGCTTTACATGAATTTGATTGGTCAGTTAGAAAGGAACTACGTTTTGTATTTTCAATGAACAGTTCATTTTGTTATTAAAAGTAACTCTTTTTTTTTTATTAAAAATGAATTATTTTAATTAATTGACCTTGATGGGAACACTGGGTCAATATGAATGAGTTTGCAATGGTTGAATTGCTGTCAAAAAATGAAGTATCACTACGCCGTAATGTAATCAGGTCCAGTAAAAGTGAAGTCTATGGCAAAGAATTATATTTATTGATGTGTGCATGTACGAAAGGATTGGGCGATAAATAAAATCTCCTATTCGTCCTTTTTGGTATCAAAAAATATCAACACTCGTCGATAAAGTAAAAAGAAACTCGGTAGAGCCTCGTTTTTTTTACTTTATCGACTTGTGTTGAAAATTTTTGATATCAAAAAAGACTAGTAGGAGATTCTCTATTTAGTATCAGTATGGTAATAGATATCGGTATGCTCAGGAACAGGCCCATTGGCTCCATCGAAACTTTTTCAAGCCCGAGGAAATTTTATTGGACATCTTTGTACTGCTAAAGGGTGTCGTATTAGTTCGCGTGGACGCCTGTACACGTAACGTTTTAGTGAGAACAAAAGACCTTGATTACCTCGCTAGGGCCATTATGTGCGACACAACACGCTGTTAAAAATACGTCCCATCCTGCTAAGTTGTTTGAGCGCCGTCATTGCACTCTAAATATAGGTCAACGCACAAGTTTAAGAACGTCGGCGATACCTAGACGAAACGATTTAAAATTTGAATCTAAGAATTTTCAGTCATTTATTACTTTGCCCACCCCGGATAGATTTTAATGTTTTCAAAGATCTCACAGCTATTTCAATTTGACTGGTTACTGACACATTATCCCTTTGCTTTACTTTTTTAAGCTTTGCGATGATCACGACAACCACAGTTATCAATATTCTGATAAATTTTCCGGTGAAAAATTTTGGATTAACCTTGTAAACAATGGGAACAGGGATGACATAGATTTGTTTAGTAATAATATGGTATTAGATATCAAGATGAATGCCAGGAATTTTGAGATCAACGACAGAGAAAGTTTGGCTTTCAAAAGTGGATCGCATGCCTATGTTTCCGCAAAGGCGAAAATATATGGCATAGACAACATGTGCTTTAAGTTATGTAACGAAGACGGAAGTGACGAATTGATTACTGATCACAAAGTTGTTTTGAATTATGGTTGGCGAACTATGATTATTTACCATATCCCAAACATGATAATAGACAATCTACAAACTGGTCCAACAATTGTTCACATAGACACAGGTAAAATATATAAATACCGCGCTGGGGTTGTTCAAGGTCAAGACGATGAACATATAATAGTCCACACCAGCATCCAAGATTTATCTGATGCGAGCATGTGTAAAATCATATTTGACGATAACTCAATAGTGCCATGTTGTGGAGTAATAAAACATCAACAGTGTAGCAGTTTGCTGATGAAGATGGTTGAGATACCAGCCTCAATAAATCTATTGACGGTTGACCAGTGGATGAACCAGTTTAACATAACACAGGTAAGGTGTAGTGATTATTAGTATTAGTTGAGTAACTAGAATATTGAATTGTACTGACGTTTAAATTGGTTTGATATTTTAAAAACACTTGCTTAGGACTCAGTTGTGGTGTATCATTTTGTAATATGGATATTACGGTGAATGATACACCTGCTTTAGTTTTCCCATGTCCCAAATGCTAATCCCGTGCATGGATTTTAAATCTTGTATAAATAAATAAATTTATTTATGAGTGTTGGCGACGGCCTTGTGGTCTTGCAGGTGCAAATAAAATTCACCACATTAAGACTCTCTTGGCCTTAAAGGATTGATTTTAATTTTATTTACTGTGATATTTATATTTATGCATGCTGTTTTTTCGGTTTATTCCGTAAAATGCGATTCCATTCATTCATTTATTCATTGTATTGTCGTTGTAGGAGGAAGATGGTAACAAAGATATTCCAAGTTATCAACGTATTAATCAAACCATGGGTGAAACATTTCAGGTAAACCTTATGGAAAACAAGCTCTCTGGAGACTCTGATGCAATGGCTGAAAAGGATGTGGTAATATGTATCGTTGACGATGCCGCAAATTTTAACGATACTGAAAAACAAGGATTGGCTTTCAAACATGGACTGGAGGGTTATGTTCTCTCCATACGGTCAGACATAAGTGACACCAACAGTGTTAATTTTAAGTTAAGTCAAGATAATGGAAGTTGTGAATTAGTTAGTGATTATAAAATTGTTTTGAATTATGGTAGCGGCAATATGATTATTTACCATATACCAAACATGATAATAGATAATCTGCAACCTGGTCCAACAGTTGTTCACATAGATACAGGTGCAACATATAAATGTCGCGCTGGAGTGGTTCGACGCCATGACGAAGAAGATGTAATAGTTCACACCAACATCCAAAAGTTACCTGACGTCACCATGTGTAAGATAATATTTGGTGATAAGTCAGATGTACCTTGCTCTGAGATAAGAAAATATCAAGACATGGAATATAGCAGTTTATTTGTGAAGACTGTTGACATACCAAATTCTGTCAACCTATTGACACTTGAGCAGTGGATGAAACAGCTTAACATACCACAGGTAATAATGATTACTTTATATTTCTGCTTATTATTATCCCTGGACATTAGGCAGATTACTTAAAAACATATTTTGAGGTTCATAAAATATTCGGATTGAGATATGAAGGTGCTGATACTTTGCAGCTGTTTTTTTCTCCATAATACTGATTATTGTCTCCATTTTATCAGATATCTATATTTTTTCTCAAACTATAATAATTTAAAAATATATATATATTACTCCCTTTTTATTGCAAGGGTGGGGGTGGGTGGATTGCCGAATGGTTAGCACGCGCGCGCTGTATCATACGGTCTGTCATTTAGTCATCTGGCGGGGTTTCGATTCCCCGGTTGTACGTGACAAGGAGTAGGGTTGCCTGTCCAACCTCGTGGGTTTTCTCCGGATCCCCTGGTTTCCCCCCACTGCTAAAGACCCCTACTCGCAAGCGAATTATTGAAATAAAATTAAACCATATGTTAGTCCCGAAATGACCTAGTTTGTGTCGAGTGGACGTTAAACCACATTTCTCTCTCTCTTGTGCATACTTTATCACTTCCCTGTAAATTTTACTGGGCAACCTTTTACTGCTAAAATTTGAATCTAAGAATTTTCAGTCATTTATTGCTTTGCCTATCCCGGATAGATTTTAATGTTTTCAAAGATCCCATTTTCCTGGTTACCTAAATTTCGTTAAGTCTTCGCAAATGTTTGGTGCATCTCAAAGCTATTTCAATTTGACTGGTTACTGACACATTATCCCTTTGTTTTATTTTTTTTAAGCTTTGCGATGATCAAGACAACCACAGTTATCAATATTCTGATAAATTTTCCGGTGAACAATTTTGGATTAACCTTATAAGGAATGGGAACAACGATGACATAGATTCGTTTAGTAACAATATGTTAATAGATATCAAGATGAATGCCAGGAATTTTGAAATCAACGACGGAGAATGTTGGGCTTTCAAAAGTGGATCGCATGCCTATGTTTCCGCAAAGGCGAAAATATATGACATAGACAACATGTGCTTTAAGTTATGTAACGATGACGGAAGTGACGAATTGATTACTGATCATAACATTGTTTTGAATTGTGGTTCGCTAAATATGATTTTTTACCATATCCCAAACATGGTAATAGACAATCTTCAAACTGGTCCAACAATTGTTCACATAGACACAGGTAAAGTATATAAATACCGCGCTGGGGTTGTTCAAAGTCAAGACGATAAACATATAATAGTCCAGACCAGCATCCAACATTTACCTGATGCGAGCAAGTGTAAACTCATATTTGACGATAACTCAATAGTTTCATGTTGTGGAATAACGAATCATCAACAGAGTAACAGTTTACTGATTAAGATGGTTGAGATACCATGCTCTATTAACGTGGTTACAGTTGACCAATGGATGAAACAGTTGAACAAACCACAGGTATTAATGCATATTTATATTATTTTTTTTTAAATAAAAAGGAATTATAACTACATGTTTATTGACTGGTGTAAAATATGTATGCTAATAAAGTAACCCCTTTGTTGTCACTTTATATGCTGCAATTATTCAGTTTGTATTTGTTATCTGTCCAGTGATTTCCAGCCATATCATCCATAATTATGTATTTTTGTTTAAAAGTTTACATACGTCAGTCTGTCTTTCACATCGTTTGTTCGTACACCAGAGATCACAATAATCCATATACATGTATTGAAATTGATATGGGTTGTATGTTACTGAAACGAAATGAATGAGGTAATGAAAATGGGTCATCTTTGTTACTAAATCTTTTTTTTAACTTTATAGGCTGCAATTATTAACCTATCTGTATATTGATTGTGTGACCTATTTGTGTGGAAAAGCCTATTGGGTTTCAATTATAACTTACAGCGTTATTGCCCTGTGGTCATAAATTTCAAATTCATTAGCCCAGGCCCTGCAGACAAGTAGGACGTTAAACCCCATTCCATTTTTCATCTATCTTATTCGCACTACATTCAATTATCACTTGATCTTTCTTCAATTTATATTGTATCATGTTACAAGGAAAGCCTCTTGATGTTCAATGATTTATGACCATAATTTCCTGAGCCCCCCACTCCCTTTGTTAAAGAGTCTATGTCCGTCGGTCAGTCCTTCTTGTTGTTAGTCTTGTACATTCTGGCATTACCTTCAGTAGTATACAAGGATAATTTAGCTCTTTTGGACGTATGTTTCGTTGCCTGTTGACCTATCGTTAGGACAGATAAACATGTTGTTTTTGGTTATCCGATTTATTTAGGTTCCTGTACATGTGGATGGTCAAGAACAATCAGCAGTCGTTCATGATACTACAAGGTAAGTGAAGATTGGTTTGACGTTGTTGTGAAAAGAATTTCATCACATTCTGTTAGCATATGTGTCGGAATACAAATTTGTTTAAATAAGGATGTCGAGACAAGTAATACAATTCACCTGGGAACTATTTTATTTCGATTATAAATAAACCAATTAATGGTTATGTTCTTTGGTTATTCTAGTTATATTTATAGTTGTTTTGCTGAATTTAGTTAAACAGGATATTAACAAAAAATGGCAATTGGTTATACTTGTTTCCTTATAAGTTTAAGATCACGGCATTCTTTAAAAGAACACATCTTTTGTGGATTGGATAAATATATGTATCTTGGAACATATATAATGGGCCCCCCCCCCGTATGTCAGTGATGCAGGACGGAGGGCCTGAGAAGGACAGCTGTCTAGTCCTTCGTATGAGACAAAAAAACCAAGGTCCCGTGTATACACAGTGGAATGCACGTAAAAGATCCCTGGGCAGTTGGAATTCGATATAAGAGTAGGCGATAGTGCCGCTGCCCGAGCAAAATTTCCCTCATAGCACACTGTATGGCGCATGCCCGTCAATATTAGCCCAGCATAGGAGCAGAAGAGTAGGACGTTAAACCCCATTCCATTTCATTTTATATAATGGGATATCTTTACGGGCCGAGACTACTACCAATCTATATTTTGATAGCTCGAATATCTTTATGCGACATTCCAATATGTATTTTTAAATATTTTCTTGTGTGTGTCGATTTCTGGTCAGACCTTCCAATGATTTACAAATATTCTATTATATAATGAAAGAATGACCTAATGATAACGCTGGTTGTGGTGTTCGCGTATTTTATATAAAAGCACCTAAACAGACATAAATGATACATTTAATAAAGCTGGTCTTGTTTCTTTATTATTTATATAACAGCACAGAAACAATTATTATCTAATAGGGGTTTATTATTCTAAGAAATATTATTAAAGCTGGACATAGTTATATGAACTCAGTTTGGAAATGGACGTTGATACCTATGTACCATGTGGACTTTTATACCAATGTGCAATGGAACTTACCATGTGTTAATTGTTACACTGAAAAAAAAAGTTAGGTGTCTCTATTTAACAACACAAACTTGTGTTAAAACAACACAAAACTTGTGTTAAATGTTGAAACAACAAAAAACTTGTGTTAAAATGTATCAAACAACACAAAACTTGTGTTGAAACTTGTGTGAAATCTACACAATACTTGTGTTGAAACTTGTGTTGAAATTTCTGAAACTTGTGTTGAAATTTCTGAAACTTGTGTTGAAATTTCTGAAACTTGTGTTAAAATTTTTGAAACTTGTGTTGAAATTTCTGAAACTTGTGTGGTTTCATACAAACCTGTGTATAACCATCATCAAAAACTTGTGTTGTATTTCTATGCAGGACCCCTCTCTTTGCTCTGTTAGACCTGTAAAGTTTGATAAAAGAAGGAAACAAAAAAAAATTTTGTAAGATTATTATTTATTCATAAAATCATAGGAAAAAGTAAATTAATACATCAAAACTAAATAGATATTTGAAATGTTAACAGAAAAACAGAGACTTCAATTCTAATACAAATTATATTGTGTTATATATAATGACCCCCCCCCCCACTTTACCCATCACAAAATAAAAAATAGCTATTTAAATTGTTTTTTGCCCCACACACTTTACCCATCACAAAATATAAAATAGCTATTTAAATTGTTCTTTACCCCAAAACAAGAACTGAGAATATAAAGATATGTACACAGTATCCCTACCCCATACCCCAAAATATATAATTCAAATATATCTAAATTTAATAACATCCAAACTAAGCACTAATAAGATTAATTATGCACTAAATTGAAACAATTTCAAAAACTGAAAAATGCTACAAAATCACACTACAAGTGATTTGTGAGGCATCTAGAAATAACGAGCATACACAGAAAACTAACAAAAGAAAATTGCTCTATTTTGCAGGAGTAATAAAATGATGTAGATCCTTTTCCTCATTAAAAAAAACCCAAACAAAATGAATATTTTATAAATAAAAGAAGCAAAGCATCAAGATTACAGGATTGAAATAAAAAAATATCATATGTACAAAAGATTTATATACAATCACAAGTCATAAGCCACAGTGGTTCAGTGAGCATAAGGCTGTTGGCCGAGAAATTTCAACTGGATTTTCCGGCATAGTTCCCACTTTTCAGTGTTGGATATGGCAAGGGATAATTGGGTACAAGACCAGAATCAAAAGAGAGAAAGACAGAGAGAAATGGGGTTTAACGTCTACTCGACACAAACTAGGTCATTTTGGGACTAACATATGGTTTAATTTTATTTCAATACTTCGCTAGCGCGTTGGGGTCTTTAGCAGTGGGATGAAACCGGAGGTCCCGGAGTAAACCCACAAGATTGGACAGGCGACCCTACTCCTTGTCTACAACCGGGGATTCGAAACCATGCCAGTTGACTCAATGACAGGAGGCCGTATGATACAGCATGCACGTGCTAACCATTCGGCCATCCACCCCCACCCCCCAGAATCGAAACCAACCCAACTGCGTACACTTTGAAGAACCCTTGAAAATTGAATTATTTGAATCAATGACAGACCTTCTGATCAAATGTGTGCGTGTTAACCATTCGGCCCCCCTGGGTACCCTTTAAAGAACCCTTGACAGTTGAAATATTTGATATAAGGGTAGGGTAGAATCACTCTAAGAACACAGAAAAGCAGGATATTAAAACGTATTTCATTTCATAAGCAAGGGAAAGTCACCTTAATGTAGGTCAAGGTTTTTTGTAATTCTGGGTGTATTTGATCTACATTTGGTTTCTAGTAATGCCTATTAAATACTTTATGATTTCCGACCAAATTCTAAGTGATTTATATGTCAGTTTACTTGCTATATTATACATACATATTTGAAGAGAATTAAAATCTAATTGTGTTTTGGAAGAAAATTTAACATTAATAACAAAAAATAAATATTTAAAAATTGGGTCAAATGCATTCTTTCCCAGAAGTATAAAATAAATTGATGCTTGGGTTCTCTTGTTGTTATCATACATCAAATACTCTTTCAAGGGTGTTCCAGCCTAAAAAATAAAAAGTAGGCAATAAGAATACAATGTTTAAATAAACAATTTATTTTGCCACATCGAGACTGAGTCTCTATTTGGTTTCAACTTTGCGTAACGCTTATTGTGTCTTGTCCACTTAAAGACCCAGGCAGATTATTATGCTCAAATCAAATGGGTTAAAAGTCAGAAAAATGAAATGAAATGGGGTTTAACGTCCTACTGTTCTGCTCCTATACTGGGCTAATAATGACGGGTATATGCCACACAATGTGCTATGAGGGAATTTTTGCCCGGGCAGCGGCACTATCATCTATTCTTATATCGAATTCCAACTGCCAGGGGGTCTTTTACGTGCATTCCAATATTCGTCTCATCGGAAGGACTAGACAGCTGTCTTTGTCAGGCCAAGTCAGAAAAAAGTCTTGAGATTTGGGACTGAAGTCTCATAATAGGTCAACTATTCACCCGGTTCATACATGTATTGTCTGCAAATCCAGATTCCCTACTACATCATTGGCAGCACCTATTTACTTGGCAATGTCTAATTATTTTTGGACCCATTCTTATTTGATTTCCATTGACAACAAATTGGATATTACCCTTTAAAATCTATTGAAATCTATTTGAAAAGTAAAATATTGTCCATCATTATTTTACTGCTATTTACTGTAAAAATACACATAGGCCCTATCATAACTTGAAGGAAATCAATGGATGTGATTGGCAAAAATCAAGCATGCCAAGTACTTGAAATAGCTGAGTCCTAGGCATTGCCCCAAGAAGAATAACTAGATTACCAAGCAAGTGTATAAAACTACTTCCTGATTAAAAATACAAATATGTATGTTACTTACATTTTGCCTGATTATCAAGCTCTGTGAGAAAAGTTTCCACAATATGAATAGCCATTTCCAACTGTTTTTATCTTTCTGATGTAGTTAACTGGAAAAAAACATACTATGTATTAGATGACTTAATTGACTCAACAGTTAAAAGATGAAAGTTTTAATTTACAGTCTATATTTTACACAAATTTCTGGAGAGAATTAAAATATAATTGTGTTTGAGAGGGATATTTAACATTAAAAACAAAAATAAAATGCAACTGATAACTTATTAGCTTTTACAATCACTATATTCTTTTTCAAAATTATAAGGAGATCACATGGCTAAGAGGGTACGACGCTGGCTCACTAGCCTGGAGGTCGGGTGTTCGATCCCTGAATTGGCTGAGAAAGTTCATCCAGATTTTCCGACGTGTCTTCCCCTTGTCAGTGATACAGGATGGATGGGATAAAAAAACGAGGTCCTGTGTACACATTGGCGTGCATGTAAAAGATCCCTTGGCAGTTGGAATTCGATATAAGAGTAGGCTGTAGCGCCACTGCCCGGGCAAAATTTCCCTCATAGCACACTGTATGGTGTATGCCCGTCTTCATTAGCCCAGTTTATGAGCCATTATAGATTAGCCAGAATCCTAATTAAAATAAACTCTGTAATTATATTAGAGAGACATTGTTTCATAAATTATTATCTATTGTAAAGTTATTCCAGTAGGGTATTAGGGATTATATTGTAACTAAAAACAAAGCTAAGGTATAAAAGTCCTAAAAATTGTATATATTAGAAAAAGGCGAGTTAACCACAGGCAGGCGGCAGGACATACTGAAGGGCAGGTCTCTGATATAGTGACTAGTTATTTCTTAGATGCTGTTCCTTATTAAGTTACCTATCCTGTGGGTCAGTATTATATGTATATATTATCTTTGTTAGATATTGTTACAGAATATAAGATTATACTAAGAGAAGTGAGTTATTGAATTATTGTATGTTCAATCGTACACCTCCAACTAGATTGAACATACAACCCATCGTCGAAGGTTGGACTATAAGTAGGTCCATAAACCCTGGATAGTATGATAGTATGTGGTTGAGTTGGCAATAAATATACTTTCTACGGTTCACAATTTTTAAATAAATAACTTATTTTTCCACACGTTGAGTCTGTATTTTGTTTCAACTTTGCATAATACTTATTGTGTCTTTTCAAGTTACAGACCCAGGTAGATTATTATGCCTCAATGGGTCAGAAGCCAGAACAAAAGTCTTGAAAAAAAGACAAAATGAAAAAATAATCATTAAATTTACCAATTATCTCCACTAAGGCAGTGGTGAATACAGTATTGCAAACAGTATTACAATATGATATTAATTATATTTTACAAATTCATGCATTTGAACGCTTTATAATAATGATTATGAAAGGGTGTAACATTGCATCCATCTTATAGTTTTGAAGTCATATAGGTCTTTAGCAGTGGGAGGAAACCGGAGGACCTGGAGAAAACCCACGAGGTTGAACAGGCAACCCTACTCCTTGGCACGTACAACCGAGGATGACAGGCCGTATGATACAGCACGCACATGCTAACCATTCGGCCATCCACCCCCCCCCACCAAGTGTATAGAACCAGTTCCTGATTCAAAAAGCAAATATGCATGGTACTTACATAGCCTTTGTCTGATAAGCAACCTCTGTAAGAAAACACTTCCACAATATCAATAGCCCTTTCCAGCTGTCTTGATCTTCCGAGGTGGCTAACTGAAAAAAATATGCAATGTATTACATTAGTTGGCTTAAATTGACTAGACAGTTTTGATTAAGTCAAAAAATGTTAATTTAACTACATTTGTTTTGTTTCATGTGTTGGTTTGCTTTGCCACAGATGAGACAGTCATATCTAACTAAGATTCTGTCTGTGCTCATACATGTACGTGTACAGTTTTACTATACTAAACTGAATTTTAGATTTCAAAATAGCATAACAGCAATCTTTTCTATAAGAATTGAATAGTTACCCACCAAGAAAAAGCTGCTCTATCATCATTTTTTCCAGCCATTTCTTCTTCCATTTTTTTACTTTTATAATTTCTTTTGTTACATGATCTTTTCCTGGGTGATTTGCATATACATCCAATATTGAAACTGAAAAAAAAATAAATACATGATATGTAATTTACCATTAAAGCTACCATACCATATATACAAACTGTGTGATTTGAAATTGAAACTAATGTATCTATATGTATCAAAAATTTTAATCCCAAGGAACTACCTAAGCCGTAAAAATCTATTTTTATAATCCTTGTTTGTCACATGGTTTCAATGTCGCAGTAATTAGAAGACGACCATGGTGACTGAGTGAGTTAGGTGCTGGAATACTAGCATGGAGGCCACAGGTTACCTCTTGGGGTTGACCGAGAAAGCTAATCTTGATTTTTCAGAGTGGTTTCCCCTGAGATCCAATGTACACATTGGCGTACACATAAGAGTTCTCTTGGCAGTTTGAATTCGCTATGAGAGTAGGCCATAGTGTCGCTGCCTGGACAAACATTTTCTCTTAGCACACTGCATTAGACCAGTCGGAGCTGAACAGTAGGACGTTGTCTTTAAACCCCATTTCATTTCAGGTAATCTAGTATTTTCCTAGTAAGATTGAAGTCTCTCTACTTTCTTTATATGTAAATATCATATTTGAAATAAGCCATACTTTTATTCAATATGGGGTGGGGCTGGGGGGAATGGTCTAGTAGTTAATGCATTCACATGAAATCACAGGGTCTGTCATTGTGTTAAGTGGCATGGTTTCGATTTCAAGGAGTAGAGTCGCCTGTCCAATCTCTTGAGTTTTTCTCTGGGCCATTCGGTTTCCTCCGTTTGCTAAATACCCATACCAGCAAACGAATTATTCATATCAAATTTAACCTTACCTGTCCTTTTTCCCGAAACGACCTAGCGTCTGTAGGCTAAGTAGAATGGAACAGTGTGCAGGGAAAGGGTGGAAAAGGAAGAAAGCTAATCGTCGTCGTAGTTGATTACCGGTATGCATATAGGCATAGCTTGGACTACTTGATTCTTCAAATACAAGTACACGTAAGGCCTTGTTTATGTCATTTTTCTCTCTCTGTTGCATGTAAGTGTCATATAAATACTTTACTTGGGATTGTATGTTCACATACACTAAGGCCGTGTTGAATTGATTCCTTGTTTCTCCTCGCCCGCGCGCTTAGGTCGAGGACCCCGAAAATCGTGCGCTTACGTTTTTAACACAAAAAAAAAATATTCAAAAAATTACGTTAATAACATCTAAATAAAATTCTACCAAACATCAGAAGTCAATTCTCGTTGTTTATTCCTCGTTACGAACTAAACCTGCGGACAAGACAGAAAATAGGCATTGCACCGAATAAACAAATATCAAATCAAGTGAATGGATCCGGTTGATAATACACATGTAGGGGCCCGCATACTATGGAATAAGTTACACTGTATATGATTGGATGAATTCCTCAAAATGGCGCGTGTAGCAGTCATTTCGGCTAATGAGAAAGCATATTATAAACTGTAAGACAATCGCTAATATTCAACCGCGAACCTGAATAATCAATTTTTCATTGGCTAAAATTATAACACATGTCATTATTATTCAAGTATTACCCAATCATATCTTGTGTAATAAATAACGCACGCCTTACAAAATGGTGAGCTATGCCGGGACATAGGTAAATTCGCGTACCGGTCGGCCTAATTTATTGATGTTCAAGGAAATAATAGTGGCCCCGTTCGCTCGTTCGTTCGTTTCTGGAGTTTAACGAACGAACGAACAAACGGGACCACTATTAGTTCCTTGAACATCAATAAATAAATTAGGCCGACCGGTACGCGAATTTACTTATCTCGACTCGACTTTGGTGGTTATTTCCAGCACTTTCACGTTCGATGATATTATCGAAACCATCTATAACTCAACAAGCGAATCAAATATCGTCTAACTGGAATGTTTCCATTGTATTTTAACACAAGAATACGGAAAATTTATATCAAAATATGGTTATTTCATTTTTTAAAAAGTTAAACAAAGAAGCCACTTGTTACCAAATTTTAGTTTGTTATTAAATTTATTTAATTAAATATTATCTGTGTTTTTATTCCTACCAATAATATAACTAGATTATTTATAATATTATTAAAAAATGGTACACAACCCTCAGACTATATAGGTATTATGCCAGACCACTTTGTGTTTTGAAACCCACTTTGTGTTGTGTTTACCGCACTACCGCACATGATTGCCTGAGTGGTGGCAGGAGAAACAAGGAATCAATTCAACACGGCCTAATCATTGTAGGACATTGGTAAAAAAAAAATAGAAAATACAAAAATTAAATGAAATTGTTACCAGTTTTTCTTCAAATTCCAATTCAATGCCAAAATGGAGTCCTTGAACGGTAAATTCTCAATACGGTAATTGCTGTAACTGTAAGGTGGAATGAGTCATATCATCACTGACTGGAAAAAATAATGAAACTATAGAGAAACTTCCACAGACTGATTCTAGTTCCATTATTTATTATTTATTAACTGTGACTGAATCAGGAAAATAGGGGCCTAATAATATTCCACAGAGTGACAGAGTCAGAGGTTGAACGGAGGGTTTGGGGAAAATATCTGCTTATTTGATTTAAGGTTGTTTTTTTAAACATAAATTAGATTACAATTCAACTAACACAAAAGTGTAAAAAGATTTTTTCTAGTCTGTGCCCGCGTTTATGTCTACTCTTGGCAAAATCTTTATAATATAAAAAATCATGAAACAAGAATCAAAATGGCCGCCAATCCAATCCAACCTCCCAAGATATAATTTCAAAACAGATTCTTACCTGCTGGTTCAAGTCGAGCCGTTTCTGGTTTAATCATAATGTGATTCTGTAATGTACGTATTTGAACAACATCGTAGCGCCGAACAACTAATGTTAATTAAGCACGATTTCAGAAAAATTGAACAGATTTGATAATAACATGCCGAAATTTTTTCCCTGTCCCAGCCCGCCATTTTAAACATGAACTTCCGGGTTAAATTGTTGGAGTTTTTTTTAAGGAAACGAAATACTAATATTATACACAAAAACAATATCGATGCTAAATTACATACATAGAGGATATTTGTCGTTTTAGAGTGAATAACATATTTTATTTCATCGAGAAGCAAGAAAACTTATATTTTCACGAATGCGTAATGTTCTATTTATTTTATGATTTTACAATCATTTTAGGTAAAAACAACTAGCCAGTGGAATAACACTTTTATTTCACTGATAAAACGCGGTATTCCACTACTGATCATAAAATAAATGGTATTATTTTTTTTTATATAAATATTCACAAACCTGCGGTCTTTTATTCTCTGTGACCATTAGCTTACATTTGTCAAACATATCACTGCTCAAGAATCATTTCAGCACGCTGTTAAATGGTAAATGAATTGTGTGAAATCAATTCATTTAATGTCCGGTTGCACAGAGATGATATCGCAGACAAACTGTAGCCTATAGTACGTTGATTTTATCAACCAATCACATTAAATAATAGTTTTACTTATTTTCTTGTCAATGCATTTGGAGTCAATTGTTAAAATCACACCGGGCATGAGCGCTCAATAGGCCTTTGATCTACCAGTTTATTGGGCCCATAAAAAATCAACAACTTTATTTTAACTACAGACATCTTAACACCAATTAGCAATCAAGTCTGGCTGGCCATCATGTCTGAGTAAAAAATACTTTTCTTATACTTGTGGACGCCCGGATTAAGACTTTGTATGGAGTTCAAATTTTAAAAATAAATATATGTTGACGGTACACATTACTTGTGTTAATTATATGAAAAACCCCACAAGATTTGTGTTAATGCATTAAAAAGAACACAAGTTTGTGTTAATGCAATGCAAAACAACACAAGTTTTGTGTAGAATAATTTTCACACAAGTACTTGTGTTGAGATCCAACACAAGTTTTTTTTCAGTGTAGTAAAATAAGTTACATATCTCACGTGATTATATGAATACATACAATATATCTATTAGAAGACATGGAGTAACGCAAATGTATAATCGGATTTACAACATGCAAAACATAACTGATATTTCTGTTTTAGAAAGACGATATATAATGTATTAGCCCATTACAACTGTTCATCTGTTATACAATCGTGAGAAAGAGTAACTTGTTAATCCTTATCGGGATTTAGCATCTGACTGGGATGTGTTGTTCTTGTCTGTTTGCCAATATTATAAATATAATGTTTTCTTTCTCGTCTTGAGTAGCATCAAATCAAACGAACGGGGCCCTATGACTGGTGAGGATCTGAGACGTATGGAGGAAGTTAAGTTGAAACTCATTGATGGGATCAGTGATCCCCAACCTATATGTGACTACCTGGCCGATGAAGGTATACTTTTACCTGAAGATAAACATGCGATAGACATGGGAGACTCACCAATAAAGAAAATCATCAAGCTGTTAAACCTCCTTATTAAAGAATATAAAGGAAGTTTTCCAGTCTTTGTGAAGGGTCTGAAAGAAACACATCATTATGGTTTGGCTAAACTATTAGAAGGTAGGTTTATATATTTATTATTCTAAGTTGACTTAAATTGATATAATGTGTAGTGTATATCATATGGTTTAATACCCTGCATGCATTTAGATGCATTGGAGGGTTTACTACATTCATTTGTACATGCTACAGTTCATGCTCTCATTAGGTCCGAGGTCTCTTTATGTAAAATATTATTTGTTATAGATGACATAGAAAGTGAATATCGCGTACAAGCTATGTGTTGTTTAATATATGTCACGTATTTAAATATATATATATATATATATATATATATTTGAATTCCCAATTAACTCTTCTGGTGACGTGCTTATCTGTTTTTGTGATGTTGTCGATGTTGTGAAATATACATGGCATCTGATCCTTTGGCCCAAGTTGGCTTTATTTAAACTTTGTATTTGTTGTAGATGGTCCAGAAAGTGAAAACCTTGTACAAACTTTAGAGGAAGATATCAACCAATCACTATTAGTCACTGAAGAAAAGGTGGCAACTTCTAAACAACTGACAGTTAAACATGTAGATAAAAGTAAGTACAGATATAATAAATTATGGAATGCATTATGTCCACCCATAAGATGTTCGATGAGGCTACAATTTGCATTAGAGCTTTCATGTGAGGCGTTGATAAGACGCACCATTTTCGGCGTTCTGCAACCTTCCGTTCTAGAGTTGTGACAGACAGGAAAAATATGAACATTCCGAGAAAAACTCATAAAAAAATGATTAAATTCCAGTCTTTATCATGGTTAAAATCACATCAAATATACATCTTTGCGTTCTAGGATACACATAGATTCATAAACACGCTATGGCACGACATTTCAGCGTCTAAAAGTAGCAAAAAAGGCGGTAAAAAGATGACGATGTTATACGGACCTTTTCCGTATGAAAACTGTTCGATACGTACTACCGTATAAGTGTGCCTTAGTACGTATGAGAAATACACACACATTGATCACGTCACGAGCAAAATCGATACGCATACGTGATACGGACCAGGAATTTACGCTTGCCAAAGGTTTCTATTGATTTTATACGTCCGTCATAATTTTCATCCGATTTTGACGAAACTTGACATATAGGTTTTTATCCCAAAGATTTCGGTTCTTGTATAATGTCATGTATCGGACCGCAACTTCTTGGATTTTGGCCCCTGTACGAAATATCTCGTTTTAGCTTGTGCACACTCTACAGGTCATAATTTTTCCGATTTAGATGAAACTTGAAATGTATGTTTCCCAGAATCTCAGTCCCTGTCGATATTCCCGCATATCGGACAGCAACTTCATGTATTATGACCACTGATTGTGCGAAAAATCGCATCGTCCATTTTTATTCGATTGCGTACTGACCCGGCCTTGGAGTCCTCGAGCATATTCGATTGCGTACTGACCCGGCCTGGGAGTCCTCGAGCATCGCGAACATCAAGTCTCACCATGTCATTATGGGTGCCCCTCAGGGATATGGCACCCATACTAATATAGGCACGTTTGTCGTTGGCTTCGTATTGCGTCCATTGGTGAAACGGCACCGAAGGCGCCCATCGGGGGTACCGAATCTTTCAAGGGGGGAGAGCTGCCCCCCCCCCCTTTTGCCCCCCCCCTTTTGCCCCTACCGCTAGCTACGGGCCTTGATCTTCCATTAAGTCAGCATGTTTCATGTTGGGTGTTCCGAGCATATATCACAAAGTCATTATGGAATATGGTGTGACTGACGTGAATGATTTAGATCCTAATATTCACCTGTTTGCCAATGATACACGGATATACATGAAATAATATCTGGAAGATTTTACATCCCATCTTTTGAAGCCAGGAAATTGTTAGAGCCTGTGTCTGCGAAAGTGTTAACAGGCGCCACTTAATCTGTTGTTGAGACTAGAAAGGAGATCAGGCTTTTGTATAATATTTTAAAATTGAAAAACTTATGGCCATTTTCAATAATTAGTTTTTGTTTATTGCCATGTAAGTGCATTACTAATGGATAAGCTTATGATTCCAGTGCAACAAACACATTCAACTTATATCTTCCTTAAAAGACTATCTCACTGTTTTGACCTCAAAAAACAGCACGTCTTTTACATTAACTGAATCACTAATGCAAGTTAGGGGGTTGGTGTGGTGGTTAGAACGACCCGTTACTCCTTTATTCATTTTTATAGTTACTTATTCACGCATACTGTATTATATTCTTGAAGTATCAAAAGTAAATGATATAGCAATAATATATGAAGCAAATTTATACGAGCTTTTTGCTTGTTTTTGTATCATATATTTAAAATTGTCATGTTATATTTGATATTTTTTGAATAAATATTGCTTTAAGCAAACACATTTTTAACATTCGCTCAGTTATTAATTACACCATAAACGTGAATCCAACACGGTAGTGTTTCCCTAATCTCACCTCACAGAAATTTTCCCTTACCTTCAATTTTCACCGTGAATAATTTCTCGCCGCATCTGACACAAGCTTTGAAGAATCCAACACTATTGTCAAGTAAGTTTTTTCGATTAAAACAAAACATATAAACTTAAAAACTATAAACTTCTTTTCAGAGTGGTTAAACGAAGAAAGAGAGGCAGACACAATTACAGAACATACATATACTATAATCAATCAGTATGTATACATTGTATTTCTATTTAATGTAAATTTACCAGATATATTCAGGGACAATTGCGCACAGGCTTGTGGGACAGAACTGATTGTTAAATATTTACCTAATCTATTATGGCAAACATTTTCACCAAATTAATTGATTTGATTAAGAAGATCAGGGACAAATTTTCAATGTTTGTTGTTTGTTTGGCCCGTTTATGTTTATAACATGCATATGCTGAACAGAGACTGTGTTACAGGAAATGACCCCCACATTATTTCAAATATTAAAAGATAGTTATTGTTATGTGGTGAATTATGATTTGAATATAGTGCGACCGCCATGAAAGGTTCCCCAATCCTTATTTCAATAAGTTATATCAATAAATTTAGGAATTTCTCGAATATTTTTTTGATCTCATTCAGTTTATTTTTGGATGTATTGTAAACAAATATATTGTAATATATTACCGACCGTCTCATTTCGAACAGCAAACACAAAATAAACGGCCAAATAAACATAGCTTATACGTAGCTCAAAGATTGTCTACCACTAAATAAGCAGCCTATTTAGCATTAAAAGAATGAAATTATTGTAGCTGGGGTCTGGTTTCCAGATAGATATTCCATGATAATATTTTTATACACCCACATTTTCAAATGGACTAATTTTGTCGTAGCTCCTATACATTGGGACATCTTTTTGTCCGTTCACATTTGTTTGTGGACACTCTGCGGGTCACAATTGTTATCCAATTTTGACGAAACCTAAAATATATCCCAAAGATACGGTTATTCGTGATACAGGCATGTATCGTGCTGTAACTTCATGCATTATGACTCCTGTGTGTACGCAGAACTGTGTTTTTTAGCTTGTGGTACCTCAATAGGTCACAATTTATATCTCATTTTGCAAAAACTTACAACATATCTTTATTACCCAAAGATCTCGGTAACTTCCTGGATTGTACGAAAATCACGTTTTTAATGTGTAGCCGATCTAGAGATCAAATTGTTATTTGAATTTAAAATCCGTTCAAACATATTACCGTTACACAATAACTGAGTTCCAATTTCTGGAAAATCAGACAGAATTTCCCATCAAAATGGAAGCTCGCCTTTTGCGTAAATAATCAAAAAGCAATGAAAGGAATCGTATATACAATAATTTTTTAAATGATCTCGGATGAGATTCGATTTTTAGTCCAGTGCTACACTATTTGTTCTTTATGATGATAACACCTGGTTTAACTTCATATGATACTTTTATTGTTCTTCAAACATATCATGTACAAAACGTCTTATAGTTAAAGACTCCGTAATTAGCTTGTGTTGAGGGAGCCATGGTCCTAGCTTGGCTTGGCACCCTTGAGTGCCAACTCCCAGCTAACTTACATGACCGAATTCCGATCTTAACTCACTTTCTATCAATTACATCTCTGCTTATAATCCCTTTCTAGACAAAGGATGATCGAAGAGATTATACAGCTGGCTATATTGTATCATAGCAGACTAAATGTTTATTACAGATTGCTTTACAAGACAAAACGCGTTGCATAACATGGGCCAGCTATATGTTTATATTATGGTAATGACTAATGAGTGCCATCTGGACAACCATGGGTGTCAATAGTCAACATAAGGATATTTTAATTAATTCCGCTTTTATGTGTCAAGATATGGTATGATAACGTATCCATAACATACAAATTGTGTAACACCAGGCAAGATAGCATAATAGGTTGTGATTTAGCCCCGAAAATCGTTTCATCTCGTCCCAGCAAATTCCGGGTGAAAATCTGACGCTTTGTTACAAAATTCAAACGGTAGGCCGTCACTGTCGCATACATTTCTGTTCTGATGCATTGCACAATACGTCTTGCACTCGAATTACGTCTCGAACTATATTTGTCACGTGTAGCCATAATCAGGTGAAAAAATTAAATTCTAAGCCAATCAGAAACCATAAAAGCAAAGATCGTCATAGGTCAAGGGTCAATAGCTAAATAGACCAGGGAATAACTTTTATGAGACGGAACACGTTGGGTTGTTTACATTTGTCAGAGAGAATTTTCTGCAAATATGCCAGGATTCTTGGATAATACCACCTGTTAAATGTTGCATTGACACGGTAAAGACGACTTACCCTTGATCTGTGGCATAAATATGGTCAATAATTGGGAAATAGCCCCAATGATTGAATAAATCTTTTATTTTCTGGAACAAGTATTTCTTCAAAACTATTTCAGTGAAACAATATCCAAGAGAAATACTGATGCTTGAAATACTGATTCGGTCTTATAATTATATATAATGTTAAGAAATAAGAAAAATAATAATACCATGTGATCTGATCGATACAATTAATAATAATTCACCTTCATCAATTTTACTATTTTTTTAAAAAGAAAACAATAGACTTATTATAAGAGTATAGAGGAAGATAAATGGGGTTTAACTTCCACTCGACACAAACTAGGTAATTTTGGTTCAATTTTATTCCAATAATTCGCTTGCGTGTAGTGGTCTTTAGCAGTGGGGGGAAACCGGGGGACCCGGAGAAAACCCATGAGGTTGGACAGGCGACCCTTCTCCTTGTCAAGTACAACCGTGGAATCTAAACCACGCTAGTGGACTAAATGACAGGTCTTATGATACAGTGCGCATATGCTACCCCATCCTCGGTTACCCAGTGTACTGATTCCGTTCTACTCCACTATACCTTGGGTTAATCCATAGGGTTTCGACGATTTCAAATTATCTGCCCTGGCCTAGAATGAAGCTACAGTCTACGAACCAATCAGAAAACAGTTTACTGAATGATTTATGTAAATAATGTATATATTTATAATTTATTTATATTTAATTGTATTATCAAAATCTGTAGTATGTGTTGTTGATTTCAAATATGTATAACATTTATATGTTTGACTTTTGTTATTATTATTACTAATCTTTCTTTGTCTGAAATATGTCATTCTGTTATGTTTATTATTATTGAAGTTATACTTGGTATATCACCTCGGTGGAAGCGGACGTAAAATACAACTAACCATCATCATTCACAATAACTTGTCTACGTGGACATAAAATTCCGGGAAAGAACGATTCTAAATAAAACTAATGACCCTACATTATTATATGAACGTCTGGTCGTCATTAACGTAATATATAACGTTCCTTTTCAAATAACAATTTATGGGATTGGTCGATAAAAATAGCAGAATCATCAAGGGCGGATAACCTGAAAACGTGTCTCCCCCATAGATTAACCCAGGGAAAAGTGGAGTAGAACGGAATGAGTACAGTGGGTAACCGAGGATGATGCTACCCATTCGGCTACCCAACCCCCTATAAGAGAGTATAAGATTACCTTTATTTAAAGAAAGAAATTAAAAAAATAAACAAATGCAATTATATAAATGTCCTCGTACACAACAATACCATACACCACTAGTATTAATGAAAACTGTATATAATAATAATAATTATAATAACATCATGATTTATAAAGTGTATTAATACTGGAGAACGGTTTCTAATGTGCTGTTCAGGTTTTTTTACAACATTTATTTATATTGTGCTTTATAAACGCTTAATTACAAGGGTCCCTTCTGTTCACAGATCTAAGTACATAAATCCATCAATGAGGAATCAGTATGGAGGGTGTCTTAAAAAGATATTTCCATTTATTTATGTATAATTCCGGAGATATCTCAATCTCCAATTTAGCATGTTCTACTAAAAAGCTTTCATACTTATTAATATTCAGTATTTCGTTTCGTAGTTTAGCCCGGTATATATAGAACTTAGTTAAAATAATTACATGATTAATGAAGATCCATTCAGTATTATTTATATAATCTGGTTTGTTAGTTAAACCAAGATGTTTGATATGTGTTTTTATATCTATATTTATATTGCTGCGATCTAAAATGGTATGAAAATGATTCCATATTATTTGTGAAAAAGGGCAGAAAACAAAGAGATGTTCTACATTTTCTATATTAGATTCACAGAAAGTGCAGAGTGTGTTATCTACTTTTCTAATTTTGAATAATTTATCATTTGTGAATATAATCCTATGGAGATATTTGTATTCAAAGCTTCTCAGTTTTGTACTAAGACATACAGTGTTTATTATTTTAAATGTGTTTTCTACGTCTAGATCGCTTAGCTCGGTATTTAGAATGTATTCCCATTTTGCAATGGCTTTTGGCCTGCTAAACTTTGCTTTTATCCGGCTATCATAAATATCTTTTGAATCCACGTTGTGAAAACCGGTATTATATATTTTGTTAAAGTTAATATTTATATCTTCCAAAGGAGTTATATTACAATTAAAATTGGTATGTATCGCACTTTCAAATTCGTTCGGTTCCTGTACATACCTCAAAATACATTTTTCTATTCCATTTAAGATAAATTGATGTTTTTCTAAATATTGAGCATCGATCTTATTTATTTTATCAAAATATTCACTAACATACCAAATATTCTTGTTAAAAAAAACTTTTAAAAATATAATTTTATTATTAATCTTTATATTTGTATTATTCCAAATAATTTGATTTTTAGCTTGGACAATGTTCTTTATATGTGTTGTGTAAATTTTATACCAGTTGGCATAAAGGTTTTTATAAAAAGGAATGTTTAAATTTAGCTTTTCTGGAAAGTTGCAAGCAGGTAATAAATTTCCACCATATTCAGCCATAATGAATTCATATGGTATGAGCCATGTTTGAAAGGGTGACTGGTATATTTTTTTAATCCAAAAAATGCTATTACATATTAGGAATTCTTTTAAGTCAATCATTTTTAATCAGCAATTTGTATTGTTCTGTATAAGAATATCTCGCTTTATTCTATTAGGTCCGTTCCATATAAATTTGTAAAATATTGAATTTAGTTTTTGAATAGTAGAGTCCGACACTGGATTAACAGTTGCCGGGTAAAGAATTTTTGAAATACAAAATGTTTTAATTATTTGTATTTTTCCAATTAAAGATAATTTATGTTTATCCCATATTTTTAATATTTGTTCTATTTCATTTATCTTATTTGTAAAATTTAACTCATCAGTAATATGAGTGTCTTTTGAAAAATGTATCCCGAGAATTTTTATGACTTTTTCGCATAAAACTATACCGGTTGATTTTACTTTTTGCATTAAATTCATATCACACCTGTTTAAATCTATAGCCTCTGTTTTATTAACGTTAATTATAAGTCCTGAGACTAAACCAAAAAGTCTCAGTATCTCAAACAAATGACGCGCAGAGCTAAAATCTTTTAATAATGCCGTTATATCGTCAGCAAAAGCTACAACTTTTATGGATTTACGTCCAAATATTATTCCATTTATATTTACATCGTCTCTAATAGCGTATAGTAACAGTTCTATGATTAAATTAAAAAGATTGGATGACATTGGATCGCCTTGTCGAACACCCCTTTTTACATCAAAATAAGGGGTTGTAAATCCATTGTTTATTAAACAACAGGTGATATTCTTCTAAAGGGTTTTTATCCATCTAATAAAATTACGCCCGAAACCGTACGATGATAAAGCTTTGATTAAAAAATCATGATTTATGCTGTCGAAGGCTTTTTGGAAATCTATAGCTAAAAGAAAGCCTATTATTCTTTTTTGTTTTGCAAGATCAAAACAATCGGAAATAATACGGGTATTTTCATGAATGTGGCGACATGGTATAAACGCGGATTGATTAGGGTGTATTAACTGGTTCAAAAATGGTTTTAATCCGTTCGACAAAACCTTGCTCACCAACTTCACATCGACATTAACAAGCGTAATGGGCCTCCAGTTAGTTAAGCATGTTCTATCTTTATTACCTTAAGGAATGAGTTTAATAACTGATTGACGTTGTGTTACGGATAAAGATTCTTCTTCAAAGATACAGTTATATGAGTCTAATAATAATACATAAATATCAGACCAAAAATGTCGATAAAATTCAATTGTGATACCATCGTTTCCTGGAGATTTATTTATTTTAAACGCGTTTAAGGCCTTCTGAAGTTCGAAGTAGTCAATTTTGAATTCAAATAAATCTTTCTGATAATCATTTAGCCTTCCTACAGGCCTAAAATTTGTTATAAAATTACTTTCCCTTTCAAAACACGAATCTTTCGACGCATATAAGTTTTTATAAAATAAGAATATTTCTCCCGATATTTCAATGGGGTCAAATATAATAGAATCGTCAGATTTTTGGAGCTTTTTTTATTGTAGTAGCACACTTTCTTTCTTTTTCTAAGTTTGGAAATAATTTTGTGTTTTTTTCACCGTTTTCATACCAGTTTTGTTTGGACCTAATAATTGCTCTTTGTGTCTCATCAAGGTAAATGTTGTCTAATGATTGCTTAACCTCGGTATATTGATCATAAAGTTTTTCGATAATTTTGTTGTTACTAGGCTCCTGTTTACTGATAAGGGATTCAAGCTCGATCAGTTCCTGAGTTAAGCTATTTTTTATAGCTTTTTTAAATTTGTGTTTCTTTTTGGAATATTCTATAGAAAATTCCTTTATCTTAAATTTAATGAAGTCCCATAAACCATTTTTATTTTGTTTGTCCAAATATTTACTTTTCCATATCGGTATAGATGATTTTATCAATTTAGTATATGTTTTGTCTTTTGTTAAACGCTTATTATTTTGATTTAAAATTCTGAATATGTCTAAGAGATTATAATGATTAATTATATTGAAAATGGCATTTTGGCCTTTTCGTTTCAGTTTGTAGTTTCCGCCATATCTATCAAGTTTAACATTTAGGATATTATTAAAATCTCCGCCAATTATCATTGAGAACGAGTCAAGTTCACCACATAGCTGCTGTAAAGATTTAAGTAATCTTGTATAATAAGTGTATTGGTCACTGTCAGATATAGGACTATATGTATTGACTAAAACTAAGATATTATTATAGATACTTATTACTAAGATGTTGAAATAACCATTTTCATCAGATTGGTTTTTAAGAGTCATTCCACGAGAAAACCATGCAATATCATGCAGATGTTCGAAGGTGGGGGTCGGCCGTTTTAGTTCATATTCATAGGGTTTGGTAGACCAATCGAGCCTACTCCCCAGCCAAAATCGCCGATTTCAGAAATCAACCGTTTCCGAGATACTGGCCGATTACGTTTTTCGGCTGATTTTTGCCATTTTTAAGCGAAAATTTAGCTATTTTTGTCGCACTACTACCGCCGTTACATGGCCATGGAGAACTAGGTTTTGGTTGTTCGTGATGGTCGGTGTCTTACCCGATCACATTATCATGGTTACCCGGTTCAAGTTCATTTTCCATAGGTGTCAGGAGACTACACAAGATACGTGTCTGGAGATACCCGAAATGTACCCTATCTTCAGATCGCGATAACTCCACTGGAGCAGGGTTTGCGATAAAAATTAAAATCAATTTATTTGCAGCTTGACCAGTTCTAACAACATAAGAAATAAAATCTTTGTCAGCTAACTTGCAACAGTATGAAAATTCGTGTCGAAAGTTACCAAAAACTTCAGTTTTTATTGGGATACATCGGCGGATTATTCAGGTACTCAATCGCTTATATTGTTATTCAACGGGTCAATATATCAACTCCAGCTCCCCTTCAACCCGCTTTGCCAAAATATTCAGTCTCGGTGTGGTTTGGTATCCAGTCTACAAATCTAAGATGGCGTCTCCCAGTGAATTTGGATTTTCGCAAATTCTCGATCTAAAATGTCGATCGTGAATATTTAAACATTTTTTTTTTCTATGAAAAATGAGAAATTTAAATTCAAATGATGAAAGTCGACAATTAAGCAACTGATTTTTAGAAAAAAAAGGTTGATATAACCCACTTTAAAACGTTACTCCTTCAAATTATATCAAAATATTTGGTGTCATCATGGTCAAGAACTTATCAATGGACAATCTTTCTTTGAAATATTAGTTCAATACGTCATTTTTATACGCCCACATTTTCATGTGGACGTATTATGCCGTCGCCCCTGTCCGTCCGTCCGTCCACAATTGCTTGTGGACTCTCTACAGGTCACAATTCTTATCCGATTTCGACGAAACTTGAAATATAGGTTTATCCCCAAAAGATCTCGGCTGCTTTCGATATTGGCATGTATCGGATCGAAACTTCATGGATTATGGCCCCTGTTTGTACGAAAAATCACGTTTTTAGCTTGTGGACCCTGTAGAGGTCACAATTTGTATCCGATTTTGTTGAAACTTGAAATGTAAGTTTATAACCCAAAGATCTCAGTTCCTTTCGATATTTCCGCACATCGGACATTAACTTTCTGAATAATGGCCCCTGATTGTACGAAAAATCACGTTTTTAGCTTGTGGACCCTATAGAAGTCATAATTTTTATCCGATTTAAAAAACCGTTCTATTATATCACCGTTACACCCTAAGGATGACTGAGCTCGAATTTCGTGAAAATCAGCCCAAAATTGACAGACAAAATGGCCGCCATTCGTTCCAAAATAGCGTAAGAATATGGTATATCAAGGTTGTGGACCCTATAGAGGTCACAATTTTTATCCGATTTTGTTGAAACTTGAAATGTAAGTTTATAACCCAAGGATCTCGGTTCCTTTCGATATTCGTGCATATCGGGCCGTAACTTCCTGAATTATGGCCCCTGATTGTACGAAAAATCACGTTTTTAGCTTGTGGACCCTATAGAAGTCATAATTTTTATCCGATTTAAAAAAAAAACGTTCTATTATATCACCGTTACACCCTAAGGATGACTGAGTTCGAATTTCGTGAAAATCGGCCCAAAATTGACAGACAAAATGGCCGCCATTCGTTCCCAAATAGCGTAAGAATATGGTATATCAAGGTTGTGGACCCTATAGGGGTCACAATTTTTATCCGATTTTGTTGAAACTTGAAATGTAAGTTTATAACACAAAGAGCTTAGTTCCTTTCGATATATGCGCATATCGAATTGTAATTTCCTGAATTATGGCCCTTGATTGTAGGAAAAATCACTTTCTTGTTAGCTTGTTCTCTATCCATCTCTCGAAAATGTGGGCGTATCCTGCCTGGCAGCCGCTGGTTATAAAAGCAGATGATGCTGCAACTCTACATTCAAATGATGAAAGTCGACAATTATGCAAAACAGACCCAATTTTCATGAAAATCGCCTATTTGACCTTGACCGTGACCTTCAATTGCGAGGTCATCAAGGATACATGCAATTTGAAGTCCACACGTTGCTCATCAACAAACCATATCTCATTCGAAAATATCGAAAAACAAATGAGTTAGAGTTGGGATTTCAAAAATTTTCTTGTCGGACATTTTACCGAAAGTAAAGTGGCATAACTCTTATCGTTATTTAAGCAGACGGTTTATACCACAATTAAAAATCACGTGTCAACAAAATATTCAAATCCTGTACGTAATAACAATACGTGCACTTCGATATTTTTGATATTTAATTCTCCTGTATTCATTTGCCCCGTTGAAGCAGAATAGTAGGACGTTAAACCCCATTTCATTCCATTCATTCTATTTATTCTATGGTATTCAAAGTTATGTTATTTATATTCGTACAAAATTACGTGTTTTCGTAATACATTGATTGAATGAAAGCTTGCCGATCCTGCTTCGGCTTCAAATTCACAGCAGTAATATTCCTTCAAAATAACGTGTCTTCGTTTATACGACAGCAAATGAATGAAGAACTTCCGAAATAAGAATAGTTGGTGATGTCAAAACATCGTTTTCTTCTTTATAAAATGTCGACAAAATATTCAGATCCGCACGTAATAAAAATAGAAACACCTCACTATTTTTGTACGCCTACATTTTCGTGTGGACGTATATTGTCGTCGCCCCAGTCCGTCCATCCTTCCAGATTTTCGTGTGGACGTATATTGTCGTTGCCCCTGTCCGCCCACAATTTGTTTATGGACACTCTACAGGTCACAATTTTTACCCACTTTCAACAAAACTTGAAATATAGGTTTATGTCCCTAAGATCTCGCTTACTTTCGATATTGGCATGTATCGGACCGTAACGTCGTGTACTATGGCTCCTGATTTTACGAAAAATTATGTTTTTAGCTTGTGGGCACTGGAGGTCACAATTTTTATCCGATTTTGATGAAACTTAAAAGGTGTGTTTATAACCCAAATATATCAGTTCCTGTCGATATTCCCGCATATCGGACGTTAACGTCCAGGATTATGGCCCATGATTGTACAAAAAGTCGCATTTTTAGCTTGTAGCCCCCTCTAGAGGTCACAATTTTTATTCGATTTCAAGAAACGTTTTAATATATCACCGTTACTCGCTAATGCTGGCGGAGCTCTATTTTCGTGAAAATCGGGCGAAACTGCAGGATAAAATGGCCGCTCTTCGTACGCAAATAGTGTAACAGTATGTAATTCCAGGGTTGTGGACACGCTCGAGGTCAATTTTTGTTTGATTTTGATGAGATCCCAAAGATCCCAAAGATATTGGTCCCTGTCGATATTCGCGCATATCTTACCGTAACTTCGTGGAATATGGCCCCCGATTTTACGAAAAATCGCGTTTTTAGCTTGAAGTTCTTCTAGATGTTATAATTTTTATCCAATTATAAAAACCGTTTCAATATATCACCGTTACGCCTTAATGACGACTAAGTTCGAATTTCATGAAAATCGGACCGAACCTGCTGGACAAAATGGCTGCTCCTCATACGCAAATAGTGTAAAAATATGTAATTCCAAGAGTGTGGACACTCTAGAGAACATAATTTTTTATCCGATTTTGATAAAACTTAAAATGTATGTTTATATTGCAAAGATCTCGGTTCCGTTCGATATTCGCTCATATCACACCGTACCTCCCTGAGTTATGGCCCCTGAATATACGAAAAATCACGGGGTTTTTTTTAGCTTGTAGTCCCTCTTGATGTCACAATTTTTATTCAACTTGATGAAACTTTTATATATACTTTTATATCCCAAAGATCTTGGTTCCTTTTGATATTGGGGGATCACGTGGCTAAGTGGGTAAGACGCTAGCTCGCTAGCCTGGAGGTCGGGTGTTCGATCCCTGCATTGACCGAGAAAGTTCATCCAGATTTTCCGGCGTGGTTCTCCCTTGTCAGTGATGCAGGACGGAGGGGCTCACAAGGAAAGCTGTCTAGTCGTTCGGATGGGACGAAAAACCGAGGTCCCGTGTACACATTGGCGTGCACGTAAAAGATCCCTTGGCAGTTGGAATTCGATATAAGAGTAGGCCGTAGTGCCGCTGTCCGGGCAAAATTTCCCTCATAGCACACTGTATGGCGTATGCCCGTCTTCATTAGCCCAGGTTAGGAGCAGAACAGTAGGACGTTAAACTCCATTTCATTTCATTTCTTTTGATATTGTCGCATGTCGGACTGTAACATACTGGATGATGGCCCCTGATTGTACGAAAAATCGCTTTTTATTTTGCTTGTTCTCTGTCCATCTCTTTAAAAATGTGGGCGTATCTTGCATGGCAACCGCTTATTCATTATTTAATTCCAGTATGGTATTCAAATTTATGTCAGTAATATTCCTACAAAATTACGTGCTTTCGTTGTACGATAGAATGAAATTTGCCGATCCGTGCCTGCTTCAATCAAATTCACAGCAGTAATATTCCTCCAAAATTACGAGTCTTTGTTTAAAGGGCAGCAAATGAAAGAAAGACGTTCGAAAT
This sequence comes from Patella vulgata, assembly GCF_932274485.2. Classification (NCBI taxonomy): domain Eukaryota; kingdom Metazoa; phylum Mollusca; class Gastropoda; family Patellidae; genus Patella; species Patella vulgata. Next base: position 91,634,910 of record NC_065879.2, read on the forward strand.
GAGAATTACTTGTGGTGATGTCAAATCATTTTCGTAAAATGGTATTTTAAAATTACATTCATAGTTAAATCGCTTCTAAAAGGCATACAGAACTTTAGCATATGGCGTACGACACCGTTAACATATAACACATACAGTAGTGTCGTAGTAAGCACTGCCGTATATGGTGTGCGATAATCGAGATAGCAGGAAAGTGCCACTGTAGATGGGAACTTATATATGGTGTAGTTTCATTACGGAAAATAAGTTAAAGGTTTAATACGATGCTATATACTATTAGGATAATATGTCACATCAAGGACTAGTTTCTACGTGCTGTCGGTTGATATCAATGAGATTAAATTGTCCGGCAATGGAGAAACCACCGAGGTAATCACGTAGATAAGGTTGATACTCACTCTTATTGGATTGATAAATAGTCCTACAAAAGAGAAGCAATGACTTCTGTTCAAGACTAGATTGATGAAATATCGTAGGACATGTCCGGAATGTACGGACGAAATCCCAACACTTAAAAAGCGGAAATTCGACGCGAAAAGTGACGAATTTCGCCACTTTCGACACAAATTTTCATACTGTTGAAGGTTAGTTGACAACAATTTTATTTTTTATGTTGTTAGAACAGGTCAAGCTGCAAATAAAACGATTTCCATTTTTATCGTAAACCCTCCTCCAGTGGAGTTATCGCAATTTGAAGAAAGGGTATAATTCAGGTGTCTGCAGACACGTATTTTGTGTAGTATCATGACACCTACGGAAAGAGAGGTTGCACTGGGTGACCATTATAATATGGTAGGGTGAGACCCGGACTATAATCACCAACCAAAACTTTGTTCGCCATTGGTCGATTAACGGCTATAGCAATGCTACAAAAATGGTCGAAATTTGACCGGAAAATGACGAAAATTAGCCAAAAAACGTAATCGGGCTGTATCTCAGAAACGGTTGATTTCTAAAATCGGCGATTTTGGCTGTGGAGTAGGCTCGATGGGTCGACCAAACCCTGTAAATATGAACTCAATCGGCCGACCCCCACCTTCGAACCTTCTGCATGGTTTTCGCGTGGAATGGCTCTTAATAACATTAATGTTGTTATTTTTCAAGAAAATAGCTGTCCCCGATGAGTTAGTTCTACCATGTGAAAACAATATGCGATCCGCCCATTCGCTTTGCCAATCGGTTTCATCGCAAACACTACTGTGAGTTTCTTGAAGGAAATTAATAGCGCATGATTGTTCATGTAACCAATTAAATATCTTTTTTTCTCTTTAAGGCATTTCGAATTCCTCTTACATTGATGGATAGAAGATTAATAGACGTCATTTAATATTATTTAAAAGTAAATAAGCAAATTTGAAGCTATGAATGAGATAATAGATCTGTGTGAAGGAAAGCCCTTTTTGAGAACATAATTGTAAGGAATAATAATAATAATAATAATAATACATTATTTCTCTGTGCGTTGAATACATAGAAGTGCTCTTATATCTAAGAAAATACGATAATATACTTTCAAGTTTTATATATTCCCTATACTTGCATATAAGTTTTGAATGTACATGTTTCATTTTCATTGTGCGAAATCTAAGTGTGCTTAATACGCAATAAAGGATTCACATACTATATGCGACATGGAAAACCATCACATGTCCACGGTGTGTGAGGGGGATAACTCATATATCGGAATTTATAACATTCTCAAAGAGGAATATGATCTACAGACATATTAAGAGAACAAACATTTTGCAGATATCAGCACATAAGTAAATTTGTTGCTGACGCCTCGATTAGTAATATTTTTCGGCGTTTCATGATTGCTATATGGGGTGATAATCTTATAGACATGTTATAGGTAGTTATCTACATGCATTAATATGTACCAAGACTTTTCATATAGGATTACTAAAATATTTTAGCCAAAAAAGATTCTTTATCTCTACTATACTATTCAAAAAAAGTAGGGGATATTTGAATTTTAAGTGTTATTAAAGTCACCTAATGAAACTGACGAAAAAACAAATGACAAAATGAAATGAAGTTCACATTCATCGATTTATTCCAAATGATCGTTAGACTAAGTAAGGCAAAGACTGACCATTATAAGGGTCAAATGATACCCGGGGTCAAACAGCAAAGTTACCACAGCATCACAACCAAGTCAGTAACGGGTAAATCCTCCTCTGTTTGCCAAACAAGCATTGATCCGACGTGGCATACTCCTAATGAGACGTCTAAGGTTATTTTGGTCCAGATTGTCCCATTCCTGTTGCAACGCAGCAGCAAGTTCTTGGACATTGGCAGGACGTTGTTGACGTTGACGTAACCTCTGTCCAAGCATGTCCCAGACATGCTCGATGGGGGAGAGGTCGGGACTCAGTGCTGGCCAAGGTAATGTGGTGATGTTCTGTTGTTGGAGGTAACCTGTAACGATCCTGGCCCTGTGACATCTTGCGTTGTCATCCTGGAAGATGAAACGGCGGCCATGAGGTCGTGCGAACTGCACAACATGGACTGCCAAGATGTTGTCCCGGTAGTACTGGCCTGTAACACGCCCTGCAACAACATGTAAAGCCGTTCTTCCAGCAACAGTGATGCCTCCCCACACCATAACAGAACCACCCCCAAATCGATCATGTCTGATGACGTTAACGTCTTGGAAGCGCTCGTTTCGACGACGCCACACCCTCCTACGTCTGTCCAAAAAATCAACAGTGAACCTTGACTCATCTGAAAACATCACATTGCTCCAGCGTCGATTATCCCAGTGTTGACGATCCCTACACCAACGACGTCTTGCCTGAATGTGATGATCTCTCAAACAAGGGATCACGCGAGGACGTCGGGCGCGAAGGTGACCCCTATGCAGTCGATTCCGAATCGTCTGGCCACTCACTCTCACACCAGTGTCTGTTTGAAGACGAGCGCTGATCTGATTTGCTGTGATGACACGATTTCTCAAGGCCAAGGTATGGATAAATCGATCCTGGGCTTGAGTTGTCGCCCTTGGTCGACCTGAGCGTGGTCTGTCCTGTACAGATTGTGTATCACGGTATCTGGACCATAGCCTGCTTATGACAGACTGAGAAACATTCATCGTCCGCGCCACAACCGCCTGTATTGTGCCGATCTGTAGCATGCCAAGGGCACGTAACCTTTCATTTTGGGTAAGCCGACGCATATCAAAATTTGTTTTCTGGTCACTAAAACAATTAAACTGATGTTTCCACCCTGGAATTCAATGCCACAATGACTGTAACATTCAAAGTCAGAGTCGTGCAAATTTTGGGTTGGACCCCCATGATGATCCCAAGCATCACCTGCATTCCATGCGGTAGCTATTGGTGCGTTTGGGCGTCACATGTAACTGGAAATGTTTCTTCTGTTAGGTTCTATAGTGACTTTTTTCGTAGTCATTTGCATATTTTAGTATTATGCCCCCAAAATCAAATATCCCCTACTTTTTTTTGAATAGTATATAAGGGACTAATTATACATGTAGCATAAAATATATCAGTAAAAAAACATTACATACAGACAGGTTTTTTATGGCTATAACCAAGTACCCCATTAATAACAGATTTAATGCTAAGAATAGATATCAGCTAGGAATCAAATTGACAGACGCTGTTGATAAGGGTTCATTGAAAGGTGTACTACTCTTTCAAGAGCACCTTATACCACTTCTCGTTTGAGGCGTGTGTATTGCTAACGAAAAGTTTATGCATGACGTTGATATTAATCGTGGTAATGCTATTATATCATACAGCACACGAATAATTGAGGCCATTTATTTATATTTAGAGGATAAAGTGTTTATTGAAGATGTCCTACTCTTTCTAGAGCATCTTATACCACCTAATGTTTGAGGCGTGCATATAGCTGACGTATCTTTGTTGACATTTTCCTATGACAGGTCTATATTAATTGTACTAATGCTATTACATCATATAAACATGCATGTATAATAAACACAAGACTAGTTGAGGACATTAAGTTAAACGTTAACAACTCATATAAGGTGGTTTATCTAAGGAAGATTGCCTATAGCTCCATGTCTAGGTGTTGATGTAAACATCAATTCTTGATCTGAGTTAAGCGGTGTCCGGTGATTGGAACGTCCTTGTAAATTTTCATCCAAGAAGGATCGTGGGTTACGTGTGGCATTATGCGGGATATCTGTTTCACGATTATGAAATTGGTTAAGGTCTTATTCAGATTTGATGAGGATTATCTCTTCACTAAGTAGTTTAGCATATATTCTTCCGTCAAAGGTCCAACAGTTTTTATGATTTTCTTTTTAAAAAGTTCCCTGCAAGATTTGAAGAGAAAGGAACGCTTTCTTGTAAGAGCTTCATTGATAAATAACTTTGTCGGTTTATTTGGGTCCGAGTTTCCACTTTTTAAATTACTTTTTTTTGCCATATATCAGAGCTCTGTCCCTGTAGCTTATGAAACGAACAATTATATCACGGTTGGATCCCTGCTGTCTTTTACCAACACGATGTGTTCGGCCGATTTGTTTTTTTGATATTTTTAGTGACCTGTCATCTTTTAGAATTTCATTATTTATCACATCTAGGACGATTTTATCAGTGTCTTCTGTATCATGTGTATGTGGTTCGGGTATGCCACTAAATTTGAGGCATGTACGTCTTGAATATTGCTCCATGTCATCAACTCGATTTTCGAGCAGGTGGATACGGTTGGACATGGATTCAATAATGTCCGGCTGTAAGCATGAAATTAGATAACCCCTAGCTTGGTCGCGCTTCAAAAGTTCATAGATGAAAATTTTAAAACTTACATCATCTTTCATCATTGAGTCAAGAAATTCATTTATACTGGCTGAATCATAGTTTGATGAACTATCTGAGCGGGGTCGTTTTAACGATCCTGCCCGCCTCTCTTTATCTTTCGTCTTAATATCTTTAGGTCTACCCATTATTTTATTTTAAAACACTAACTACGGGTAACAAATTAACTTGATATGATTAGGTCACTAGCTAGGTTGATCTTTGTATAAACACTCTGGGTGGCAGACGACTGTGAGCTGAGCTCACTAGTCATGTGATATCTCAGGTTGATTTTTTCTTTTTATAAAATGTTTCAATATATCACTATATCAAATAAAAATTGCTTCTCAGACGACAACATACATACTTGCTGTGATGTACCTCAATTATCGTTGAAGAATCTTATATTCTTATGTTATGTATTAAGTTAGATAATGGAGTAGTTGTCCCCTCGATCTACATCACGTTCACTTCAGTCCGCCAGGTTCTTATATTCACAGAATACATGTATTTACACAGAGATCAGGTCTTGTGCCCATATACAGTGTACAAAATTAAAAGATATATACCAACCAGTAAATAAAAGTACACACCGGTATAAGAGAAAAACAAACAGTTACGTAAGTAAAATGGTTCTCGTAAAATGAATTAGAAATGAAATGGTCTAATGAAGATGGGCATATACGCCATACAGTGTGCTATATGGCAAATTTTGCCTGGGCACAGCACTAGGGCCTACGTTTATATCGAATTACATCTGCCAAGGGTTCTTTTTACGTGCACACCAATGTATACACGGGACCTCGACTAGGCTGCTGTCCTTGTGCCTTGTCAGCCCCTCCGCCTGCACCATTGACAAGGGGAAACCGTCGGAAATAATTAGAATAAAAAAGTAAAATAAAAACATACAGTAAGCATAAAGTGACAAAATATAATATGAAAATCTATTGACATGTACAGTACATTTAAGTAAAACATATTTAAAATATGTAATACAGGTAATTTCATCAATATCATCATCACTATTAAAATCAATGTCACTGTCAGCATATGTTTGGCTGTCACTTTTATATTCGCACAATATACACAAATCCATACACGAAAGTTTTCACTTGTAACAAGTACATCTATTACTGATCTATCTGTAAAAGTATAATGCAGCTTAAGTTGATTTACATTCACGTTGAAAATTTTGTTTGGTTCTTGATCTCTATTCACCCTAACCCTGTCATTTGTTCAATAAAGTTTAACAAGAGGGGTTTAAATTTCCACCGCTACAGTCAGGCAACCAGGGAGGAATGCGCCAGAATATGCCCCCGTTTTGACTGGTGATGCAAGGGCAGAAATAATTCTTCATTCTTCATGGGTTGTCATGCATTTAGGAGAATATCTTCATCAGCTTGCATTTGCAGGAAAATGGGGAAAATGGTAAGATATGATCCGATCCCCTTAACCAATTAACCAGACCTATTATTTTATTCTCTCTTTTTTTTGCTGCTTGTTTCTAAACATCACTTTCTTCAACAATTTTGGAATCGTGATAATGTTTCATACAAAGTTTTGTTAACGTTGGTAACGTGGAATGTGAGAAGTAGTGACCTCTACCATACCCCAGTGAGAGTTTTGTCTGCACATTCCTGCCTGGAGTTCCTTGTCCAGCAAATCGGCATTTGTCTCTGGCACGAGCCTGCCATTTCCATCTAATTTGATCTACTGGTTAGCACATACCTTAAAAGTTTCCCAGCGTGTCGCAGTGAACGGTTTTAGTTCAGTGTTTTTAACTAAACGTACATGAAGTATGCAGTTTTACCTTAGCTATCCTTCCGCCATGTACCGTTAATAAAAAAACGTAAACAAAGAGCAGGTGACCTTTCACCACACGACCTGTTGAACTTTTCGTCGTGTATGCTTGATTGGCCAATTATGTCACGTGATCTGTTTAAACCGAGTCACCGCAAAATTCAAATACCATTGCACATTGACAAGTAAGCCCATATTTAATTTACGTTTTCTATCAAACGTCAAAGAATTGATAAAATAAAAGTTGTGTGACAATACAAAGTAATACTAGAAGAATTGGATTTTCACCCGAAAATGGTCGGGACGGAGAAACAGAAGCAAGCTAGCTAGAAATTTCACACCACGGCCTATAAAATTAGTTGCGGTTTATGGTCGGTCTAGACGTATATTATGATCAAAAATGTCCAGTCCGAAATCCGTGTCCAAATTGGTCAAATTGGCAAAAACAAATCCAACATGGCCGTCAGTTTTGGCTTATACATTTCAATTTCCACCCAATTATCATAGTATGATCGAGTTTGGTATCAACATATACGTTTTTCGGGGTAACCTAATTCCATGCACATTTTTGTGATTAGTGATGACGCTGTGCCAATAAAGGGGAGGTCATTCAAAATCGGGGTCAGTTTTGGCGGGAAAATTCGAATTTTACATAAGGATCAAGTTTGGTATCAAAATATACGTTTTCGAGGTAGCTGAATCCAATTTTGTACATGTTTAGTGGTTACCGAAGCTAAATCAATATTCTTTGGCACCTAGAAATGGACACACACGGATGAATGTGTATTACATTCTAGTGCGTCTGGTTTTTTTTTACTCTAATCTCTAATCAGCTATGTTGGCCGAAATACGCGAAGAGTCCAAATTGAATGGCAGTTTTTTGGCGTCTTGTTATTCCAATCAACATCGGTAGTATTCTCTTGTGGGATATGTTTAGTCTCATTCATAGGATCGGTTCATTACAAATGGCGCTAGAAATCATTCTGGCACGCGATTCGTGTGCCTATTTTAAAATTTTCATTGTCTCTTAAATAGTGGATATCAGTAGGTATAAGATAACATCAATGTTGATTTAAATTTACCATTAATTGGTATTTGCAATGACGAAGACTGTGAATGGTATTAAGTTAAAGACTTGCCTCCTTTAAGTGATGTGGAGCCACGGTGGCTATGTGGGTAATACGCTGACTCGTGTTTGATCCCAGCATTGGCCGAGACAGTTTATCGAGATTTTCCGACGTGGTTTCCCCATGTCAGTACGGAGGGCCTGACAAAGACGGCTGTCTAGTCGTCCAGGTGATTCAAATGTTGAGACACAGATGGATACAGTATCTTTGTCAGATATGCAGTGACTTATTTGATAATGAGCAACCCACCGTCATTCCTTAACTAACAGGTATTGGAGGATTTAAAAAGGTGGCTAAACTGAGATATTATAGTCTTGATTTCGAGCTCGGTGAAAAATACCAGATGGAATGTCGCAAATTTCACAATCATTCCACTAATATTGCACAATGTTGTAGGGTTATTGGAGTGAGGAGCCTGTATCGAGGTGCCAACATATTCCTATTTGCGGACAGTTTTCTTTTACATGGTCTGCAGGAAAGTTTAGTAAACGGCCCAGTACAGCAGATAAATCGGTGCCCGCTGTTAAAACAATAAATTGTAAAACTAGCAACAACTATTTTTTGAGATTGCCAAAACAAATGACGACTGGACATTAATCTAGTTGTATTTATCAAACAGTGAGGCTGGTGTTCCTAAATAGATGACACTTATGAATTACTTGCACATCTAACATTGCATCTAGCAATAAAATGGTTCACCACTCTGTGTAAAATCAGCAAAAAATGCCCATTGTCGAACTATACACCTAGTTGTATCCTAAATTCTCTGTCATTGAAATTGTTATCTCCGCTCATTATTGAACTTATTCATGGTCAGAGGTGTAGAATGCAGCCCGTCGAAGGTAGGATATGGGAAAGCCGTGCCATCGAATGGTTTACCATACCCGACGTCTGATTTATTCTCTGCCACAAATCTTGTTAACCGGTGATCGTCTAGATTTGTCTCTGACTTATTTTATTGTAATTGTTTTGTGGCTTGGACTTAGCTTTAAACTTCACTTGTTGTGTACGCATTTATATCATCAGCTAAAAGTTTGTTTATGATCCAGGAACATAGACTACATACAAATGGCATGTCTCTCAGTCTATGTAAACCCCATTAAGCCGCAGGGCGAGTTACTGGATGATCCTACTACACCATGGATCTCCTACACTACGAATCAACGGGGTCTACCCAATCCAGACGGTGTCTTTCCCAAAGAATCTAAATGGTATCGGATATGTCATGCGCAGATCGTGCTTAGATTTCTGCAATTAATTAGGTGATTGGTCAGTTACACTTATTGACGAAATGAAATGAAATGAAATGAAATGGGGTTTAACGTCCTACTGTTCTGCTCCTAACCTGGGCTAATGAAGACGGGCATACGCCATACAGTGTGCTATGAGGGAAATTTTGCCCGGACAGCGGCACTACGGCCTACTCTTATATCGAATTCCAACTGCCAAGGGATCTTTTACGTGCACGCCAATGTGTACACGGGACCTCGGTTTTTCGTCCCATCCGAACGACTAGACAGCTTTCCTTGTCAGGCCCTCCGTCCTGCATCACTGACAAGGGAGAACCACGCCGGAAAAACTTATTGACGAAACGGTAATTTCCTCCCACGAGTGTTTTGACAATAACAACTTAGCCTGGACTTCAGAACCCCCATTTTGTTATTCACACAGTATTAGGAAGTGGACTAAGTGTGTTTGCAAATAAATTCATTACAAACGATATTATTATTCATATATATTTTGACAAGTACGTATCATATAACGTGTTCATGTCCACGCCATACAATTCGTATACATTCGCCTAATGTAATTATTCATATAGATAGCGTAAATCACATACTTACCATCCAATGATTGATGCTACTTACCTGTTGTCTTGATTGACGATACTTACCTGTTTTCTTGACTGCCATGCTGGTTTTTACCCACTGTATCTCGACTGATGGTACTTATCGTGCCATGCTGATTGTACCTACCGTTTCTTCATTTATGATACTTACCACACCCATGTGGTTTTTTATTCACCTTCTCTCCATTGATTATACTTGTTGTGTAATTGATTGATTGATAATACCTATCGTGTCATGCCTGTCCTATTTACTGATTCCTGACCCACGATGCTTATCGTGTCATGCTGGTATAATTGATGTTACATATCGTGTCCCGATATTTTTACTTACGGTATCTTGCTGATTATCGTGTCATGCTGGTTTGATTTACAACCTTTTGATAGACGGCCTTTATCGTAGATGATACTTACCGTCTTTTTTATTGATAATACCTATCGCGTGATGGTGGGTTTAGTTATTGTTATATAACTCATGATACATATCCTGTCCTGATACGTATTGTGAGACGCTTGGGTCTCTAGATTGGTGACACTTATCGTGTCCTAATGATACTTATCGTGTTGTCCTGCTGGTTTAAATTGTCGTCTCCTCATTAATTATACATAGCGTGTCATGGTGAGTTTTACTTACCGTCACCAGATTTTATTTTACTTTATTTCATTTTATTTTATTTTATTTATTGTTCCCTGATTGATAATCCGTCCATGTCCTGATACTTATCGACTGACGATACTCATCCTGTTCTGCTGGTCTTATTTACAGCACCCCGCTGTATTCACCTACTGTCTCTTGACTGTTGATACTTATCATGTCCTGCTGATTCTACTAACACCATCTTGCTCGAATGGTGACAATTAAGATGTCCTGCTGGTTCTTCTACTTACCTCCTTTTGAATGATGATACTTATTGTTTTCATTTGGTTTTATCTACCGTCTATATTGCTCGTTTTAGATATTAGACTTCAGAATTTCTCTCTCTCTCCCCCATCCACAATAATTGCTTCGCTTACCCTCATTACACCACATTACACTACATTACATTATATTACATTACTTTTTGTATATTAACCCCATTTGTACTTAAACTACGATATGTCCGATATAATATAACAACATTGAGAGTATACATGTACATTTTTCTTTGTAAATTAAAAAACCGTTATATAATTTATGATTGTAATTTCAAACACTGTAAATAGGGAGATGAATTTATGTAAGCACCGGCTTGTTTTCAGATCACAGATTTATATATATTATTTTTATATTATGTAAATATTTATTGAATAAATAGTGTTAGAAAAAAAACATATCGGGATCCATCTGTGTGCTTCAATTTAGTTAAAATGCGTGGACTGTTTCGTACAGATCAGATCTTCCTTGCTAGAGGTATCCTCCTGGGTCATTCCATATCAACTGGACCAATGGTGGGAATATGATCCCCTCCGAAAACATTATAAAAATATATGTTTTAGTATGTGACCTTAAACTAACAAATCCGATTTTTTAACCTCTTAGGTCCAAAATTCTCTGAGAAGGGTCATCAATTCGTTAATTTTTTCGGGTTTTCGGGTGCTTTAAACTCACATTGCTCATAGGAGTAGAACTCTCTAACTTTGTAATCTGAGACAACTTTAGATGTAGATTACGAATGTCGAGTCACACGCAATCTACGATTCACACAGTTTGTGCCACCAGGTGGCAAAATGTGGTACAAATGCACTATTCACTATTTTTTTCAGGATTTCCACAGACTCTGGCAAAGTCACTATAGTATACATAAACTCCAAAATTTGCAAAGTCAGTTTGTCTTTTATCAATTTACGAAAGATTTGAGTCGATAGGATATATACTGTTCCAAATATTCAGTCTCGAAACTCAAAGCACATTGAAAACGTACAAAATATACCCTTTTCTTCTTCAATTTTGGCCATGTGGGACATGTTAAAATTCTGAAAAAGATTGATAAGGAAACTTCATTTACCCTACTATTGAATGAGTTTGAATTTGGTGCGTATCAAAACTCAACTTCTTGTGTAATACAACATGGGTTGTTAATTCATATTATTTTATTAAGGAAATATACCTGAATTACACAACAAAGAGATTCATATTTGTGTTTATAATATACACTATTACAACACTGTATATTACAACATGGAGGTTGTATTATGTACATTGACTGTGAATTATTTTGTTTAAATTGAGAATATTGGTGGTATTGGGGGGGATTTAGGCGCGTAAAAACATTCTCACTTATTACTTGTTTATTTTAGATTGCAAGAGAATGTAGAATCTGAGAACATGGATGAAATAGAGACATTACTAAATCAGCTGCAACCTGATGATATCGGGAGATTAAGCCATGACTTTATTAAATTGACTAGTCAGGCCATAGCTAAGGGGAATTTAACACTATTGCAATGTTTATTTACTAAATGTCTATTGTTACAATCTGATATTAACCACAGATTGGAATTACTAACATGTGCTATAAAATCTGATTTTGTTGAAGGTATCAAGTATCTGTATTCTCATGGATTAAGTTTACAGTGTCGACATGAAGGTAAATTATGGAGTGCTTTAACCGAATCTGTCAGGTTTAACAGTTTAAACACAGTTAAATATATTTTATCTATTACTGATATAGACCTTAAACCAGACCCTGATTATTCTATTCTAATGTTTGCTAAATCAGGTGAAATGTTATCAATTCTATTAAATAATGATAGTATTAAACATATGATTGATTATAAATCTGTCGAGGGCTACACGGCCTTATATTATTGTATAAAAAACGCTGATAATGCAACAGATTGTCTCAACTGTATCAACGTTTCAAGAGACGCTGGGTTGGATTCGAGGGGATCTTTACATTATGTTATACAAGACCATGGTGATAATATAGATACATGTAGAAAACTAATATCATTACTAATCGAACGTGGAGCTGATATTAATCACCTGGGCGTGTGTTGGTTTACTCCTTTAACATGTGCTATACGATACCATGGTGATAATATAGAAACATGTATACAACTAATCTCATTACTAATCAAACATGGGGCGGATATTAAAAGAATGGACATGGCAGGTTGTACTCCTTTAACATGTGCTATACGATACCATGGTGGTAATATCGACACATGTAAAATATTAATCGCACTGCTAATCAAACGTGGAGCTGATATTAATGGAATGGTCGAGAACGGTTATACTCCTTTAACATGTGTTCTACGATATCATGTTGATAATATAGATACATGTATAAAACTAGTATCAATACTAATCCAACATGGAGCTGATATTAATGGGCTGGGCGGGAATGGTTATACTCCTTTAACACGTGTTATACAATACTATCATTATAATGTAGATACATGCATAGAACTAATATCATTACTAACCAAACATGGAGCTGATATTAATGGAAAGACTGTGGATGGTGATACTCCTTTAGCATGTGCTATACGATACCGCCGTGATAATATAGCTTCATGTATAAAACTAGTATCGTTTCTAATCGAACATAGAGCTGATATTAATGGAAAGACTAGGGCTGGTGATACTCCTTTAACATGTGCTATACGACACCATGATGATAATATAGATTCATGTGTGAAACTAATATCATTACTAACCAAACATGGAGCTGATATTAATGGAAAGACTGTGGATGGTGATACTCCTTTAACATGTGCTATACGATACCGCCGTGATAATATAGCTTTATGTTTAAAACTAGTATCATTACTAATCGAACATGGCGCTGATATAAGACAAAAGAGTAAATCAGGTATTACACCATTAATGACAGCGGCGCAATACGCTACTCGCACAGACATCGTTAAACTTGTATTGGGAGATGAAGATAACGTTAATAGTACTGACGATGATGGGATATCGGCATGTAGATATTGTTTTAAACGGGACAGGTTTAAAAGGGATTATAGGTCTACTCTTAATATCTTTCAACTTTTAGTTGAGTCTGCTGCTGACATATTTAGTAATGGAGTTAAATTACTTCATGATATTCTTACACTCGGTAATTTACACATCTTTGAGTATTATATTGGATTGAAGTCACCAGTTGCTGATGTGACTGATTTAACAAATGAGAATATTTTCCATCTCCTTGCCCAAGTGAAATATGATTTTACATTTGATAAATTCAACTGGCTGTTTGATTATGGTGTTGATATACATCACAGAGATTATAAAAGCAACACCCCAGCTATTATTGCTGGGTATTTGATTAACAACAGATATTTAGAGTTGTTAACCAAACAAGGTCGTGTGTGTGATGTTAATATACAGAACAAATTAGGACACACTGCTTTACACGCTGTTGTTATTGGTTGTTCGCAGTTGAACAGACTGTATAAACCAGCGGAAATAGCTGAGTTGAAGAGGAATGTCAGCAGCGAAAAGCTAAAAGAAAAGTCGCAAACTGATCGTATGAATGCATTCAAAAAACATCCAGGTTTGCAGCAAAACATACCGTTAACTGATTCATTACAGAACAATTTGCATGTGAATTACAAGGCATTTAATGAATGTGCAGATATCCTTGTTAACGCTGGAGGAGATGTCAATATTCAAGACTCCGATGGTAAAACAGCATTAATGTTAGCTGCCGAAATCAATGATACACATATTATCAATAAACTTCTAGATGTAGGAGCGGATCGTCATATTGTCGATTATAAACATGGATCATCAGCCTTACAATTTCTTGATCTTGGTTTTGGTCGAAAGTGTTTGACACTTCTGTTAGATAAAGATTGTAGGTATCTCCTAAATTTACCAAACAGACAGAGAAACCGATTGATTCAACGAATGTTACTCTTCCCATGGCCCCAATCAAACCACAATACCAGCTTCATTCGGTATTTGATTGCTGAAAACTGTTGCCTTCAACATTTACAGTCTTCATCTACCCAAACCAATCACTACAATGAGCATGTTACTTTAGAAAACTTTAACAGCGAAGAGAGACATAAACTTCGACAACTTCTTTATCGAAGCGGAGCACCAAAAGAAGAAATTGTTTCCGTTGTTAACTTTAAAATGGAAGACAAGGCTAGGACAACAGACGAGGCGTTACATTCACCAAATAGAGAAAGGTTTGATTTGTTCTGTTTCAGCTTAACTCTAAAGGAAAAATGTGTAAGGATTATTAGACAACACATTGGACTTGATATCAAGAGAAAGGTTGAACAGTTAGATATACCCTTAGAACTAAAAGATGACGTCTTTCTCATCCATTACATTCCTAAACGATATTTCCACGATAATATTGATGATGTCTTCAAGGATGATGATATTTTGGATTCTAGAGATGAAGATGGTTTTATTTATGATGATCGACACATGGATATTAATAGTTTCATCCCGCAAACACCTGAATGTAATGATGATGACGATGGACAGGAAGATGGTTTGACATTGAAGGGGGTTAGTCGTCGGAATGTAGGTAATGGCGTTTATAACTATAAATACTATGAAATGAAAAGGACATTAGAACAATTTGTTAAAAAAGACGAAGAAGAATTGAGTACACCATCATCAGAAGAATACAACGATGATGATGATGAAAACGACGACGGTGATGATTACGACGACGACGAGGCGAAAAGTGTTAATTAGGAAATCGATATACTAAAAAACGTTACTGTTCCAGAAACGAAAATAAATGAGAAGAACTAATTCAGTAATCGGTAATAATTGGACTTAGTACAGACCCTGTTTATTTTTGTCATATTATAGAGCACTATTACTTCATTTCAAAACTGACTAAATATTATCAATGTCTCTATTATAGTTGAACGATTGCCACTCACAATTACAGACTTTATTAGAACAAATCGGTTATCAATTCATTATATAATCCGGGTTCTTTGTATTATTGCAAGCGGGAACTGCAGTGACTCAGTGAATAAGAAGGTGGCTCGCTAACCTGGTGGTTTCGAGTTCGCTCTAGGTTTTGGCCAATGCTGACAAGTAGAACTTTCAACCTCATTTTATTTCATTTTATTACATGCTTATAACCGGATTCTAACAAAAGTTCATACCAGCTTGTACCCATATGCTAAACTCATTGTTTTGGAATTTCGAATTGAAGCTTTTCCACTCACATTTACCATCTTTGTGTTGCTATTAATCAGTAGTGTTTATAGTCTACAAAGTATCGTAGGTATAATTCATTTATCAGCACCATTTTGTCATTAAATCAAGTTAAACCACTTGATAATGCTTTCTTTTATTAGCACCATGTTGTCATTAATGGTTTATCAGCAGCATCATATTGCCATTAATAATTGGCATTGTCATTAATGGTTTATCAACACCATGGTGCCGTCATTATTAATTTGAATTGTAATTAATAGTTTATCACCTTCATATTGTCATTATTAATTTGTATTGACATTTATAATTTTGATTTGTTACTAATTGCTTATAATCGCCATATTGTCTCGAATCTGTTATCGTAATTAATGGTTTATCGGCTTCATGCTGTACTTACTATTGTTTTTATTGCCTTATAATAAGGCTCCGGTTTTACATTGACAGTAATAATTACTGTCCCTGGTATTTTCAACAAGCTACGCTGCGGATCACTACCTCTTGAAGTTGAAGTTGGACGTTATACACGTCCTGTGACCCCACTAGAAAACCGAGTATGCAAGTACTGTAACAGTAATTCTATAGAGGACGAGGTTCATTTTCTTGTTGAGTGCAGTCTCTATAAAGAATTACGGTCTGAGCTCTTTTATAAACTTAATGTATGTACCCAGTACTTTCACAATTTATCTTCTCTTGATAAGGCCATTTATCTGCTGTCCAATAAACACCATGTCAGATCCATCGCCGCAACAGTGTATTGCATGTATAGCAAAAGATATAACTCAACCAATTAATATTGTATTTTATATAAATATAACCTAACAGTGTTATTTCCATGTATTATAAGCTAGGTTTTATAATGTCGGATTTTAATATATATCACTCTTATTTATATCTGTATTATAATGATCTTAGTGTCTCATAGGTCACTTTTGGCCGGACACATTTATGTGTGTGACACTTAAATAAAAAAACAACTTTATGATTATAAACCACAACTTAATTGCTTAAGTATTCTAAGTATTCTAAATTACATTTATTAAGTATTCTAAGTTACCTGTTATTATAAAAAATGTATTTAATGGCTACTAATTAGCTTATAATGCGTGTTAATGCTGAGAATTCCGGAATGTATTCGAACAAAACGGTCATTAATACAGCATTATATAAACGGGGGGGGGGGGGTAATGCAACTGCGAGCTGCGGTGGCTCAGTGAGGAAGACGCTTACTCGCTAACCTGGTAGTCTCGGCTTCGCTTCAGGTGTTGGTTGATTCTGAAAAGTAGGACGCTTAGAATTGGATTATGACAATACTTAATACGGAACTGCCACATTGACTATTATGAAATTGCAATTGGGGTTTTTCCACTTACATTTAGCCATCATTGTGTTGCCGTTTATAGTTTGTAGTCTACATAGTTAGTATTATATGTATTATTCATTTATCATAGATAATTAAATAAAACCACGCGACCATGCTTTCGTTTATTTGCATCATGTTGTTTATCAGCACCATGGTGTGATTATTAATTAGTAATTAATGGTTTATCATCTCCAAGTTGTCATTATTAATTTATAGTGAACGGTCTATTAGCTCCATTTTGTCATTATTTACATTGTCAATAATTGTTTATCAGCACCATGGTGTGATTGTGAGTTAGTATTGTCATTAATGGTTTATTATCTCCATTTGCATCAATAATGGTTTATCAGCACCATATTGCCATTATTTATTTGTATTGTAATTCATGGTTTATCAGCTCCACGCTGTCACTGTTGTTTTTCCAGCTTCATGCTGTCAATCTCATTTTACTGAAATTAATAATTTATCAACACCATGGTACTAATACTTTTAATTGCATTGTTATTAATGATTTATCAACACCATGGTACCGCCATTATTAATTTGTATTGTAATTAATAGTTTATCACCTTCATATTGTGATTACTAATTAGTATTGTTATTAATGGTTTATAATCTTCATGTTGTCATTAATATTTTGTTGTTATTAATGGTCTGTCATAATATTTTACTGTAACTAATGGTATATCAGCTCCATGATGTTCTTATTTTTATCGCCTAATAATACGACCTGGTTTTTACATTGACAATTCACATCACAGAGCCTGGCATGGATGCGGACCACGTGTTTATGTATTCTAAATGGGGGACTACGAGGTGTTGGCCTCGGACCCCCAAATAAAAAGTACGAAATAAAACGTTATTATTATATTGTACATTTTCACCCGAAAAGGCTTTATTAAAATTTGCATATTTAGGTATTATAACTACTGTTCTAGTGATAATCAACTTAACAATATAGTAATTAGAATTGTTTTAGTCGTTGGGGATTAAACACGTATTGGTAGTGAGGCAACTGGTAGGTTTATTTATAAGATTTATAAGTTAGCAACTGTTGCTATAGATTTGGGAACTTATAACAACTCAAAGATATATAAACCCAAGAAACAGTCAGTTCTTTAGTTACGTTTACTAACTATAAACTTATTAGAAACCTGACCAGTTATTTAGTTACGTTTACTAACTATAAACTATAAACCAGACCTGTTGTGTAAATATATTAGGTTTAATATCAAGTCATTTTGTGTATATCTAAGTTTCTAAGAATAATTAATAATAATTGATAATCACGAGGACAGAATTTTTATAATACTTAAATATGCAAATTCCAATAAAGCCTTAATATACAATATAATAATATACATTCATTCGATACAGCTCTGGGGGTTTTATTTTTAAATATAACTGTCCTTTGTTTGGATAGAGTGGTTCAAATGTGGTCGGCTCTTTTATATTTCTTTTTGCAAATGCTTAACTTTAACTAAAATATGTAAATGTATTATCCACGAGGTTAAATGTCCTGTATTAGTACTTGACCAAAATGTATTCGTTTTAAACTATTGGCCAAAAAGTATCACTTCAATGTCTTAGATACATATTATTATCTAAAAGATTGTTTTTGGATTGTTTGCCTAAAAGTTACTATTTTGTATAAAAATAGATTATGAACATTAATTGTCGTTATTCTATTTGTTTATTTATATAAAACTCTGCCCCTGGGGGTTGGGCAATCACCAAAAATAGGGGGCATCCTTAGGGTATAAGGAATAGGTATGCAAAGTTACAAAATGATCTGTTAAGAATTGCGGCCTGTAGGTGACAAACAAATACAAGAAATGGGTGTGGCTCTGTCGCAGGGGGTCGTGCATGCACCAAAAACAATAGGGATCATTCTTAGAGTATAAGAAATTCATACGAAATTTTTTCAAGGCGATCGATTAAGAATTGTGGCCTGTAGTCGACACACAGACATACAAAAAGAAAATGGGCGTGGCTCTGCCTCTGGGCGTTGGACATGCACCACAAGAGAGAGAGAAATGGGGCTTAACGTCCACTCGACACAAACTAGGTCAGACGATCGCAAATGGTGATGCACATGTATTATAAGTATATATAACCGTAACCTACAGTTTACATGGATTATACTCAACTGTCACGCGCATTCAAAATAGCTTCACTCCATCAGTTTCCGGTTCCAGCCACTGTTACACACCATAGTGGGTATTATTAGCTAAATCTATTTGTTAAGGTCAGCTCAATTATTTTCAAGGTCGCTGAGATGTAAATATGATTAGGCCACATGCTTTTTGACGATATTGTATGTTAGGGTTAGGGTAAGCATTGGGGTTAGGGTTAGGGCTTGGATTATCGCTAGCCCTAGCTGTTACATCTTGTGACTTATGACGAAAACTTGAGCTGACCTTATCATTTAGTACTAACCGGGTATTATTGGAGTGCGCATGGAATTAGATCTGTAACAGGACGGTTTCATTCCCAATCCATACTTTGTCTTTAATCCTTGGCTTATTGTTCCACAAAAATACTGTCTGATGTATGGAACATGAATATGTTAGGAATATGGTATGTGACTTATTAACCAGGGTAAAAGGAGTGGGGGTAATATAGGCTATGCCTGTTACCCAATCCCTATTTAGATGCAAATCTGAATGAACAATATTGCTCATAACAAAAACCTGGGGTAATCAAATGTTTGTCAGCGTATCCGCATGAGGACCTTTCAAATTAATTTTCATCGACACGGGAACATTTAAATTACAAATTACACGTTGCAATATCAACATGTTTTCTCAGAAAATCGAGTTCTTAATCAACTTAGAAAATGACAGGTATTACTACAACGCCACTCCACATTTGTTAATTTAGGAAATGGAGGAAATACAAAAATGGAAAAAATACAAAATCAATAATGGTATGAGCAAAAGGTAGTAAACTAGGGGTATGCCTGGTTCAAACTACATAATGCATAAAATTTATATAAAGTTAGTCCACAAAATACAGAAAACATTTTTACATAGCTGATATGTCTTTTTAAAAATGTCATAGCATGTTGTTGCTATTTTGCTTACCTAAAGATGAATTCTGTAATGTCAAATGTCAACCTGGGGGGTTGGATGGCTGAATGGTTAGCGTGCGCGCGCTGTATCATAAAGTCTGTCATTGAGTCAACTGGCGTGGTTTCGAATCCCCGGTTGTACGTGACAAGGAGTAGGGTCGCCTGTCCAACCTCGTGGGTTTTCTCCGGGTCCTCCGGTTTCCTCCCACTGCTAAAGACCCCTATGCGCAAGCGAATTATTGAAATAAAATTAAACCATATGTTAGTCCCGAAATGACCTAGTTTGTGTCGAGTGGACGTTAAACCCCATCTCTCTCTCTCTCTCAAATGTCAACCTACCCATCTATGCTACTTACACTGATTGCGTTAGTTTACTTGACAAATGTAACGATCTGAAACATTTACAAAGCACTGCAAAGACCGGGTATCGTTTGGCACAGTCAACAAGTCCCATTCCAGCCGATTTTGATCAGATTTCTGCCAGGTTTCAACTGCATAAGGAATAAAATATATACAAATTTATTTGAAATTCAAAATGTCTTTTCTAAAAAAATTGCCATAGCAGATTCATCTTCTGGGTAGCTGTTGTTGCCATGCTTTGTGCCAGTCACAAGGAATAATCCAATATGAATATGTTAACCCATTCCTTGTTTACAAATGCAATGGGTGGAAATATATAGTTAAGAGAGAAATGGTCGGGGTGGTGTAGGGTCGCCTGCCTTACATCGTGAATTATTTCCTGGCTGTAGGGTCGCCTGCCTTACATCGTGAATTATTTCCTGGCTGTAGGGTCGCCTGCCTTACATCGTGAATTATTTCCTGGCTGTAGGGCCGCCTGCCTTACATCGTGAATTATTTCCTGGCTGTAGGGCCGCCTGCCTTACATCGTGAATTATTTCCTGGACCCTCGCCCCCCCCCCTCCCACCAGCATCCACACTGCTAATAAATCCTATATACAAGTAAATTATTGAAATACATCTTTTACCATGTGTTTTGTTCGACATGGCCTACCTCGTGTTGAAACAGGTGCCCTTAAAAACATGTATGGCAAGGTGTTGGGGCATTTGTGTGGAACTTACACAAGATATTAGACTGCTGAAAATAAATACATCCAACAAGGCTAATGTTGAAGGGGTCGAAATGCGGGTAAATTACCCACACAAACAAGTGTTCAAGTTATTTACAGTTTATTATAACTGTATAAAAAACACGGAAATTATACAATTTTAATATAAATAACCTGTATAACTATAATCAAACATATAAATTTAACGCATTCATATTCATTAAAATGATATATTACATATTAATAATAAAACATCTAAATACTATTTTAAATCATATACTTAATTGCTAACTTGTATGAAATATAAAGGTATAATACAATTAATCTTAATAATAAAATTAGATGGAAGTTAAACCCTATTTCTCTCTCTGTTACACTAGAAGGGGTTTTTAATCAATTAGCCAAGGACGCTTGACTAAGGTGAGTTACCTTAAGCTATGTATGTAATAAAATATAGGGTATTATATAATACAATGTATGAAAATGAAAAGGGGTTTATCGTCCTACTGCTTTGCTCCTGTACTGGGCTAATGAAAATAGACATAGGTTATACAGTGTGTTATGGGGAAAATTTTGCCGGGAAGCGGCACTATGGCCTAGTCTTATATTGAAGTACAACTGCCAAGGGATCTTCTACGTGTACGCTAATGTATACTCGGGACCTTGGCTTTTTGTCCCATCCGAACGACGACTAGACAGCTGTCCTGGTCATGCCCTCCGTGCTGCTCCACTGACAAGGGGAAAATCCCGATAAACTTTCAGAGCCAATGCAGGGATCGAACACACGACCTCCAGGCTAGCGAGCCAGCGTCTTAGCCACCGTGGCTCCGATCTTCTTTAACCCAAACCCCTACTGTGTCTAACAGCCATTCTTAGGTACGCATTTCTATTAAATAATATAAACTATTTAAACGGTTAAAGTCGTAAATATCGCATTTTAATAAAGTGGGGTTTAATATAGTACAGATGGTTGAGTTACTATACCGCAGCACATCGTTCAAGATGTTTTACGGTTCTCCGTTTAATGTGTAATGGAGTAAACATTTACATAACATTTGTCAGCATGTGACAACCTACTTGAATTTACATTAACACTTGCATTGATCAAATTGTGTGCGTTTATAACGATCCACTTGAACTGTTCACTCTTTCATAGTGCGACTCGCTTGACTTTGCATTGGTAAATCAAGTCGACCGATCTCTGATAAACTAGCGGCGGCTATATATAAAAGGGTGTGTTAGTTCAGACTTAGATTATATGACATCATTCTTGCAGTGTGACAAATATAATTGACCGTTCCGTCAAAGACTTATAGCTCCTCCCACTTTTTA
Source organism: Patella vulgata (assembly GCF_932274485.2). Lineage (NCBI taxonomy): Eukaryota > Metazoa > Mollusca > Gastropoda > Patellidae > Patella > Patella vulgata. The sequence goes on from NC_065879.2 coordinate 91,657,438, forward strand.
TAATGACCTTAGACATTAACAAACATCGTGGAGTCGACGGAAAGGTAATTACCTGGATGTCCCTGACTGAGAAAGTTATTCGGTATTTTCAGGCGTTGTTCCCCTTTTTCAGCCGTGCAGGTCAGAGCGTCTGGTCGTTGGGGTGTGGCCAACACCACAACTTTATACACCTTAACGTGCGTGTTAAAGAAAGCCTGAAGTCGGTAGGAGCTCGGCTGGAGCAGCACAATATGAAGCCCCATTTCACCCGTCCGTTCCGTTATAATTTCTCTACCTTATTAACCATTACTATTTATAGTTTAATAGTACTACATTATACACTTTCTTCAATTCAATTTTGTATGAATACACCCTCGAGTGTTTAATTATAAGAACAGGGTTGGTTGACAAAACTTATTTCTTTACAAGCTTTAATTTGATTCTCGGAGATATGCACTCTACTTTGATATGCATCGAGCAAAGAGTTTCTTTGAATAGTAAAATAGTGACGAATATAGATTTCGTTGAACCGGCAAATCCCGGGGAATGACCAAAGTCTACTATTACTTTCTTTTACAGGCAATTTTGTTAAAGTATGACTGTTTATTTAAAGGTGGGATATCCCATATCAGTGTTTATTATTTAATTACTTTTCGGAATAAAACTAATATGTTATCTAAAAAGATTGTAAAGAAAGAAATTATTCTTATGATTTAGTTAAAAAGGCATTATACAAGATCTAAATCTGTCTATTTCAGATCTTTCTTCGGGCCTTAAAAGTTATATAAACTATTCATTTATCAACATGACAAGACCATAATCAAGTCTTGATTATATCGGATGGGTTCGATTAGAACGGATCAGCCATTTAAATTTTAAAAAAAATGGTTAAGCGGGGCTATAAGTTTCTAACAACCAGTACGGTGGTTAGAAACGTTGCACACATCTTGTAAAATCCTCAAAGGCAAATATCTTCGCTCAGAATAAAGTATTTTGCATAAACTATTTTTGAACTATTATAGCAAGAAAGACCAGCTCTTTAACTAAATCTTACATAATGTATCTTTAATTAAGCTAAATAAGACGCAAATGACAGCTTTAATCGATGTTATCTACATCAGAATTAACTTCTGCCAGTTTCTACATTTTGACTTACACACTAGTTACTAAATTGATTGAAATAATTAATATAGCCAATAAAGAAAAACACTTGACCTTAATCTACAGTTAATAATTTATGATATTATATATGTTTTTCTAACATCCGATATCATGCTTCATAAGTGATATAACTTCCGGTCTATCTAATAACAACGCTATCTAATAACCCTGTCAGGCTGTCAAAGATACATTATCTAACAGCCTTACAATTTATTGATGTTGGTTGCGGAAGAAAATGCCTTAGACTGTTTATAATTCAAGGTGGTCACACATTGATAAATTTACCAGGGACCAATGGTAACACGCTGATTCAGAGAGCTTTATTATTTCCTACAGATTCTAAACCCCATAAAACAATTTGCGTAATACGGTTGTTAGTTGCAGAAAATTGTTGCCTTCAAAAGTTAAAGTCCACTGCAACTAATTACTACAATGATCTAACGTTGGATATGTTAGATGGTGAAGCGCGGCATAATCTTAGACAATTACTTTATCGAAGCGGGGCACAGGCAGCAGAAATTGTTTCCACCATTAATTTTGTTCTGTTTCAATTTATCTTTGAAGGACAATTGTGTCAGAATTATTAGGCAACATATTGGACTTGATGTAAAAAAAAAGGGTTGAACAGTTGGGCATTCACTCAAAGCTAAAATCTCAAATCCTTCTCGTTGATTGCATACCGCAAAGCTATTTCCGTGATAATTATATTGATGAAACTGGATGTGTGTTATTCTAGTGTGCCATAGGGAGGAGAAAGGTTCAGGTGCATCATGGTATCGTGGATATAAGTGATAATTATATTTATAACTATGAATACTATCTAATAAATAAAAAGAAATTAAAAGAAATTTTTAAAGAAGACCAAGACGAATTGAGGGCATCAACAACATCAGAAGACGAAAAAGAAATGAAATGAGGTATATCGGCCTACTGTTCCGCTCCGACTGGGCTAATGATGGTGGGAAAGAAGAAAAACGATGATGATAATGATGAGGTGAAGATGACGGAAATACGTGATGATAATGATGGTGGGAATACATGATGAATATGATGGTGATAATAATGATGACGGAACTAGATGATGAATATGATAATGATGACGATGAGGCGAAGATGACGGAATTAAATGATGATGATGAGGAGAAGAATTAGATATACTCAAAAAAGTCACGAGACGAGACCAGATACGAACTAATTCAGTAATCTATAAAAGATCAAAGATGTGTGTGTGTGTGTGGGTGTGTGTGTGTGTGTATGATGATGATATTGTGTGTGTGTATGCTGATGATATTGTATGTGTGTATGATGATGATATTGTATGTGTGTATGATGATGATATTGTGTGTGTGCGTGTGTGTATGATGATGATTGGGTGGGCTGACGAGCCATCCCATGTGAGAAAAAGTGTGTGCTGAACAGACCCCTAAGAGTAAAGAATTCTGAGAGAGGATTTCCTCATAGTGAAGACCTGATCATAATGCCTAACAACCCCTTAGGAGAATGTTTTTGGTGGTCATAGATTTATCCTCACGAGGCTGCACTCATATCATATATATGTGCACATGCACTTAACATTTTACACACATTCCCATGCTAGCCAAGTTTTATTTGGAGTAACTTCCCTTATCCAATCATTTTGTCTAGAATATCAAGACATTCTGTACATTGGCCCTGTAAGGGAAATATATATCTGGATGTGCAGGACTACCCGAATTGCTCACACACCCGGTTTTCATTTACGTTCATATCCTCACCTGAATTTCTCACTGTCATTTGAGAAGAACTCACACAGACATTTTTCTGAGTACATGTAAGAAAATTATTACTGTTTTATTCCTACAAGATGTCTTTTATCATATTTTAGCTATTGATATAGTCATTTCCGATTCAGCTTATGAGCATTGAAGTCCTCTTGAGTCCGATTTTTCCACATTGGACTTTGTGTCATGGTCATGATGGTTCCGTGGATAGAACAGTTTGCCATTCCTCCATCTCGCGTGTCAATCTAGTCAGTCATTAGCATTTTGTCTAGGCTAATTTAGAGCCTATATTTGGATGATCAGTACAATGAAACCTTACATGTTAATTTTGTTTTCTTTACAAAGTGTCATTTCCGTCATTTGTGACTTGTGCATTCTATTGTTGGATGATGATTATGCGAATCTTTTTGCTTATGTCTCAACATATATTCACTGTGTGTACCTTATGATTATTTTGCTCAGAGTTTTTATGCAGATCAGCTCAGATCAACCAGAAAACTGAACCATTTGAAGCCAAGGCAACTAACCAGACTAGTGATGGATAAGTTTCATGTGAATGATAAAGTATTAGTAAATTGTGATGGGATATGGTGGCCTGGCTGGGTATCTGAATCAGAGAAAGAGAAATCTATTACTCATACTGTGTCATTTTTTGATGAGGAAGAAATGTAAGTATGAAAAAGTTTGATGCTAGGCCTAGATATATTGCAATAGACGTAATCCGGAATGACGTCAAATGGGTTGTTATTATAATACGGCCACTTTCAAGTTTAGCCTAACGTAAATTAGTAACTAAGCCGACTAAACGATATTCTTGCGAAACTTGCAACAGTGATAGCAGATATAAACGTAAAGATTATGTGAGATCGGTGTTACTTTCCTTCCGTTTCTGAAGTCGTCAATTAACATTGAACGATGTAGACACCGGTTAACACAACGCGGGCGTCCTCATAATGACCTTTCTGTAATTTTGATACAACTACACCATTCTGTTTGTTCAAAGTTAGACTATTTTTAAAGCATCAGCATTTTTGTCTCGCACATTTAAACAAATAAAAATATCCAGAATTAGTCGTAATTGAAAAACGATTAAAAAACAGAAATAAATATAGTATCTGATCCCACGGGGGCATAGCCAACTTATTCCAATAGGAATTACACAATAAACATAAAACACAACAGTTATGTGCAGCATCCAGAAAATCATACACCACCCTCAAAAAATAAAAGGTGCAAATAATGATCCTGCTTCAGTTATGTTTATTGTAGGCAAAAAATTGGACCTGTGAATTTACCTAAATTTTTGCGATTTAATAACAAAAGTGCTGATGCTTTAAAAATAGTCTATTTACATCTGAACAAACATAATGGTGCCGTTTTATCGAAATTACAGAAAGGTCATTATGGTGACACCCGCATTGTTTTACCCAGTGTCTAGCCTACATCGTCGGCATAGTTACTAATTTACGTTAGTCTAAACTTGAAAGTGGCCGTAGTACATGTTTAATAACATTGGCGAACGTTACTGATTGTACCCCGTCACGTGAATTTCCATTTGGAAAAACCCATTGTGACGTCATTCTGGAGTAGGTCTATTAATTCACTGGTGAATTTTGCCTGAGCCTTAAAATTGCTGTGAACCCGTCACTCATGTATGTCTGTCATCACTTTGCAGGCACACCTGTCACCTTTCCATTGTATGATGGCACAGGCAAACCCTTAGATATGTGGGATTAGTGGCTTCTTTTGCCCTGCGGTCCTATTGATTGTTGGACTGAAACAAGGCTAATGACATAGGAATCGGTCTTGTCAAAACTTCAAACATTCATATCTTCGCTCAGAATAAAGTAATTTGACTGAAATATATTCATTTTGTATTACATGTATCTATTTTTAAACTATTATAGCGAGAACGACCAACTCTTTATCTAAATCTTACATAATGCATCTTTAAAAAAGCAAAAAATGTTACTGACTGCAAATAATATATGGTAGACACACGTAATAGCTATAACATGTACAAAAATCGTGACATTTGGAATAAAATTGAGAAAGATATGAGCATTATTCCAAATGTTGCGATTTTTGTACAAGTTATAGCTATAACGTGTGTCTACCATATATTATCTGCGGTCATTAGCATTTTTTGATTTTTAAGTAGATATTATCTAAGGACGTCGTACAATACTTCAAGATTGTGCACAGTAAATGCTTATTTTGGTCAGCCCATTTTTGAGTTAGAAAATCAGGAAAAATGAAATGAAATGGGGTTTAACGTCCTACTGTTTTGCTCCGAACTGGGCTAATGAAGACGGGCATACACCATACAGTGTGCTATGAGAGAAATTTTGCCCGGACAGCGGCACTACGGCCTACTCTTATATTGAATTCCAACTGTCAAGGGATCTTTTACGTGCACGCCAATGTGTACACGGGACCTCGGTTTTCCGTCTCATCCGAATGACTAGACAGCTGTCCTTGTCAGGCCCTCCGTCCTGCATCACTGACAAGGGGAAACCATGTCGGAAAATCTGGATGACCTTTCTCGGCCAATGCAGGGATCGAACACTTGACCTCCAGGCTAGCGAGCCAGCACCTCACCCACTTAGCCACCACGATCCCCCAGGAAAATGAAGCCACTGTGAATCATAATAATAAGTAATGGTTCTGACTCTGACTTATGTTAGGCCTGTTTAAATTTTGCTTTTTATACGCCCACATTTTCATGCGGACGTATTATGCCGTCGCCCCTGTCCGTCCGGACGTCTGGACGTCCGTTCACAATTTGTTTATGGACACTCTTGAGCTCATAATTCTTATCCGATTTTGACGAAACTTGAAATGTAGGTTTATCTCCAAAAGATCTCAGCTGCTTTTGATATTGCCATGTATCTGTTCGATACTTCATGGATTATGGCCCCTGTTTGTACGAAGAATCACGTTTTTAGCTTGTGGACCCTATAGAGGTCACAAGTTTTATCCGATTTTGTTGAAACTTGAAATGTAAGTTTATAACCCAAAGATCTTGGTTCCTTTCGCTATTCGCACATATCGGACCATAACTTCCTGAATTATGGCCCCTGATTGTACGAAAAATCACGTTTTTAGCTTGTGGACCCTATAGAAGTCATAATTTTTATCCGATTTAAAAACCTGTATTATTATATCACCATTACACCCTAAGGACGACTGAGTTCGAATTTCGGGAAAATCGACCCAAAATTGACTGACAAAATGACCGCCGTTTGTTCCCAAAAAGCGTAAAAAATATGGTATATCAAGGTTGTGGACCCTATAGAGGTCACAATTTTTATCCGATTTTGTTGAAACTTGAAATGTAAGTTTATAACCCAAAGATTTCGGTTCCTGTCGATATTCGCGCATAGCGTACCATAACTTCCTGAATAATGGCTCCTGATTGTACGAAAAATCACGTTTTTAGCTTGTTGACCCTATAGAAGTCATAATTTTTATCCGATTTAAAAACCCACATTATTATATCACCGTTACTCCCTAAGGATGACTGAGTTCGAATTTCGTGAAAATCGACCCAAAATTGGCAGACAGAATGGCCGCCGTTCGTTCTCAAATAGCGTAAGAATATGGTATATCAAGGTTGTGGACCCTATAGAGGTCACAATTTTTATCCGATTTTGTTGAAACTTAAAATGTAAGTTTATAACCCAAAGATTTCGGTTCCTTTCAATATTCGCGCATATCGGACCATAACTTCCTGAATAATGGCCCCTGATTGTACGAAAAATCGCGTTTTTAGCTTGTGGACCCTATAGAAGTCATAATTTTTATCTGATTTAAAAAAACGTATTATTATATCACCGTTACACCCTAAGGACGACTGAGTTCAAATTTCGTGAAAATCGGCCCAAAATTGACAGACAAAATGGCCGCCGCTCGTTCCCAAATAGCGTAAAAATATGGTATATCAAGGTTGTGGACCCTATAGGTCACAATATTTATCTGATTTTGTTGAAACTTGAAATGTAAGTTTATAACCCAAAGATTTCGGTTCCTTTCGATATTCGCGCATAACTTCCTGAATAATGGCCCCTGATTGTACGAAAAATCGCGTTTTTAGCTTGTGGACCCTATAGAGGTCATAATTTTTATCCGATTTAAATAAAATATTATTATATCACCGTTACATCCTAAGGACAGATGAGGTCAAATTTCGTGACAATCGGCTCAAAATTGACAGACAAAATGGCCGCCGTCCGTACTCAAATAGCGTAAAAATATGGTATATCAAGGTTGTGGACCCCATAGAGGTCACAATTTTTATCCGGTTTTGTTGAAACTCGAAATGTAAGTTTATACCCAAAGATCTTGGTTCCTTTCGATATTCCCATATATCGGACCGTAACTTCCCGAATTATGGCCCCTGATTTTACGAAAAATCGCGTTTTTAGCTTGTGAACCCTCTAGAGGTCATAATTTTTATCCGATTTAAAAAAAATATTATTATATCACCGTTACACCCTAAAGACGGCTGAATTTGAATTCTGTGAAAATCAGCCCAAAATTGACAGACAAAATGGCCGCCGTTCGTTCCCAAATAGCGTAAAAATATGGTATATCAAGGTTGTGGATCCTATAGAGGTCACAATTTTTATCCGATTTTGTTGAAACTTGAAATGTAAGTTTACAACCCAAAGATCTCGGTTCCTTTCGATATTCCACATATCAGACCGTAACTTCCTGAAATATGGCCCTGATTGTACGAAAAATCGCGTTTTTAGCTTGTGGACCCTATAGAGAGGTCATAATTTTTATCTGATTTAAAAAATCGTATTATTATATCACCGTTACCCCCTAAGGATGGCGGAGTTCGGATTTTGTGAAAATCGGCCCAATTTTGTCGGACAAAATGGCCGCCGTTCTTTCTCAAATAGCGTAAAAATATGGTATATCAAGGTCGTGGACCCTATAGACGTCACAATTTTTTATCCGATTTTGTTGAAACTTGAAATGTAAGTTTATAACCCAAAGATCTCATTTCCTATTGATATTCGCGCATATCGGACCGTAACTTCCTGAATTATAGCCCCTGATTGTACGAAAAATCGCGTTTTTAGCTTATGGACCCTATAGAGGTCATAATTTGTATCCAATTTAAAAAACTGTACTATTATATCACTGTTGCACCCTAAGGACGACTGAATTCGAATTTCGTGAAAATCAACCCAAAATTGACAGACAAAATGGCCACCGTTCGTTCTCAAATAGCGTAAAAATATGGTATATCAAGGTTGTGGACCCTATAGAGGTCGCAATTTTTATCTGATTTTGTTGAAACTTGAAATGTAAGTTTATAACACAAAGATCTCAGTTCCTTTCGATATTCGCGCATATTGAATTGTAATTTCCTGAATTATAGCCCTTGATAGTAGGAAAAATCACTTTCTTGTTAGCTTGTTCTCTATCCATCTCTCGAAAATGTGGGCGTATCCTGCCTGGCAGCCGCTGGTTTCATTCTGCTCTACATATATATCACATATAATTTTTCACAGTATTCATGTTACAAGTGCCTCGAAGATAAAAAGGATTAATGATCTTTCTGAGAGAGAATTTTCAGAATATATCAGAAAGGGTGAAGGTATTATTAATTAAAAAAAAAACGTCTGTTCTGAATGCATTTGCATTCACCGAATCTTTTGCCTGTTTGATGTTGAGAACCTGCGTTTTAATTTCAAATTATAATTGAATCCCCCAATTTGATTTAATTGTCCCCCACCTTTTGAAGAAATGGGTCTGTCCGTCAGTCTGTCTGTCCGTCACACTTTTTGGGACACAATAACTAATTGAGTGTAGGTATTCATTAGGTGCATGCCTTGACTGAGTTTGGTGATGAGCATTTTCTGCTTGGGTAAGTAGAGACTTCAATCTGATTGGTTGAGACTTTGGAACACAATAACTCCCCTTCTAATTGTGGTAGAATGTTCAAACTTCGTGTAGGTGTTTATTAGGTGCATGCCTTGACAAAATTCGGTGATGAGCATTTTCTGCTTAGGGTAAGCAGAGATAAGCAATTTGATTGGTTGAGGCTTTGGGACACGATAACTTTGATTCCAATTAAGTGAGAGTAATGAAACTTGGTGTATAGTTTCATAAGATCAATACCTTTACTAAGTTCGATAATGAGCATTTTCTGCTTGGGGTAAGCAGAGTGATAAGCAATTTGATCCAGACTTTGGAGCTCGATAACTTTCATCCTAATTGATAGAGAGAGGTGAAACTTGGTATATAGATTCATAACATCAATACCTTGACTAAGTTCGATGGTGAGCAATTTCTGCTTAGGCTCAGTAGAGACTTCAATCTGAGTGGTCGAGACTTTGGAACACAATAACTCCACTTCTAATTGTGGTAGAATGTTGAAACTTCGTGTAGGTGTTTATTAGGTGAATGCCTTGACAGAGTTCAGTGAAGAGCATTTTCCACTAAGGGTAAGCAAAGATAAGCAATTTGATTTTTCAAGACTTTGAAGCTCGATAACTTTGATTCTAATTGAGTGAGAGAGGTGAAACTTTGTGTATAGTTTCATTACATCAATACCTTGACTATGTTCGATGCAAATTTTCTGCTGAGGCTAAGTAATGATAAGCAATTTGACTGGTTCAAGACTTTGGAACATAACAACTCTGCTTTTAATTGAGGTAGAATGTTCAAATTTTGTGTAGATGTTTATTTAGTGAATGTCTTGAATGAGTTCACTGATTAACATTTTCCACTAAACAGAGCTAAGCAATATTATTGGTCGATGCTTTGGGACACGATAACTTTGATTCTAATTGAGGGAGAGTGATGAAACTTGGTGTATAGTTTCACTACATCAAAACCTTGAATAAGTTCAATCATGAGCATTTTATGCTTAGACAAAGTATAGATAAGCAGTTTGGTTACTCGATGCTTTATAAAAAGATCAATGTGCAATTAATTAATGTGTCATCTATTTATTTTGGGATTTCGGCGGGGGACATCTGCCTCACTGTTGGCTTGTTTTCTTTATTTTATATTTGTTTTGGTTTGTTCTGTTTACCTTTTCAATATGCCAAAAAGTATTTGGCATGTCTTTCAATATTTAAAAAGGAACAAGACAGACAAATCAGTTGCAATAAACTAATTGAGGCGTTTTTCTCTTTAAATGAGACACAATAGTTAATTTAGAAAAATATTCTTGATCAATTTCTTGACTTCTTGTACATGTATAATCATGTGAGATTTTTTAATGATAATCCTGATCTCAAATTTAAAAAAAAATAAATAAATTTTTTTTACGGATGATCTGTCTTGTTCCTCTTGTTAGTGTTACCATATTTCATTTGGATGAAAGATAATTATCTGGGATGGGACATACAAATAAATTACCGGTAGTTGATAGTCACTATGTCACAGTAACGGTAGCCTATAGGGAGTTCAAATTTGCAAAGGTATTTCAAAATTGACATGACATGTATATTACAAGTCAAAATTTCATAGGAAATCGCAGCATTTTAGTGATACAAAGTAGAGCTGGAGTTTCTACCTCTCCACTTACTTAGTGGTAAATTCTGTTTATTTTCAGAAAAACTGAAGAAAACTAACAGACTAAGACATCTGTTAGTAAAATTCACCAGTGATGTTAGTTTAATCGAAATAAAGGATTTCAACAGCCAAGACTATCTAGATGAATTGGTTCAGAAAATTGAATGCAAGCCTTACAATAAATTATTTGCAACAGATGATGATGATGATTCACTACCACCCCCACAAGCTGAAGAGAGAGAGATCAAGCCCATTCCTCCATCTTCACAAACCAGGATGATTGATGATGATGATCCACTACCATCATCACAAACTAAAGTGACAGAGATCAAGCCCATTTCCCCATCATCACAAACTAGTGTGATTGATGATGATCCACTACCACCCTCACAAGAGCCCATTCATCCATCGTCACAAACCAGGATGACTTATGATGATGATCCACTACCATCCTCACAAGTTAAACCAACAGAGGTCAAACCAATTCCTCCATCTTCCCAAACCAGAATGATTGCTGATGATGATGAAGAGGATGATCTACTACCACCCTCTCAATCTAATCGGAGAGAGATAAAGACCATTCGTCCATCTTGACAAACCAGGTTGATGGATGATGAGGAATCACTACCACCTTCACAAGCTAAACCGACAGAGGTCAAACCCATTCCTCCATCTTCACAAACCTGGATGATTGATGATGATGATCCACTACCACCTTCACAAGCTAAACCGACAGAGGTCAAACCCATTCCTCCATCTTCACAAACCTGGATGATTGATGATGATGATCCACTACCACCTTCACAAGCTAAACCGACAGAGGTCAAACCCATTCCTCCATCTTCACAAACCTGGATGATTGATGATGATGATCCACTACCACCTTCACAAGCTAAACCGACAGAGGTCAAACCCATTCCTCCATCTTCACAAACCTGGATGATTGATGATGATGATCCACTACCACCATCACAAGCTAAACCGACAGAGGTCAAACCAATTCCTCCATCTTCACAAACTAGTGTGGTTGATCATGATGAAGAAGATGATCCACCACCACCCACACAAGCTAAACGGAGAGAGGTCAAGGCCATTCCCTCATCTTCACAAACCTGGTGGATTGATAATGATGAAGAAGATGATCCACTACCACTCACACAAGCTAGAGGGAGAGAGGTCAAACCAATTCCTCCATCTTCACAAACTAGTGTGATTGATCATGATGAAGAAGATGATCCACTACCACCCACACAAGCTAAACGAAGAGAGATCAAGGCCATTCCCTCATCTTCACAAACCTGGATGATTGATGATGATCCACTACCACCATCACAAGCTAAACGGAGAGTGATCAAGCGCATTCCTCCATCTTCACATACCTGGATGATTGATGATGATGATCCACTACCACCATCACAAGCTAAACCGACAGAGGTCAAACCAATTCCTCCATCTTCACAAACTAGCATGATTGATCATGATGAAGAAGATAATCCACTACAACCCACACAAGCTAAACGGAGAGGGATCAAGGCCATTCCCTCATCTTCACAAACCTGGATGATTGATCATGGTGAAGAGGATGATCCACTTCCACCCACACAAGCTAAACCGAGAGCGATCAAGGCCATTTCCTAATCTTCACAAACCAGGTTGATTGATGATGAGGAATCACCCTCACAAGCTAAACGGAGAGGGATCAAGGCCATTCCTCCATCTTCACAAACCTGGATGATTGATGATTATGATCCACTACCACCCACACAAGCTAAACGGAGAGAGATCAAGGCAATTCCCTCATCTTCACAAACTAGTGTGATTAATCATGATGAAGAAGATGATCCACTACCACCCACACAAGCTAAACGGAGAGCGATCAAGCCCATTCCTCCATCTTCACAAACTAGTGTGATTGATCATGATGAAGAAGATGATCCACTACCACCCACACAAGCTAAACGGAGAGGGATCAAGGCCATTCCCTCATCTTCACAAACCTGGATGATTGATGATGATGATGAAGAGGATGATCCACTACCACCCTCACAAGCTAAACAGAGAGCAATCAAGCCCATTCCGCCATCTTCACAAACCTTGATGATGATGATCCACTACCACCATCACAAGCTAAACCGACAGAGGTCAAACCAATTTCGCCATCTTCACAAACCTGGATGATTGATGATTATGATCCATTACCACCCACACAAGCTAAACGGAGAGAGATCAAGGCAATTCCCTCATCTTCACAAACTAGTGTGATTGATCATGATGAAGAAGATGATCCACTACCACCCACACAAGCTAAACGGAGAGCGATCAAGCCCATTCCTCCATCTTCACAAACTAGTGTGATTGATCATGATGAAAAAGATGATCCACTACCACCCACACAAGCTAAACGGAGAGCGATCAAGCCCATTCCTCCATCTTCACAAACTAGTGTGATTGATCATGATGAAAAAGATGATCCACTACCACCCACACCAGCTAAACGGAGAGGGATCAAGGCCATTCCTCCATCTTCACAAACCTGGATGATTGATGATTATGATCCACTACCACCCACACAAGCTAAACGGAGAGAGATCAAGGCAATTCCCTCATCTTCACAAACCTGGATGATTGATGATGATCAAGAGGATGATCCACTACCACCCTCTGATGATATTGTGTGGGTGTGTGTGTGTGTGTGTTCGCCCATCACGTTTCTTCGCCATGCTCCACCCCACACATGTGGTATCAATCAGGATGACCCCGCGAATGTTTTAGCCCATCAAATTTGGGCCCAGTGTGAATTTAGACCCCGAGCGAAGCCGAGTATTCTGCTAGTGGGTAATAATTAGAATTGCCACCAGGCTGTGTGTCATATTATAGAAAACCATCACTTTATTTCAAAGTTTACAAAACATTATCACTGCCTATATTATAGTTAAACGATTGCAACTGACAATTTCAGAATGTATAAGAACATCACTGCAAGCGGGGGCTGTGGTGCCCAGTGATTTGGCCGATGGAGAAATAAACCCCATTTCATTTAATTTTATTACGCTTATAACCGGATTATAACATTTGGCCATCATTGTGTTGTTATTAATTAGTACCGTTTATAGTCTACATAGTTAGTATTATATTACAATTCGTTTATCAGTACCAATTTCTCATTAAAATTAATTATAATCACGTGATCATGCTTTCGGTTATTAGCGCCATGTTGTCATTAGTGGTTCATCAGCTCCATGTTTCAATTTGTATTTTGTATTGTAATTAATGTTTTAATGTTTTATTAGCTCCATGTTGCCATTATTAAATTTTATTGTCGGTAACCGTTTATCAGCACAATCTTGCAATTATTAATTTGTCATTAAGTGTTTATCAGCATTATGTTAATTGTCATTAATAATTGGTCTTGCCATTAAGATATGGAAAGAAGAAACATCCAGTCTTACTAGAAGAATACTATATTCCCTTGAAAAACACCCAAGGAGCGCATACAGGAAGATTAGGGATGTCTGTTCGAGTGACGTCAAGGGTTGCGCGCCAATCTGTAAGCGTTAATGGTGAGGTAAAGGTGAGGGGCTTAAACGTATAACAGATAAAAACCACGGCAAAGACGTGGGCAGTGGATAATCCGATAATTTAATTAGGCTTCGATGTTTATGATAAATAGATATCGTCTTGTGACCCCCCCCCCCCCCCCGACTTCACACCCGCTGCTAGGTACCGGCGCAGCCAAGTCACCTGGCACAAACATAACTTCTTTTAATAGATTTTTATAGCTTGGGTATTTCCTCGCGAATACAATGTTTTGACAAAAACTTTAAGCAAAATGTTGATAGATTAATTTGAATATGTTTTAGTCCATAAAATTAGTTTGAATAATTATGTTTTAGTCCTAATATATCATAAAATCAACCAGTTTCTACGCGGGAAGGTATCTTTAACGTTTTCTCAGCACTTTATTGTCTTTATTAATTTTTCATTAAGGGTTTATCAGTCCCATTATATAAGTATTTATTTACAAATTTTTTTTTTAATTAATCAGTACCGTTTATAGTTTTTAGTGTACATTGTTAGTATTATATACTTCGTTTATCAATTTTTATTGTAATTAATGGTTTATCAGCTCCATGTTGTCTTTATTAATTTATATTGTAATTAATGGTTTATCAGCAGCATGTTGTGATTATTAATTTGTATTTTAATTAAAGGTTTATCTGCTCATATTGTCATTATGAAGTTTTAGTGTTCGGACTAAAGATCAGATAGCCTTATGAGACTCGTTGCTTCCATTAATTAATGTACTTCATTTCAACGAAGATTGATAAATCCACATCAGTTCGACGAGTTTTAGTTCGCGGTTAGTTCTCCGGTTTACACCAAGGGCACATAAACATTTCAATATTTTGTAAATTATCAACTAAAAGAGCATATTATTTTCTTATCTCGTGTTTTTTTTTTTGGTTTTGTTTTTTTGTGGGGGTGGGGGGGGGGGGGGTACAACAAGTTATCAATTTGTATCAAAACAAAACGTGAACAGTAATTGTCTTTACTGTTACATAGCGACAGATGTTATAGACGCTTCGTGCCATTTCACACCTAAAACTGATTTTAATATCAACCTGTCCACTATCGAAACCCCTGGTGGTCCTGATAGCATTCATTAATCAACTTGTGGCTGGCCCGGTTTATTTAACTTCCTTTGTCTTATAAACAAACTGTACTGAATGTTAAATCTGATATGATGCATTGGCCAGATGTGTAATGAGGCCCTTTGACTAGAATGGTTTAAAAAACCCGGAATGGAGACGAGACGGGTAGACTAGGCGAGAGCGTCTAGAAATTAACTTGGGACAAGACAGGTCTCGAGTTAAGACCGGGCAGCGGCCATGTAAGTTAGGCGGGAGTTGGCATGCTGTGCCAAGCCAAGCTAGAACCATGGCTCCCTCAACACAAGGTAACTATGGAGTCAAGGTAACTACGGAGTCTTAAGTTTTGTACATAATATGTTAGAAGGAAAATAAAAGTATCATATGAAGTTAAACTAGTTTTGTTATCAAGAACCGGATTCAAAGACCCAATACTGTAGAATTGCTTCTGGGTGTTATGGGATGGGATATTGGCATTTCAATAAAACAGCTTCGCAGAAGATCGCATGTGGCGATGTACTATATGCCGATTACTTGCTGTTTACATTGATTACACCCCACAGTGATTAGCATTCCGAACAGCTGCACCCCCATCAGTGACGCATATAGCCACATCCCTGAATTATGGTACTTTATATAGGTTTTGTTGGTCGCGTGTTCGTTCCCTGAATTAGCCGTGAAATTGCATCGGGATTTTCCGACGTTGTTTCCCCTTGTCAGTGGTGCACGACAGAGGTCCTGACAAGGACCGATGCCTAGTCGTTCGGATGGGTCGAAAAAACTGAGGCCCCATGTATACATTGGCGTACATGTAAAAGATTCTTTGGTAGTTGGAATTCGATTTAATAGTAGGCCATAGTGCCGCTGCTCAGGCAAACGGTTAAATGCAAGAAATAGATCAATCAAATACTAATAATGTATTTTTGAAACTAAAACTGGATACTACATAAAGAACAGTAGGCCGATAAACCGTATTTCATTCCATTTATTTTCTACAGCATGGGGGTGACTTCATAGGCGTACGAGACCCCCCCCCCCCCATTTTGGGCACCAAATGCTGGGAAAATTTGGGCACACAATTGTACTTTGTAAAAGTTGTATAAAAAAAAATTGTGTTCTTGAATGTGTCCAATTTAACAGCAAATGTATTAATATTATGTAACATACTAAGAAGCTAACTACATTTTTTGGGCACCAACCACCACCGCCCCCCCCCCCCCAGTCAACAATTTCCCCGTACGCCTATGGGTGACTTTAAATAGATGTTGTAAACACATGCAGTTGGTGGATTATTATTGACTGAGATTAATTTCGGAATAAAACGTAACCCCAAAGGTGGTCTAGAGCGTGCATGGAACTAGATTTGTAACGGCACGGTTCCATAGCCTATCCATACTTTGCAATACGTCTACTCGTTAATAGCAAATACCGTTGGTATTTATTTTGAAGAAAACCACGGTTAGAAAACTAGTCATTTTTAAACCGACCTCGGGTTAACCCAAATAGGCAATCTAACAAAAAAAATCCCCTCAGTACTCCAATGAGGAATTTTGAGGTTTAATGTGGTATACCAAGTAACTAACGAGTTATGCACACGACCACAAATCACCTTGAGTGGCTTTAATATAATATTCACACGACCTCAAATCACCTTAAGTAGTTTAAATACAAAAAGCTTGAATTAATAACAAACTGTAGTCAACAAGGGGTTACACGAAACAAATAGACCAATCAAATAATAATAACGTATTTTTGAAACTAAAACTGGATACTACATAAAAGAACTTCTGTTTAATTGTTTTTGATATCATGCGACAATTTATTCTTGGATGATTACCAATCTAACAAAGCTTGTATAACTAATCTTTAAAAGACCCGTTCATTATAACTATTTAAAAATTTATTTTTCAATTTATGACAAGCAATTTATGAGTTCGCCTAATAAAGCATTATACAAAAAACCTAGTACACACATGAATAACTTTTCTTTTAAAAATGTCTCCCGCCGTGATAATTCATGATTTGTATAATAGATCAAATAGTGTTGTCGTCATTCAATAACAAAATTGTATAGGGTTCTCGTCATTTAATAGCATATGTGCAATAATAAAACATACATTATCTGTACAATATTGAAAAGGTATATTTTGACTTGTAATTGATCTCGTAAAAACAGTATTCAACACCCAGATTAAGTATAATCAGGATTTGATTATATCGATATCTATTTCAAGATTTATTTTGAATGACATAATACAATACGTAACAATATAATTAAAAGATCACCGTGAGCTACAACACGTAACTAAAAACATGTTTATGTGGTGGTGCAAACTATTAAATATCAGATTGTGCTTCTGTATTTACCCCCATTGAACAATTCTATATGTATTAACATGTTTATGTGCTGGTGCGAAATATTAGATATCAGACTGTTCTTATGTACTTAACTACCCCCATTGAACAATTCTATACCATTCACTTGACAATTTCTAAGAAATGTTGATTTATTATTATTTTCCAAGAATCACTCCCCAATTATCCGCGCTGACCCAATATTATTTTGTAACTAAACGAATTTTATTTTTAAATTAAAGAGTTTGGCATGCATTATCGAGATTAAAATTGAACAAAATCATTAAATTCCAGAACATAATTTTTATGTATATTGATATTCCTTGAAATAGAACAGTAAAGCATTAAAATGTGTGGATTTAAACAGCAGATTAATCAGACCAAATAGAAAATGATAATCCGTTAATGGTTTTAATAATAAGAGATACATGTATAACCTGGTTGATACGGAGGAATGTTTGATATGAGAGATATATCCCGGAGGTGTGGTCCGCAGGGAGGGTGTCCGAGGTGAAATATAATATTATTCCTCCTAGCGCTTTAACTTTAAATTCTCCAAACTACAACTTAATCAAGTACCCATTTGATCGAAAAGCCGGTTATCCACCGTACCTTATACTATAACGATATTATAAGGTCATCGCATGTTAGTGTAAACTAAAGAATACCTCAAGCAAGCTTCTGCAGTTTTCTAAAAAAATCACACCGAATCACCATTTCGTAATGTCCTTTGTTATTCCCGAAGGGCGCTATTTGTTTTAATAGTTGAACTGTTCAGACGGCTGGAAAAATGTTTCTTTTGTGAGTTGTCGAATGGTTAAACACCCTCCCTTATCAGTTTTCTGTTTTAAGGTGTATTCCGTGAGCGAAATTTTCAGAAAAAAGTGGCGCGGTTCTATCCCACTTTTGGAAATACAATGTGGTTCAATGTATTTCAAGTAATCGCTTGTGCGTAGGGGTATTTACGCTAGGTTCCACTATCACGTAGGGGGGTTGGGATGGAGAAGTGGTCTAGAGTGCCGCGCTTCGACCTCTAGATGGCCGGACACCTCTGGTTCGCGGTTGTGGTTTCGATCCCTGGTGTGAGCGTACGTATGTGACTTGGAAACAGGGGCACCTTCTCAACCTCGCTAGTTTACTCCGGGTACTCCGGTTTCCCCCCATAGGAAAGATAATAGACATAACAAATAAGACGTGTCTGCGATATCACCTTCGGTGGAAGCGGATGTTAAACACTAAGAACAACAAAATCACGATGTGTGCTGCGATTGAAATCGTGGTTTTGATCGTGGAGTAATGGTGGTGATCCTATCAGGTCTTGCCCCGAGTTCACAAAGCATTCTCAGGCTTAATTTGAGAATTTGCTCAACGTCCAATCACTGTTTATGAGAAATATCTTTGATGCAGTAATACAAAACTTTGCACATAGTTTCTTATTGATATATTTGACACATTCAAACAATAAAATTATTATAAAGGGCTATATTTAAAATAAGGTGAACAAGTTTGAGTAAATCCTCAACTTAAGTCTGAGAATGCTTTGTGAACTCGGGGCCTTATTTTAGTAATAAAAATAAAATAACTTAATTTTATTTTGATGCCTTTATATTTTACCATATTTTAATGTGATTTTTCTTATTATGGGATTTATTTTCATAATAAAAATAGAATTACCATATTTTATTTTGATGCGTTTATATTTTTAAATTTACTTAGTGTGATTTTTATTATTATATACTCTTCAAAAAAAGTAGGGGATATTGAAATGCAAATACCTATGCAGGTTGTGATATGATAAATAGACATGGACACTTGACATGCTTTGAGAGTATGTTCACAGATGAAGAACTTATCGCCCCAGCAGAACCACTGAACTGCATGTGCGACACGTAATAGTGCCATACACGTGGGAGGGGTTCATTGTCAAATTTGACACTTCAAGGAAGGGTTGATGAAAACTGCCGCATGCTGGTTTATCCTATCCATGTTTGCCTTCCTATCGGTTCCTTCATAAGATTTACCGTTTAGTGTATCTTGGCTTTAGTATCTTACGTTTAATTTGTTCGGGAGACGTGGTGTCTGCCGAATATCGCGTGCGATATATTGTTACCAACGAACAATAGGAGTACATGTATATCAATCGACATATCAAGCCAAACTGATGCACATTTGTCCAGACAGCTAGACAAAAATTGGGTAATTTATTCAGCCAAACAAAATATATATATATATATTAATTCTGGAACCAACTTTACGAAAATATTTCCTTAGATAAGAGAATGTTATACTGGGTTAAATTGACATAGTATTTGCAATGGAAAACAACTGATATAATATCACGCCATAACCATTAAAATATCGACAATAAAGGTTGCCAATGGTACCGAAATGGTGTTTATGTTCACAATGAGAGGTATACATTCAATTTTAAACTCGATTCATCCAAACAAGGTAATAAGTTATTAGTTCTGAAACTAACATTTAAAAAATATTTCCTTAATAGAAAATGTCTTACGTGGTTAAAATTAAAATGGTTATGAATAAATATGTCTTTATAATACAATATCTTACCCTGTAGAGAGGGGGAGAGAGAAAGAGAGAGAGAGATGGGGTTTAACATCCACTCGACGTGCTTAATGTCTAAAATATGGGATTTTAATAAAGAGTAGATGGGAGAGGGGGGGGGATAGAGTTTAAAAGTATCCATGGACTGAGTCACTATACTACAGAGACGGCATGGTTTCAGATGGGTTGAGTTATTATACCACGTTACCTCGTGTAATATTGTTTACAGTTCTCCGTTTAATATTTAATGGAGTAAACATTTGTATAATAGTTGTCATAATGTGACAACCTACTTGAATTTACAGTAACACTTGAATTGATATATTTATGTAGGTTTGTATCAATCCACTTGAACTGTTCACTCTTTCATTGTGCGACTCCCTTAACTTTACACCGACAAATCAAATCGACTGATCTCTGATAAACTAGCGGCGGCTATATATTAAAGGGTGTGTTAGTTCAGACTTAGATTTCATGACATCATCCTTGCAATGTGACAAATATAATTGATCATTCCGTCAATCACTTATAGCTCCTCCCACTTTTTATAATGACCTTAGACATTACCTAACACCGTGGAGACGACGGAAAGGTAATTACCTGGATGGTCCCTGACTGAGAAAGTTATTCGGTATTTTCAGGCGTTGTTCCCCCTCGTCAGCGGTTCAGGTCAGAGCGTCTGATCGTTGGAGTGTGATCAACACCCCAACTTTATACACCTTAACGTGCACGTTAAAGAAAGCCTGCAGTCGGTAGGAGCTCGGCTGGAGCAGCACAATATGAAGCCCCATTTCACCCGTCCGTTCTTTTATAATTTCTCTACCTTATTAACCGTTACTATTTATAGTTTAATAGTACTACATTACACACTTTCTTCAATTCAATTTTGTATGAATACTCGACAAAAGCTTAGTTCTTTACAGGCTTTAATTTGATTCTCGGAGAAATGCACTCTACTTTGATATGCATTGAGCAAAGAGTTTCTTTGAATAGTGACGAATATAGATTTCGTTGAACCGGCAAATGACGGTGAATGACCAAAGTCTACTATTACATGTTAAAGGGGTGATATGAGTGTACTTTCTTTTACAGGCCATTTTGTTAAAGTATGGCTGGTTATTTAAAATTGGAATATCCCATATCACTGTTTATAATTTCATGACTTTTCAGAATATGTTACCGAAAATGATCGTTAAGATCGAAATTATTCTTATGATTTGGTTAAAAAGGCATTATTGAAGATCTAAATCTGTGTATTGAGATCTTTATTCGGGCCTTCATGGTTATATAAACTATTATATATTAACATGACAAGACCATAATCAAATCTTGATTATATCGGATAGGTCCGATTACAACGGATCAGCCATTTAAATTTTAAAAAATTGGTGAAGCGAGGCTATAAGCTTCGAACAACCAGTATGGTGGTTAGAAACCGTACACACATCTTGTCAAACCCTCAAAGGCTAATATCTTTGCTCAGAATAAAGTATTTTGCATAAACTATTTTTAACTATTATAGCAAGAAAAGTCAGCTCTTTAACGAAATCTTACATACTGTATCTTTAATTAAGTTAAATAAGACGCAAATGAAGCTTTAATCGATGTTATCTACATCAGAATTAACTTCTGCCAGTTTCTACATTTTAACTTACACACTAGTTTCTAAATTGATTGAAATAATTAATATAGCCAATAAAGAAAAACACTTGACCTTAATCTACAGTTCATAATTTATGATATTATATATGTTTTTCTAACATCCGATATCATGCTTCATAAGTGATATAACTTCCGGTCTATCTAATAACAACGCTATCTAATAACCCTGTCAGGCTGTCAAAGATACATTATCTAACAACACTATCTAATAACCCTGTCACATAACCCTTTCACACTCAACTGCCCCGGACTCTTCCATCAGAGACTACGCCGAAATCCCCAACACCCTCACTGTGACCAGATGCAGTCCCCGGTCTGATCGTTAGTGCTCTCAATGCGCCCCAGCTGATCCCTGTGTGAATATTATGTATCGACCCTTTAGAAATGTGTAAGCTATTGTATAAATCATTTGTAACGATTTCCGTGTGGTTACCAATAGATACGGATTAGATTAGTTTAATAAGATGTATCAATATTTTATGTGGTTAAATATAATTAAAACCAAATTTTAACCGTTTGACCTTCCGTCCTTACAACTAATCGCCCTACTACAGTCATATTTCTATCGAAGCCTTCTAAAGAAATCTAATCTACTTGTAATAGTCATGTGTGAATATTAAAGCCCCTATCACACGCAACAAGTTTTCAAAACGCCCTATCTCGACCTAGAAAATCATAAAAAGGGTTGTGGTCGGGGTAAAATGTGTAAATAATGTCTATAATACGATCCTAGTTCGGTTATAAACAGTTCTGAACACGTCCATGTTGTCTGTATCCCGTTCACAGTCCGCCCATGTCAAGTTCAGATCGGGTAAAGTTACCATTCCCAAGCAGTCTAAGCCCGACGCTTGTCAGTTTATACTCGTTCGTTACTAGTTCTTAATCGTTCCCAATACGTCCGCAAATGGTTCTAACTAGTTTGTTACCCGACCGCCCGCTTCAGAGACAGTCCAACTCGTCGTCATCTTGTTTCAGTGCGTTAGATTGTGTTGCTATTCCGTATGCAATCCCGTCTTGACTCGAGGGATACAGATACTCTTGCCATTCCCCATTCCTGGAAATCAGCCACTAGTACTGCCCGAAGATCTCCAAGCTCGAACTCCTCTGGTGACCAGCCAGATCCGGACCAAGTTGTTGAGCCCCCTGACTGAAGTTCCTGACAAAAACCAAGACACACAGCCGTCTCACTCCTGAGCAAGACGACGGCATGGTTGAGTGACTCTAGGCTAATGAACTCCTCTGTAATTAAAGCCCGACCACGTCACGTTGTAACACGTCCCCATTAGGCTATTCCGTTCATAGTACGCCCATATCGTTTAACGTACGCTGTCACTCCGTCGAATTGCAGGAAGAGGATATTTTGAGCAGATTCAAAGTTCTAGAGTATCCTTACCGTCCAACCAAGTCCGAACATGTCCATGATGTTCTTAAAGAGGTCGTTAACAGCTGGTACCAACGCCAGTCCGCTCGCGCATAGTGTCGGTCCGTTTAGCAACATTTTCCAGAAGTAGTGTGATGGGGGCTTAACCGTTAAAACTATTATATTTGTTAAACGTTTCTTTAACACATCAAATGTCAACGTTTCTTGAACACATCGAATGTCAACTTTCATTGTACTGACACAATTGTAGTGAACGTATACACACATAACAACTTCAACATAAATAACTTTTAAGATCAAAGGTGATAATATCTTTATTCAATAGAGCTTTTGTTAGTTTGTTGTAAAGATATCTAGTGGTTAAACTGTATATACAGTTCTCAGAGAATGGGATCTACTTGCATTAATTAAAGCAATGGGTACAACGTAAATCCCAGAGAATGTAGATTTCGTGGAAACGTAAATTCAATGGGATTACATCAAGGATAATACCATAGGCGTACGGGCTCAATGGATGTTAGGGGGGAAGAACCCGAAATGCCTGAAACAATTGCCCCCCCCCCCCCCACCCACACAATAGAAAATTTGGCGGTCAATGTGGTCCAATACAGCCTACCTTAGGTGACATACCTGAATCCCAAATAACCAATCCATCCTCGCGGGGTATGGGGGACTCGCCCTCCCCGAGAGAATTTTGAAAATTTAACCGCCGCAAATGCGTTTTTCTGCTATTCTAGCCAGTGAATAAAGCAACTCAAAAGTTTCCAGTCGGTTCGCAACCGACATCCGACACTATGCCGACCTGAATACAAACCATGCAATCAGACTTGCAGCTGCATTCACAAATAATAATCGATGCCCGAAAAATGTCGAACAAGGTAAAGTGGCTCCAGACAAAATGTAAACCCACGAGGTTGAGAAGGCGCCACATATGCTCACAACCAGGGGTCGAAATCACAACCGCAAGCCTGACGATACCGGCCAGCTATAGTTCGAAGCGCGACACTCTAGACCACTAGGTTGTGACTAAAGCTGAACATATTTGGGATAGCATATGGTTTACAACTTTTTTAAATTAGTGTGGCCCCAGAAATTCACCACGCATCATTATGTAGAAGATGAATAGGAGTATGTTTTAAATTCACGGCAGGTCAACAATTAAATCATACTTAACTTTGTTGGCTGCCTCGTCTACAGTTAGGTCAGCTTGAGAACATGCGCTAATTAAGGCTAGGTCTATTTGACAAAGCCGTTCACATAATGTCTCAAGGTCACGAGATGTATACCGGGTTAGGGCAGGTCACTGTTACCGAGGATTGTGGGTTAGAGTGGGGAGTAGGGCTAGCCCTGTTTACATCTTGTGACCTTGAGGAAATTATGCGATCGACCGTGTCAAATAGAGTTAACACACTAGCTAATTGACCGACATTTTAGTCCTAAATCGACGATTGTAGTCGACAACACTAAGTATAGTTCGAGCATTTTGTTAAAGTATTTATTCTGCTTCCATTTAATAAAATTCTAAAAGTTTATTTAGCCCTTGTGAGTCTTACAGATGTGAAACAGAGAAGAACGACATTACACAACAGTATACTAATTTTTAGATATGGCGACCATTTAGGGCAGCGATCTATTTATGAAGTATGGATTACAGTAGATAGATCTCTGTGTACCGAATGCAATTAATTGCGGGTTTATGCCTATCCATTTAGTAGACTATTGTTTTTTTCAGAATTAAGGCAAAAGTTCGTAGACATATAATAAATATCAAGTTGTTTGAAAACTTAGTGATTCGCCCTCTGACCGCTGCAGGTCCCTCTTGCTGTGGCATGACAGAAAAAGTTGATAGTGATTCAAGGGAGATAACTACATGTTATTGATAATACACGAAAATCTTTTGATTTGTGGTACTCAATGGTTTATATTTTGCAGCAAACCTCACCCACTCACTCATTTACTCACTCTCCGCTCGAAGAAATTTATATTTATCAGATGTTGAGAGATGTTATAGATTCTTTATTGTTGAAAGATAATAAAACACGAATTTTTGATGACATTGAAATTAATATGTACCTATTGAAATGAACATGATTGCACCAGGTCGAACAATTCACAGAACTGATATCTATTATAGATCCGGTTTATTTTTACCATCTTAAAGCAATAAATGTCTGTATTGTCATCAGCATGTAATATTTCATCTTTGTTTAGTTCTTCAGAGTCATCATATTCTTTTCTGTCTGGTAGAATAACCGGAACGTGCCCCCCCCCCCACCTCCAAAAAAAGCCTCATATATGACCACTACTAAAATTAATTTGTGCTTCTAGTTAGACCTATAACAATGGTGAAAAACGAGATAGGCAGTCTAACCGGTCGATGAAGACGCCGTAGTTGGGGCATACATTGAAGAAACCACATTCTAGAAGGCGAGTTTTAAGGACCTGCTGTAGGTAGGGTATCCTCCTCATCGAAGGCTGGGGCATGGAAGTGTTACATGTATACTTTGATAATGAGCCCGTCTGGCTTGATCGAGACAATTGACGTGAGAGCTGGATGTGTGGAGTGGTTATGTAAAATGTACGATACCAGATAATAAAACAAAATGCCATTGAAATCTTCAAGTGTCGTAATGCCTGTTCATGGCGAAGTTCATCCCCGTAACGACACGTCACAGAAGGCTATTTTTGAGGCAGTGAGCATAAGCTTGGCAAACAGCAACCTGATATTGTCATTATCGTGAAGTGTCCGCACATTCTGGTAGATTGTATACATTATCAGCCATTAAGAATTGTTTTGGGATAGTCAAGGGCAACTCAGCACCAACATAAACATTTATAAAAAAAAATAGGGCTGTTTGTTATTGAAATAAAACTACGAATCCTACGGGACAGGGTAGTGCAGTACAGGACGTTTCCGCTGACATTTTAACATCACTATGTTGCAATTAATCAGTGTCGTTAATACTGGCTAGTATTATATGTATAATTTGTTTATCAGCACCATGTTGTCACGTGATAATAATTTCGGTTTATTAGCACCATGTTGTAGGTTATGGTTTATCAGCGCCATATTAGTACCATGTAATTAATAGTTTATCAGTGCCGTGTCTTCATTAATGGTTTATTAGCACCATATTGCCATTATTAATTTGTATAGTCATTAATGGCTTAAAAGCACCATGTTGACATTATTATGCATGTTTTATCAGCACCATTATTAATTTAATGGCCTATCAGCTCCATATTGACATTATTAATTGGTATTGTTTTTAACAGTTTATCAGCTCCATATTGACATTATTAATTGGTATTGTTATTAACAGTTTATTAGCAACATATTGACATTATTAATCGGTATTGTCATTAACAGTTTATCAGCAATATCTTGACATTATTATTATTTTAGTGTAATTAATGGTCTACTTATTAATGTTTTTATGGCCTAATAATAAGACCTATTTTTTTTCATTGACAATTAACATCACAGTGCTTGTATGGTATGGATGTGCTTATGTGTTTTAAATTACATTCATGACTATAACATTTTCTATCAACGACAGTATTTAGAGGGTGTCATAAACTTTTATTCGATACAGCTGAGAAGTGTTAATTTATAAAAATATACTTGTCCTTTGTATGGATAAATTAATTAATTATTATGTAGTGTGATCTTTTATATGTTTTTTCTTCAAATGCTCAACTTAACCTTTACTAACATCGTACTTTATAAAACATTGTAAATTTCAAAGCTCAGTAAAATGGGTCAAATTAGAATAACGATACATGAAATCAATATGACTTGGTAGAAACAGCAATTCGAACATATAAAGAATTATAGTCCCCATCAAATGACAAAAAAAAGGCCCGCGAATTGTAAGTAAAGCATTGATCAATTTATAATTGAGGGGAAGGCTTGAGCTTATATATATGAGTTCGGACTAGAAGTCGTATATATCATGTATTGTTACATCAGTATCCTGATATGTTTTACGCCCAGTAATTAATGCATTATCTTGATAATAATATTGATAAATTTAGATGTCATGGTTTGTATAAAAATAAAATATGAACAATAATTTGTCCTTATTCTGTTTCATGGGGTTAAAATTAAAGTTCGTTACATTCTCGTTCTTTACAAATTGTATAATGTCCACATTGTATGCCAATTCTTTCTAGAAATCTAATGTCACTTAAAATATAAGCCAAACAAATATATTGTGTATCGAGGTATGGTATGTTTAAATGGATTATAGGCGGGTTGGGTGGGTGAATGGTTAGCACGTGCGCGCTGTATCATAAAGTCTGTCATTAAGTCAACTGGCGTGGTTTCGATTGCCCGGCTGTACGTGACAAGGAGTAGGGTTTCCTGTCCAACCTCGTGGGTTTTCTCCAGGCCCTCCGGTTTCCTCCCACTGCTAAAGACCCCTACGCGCAAGCGAATTATGGAAATAAAATTGAACCATATGTTAGTCCCGAAATGACCTAGTTTTTGTCGAGTGGACATTAAACCCCATTTATCTCTCTCTCTCTCTCTCTCTCTCTCTCTCTCTTTAAATGGATTATGATAAGTCAAGCGCATTCCCCCGAATAGCCCACCCGGGTTAAAGTCGGATCTATAGCTACATTCCTAATGTTAGTTTATTGTGTTTTGTTGATCAATTATTGAAAAGGGTGACATTAATTAAATGCGGAAACCAAACATTACATATGTTGGTAAATTATTATTGACTGACGTGACCAGAAATTTATATTGCAATGAAACGTAATCCCAAAGGACATCTGAGCGACGGTATAGCTCGTATAGTATCAGAACTGTAACCGTACGCTTCCATGTCCGGTCCGGGGTTTTGGATGGTCCAATGGTTAGCACGTGCGCGCTGTATCACAAGGTATATCATTGAGTCAACTGGCGTGGTTTCAATTTCCCGGTTGTACGTGACAAGGTGTAGGGCGCCTGCCCAACCTCGTGGGTTTTCCCTGGGTCCTCCCACTGCTAAAAACCCTACGCGCAAGTGAATAATTGAAATAGAATTGAACCATGTGTTTGTCCCGAAATGACCTGGTTTGTGTCGCGTGAACGTTAAACCCCATTCCTCTCTCTCTCTCTCTATCTCTCTCTATCTCTCTCTCGACTTCATGTTTGTTAATGTCTAAGTCGCGCCAGTGTTGTCTAATGTCATTATAACAAGTGAGAGAAGCTATTGTCTCAGACGGAACGGTCAATTATCTTTGTCACACTGCAAGGATGATGTCATACAATCTACTTCTGAACTAACATATCCTATAATACATAGCCGCCGCTAGTTTATCAAAGATCAGTCGATTTGATTTGTCATTGTAAAGTCACGCGAGTCGCACAATGAAAGAGTGAACAGTTCAAGTGGATCATTACAAACCTACACAAATATATCAGCTCAAGTGTTATTGTAAATTCAAGTAGGTTGTCGCATAATGACAACTGTTATATAAATGTTTACTCCATTAAATATTAAACGGAAAACTGTAAACAATATTACACGAGGTACTGTGGTATAATAACTCAACCCATCTGCCGTCTCTGTGGAAAAGTAACTCAGTCCATGGATACTTTTAAACACCATTCTCCCTCCACTCCCATCTACTTTTAAATCTTTATGAAGAGTTAGACGTACAACACTTATACGAGAATTTAATTCGGATTCGATATTGTAATAGTCGGCGATTAATGACAACATCGCCTTGTATATGCAATGAATTCCCTGCCGACTTCGCACCCGTTGCTAGGTCCCGAGAGAGGTAAGTCACGTGTCACAAACACGACCTCTTTTGATCGATTTTTATAGCAGGAATATTCCTTGTCAATTGCAATGTTTTGAGAAGGATTTGAATCACAATTATGATAAATTAATAAGTTTGAATATGTTTTTAGTCCAAATATATCATCAAATCACCCAGTTTGTACCCGAGAATGTATCTTTAATATAGCCAATAAAGGAAAGAAAACCACTTGACCCCAATCTACTGTTGATTATTTATGATACATGTATATGTGTTTCTAACATTCGATATCACACTCTGTTACCACTGTTTGTCGTGTATTTTGTACACGAGGAGCAGTCCATTTGCTGATTACACTATTTAGCTCGAATACATTATTTTGCCAATAACGTTTTTTAGGACTTCGAATTCTGTCTTATGGTTTGGGTTGTTCGTACTTGGTTTTATTTTATTCAATAACTGATATGGCATCCGATCTCCAATTACATGTAATTTATTGTAGATGTCACTTTTAGATTTGTTTTTCACCAAAGCTGAAATATTAATCTAGTTCGATACTCTGCATATTCGTTTATATACATTACAACCGGTGTTGCTTTAAATATATATCATTTAATTCGCGTGCGTTTGATATATATGTGAATGCTGTGAAACAACGTCATTTTCTATTTACTAGACTTGTGAAGCAGCGACGGCGGGTTTCACCGATGCCCTTTAACCGGTAAACTATGACTTTTCCGGTGCCAGAAATATCAATAACATTGATACATTATTTTGTAACATGTCAGATAAGGACTACAGGATGACATCACTTCCGTTATCAACACAATATTTAAATTGGATAACAGAAATAACAACCTTGATTGTCTCCGGTCAACAATTGAAGATGTTAGAAACAAGTAGTTGTGTCGTCATCCTTTGATGTCGCCCTGCCCTTATTTCAAGTTCTGGCAATGTGTTGTTGTTCTTGGTGCTTAAAGTCCGCTTCCACCGAAGGTCTTATTTTCACTTTTATTATCTTAGTGCACGCGCAGGGGTCTTTCCTGTCGGAGGAAACCGGAGTACCCGGAATAAACCCTCGAGGTTGAGAAGGCGCCACTATCCCAAAGCATACACTCACACCAGGGGTCTAAATCACAACCGCAAGCTAGGTGTGACCGGCCGAAGCGCGGCACTCTAGACCACACCCCGCCCCGGACAATGTGTCAATCTTACATAATTTATACAGGCATGTAGCTTGTTTCTATAATGTAAGTTGTTTGTCCCAAGTAAAACATTCTGTAATATACTGATACACTTACAGTGTCAATATTTCACTTATTGAAAAAGTTCATGTACACAATACATTCTCCGGAAAATAGATAATTGTGTATAAATCTGATAAATAGATGTTTTTTGACCACTGAAAAAAACATATTAATACATGTAATCATTATTTAATATAAAGATACAAATTGGTATTGAGTGCCAACAGTGTATCCAAATGTGTGACGTTATAGTGTCCTAGGCATTACGTCATCTGGTCAAAATCTAGGTCATTCACCTTTGGAATTAATGCGTTGCTCAACAGAATTTTGGGATTTCCAATTAACAATTCCAACTTTTTTTATTCTGGCTGTGACTAACGGTGAACATATTTGGGATAGCATATGGTTTCAAACTTTTTTAAAAATTAGTGTAGCCCCAGAAATTCACCACGCATCATTATGTAGAAGATGAATAGGAGTATGTTTTAAGTTCACGGCAGGTCACCAATTAAATCATACTAAACTTGTCTTGGCTGCCTTGTCTACAGTTAACTCAGCTTAAGAACAGGCGCTAATTAAGGCTAGATCTATTTGACAAAGCCGTTCCCATAATGTCTCAAGGTCACGGGATGTATACAGGGTTAGGGCAGGTGATTGTTGCCGAGAAACTTGGGTTAGGGTGGGGAGTAGGGCTAGCCCTGTTTACATCTTGTGACCTTGAGTAAATTATGCGATCGACCGTGTCAAATAGATCTAACCCACCCACTAGCGAGTTGACCGACATTTTAAGTCCTAAATCGACGATTGTAGTCGACCACACTAAGTATAGTTCGAGCATTTTGTTAAAGTATTTATTCTGCTTCCATTTAATAAAATTCTAAAAGTTTAGTTAGCCCTTGTGAGTCTTACAGATGTGAAACAAAGAAGAACGACATTATGGCGGCCATTTAGGGCAGAGATCTATTCACAAAGTAGATAGATCTGTGTGTACCGAATGCAATTAATTGCGAGTTTATGCCTATCTTTAGGGTGACACGTGCACCCAAAATGTTTCGTACAGAAAGTTGGACTCGACACGCTTCAGCGGCTTATCTCGAAGTGATTTCTCGCTTACTATGCAGTATGATAATGCTCAGCGGTAGAGTCTATAAATAGCAATCGCACGTGCAATATCTTGTCTGCGATATCACCTCGGTGGAAGCGGACGTAAAATACAACTAACCATCATCATCGCAATTCTCTACACATCTATCAACTATTACAGCCGTAAAAAATCTATTGTTGACGATTCTGAATAACAGTAATATTTAGCTTACTTTATTACAGCAGCTTTAGAAATTACATTCGTTTTATTTCTTAAATTGCTTTATCATTAACTGTACCGTTAGGAGCGGCTCTTTTGGTTTAGTACAAATAATATCTCTGAAATACACTTGCGTTGAGTAAGAACATGTTACTAGCAGTAGTTTCATTTTACTTTTACAAGGTTCTTAAAACAGTTGTTGAGTTGCCCAACGTGCGTGTTTCTAAATTCAATTTCTTGTTCCAGCTTTCTGTTATGTTTCGTAAAAAAAGTAGTTTTGATTATCCCGGCCTGTTGATCAAACGTAGAATGGTCGGTAGACTGGTTAAGCGAGACTACTTTCAAAACAAAGGCACGTAACCTATTTTTTACTCACATGTGCTCGGATGTTATGGCCTACACTCGTAACCATCTTTCAGTGTATTATTTATGGATGATAAAATGTTCATAGCTTATGAAGTACAACATGACCGTTTATTTAGTGACTATAAATGTTTGAAACTGATTTAAGGCTTGGTATATATATACTATCTATTTAGTAGACCATTCTTTATTTAACAATTAAGGTAAAGATTCTTAGACAAACCAAAAATATCAAGTTGTTGGAAAATTTAGTGATTCGCCCTATGCAGGTCGCTCTTGCTGTGGCATGACAGAAAGAATTTGATAGGGATTCAAGGGAGATAACTACATGTTTTAATAACAATTACCTGCGAGTTGATGCCTATCTCAATCTGATCTATTTTGTACACCATTCTTTTTTTTTAGAATTAAGGCAAAGCTTCGTAGACAAATAATAAATATCAAGTTGTTTGAAAACTTAGTGATTCGCCCTCTGACCGCTGCAGGTCCCTCTTGCTGTGGCATGACAGAAAAAGTTGATAGTGATTCAAGGGAGATAACTACATGTTATTGATAATACACGAAAATCTTTTGATTTGTGGTACTCAAATGTTTATATTTTGCAGCAAACCTCACCCACTCACTCATTTACTCACTCTCTGCCTGAAGAAATTTATATTTATCAGATGTTGAGAGATGTTATAGATTCTTTATTGTTGAAAGATTTTATAGATTCTTTATTGTTGAAAGATAATAAAACACGAATGAGCATGACTGCACCTGCAATCCACACAACTGATGTATATTATTATCGAAGGATAACGTTGCCAATATTATTTCATTGTTCACGGTGCAAACTGCATATGTCAGTAGTTCACAATACGTATTTTAGTTTTACAATTTACAATTTCCATTGCTCAATAATACCAATGTCACGGTGTTAAAATACAGAATACACTTTTCAATAATACAAAATATGGTATAATAGTTATTTTGCACATTACACTTCTGCATTCTGCATTTTGCATAATAGACAAATGCATAATAGAACATTGCATAGTAGAACATATACCTTATATGGGATGTACGACGTTCGTCAAATGCATACGGAAAAAAATCCGGACTATGCCGGAAATTAATGATTTACGCGATAAAGCCATAAGGCCGAGGTCATTAGAAGGGGACAGTACTCTATTTTGTTAGTCTTCAAAGTCCAGGCTCTATAATGTAATCAGTTCGACGATTAGAGGATTCTGAAAGATAATAGTCTGGTTTAACGAGACTATTCTTATTTGTTCTCATCGGTTAAAAAACAGATATTTCAAGTGAATCAATTTCTTGTTAAAAATTAAATTGAATATCTTATTTAATTGACAGGTCTCTAAAACCTTTTTTTGGGGTAAGGTTAAAGAATATCTCACCCGTATTCCAGCACTCGGATTCGAAATGAAGTTAGCACACATATTCCTAGCGCCAATAAAAACCTAGATATAATTATCAGGAAAAAATTGTTACCTTTATATTAGAAAATAACATTTTAAGACAAAGTATATAATAATGTGTAATAGACCCCCCACCCCCACCCCCAAAGAAATTTGCTGAAATAAAGATCTTGGAGCCACCAAAGCTAGTTTAGAAGTTATTGTGTGCGCAGTGAGCCTACCCTAACTCGATTCCCCACATATTTAGTACATTTACGCTAATATATCTCCAAAAGCCAGCATAGAAGGCTTCTGGATTTTTGTATTCTCGTATTTTGTATTTTTGTATTTTCGATACCCCAACATAGAAAGTTAATGAAATTTGGCATGTTCACACCTTATGCATCTGTCGATTTGGTGAAATAAAGATCTTGGAGCCACCAAAGCTAGTTTAGAAGTCATTGCGTGCGCAGTGAGCATACCCTAACCCGATTTCCCCATATTTTTAGTATGTTTACGGTAATATATCTCAAAAAGCCAACGTAGGAGGCTTCTGAAATTGTGCAGTCTAGTAGTTTATTCATCCCTTGATTCTGTGAAACAAAAAAACATTTTGCCACTAAAGCTGGTTTGGGGGCTTTTTGATGCAGCGTGGACGTACCCCTTATTTAATGAACCCACGAACCCCGTCTCGAATCCGGGTGCTAGGTACTTTGCGGTGGTATATCTCGATACGCCAACATAGAAAGTTAATGAAATTTGGCATGTTCACATCTTATGCATCTGTCGAATTGGTGAAATAAAGATCCTGGAGCCACCAAAGCTAATTTAGAAGTTATTGTGTGCGCAGCGATCCTAACTATCCCGATTCCCTCACATATTTAGTACGTTTACGGTAATATATCTCTAAAAGCCAGCATAGGAGGCTTCTGGATTTTTGTATTCTAGTAGTTATTCATCCCTTGACTCTGTGAAACACAAAACATTTTGCCACCAAAGCCAGTTTGGAGTGCTTTTTGGTGCAGTGTGGACGTACCCCTTGTTTATTGCACCCGCGAACCCCGCCTCGAATCCAGGTACTGGGAACTTTGCGGTGGTATAACTCGATACGCCAACATAGAAAGTAAATGAAAATTGACCTGTTCATATCTTATCCATCTGTTGATTTGGTGAAATAAAGATCTTGGAGCCACCAAAGCTATTTTACAAGTTTTAGCGTGCGCGATGAGCCTACCCTAACCCGATACCCCCCATGGTTTTAGTATGTTTGCGGTGATATTTCTCTAAAAGCCAGCTTAGGAAGCTTCTGAAAATTTGTATTCTAGTAGTTTATTCATCCCTTGATTCCATGAAACAAAATAAACATTTTGCCACCAAAGCTGGTTTCGGTGCGTTTTGATGCAGCGTTGGCGTACCCCTTTTCTGCGTGCTCAGTTAGCCTAGTGTGCGATATTTTAGTATGTTTACGGTAATAGTATATTTTTTTTCATGGCGGGGGGGGGGGGGGTATTACATATATACTTTGCATTAATATGTCGTTTTCTAATATAAAGGTAACAATTATTTTCGTGATAATTATATCTAGGTTTTTGTTGCCGCTAGGAATATGTGTGCTAACTTCATTTCGTATCCAGGTGACCTTATGACTTTATTGCGTAAATCATTAATTTCCGTCATAGACCGGACTTTTTTCCGTATGCAAATGACGTTCGTCCTAGATCCCATATAAGGTATATGTTCTACTATGCAAGGTTCTATTATGCATTTGTCTATTATGCAAAATGCAGACTGCAGAAGTGTCATGTGCAAAATAACTATTCTACTGTATTTTGTATTATTGAAAAGTGTATTCTGTATTTTAACACCGTGGCATTGGTATTGTTGAGCAATGGAAATTGCAAATTGTAAAACTAAAATATGTTTTTTGAACTACTGACATTTGCAGTTTGCACCGTGAATAATGAAATAATATTGGCAACGTTATACTTCCATATATACTATTCAAAAAAAGTAGGGGATATTTGATTTTGGGGGCATAATACTAAAATATGCAAATGACTACGAAAAAAGTCACTATAGAGCCTAACAGAAGAAACATTTCCAGTTACATGTGACGCCCAAACGCACCAATAGCTACCGCATGGAATGCAGGTGATGCTTGGGATCATCATGGGGGTCCAACCCAAGATTTGCACGACTCTGACTTTGAATGTTACAGTCATTGTGGCATTGAATTCCAGGGTGGAAACATCAGTTTAATTGTTTTAGTGACCAGAAAACAAATTTTGATATGCGTCGGCTTACCCAAAATGAAAGGTTACGTGCCCTTGGCATGCTACAGATCGGCACAACACAGGCGGTTGTGGCGCGGACGATGAATGTTTCTCAGTCTGTCATAAGCAGGCTATGGTCCAGATACCGTGATACACAATCTGTACAGGACAGACCACGCTCAGGTCGACCAAGGGCGACAACTCAAGCCCAGGATCGATTTATCCGTACCTTGGCCTTGAGAAATCGTGTCATCACAGCAAATCGGATCAGCGCTCGTCTTCAAACAGACACTGGTGTGAGAGTGAGTGGCCAGACGATTCGGAATCGACTGCATAGGGGTCACCTTCGCGCCCGACGTCCTCGCGTGATCCCTTGTTTGAGAGATCATCACATTCAGGCAAGACGTCGTTGGTGTAGGGATCGTCAACACTGGGATAATCGACGCTGGAGCAATGTGATGTTTTCAGATGAGTCAAGGTTCACTGTTGATTTTTTGGACAGACATAGGAGGGTGTGGCGTCATCGAAACGAGCGCTTCCAAGACGTTAACGTCATCAGACATGATCGATTTGGGGGTGGTTCTGTTATGGTGTGGGGAGGCATCACTGTTGCTGGAAGAACGGCTTTACATGTTGTTGCAGGGCGTGTTACAGGCCAGTACTACCGGGACAACATCTTGGCAGTCCATGTTGTGCCGTTCGCACGACGTCATGGCCGCCGTTTCATCTTCCAGGATGACAACGCAAGATGTCACAGGGCCAGGATCGTTACAGGTTACCTCCAACAACAGAACATCACCACATTACCTTGGCCAGCACTGAGTCCCGACCTCTCCCCCATCGAGCATGTCTGGGACATGCTTGGACAGAGGTTACGTCAACGTCAACAACGTTCTGCCAATGTCCAAGAACTTGCTGCTGCGTTGCAACAGGAATGGGACAATCTGGACCAAAATGACCTTAGACGTCTCATTAGGAGTATGCCACGTCGGATCAATGCTTGTTTGGCAAACAGAGGAGGATTTACCCGTTACTGACTTGGTTGTGATGTTGTGGTAACTTTGCTGTTTGACCCCGGGTATCATTTTACCCTTATAATGGTCAGTCTGTGCCTTACTTAGTCTAACGATCATTTGGAATAAATCGATGAATGTGAACTTCATTTCATTTTGTCATTTGTTTCTTCGTCAGTTTCATTAGGTGACTTTAATAACACTTAAAAATCAAATATCCCCTACTTTTTTTGAATAGTATATTATAGACCCGATTTATCTTTACCATCTTAAAGCAATAAATGTATGTATTGTCCTCAGCATGTAATATATCTCATCTTCGTTTACTTCTTCAGTGTCATCATATTCTTGACTTTCATTGCTGGTACTTTTCTGTCTGGTAGAATAACCGAAACATGCCTGTAAGTCCTCTGCCCCCCCCCCCTCCACAAAAAGTACCATATATGGCCACTACTACAATTAATTAGTGCTCCTACTTAAGACCTATAACAGTGGTGAAAAACGAAATAGGCAGCCAAACCGGACGATGGCGCACATTGAAAGAAACTACATCCTAGAAGGCGAGTTTTCAGGACATGCTGTAGGTAGGGTGTCCTCCCCATCGAAGGTTGAGGCATGGAAAGCTATTTCGGAGAAAGTGAGCATAAGCTTTGCAGACAGCAACCTGATATCGTCATTAGCGTGAAGTGTCCGCATATTCTGGTAGATGGTATACATTATCAGCCATTAGGAATCGTTTTTGGATAGTCAAAGGCAACTCAGCAGTAAGAAATGTCATATCATATCTAACATGTCATAAAATTAAGCACCTGTTGGCAGCCAAAAGATGGCAGATTTACCCAAGTCAAGAGTAACTCCTGATTTACTCACTTTCTCGTCAGTTTGAGTGGATTCTTTCGGCCCATCCATGGTCAAGAGAGGACGGAGCGAGTTGAAACGCTGGGGTTGCATATTTACGTGTCTTGCCTGTGGGGCTGTGCATTTAGAAATTCTACATACGATGGATACAGACTCCTTCATTGATGGTTTACGGAGATTTATTGCTCGTTGGGGGTGTCCTGTCGAGATCAGAAGCGACAACGGAAGCAATTTTGTTGATGGAAATAAGGAATTAAAGTCCGCAATTAATGAGTGGAATCAGTAAGGCATCCACGAGTTTCTACAACAACAAGATATAAAGTGGTCCTCTAATCCTACAGCTGGATCTCATTTTGGGGGTTCATGGGAGCGTATACCACTTCATTCTGTGAAGTCGAAGGAATTATCCAATAATACCAATCACGAATGCTGTTGTCGATTTAAATGCGAGGACACCACAACAGCTATTACTTTGGAACACGGGACCAAAGCTACCACCTGGTAAATTTAAAAAAGAGGATTAAGAATCCAATTTCACAGTTAGCTTATCCTAGACACATCTGTCACCAACAAATAATCCCAATAAAATGACACCTAAATTTAAGTCGGTTTTCGAACCATAGTTTATGATTTTAAATTCATACTTAGATACTCCATATTATAGAAAAAGCACGGGCAAAGTTGTGGTTATATTGGAATAACTAGTAGTATTTTAGGTAAATGGTTTAATTCTTCTATGAGATTAATTAAATGAATCAAGACAGAAAATAAATACAGACAAAAGATCAATAAACATTTTATATCTTTAAATGGAATTTAAAATAGACCAACTCTTATATCAGCACATTTCATTCCGTCATTGCGTTGTAATTTTTACAGCATAAATAAAATCCAAAGTATCTTACTAACCATGTTACAGCATTGAATAAACCAAGTATCTTACTAACCATGTACAGCATTGAATAAAACAAGTACGATCGTACTATGGACCAGGAACGACCTTGTTGTTGGATGAAATTCAAAAATCTAATTCACTAAATCGATGCAGAATTGTGCAAAGAAGACGCACGCTAATTTTCATTTCGACCGGGCTTTCTGAAGAGCATCGTCACCCCAAAACCAAGAATAAGAAGAACAACAAGAAAAGTAGCGGTATTGGTCCAACATGTAAAAATAGTTTTTGACACATTCCCGATAGAGATATCTACAGCTTTTAAGAAACCAAGTTACAATATTTGGTCCTCGTTCAACACCTTGTCTCTTGTACTTTTTCGCTATCTCCCGTAATCGCAAATCCTTTATATCTTGAAACTCCTCGTCTTCCACCAGATTCGTTTGTCCTTTCCGCGCCTTCACAGCCTGGCTGTACATTTGTTGGGTGTAATGTTGATCGTTGTTAACCCGCATGGTTTGTTTCACTAAAGTCATTATGGTGTTAACATCTATTTCAAGTTCAGGGCCACGACCCCGAGTGTTGATTGCTGTAAAACGTCCGCCTGCTTCCACTATAAGGTCTTTCAGTTCAGTTGGACTGTTCTGAACATGCTCGCTAATTGCT
Source organism: Patella vulgata (assembly GCF_932274485.2). Classification (NCBI taxonomy): domain Eukaryota; kingdom Metazoa; phylum Mollusca; class Gastropoda; family Patellidae; genus Patella; species Patella vulgata. Next base: position 91,696,264 of record NC_065879.2, read on the forward strand.
AAACCAGCATAATCCAGCGAATCTTTACCGGTGAAAACAAAAATTGCGTATTTCATGATATCCTGCCCAAACCAATATTTGAGGTGTTTGATTGTGTCCATCTCTTCCTGTGTAAATCTATCAATCTTCAGGACTAACAGGAAAGCGTGGGGACCTGGATGCGAAGGCTCTATACATCGTGTAAGTTCGTCAAATGTGTCCATAGTAGACACTTTAGTATCTGCAATTCCAGGTGTATCAACAATAACTAGTTTGGTTCCATCCACAAGTTGAGTCGAACCACGTCGACATTCTGGTTTGAAGGTATTTGTGATCTGTAGCGGGGTGGAGTTAAACTCTTTTCTCCAAAGTAAACTGTTTCCCAGTGAACTTTTGCCTGCACCTGTCTTTCCCAATAACACCAGTCTTATATCTGAAGGATAAACATAACATAATAGATCCACAAAGGGCCCACAAAACAGTTACCCAAGACCCTTCCTTATTCCAAAGTAAAAAAGCTTTTAAGGGACACTAAGATTTAATGATCTTTTCTTAAACCTTTTGGCTAGTTTTAGTCCACCTTACGATAGAAGTAGGAACTAAGTTTTGAAATTTATCTTTTTCCTTTAACACCAAATGAATATATGGTACTGAAGGGACTTCTGTGGATTTCAGGTGGTGCTAAAACATAGATTCGATACTTTGATCAAGTAGCAATGGTACCTGAAACTAAAATTACGACAATCCCGTATTTCAGAGGATAAATCATCCGCATTATTTTCTTTGGAAAACTATAGATCAATACTTTGATTGCTTGATGATTTATAAAAAAAAACATGGATATCGGCCTCGCTAATGTTTTATGCTATAATTGTTGAGCTTTAAGTGACCAAGCGGTTGTATTCTGAGACTTGCCTCGACAGAGGGAGCATCGACGTACGAGCTGGGGTGCGGCCGCCCCCCCCCCATTTTGGGCACCAAATGCTGGGAAAATTTGGGCACACAATTGAACTTTGTAAAAGTTGTATAAAAAAAATATTGTGTTCTTGAATGTGTCCAATTTAACAGCGAATTTAAATTCAGAGTGTCTATAGTTAGGCAATTAAATAGAAATCTTAAGACTCGAACCCTCTATTGTTTGGAGTACAGTAAGCCACTAATTACAGTTACATAAACAACTGTTTTTAGTTGTGTATATTACAAGTAAATAAAATTTAGTTCTCTTTTTTTGATGATTTAGAAATTAAGAACTTATTCATCGCAAAAGATGTCATTGAGTCGACTGGCGTGGTTTCGAATCCCCGGTTGTACGTGGCAAGGGGTAGGGTCGCCTGTCCAACCTCGTGGGTTTTCTCCGGGTCCTCCGGTTTCCTCCCACTGCTAAAGACCCCTACGCGCAAGCGAATTATGTAAATAAAATTAAACCATATGTTAGTCCCGAAATGACCTAGTTTGTGTCGAGTGGACGTTAAACCCCATTTCTCTCTCTCTCTCTCATCGCAAAAGAGATATTATGATTATTATGTAACATACTAAGAACCTAACTACATTTTTGGGGCACCAACCACCACCGCCCCCACCCCCCCACCCCCACCCCCAGTAAAAAATTTCCCCGTACGCCTATGAGTACATATTAACATTTATAGCAATGGAATTAAGATAATCAAACGGTCGATCAATTAGATCGATATTTACACAGAATGTTGAACACAGGTTACACTATTCAAGAAGTCGTAAAGGTGAACATTGTGTAATAAGACTAGTAATGTATGTAGTTTTAGCTATATCTAAGTACATATTAGCACTGAAATTAAGATAATCAATCCGTCGATCAATTAGTTCGATATTTACACAGAATGTCGAACACAGGTTACACTATTCCAGAAGTCGTAAAGGTGAACATCGTGTAATAAGACTAGTAATGTACATGGTTTTAGCTGTATCTAAGTACATATTAGCAATGGAATTAAGATAATCAAACGGTCGATCAATTAGTTCGATATTTACACAGAATGTTGAACACGGGTTACATTATTCAAGAAGTCGTAAAGGTAACCATTTTGTAATAAGACAAGTATTGTGTGCAGTTTTAGCTCTTCATCCAATCAATCACAAGTCTCGTTAATCGATAACATTGATTTTGTCGAATCGGTACCTGAACCGCTCTCCTTGTTATTTGTAGTGCCCCAAGGGCCAGTTCTTTGCCCTATTCTGTTCTGCCTATTTACCATTCCCAATAAGCACACAGTCTGTAAACCACCCCTCAATTACAAATGACACACATTGTTTTGAGATCTTTCCTTCGGCATTCCAAAATCCCTACGCGCAAGTGAATTATTCAAATAACATAGCACCATAAGTTAGTCCCAAAATAACCCCCTATCTTTGTACTTGACTTGAAGTCGAGACTTACGCCCGCTTCTACTTAGGATGATATCGCTGACAAAATCTCTTGAACCAATTATTGTGTATAAGTATATAAAGGGACACAACTCTGTTTTATGTATTGGTTATAAGGATTCGAGCCACTAAACATCTAGGTAGACAAACTAACTCTCATTCTTCGATAACAGTAGTCATTTTAATTTCCTTATTTCGTTTAAACGTTTGGTTATTTTATTTTGATTAAACGAAATAATTAAATAAGTGTGTATGATTCTGTGGAATCGTTTCAATAAGGGATGATTCTGCAGCTGTTCACGAAACTGGCGCTATCAAAGAAAATGTGGACTCTTAAAAGCGACATTTTTTATTCTCTATTTTACAATTTGACTTAGATTCGTGATTATTATAAACTTGAATACTGCATGTATTTATTTTATTACGTGATAATATTAAAATACTAAGTCTGTCATTTGTTTATGTCTATATTAATATTGTTTATAAATTAACATTAAAATCTGATGTTTTAATACAGTGTATACACGGTCTTCCCATATCGCCGACTCAACAGAATTTAGAAAGTCGACCGCGGCACAATTTGATGGGTTAAAAACGGATTAAAAGCATTAATGAGGCAGGGACCAGTCATTATTAATATAGTTCACTTAAATTGATTTTTATTAGAATTCAACTCACTTATTAATAAAATGAATATAGTTCACTTAAATTATATGAACTTGAATTTTGTCAGAATTCAACTCACTCATTAATTAATATAGTAATAGACTACAGTTCAACATGAAGCTGACAGGTGATCGAAATTCAGTTCATTGTGATTATTTCTCATAATAAGTTGAATACGTAAATCATATTCATATTCATATCTTTCAACGATGGCTAATGCACAGTTACATTCTAAGTTTATTCCTACAGCAAAAGGTGGCAGATACCTATGTGTTGCTGATTTTAAGTATAGACTAAATAAGAGAAACAATAACGACTTAGTGATATGGCAGTGCTGTGAAAAAGGAAAGGGATGAAGGACTACGGCATCTACCATTAACGATATAGTTAGCAGAATAGACGTCGACCACACCCACCCACGGAGCCACGGTGGCTAGGTGGGTAAGGCGCTGGCTCGCTAGCCTGGAGGTCGGGTGTTCGATCCCTGCATTGGCCGAGAAAGTTCAATTCTCAATTTCTTGTAAGTTTTGTTGTAAGCTTCTATTCTACTATTTATACATTATTATTAAAAAATAAATCTTAATTTATAGATTACAGAAATGATGCAGTTCTTAAAGGAATGGGTCCAGTCTACGACAACTCCGATTACCCAACTTTATCAAGAAGAAATAATTGGTAAACGAAATGGTGAATGGGCAGAAGATATATAGCCACCATCGCCCAACATGCCATTTTTTTACTTTTAATTGGAAAAGCTCGTCCTAATATTTTTGAAGTAATGGCATTTTTGCAAGAAGAGCAAAAGGCGATTGAAATTCAGTTATTGCAGTATTCAAGTGGCCAGCGACAACCACATAAAAAGAAAAAAATACTCCAATATCAACAGGAAGATTGAAGATTCGAAACATAGATATGAATAAGGAAGAAAGAATTTGTTAGAATTTTTGGACTATGTTGGACACTTTATGCGTGCAAGAAGTTAAAATTATGTATTATGTTATGTGTTAAAAAAATAAATGCTCCCAAAATTATCTGCTTAATTAGCTTTATCCTTCAGCTTGGGTCTATTGATCTTGGCCACTCAACCCCGGCGAGTCGGCGATATGGGAATTAACCGTATATACACTTGTCGTATTAGAACGTAATGCACTACATACCAATAGTGGGAGGGGGTCTAGTGTTTTATTACGGTGTATACACAGTGTATTAATGTGTATACACTTGTCTCATTACAATGTAATGCACTACATATACTGGAGGGGGTCTAGTGTTTTAATATACTGTATACACTTGTCGCATTACAGCTTACTGTACTAAATATATATACGAGGAATAGGAAGAATACAAGTGAGGAATTCGGCGATTTCAAATGTGCATTTATTTCAATATTCTGTACAGAACATGTCTTCATAATAATAATAATAATAATAGAATATGACTCGATATCAGTATTGGTAATTTCTATTTCATAGATATTTAATACAGAATTTAAGAACAATCCATTTACGTCAGAATTCTGTATTTAGGACAACTGACTGTATAGAACATAATAATAATAAATACAACAAATAATAATAATAATCATAATAATAATAATAGTGCACGACTAGATATCGGTGTTCGTAATCAGTATTCGTATTGTCATACAGAATATCAGAATCGAATACACCAACTGATAACAGGTATAAAACAATTATAGAATTAAACAACATTTTTTAAAAAAATCAGTTTTGGTTAGCTGCACTGGATCCAAGTAGTAAAGTCAAAGCAGTGGCAGCAACTACAGCTCCGATTTTAGATAACAAACTATAACCCTGTAAAACACAAGTTATAATAAATATAGAGACCAAGACTAACTATCAACACCTGCTATCCATAGATATGGGAAAGGTTTGTCTAAAGTTTTGCTTAGCTGCGCTGGATCCAAGTAGTAAAGTAAAAGCAGTGGCAGCAGCCACAGCTCCGATTTTAGATAACAAACCATAACCCTGTAAAACACGAGTTATAATAAATATAGAGAAAGGTCAGTCTGACTGTTAAAGGGACTATCCCGATTTGAATAGAGTCTCAAAAATATAAAGTCCGAGTTCGTATGAAATTTAAGCGCCAAAATAATGAGGAATGATGTATTCACCTTGTCTCAAAATTTCAGCTCAAAATATTGTGTTGTTTGGACGTGAACGTCAAAAATGCTTATCCAGACACGTAACCCTTTTAAGATTTCTGATAATCTATCGCCGTTCCTTTAGAGGTCTATACAGTGAATGACCCATGTGCCGTACTGGATAACAAAAGGTAAATTTCACCTACACATTGTTTTTATAAAAGAAAAGTCCGGTTTTATCCAGACACCGCCTAATACAGCTTGGGACACCGGTCTCCATTTCCATATGAAGAATGACGGGTGTGAGTTGTTTGAAAACACAAATATTGAATTAGTTACGGGATTTTAAGGTGTTTTAACACAAAATTAAGCAGTTTTATTCTCCAAAATATTATCGGATTGGCCCTTTAACAAACTCCTGAGGCAATGGCTGATAGCTTTACTTGCTCTCCATAGATATAAGAAAGTTTACACTATACACAAGCAAACACATTTCCTTCAGATTTAAATATTATTCATTTTGTAAGAACTAAATCTGCCGATTGCAGGTCTTTATTTTGGCCCCAAACGTTATATAAATTATTAATTAGATATGTATTCACATGACAAGCGCAGAATCAACTCTTTAGATCATCGCGTGTTCGCGATTTTCAGTGCATGTTAATTTTCTGTGAGTGGCATTAAGCAATTGACATGTAATAAACACAAAAACATAATATGGAACAAAATTACTATTTATCGTCAATATAAACCTCAACGAAACGTTGCTTTAATTAAAATAGTAATTGTGTTCCATATTATTTTTTGTGTTTATTATCTTGTTTAGTATTATCATAATTTCTATAGTAACAAAGATACTTGACGATTGAGATTATATTTTGAACCCTTCGAAGCCGGATCATGGTGAATAATTTGACTGCGATTTTTTATATATTCATTTTTCATAATCTATTTTTGATTTGATCCAGTATAGCATGGACGGTCAACTCTTTATCTAACTAAACCTTCCATAATTCATCTTAAAAAAAGATATAATTACCTCGGATGGTACATCTTCTAACCAATTCAATGTGGCTTCAGCACATCTTTCTATACTGCGAACTTTAGGTGAAGATGTGTCGGAAAAGGGATTAACGGGATCAAGTACATACGTTGTTTTAGGGAAGAAACTTGACCTAAACGGATGCAAAGAAACACATATAATTCAATTTTAGCATACAAATCCTACGGGAAGACATGCCATACCACACTATATAGCTCTAGATTGGTATGGGCACTGGGTGTAAAAGCTGAACAAATAACTTTGTTAAAATAATTCAGCTTACCAATTATCCGTGTTATAGATCCCAGGTATTGTGATCTGTAGTTGTCTATAGGAACTAAACAACTCCATAGCTTTATAAAAACCAGTTTTCATATCGAAGTTAGTTTTACTGTTCAGATATTTGTGGAAAATATATAGCCCCATTACCTCACAACAATACGATGTCATATCTAGCCCATTGGTCTGAAATATTAAACAAATCATGAAACATTTCATGTATCAATTGGTTTGATATGTGAACGTCTAAACAGGTAACTAAAATCGCATGATATTTAGTGACACTTCAGCACCAGCCGAGCTATATTTCGCCAAACATAATACGAGGCTAACTAAAAAGCACCACAGTCTGGGTTATAAGAAAAAAAACATTCTGTCCCCTACAGGTATTTGGTATATTTGTGTCGTTAAAACCATGCCACTTATATAAACTCTAGCGAGTTGTAGCAGCCATTGTTACTTATCTTTATATGCCCAATAGGGGCGGAGCAGTAGAAAGTTAAACCACACCCCATCCCATTCCATCTTGTTTCACCCCATTCCATTTCATGCTATTTTTTTCCCATTCCATTTCATTTCATTCAAACCCAATCCATTTCATTCAAACCCATTCCATTTCATTCAAACCCATTTCATCTCATTCCATTTCATTTCATTCCATTCCATTCCATTCCATTCCATTCCATTCCATTCCATCTCATTTCATTCCATCTCATTTCATTTCATTCCATCTCATTTCATTTCACTCCATCTCATTTCATTCCATTTCATCCCATTCCATTTCATTTCATTTTATCCCATTCTATTTCATTTCATTTCATCCTATTTCATCCCATCCCCTTCCATTCCATTTCATTCAAACCCATTCGATTCCATTCCATTTCACTTCATCCCATTTCATTCCATTTCATCCCATCTCATTTAATTTCATCCCATCTCATTTAATTTCATTTAATTTCATCCAATTCCATTCCATTTCATTTCATTATTATTATTTTTGTGTTCCATATTAAAACTTTTTGGATACGAGGCGCTATACAAATCCATTATTATTATTTATTATTATTATTTTTGTGTTCCATATTAATGCGCCTGGTAGCCACTCACCTGTATGATGATGCGAGGCAGAGACAAGATAGACGGTTGGTTAAGTAGTTGGCCTCCTGAACACGTCTGGTAGCCACTCACCTGTATGAGAGTGTATATTATTATGTTGAATTTTATGATAAAATCGAGAAAGAAGGATGGTGAAGTTAAAATGATCAAATATGATCTGTTAAGTTTTCCATGTTAATAAAACTTTAGGTATAATAAATTTTAATAACGGATCATTGCTAACAGGATAGTGAAGTTAAAATGATCAAATAAGATCTGTTAAATTTTCCACGTTAATAAAAGTTATAATAAAATGTATAATTATTAGCGTGCGCGCGCTGTATCATAAAGTCTGTCATTGGGTCGACTGGCGTGGTTTCGAATCCCCGGTTGTACGTGACAAGGAGTAGGGTCGCCTGTCCAACCTCGTGGGTTTTCTCCGGGTACTCCGGTTTCGGCCCCTACGCGCAAGCGAATTATTGAAATAAAATTAAAAACCATATGTTAGTCCCGAAATGACCTAGTTTGTGTCGAGTGGACGTTAAACCCCATTTATTAGAAAGTATAATAATGGGTATTATTATGCTGAATTACATGTTTACGATAATACTGAGAATGGAGGATGGCGCAGTAAAATGATCAAATTGGATTTGTTTGGTATAATAAAATCCACGTGTTTATATATCATTAAGTTCACTGTTTATTAACGGATCATTGCTAACAGTTTTAAAATATTAATTCACTATTTATGGAAAGGTTATTTATGTGTATTTTAGAAAATAAAACCAACTGGTCAGACTGCTAATGATGTGATGAAATTAGGGACGACTTGGTCTAGAATCTTCAAGATAAATATGATGTACTTCGTCCATCATCTCAACTGGTTCCCATGTCTTCAGTCTTTTGTTTGTTTCGACGTCAGTTTCAGGATATCCCACCTGTTAAATTTGTTGTTAAGAGTCGTAGGTAGTAGGCTTATCCACATGTCCCTGTTAATCGAAGGCAATTAAAATGAAATGGGGTTTAGCGTCCTAATGGTATGGTCCGACTGGGATAATGAAGATGGAGATACGCAATGCAGTGTGCCACGGGAACAATTTTGCCCGGACAGCGGCGTTACAGTCTACTCTTATATCGAATCCCAACTTCCAGGGAATCGTTTATGTGCACACCAATGTGAATACGGGACCGCGGGTTTACGTCCAATCCCAACTTCTATACGTTGTCCCTTGTCAGGCCCTCCGCCCTACGGGAACAATTTTGCCCGGACAGCGGCGTTACAGTCTACTCTTGTGCAAAATAACTATTCTACTGTATTTTGTATTATTGAAAAGTGTATTCTGTATTTTAACACCGTGGCATTGGTATTGTTGAGCAATGGAAATTGCAAATTGTAAAACTAAAATATGTTTTTTGAACTACTGACATTTGCAGTTTGCACCGTGAACAATGAAATAATATTGGCAACGTTATACTTCCATATATTATAGACCCGGTTTATCTTTACCATCTTAAAGCAATAAATGTCTGTATTGTCCTCAGCATGTAATATATATCATCTTCGTTTACTTCTTCAGTGTCATCATATTCTTGACTTTCATTGCTGGTACTTTTCTGTCTGGTAGAATAACCGAAACATGCCTGTAAGTCCTCTGCCCCCCCCCCTCCACAAAAAGTACCATATATGGCCACTACTACAATTAATTAGTGCTCCTACTTAAGACCTATAACAGTGGTGAAAAACGAAATAGGCAGCCAAACCGGACGATGGCGCACATTGAAAGAAACTACATCCTAGAAGGCGAGTTTTCAGGACATGCTGTAGGTAGGGTGTCCTCCCCATCGAAGGTTGAGGCATGGAAAGCTATTTCGGAGAAAGTGAGCATAAGCTTTGCAGACAGCAACCTGATATCGTCATTATCGTGAAGTGTCCGCATATTCTGGTAGATGGTATACATTATCAGCCATTAGGAATCGTTTTTGGATAGTCAAAGGCAACTCAGCAGTAAGAAATGTCATATCATATCTAACATGTCATAAAATCAAGCACCTGTTGGCAGCCAAAAGATGGCAGATTTACCCAAGTCAAGAGTAACTCCTGATTTACTCACTTTCTCGTCAGTTTGAGTGGATTCTTTCGGCCCATCCATGGTCAAGAAAGGACGGAGCGAGTTGAAACGCTGGGGTTGCATATTTACGTGTCTTGCCTGTGGGGCTGTGCATTTAGAAATTCTACATACGATGGATACAGACTCCTTCATTGATGGTTTACGGAGATTTATTGCTCGTTGGGGGTGTCCTGTCGAGATCAGAAGCGACAACGGAAGCAATTTTTTGATGGAAATAAGGAATTAAAGTCCGCAATTAATGAGTGGAATCAGCAAGGCATCCACGAATTTCTACAACAATAAGATATAAAGTGGTCCTCTAATCCAACAAATAATCCCAATAAAATGACACCTAAATTTAAGTCGGTTTTCGAACCATAGTTTATGATTTTAAATTCATACTTAGATACTCCATATTATAGAAAAAGCACGGGCAAAGTTGTGGTTATATTGGAATAACTAGTAGTATTTTAGGTAAATGGTTTAATTCTTCTATGAGATTAATTAAATGAATCAAGACAGAAAATAAATACAGACAAAAGATCAATAAACATTTTATATCTTTAAATGGAATTTAAAATAGACCAACTCTTATATCAGCACATTTCATTCCGTCATTGCGTTGTAATTTTTACAGCATAAATAAAATCCAAAGTATCTTACTAACCATGTTACAGCATTGAATAAACCAAGTATCTTACTAACCATGTACAGCATTGAATAAAACAAGTACGATCGTACTATGGACCAGGAACGACCTTGTTGTTGGATGAAATTCAAAAATCTAATTCACTAAACCGATGCAGAATTGTGCAAAGAAGACGCACGCTAATTTTCATTTCGATCGGGCTTTCTGAAGAGCATCGTCACCCCAAAACCAAGAATAAGAAGAACAACAAGAAAAGTAGCGGTATTGGTCCAACATGTAAAAATAGTTTTTGACGCATATCCTACTCCCCGATAGAGATATCTACAGCATTTAAGAAACCAAGTTACAATATTTGGTCCTCGTTCAACACCTTGTCTCTTGTACTTTTTCGCTATCTCCCGTAATCGCAAATCCTTTATATCTTGAAACTCCTCGTCTTCCACCAGATTCGTTTGTCCTTTCCGCGCCTTCACAGCCTGGCTGTACATTTGTTGGGTGTAATGTTGATCGTTGTTAACCCGCATGGTTTGTTTCACTAGAGTCATTATGGTGTTAACATCTATTTCAAGTTCAGGGCCACGACCCCGAGTGTTGATTGCTGTAAAACGTCCGCCTGCTTCCGCTATAAGGTCTTTCAGTTCAGTTGGACTGTTCTGAACATGCTCGCTAATTGCTAAACCAGCATAATCCAGCGAATCTTTACCGGTGAAAACGAAAATTGCGTATTTCATGATATCCTGCCCAAACCAATATTTGAGGTGTTTGATTGTGTCCATCTCTTCCTGTGTAAATCTATCAATCTTCAGGACTAACAGGAAAGCGTGGGGACCTGGATGCGAAAGCTCTATACATCGTGTAAGTTCGTCAAATGTGTCCATAGTAGACACTTTAGTATCTGCAATTCCAGGTGTATCAACAATAACTAGTTTGGTTCCATCCACAAGTTGAGTCGAACCACGTCGACATTCTGGTTTGAAGGTATTTGTGATCTGTAGCGGGGTGGAGTTAAACTCTTTTCTCCAAAGTAAACTGTTTCCCAGTGAACTTTTGCCTGCACCTGTCTTTCCCAATAACACCAGTCTTATATCTGAAGGATAAACATAACATAATAGATCCACAAAGGGCCCACAAAACAGTTACCCAAGACCCTTCCTTATTCCAAAGTAAAAAGGCTTTTAAGGGACACTAAGATTTAATGATCTTTTCTTAAACCTTTTGGCTAGTTTTAGTCCACCTTACGATAGAAGTAGGAACTAAGTTTTGAAATTTATCTTTTTCCTTTAACACCAAATAAATATATGGTACTGAAGGGACTTCTGTGGATTTCAGGTGGTGCTAAAACATAGATTCGATACTTTGATCAAGTTGCAATGGTACCTGAAACTAAAATTACGACAATCCCGTATTTCAGAGGATAAATCATCCGCATTATTTTCTTTGGAAAACTATAGATCAATACTTTGATTGCTTGATGATTTATAAAAAAAACATGGATATCGGCCTCGCTAATGTTTTATGCTATAATTGTTGAGCTTTAAGTGACCAAGCGGTTGTATTCTGAGACTTGCCTCGACAGAGGGAGCATCGACGTACGAGCTGGGGTGCGGCCGTCCCCCCCCCCCCCATTTTGGGCACCAAATCCTGGTAAAATTTGGGCACACAATTGAACTTTGTAAAAGTTGTATAAAAAAAATATTGTGTTCTTGAATGTGTCCAATTTAACAGCGAATTTAAATTCAGAGTGTCTATAGTTAGGCAATTAAATAGAAATCTTAAGACTCGAACCCTCTATTGTTTGGAGTACAGTAAGCCACTAATTACAGTTACATAAACAACTGTTTTTAGTTGTGTATATTACAAGTAAATAAAATTTAGTTCTCTTTTTTTGATGATTTAGAAATTAAGAACTTATTCATCGCAAAAGAGATATTATGATTATTATGTAACATACTAAGAACCTAACTACATTTTTGGGGCACCAACCACCACCGCCCCCCCCCCCCCCCAGTAAAAAATTTCCCCGTACGCCTATAAGTACATATTAACATTTATAGCAATGGAATTAAGATAATCAAACGGTCGATCAATCACATCGATATTTACACAGAATGTTGAACACGGGTTAAACTATTCAAGAAGTCGTAAAGGTGAACATTGTGTAATAAGACTAGTAATGTATGTAGTTTTAGCTGTATCTAAGTACATATTAGCACTGAAATTAAGGTAATCAATCCGTCGATCAATTAGTTCGATATTTACACAGAATGTCGAACACAGGTTACACTATTCAAGAAGTCGTAAAGGTGAACATTGTGTAATAAGACTAGTAATGTACATGGTTTTAGCTGTATCTAAGTACATATTAGCAATGGAATTAAGATAATCAAACGGTCGATCAATTAGTTCGATATTTACACAGAATGTTGAACACGGGTTACATTATTCAAGTCGTAAAGGTAACCATTTTGTAATAAGACAAGTATTAGCTCTTCATCCAATCAATCACAAGTCCCGTTAATCGATAACGTTGATTTTGTCGAATCGGTACCTGAACCGCTCTCCTTGTTATTTGTAGTGCCTCAAGGGCCAGTTCTTTGCCCTATCCTGTTCTGCCTATTTACCATTCCCAATAAGCACACAGTCTGTAAACCACCCCTCAATTACAAATGACACACATTGTTTTGAGACCTTTCCTTCGGCATTCCAAAATCCCTACGCGCAAGTGAATTATTCAAATAACATAGCACCATAAGTTAGTCCCAAAATAACCCCCTATCTTTGTACTTGACTTGAAGTAGAGACTTACGCCCGCTTCTACCTAGGATGATATCGCAGACAAAATCTCTTGAACCAATTATTGTGTATTAGTATATAAAGGGACACAACTCTGTTTTATTTATTGGTTATATGGATTCGAGCCACTAAACATCTAGGTAGACAAACTAACTCTCATTCTTCGATAACAGCAGTCATTTTAATTTCCTTATTTCGTTTAAACGTTTGGTTATTTTATTTTGATTAAACGAAATAATTAAATAAGTGTGTATGATTCTGTGGAATCGTGTCAATAAGGGATGATTCCGCAGCTGTTCACGAAACTGGCGCTATCAAAGAAAATGTGGACTCTTAAAAGCGACATTTTTTATTCTCTATTTTACAATTTGACTTAGATTCGTGATTATTATAAACTTGAATACTGCATGTATTTATTTTATTACGTGATAATATTAAAATACTAAGTCTGTCATTTGTTTATGTCTATATTAATATTGTTTATAAATTAACATTAAAATCTGATGTTTTAATACAGTGTATACACGGTCTTTCCATATCGCCGACTCAACAGAATTTAGAAAGTCGACCGCGGCACAATTTGATGGGTTAAAAACGGATTAAAAGCATTAATGAGGCAGGGACCAGTCATTATTAATATAGTTCACTTAAATTGATTTTTATTAGAATTCAACTCACTTATTAATAAAATGAATATAGTTCACTTAAATTATATGAACTTGAATTTTGTCAGAATTCAACTCACTCATTAATTAATATAGTAATAGACTACAGTTCAACATGAAGCTGACAGGTGATCGAAATTCAGTTCACTGTGATTATTTCTCATAATAAGTTGAATACGTAAATCATATTTATATTCATATCTTTCTACGATGGCTAATGCACAGTTACAATCTAAGTTTATTCCTACAGCAAAAGGTGGCAGATACCTATGTGTTGCTGATTTTAAGTATAGACTAAATAAGAGAAACAATAACGACTTAGTGATATGGCAGTGCTGTGAAAAAGGAAAGGGATGAAGGACTACGGCATCTACCATTAACGATATAGTTAGCAGAATAGACTTCTACCACACCCACCCACCAGCACATTCCGATATACAAATAGGTTACTGTGTTATAAAAAGTATCTTTAAAATTGCACTTCAATTCTCAATTGGAGGGTCTAGAGCACAAGTGATCTAACAACCAACTAAAACGGTTGGTAGTTAGATCACTTGTGCTCTAGACCGTCCAATTTCTGGTAAGTTTTGTTGTAAGCTTCTATTCTACTATTTATACATTATTATTAAAAAATAAATCTTAATTTATAGATTACAGAAATGATGCAGTTCTTAAAGGAATGGGTCCAGTCTACGACAACTCCGATTACCCAACTTTATCAAGAAGAAATAATTGGTAAACGAAATGGTGAATGGGCAGAAGATATATAGCCACCATCGCCCAACATGCCATTTTTTTACTTTTAATTGGAAAAGCTCGTCCTAATATTTTTGAAGTAATGGCATTTTTGCAAGAAGAGCAAAAGGCGATTGAAATTCAGTTATTGCAGTATTCAAGTGGCCAGCGACAACCACATAAAAAGAAAAAAATACTCCAATATCAACAGGAAGATTGAAGATTCGAAACATAGATATGAATAAGGAAGAAAGAATTTGTTAGAATTTTTGGACTATGTTGGACACTTTATGCGTGCAAGAAGTTAAAATTATGTATTATGTTATGTGTTAAAAAAATAAATGCTCCCAAAATTATCTGCTTAATTAGCTTTATCCTTCAGCTTGGGTCTATTGATCTTGGCCACTCAACCCCTTAACGTAGACCAAAATTTTCCCCCTAAAACTCGGCGAGTCGGCGATATGGGAATTAACCGTATATACACTTGTCGTATTAGAACGTAATGCACTACATACCAATAGTGGGAGGGGGTCTAGTGTTTTATTACGGTGTATACACAGTGTATTAATGTGTATACACTTGTCTCATTACAATGTAATGCACTACATATACTGGAGGGGGTCTAGTGTTTTAATACACTGTATACACTTGTCGCATTACAGCTTACTGTACTAAATATATATACGAGGAATAGGAAGAATACAAGTGAGGAATTCGGCGATTTCAAATGTGCATTTATTTCAATATTCTGTACAGAACATGTCTTCATAATAATAATAATAATAATAGAATATGACTCGATATCAGTATTGGTAATTTCTATTTCATAGATATTTAATACAGAATTTAAGAACAATCCATTTACGTCAGAATTCTGTATTTAGGACAACTGACTGTATAGAACATAATAATAATAACAATAGTGCACGACTAGATATCGGTGTTCGTAATCAGTATTCGTATTGTCATACAGAATATCAGAATCGAATACACCAACTGATAACAGGTATAAAACAATTATAGAATTAAACAACATTTTTTAAAAAATCAGTTTTGGTTAGCTGCACTGGATCCAAGTAGTAAAGTAAAAGCAGTGGCAGCAACTACAGCTCCTATTTTAGATAAAAAACCATAATCCTGTAAAAAACAAGTTATAATAAATATAGAGACCAAGACTAACTATCAACACCTGCTATCCATAGATATGGGAAAGGTTTGTCTAAAGTTTTGTTTAGCTGCGCTGGATCCAAGTAGTAAAGTAAAAGCAGTGGCAGTAGCCACAGCTCCGATTTTAGATAACAAACCATAACCCTGAAAAACACGAGTTATAATAAATATAGAGAAAGGTCAGTCTGACTGTTAAAGGGACTATCCCGATTAAAACAGAGTCTCAAAAATATAAAGTCCGAGTTCGTATGAAATTTAAGCGCCAAAATAATGAGGAATGATGTATTCACCTTGTCTCAAAATTTCAGCTCAAAATATTGTGTTGTTTGGACGTGAACGTCAAAAATGCTTATCCAGACACGTAACCCTTTTAAGATTTCTGATAATCTATCGCCGTTCCTTTAGAGGTCTATACAGTGAATGACCCATGTGCCGTACTGGATAACGAAAGGTAAATTTCACCTACACATTGTTTTTATAAAAGAAAAGTCCGGTTTTATCCAGACACCGCCTAATACAGCTTGGGACACCGGTCTCCATTTCCATATGAAGAATGACGGGTGTGAGTTGTTTGAAAACACAAATATTGAATTAGTTACGGGATTTTAAGGTGTTTTAACACAAAATTAAGCAGTTTTAATCTCCAAAATATTATCGGGATTGGCCCTTTAACAAACTCCTGAGGCAATGGCTGATAGCTTTACCTGTTCTCCATAGATATATGAAAGTTTACACTATACACAAGCAAACACATTTCCTTCAGATTTAAATATTATTCATTTTGTAAGAACTAAATCTGCCGATTGCAGGTCTTTATTTTGGCCCCAAATGTTATATAAATTATTAATTAGATATGTATTCACATGACAAGCGCAGAATCAACTCTTTAGATCATCGCGTGTTCGCGATTTTCAGTGCATGTTTATTTTCTGTGAGTGGCATTAAGCAATTGACATGTAATAAACACAAAAACATAATTTGGAACAGAATTACTATTTATCGTCAATATAACCCTCAACGAAACGTTGCTTTAATTAAAATAGTAATTGTGTTCCATATTATTTTTTGTGTTTATTATCTTGTTTAGTATTATCATAATTTCTATAGTAACAAAGATACTTGACGATTGAGATTATATTTTGAACCCTTCGAAGCCGGATCATGGCGAATAATTTGACTGCGATTTTTTATATATTCATTTTTCATAATCTATTTTTGATTTGATCCAGTATAGCATGGACGGTCAACTCTTTATCTAACTAAACCTTCCATAATTCATCTTAAAAAAAGATATAATTACCTCGGATGGTACATCTTCTAACCAATTCAATGTGGATTCAGCACATCTTTCTATACTGCGAACTTTAGGTGAAGATGTGTCGGAAAAGGGATTAACGGGATCAAGTACATACGTTGTTTTAGGGAAGAAACTTGACCTAAACGGATGCAAAGAAACACATATAATTCAATTTTAGCATACAAATCCTACGGGAAGACATGCCATACCACACTATATAGCTCTAGATTGGTATGGGCACTGGGTGTAAAAGCTGAACAAATAACTTTGTTAAAATAATTCAGCTTACCAATTATCCGTGTTATAGATCCCAGGTATTGTGATCTGTAGTTGTCTATAGGAACTAAACAACTCCATAGCTTTATAAAAACCAGTTTTCATATCGAAGTTAGTTTTACTGTTCAGATATTTGTGGAAAATATATAGCCCCATTACCTCACAACAATACGATGTCATATCTAGCCCATTCGTCTGAAATATTAAAAAAATCATGAAACATTTCATGTATCAATTGGTTTGATATGTGAACGTCTAAACAGGTAACTAAAATGGGATGATATTTAGTGATACTTCAGCACCAGCCGAGTTATATTTCGCCAAACATAATACGAGGCTAACTAAAAAGCACCACAGTCTGGGTTATAAGAAAAAAAAACATTCTGTTCCCTACAGGTATTTGGTATATTTGTGTCGTTAAAACCATGCCACTCATATAAACTCTAGCGAGTTGTAGCAGCCATTGTTACTTATCTTTATATGCCCAATCGGGGCAGAGCAGTAGAAAGTTAAACCACACCCCATCCCATTCCATCTTGTTTCACCCCATTCCATTTCATGCTATTTCTTTCCCATTCCATTTCATTTCATTCAAACCCATTCAATTTCATTCAAACCCAATCCATTTCATTCAAACCCATTCCATCTCATTTCATTTCATTCCATCTCATTTCATTTCATTCCATCTCATTTCATTTCATTTCACTCCATCTCATTTCATTCCATTTCATCCCATTCCATTTCATTTCATTTTATCCCATTCTATTTCATTTCATTTCATCCTATTTCATCCCATCCCCTCCCATTCCATTTCATTCAAACCCATTCGATTCCATTCCATTTCACTTCATCCCATTTAATTCCATTGTATCCCTTCTCATTTAATTTCATTTAATTTCATCCCATCTCATTTAATTTCATTTAATTTCATCCAATTCCATTTCATTTCATCCTATTTCATCCCATCCCATATCATTTCATTTCATTCAAACCCATTCGATTTCATTTCATTTGATTTCATCCCATTCATTTCACCTCATCTCATTTCATTTCACCCCATCTCATTTCATTTCATTTCATCCCACCCCATCCCATTTCATTTCATTCAAACCCGTTCGATTTCATCCCATTCCATTCCATTTCACCCCATTCATTTCACCCCATCTCATTTCATTTCACCCCATCTCATTTCATTTCATTTCATCCCATTTCATTTCATTTCATCCCATTTTATTTCATCCTAGTATATATTACTAGTATATATTATATTAAGTATTTATTATATAAAATATTTGTTATATAAAGTATTTATTATATAAAGTATATATTATATAAGGTATTTATTATATAAAGTATATAATAAAAGTATTTATTATATAAAGTATTTATTATATGACATTTATATAATGTATTTATTAAGCACAATATTATGTAATATCTAAAATATCATATCAAATATTTATTAAAGATACATTATGGGAGATTAGATAACAGCTGACAGTTATCTCTATAATAGTTAAAAATTAGATTATGTAAAGATAATTTGCTGAAATTGGTCCACTATGAACCAAGAATTAAGTTGAGCAGCAAATCGGATCATAATCCAATAAATATCGCAGGCAAGCGCCGACATCGAGAGTTGATTATGGTCTGGATAAGTTAATTAATGTCTAATTAATAATTTAGATAACATTTCAGGCCTAAAGAAAGACCTGCAATAGGCAGATTTAGCTCGTCCATAATGTATTTATTATGCACAGTATTATGCATGTAATATCCAAAATATTATGCATGTAATATCCAAAATATTATATAAAGTATTTATAAAGCACGGTATTATTTAATATTTAAAATATTATAAAGTATTTGCATTACCTTATACCAGTATTTAAGCAAACGAATCAAGTCTTTAACTTTAGGTGGTTTGGGTTGAATCATTGCCAGTTGTTGTTTACAGAAACAAACGGAGTAGTGTTCCCGGACATGAATTGATTTATTTTTCATTTCTCGATAAACTGACTGCATATTCCCACCTGTTGTAATATAAGTAATCTAAATAAACAAAAGATGTCCTCTACCCCCCATTTGTTGTAATGTAAATGAAATGAAATGAAATGGGGTTTAACGTCCAACTGGGCTAATGAAGACGGGCATACGCCATACAGTGTGCTATGGGGGAAATTTTGGCCGGGCAGCAGCGCTACGGCCTACTCTTATATCGAATTCCAACTGCCAAGGGATCTTTTACGTGCACGCCAACGTGTACACGGGACCTCGGTTTTTCGTCCCATCCGATCGACTAGACAGCTGTCATTGTCAGGCCCTCCGTCCTGCATCACTGACAAGGGGAAATCGGGATGAGGTTTCTCGGCCAATGCAGGGATCGAACACCGGACCTCCGGGCTTGCAAGGAATGTCTTATGGACTGTACGGACGACGTAGCTGCTGTGGATGTATGTTTTGTTGTCTGGCAAACTATCTGTAATGTTATCGAAGATATAGAGTTGTGGTATTACATAAATAAATCTAGCGACTGAAAAATTGTAACTCCTAACCACATTTGTGGAATTAGGAATTACGAGTAATTAAGAATTCTGTGTCTTACCATGTCTGGCGACTACATCCATTGCAGGTATAACATCCACTTCGACAGGCTCACTGCTACCCTTGTACTGAACGTATACCATAAACTTGATGAAATATTCGTTATATTTTAGTACACGTATTGAGTCCATCCAGCTTAACAATCCTGGTTTGGGATTACACATATATTTCCTAACATCCCGAATAATTTGTGGTTTATCTGCAATCAAACTCTCAATATTCTTATAACCATTGAAGAAAACTACCATATCAGCATCAGCATCACTCAAAATAGATGTCCCCTTTCCCAACGAACCACTCTACAATCAAATAAAAAAGCTGATTTCTCAAAAGGGTCATGGATCAAATTTTTTAAAATACATAACGTGTATTTTTGGGGCGACTCCGTATAACCACATGTTCCTGAAGCAACGACTGTGAGTTTTACAACATCTGGACGTTGCCTGTTTACTTCACAATTCCCGAACTTATAGCTATGTTATCTACAGACACGTGACCAGTAGCGTCCAATCAGAGGTTGTGACATCGCGACCTCCACGGAAACCTTGCCATTGAATGAACCTTGAACTATGCAACTCGATTATCACAGGTAGACATTTTAGCTTGAAAGCGCGAGACTTGATATTCGCGACGATCGAGGAATCTGATAGGCTCACAAGCTTGGCTTGTACCCAATCGAAATTAGTGCCGACATATGCAGGGTATTATGTGAAGGCCTTGATAAGATGTACGTAGTTAAAGCGAGATCAAGCCTTTTATTGAAGATGGTATAACCACGACTTTAACATGGAATATACAGTATCTAGAAAAGCACAGGATCCGTATTAAAGATATGTTAAAAGACAATGTTGGTGCCAGGCATTATCACATATTTGATAGAACTGGTTAAACATGTTCCAAATATTAATTTATCACAGAGATCATTGCTACGATAGGTGCGTAAACAATGTTTCAAAAATCGGAAGTGACGAACGCAAAAGGACAGCACGGGTTATCCCTCTGTATAACTGACTGAAGTGACGAGTGATAACAGATAAATGAGCGAATTTCTGCTCACTAATAATTCTTAGGAAGACCAAAAGTTGTTATATGAGACTGTGCGAGTATATCTGACAATTCAAAAAAGTAATTGAATGTCACTAGATAAGAGAGCACGAGAAAAATAGAAACAGTCCGTACATTCACGTGTGTTTATTCATTCTATACTTATAAAAACATGGTAATACACGGACTTTTTCTGTTTTTCTTTCATGTTCTCTTATATAGTGACAGTCAAATAAAACAGAGCTGTGTCCCTTTATAAAAATGAACAAAACCCCAATTTGTTAGAGAAAGATTTGCCAGCGATATCACCCTAGGTTGGCGCGAACGTTACGCTCGACTTTAAGTCAAGTGAAGAGACAAAGATTCAGCGACCAGTCGCTACAAACTAGGTAATATCGGGACTAACATATGGTCCAATAATAATTCAATAATTCAGTGGCGCGTAGGGATTTTAAAATAGCGAAAGGGTGCTGTGTGTTATCTCTCTACCGTAGCCTACAAATCGTGTTATGCCAAGTTCCCAGCCAATCTGTTTCACAGAGGATTACGAAAGTCTTTCTAATATCTCTGTAAAAGATGACTATCTTTAACACGTGACGTCTCATCACGCGGCGTCAATCATTGGCTCGATGGCGCGCGCATTGTTTACATAAGACGTTCTAGTTCGGGCAGAATGGAGACTTTTACTCATTTTCATACCCATTTGCACTAAAAAGGAAATAATTTTTACCTACAAATACGTCAAACGCCGTTATTTATTTTTCCAATACATAAAAAAATGTTTTAGAATTAATTTGTCGCAGGAAAAAGTTAATATGTCATCGATGTCATCCCTATCAGTGAGTGTAGCGGCCTAGCGAAAATTCACTGCTGATCAGTGTGGTTCCTAGCATCGCGATTGGCGTTATGAGTGAACTCGTGGTTTAAATGATGGAGTAGCTGTGGGGATCCTAACGGGTCTTATCATATACTGAGGTCAGCCGTATAAATCGTGTTTATCGTACCGAAACGTATATGAACGTATCTTTACGTACGTACCAGATCGTGGACTCAATAGAGACAGACAACCCTATCGTAACGCATCGCGTGATCGGCGCGTCGAATTACCCAATAACACCCAATAACTGCCCAATAACACCCAATAACTCCAAAAGAACACCCAATAACTCCAAAATAACAACCAATAACTACAAAATGTTGACTTTGGAAACACAAAATAACAATTTAGTTGAATTTAAGAAGCATCGCTGCTTTGTGTCCAAATCGGAGTTTCACGCTCACTCGACTGAAGGGAGATAACTCGTATATGTGATTTTTGTTGACAAGAAATTAATAACACCCAATAACTGCCCAATAACACCAAATTGCTGACTTTGGCAATCAACGGCATTAATTAGCTAGACTCGTGATCGGGTGGATGAACAGTTTTAGATATTTGTCTTATTATAAAAATGTTTACCTTGACGACTTCCTGAATACTGTAACCAGGCATCCTGTGTAAATATCGAACTAATTGATCGACCGTTTGATTAACACGATCTTTAAAATCATTTGGTGGCCTGATCTCTCTATCTATAAACTTCTCCAAACTCTCTCCTCGTTCATAACCTCCCAGGTAGCTACTCATCTAAATATAGAAATTCATATCAAATTAATAAGTTTTTCGACAATCTGAATAAAATACAGAGCTCTCCTTCGTTTCATTTTTATACTATCTATGGCCTCCCCAACATTCATATCTGACTGGTTGCAGTGGGAGGGGTGTGTCAGGGGTAATAAGATCTGACTGGTTGTAGTGGAGGGAGGGGGGGGGAAGAGGGAGGGAGGGAGGCTAAGTGTTACGACAATCTGATTAAAATACAGATCTCTCCTTCGTTTCGTTTTTTAAACCTTCGATGGCTTTCATTATTATAAGATCTGACTGGCTGCAGTGAAGGGAAATGAAATGAAATGGGGTTTAACGTCCTACTCATCCTCGGTTACCCAGTGTACTCATTCCGTTCTACTCCACTATACCCTGGGTTAATCTATGGGGAGACACGTTTTCAAGTTATCCGCCCTTGAGGATTGTGCTATTTTTATCGACCAATCCCATAAATTGTTATTTGAAAAGGAAGTTGGCAAAGGTAAGTAACTCTTATCGGACACTGTTAGGATTTGGCCCATTCTAAATGCGTAATTATTAACAACCAATTATATATTATGTTAATGAAGACCAGACGTTCATATAATAATGTAGGGTCATTAGTTTTATTTAGAATCGTTAGTTCGTTCCCGGAATTTTATGTCCACGTGATATCGTAGACAAGTTATTGTGAATCAAATTGCCAAGTATAAGTTCAATAATAATAAACATAACAGAATGACATATTTCAGACAAAGAACGAATAGTAATAATAATAACCAAATTCAAACATATAGATGTTATACATATTTGAAACCAGCGAAACATACTACAGATTTTGATAATACAATTAAATATAAATAAATTATAAATATATACATTATTTACATAAATCATTCAGTAAATGGACATGAATATGGTTATCTACCCTTATAAAAACGAAGGCGAAACGATTGGTTTGTAAACTGTTTTCTGATTGGTTCGTAGACTGTAGCTACATTCTAGGCCAGGGCAGATAATTTGAAATCGTGGAAAGCCTATGGATTAACCCAGGGTATAGTGGAGTAGAACGGAATGAATACACTGGGTAACTGAGGATGCGTCCTACTGTTCTGCTACTAAACTGGGCTAACGAAGACGGGGGTGGGCGTCATACAATCGACTTTTGACAATATTCGGAAATAAACTTGTTCTTTTTATTTATAGTTTTAATCTCACTGGTTGTAGTGGGGTGGTGGGTCGCGTCAGGGGTCATATACTTGTTTTTTGTTGGAATGATGTAGCTCTCAAAATTACATGTTATATTCTACTTTTAAAGCCCAAAACTGTTCAACTAGTCTCTTATGGTCAGCGCGAGTTTAGTTATCAAGCACCTGTTTTATGGAATAATCTACCATTTAGTTTAAGATGTTGTACATCTCTATATTCTTTTAAAAACCAACTTAAAACACATTTATTTAATCAGGCTTTTAACTGACTCTGTATACAATCGTTAACATGTCCATGATCTTGTTGTTTATGTATGATTTACATTGTCACTTTGTAAAGTGCCCCTGAACATTTTATATAAAAGGGTGCACTATAAATATGCTGTAATATTAATAATAATAATAATTCGGATCCAAATATGCACCACAAATCACGATTGACACCCATATCAATAATAAGGTGTACCCCGGATTCAAAGTTTGCTCTATTAAAAGTTAAAGTCAACACAGCGAATCATCACGCTCAAATGACTCGATCCCGAGTGATTACACGGTAGACACGCAGCACGTGCACAATCCGGCGTGTTATAGTAAAATTGTGCTTTTTGATTGTTACAGCAATCGTTTAGAAAATTACGTTCGTTTTGGGGTTTTTTAATTTGCTTTATTATTAAACATACATTATACAAGAGCTCAATCTGGCTATTGTGGGTATTTCTTTAGGCCTGAAATGTTATCTAAATTATTAATTAGACATTAATTAACGTATCCAGACCATAATCAACTCTCGATATCATTAGCCTGCGATATTTACTGGATTGGATAATCGAGACTATGTTTTTTTATCGTACCGACTTAAGTAATGATGATCGAGGCTAGGCGTAAAATTCAATCGCTAAATTCTGGATTCAGAGAGGATCAATGTCACTGAAATTTTCAGCAAATTCCCTTTCCATTTTCTAGTTTTTAACTATTATAGTGAAAACTGCCAGCTATTTATGTAATCTCCCATAATGCATCTTTCACTATACCGTTAGGAGCAGCATTTTTGGTATAGTACAAGATTGCTGGTTAGGCGAGACTAGTATATTTGTAGTTTTTTTTTCCTTATGGTTCTCAAAACAATCGTTGAGTTACGAAATTGGTCTAGCTTTCTTCACTGTTTCGTAGAAAATAGTCTTGATTATCCAGGCATGTCAAACAGCTGGAGAACTGTCACAAACAGATCCACAGAGAATATTTGCTAGGTCGCGACAATCACTGATAAGGATGACATCGATGCGACTTAATGAGCCAAAAATATTAACTTTTTTCCTCCGACAAATTAAATTCTAAAACATTTTTTTATGTATTAGAAAAAATAAATAAAGACGTTTGAAGTATTTGTAGGTAAAAATTATTTCCTATTTTAGTGTAAGTCGAATCAATAACGTCTTATGTAAACAATGCACGCGCCATTGAGCCAATGATAGACGCCGCGTGATATGACGTCATGTGTTGCAGGCAGTCATCTTTTACAGAGATATTAGAAAACTTTCGTAATACTCTGTGAAACAGATTGGAACGGTCAGTGCAATGGTTCAGCGCGACTAATTTCAAGCCAAGGGCACGTAACCTATAGCCCGTTCGGACAATTATTTTTAAACCAGTTCATAATCGCTGGGGTTTTTAAGACAGCATTCGTGTTGCGTTCACACGTACTATACGCCAAACCAGTTTAACTATTCTCACTTCTTCGGTCGGAGGTTAGAGTTAACTACGCATGGGTAGCTTCATATATTCTTTATTTGGTTCTCGCACGCTTTCGATAACATTGGTACTGTCTGACCCTGTTATTTTCACAGGAATGTAACTTACTGCGTACTGCGCATGCTTAAAGCAAGCTGGAGCAGGGGTTTTTAAGCCAACCCGTTCAGACGACTAAGATGAACCAGTTTAAAATAAAAAGCCTTCTCGAAGACAGGTCGCCAGCTGGGGGTTTTAAACTGGTTTATTTGCCCCGCATTTGCGTTCAGACGCCCAAGTTAAACTGGTTTAACGATCCCTGGTGTTTTTAAACCAGTTCAACTTAAGCGTCTGAACGGGCTACTAGTTTGCACTCAAAAACGCCGGCTTGTCGTTTACCTTTTCAGTTTACATGTATTTACTTGTTAAATACAACCGTTTATTAAATGACTATAAAAATGAGAAATTACGATAATGCGTGTTATATATATATGGTGGTATAATTGTCGAAATATTTCAGTTAAGTATAAAAATACACCATATTGAAAAGTTTCCATGGCACCCGATATTTAAGCTAAATAAATATGTAAATAACAGTAACACCATGAAAATGTGATAGATACTCCCGAATTTCCGCTAAATATAAAACATAACAAAATTACAAACTTCCTAGCAACCCCATAAATGCGTAATATATAAAAAATATAGACATCCCATATTTCGGTTAAATAAATATTAAATATGAAACGTGTCATAGCAACTTCCAAATTTCAGTTAAATATCAACAATAACAGAGTGAACAGTTTCCTAGCAACCCCATATTTCAGTTAAATATCAACAATAACAGAGTGAACAGTTTCCTAGCAACCCCATATTTTAGTTAAATATAAAAAAAAACAGAATGAACAGTTTCCTAGCAACCCCATATTTTAGTTAAATATAAAAAATAATGAAAATATTTGAGTTTAAAAAATAACATAATGAAAATAATTGAGTTTAAAAAATAACATATTTCAGCACAAAAAACTAATGAAAATATTTGGGTGACTATTGATGACCGCACACCAAATTTCAGTCGATTCTGTTATGCAAGATCTTTTTCGACGTTCCAAAGTAAATGTACGGTGCTAAAACCACCTTACGATAAATTTTAAATGTTCCTATTATTAACAGTCGATTCTGTTATGCAAGATCTTTTTCGACGTTCCAAAGTGAATGTACGGTGCTAAGTTTTAAATGTTCCTATTAGTAATTAAAACAGGTTTCGCTTTAATTTTTATATTTTGCGCTGACAATTATTGCTTTAGATCTTCCTAGTGCAAAAACGGAAATTTTGACCTTTTGACCTCCCTGGTCACAAAGAACAAATGAAATGAAATGAAATGGAGTTTAACGTCCTACTGTTCTGCTCCTAACCTGGGCTAATGAAGACGGGCATACGCCATACAGTGTGCTATGAGGGAAATTTTGCCCGGACAGCGGCACTACGGCCTACTCTTATATCGAATTCCAACTGCCAAGGGATCTTTTACGTGCACGCCAATGTGTACACGGGACCTCGGTTTTTCGTCCCATCCGAACGACTAGACAGCTTTCCTTGTCAGCCCCTCCGTCCTGCATCACTGACAAGGGAGAACCACGCCGGAAAATCTGGATGAACTTTCTCGGCCAATGCAGGGATCGAACACCCGACCTCCAGGCTAGTGAGCTAGCGTCTTACCCACTTAGCCACGTGATCCCCCCTCCCCCAAAGAACAAAGGTGAATTTAGCAAGTTTACATTTTTATTGAAAGGGTGATTACTCTCGATCATCTTCAGCATGTTATCATGATATAAGAATGGCTGCGCATTCACTTTCTGTGCAAATGACCTCACTTCACCTTTGACCCCGAATATCTCTAAAACGCCCCAGCGGCGGACTGATTACCACTCGACATCGTATTCTATGCAAAATTTGACCCTAGAAAAGTTGGATTTGGTTTTGTGTCCATTTGATGTACACCCCCCCCCCCCACACACACACACACACACACCCCGCACTGAGCCTCCGGTCTATACATATATCAAAAGTAAAAGATATGTAAAGTGAGAAGTTACTGATCTGAAATATACAACGATGGGGCATGACACAGAAAAGGAACATACCACCAAAACTGATCTGTCTACGCCTTTCTTGTTGGGGGCGGGGGGGGGGGTGTGAATGGCTGAATGGTTAGCACGTGCTCGCTGTATTATAAAGTCAGTCATTGAGTCAACTTGCGTGGTTTCGATTCCCCGGTTGTACGTGACAAGGCGTAGGGTCGCTTGTCCAACCTTGCGGCTTTTCTTCAGATCCTCCGGTTTCCTCCCATTACTAAAGACCCCTACGCGCAAGCGAATTACGGAAATAAAATTGAACCATATGTTAGTCCCGAAATGACCTAGTCTGTGTCGAGTGGACGTTACCACCCACCCCCACCCTTTCTTGTTGTCGACGACATGTATGACAGTAGATTGAGTCGTATTTTATACGTAACTTCATGACATCACCCAAAGCCGGTTTCAAAATGTAACGTTTAAAGTTTATAGTCTACCTACCTTGTCAATTACGTTAAATGTCGCTTACTATGTCTGGTGTCTACGTATATTTCTCAGAAATTAAAACGAAACTTAAAATAGATTTCTGGGAAAACCTGACTGTTATCCTCCTATATTGATATTAAAGTAGCTAAGTCTCTAACTCAATATCACCCAAAGTCTTCGACATTGAAAACACGAATTATTTGTCAATGTAAATCAACATTCGTGTTGTGATCTTTCCGGGAAAATATGTGTTTCTGATATCCAATATTTCAGACAAAATAAAAATTTTACCATTGGTACACGAATCGTGTACCATAATGCGTTTCAGCGCAATTTGTAATAAGGGACTCGAAGAACGGGGCTAGACATATTCTACAAGTCATATCAAACGGTGACATCATATTCTTATCTGGAGAGCATTCATAATAAATACTATCGGTGTAGACAGGAATAACCAGACTCTAGAGATTGACATTCGATTGAGACTTCTGGCGTATTTCGCCGAACATAACTGATTAGAAATTACTGTAAAATCTGAAACGATTGAATGCAAATCAGTTTATATACATTCATAATACATAATTGTATACGTTGCGACCCATTTGAATAAATTTCTGGGTCCCAAATATTAGCGATTTAGCTCCTTTAAAATCGGGTCACTTATCAATCGTTCACACTAGTTCATTGTTGTTAATATACACCAATTTGATATTATCTTATTTATCTAACCTCGTATTAAAGTCCAATCAGTTTAGTATTCAGTAAAGTAATCTTCGTAAACTGTTGTTGATTATATATCTATACACCAATTTGATTTTATCTAATTTATCTGACCTCGCTCGTATTGACGTCCAATCAATTTAGTTAATCATCTTCAGTAAATTAATCTTCGTAAACTGTGTGTGAGGGGGGGGGGGTGGCCGAATGTCTAGCTCGTGCGCTGTATCATAAGGTCTGTCATTGAGTAAACTGGCGTGGTTTCGAATCCCCTGTTGTACGTAACAAGGAGTAGGGTCGCTTTTCCAACCTCGTGGGTTTTCTCCGGGTCCTCCGCGATCTCCAGGCTAGCAAACCAGCGTCCTACCCACTTAGTCACCGTGCCTCCCCCCCTTAGAGGGCGGCGTAAAGCGTAAACCGCCTGATAACTGAACTAATCGATTAAAATGCACAGCAGGACGGTAGGATTGGGAAGCCCCAACCGCCCTGCCCAACTAATTCAACACATTAAAGGAGGTATTCTTTACGTGCATCAATCATCTGTGTCTCTATCACATCATATGAAATATCCCCCATCACTAAAATTAACGTAAAATCGGCGTTTTTCGAAATTTGGTCAGAGAAATTCAATGCAAAGTAATGGCGGCCTACGAGTGACTTTGCTCACCGATCTCCCACAATGCAACAGCGACACGCCCTTTTTTTTGGAATGGGTGATTCATGTATCGGAATGGGCTGGTGGGTGGTTGTGATCGACGTCTATTCTGCTAACTATATCATTAGTGGTAGATGCTTTAGCCCTACATCCCCTGCTTTTTACACAGCACTGCCATATCACTAAGTCGTTATTCTTCCTCTTATTCACGCTATACTTAAAACCGCCAACACAAAGGTACCTGCCACCTTTTGCTGTAGGAATAAACTTAGATTGTAACTGTGCATTAGCCATCGTAAAGAAATAAATATGAAATGTCTTGGAATGATTTACGTATTTATACTTATTATGAGAAATAATCACAATGAACTGAATTTCGATCACCTGTCAGCTTCATGATGAACTGTAGCCTATTATTTTATTTATTAATGAGTGAGTTGAATTGACAAAATTCAAATTCATGTAATTTAAGTGAACTATATTCATTTTATTAATTAGTGAGTGAGTCAACTTCTGAGTCAATTTCAGTGAACTATATTAATAATGACTGGTCCCTGCCTCATTAACGCTTTTAATCCGTTTTAATCCCATCAAAGGGTGCCGCGGTCGACTTTCCAAAACTTACAAAGATTAATTAATTAATATTAACCTGACTAAAGCAGAATAAAATTTAGATTGTGTACTTTGTTTGGAGTTGTTGTTTGTGGGGGGATTGAATTAGCAACCATTGTAAATACAATATACGTATCACTGGTATGCATCCAAGGGAGATAAATCTTGTGGGCATGATATAGGAAGCAGACCACCATTAATTTCCCCATTGACTTCAATGTTAATTCTGGCCTCTTTGCCCACCTCCAACTTTTCCCCAAATTTTCGTTGGGCTGAATGCTTTTCACTACAGACAGAGGAAAAAATGGTCATGTCTTTGCACTAAAATTTGTATGAGGTTGACCACCAAAATTTTGAGATACACAAACTTGAAGAAGCATACTAAAAACATGTAACTAGTTGCCGTACATATCGCCGTAGCTAACCTGATAACCCTCATGTCTTTGCACTAAAATTTGTATGAGGTTGACCACCAAAATCTTGAGATACACAAACTTGAAGAAGCATACTAAAAACATGTAACTAGTTGCCGTACATATCGCCGTAGCTAACCTAATAACCCTCTTATCCTTCCGCCTCAAAATCATGAATATTTACCAAAACCTGGCAGAAAATGTTAATTCAAACCCTCTTCGTCCATTCTAGACCAAACAATCCACAAAAATGGGCATGCAAAAGGGGAGAAAAGAGAGAGAGAGAGAGAGAATTGCTATAAATAGACGAACTACCGAGATGATGAAAATTTAATGGTGGTCTGCCTCCAAATTAGTAGCCATTGTATATATATGGCCACAGATCACTAAAGATTTCCCATTGACTTTAATGTTAATTCTCGTCTCTTTCCCAAGTTTTCGTTGGGTAGAACGCTTTCTGCCACAGACGGAGTAACATGTGGCAAACTCTTGCCCAAAAGCATCTATGGGGTTCACCATGAAAAACTGGAGATACACAAGCTGGAAGTAGAGATAAATAAACATGCAATTTTCCTCCCTACATTTCAACCTAACCAAAATCTCAACTCTTGTATCCTTCCGCCTCAAAATCATGAATATTCACCAAAACCTGGCAGAAAATGTATTTTCAAACCCTTTTCTTCCATTCTACACCAAAAAGTCAACCAAGGGGGAAAAGGGAAAGGGAGAGAAAGACTATAACTTTGGCCCTTGTTTCGAGGGTGACGGCGTAGAAATATTTGGTGATCTGTGTCCTATATAGGGGTGCAACTTCAGGTATCACCAAAAGGCCTTTTTTATATGCTTCCAATATGTTCTGGCAACATACTGGTGAAAGAAAATCAAAATCAAAGAATAACTGCGAAAATGATGACCCTTTAAGTATACATGTTGCTTTACGACAGCGTTGCATCTCTGGTCCATGGGCCTTCTGTGCTCAAATTTAAAAATCTTTCTTATTAAAGGCAGTATTTGAGTTCTGTGAAAAAATTTAGACAAGTTACAAACAAATTACACAGAAAACACGCATAATCTGGATTTTTTATCAAAAATATAATTTTGTACTGCCATGTCATGAAAAATGTACAAAATTTACATGTAGCATCTTTCAAAAAAACAATAATTTTCCACTTTTTTATATATCCAGACTGGCCAGCAATACATTTTTAAAAATCCTGGACAATATGCACACAGACAAATCACAAATCAGTTGCATTGATGGTAATATTAGAGATATCCCCACCCCCTAAACATGTCACTGACTGAATCAATCTAATCTTTGGTTGCAGAACTAACATTACCAACGGAATCTGTCTAACAGCTATGTTTTACCATCCCTGGAATCTGTCTAACAGCTATGTTTTACCATCCCTGGTTAACATATGTACATATAAACTAAAATATGTGCAATAAATATGAATTATGGTTACAAATAGGCCTTGATGAAAGAAAAAAAATGCGATATTAGGTCTATGACCACCCCTCTCTAACAAAAGGGTCACAGAATACACAATTTTCACAAATTTGGAAATATTTCAATGTTTTCAACATTTCAAAGCTAAGAGGCACCATACAAATCTTTATTGCAATCCTTGTGCTGAAGCTAGATGTCTGGACCTTTACATCAATTTCCTGAATAAATAAATTCAAAAAAGTAGTTATGACGGAGTTGACAACATAAAGGAGGCCTGAAAAGAAGCAAAATTAACATTTTACTGTTCTATAAGGAACATACATGCACAAACACCACAAATCCTAGATTTTGATAAGAAAATATTGAACATTAAGCTGCCATTACACATCCGTGTGGTCTCATTGGCCTGACATGTCCAAGGGTTCTAAGTTTGACTTTAAACAAAAAAGGTTAGAAATCCTTGAAATGTACAAAATAACTATTTATTAGTGATAAATAACATTCATAGGTGTAATGCAACCACAAATTCCAATTACTAACATTTAATTGTCAACACAGGTGCAATTAAATCTCTCAAAACACATTAATAAAAAAGGGTGGGGTGGGGCATTTATAGCCTCTATTAACCGAATGACCGAGTGAAAAATGTCTAGAAAGACTGGAATATTGCTTTCTACATAAAGGAAATTAAAGAATTTAATGTTTCAAAAAAGAGAAAAATGCTTGTTCTGGGTAAAATAGTGGCAAAAATGAGCCAACCCCTGTTTAGAACATTTGTACAAACCCATCTGCTGTACATTATTAACTCAGTGTTACCAATTTTCAATTTTCTGTAGGAAAGCTGGAGCTATTTCTAAACCTGACATACTTATATTAGCAATGAAAATAAGGGCATTTTTAGACAGGATTAATTTCTACATCGAAATGGGAGAATCTGGAGATTTTCTGTGAATATACCTGATTTTCTTAGTCTCTCTCTCCCTCTCCGTCTCCCTTTCCCCCTCTTGCACGGCGATCTTTGTTGAATTATTGGTGTAGAATGGAAGAAAATGGTTTGAATATACATTTTCTACCAGGTTTTGGTGAATATTCGTGATTTTGAAGCTGAAGGATACGAGAGTTATGTGATTGGTTAGGTGGAAATATAGGGCAGAAAATTGCATGTTTACATGTGTTTTGAACAAGAGATTGCCACACGTTGCCCCATATGTGGTAGAAAGCATTCTACTCAACGAAGCCGGTCTAAGAGACGAGAATAAACATTAAAACCATTGGTGATCTGTATCCAAATACAACACACGTCTCTCTGGTATGCATCCAAGGGAGAAAAATCTTGTGAACATGGAATTAGTAGTATGCAGACCACCGTTAATTTCCCCATTGACTTCAATGTTCATTCTGGTCCCTTTGTCTGGTTCCAACTTTTCCCCAAATTTTCGTTGGGCTGAATACTCCCTGCCCGTCTACCCCCCCCCCCTCCCGCGACTTCTTTACATTGTTTGAGGTTATACAAAGGATGACATCACTAGTAGTACAGTCTCATTACATTTGATGTGTGGAAAGTGCATGGGATGAGACATGGGATGAGACAAATGCAGTGTGAATATCTGTGTTGTTCTAAGTACATATTAACATTTATAGCAGTGGAATTAAGATAATCAATCCGTCGATCAATTAGATCGATATTTACACAAAATGTCGAACACAGATTAAACTATTCAAGAAGTCGTAAAGGTGAACATTGTGTAATAAGACAAGTATTGTATGTAGTTTTAGCTGTATCTAAGTACATATTAGCACTGAAATTAAGATAATCAATCCGTCGATCAATTAGTTCGATATTTACACAGAATGTCGAACACAGGTTACACTATTCAAGAAGTCGTAAAGGTGAACATTGTGTAATAAGACTAGTAATGTACATGGTTTTAGCTGTATCTAAGTACATATTAGCAATGGAATTAAGATAATCAAACGGTCGATCAATTAGTTCGATATTTACACAGAATGTTGAACACTGGTTACACTATTCAAGAAGTCGTAAAGGTAACCATTTTGTAATAAGACAAGTATTGTGTGCAGTTTTAGCTCTTCATCCAATCGATCACAAGTCTCGTTAATTGATAACGTTGATTTTGTCGAATCAGTAGCTGAACCGCTCTCCTTGTTATTTGTAGTGCCCCAAGGGCCAGTTCTTTGCCCTATCCTGTTCTGCCTATTTACCATTCCCAATACGCACACAGTCTGTAAACCACCACTCAATTACAAATGACACAGTGTTTTGAGACCTTTCCTTCGGCATTCCGTAATCCCTACGCGCAAGTGAATTATTCAAATAACATGGCACCATAGGGTAGTCCCAAAATACCCCCCCCCCCTCCTTGTACTTGACTTGAAGTCAAAACTTACACCCCCTTCTACCTAGCATGATATCTCAGACAAAATCTATCTCTCTCGAGCCAATATAGTGGATAAGTATATAAAGGGACACAACTCTGTTTTTTTTATGGTTATATGGATTCGAGCCACTAAACATCTAGGTAGACAAACTAACTCCCATTCTTCGATAACCGCAGTCATTTTAATTTCCTTATTTCGTTTAAACGTTTGAGTTATTTTGATTAAACGAAATAATTAAATAAATGTGGAATCGTGTCAATAAGGGCTGTTCGCCCAACTGTCGCTATCAAAGACAATGTGGACTCTTAAAAGCGACATTTTTTATTCTCTATTTTACATTTTAACTTAGATTCGTGATTATTATAAATACCCATGAATTTGATTACTTACATCTTGCATGTATTGGTTTTATCACCCGATAAATTAATTAAGTAACATTAAAATAATAAGTCTGTCATTTGTTGCTGTATAGATTAATATTGTTTGTAAATTAACATTAAAATCTGATGTTTTAATACAGTGTATTAATGTATCGTTTCATTACAACTTATTGTACTGAATAGGAAGGGGAGTGTCGTGCCTAGACTTTTAATACAGTGAATACACTTGTCGTATTACAATGTAATGCATTAAATACCAATGGGGGGGGGGGGGTCTAGTGTTTCAATACAGTATATATAGAGTTTTAATACAGTGTATACACTTGCCGTATTACAATGTAATGCACTACCTATAGTGTGGGAGGGGGTCTAGTGTATTAATACAGTATATACAGTGTATTAATGTGCATACACTTGTCCATTACAACGTAGTGCACTAAATGCCAATAATGGGAGGGGTCTAGTGTTTTATTAAGGTGTATACACAGTGTATTAATGTGTATACACTTGTCCATTACAACGTAATGCACTAAATACCAATAATGAGAGGGGGTCTAGTGTTTTAATACGGTATATACACTGTACTAAATACATATACGAGGAATAGGAAAAATACAAGTGAGGAATTCGGCGAATTCAATCTTTTGTACAGAACATGCCGTCACAATAATAATAATAATAGAACACGACTAGATATCGGTATTGGTAATTTCTATTTCATATATATTTAATACAGAATTTAAGAACAATGCAATTACTTAACTCATTTGTATTTAGGACAGTTGAGTGTGATCTGTATAGAACATAATAATAAATACGTACATCAAATAATAATATTACTAATATTAATAATAGTGCACGATTAGATATCGATATTGGTAATTTCTATATCACGTGGATATTTAGTACATAATGTGGGAACTGAATACACCGATTAATGATGATTTGCTGTAGAATTTTAAATAAAACTGTTTCTTTAGCTGCGCTGAATCCAAGTAGTAAAGTAAAAACAGTGGCAGCAGCTACAACTTCGATTTTAAATAACAAACCATAACCCTGAAAAACACAAGTTATAATGAATGTACAGAAAGGCCAGTTTGACTGTTAACATACTGCCGAGGCACACAAACACACGGCATACTGGGGACACCTCACTTTCCCCACATCTATTGTTTAGAGTCTGGGTCCACCAGGGGGGTCTTCCCATATCGCCGACTCACCGAGTTTTGGAAAGTCGACCGCGGCACCCTTTGATTGGATTAAAGCGGATTAAAAGCGTTAATGAGGCAGGGACCAGTCATTATTGATATAGTTCACTGAAATTGATTTTTACCACAGACCTTTATTGACTTTTTTGCCGAAACAATTATTAAAATTCGTGAAAAGTTTGTTGACTCCCCCCCCCTTACACTGACATTAATGTCCAACCCCAGTGTAATTTCTCTGCTTTTGAGCCATTGAATGTTGATGATGTAATATCAGTGGTGTGTCGAATGAAGTGTAAGTCATGTGCTCTGGACCCAATTCCTACAAAACTACTAAAAGAGTGTCTGGATGAAATAGCACCAGCTTTGACGATTATTATAAATGATGTGCTCTCCTCTAGTATTTTTCCGGATGATTGTAAGGAGGCCACTGTAAGACCTCTGATTAAAAAAACAAGTCTTGACCGTAATGCACTCAAAAGTTATAGACCAGTGTCAAATATTTCATTTTTAACAAAATTGCTTAAAAAGATGATTTTATCTCAAATTATAGATTATCTAACTCGAAACTCACTGCTCGGTAAATTCCAGTCTGCTTATCGAGAGGGGCATAGCACTGAAACCGCACTCCTTAGAGTTCATAACGATGTTATAGATATGAACAAGGAAGACTGAATTTATTAGAATTTTTGGACTATGTTGGACTGCGTGCAAAAATTTAAAATTGTGTTATGTTATGTATTATAAATTTTAAAAAAAATAAATGCCCCCAAAATTATCTGCTTAATGAGGTTTATCCTTCAGCTTGGGTCTATTGTTCTTGGCCACTCATTCCCATAACGTCGACCAAAATTTTTCCCCTAAAACTCGGTGAGTCGGCGATATGGGAATGAACCCCACCAGACCATGACTAATTAATCAACACAGGGGGTTTAAAGTATAGTCTGTAACAAGTTTGTGACACTTCAACAAAATGATTTAAATAATATTAGTGAAAAAGATTACATGTAAAAAAAATACATATAATATGGATTCTTATATTTTACCATTTCCAGAATTTTAATAATATACAAATTAATACATATATAATATAATTCAAGTATTAGAGAAAAAACACTAAAAATTAAATTTTTGGCTAGTACTTTCGTCGTTATCAAACGAATCGTCAGGCCATTTTAATGCGTTACTATGCTGTTACAATAACGTTACGTCATAACAGAGGACAATGACTATGTAAAATATAAAAACTAAAACGGAATAACATTAATTAAACATCAAACATAATTAAAATAATCACCCCTTAGCATTCAAAATTGGGTTATATATATTTAGCGATAAAGTTGCTTTCTTTTGTTTCCAAGAGATCATTATCACTAATATTGAGTTTGTACAAAGGAAAAATCTTGAATTGATCTTTACCACAAATATCCAAATGTTCGCTCACCGGCAAATCTCTACTTCTTGCGAGTTTTATATTAGAACGATGTTGGTTAATTCGTAAATGCAACTGATCAGTAGTTTTTCCAATGTACTTGCCATTACAACAATTACATATTAATAAGTAAATTACATACTTCGATTTTCAATTCATATTTTGTTAACATAGAATTTAACATCTTTAGTAATTTGGACAAATGTTCCTTCTAATATATCGGAACATGTCATACATCGTAGGTCCCCACACTTGGATACACGAGCTCCCGAAATATCAGAATCAAACTTTGATGATGTTAATATTCTTCTAAGATTTTGAGGTTGTTTTAGACTATTAATAGTTTTTTAATTATTTAGGATGTATTTTAATTTACGACTATTGTTCTTTAAAATATCCAACCGCCCCTTTACACTGGACAACCCTCTTTCTTGAGAAGGATTAAATGTTGTCACACGTGTTATATTATTAGAATCGTTGTCTTTTATTTTGGGTTTTCTGAGATCACCAATGTTAAGTCTAGAGGCGTTTTCTATACCAATATTTATCAAGTTTAAAGGATTATGTTGTTTTGTAAGGAATTCCCTTAGCTCTTTCAGACGTTTTGCTTTATTTTCTTCCGACGATACTATTGTACATATCAGTCTTGCAAGATTATAAGGAATATTCCTTTTGGTATATATACAAGTTATTTATGCGTATTTTAATCGAAGACAAGTGAAATGAAATGGGGTATAGCGTCCTAATAGTCTGGTCCGACTGGGCTAATGAAGACGGGCATACACAATGCAGTGAGCTATGGGGAAAATTTTACCTGGACAGCAGCTCTTATATCGAATCCCAACTTCCAGGGAATCGTTTATCTGCACGCCAATGTGAATACGGGACCGCGAATTTACGTCCAATTGAAACTACGATATGTTGTCCCTTGTCAGGCCCTCCGCCCTACACTCCGAGGATCAACTTGCCCCAGTTCCCCCCACCCACCCCTTCCTTATGCTTACATGGTTTGAGGTTACACAAAGGGTGACATCAGTAGTAATACACTCTTATTACATTTGATGTGTGGAAAGAGAGAGAGAAATGGGGTTTAACGTCCACTCAACACAAACTAGGTCATTTCGGGACTAACATATGGTTTAATTAAATTTTTTCAATAATTCGCTTGCGCGTAGGGGTCTTTAGCAGTGGGAGGAAACCGGATGATGTGTGGAAAGTGCATGGGATGAGACAAATGCAGTGTGAACATCTGTGTTGTTCTAAGTACATATTAACATTTATAGCAATGAGATTAAGATAATCAATCCGTCGATCAATTAGATCGATATTTACACAGAATGTCGAACACGGGTTACATTATTCAAGAAGTCGTCAAGGTAATAATTTTGTAATAAGAGAAGTATCGTACATAGTTTTAGCTGTTCATCCAATCGATCACAAGTCTCGTTAATCGATAACGTTGATTTTGTCGAATCGGTACCTGAACCGCTCTCCTTGTTATTTGTAGTGCCCCAAGTGCCAGTTCTTTGCCCTATCCTGTTCTGCCTATACACCATTCCCAATAAGCACACAGTCTGTAAACCACCACTCAATTACAAATGACACAGCGTTTTGAGACCTTTCCTTCGGCATTCCAATATCCCTACGCGCAAGTGAATTATTCAAATAACATGGCACCATAGGTTAGTCCCAAAATACCCCCCCCCCCACCTCCTTGTATTTGACTTGAAGTCGAGACTTACACCCGCTTCTACCTAGGATGATATCGCAGACAAAATCTCTCTCTCGGGCCAATTATAGTGGATAAGTATATAAAGGGACACAACTCTGTTTTATTTATGGTTATATGGATTCAAGCCACTAAACATCTAGGTAGACAAATGCACCTTCAGTCATTTTAAATTCCTTATATCGTTTAAACGAAGTAATTAAAATGAGATGTGATTTGTTTAGTTATTTCCATTTAACGAAATAATGAAATATTTAAACGCGTAAGTAAGCGTTCCGTAGCTGTTCACCCAACCGAAGCCATAAAATAAAATGTGGACTCTTAAAAGCGACATTTTTTTATTCTCTATTTTACATTTTAACTTAGATTCGTGATTATTATAAATACCCATGAACTTGTTTACTTACATCTTGCATGTATTGGTTTTATCACCCGATAAATTAATCAAAGTAACATTAAAATAATAAGTCTGTCATTTGTTTCTGTCTATATTTATATTAAAGTAGATAAACAAAAAAGACACTAACACTGTTTTCATAGTCAGATATTATTCGACCAACGTTTCGGAGGGTACCTCTTCGAAACGGTGGTCTAATAATATCTGACGATGAAAACAGTGTTAGTGTCTCTTTGTTTATCTACTTTAATATTAATCTAGTGAAGAACACGTCCGTATCGGATTCCTCGATCCATTGTTTTCATATTCCTGTTGGACGTGGATTCTACACAAGTTTTATATTAATATTGTTTGTAAATTACCATTAAAATCTGATGTTTGTTTTAACTGGGGATCTAGTGTTTTAATACAGTGCATACACAGTGTATTAATGTGTATACATACACTTGTCGTATTACAATGTAATGCACTACATACCAATACTGGGGGGGGGGGGGTCTAGTGTTTTAATACAGTATATATAGAGTTTTAATACAGTGGATACACTTGTCGTATTACAATGTAATGCACTACCAATAGTGTGGGAGGGGGTCTTGTGTATTAATACAGTATATACACAGTGTATTAATGTGCATACACTTGTCCATTCCAACGTAATGCACTACATACCAATAGGTGAAGGGGGTCTAGTGTTTTAATACACTGTATACCGCGTAGTAATGTGCATACACTTTTCGTATTACACCGTAATGCCCTACATACCAATAATGAGAGGGGGTCTAGTGTTTTAATACGGTATATACACGTGTCCAGTACAGCTTACTGTACTAAATACATATACGAGGAATAGGAAAAATACAAGTGAGGAATTCGGCGAATTCAATCTTTTGTACAGAACATGCCGTCACAATAATAATAATAATAGAACACGACTAGATATCGGTATTGGTAATTTCTATTTCATAGATATTTAATACAGAATTTAAGAACAATGCAATTACTTGACTCTTCTGTATTTAGGACTTTCCCCACATCTATTGTTTAGAGTCTGGGTTCACCAGGCCATGACTAATTAATCAACAAAGGGGGTTTAAAGTATAGTTTGTAACAACTAACAAGTTTGTGACACTTCAACAAAATGATTTAAATAATATTAGTGAAAAAGATTACATGTAAAAAAAATACATATAATATGGATTCTTATATTTTACCATTTCCAGAATTTTAATAATATACAAATTAATACATATATAATATAATTCAAGTATTAGAGAAAAAACACTAAAAATTAAATTTTTGGCTAGTACTTTCATCGTTATCAAACAAAAATGCACCACATATCTTATCGGTATTCGTAATTTCTATTTCGTAAATATTTAATATAGAATTACAGTGCATTTACTTCATTATTCTTGTGTTTCTTATAGAATACGCCGTCATATTTTTAAAAATCAGTTTTGGATCTATGTATCAAAGTAACTCCAAATTTAAGATAACACACAGTAACTCTGAAAAACAGGAGTTATAAGAAATATTGAGATGAAATGAAATGAAATGGGGTTTAACGTCCTAGTTCTGCTCCGAACTGGGCTAATGAAGACGGGTATACGCCATACAGTGTGCTATGAGGGAAATTTTGTCCGGACAGTGGCACTACGG
The DNA here is from genome assembly GCF_932274485.2 of Patella vulgata. NCBI lineage: Eukaryota > Metazoa > Mollusca > Gastropoda > Patellidae > Patella > Patella vulgata. The sequence goes on from NC_065879.2 coordinate 91,737,338, forward strand.
CCTACTCTCATATCGAATTCCAACTGCCAAGGGATCTTTTACGTGCACGCCAATGTGTACACGGGACCTCGGTTTTTCGTCCCATCCGCACGACTAGACGACTGTCCTTGTCGGGCCCTCCGTCCTGCAGCACTGTCAAGGGAGAGCCACGTCGGAAAATCTGGATGAACTTTCTCGGCCAATGCAGGGATCGAACACTCGACCTCAAATAAATATAAAGAAAGACCAGACTGCCTGTTGACATACTTCTGAGGTAATGGATGCCAGCATTACCCGTTATCCATGGAAATGGGAAAGGTCAGGCTAACATGAACACAGATTTCCTTAAAGCGAGAATTTCAAATTTTCTAAGAAAGTTAAACCATAATTATTTCTATGTCTTTTGCTCAATAGGTTATCAAATCACTATTATACGATCATGGGCATTATTTCCCACCCTTAAAAATCTATGACACAGGAAATAACAACACAATTACCTCCCCTGTTTTGCTATTGACAACATGGGGCAGCCATTTTCCAACGTTGGAATTTGAAGTTAAAAATGATATTTTTGCCAATTTCTCAGCTGGCAAACGCGAATTATAGGATTAATAGGATTATTCTTTAACAAGGTAGGACTGTTTAAGGATACCATCTATTTTATGGCTTTATTTTAATACATTTTAAAAATATAACTTGAAAATTTGCAATTGCAACTTTAAGACTCAAAGATACATTATGTAAGAACTAAATCTGCCTATTGCAGATCTTTATTTTAGCTTCACATATTGTGTAAATTATTAATTAGATATTTATTCACATGACAAACATACATTTCTAATTAGATATTATATAAATTATTAATTTTATATTTCCACTACATACGCTATTCATTAGACATTAGAGATTTTTGGCAAGCGTAATTTCCTGGTCCGTATCGCGTATCCGTATGGATTTTGCGTGTGACGTCATCAATGTGTGTATATTTCTCATACGTGATACGGCACACGCATACGGCAGCACATATCGAAAAGCTTTCATACGGATAAGGTCCGTATAACATCGTCGTCTTTTTACCGTCTTTTTTGCTACTTTTATACTCTGAAATGTTGTATCATAGCGTTTTATGAACCTATGTGTATCCTGGAACACAAAGGTGTATATTTGATGTGATTTTAACCGTGATAACGACTGGAATTTAATCATTATTTTTGATGGGTCTGTCTGCATGCTGGTTGATCTACGTGCAAATCTATAAATGATTTTATTCTATGGTAACGGGGTATGAACTTTCTGCAATGATACATTAGTGAAACCAAAAATTGAGATCGAGTCGAAGTCGAAGATTCGACATTAAAAATGTTTTAATAGCCCTGCAGTTGTCGAGCGACTTCACTCCCTCCGGGAAATTGTAGGCTAGGCATTTGACTAGTACAGGTGGTGATGCTGTAATAGAACTAACCCCAGCTCAGCGACGCGAAAACCTGCCAAAACTCTAAAACTACATTAACGCAACGTATCACGTATACCATACGGATACATGATACGGATGGAAAAATTCAGATTGCCAAAAGTCTCTATTATCCACATGACAAACCTATAACCAATTCTCTAGATCATCTGGTGATCGCGATTTTCAATGGATTGAAACACGGCCGCAATTTAATAATTTAATTTTAAAAATGGATAACCGAGACCTTATCTATTATCGTAACCATGGTTACTTGACGATTGAGATAATATTGGTGAACACTTCGTAGGCTGATCCGTTCGCCCATTATCGTAACAATGGTACCTGACAATTGAGATAATATTGATGAACACGTCAAAGACACCCGTTAGCCCAGAAACTACTAATAATTTGACTGAAATTGCCAGTATATTCATTTGGTATGATCTATTTTTTGATCTATTATAGCAAGAACGACCAGTCCTTTATTTAAACCTTACATAGTGCATCATAAATAAAGAGAGAGGGAGAGAGGGAGAGAGATGTGGTTTAACGTCCACTCGACACAAACTAGGTCATTTCGGGACTAAGACATGGTTCAATTTTATTTCAATAATTCGCTTGCGCGTAGGGGTCTTTAGCAGGGGGAGGAACCCGGAGGACCAGCAGAAAACCCACGAGGTTGGACAGGCGACCCTACTCCTTGTCACGTACAACCGGGGATTAGGAACCACGCCAGTCAACTCAATGACAGACTTGATGATACAGCGCGCGCACGCTAACCATTCAGCCATCCAACCCCCCTTAAATAAAGATATATTTACCTGGGATGGTACATCATCTAACCAATTCAAAGTGGCTTTAGCACACCTTTCTATACAGTAGACGTCATGTGAAGATGTGTCAGAGAAGGGATTAACCGGATCAAGAATATATGTTGTTTTAAAGAAGAAACTAAACCTGAACAAATACAAAGAAACACATATAAGTCTTTCTAGCGATAAAAACCCTGAATTAAACGATACCCATTCTGTAGTGAAAGGTGGATCCAGTCTTTTTAGTGATATAAACCGTGGGGGTCACGGTGGCTAAGAGGGTAAGACGCTGGCTTGCTAGCCTGGAGGTCGGGTGTTCGATCCCTGCAAGTTCACCCAGATTTTTCGGCGTGGTTTCCCCCTTTTCAGTGATGCAGTATGGAGGGCCTGACAAGGACAGCTGTCTAGTCATTCGGATGAGACGAAAAACCGAGGTCCCGTGTACACATTGGCATGCAAGTAAAAGATACCTTGACAGATGGAATTCGATATAAGAGCAGGCTGTAGAGCCGCTGTAGAGCCGCTGTCCGGGCAAAATTTCCCTCATAGCACACTGTATGGCGTATGCCCGTCTTCATTAGACGAGTTCGGAGCAAAACAGTAGGACGTTAAACCCCATTTCTTTTTCTTTCATTTACTTAAAGAAGATTATAATTCAGCTTACCAAGTATTATCCGTGTTATAGATTCCGGGTATTGTGATCTGTAGTTGTCTATAGGAACTAAATAATTCCATAGCTGTATAGAAACCAGTTTTCATATCGAAGTTAGTCTTACTGTTCAGATATGTGTCGAAAATATATAGCCCCATTACCTCACAACAATACGATGTCATATCTAGCCCATTGGTCTGAAATATTAAAAGATTCATGAAATATCTCAATTATCAATTGGTTTGGTTTATGAACTGATAAACGGGTAATGGGTGTGTTACAGGAATAACTGAAATGACATGATATTTAGTGATACGTCAGTACCAGCCGGGTTATATTTCGCCAGACAAATAGTAATCACGACGAAACTTAACTGCGAATAATCATAAGGCTAAAAAAACAAACATCTCAGTCTGGGTTATAAGAAAGATTAAGTTATGTCCCGTACAGCTATATCGGGTATATTTGTGTCGTCATAGCGAGTTGTGGTAGTCATTGTTACATATATAAACAAAAGCGAACGGAAGCAGCCATTGTTACTTTATTAACTCTAGCGAGTTGTGACAGCCATTGTTACTTATATAAACTCTAGCGAGTTGTAGAAGTCAAGACTCTGAGGGGGCCGTTTTTGTTTTTTTCGGTGGTCGGGGCCAACGGCTAAACAACGCCTAGCCCGGAAGGCATCGCTTGCACTCCCTTGACCTAAGACAAACAGTTGGATGGCCCTTGGGCCCGACCGTCAGTCAAACCCAAAACCCTAATACTCTCAAGCACCCTAGCATGTATGGCAAAACCGGACCAGATTATGTCCGCATGCCATTCTTCCTTTTTCTAACACCCGGGGCTTCTCCTTTGGATGAATCTGGCCTTGGGCACTACCCCGCAAAGACACCGTGTCTTACCCTTTAGCCAAACCTAGCCCTCCTTTTGCGGCTACCACTGGCAAGCTTCTTAGGAAACACATGTCTACGATATCACCTCGGTTGGAAGTTGACGTAAAACCCCAGAAACGAACGAACGAATTGTTACTTATATAAATTCTAGCGAGTTGTGGAGTTGTGGAAGTCATTATTACCTATATAAACTCTAGCGAATTGTGGAGTTGTGGCAACCATTGCTACTTATATAAACTCTAGTGAGTTGTGGCAACCATTGCTACTTATATAAACTCTAGTGAGTTGTGGAAATCATTGTAGCATTCATTCTTCCTTATATATGCCCAATGCAGACATAAAAGTAGGAAAATAAATCCCATTTAATTTCATTTCTTGCCATTTCATTTGTTACTTATATAAATTCTAAGCCAGTTGTAGACGTCGTTGTAACTTTCACAGTAAATTATACACTATGCACAAAATTGTGTATTACATAAAGCATGTATTATGCACAGTATTAAGTATAATATAAAGTAATATATCAAGTATTATATATAAAGTATAATATAAAGTAATATATCAAGTATTATATATAAAGTATAATATAAAGTATAATATAAAGTATAATATAAAGTATTTGCATTACCCTTTTCCAGTATTTAAGTAAACGAATCAAGTCTTTAACTTTAGCTGGTTTAGGTCGAATCATTGCCAGTTGTTTTTTACAGAAACAAACAGAGTAGTGTTCCCTGACATGACTTGATTTATTTTGCATTTCTCGATAAACTGACTGCATATTCCCACCTGTTGTAATATAAATCGAGTATATAATAACTATGTCCTCTATTCCAATAAACTGATCGTATATTCCCACCTGTTGTAATATAAATAATGTATGTAGCATCTATGTCCTCTATTCCCATAAACTGACTGTATATTCCCACCTGTTGTTATATAAACAATGTATATAGCATCTATCTCCTCTATTCCCATAAACTGACAGCATATTCCCACCTGTTGTAATATAAATGATGTACATGTATACAATAACTAGATGTATACAATAGCTTTGTAGAATCTTGTGAACGCTCTAATAACAAATTTGAAAAGTGATACTATATGTCCAATTAAATAACTTATGAACTGCACGCTGTCTAGCTATCTAACTGTGATGCTGTCGAAGAAATAGTTCTTGGCCTTACCATGTTTGGCGACTACATCTAATGCAGGTAAAACGTCCACTTCAACTGACTCACTTCTACCCTTGTACTGAACATATACCATAAACTTGATGAAATATTCGTTATATTTTAGTACGTGTATTGAGTCCATCCATTCGGGTTTTGACTGAAATATCCAGCTTAACCATCCTTGTTTGGGGTTACACATATATTGCCTAACATCCCGTATAATTTGTGGTTTATCTTTAATCAAACTCTCAATATTCTTATAACCATTGAAGAAAACTACCATATCAGCATCAGCATCACTCAAAATAGATGTCCCCTTTCCCAACGAACCACTCTACAATCAAATAAAAAAGCTCATTTCTCAAAAGGGTCATGGATCAAATTTTTTAAAATACATAACGTGTATTTGTGGGGCGACTCCGTATAACCACATATTCCTGAAGCAACGACTGTGAGTTTTACAACATCTGGACGTTGCCTGTTTACTTCACAATTCCCGAACTTATAGCTATGTTATCTATAGACACGTGACCAGTAGCGTCCAATCAGAGGTTGGGACATCGCGACCTCCACGGAAACCTTGCCATTGAATGAACCTTGAACTATGCAACTCGATTATCACAGGTAGACATTTTAGCTTGAAAGCGCGAGACTTGATATTCGCGACGATCGAGGAATCTGATAGGCTCACAAGCTGGGCTTGTACCCAATCGAAATTAGTGCCGACATATGCAGGGTATTACGTGAAGGCCTTGATAAGATGTACGTAGTTAAAGCGAGATCAAGCCTTTTATTGAAGATGGTATAACCACGACTTTAATATGGAATATACAGTATCTAGAAAAGCACAGGGTCCGTATTAAAGATATGTTAAAAGACAATGTTGGTGCCAGGCATTATCACATATTTGATAGAACTGGTTAAACATGTTCCAAATATTAATTTATCACAGAGATCATTGCTACGATAGGTGCGTAAACAATGTTTCAAAAATCGGAAGTGACGAACGCAAAAGGACAGCACGGGTTATCCCTCTGTATAACTGACTGAAGTGACGAGTGATAACAGATAAATGAGCGAATTTCTGCTCACTAATAATTCTTAGGAAGACCAAAAGTTGTTATATGAGACTGTGCGAGTATATCTGACAATTCAAAAAAGTAATTGAATGTCACTAGATAAGAGAGCACGAGAAAAATAGAAACAGTCCGTACATTCACGTGTGTTTATTCATTCTATACTTATAAAAACATGGTAATACATGGACTTTTTCTGTTTTTCTTTCATGTTCTCTTATAAAGTGACAGTCAAATAAAACAGAGCTGTGTCCCTTTATAAACATGAACAAAACCCCAATTTGTTAGAGAAAGATTTGCCAGCGATATCACCCTAGGTTGGCGCGAACGTTAAGCTCGACTTTAAGTCAAGTGAAGAGACAAAGATTCAGCGACCAGTCGCTACAAACTAGGTAATATCGGGACTTACATATGGTCCAATGTTAATTCAATAATTCACTTGCGCGTTGGGATTTTAAAATAGCGAAAGGGTGCTGTGTGTTATCTCTCTACCGTAGCCTACAAATCGTGTTATGCCAAGTTCCCAGCCAATCTGTTTCACAGAGGATTACGAAAGTCTTTCTAATATCTCTGTAAAAGATGACTACCTTTAACACGTGACGTCTCATCACGCGGCGTCAATCATTGGCTCGATGGCGCGCGCATTGTTTACATAAGACGTTCTAGTTCGGGCAGAATGGAGACTTTTACTCATTTTCATACCCATTTGCACTAAATAGGAAATAATTTTTACCTACAAATACGTCAAACGCCGTTATTTATTTTTCCAATACATAAAAAAATGTTTTAGAATTAATTTGTCGCAGGAAAAAGTTAATATGTCATCGATGTCATCCTTATCAGTGATTGTAGAGGCCTAGCGAAAATTCACTGCTGATCAGTGTGGTTCCTAGCATCGCGATTGGCGTTTTGAGTGAACTCGTGTTTTAAATGATGGAGTAATCGTGGTGATCGTAACAGGTCTTATCATATACTGAGGTTTGTCGTATAAATCGTGTTTATCGCACCGAAACGTATATGAACGTATCTTTACGTACGTACCAGATCGTGGACTCAATAGAGACAGACAAACCTATCGTAACGCATCGCGTGATCAGCGCGTCGAATTACCCAATAACACCCAATAACTGCCCAATAACACCTAATAACTCCAAAAGAACACCCAATAACTCCAAAATAACAACCAATAACTACAAAATGTTGACTTTGGAAACACAAAATAACATTTTAGTTGAATTTAAGAAGCATCGCTGCTTTGTGTCCAAATCGGAGTTTCACGCTCACTCGACTGAAGGGAGATAACTCGTATATGTGATTTTTGTTGACAAGAAATTAATAACACCCAATAACAGCTCAATAACACCCAATAACTGCCCAATAACACCAAATTGTTGACTTTGGCAATCAACGGCATTAATTAGCTAGACTCGTGATCGGGTGGATGAACAGTTTTAGATATTTGTCTTATTATAAAAATGTTTACCTTGACGACTTCCTGAATACTGTAACCAGGCATCCTGTGTAAATATCGAACTAATTGATCGACCGTTTGATTAACACGATCTTTAAAATCATTTGGTGGCCTGATCTCTCTATCTATAAACTTCTCCAAACTCTCTCCTCGTTCATAACCTCCCAGGTAGATACTCATCTAAATATAGAAATTCATATCAAATTAATAAGTTTTTCGACAATCTGAATAAAATACAGAGCTCTCCTTCGTTTCATTTTTATACTATCGATGGCCTCCCCAACATTCATATCTGACTGGTTGCAGTGGGAGGGGTGTGTCAGGGGTAATAAGATCTGACTGGTTGTAGTGAGGGGGGAGGGAGAGGGAGGGAGAGGGAGGGAGGGAGGGAGGCTAAGTGTTACGACAATCTGAATAAAATACAGATCTCTCTTTCGATTCGTTTTTTATACTACCGATGGCCTCCACAACATTAATATCTGACTGGTTGTAGTGAAGAGGGGTGGGGGTCATAAATGTAGAAATTTATACCAAATTAATAAGTGTTACGACAACCTGAATATGGCTTTCAGTATTATAAGATCTGACTGGTTGTAGTGAAGGGGGTGGGCGTCATACAATCGACTTTTGACAATATTCAGAAATAAACTTGTTTGTTTTATTTATTGTTTTGGTTTCACTTCCGGTTTCCTCCCACTGCTATACGCGTAAGCGAATTATTGAAATAAAATTAAACCATATGTTAGTCCCGAAATGACCTAGTTTGTGTCGAGTGGACGTTAAACTCTCTCTCTCTCTCTCTCTCTGACCTCACTGGTTGTAGTGGGATGGCGGGTCGTGTCAGGGGTCATATACGTGTTTTGTTGGATTATTGTAGCTCATAAAATTACATGTTATATTCGGATCCAAATATGCGCCACAAATCATGATTGACACCCAGAGTTTTCAAACTTTTATCAATATCAATGATAAGGTTTCCCACGCAGTCAAAGTTTGCTCTATTAAAAGTTAAAGATACATTCCCGCGTGCAAACTAGGTGATTTAATGGTATATATGGACTAAAAACATATTCAAACTAATTAATTTGTCGAAATTTTGCTTCAAATCATTCTCAAACATTGTAATTGCAAAGGAATGCCCTGCTATAAAAATTCGATCAAATCAGGTCATGTTTACGTCACGTGACTTACCTCTCTTGGAAGTCAGAGGAGAATCCATTGCATACATAAGACGATGTTGTCTTTAATCGCTTACTATTTATTACAAATATCGAATCCTAATTAAATTCTCGGATTATCCACTATCTCAGAAAGTGCTGTACGTCTAACTCTTCATAAAGTTTATCAACTTGTACATTAAGCGCTCAATGTTCGCGTGTGACCTTTTACACGCGTGCAGAAATTCCTAATCGTCAGGCTGTCGATTAGGGGAACCCTTACATTTTTGTCCTGTATACGCTCCATGAGTGTTTTTCGGGGAATCCAGTATTTTTCTAGTAAGATTGGATATTTCTACTTTCCATATATACCAAAATTGCCATACTTTTATTGGAAATAACCACCCGATAGATACTTCTTTGGGAAGTCAACACAGCGAATCATCACGCTCAGATGACTCGATCCCGAGTGATTACACGGTAGACACGCAGCACGTGCATAATCCGGTGTAGGCATTTTCTACGCATGTATCAACTGTTTAAGCCGTACAAAATTTATTATATACTCTTCAAAAAAAGAAACGCACAGCCCATTTTTCATCATTTTTTTATTTGAACGGAGTCGTTGTTTCATAAATCTTACTTGATTTTTAATCTCATTGTGTAAGGATAAAGGAAAATCCTATTATTGGTTTTAAATGTAGAGTCACTCATTGTGGCTGGTCATCCTTTTTGCCGAAATTTGTTTTCGCTTGATTGCTCCAAGACACGCGAATTTAACAACTTTGCGAGCTTTTCGAATGGAACCTAAATCTAAGGCCTTTAAAATTCTGGGGTTCTCGGTTTCAAAATCAGTTGCACGTGTAAACCTTCAACGAACCAAGTGATGCCACATCTGAACGAAGACCAACGTAACAACGCTATTGGTCGATTACGAGCAGGTGAATCCCAGACAGATGTAGCCAGGCTGCTGAATATTTCCCTGATTTCCATTTCTCGTCTTTGGGATAGGTACCGACAGCAAAGTTCAACACGTGACCGCCCAAGCTCAGGACAAACAAGAGTGGCCCCTTCTGTCCTTGATCGTCACTTCCGGTTACGTCATTGGCGGAGATGGCTCTCAACAGCGACCTCTACTGCAGCAGCAATTCCCGGACGGCGTAGAATCTCAGACAAGACAGTCCGTAAACGCTGTTTTGAAATATACTCAGCCAAATTAAAAACTTGGCACTGATGAATTTCAACAAAACACGTGCAAACACAAACTCGTGAGGTCAATCGATGCAAGTTTGCTTAAACTGAACACGCACACGTAACTTGAACTGGAAAAACAAATTAAAATTGTTATTTTCATCTTTGTTAGAAAATGCCGCGCCTTTCAAATGTAGAACGTCTACGTGCTATAGGCTCTATGCTGGTCAGTCTGTGGTCACTGTTGCAAGAGCTTTTAATTATTGTTCACGCCAGACAATAATTAATCTTAGAATGAGAGTGCTTCAAACTGGAACTATTGCCGACCTGCCAAGGGCGAGAGCGCCACGTGTGACATCACTACAGGAAGATCAAGCAATATGAAATAGATTTGTCACTGCAACCTCCACAAGTAGAGAGATGTTTGGTGGAAGGGTAACTGCACAAACTGTTCGAAATCGCTTGCAGGCTGCTGGTCTTCGAGCTCGGAGGCCCTATAATGGACCAATATTGACACCTCTTCATCGCCGTAACCGACTTGTGTGGGCCACAAGACACATAAGATTTACTCAAAGACAGAGGAATTCGGTTGTCTTTAGTGACGAATCTCGATTCACTTTGAGATTTGAGAATGGCAGGATCGGAGTGTATTGCAGACGAGGTGAACGATACGCTCTAGTATGCGTCAGAGAAGTTGACCGATTTGGTGGCGGCAGCGTCATGGTTTGGGGTTCTTTTTGTGCACATGGACGTTCTCCTCTTCTTGTTGTCCAAGGGAACTTAAATGCTGTCCAGTACAGGGATCAGATTTTGCAACCTGTTGTTCTTCCGTTTATGCAGAGACATGGGCCTGGACTAACGTTTCAACAAGGCAATGCTCGACCCCATACAGCAATTGCTACCCAGAATTTTTTAAGAAATGCCGGTGTCCAAGTCCTGGATTGGCCGTCGCTTAGCCCCGACCTTAATCCTATTGAACACATCTGGGACGAACTGGGTCGACGTGTTCGTCAGCAGGTGAATCCACCACTGACGTTGCAGGACCTTCAACATGCTCTTGCTGAGCAGTGGCGACGTCTTCCTCGGGTAGTGTTTACTAATGTTCTGAGATCCATGAGAAGACGTTGTGTGGCAGTACGAGACGCTAGAGGAGGTCACAACCGTTACTAAACACTTTATTCCGATTGTTCTCCAAGTCTGTGAATTTCATTTTGGGGGGTACTGTGACATCACGAACGTTATTAATGTCAAGGACTTTCGGCGAGACGTATTCTTGCTTTCTGTTGATGTCAAGGTCGTCTGTGCACAAGATAACACTAAAATAGTTGCCTTAAACCAAAATATATTAAAAATCTAGTCCCAAATATCCCGAGTGTCAGGTTTTTAATTTGGCTGAGTATACGCCGACACTGTGAAATCCAACTTCATTGGGTTCAGACACTGAGGGTATGGGGGATCACGTGGCTAAGTGGGTAAGACGCTGGCTCGCTAGCCTGGAGGTCGGGTGTTCGGTCCCTGCATTGGCCGAGAAAGTTCATTCAGATTTTCCGGCGTGGTTTCCCCTTGTCATTGATGCTGGATGGAGGCCGTGCGGATGGGACGTAAAACCGAGGTTCCGTGTACACATTAGCGTCCACGTAAAAGATCACTTGGCAGTTGGAATTAAATATAAGAGTAGGCAGTAGCGTCGCTGCCCGGGAAAAATTGCCCTCATAGCACACTGTATGGCGTATGCCCGTCTTCACTAGCCCAGGTTAGGAGCAGAACAGTAGGACGTTAAACCCCATTTCATTTCATTTTCTGAGGGTATGGTCACAGCATAACAGGAGAGCAGTTTGGTTCAGCGACGTGTCGCGGTTCCTGTCTCAACGAGGCGATGGTGAAACGAGGATATACCGACGACGAAATGTCACATTGCGTTTCTTTTTTTGAAGAGTATAGTAAAATTTGACTTTCCGATTGTCACAGCAGTGGATTAGATAATTACGTTCATTTCGTTTTTGTTTTTGTTTTTTGATGTTTTTTTTAATTCTCCTTATTATTAACTATACCGTTAAGGGCAGTATATTTTGGTTTAGTACAAGCTTTCTGGTTAGGCGAGACTAGAATACTTGTAGTTTATTTTTCCTTTTACTTGGTTCTCAACTCAATTGTTCCGTTGCCTCGTTGGTTGATCTAGCTTTCTTCATTGTTACGTAGAAAATGGTCTTGATTATCCAGTCTATCAGCCGGAGAACGTTCAGTGGAATGGTTTGGTGCTTCTAATTTCAAATCAAGGGCACGTAACCTAGTTTGCACTCAAAAACGCTGGCTTGTCGTTTACCTTTTCAGTTTATTTTGTATTGAATTTTATATGGTTATGACTTGTTAAATACAACAAAACCATTTATTAAGTGACTATAAAAATGAGAAATTAAGATAAGGCTTGTTATATATATATATATATATATATATATATATATATATATATATATATATATATGGTAGTAGAATTGTCGAAATATTTTAGTAAAATACAAAAATATACCATATTGGTAAGTTAAGTTTCCATGGCACCCGATATTTAAGCTAAATAAATATGTAAATAACTGTAACACCAGGAAAATGTGATAGATACTCCCAAATTTCCGCTAAATATAAAACATAACAAAATGACAAATTTCCTAGCAAGCCCATAAATGCGTAAAATATAAAAAATATAGGCATCCCATATTTCGGTTAAATAAATATTAAATATGAAACACAACACGTCATAGCAACGTCCAAATTTTAGTTAAATATCAACAATAACAGAATAAACAGTTTCCTGGCAACCCCATATTCAGTTAAATATCAACAATAACAGAATAAACAGTTTCCTAGCAACCCCATATTCAGTTAAATATCAACAATAACAGAGTGAACAGTTTCCTGGCAACCCCATGTTTCAGTTAAATATCAACAATAACAGAGTGAACAGTTTCCTAGCAACCCCATATTTAAGTTAAATATCAACAATAACAGAGTGAACAGTTTCCTAGCAACCCCATATTTAAGTTAAATATCAACAATAACAGAGTGAACAGTTTCCTAGCAACCCCATATTCTAGTTAAATATAAAAAAATAACAGAATGAACAATTTCCTAGCAACCTCATATTTTAGTTAAATATAAAAAATAATGAAAATATTTGAGTTTAAAAACTAACATTATGAAAATATTTCAGTTTAAAAAATAACATAATGAAAATATTTGAGTTTAAAAAATAACATAATGAAATATAATAACATAATGAAAATATTTGAGTTTAAAAAATAACATAATGAAAATATTTAAGTTTAAAAAATAACATATTTCAGTACAAAAAACTAATGAAAATATTTGGGTGACTATTGATGACCGCACACCAAATTTCAGTCGATTCTGTTATGCAGACGTTTTCGACGTTCCAAAGTAAATGTACGGTGCTAAGACCGCACACCAAATTTCAGTCGATTCTGTTATGCAGACGTTTTCGACGTTCCAAAGTAAATGTACGGTGCTAAGACCACCTTACGATAAATTTTAAATGTTCCTATTATTAACAGTCGATTCTGTTATGCAAGATCTTTTTCGACGTTCCAAAGTGAATGTACGGTGCTAAGACCACCTTACGATAAATTTTAAATGTTCCTATTATTAACAGTCAATTCTGTTGTGCAAGATCTTTTTCGACGTTCAAAAGTAAATGTACGGTGCTAAGACCACCTTAAGATAAGTTTTAAATGTCCCTGTTAGTAATTAGAACATGTTTCGCTTTAGTTTTTATATTTTACGCTGACAATTTTTGCTTTAGATCTTCCTAGTGCAAAAACGGAAATTTTGACCTTTTGACCTCCCTGGTCACAAAGAACAAATGAAATGAAATGAAATGGAGTTTAACGTCCTACTGTTCTGCTCCTAACCTGGGCTAATGAAGACGGGCATACGCCATACAGTGTGCTATGAGGGTAATTTTGCCCGGACAGCGGCACTACGGCCTACTCTTATATCGAATTCCAACTGCCAAGGAATCTTTTACGTGCACGCCAATGTGTACACGGGACCTCGGTTTTTCGTCCCATCCGAACGACTAGACAGCTTTCCTTGTCAGCCCCTCCGTCCTGCATCACAGACAAGGGAGAACCACGCCGGAAAATCTGGATGCACTTACTCGGCTAATGCAGGGATCGAACACCCGACCTCCAGGCTAGCGAGCTAGCGTCTTACCCACTTAGCCACGTGATCCCCCCACAAAGAACAAAGGTGAATTTAGCAAGTTTACATTTTTATTGAAAGGGTGATTACTCTCGATCATCTTCTGCATGTGTTCATGATATAAGAATGGCTGCGCATTCACTTTCTGTGCAAATGACCTCACTTCACCTTTGACCCCGAATATCTCTAAAACGCCCCAGCGGCGGACTGATTACCACTCGACATCGTATTCTATGCAAAATTTTACCCTAGAAAAGTTGGATTTGGTTTTGTGTCCATTTGATGTACACCCCCCCCCCCCTCACACACACACACACCCCGCACTGAGCCTCCGGTCTATACATATATCAAAAGTAAAAGGCTCAATACCACTCTTGTTGTAACTGAATAATATGTCCCAATCTTTATTCTGGTCAACAAATTGTACTATTTTAGAATATTTCAATTAATTGATGATACAAATTTCATCTTAACACACCTTATTTTAAAATTTTGAAAAATTCAAAATAATGGTTTGAAACGTCTAACGTAAACCTTTTCAAATGAAACTTCGATTTACAAAATATTTTCGAACCCTCTGGACAAGTAAAATGGGATGTAATGGATAATTTACACAACAGGTAGGACACTTAAACATCTAGTACTTAGATAGAGATATTATTTATTTTCTGGAGCTTTCAAGCCAGCAAGAGTGTTATTGTCCCTTTAGTCGACTGAAATCTGAAATATACAACGATGGGGCATGAGACAGAAAAGGAACATACCACCAAAAAAGGATCTATCTACGCCATTCTTATTGTCGACTACATGTATGTCAGTTGGCTGAGTCGTATTTTACACGTAATTTCAGGACATCAACTGTTACAAACTGTATTTTCGTTTCGTTTTATTTTTGTATTTCGTTTCGTTTTATTTTGTTCATTCCTAATTTTGTACGCAACCCTGTGTGTGTAATGTTTTTTGTGTGTTTTCTGCTGTTAAGTTTTATACATGTACATCGACATCGCCCGCCAATAAATACATCGAAATAAATAAGACATTAATGTGCTTTTCAACATGTTTAGTTCTTATCAACATGTTTATCAACCAAAGCCGGTTTCAAAATGTAACGTTTAACGTATATAGTCTACCTACCTTGTCAATTACGTAAAATATAACTAACAATTACTGGCGTCTACGTGTATTTCCAAGAATTTAAACTGAAACTTAAAATAGATTTCTGGGAAAACCTGACTGCCATCCGATGATGTTGAAATCTATGGAAGGGTATCGCTGCCAATATTAAATGCTCTGCGACAATGTCGTTTCCATTGATTATATGTAAAAAGTACAATGTACAAAATCCTAATACCGATAATGATAGAGTCAAAATGCCTTTAAGGAACATCCCTATCGCTTTTGGTGCATGCCCAACCCCCAGGGGCAGAGCCACGCCCGTTTCCTTTCTGTGTGTCGCCTACAGGCCATAATTCTTAAGTGATCATCTTGAATCTTTATATACTTATACCTTATACCCTAAGGATGATCCCTATGGTTTTTGGTACATGCCCGATCCCCAGGGGCAGAGCCACGCCCATTTCTTGTATTTGTTTGTTTGTCGTCTACAGGCCGCGTTCTTAACGTGTCATCTCGAAACTTTGCATACGTATTCTTTGTACCCTTAGGACATCCCTATCGTTTGGGGTGTATGTCCAACCCCCAGGGGCAGAGCCACGCCCATTTTCTTTTTGTGTATCTGTGTGTCGCCTACAGGCCACAATTTTTAATCGATCGTCTTGAAAAAATTTCATATGATCCCTATTGTTTTTGGTGCATGCCCGACCCCCAGTGGCAGAGCCACGCCCATTTCTTGTATTTGTTTGTCATCTACAGACCACATTTCTTAACGTATCACCTTGATACTTTGCAGACTTATTCCTTCTATCCTAAGGAACATCTCTATTGTTTGTGGTGTATGCCCACCCCCCAGTGATAGAACCACGCCCATTTTCTTTTTGTGTGTCTGGATGTCACTTACAGCCTGCAATGCTTAATCGATCGTCTTGAAAACTTTGTTAATACTTATTCCCTATACCGTAAGGCTGACCTCTATTATTTTTGGTACATGCCCCACCCCCTGGGACAGAGCCACGCCCAATGTTTGTGTGCCTTTTGTGTCGCCTACTGGCCGCAATATTTTTAACAGATCCTTTTGAAACCTTGCATACCTATTCCTTATACCCTAAGGATGCCCCCTGTTGTTTTTTGGTGATTGCCCAACCCCCAGGGGCAGAGCCACACCCATTTTTTCTTTGTGTCTCTGTGAGTTGCCTACAGACCACGATTCTAAATGGATTGTCTTTGAACTTGGGATATGTATTCCTTATAGCCTAAGGACGACAACTACATGTCCCGACCCCCAGGGGCAGAGCCACGCCCAATTTTTGTGTTTATCGTTTACAGGCCGGAATTCTGAATGGATCAACTTGGTACTTGGCATATGTATGCCTTATAGCCTAAGGGCATCAACTATTGATTTTGGTGAATGCCCCGATCCCCAGGGGCAGAGCCACGCCCAATTTTTGCCACAATTCTGAATAGATTATCTTGGGACTTGGTATACTTATTCCTTATACTCTAAGGACGGCAACTATTAATGTTTTCATTTCAATAATAGGGTGGTACCTATTTATATTGTTCCATATCCAACCCTGCAATTCTGAATGGATCATCTTGGAACTTTGCATATTTATTTCTCATACCGTAAAGACAGCAACTATTTATTTTGAAGCTTGCCCCGACCTCCTGGGGCAGTGACACATCCACTTTTTTGTTAGTATTTTGTCTGTAAATTTGGCAAAACAAACCCAACGCCTAGCCTCCTTTGCCTCTGATCATATTACAGCCATTTCATATTTCATTCTCTTCATTTTAAAAAGTACCATATCAATCAAAGCTGGAATGTGGACGTATATTGCAGCGTTAGCGATGCTCTCGTTCCTTCACGCTTTCTACATAGCAGCTTCCGCGCAGCATCAAATTTCCTATGTAAATGTAGAATATCACGTTACTTATTAACATATACGGAAACCCGGCACACTATAAACCAGCACACTATAAGGATATTCAGCGCACAATAACAGTAAATCAAGCTGGAAAACCATAGGAAACTATCTAGACGAACGTGCGTAATCATGAATGTGCCAGGAAATAACTATCTAGACGAACGTGCGTAATCATGAATGTGCCAGGAAATAACCGATGGATTCAAACAGCCACAGAAACATACTTTTCAGTAATTTATAACACAATAACTGGAATTTCGTATTAATACCCATATGTTGATATTTTAAACAACCCCACTCTTCCCGGTCTCTCTATAAACAGAGTTGAGCACAGCCCAATTAACTTTGATCCATTAAAAAACAACAATATATAAGCATTGTGTCCAACAAATAAAAAATATATTTAAAGAGAGGAAGGACTATACATTTTTTAGTATGGACATAGATAATTTTTGATTAAGCCCCGTATCTTTATTTTAGTTTATTTTAGTTTAGTTTAGCCCCCCACGCCCCACCCACCTTTCCTTCACCCACCTTTGCTTCACTTCAACTTTAATCTTTTTTTTTGTAAAGCTATGCAAATATGAATTTGCCAGAAAATTATTTGCATATTTGAAAAGAGCAATCAGTGATACGTAACATGGTATCTGAAATTTCGTATATAGACCAGTATTTTTACTTGAATACCCCTTTAATAGTGTGATATTTATTGGATTTGAATTAAGTAAATGCGATTGTACCAGAAAACTATTTACATATTTACAAACAGAAATGAACGTGCTTTTCACTTATATGTTACATGACATCTGGAATTTCGTATTTGGACATTGCACAGCCCCCCCCCCCCCTAATCATGGTAAAATACCATCCAAAGTGTCAAGGTAAGTATTATGTCATTGTGTTTTATAGTGTGCTAGGTTTCCGTATATGTTAATAAGTCACGTGATATCCTACATTTGCATATGAAAGTTGATACTGGGCGAAACATGCTATGTAGAATGCGTGAAGGACAAATGGTATGTGGCAGAGAGCAAATGTAAAATGTAATGAGAGAAATGTAAAATGTAGACACGTCAAACAAAGCATTTTTTGATATCAAAAAATATCAACACAAGTTGATAAAGTAACAAAAAACGAGGCTCTGCCGAGTTTTTTGGGTTTTTTACTTTATCAACGAGTGTTGATATTTTTTGATATCAAAAAAGACGAGTAGGGGATTTTATTTATCACCCAATCCCCTTTTACATGCACAAATTGATAAATATAATTCTTTGCTGTAGATTTCACTTTTACTGAACATTACGGCGTAGTGATACATCATTTTTTGACAGCAATTCAACCATTGCAATGTCCTTTATATTGACCAAGTGTTTCCATCAAGGTCAATGGAATAACAATAGTTAATTTTTAATTAAAAAAAATACTTTTAATAAGAAATGAACTGTTCTTTGAAAATAAAAAAAGTAGTTCCTTTTCAACTGACCAATCAAATTCATGTAAAGCGATATCTACTGTAGAATGTATTGTTGGGTGATAAATTTCGTTATATATTTGATTTTATCTAATTTATCTGACTCGTATCAAAGTCTAATTTAGTTAAACATATTCAGTAAACTAATCTTCGTAAACGGCTGACTGTGTATAATTAACTAAATTTGAGAAAGAGAGAAAAGGGGGTTAACGTCCACTCGACATAAAATAGGCCATTTTGGG
Source organism: Patella vulgata (assembly GCF_932274485.2). Classification (NCBI taxonomy): domain Eukaryota; kingdom Metazoa; phylum Mollusca; class Gastropoda; family Patellidae; genus Patella; species Patella vulgata. Next base: position 91,756,166 of record NC_065879.2, read on the forward strand.
ACTAACACGTGTTTCAATTTTATTTCAATACGATGCTTGCGCCTATGGGTCTTTAGCAGTGTGTGTGGGGGCGGGGGTGGAGGACCCAGAGAAAACCCACGAGGTTTGACATACCACTCTACACCTTGTCACATGCATAAGGGGAATCGAAATCATTCCACTTGAGTCAATCACAGACTATGGTTTAATTTTATTTCAATAATTCCCTTGCGCATAGAGGTCTTTAGCAGTGGGAGGAAACCGGAGGACCCGGAGAAAACCCACGAGGTTGGACAGGCGACCCTACTCCTTGTCACGTACAACCGGGGATTCGAAACCATGCCAGTCGACTCAATGACAGACTTTATGATACAGCGAGCGCACGCTAACCATTCAGCCATCCATTCCCCCCCCCCCCCGATTTAAAAGAATAAACAAGATGGTAAAAATTGATTTTAGGTCCATACAATTCATTACAAACAGATAGGAAACCTACCCTTCCGAGTCCAAATATGGCATTGTGTTCCCTCGTGGACGCTTATGAGGTGCCAAAGCATGTTGGGAACCTCAAAGTTTAAGGCGATAAGTATTTAATTGTGGTATGGTGTCCATACGGAGCCCCTTAAGTGCACGATTCCACTCTTATATATTTTTTTCGGGCATGATTCCACTCTTATATAATTATTTCGTTTAAACGAAATACTAATTCGTTATAACGAAATACTAATTCGTTATAACGCACTTAAGGGGCTCCGTATTGTCCACCTGTTTGCAATGGCATTATTTATGAATAGCTCCAAGACGGGTGAAAGGTACTTTAAGATGTTATCGAAATGAAATGAAATTTTATTTAACGTCCTACTGTTCTGCTCCTAGTGGGCTAATGAAGACGGGCATATGCTAGTGTGTTATGTTATGGCCTAGTCTTATATCGAATTCCAACCGTCAAGGATATTTTACGTGCACTCCAATGTATAGACGGGACCTCGGTTTTTCGGACCATCCGAGCGACTAGATCGCTGTCCTGTCCACGCGCTCCGTCCTGCGTCACTGACAAGGGGAAACCACGTCGGAAAATCCCGAGAAACTTTCACGGCCAATGCAGGGATCGAACACGCAACCTCCAGGCTAGCGAGCCAGCGTCTTACCCACTTAGCCACCGTGGCTCCTCCTGGTAACTGAACTAATCGGTTAAAATACACGGCAGAACGGCGGATAAGAATTCCCCTATTGGGAAGCGCCAACCACCCTGCCCATTAATTCAACACATTAAACTAAGCCGGTTGGCGCGTACAAATGGCACACACGGGGAAGCGCGAACCGTCCTCCCCTCATTGATGCTATATTTTTATTGCTATTTGAATAAATGCCACGATACTGATATTTATTAACCAAGGTTTTTTGTTCATCGAATTGATTGTTTTTATAAGCATTATTGTAATGTAACTAACACCGGTTAATGATACATTATGTAAGATTTAGATAAAGAGCTAGCCATTCTTAAACTGTTTCAATGGCAGTAATGGTATTCCATAGAATTGTGACCTGTATACTAGCCATTCTTGCTATAACAGTTTGAAAATAGATAATGTAAAATGAATAATTTGAAAATTTCATTCAAATTACTATATTGCGAGCAGCGAAGATATTAGCCTTTGAAGGTATAACAAGACGTGTGCAATAATTTCAACCACCGTACTGGTTGTTCGAAGCCAAGTCTCGCTCCTGCATTTTTAGCTTAAATCAAAATATGGCCGAATTGTTCTAATCTATTTAATATCGGAGAAATCCGATGCCATCGAGAGTTGATTATCGCCTGGATAAGTTAATTAATGACTAATTAATAATTTAGAAAAAAATTTCAGGCCTAAAGAAAGACCTGCAATAGGAAGATTTAGCTCTTGCATAATGTACATAATGTATGTTTAAAGATTATACTATTATCTATTAACTACAGAATAAAAACAAAACTCTTACTTTTCTCTTTCTCTGGGTATAGAGAACCAATATTCAGGCTTTTTCTTGTTTCCACGGTAACTTTCTATCGGACATGTTTGTGAGACCTGTTTATATTTGGGTTGTCCAACACGTAAACAGAGAGAGAGAGAGAGAGAGAGAGAGAGAGAGAGAAATGGGGTTTAACGTCCACTCGACACAAACTAGGTCATTTCGGGACTAACACATGGTTTAATTTTATTTCAATAATTCGCTTGCGCGTAGGGGTCTTTAGCAGTGGGAGGAAACCGGAGGACCCGGAGAAAACCCACGAGGTTGGACAGGCGACCCTACTCCTTGCCACGTACAACCGGGGATTCGAAACCACGCCAGTTGACTCAATGACAGACTTTATGGTACAGCGCGCACGTGCTAACCATTCAGCCCCCCCCCCACCAAGAGACAGAGAGGAGGATCATCACATACACTTGACTGTTTAGGTATTAATTCGGTAATGAAAATAAAACATAAACGCAATTGTTAAGGTATTAAGTTTGTATGGATGATATCATACATGGATGATATCAAATCAAATTACAATATCACCAGAAAAACTCTTGTCATATCAAAAAAGATTAGAGACAACTTATCAACGGACGATGACTGACCAAATCATGGAAGATAGACAAGTGCCGCGGTTTCTCGCCTGTCTCAACAAGTATTATTTAAATCATTCTTCGATTAGATGTCTTTTACACATTTGCTTTCAATTAACTCAATTTCGACCAACCGAGGTCAAAACGATTCAAGCAATATAAGTTTTATTCAGAAGTCATCTTCTCTGAATTTTCCCGCCATTTTCAGCGATTTTTCGGACCCTTTCAGTTTTTAAACGGGTGTATTCCCCTCCGACTGTTTTAAGGACCGATACTGTGTCTTCTATAAGAGAGAGGACATCACTGCCATTTAGAAACCGAGGACACCCGTCTATTGGGGTCCTAGAAGCGCATTAAATCTGAATCATCTTCCTTATCGAGCTTAGGTCATTTCTGGACTAACATGTGGTTCAATTTATTTCAATATTTCGCTTGTGCGTAGGAGTCTTTAGCAGTGGGAGGAAACTCGAGAACACGGAGAAAACCCACGAGACTGGACAGCCGGTCCTACTTCTTGTCACGTGACTCAATGACAGACCTGCTGATCCAACGCACACGCGTTAACCATTCGTCCACCCAAATGTTAAAATGTATAGACTTCTGTGTTTCACAAATCAGCAAATGCCATATTAATTTCAAGCAAAGGGAGAGAGGGAGAGAGAGAGAGAGAGAGAGGGAGAGTTTAACGTCCACTCGACACAAATTAGGTCACTATCTCTCGAACCAGTGTATAAAAGTATATAAAGGGGCGCAACTCTGTTTTATTTGGATAGAGAGAGAGAGAGAGAGAAGAGAGAGAGGGAGAGAGAGAGAGAGAGAGAGAGGCCCGTAGCCAAGGGGGGGGGGGGGGGGTCTGGGGGGGCGAAGTTGTCGACCATATTTATAAATTACCTATGTATGATTTGAATATATTTCTTGAAAAACACTCAGAATAGTTCGTTCTTAGAACATATAATTGTCGATTTCTATGCTTAGAAACTCGTTTACAGCTACTCAATTTTCAAATTTTCCGGGGGGAGACCCCCGTACCCCCGGCAAGAGAGACCCCACCCCGGGCCCCCCTACCGCCGGGGCTGCCCCCCCCCCTGCGCTAGCAAGCTGGAGAGAGAGAGAGAGAGAGAGAGAGAGAGAGAGAGAGAGAGAGAGAGAAGTTATTGTGTATAAAAGTATATGAAGGGACACAACTCTGTTTTATTTGGATACAGACCAGTCCTTTCTAGATAGTACATGACAAAGTCATGGTTTTATGCAGTCGTGACAATAAAGTGTTCCTGGCTGTTCACCCAACCCGAGCTATAAAAGAGTTTGTCTGCGATATCACCGATAGCGGATGTTAAATAAAGCTATTTCACACACACTTAAAAGAGTCAATTTTTATTCTGTATTTTTATTGTAAATACCCATGAACTTATTTACTTACAGCCTGCAATATTTGTTTTATTTGTGTGATAATATCACACTGATCAGCAGTGAATATTTGCTAGGCCACTACAATCACTGATAAGGATGACATCAATGCGACTTAATGAGTCTCAAATATTAACTTTTTTCCACCGACAAATTAAATTCTTAAACATTTTTTTGATGTATTAGAAAAATAAATAAAGACGTTTGAGGTATTTGTAGGTAAACGTTATTTCCTATTTAGTGTAAATGGGTTTTAAAATGACTAAAAGGCAGCTTTCTGCCCGAAGCAGTAACGTCTTATGTAAACAATGCATGCGACATTCAGCAAATGATTGACGCCGCGTGCTGTGACGGCACGTGTTAAAGGCAATCATCTTTTACAGAGATATTAGAAGACTCGTAATTCTCTGTGAAACAGATTGTGATGATATGTTTAGTTCTTTGTCTTTGTCACGCTGACAAGGGTAACCACGCGTGACAATCCTGTCGAAAATGTCTCGGTCCACACCAGGATAACGAATCACTGTGGCCTCGTTTATATACTGATGAATGCTTCAAAAACATTTACGGCATTAAATGACTGTGTTAACTGCAATGGCATAATGCTTCGTATTTTACAGGCTTGGATTGTTACTAATAGCTGATAATTTGCAGACTAATTACTTCGATTACTTCGATTACTTCGATTGTGAGCTGTTCGGGTTGGATATATTCACGTCTTTGTTGTATATACAACCGGATAAAGTCCCGTTTTTGTGACTTGCGCAGTAGGGTAAACAAAGAATTTTACATGGCGAGTAATATTATTTCGTTAATACGAAATATTATTTCGTTAATACGAAATATTATTTCGTTATAACAAATTAATTATTTCGTTAAAACGAATTAGTTGTTTCGTTTAAACGAATTAGTTATTTCGTTTAAACGAATTAGTTATTTCGTTTAAACGAATTAGTTATTTCGTTTAAACGAATTAGTTATTTCGTTAAAACGAATTAATATTTCGTTAAAACGAATTAATATTTCGTTAAAACGAATTAATTATTTCGTTATAACGAATTACCTATTTCGTTTAAACGAAATACTAATTCGTTATAACGAAATACTAATTCGTTATAACGAAATATTAATTCGTTATAACGAAATATTATTTTGTTTAAACGAATTAATGATTTCTTTTAAACGAATTAATTATTTCGTTATAACGAATTAATATTTCGTTTAAACGAATTAATATTTCGTTATAACGAATTAATATTTCGTTATAACGAATTAATATTTCGTTATAACGAATTAGTATTTCGTTATAACGAATTAGTATTTCGTTTAAACGAAATAATTATATAAGAGTGGAATTATGCACGAAAAAAATATATAAAAGTGGAATCGTGCATTTAAGGGGCTCCGTATTGTCCACCTGTTTGCAATGGCATTATTTATGAATAGCTCCAAGACGGGTGAAAGGTACTTTAAGATGTTATCGAAATGAAATTTTATTTAACGTCCTACTGTTCTGCTCCTAGTGGGCTAATGAAGACGGGCATATGCTAGTGTGTTATGTTATGGCCTAGTCTTATATCGAATTCCAACCGTCAAGGATATTTTACGTGCACTCCAATGTATAGACGGGACCTCGGTTTTTCGGACCATCCGAGCGACTAGATCGCTGTCCTTTCCAGGCCCTCCGTCCTGCGTCACTGACAAGGGGAAACCACGTCGGAAAATCCCGAGAAACTTTCACGGCCAATGCAGGGATCGAACACGCAACCTCCAGGCTAGCGAGCCAGCGTCTTACCCACTTAGACACCGTGGCTCCCCCTGGTAACTGAACTAATCGGTTAAAATACACGGCAGAACGGCGGATAAGAATTCCCCTATTGGGAAGCGCCAACCACCCTGCCCATTAATTCAACACATTAAACTAAGCCGGTTGGCGCGTACAAATGGCACACACGGGGAAGCGCTAACCGTCCTCCCCTCATTGATGCTATATTTTTATTGCTATTTGAATAAATGCCACGATACTGATATTTATTAACCAAGGTTTTTTGTTCATCGAATTGATTGTTTTTATAAGCATTATTGTAATGTAACTAACACCGGTTAATGATACATTATGTAAGATTTAGATAAAGAGCTAGCCATTCTTAAACTGTTTCAATGGCAGTAATGGTATTCCATAGAATTGTGACCTGTATACTAGCCATTCTTGCTATAACAGTTTGAAAATAGATAATGTAAAATGAATAATTTGAAAATTTCATTCAAATTACTATATTGCGAGCAGCGAAGATATTAGCCTTTGAAGGTATAACAAGACGTGTGCAATAATTTCAACCACCGTACTGGTTGTTCGAAGCCAAGTCTCGCTCCTGCATTTTTAGCTTCAATCAAAATATGGCCGAATTGTTCTAATCTATTTAATATGGAGTAGTTATCTTCAAACGTTGGAATTTAAAGATGAAAATGATACTTTTGCCAATTTCTCAACTGGCAATAGTGAATTATAGGATTATTCTTTAACAAGGTAGGACTGTTTATAGATAACATCTATTTTAAGGATTTATTTTAATAAATTTTAAAAATATAAGTTAAAAATATGAAATTTCAACTTTAATCCCACTCGTTGTTCTGTTCGCGTCAAGCATTCTCGTCCAAAAGTCTGTTTAGCCTTTTATGCAAAAGGACAAAACTGTGACTTAGATCGTTCTTCCCCTGGACTCTTCATATATTACATACACATTAAAATGTCATGACTTAGGTTCAAATGAAATATAAACAAGGCAAATCATAATGGATATAGATAGAACTCACTGACCATTGAGTTCTGTTTTTATTCTATAACTAACTGTAAATCTCAAAATACATTGTACTATCCAGATTATCAAAAACAAAATCACCGATAACGTTAAAATTCATCATAGGTTCCGCCCTTTTTTCTTTCTTTTTTTACAAAAATTATGGTTGCTAGTGGTGACGTCAATACAGTTCGATGTAATTCTGAAAGTGACGTCATTCTGGACAAAAGTAGTACGTGGCCAAGCCATTGAATATTATGTTATTCAATGGCTGTATTCATTGTAGTTATAGAATAAATAACAATAATCGAAATCAAATAAAACATTATTATTTCATCAAACTTCGTCAATTATTGTCCTGTAAATAGGAGAAGACTTGGATCTGCCGATTTTTAGTCTTCATGTTGTGTCGCAATGATGCTGTGTATTGATTTCCTGTGTTAAAATATGATTTGCAAATATTTCTTGAATCTAGCCCTAGGTGTTCAGTCCGGTCCGCTTAAGGGGCACACTGGTCAGCAGTGAATAATCGCTAGGCCGCTACAATCACTGATAAGGATGACATCAATGCGACTTAATGAGTCTCAAATATTAACTTTTTTCCACCGACAAATTCAATTCTAAAACATTTTTTGATGTATTAGAAAATATATAAAGACGTTTGACGTATTTGTAGGTAAAAATTATTTCTTATTTAGTGTAAATGGTTATTAAAATGACTAAAAGGCAGCATTCTGCCCGAAGCAGTAACGTCTTATGTAAACAATGCACGCGCCATTCAGCCAATGATTGATGTCGTGTGCTGTGACGACACGTGTTAAAGGCAGTCATCTTTTACAGAGATATAAGAGAACTCGTAATTCTCTGTGAAACAGATTCCTTAAGAGGGTGCAGAAATGAAATACCCAAAAAAATTCCATTGCGGCCATGAGCAATTCATTCCGGTCCGTTTGTGCAGCTACTAGAAAACATTCCAAAATATGGCTTTACTTTTGTGGTTTGGGAAATGAAATGAAATGGGGTTTAACGTCCTACTATTTTGCTCCTTAACTGGGCTAATGAAGACGGGCATACGTCATACAGTGTGCTATGAGGGAAATTTTGACCAGACAGCGGCACTATCGCCTACTCTTATATCAAATTCCAACCGCTATGGGATCTTTTACGTGCACGCCAATATGTACATGGGACCTTGTTTTTTTGTACCATCCGAATGACTAGACAGCTGTCCTTGTCAGGCCCTCCGTCCTGCATCACTGACAAGGGAAACCACGCCGGAAAATCTGGATGAACTTTCTTGGCCAATGCAGGGATCGATCACCCGACCTCCAGGCTAGCGAGCCAGCGTCTTACCCACTTAGCCACGTGATCCCCCTAAATGAATAAACAAAAACAATCGCACAAGAGTTGATTATGATCTTGTTATGTTAATAAATGTCTAATTTATAGTTTAGATAACATTTCAGGCCTAAACAAAGACCTGCAATAGGCAGATTTAGCTCCTGCATAATGCATGTTTAACTTCCCAAGATCTTAATCAACTCTCAATGTCTAGATTTTCAACAGCTCTCAATCCGATCTTCAGTTAACAGCGGTTGATGATTCACCATAAAAATGGATAATAGCCCAGTATAGGAGCAGAACAGTAGGATGTTAAACACCATTTCATTTCATTTCAGGTAGCCACCCACGGTGGCCAAGTGATTAAGACTGGAGGTCACATGTTCTATACCCCTTCTCATACTCCCCTTTTGTGTACAAGTGTTCATCACCTGCTATCCAGTGTCACCATAGCTGTAAATTTAATGTTGTTTTGTAAATCTGTCAACCTAGCTTGTAATATCCAGCAGCACATGTGAATTCATTCTGGTGATATATCTACTGTGAGGGACTGGTAGATTGGGTCTAGTTATGTGTTTTATGTACTGCGGGAAGCTGGTAGATTGGGTCTAGCTGTATACATAATTCTACTGTGAGAGACTGATAGATTGGGTCTAGCTGTATACATAATCTACTGTGAGGGACAGGTAGATTTGGTCTAGCTGTGCACATAATCTAGTGTGAGAGACTGGTTGATAGAGTCTAGTTGTGTACATCATCTACTGTGAGATGTTTTGAAGCAAAAAACCAAATTTAAATTTTATAATGTTGTAGTGTAATTGATGTCATCCAATTCATTCATTTAAATTTACCCATTTCTGATACCATTGTGGGAAATGTTCATTTAACTGTTGTCAGGTCTAAATATTAAGGCCACCTACTGGTTTTGTCAGGGTTAGGGCATATGATTGTTGTCGAGAATTGTGGGTTAGTGCTAGGCTAGCCCTGTTTATACCTCGTGACCTTGATGAAATCTGGAGGTGACCATAATATTTAGACCTCCTTGTTGTCGGGGATTGTGGATTACAACTAGGATTAGGGCTAGCCATGTTTACACCTGGTGACCTTGATGAAATCTGCAGATGGCCTTAATATTTAGAAGTAACCATTTAACTTGTTGTTCTTTGTAATATATATGCACTTTAAAACTGACACGGTTCCCTTCTGATCCTCGGCCTTTTACTAATGAAGATTTTTGCCATTAAATCATGATGGTTAGTACGCGTTGAAGGTGGTTTACCTTTAGACAAAAATTACTGAAAGCTTTACCTTTCATTTAACCAATCAGCATTGATGTTTCTAGTGGTTCCGTGCACCTCACGCCAAGAATTCGCTGTAACAGACGATTTCATTCGCTTATCCCTAACATAATCCAGAATGCAGGTTATATAACAGCACTTCCAGATCCTAGTGTTGTGAAAACAAGTACATGTAAATGAAATTTTGAACTATAAAAAAAAACGAAATGAAATAAAACTTTAATATAAGTGGTGTTTTATTGCCCGTATCATCTTTACAAGCACACAATATAATTTTGAAAAACAAGACAACTACCTACCGATCCTTCACTATTTCCCATCTGGTTTTTATTTTGGGAGCCACGGTGACTAGGTGGGTAAGACGCTGGCTCGCTAGCCCTGGAGGTCGGGTGTTTGATCCCGGCATTGGCCGAGAAAGTTCATCAGGATTTTCCGACGTGGTTTCCCTGACAAGGACAGCTGTCTATTCCTTCGGATGTGACACAAAACCGAGGTCCCGTGTATATATGGGAATGCACGTAAAAGATCCCCTGGCAGTTGGAATTCGATATAAGAGTAGGCGATAGTGCCGCTGCCCGGGCAAAATTTCCCTCATAGCACTCTGTATGGCGTATGCCCGTCTTCATTAGCCCAGTATAGGAGCAGAACAGTAGGACGTTAAACCCCATTTCATTTCATTTCATTTCTGTTTTTTTTATTTTAGCTTGTGGCAGTTCTTGTGAAAGTATTTACAAAGATAAGAAACACAACGAGGTCTTTAACTCTAGAATTGATTGACAAAAACTGTTGAAAATCGATAGACTGCTCCATTGAACTAATTTAAAGGAGCTAAATCGCTAATATTTGAGACCTAGAAATTAACACAAATGGGTTGCAATGCATACATGTATAATAATGTAATATGAATGTACATGTATATAAACTGATTTACATTCAGTCGTTTCTGTTTTTACTGTAATTTCTAATCAGTTATGTTCGGCGAAATATGGCAGAAGTATCAATCGAATGGCAATCTCTAGTGTCTGGTTATTAAAGTCTACACCAATAGTATTTATTGTGCATGCTATCCAGATAAGAATATGGTGTCACTGTTTGACATGACTTATTGAATATGTCTAGCCTCATTCGTTGAGACCCTTGTTACAAATGGCGCTGAAACACATTATGGTACACAATATCAGAAGCCAATATTTTCCCAGTAAGATCACAACATCAATGTTGATTTAAATTGACAAATAATTTGTGTTTTCAATGTCGAAGACTTTGGGGGATACTGAGTTAGAGACTTAGCTACTTTTAATAATGCCTGTCAATTTCATGCAAATCGCATTGTAACAGTTTGTTCACAAGGTTCTACAACTCAAGGATTAAGGGAAATCGCTGAAATTCAATAGGATTCTTCATTGAACAAATTAAAATGATATCTTAAATGAAATGAAATAGGGTTTAAGGTCCTACTGTTCTGCTCCGACTGGGCTAATGAAGACGGACATACGCCATACAGTGTGTTATGGGGGGAATTTTGCCCGGGCAGCGGCGCTACGGCCTACTCTTATATCGAATTCCAACTGCCAATATATACACGGGACCTCGGTTTCCCCTTGTCAGTGGTGAAAGATGGAGGGCCAGACAAAGACAGGTGTCTCGTCGTTCGAATAGTACAACAAACCGAGGTCCCATGTATACATTGGCATGTACTTAAAAGATCCCTTGGCAGTTGAAATTCAATATATGAGTAGGCCATCGTGTCGCTGCCCGGGCAAACTTTCCCTCATAGCACACTGTATGGAGTATGCCCGTCTTCATTAGCCCAGTTGGAGCAGAACAGTAGAAGATTTAAACACAATTTCATTTCATTTTGTAGTCTCTGAGAAAATGATTTACAACAAATAATGCTTGTCTCTGGTATGAATTCGCTTATGTGTTTGGAGATTACATTCTGCAAAATATGATTTACTACAAACATCGCATTTAAAAAGTTTTTCACCAGTATATATTCGCACGTGACTCTGTGGACGTGTATTTTCTTCCATATGGATTCTCACATGGATCTGTAGATTATGTTTCCTATTAAATGATTTATTACAAACATCACATTTATAAGGTTTCACCCCGGCATGTCTTCTTGCATGTCTCTGTAAAGAACCACTTTGAGCATATGATTTAAAACAAATGTCACAATGATATGGTTTTTCATCTATGTGAACTATCATGTGTCTTCGAAGAGCGGACGAATCAATCACTTTTTTACCACAAACATCGCATTTAAATGGTTTTTCGCCAGGATGAGTTTTTATGTGTTGCCGTAGGTTACCCTTCTGACTAAATGATTTACTACAAACATCACATTTATAAGGTTTTTCACCTGTATGAATTCTGATATGTCTCGTTAGCGTACCTTGTTCAGTGAATGATTTACTACAAACATCACATTTATATGGTTTAACTCTCGTATGGGTTTTCATGTGTCGCTGTAGATTACCTTTAAAAGTGAATGTTTGACCACAAACATCACATTCAAAAGTTGTTTTGTCTCCATGATTTTTTGTATATTTGTCGTCTTGTTTTGTAGGGCTACCATATTGTAAAACAGGCTCCCCATCTGGTACTTTTACATGTATTTCACAGTGTTTTTCTAAATCAGTTTCTAATTTAAATTCTTCATCACACAAATTACACTGATAAACAGTTTCAATATCTTCAGAAGTTTTCTCTTTCTTAATATGACAATATTCATCTTCATCATCAGTTTTCTCTTCTTTAAAATGAAAATATTCATCTACATCATCAGTTTTCTCTTCTTTAAAATGAAAATATTCATCTACATCATCTGTTTTCTCTTCTTTAACATGAAAATATTCATCTACATCACCTGTTTTCTCTTTCTTTATGTGAACTTTATGGTGTTGTTCAAAATCATCATATTGTTGAAAAATCTCATCACATACAACACACTGATGAAAGGTTATAACATCATTAGTTTCCTGAAATATATAAAAGTTATAACATCATTAGTTTCCCGTAATATATAAAAGTTATAACAACAGCTGTTTGTGATTTATTAATGATGTAACTTCATTATTGGGCAGGGGGATTGATGGATGAATGGTTAGCATATGCGCGCTGTATCATAAGGCCTGTCATTGAGTCAACTGGCGTGGTTTCGAATCCCCGGTTATATGTGACAAGGAGTAGGGTCGCCTGTCCAACCTCGAGGGTTTTCAATGGGTCTTCTGGTTCTTTACATGTGTCAAATAATTCATACAGTTATTTTAAACAATATTTTATTCGATAAACTGAATTGAATTGAACAACAGGCAAAGGCCTATATAAGTTCTCTTCAAACATATAAAAGGGTTAGATTTCATGTTTACAATACAATGGTGGACATATGTACAGGCAGTGAGTTACAAGCATATATACATTTAATGGGGTGTAATTTTAAGTTTTAAATGTTAAAGTGTTAAAATCTCTTGCTGTCTTTTATGAATTTTTGCACTATTTCAAATATGTTAGAATTGGTATTATCTGAAAGATCGGGGTTGCCATATAAGATCAGGTCAATTGTAAAATTTATACAGTCAGGTAATACAGTTCCCTTGATTAAATAGACACCTAAACTCCGTTTACATTACAAATTTTCAGCGTGTCAGACACGGTACTAGGTACAGCACTGTTTGTTTTTTTTGGAGTGTAAACTGGCCCACTGAAGTGAGGTGGTCTTGGCAAGGTACCAGACACGGCACGCTTAAATATTCGTAGTGTAAATGCTAACCGGTCTGAGAACAGTTTCAGTACGTATTACTGTGCATGTGCCAAATGAACCTTGACCTTTTATTTCGCAAACTCTGACAGGTCTTTCATCAGTTCTGTCAAAATGGCTGTCCAAACTAAACCAATCGCCAAAATTGTTTTCATCCAGGGAATTTTCATAGGGACTGAAATGAACTTTTCTGTGAAGAGTTCACACATTTGGTGTGCATGGCACGATTCCGAGACCTGTTATTATAAAGTAATGTAAAAGGGTCAATTTCTTGAAATTTTTCGCGACCTGGTAATGTGCCGAGAACGGCATGCTTATGGCGGCCAAGTTTAAACAGGGCTCTAGACTGGATAATCGATTAACGATCACTTAACAATCAGTGGTTTGGTCATTTTTATGGGATGAAAACCTGAGGTCCTGTGTAGCTGTATGTGAAAAATATGCCTTGAAATTGAAATAAGAGCGGGTCTTAATAGTTGGATCAACGCAAAATTTCCTTGTCTTCCGTAGCCCAGTTGTCTTCCGTAGCCCAGTTGTCACCTACTTCGTCCAAAATATCTTGGGGACTGAAATATCATGTAATCTGTCAAACAGTTCATAAATTACCTTGATTAAGTAGACATTTGGACTGGATAATCGATTAACGAGGTATTAATCAGCGATTTTTCTCTTGTATGAATCCCTTTGTAATGCGCAAGCAAAGGTTTTTCTCTACCATGACTTCCGATGTGTTTTTGTAGATAACTATTGTGAGTAAATGATTTACTACAAACATCACATTTATATGGTTTGATTCCTGTATGAATTCTCGCATGTTTTACCAGACTACTTTTATGAACAAATAATTTACTACAAACATCACATTTAAAAGGTCTTACGCCAGTATGACTTCTCATGTGTCTCATTAGAGCACCTTGTTCAGTGAATGATTTACTACAAACATCACATTTATATGGTTTTTCACCTGTGTGAGTTCTGATGTGTCCTTGTAGAAGACTATCACCAATGAATGATTTACTACAAACATCACATTTATAAGACCTTTCCCTGGAATGATATCCAGAGTGTTTCTGCAGATCACTGTTTTCAGTAAATGATTTACTACAAACATCACATTTATAAAGTTTTTCCTTGGAATGAAATCTGGAGTGTCTCTGCAGATGACTGTTGTTATTAAATGATTTACTACAAACATCGCATTTATAAGGTTTTTCCCTGGAATGAATTCTGCAGTGTTTCTGCAGATCACTATTGTCCTTAAATGATATACTACAAGCATCGCATTTAAACCGGTTTTCGTCAGTGTGGCGGCGCATGTGAATTTCAAGGAAATCTTTGTTAATAAATAATTTACCACAAACATCACATTTGTAGAGTCTCTTTACGGTATGGGTTCTCATATGATTTTGTAAGTAATATTTGTTAATAAAGGTCCTGCTGCAAACATCACACTTTTTAAACTCTTCTGGGTTGTGAACCTCTTTTTCATTATTCTCACTAAAACTTGTCTTCAAATTTTTACCATGTTGTAAAACAGGTTCCTCTTTCTTAACATGTACTTCACAATGTTTTTCTAAATCAGTTTCTGATTTAAATTCTTTATCACACAAATTACACTGATAAATTGCTTCAATATCGTCAGTTTTCTCTTTTTTAATATGACAATATTCATCTACATCATCAGTTTTCTCTTCTTCAAAATGAACATGGCAATGTTCATCTACATCATCAGTTTTCTCTTCTTTAACACGACAATATTCATCTACATCAGTTTTCTCTTTTTTAATAAATTGAACATGGCAAGATTTAACTACATCATCAGTTTTCTCTTCCCTGGCATGGACTTTGTAGTGGTTTTCTAAATCATCTAATTGTTGAAAAATTTCATCACATTTTGTACATTGATGGTAAGTTATAACATCATTAGTTTCCTGTAATATATAAAAATTATAACATCAGCTTTCTCTGGTTTATAAACATCAATACTGGCCACCTTCATGTAATTTATGACAAGCGGTTGCCATGCAAGATACGCCCACATTTGCTAAACAGAAAAGCGATTTTTCACACCATAAGGGACCATAATCAAGAAAGTTACAGTCCGATTAGCGCAAATATCAAACAGATCCCAGATCTGTGGGATATGAACATATATTTTTAGTTTGATCAAAATCGGATAACAATTCCGGCCTCTAGAGAGGATCCACAACATTGGTATTACACACTTTTACGCTATTTGCGTACAAGAACGGCCTTTCTGTCGTCCGTTTTGGTTCACAAAATTTGATCTTGACCATCATTAGGATGTAACGTTTTTTTAAAATTGAATACAAATTGTGACTTCTAGAGGGTTCCACAAACTAAATAAAATGTTTTTTCTTACAATCTGAGGTCATACATGTACATGAAATCAAGGAAATTACATTCTGATATGTGCAATTATCGAAAGGAACTCAAAAAATAACATAAATATAAAGTTTCATCACAATTGTGACCTCTAGAGTGACAAGCTAAAAACATGATTTTTCATACAATCAAGGGCCATAATCCATGAAGTTTGGTCCAATGTGTGCAAATATATCGAAAGCAAAGAAGATCTTTTGGTTATAGAGACAGAGAGAGAGAAATGGGGTTTAACATTGACTCGACACAACTAGGCCATTTTGGGACTACCACATGGTTCAATTTTTTATTTCAATAATTCGCTTGCGCGTAGGGGTCTTTAGAAGTGAGAGGAAACCGTAGGACCCGGAGAAAACCCACGAGGTTGGACAGACGACCAGACTCCTCGTCACTTTAAGTCATAAACATCCATTACAAATTCCCTCAAAATCAGACCTCTACAATCAGGGGCCATAATCCATGAAGTTCGGTCCAATGTGCACAAATATATCGAAAGCAATCAAGATCTATAGGTTATAAATATCTATTACAAATTTCCTCAAAATCAGACCTCTAAAAGTGTCCACAAGCTAAAAACGTGATTTTTCATACAATCAGCCACCATAATCTATAAAGTAACGGTACAATACATGCTCGATTCCATTATATCATCATTCTTCCTCCACTTCTGATCTGTGGTCTTATAATCTATCATCCCCATCATTGCCCAGTTAGTAGTAGCAGTAGTCACTAGTGAGTCGTGGGGCGACAGACTATAGGAATTTTCTGTCAACTGTCACAAAATAGGCAGAATTAACATGAAGGCCTTGAGATTCTGTCCCTTTTCTTATCCTCTCGTTCACAATAATTTACTCCTATCAATAAACTTATATACATGTACCAGGGAATTTAATTTTTACACCTACGGCGCAAGATCCCACTGTAACACCATTCGTCCTCCACACCTCTATGGTCTATCTATCATACTATCATATTCATCGTTAGTAGTACCAATACTGTGTGGGGCAACAGACTCTCACAAAACAGGCAGAATTTAAAGATCTCTTGGTAGTTGGAATTCGATATAAGTGTAGGCCAGGAGAATTTATTCAACTGTTTGATTATTGACCATTTGTGAAGTGAGAATTTTTGTCATGGAACCTGGCAAATTTTGGTATTAAGGTGAGTGTGATTAAGTTAACCATACATTATGCAAGAGCTAAATCTACCTATTGCAGGTCTTTCTTTAGGCCTAAAATGTTTTCTAAATTATTTATTAGACATTAATTAACTGATCCAGGCCATAATCAACCCTCGATGTCAACTCTAGCTTGCGATATTTACTGGATTAGGATCAGTTTTGCTACTCAACTTTCATTCATGATTTAATCATGAAATCGATAATCTAGACTATGTTTTTTATCGTACCGAATTTAGTAATGATGATCGAGGCTAGGGCATAAATTCAATTGCTAAAATCTCAGTTCCCTCTAGATTTTAACTATTATAGTGAGAACTGCCAGCTCTTTATCTAATCTGCCATAATGCATCTTAAATGTCTGATTAATGATTCGTATGATTTGAGGAGAATTAATACATTAATTCATTTTTGATGTTCATGTAACGAATTCATTTATATAATTTCTTATATAGTTTTATGTTTAGCTTTCTCCTGCATAATCTGTATTCTAAATTTGTATATAACCATATCACGTGACTTAGAGTTGTCCAGCATGGCAAAGCCAGCTCTTTATAAAATCTCCCATAATGTACATGTATCATTAATAATATGATTTGTTTCTATGTATAGTTTTGCACACTATGTGTAATGTCATGGACACAACTAGTTGCGAAGGTTATCTACGAAGCTGTGACCCTTTGTAAGTAAAAAGTTGGCCAGTAAAATTGACTGGAGTTCGAAAGTTTTTTGACATGGATTCAATAGGCCGGTTCCTGAACGTACAGGGCAAGTGTAATGAGACCTAAGTTCAGAGCTGAACTAAGGCCTACTCACCTATAAATAGGGGTTTCAGGTCATGTGACTTTAGCATGAAATCGGACAGCCAGCGGCTGAAATACAGCCCACTTCAATCTACGATTCTGAATTGCTATTTTATGTAAATGTATTACTAGCAATTGTATTGTAATAGTTTAATATCAATCCCAATATCTGCAAAGATTCAGACTCAAAAATTATGGAAATGTAAATGAAATTACCATTTATGTACATGAGAGGCTCGCAGGAAAATAATGTACCACTCTTAAGTGAAGCGGCTGGGGATTTTACATTGCCACGGCACACTTTATTGGTGAATCTGCAACTTAGTTCCGGGGGATTTTAATATAGAACCAATCGAACGATAGATAACATTTTTGTGATTA
Organism: Patella vulgata; assembly: GCF_932274485.2. NCBI lineage: Eukaryota > Metazoa > Mollusca > Gastropoda > Patellidae > Patella > Patella vulgata. The sequence goes on from NC_065879.2 coordinate 91,774,107, forward strand.
TTATGATGTGTGATACCCCGAGATCCGACAATTACAGCCGTAGAAAACAGGATTTATCTGTTTTGCTGACTGAAATTTGATAAATTTCGACTAAATATAGCCTACTTTGTTTGTGGTATCATCCAGATTATAAATATTTGACATATTATCATTCAAATTTTTAAGATTTTAATAAATCTTAGCTGACCATATTTCAGTTTTAAAATTGGTACTAGCGATTCTGAAGGCACAATACCAATACCGATCATGACTTCACTGAAAAGCACTTATTTTGGTGCCAATGCATATGGTAAAGGTAAGTGGACTACATAAACCAAATCATTTAAATTTGTGGGTTTTCAACCGTTTACACCAATGTTCCACTTTTGATAACCCACCAAACTTTTGCAAAGAACTCTCAGATCGCAGAATGAATATCTGTACCTACCTATAAACTTAAATCATTTGGACACAGAGCTTTCTCATACATAGTACCAACCCTGTGGAACTCTCTTCCTTTAGGAATTAAGAATTCCAAGAGCTTGGAATCTTTCAAGTCACAATTAAAGACATACTTATTTACTCTATCATACTAACTTCTTCAATTATATGTACATGTATATGTGAAGTGCTGACAATTGCACCATGAGCATACACGAATGGAATGTGCGCATTATAAATATACACTATTATTATTATTATTATTAAATTAAATTCATATTTCATTTTTTAAAAATTATGGTAGGGTATCGTTAATCCATGTGTATGCCACTTTGTCAGCATGGTGTACACAATATTAGTGGGGCTTAGTATATTCTGTTTACAATAACCGAAAAAACGAAAAACCGAGGTCCCGTGTATACATTAGAATGCACGTAAAAGATCCCTTGGCAGTTGGAATTCGATATAAGAGTAGGCCGTAGTGCCGCTGTCCGGGCAAAATTTCCCTCATAGCACACTGTATGGCGTATGCCCGTCTTCATTAGCCCAGGTTAGGAGCAGAACAGTAGGATGTTAAACCCCATTTCATTTCATTTCTTCTTCATTAGCCCAGCATAGGAGCAGAACAGTAGGACGCTAAACTCCATTTCATTCCATTTCATTTGTTCACAATAACACACAGGAGGCCGGTCGTAGCCATATATGACACAGTAGGCGTTAAAACCGAGTTATTACTTCATTATAACATTATAATTTCTACTTTATCACACCCTCAGGGAATAGCTTCATCCATCATCAAACTGTTAATTGGTGACGACGTCTTAGCGAAGGTTGGGCGATTTCAGCAAAACACAGTGAGTTGATTTATGAATATTTCTTTTCCAAAGATTTAATTAAAATGATAATTAATTTAATTATATTGATTCTGAACAGTAGGGTAAACAGAATGAGATCCTGACTTATTTTCTATATGTCGTGCTCTATAGCTATATGTAATATTTTTTTTTTTAAATTTATTTAAGGCTAAGAGAAGAAGATTACCTGCCGATGACAGGTAAGCATTTTTTTAGTTTTTATCAATATGGGTAATACAATTGTCACCTACACCCAGGCTATATACCTAATTTGTTTTTGACACGTTTTAAAATTAGATATTTATTTTACAGCCCCAGTATCCACGACTGCATATTAACTAAGACTGAAAAATATGACGCGGACAAAAGACTGAATGCCATAATTTTTCCGGATGGATTTGGCGACATGCCAAGTTCTCTATTTACGAAGATAGAAGAGAAAACAAAGAGTCATACTTGGATGCAGGTACTGTATCCATACTTTTTTTTATAAGTATCTATTATTCATATTTCCAGATTTTGGTGGTGGTATAATACGATTTACTAGAAGTAAATCGGTTCTGTAATATTGATCCAGAGGTTTTGTAATTATTCCATCAATGACATAAGTCTTTTCCATGACATTGTCTAATTTTTATTTGAATTAAATCATTTTATCATTTTATTTATAGGTTATGACTACTGGGATCTTGAATTTCTGTATTCGTAGTTTATTGAACAACAGACAACAGGAGACATTAAGTAACTTCTGTTATAACCTCTGCTGTTCCACAAACCAGAATTAGCGAGCATAATAGAAAGAGAGTGGCATGTCACACTAGCCAGGGTTGAGCGGGACTTCCCAATGTCCATTCAGGTGTGTGTTTTTTTATAGTCCCCATTTCACTAAATCTGCCATTTGGAGGTATTTCTTGAGAGAGAGAGAGAAACGTCTACTCGAACTCTCAGATTTTCAATAGATTTGAATCCGATTTATTGCTGCTCAACGTTTATTGCTGTTTTAATTCAAAATTGATAATCGAGCCTATTGGTTTTTATCGTATACCTAAAATAAACTAATATCACGTTTCCGAGTGGACCAATTTGACTGGAATATTCAGAATATTCCCTTTACATTATCTATTTTTTAACTCTTAGAGTAGTACACAATCTTTATTATGGTCCCCAGAAATGTGTAGCCAGTCACATTATTTCTAAATATATTGAGGGGGTTGGATGGCTGAATGGTTAGCGTGCGTGCGCTGTATCATAAAGTCTGTCATTGAGTCGACTGGCGTGGTTTCGAATCCCCGGTTGTACGTGGCAAGGAGTAGGGTCGCCTGTCCAACCTCGTGGGTTTTCTCCTGGTGCTCCGGTTTCCTCCCACTGCTAAAGACCCCTACACGCAAGCGAATTCTTGAAATAAAATTAAACCATATGTTAATCCCAAAATGACCTAGTTTGTGTCGAGTGGACGTTAAACCCCATTTCTCTCTCTCTCTCTAAATATATTAGTATGATTTTACAATACTGACCGGATTATATTACAACATGAATTATATTTTTCTATTTTAGACCATAAACTTCCATGTAGCCCATCATCTGTCCTACTATATTCAGCGATTTTAACTTGTGCAAGGTTTCCTCCCACTGCTAAAGACCCCTACGCGCAAGCGAATTCTTGAAATAAAATTAAACCATATGTTAGTCCCAAAATGACCTAGTTTGTGTCGAGTGGACGTTAAACCCCATTTCTCTATTTCTGATTATATCGCTCAAATCGAAACATCCAGAAACTTTGCACATGTCCAAATCTCTGAAAATAGTAGGGCAGATGATGGGTTATATGGAAGTTTATGGTCTAAAATAGAAAAATATAATTCATGTTGTAATATCCAGCAACATACAGAAGAATCTGCAAAGACCCAACAAACGCGCACAAGGACAGCCATGAAAACTTGCTTAAAAAACTAAAAGAAGACAAACAGCTCAAATCGAAACATCCAGAAACTTTGCACATGTCCAAATCTCTGAAAATAGTAGGGCAGATGATGGGTTATATGGAAGTTTATGGTCTAAAATAGAAAAATATAATTCATGTTGTAATATCCAGCAACATACAGAAGAATCTGCAAAGACCCAAAAAACGCGCACAAGGACAGCCATGAAAACTTGCTTAAAAAACTATAAGAAGACAAACAGATCTCTGAAGCTCTCTATTACAAGCTCAGACCAAACCACCCTCGACCACCTTATGCCAGGGCTACTATAAAAATCCATAAAAAACCCATGAAAGCCAGTCTGCTGGTGTGTTCTCGAGATTCAGTCTTCCACAACACAGCCCAATATTTATCAAAACTACTTTCCTCACTTGGCACAACAGCATCGTCCTTCATCAAAGATTCAGGTGAATTCTGTGAGAAACTGCAGAATATTCAAAACCCCGGGAGGATGGTCTCATATGATGTTGTAGATTTGTTTACAAATGTAACCAGGGAAGAGGCCCTGAAGATTCTATGCAAGCACACACATAGTTTAGACAACCCACTAGAGACTTCCCTATCAACAGACAACATCATACTCTTGTTGAAAAAAATGCATCAATTCAACATATTTCTCCTGCGGTGACGATTTTTACGAACAGACCAATAGATTACCCATGGGAAGCCCCCTCTCCCCTTTAATTTCAGAAATATTTTTAACTGATTTAGAAGAGAAGGCGCTTCAAACATTCACCGTAACCCCAACATGCTTCTTTAGGCAAGTGGATGATACCTTTGTTACTATCAAGCAACAAGATGATCCAGAAACACAGTTACAACACCTCAACAGGCAACACCCACGTATAAAATTCACAGTGGAAACCGAAAATGATAATCAACTACCCTTCCTCGATGTTTGTGTATCTAAAACCAACAACTCGATCCGTACCGGTGTCTACAGGAAACCAACCCACACCGACCAATACATTCACTTCAAATCTAATCACCCGAATAGCGTCAAATCGGCCACAATTTCAACTCTGGTGAACCGTGCGAAAAAGATATGTGATCCTGAGAGCCTCTCCAAGGAAATTGATCATCTCAAACATGTCTTCACAAATTTCAACGGCTATCCAGGGAAGTTTGTGACAAACACCATCAACAAGACCCTGTCGGCGAGTGCAGCTAAATCCAAAACCCCGACTGCCCCAGTCAGAATCTTCCTTCCTTTCAACGGCAAAGTCTCCTACCAAATCAAACGGCTACTAATGCAACAACCAGAAATAGATGTAACTTTCAAAAAAAGCAACAGCACTAAAGATATATTAAGAGCCAATGGTAAACAAAATCCTACACAACCACCACAACCAAAGGGATGTGTTTATCAAATAGTATGCAATTGTGGGATTGCATACATCAGGGAGACAAAGCGACCATTAAATAAAAGGATAGATGACCACAAGTCGAAAGCAGCAACCAACAACTCAGCTGTAGCTGAACATTTGAACTCCAACCCTCGCCACAGAGTCCAATGGTCCAACGTAAAACCACTATGCAAGAATATAAGCAACAAGAGAGTGCGCGATTGCATGAAGCCATTCAAATACGACACAAACCAACGATGAACAGAGATCAAGGGTTGTTCCTCCCCAGGGTGTATGATATTCTTATCACACAATCAAAGGCTAAGCATAATTATTTTTTTAATCATATTTAACAAATGAAATGAAATGTTGTTTAATGGCACGTCAGCTCCAACCGGGCTATATTGCGCCAAACATATGGTGAATCTAACGAGACAAATTAAAACAATATCACATAATTGAATTTATATATGTAAATAAAAACAAATATCACAGAAAATATATAATTAAAAATAAATATAACAAATCTTTTACATATATAAATATTTAAAACAATATACATGATTAAATATATACAATTAAAATTGAGAATAAAAGTTTGTCTCTTTTAAAAATGTTAGCACTTTATCATATAGCTCCGGTTGAGCAAATAGCTGACGTAATGACTGGCAACGGTAGTATTTAGATCATATTTAATACTTATCAATATTGCAGTAACAATTTTAAGTTTGTAATAACCATCATAATTTGCAAAAATGATAATTAATAATTCCCAACTATTTTTGCTTTTCAGGCCTGCTGTTATTGTAATTTAATGCACTCATTAGTTCTAATCCTGCCTTTCTTCATCACTATAACATCCAGTGAAGTACTACTCAATATATTAATTGTCAGCCTTCAGGGGACTATTGATCATTTGTGCAGTTATTGTTCTAAGGGTTTTTCGTATATCAGTAGAATCACTTGCATCAACATGCACATATCAATTATTTTTGTCATAATACCAATCAAATCTCATCTTCTTAGGATGTTGTCATTATTAAAACCTCATCAAATCGTTGTAAATACTCCACAACAATCTATTCATTTATCATTTGTGTTTATTTCAGTGAAAGGGGTCGTTGAAAACATTTCATCAAATTTCATTTTCTTTCAACGTTTGTATTATTAAAACCCACTAATCATTGTGTAAACTCCACAACAATTAATCAATTAGTCAATTTTTAGGTTAATTGGTATTATTGCTTATTAGCGTTTAATTAAATCAGATTACCTTTAGGTAAACGTAATTAAGGGAGATCCCTGGTTTGTCAGCATTAACTAAGCATTGTTGTGTACATGTATATATTGCCCTGTCATATTTTCATTTTTTATCATAGCTTGATAATGACTAGAGAAGCCTAGTCGAAACGTTGCTCAGTTAAAAGCAGTAATTGTATTCCATAGAATTGTGACCTGTATACTATACATGTACTATGAAAACAATTTTATTAAGCATGTACTCTCTTATTAATTAGGCTTTCAGACTATTGTTTTTATTAAAATTATTATTTATTTTTATTATTATTTTTTTTTTTCGCTGGAGCCTATTTCTCAGTGCCTGTAACAGATACCGATATGGGACCTAATTTTCTATTGGGAAACCATGTGGTGGCTACTTGATAAACTATTTTTGAAACTTCTGAGCAGACCGGAAGTGGCCGAATTTCGTGCGGTGCCAAAAAATTAAAAAAACGGCCGTAGCTTCGTCAATTCTGTACCTATTTTCATACAAATGACAAATTTCAGAAACCCTGAGTCTGCAGTTGAAAATTTTGAAACTTCGTCGCTGACTTCTAGCGTACGAAAATTTGTTTAAGACACAATTTTTGTTATTTTTCAAAATTTTCAAATTTGACCTACATTTTTGGATACCTGAAGACCATCCGATTCCAGAAATATAATATAAGTTTCATTCCGAGTTATCGCCCTTTATTTTTCGAATTTTCTACCAAATGCCCAACCCATATATATTTTTTGGAAAGGATAAATCAATATTTCTGAAAGCCCTGGAACATAAAGCTATATAGTCAGACCGCTTTATAAAGCAATTTCAACAATGATCCGGAAACCGAAAGTAGTCGAAATAATGTCCGATATTTTGAAAAAAAAAGCAAAAAATGAGTGCTTTTCAGAAAAACGCGATTTCTCCGTCCGATATCAACTGATATAACATTTAGTTTAAGATGTTGTACATCTCTATATTCTTTTAAAAACCAACTTAAAACACATTTATTTAATCAGGCTTTTAACTGACTCTGTATACAATCGTTAACATGCCCATAATCTTGTTGTTTATGTGTGATTTACATTGTCACTTTGTAAAGTGCCTCTGAACATGTTATATGAAAGGGTGCACTATAAATATGCTGTAATAATAATAATAATAATAATAATAACAAATTAAGGTATCGTTTAGTGGTCCAGGGAATGGACTGTCGTATGATGCCCGATTTATACGGATACTATGACCAGGCAGCAAAATATGGCACGCTGAAAATCAAGTATTTTCTGATTTGGAGCGTTTTTGGACGCCTGTATCTCGAAAACTTAACCACAACTTTTTTTTAACTTTCTCTATCGAGAGTCCATTCGATAGTCTTATTTATTTCACCACATTATCAACATAACATAATCGTGTTGATAATCACATTAACCTATGTATATTTAGTACTTTGTACATTTTCATCGAGTGAGAATAACTATGTTTTGCTTTTGTAATTTTAACGGTATGTAAATCGTGATTATAATTATAAACATTGTATTTCTATGTCTGTTAAATGTATTATAGGAAATGGATTTTTATAAGCTCTGGCTTATTTTTAGATCCCATAATGAAATAATGAATGAAATGTTGTTTAATGGCACGTCAGCTCCAACCGGGCTATATTGCGCCAAACATAGTGAGGTTTCTCGAGACAAACTATAAACAAAGAATCACAATATTATATATACATAAATAAAAACAAATATCACAGTAAATATCAAATAAAAATAAAAATAAACTTTATGTATATATATTTAAAACATGAATGGGACAATCAGATATATACAATTAAAATTTCCGATAAAAATTTGTCTCCTTTAAAAAATCTAGCGCTTTACAATATAGACCCGGTTGGGCAAACAACTTATGAAGTGATTGGCAATGCCATAATGAAATACTGTATCTTTGGATTATGTAAATATTGACTGAATAAATATTGTTAAAAAAACAATCTTATTTAGATAAGCGGGTGTTAAACTCAATATGTTCTTCAAATATTACAAGTATTTGTCAAAACAAAAATGTACTCTGCATTGATATTTTATACTTTCATTATAAGAATAACTATTTTACAATCATCATTCCCTTAATTGCTTCTCTTTATCGCCAAAACATATCATTGCTGATTAGCTGGGGGTCAGGATTTTGAGTGTAATAAAATTTGTAGTCGAAACGGGGTGTAGACAAAATGTGTGTGTGTGAGTTTGTTGTCTTTTACGCCCGCTTCCACCGAAGTGATATCGCAGACAATCACGCATTATATATATATATATATATGTGTATTTTTTTTTATTTTAGATTTCGATGAAATTGTGTATCTTCGGATTTTAAATGTCTTTGGTTTTTGCTTAATTAGCGAATATCCAATCCTTAACCCTAACCTTATGTGATGTCACTAATTATCACGTGTCTACACCTTTCAAATAGTGTATATAAATCAACTCCACTGATATTCAGCAAACAGTAGCAATGGATTCGATGTCTAGAGCCCAGGAGATGCTATTTTCTGCAGAACGTCATTTCAGAAGAACATGCGAACAAGTAATCTTGCTGAACACAAAAATAAGGCAATATGGAGTTTGACAACAGCGTGCCAGACGTAACCATCGATGCTCGCTTCGATATTTAATGGATATAAGAATAAGAATAATGGTAGGCCTTCGTAATGTCTATTTTGAATATGCCCAAATGAAAGCTGATTTGGTTTTACATTTGAGAGCCCAGATCAGAAGTATGGCAAGCCAATAGAATACATGGTGTAGACACTCTTTAAAAAAAAACGGCCCTTTTAAGGGCCCCCAAATCTATGAAAGATTTACTTTTCATATTCTAATAATATTAATAGATAAGATTTGGTTATACACCTATTCTATATACTCTTGTGGTACTGAAAAAAATATTGCTGAACACACAAAAATAAGGCAATATGGAGTTCGACAACAGCGTGCCAGACGTAACAATCAACGCTCGCTTCGATATTCCATTGTATAAGAATAAGAATAATGGTAGGCCTTCGTAATGTCTATTTTCAATATGCCCAAATGAAAGCTGATTTGGTTTTACATTTGAGAGCCCAGATCAGAAGTATGGCAAGCCAATAGAATACATGGTGTAGACGCTCTTTAAAAAAAACGGCCCTTTTAAGAGCCCCCAAATCTATGAAAGATTTACTTTTCATATTCTAATAATATTAATAGATAAGATTTGGTTATATACCTATTCTATATACTCTTGTGGTACTGAAAAAAATATTGCTGAACACACAAAAATAAGGCAATATGGAGTTCGACAACAGTGTGCCAGACGTAACCATCAACGCTCGCTTCGATATTCCATTGATATAAGAATAAGAATAATGGTAGGCCTTCGTAATGTCTATTTTGAATACGCCCAAATGAAAGCCCAGATAAGAAGTATGGCAAGCCAATAGAATACATGGTGTAGAGTGTAGACGCTCTTTAAAAAAACGGCCCTTTTAAGGGCCCCCAAATCTATGAAATAGAATTTAAACATTAAACCCGAAAAACTAAACCCCGCTGCATTAATGAACATACTATCAGATCTTGTACACTGTACAGTAAAATAGACATTTGCAGGAAAAACTAAACGACGAAGCACAACTAAACATCGTTAAAATCTGAACAACGCATGTGAAATTGGATGATTGGCAACAAAATTGAACACCTTGCGTAATTGGACACCTTGACTAATTTTTAATCATGGCTCGGGAGATTGAACGGTCCAACTAATTATTGAAGTCTTGCTAATTAGACGGGACGCTTTTAATTCAACACGTGTTGAGAAACTAAACACTAGTTAATTAGACGGTGAAAGTGAAATTTGATAGATGTACAAATTGAGCACAATTAGCCGAAATTCAACAATATTTATGAATAATTGTACACCGCGTAGAAATTAGCGCTATTTACGCAAGATTAAACGGTACCAATGTTACAGTGTTATCATTCAAATTATTACGATTTTAATAAATCTTAGCTGACTATATCGTGCGGATATCAGTTTTAAAATTGGTACTAGCGATTCTGAAAGGAAAATACTGCTTATGACGTCACTCAGATATGACAATAATGCACTTATTTTGGTGCCATGCCACGTATTGACTGGTATAGAGTATTTTGTCACTCGGCAAACCTCGGCAGATTCCGGTACCCTACATCTAACCTCGGCTGTATGATAGTAATTGATTTGTACCTACGCCCATACATTTGCGATGCGGCTACCGGTTTACTTTAACAGGAAAACGTGCCGCTTTTACAAAAAAGTCCCAATATGGCGTCTTTTGTCGAGTGTATATAACTAAACGAGCAGAGATATTGTCTCAAGGCTGCTGGTTTGATATAATTCCCTGGTAATTCCCCAAACCCAATGCCAAACTTGACGTTTGTTGATATAATACACTCTCCACAGAAATCTCCATGGGCGCAGCCATTTTTCACCCGGGACCTTTAAAATAGTTCCAATATGGCGGAATTCGTCATACATCCGAGATTAGATGCGTAGAATCTGTAGAGGTTTGCCGAATGAGTATTTTGTTTGCACTGTGGGGGGTTCCTATTTTATAGATCATTACAATAGCTAGAACTTACTGTTTATTATATGTTCCACACATAGTTATCTATTAATATGAATTCATATTGCTTCATATTCGTCGAAATCGTAATCGGGCTTGTTTATATGTGGAAATTGCATATAGCCGCCATTTTGTGAATATGCCGTCGACTTTCTATTGGTCGTTGTCTGATAAAATCGACCAATGGGAGAGCGGGATCTAAATGGTAACTCACTCCGAGTGCATAGGTTATGAACGTGCATTTTCCAGTTGCATAGCATATAAGCAGGTATATAAGGACAGTCAAAGTCAGTCTTAGTCGAACGGTCGGAGGTGCGAACCTCGCAGGAATAACTAAGCATTCCAAGGGAAGACTTTGTCTTTGGTGTCTCGCAAGTCCCGCAGGACTATAAACTTTAAACTAACCATTTATAACATGTATATGTCCCCATGCATAATCATACCACATTCTTAACCATATCACTTTTTACAATAAATAAAATTATAGTTCCCCTTTAATTCTTAAGTTTTAGTTCCACCGATAAATAATCAATTGTAATTAACTTATTACATAATAAATTAGGTTCCACTGATACAGAATAAGACAAGAAGGTCTTCAGTGTGAAGAGTGTAATCTATGGCAGCATAGAAAATGTACAGGTATGTATTTATAATTTCACAGATTTTGCTTGCTTTCATTAGTATTGAAATAAATCATAAGTATTGAAATAATTACACGAGTTTTGCTAGCTATACTTACTCGAACTTATATTCATAAAATATTTAAACCATTCACTAAATTTTAAATAATTTTGTTCTCTTTAGATAACAAGAGCGGTGAAAGGGTTAGAAGAGCGGTGAAAGGGTTAGAAGAGATTAAATGGACATGTACTCCTTGTATAAATGCCGTAAGTAACTTTTAAAAAATCATATTGTTACCGTATTTAATATTCTTACCACCGTATTTGATGTTTTAATTTAGTCAACTTCAATATTCTTACCATACCGTATTTTACGTTATTATTTAGGCTATTCCTGTTGCTGTTCATGAAATTACCGCTACTTTCGACGAAGAAGTACCTATGGATACTAGTGTTGGACGTGAACAAGAAGAATTGTCTCTTATGGAGACCAGTTCTGAGGCTGTCCCTCTGGAAAGATCCTATGTTTTACCCAACCCAATACTGGAAGATTCGATCGACGACGATGCTCCCGTCTTTGATGTACCCGCAGCTGAGGGCCCCTGTTACATCATTCTCGAAGGTGGTACCGCGAGGGGAAACGTGAAGTTGCTGAACAGGGAGGGTTACTCCTACATCTTTAGGGTATGTAATTATTTTATATTTAGTGTATTTACTTTATGCAATTGAATATATTAAAAGCCGATTTTACCGGTTATGAATTAGCCTGGTAATGAATACGCTAGGATTCCTGTAAAAGAACCTGCATAAGAACCTTCAAGTGTAATCGGGAACTTGACCCATCCTGTTACAACATTATTGACGTTGATCAAGATTTTAAAATTCCATAACTTTGGTTCTAATTAGAATATTTTGATGAAATATTTTGGGTAGCATTTTATGTAGCTTATATTTTCACAATATTTTTTTTTAAAAACTTTTTCTGTCATTAAAAATTTTGACCTGAAACCACTTGATCTACTACTAATAAATTATTGAACTCTTGTATTGTGATTATCATGATTCAATAATAAATAAATAACAGCATATTTATTGTCCGTAATTTATTATTTATTGGTGAGAGTAGCAAAGATAAATATTGGTCTGAGTGGTCTTACAATATAGTTTAATTGGTCCGAGTAGACTTTTTGGGTTAGTCCGATTGGTCTCTGTTTTGGTCCGAGTGGTCTGGATACCAAAATATTGAAGTCTTACCTGTTGCGCAATCAATTCAAGCTCTTCATCGGGATTGGTAACATTTCTCTTTGTATGCTTCGCGGTTAGACCAGCCTGTGATAACGCTTTGAAACGTTCCTTTGCCCTTCTAGCCTTTCCTTTTCTACTTTCTTTCTTCGACGCCATTTGCACACAAACATATCACGTGACCCCAATCAAGTCACGTGACCAGAAGGAATTCCCAGTATTGTAGTAGTGGTCTGAATCCCGATACAAGATGTAAACTACGCTTTGTAGGCTATTTTAACTATGCCAGCAAGTCTGACAGACTGTATGTATATGCTGGGCGCATTCTTCATCCCTTGCGCCACAGAGTTGAGCTAATTACACCCTGCGAGTGGAGATTGCCATCTGCGCGTATCAATTATAAACTATGTGCAGATTATCAACTTTGCGCCAATTGCTCCTCGACGTTTGTAAACATGAAAGAGAGGAAAAGTCACATAAATCTTAGGCTACTCTAATTTAATATTATTGTAGGCCAATTTATCTTTCTGTCTTTAATTGATCGAATCTGTGAAAAAAAACCAGCACCATTCTCTGCGGTTTCTAGTTATACACAGAATTTTAGAATTTAAAATTCAGCCAATGACCAAACAGATTTCAAGAGATTAAATTAGCCGTTAATTAAAATTTGTCGACAGGTATGCACGGTTGACCTGCTGGCTTCAACAAATTTTATAATTTGAGTACAGAATCTGCTATATTTATTAAAATCTAACTAGCAGGATCACCCAACAGTTAGACTGTGTTCAAATAAACAGCCTTTATTTCATTGACTTATCTTAAGTATTATGTTATTTTTGCTGTGAAGATCTACATTTACTGGCATTTGAGGGTTGGATGCAGAATTTCTCAGAGTCAACATGTATCACTATTTCATTCATTTTATATACACTATATTAAAAAAAAATATTTTTTTTTTCTTCGTAAATATAGTTTAGTTTGTCATTTGGTATCACAGTATAAATTAGGGAAACTGCACCAAGGAAAATTATGTTGGAAACTTAAACTGCGTGCGCGCTCTGTATCATAAAGTCTGTCATTGAGTCGACTGGCGTGGTTTCGAATCCCCGGTTGTACGTGGCAAGGAGTGGGGTCGCCTGTCCAACCTCGTGGGTTTTCTCCGGGTTCTCCGGTTTACTCCCACTGCTAAAGACCCCTACGCGCAAGCGAATTATGTAAATAAAATTAAACCATATGTTAGTCCCGAAATGACCTAGTTTGTGTCGAGTGGACGTTAAACCCCACTTCTCTCTCTCTCTTGATGATACCAGGTTATTTGTTGCAGTAATTATACTGGTATGCAGGTATTTGATATTGGATTATCATTTGATAATGCTGTTTAGTATTTATTGTCATTTTTGTCATAATACATGTATATGTAAACATATTTTTAATATTCTCGTCATTAAAATATCATGGTCGGAACCATCCAAGAATCTGGTCCGAAGCACCTTCCGCTATTTAGCAAATTGGTATTGAAGTAATCAATCACTAATTACACTATTTATTGTCATATTAAATATATTTTTAAATACTATCGTAATTCAAATAATGGCCCAAACGAGCATTGTCATGGTCCGAATCAGCTAAAAATCTTGTCTGAATCCGTCAGGTCCGAATCAGCCGTTTACCATTCACACAAGTGTATCACTAAATTCTATAGTAAACTACAGAATAAAAAGAAAACATCGCCAAATTATGACGTCTTGTCTGCGATATCACCCCTGGTGGAAGTGGATGTAAAACTAATTATGACATTTGTTGTACAGAACATTTTTACTACGTTATGTAGGAAACTACAGTATTTGTTAAAATGGTTCAAGTATACATATAAATTCTACAGAAAACTATAGAAGGCTCAACAGGGTATTTCAGTTTTCAAAAGAAGTGATCAAAAAGGTCCAATTTTGTGCTCGCATTTTGTGCTCGCGTCCCCTCGCCCCCAGGATGCCCCAAGTGCCCCTTGGTCGAAATCTGTTGCTCCTAAGACCTTCCCGTACCCGTGCACCTCTAAAAACGATGTTTTGACCCCCCTGGGTCTTCTGAGGGGTGACCCGCCCTTTATGGCCGGCACAATTCTGTGCTTCCTCTTTTGACTTGACTGGAAGAGGCTCAGAATTGTGGAGAGGCCTTTATCCGGCGCCCCAGGCCTTTCAATGGCCGTCAATAGGTCTTTGCTCACAATTGTGCCTTACAGATTTTGCCCAATTTCCGTTTTTCGCGCTTTGGTGTGCCGTAGGGTGGCGGGTACGAGTATGAGTGGGTAAGGCCCTGCCCTCGGGTGGTCTGGTATCCATTCAGGGGGTCAGCCCCAGAAAAAAAAAAATTGCCACGCCCCTTTCTGGACATGTCCTAAAATTTGATTTTTTTTTTTACTGAAGGTCGGAAAATTTGGATTGGGTATGGGTGGGGTGGGGCTTTGGTCCACCCCCCGTAGGTGGAGGGTGGTTGCGTGCCCCAAGTCGGTCGTTGATGCGCGCAAATTTGATTTTTTACTCAACCTGATGTGCGCGGACAAGATAAATTGCCTAATTTAACCTTGGAGTTGACTTTTTTCACACAAATATAATTAATGGAGATGAGTTTTTAAAGATACGCCTGTCGCCTTCCCAAAAATATATTAATAAAGTGGAAAATATTCCAAGTTTACACGCAAAACAGCGAAAACGCAAGTGTTAGCGGTCTGATTCCCGTTGTATGGAGTTACCTCCCTTGAACCAGTTGAAGTGATTTTTTGTAATTCTATCTATTAGTACCGAATAATAAACATTTTCATTTGTATATTGTTTCGACCTTATTAAAAAGAAGACAAAGTGTGCATATTTTTACGTACATATACGTCAAGTTATCTATTAATAAGGTAACAAAATGGCGAATATATCTGAAGTCGTTAATCCATGACTGTATAAAAAAAATGCCGCTATATACGTACATTGTATATCTCAACCGTATATTATATATGTTCAATAAAAAAAATATACCTGAGATAACGTCAAAAAATGATGGCGAAAAAATGAGAGAAGCCACGAATCATATCTGTAAATATTTTGTCCTACATACAGGTCAAGTTGTCGATTAACCAGCTTCGCCAACTAAGGGGATTAATTGTGTGTGTGAGTTAGTTTTATTTAACGTCCGCTTCCACCGAGGTGATATCGCAGACAATTACGTGTTATATGTGCATGGTGATAGTATTTACAACGTGATTAGTGGATTAGTGTGGATTAATTAGGTTTTTTTTTTTTTTTTTTTAATAGATATATATGTGCAACAAATATACAGAGACGAGACGTGATTTAACAGGTGTAACAAGTGCAAACTGGGACGGTTACAGACATATGGTAGGACAGACATGGACATGGACGAACATTTACACAGACAGAGACATTTGTATACATGAAGGTGGACGAACATATATATATATCTATTTTGTTATCTTGGTTGGTCAGGTCGTTCTGTCCGGTCGAATGGCAGGGCGGTGCAACTCTTCCTTGGGGCTTGTTGGTGAGTTTTAGGGCCTGGTCCATTCTTCCTTCCATTTGGATATGTTGTCCGGTATGGTGGTATTGTTTGTATTTTGTTTCTATGGTTCATTCCTTTGTTGTTGGTTCTCAGAAGGAAGAATCCAGCTCCTGAAAAGAGAGAAGGAAAAAGATAGTATCTGGTCTTACAGTGATATGTGTGACGGTTTCGTCTGGTTAGGCTTCTGGGTGGTGGGGGGGAGGGGGCTAAAAATAATAATAATAGTAAAGAAGATAATAAGAGTAAAACAAAAATGAAAATAAGAGTAATTAGATAAGAATAATAATAGTAGTAATTTACTGTAGAGTAAGATGAATCTGGAAGGTAATAATATTGAATGATGTTAGGGGTATTTAGGTTTTTAATACAATAGTAGTAAAAGAGTTTTAAAAGATACTTATTGAGTCATGGAAGAGACTGAGGCAGTTGTCGATCTTCCATGACTTTCCTATGTACTGTGGTGGTTTTTCTATCCCATAGTAATATTGGGCTGTTTCATATATTAATATTCGTATCATGTCCATTAGATTTTGGTGTTCCGTGTCGTTTAGGTGGATTCCGTCTGTCTGGAGCATCTTTTCCGTAGCCTTTTTCCATTTGTTCGTCTTGTAGGAGTAGGTGCCCCCGTAGTGCAGCATGGGGTGTTCGGCCAGTTTCCTGAGCATGTGCTGATTTAACCTCTCTTGTATACGAATATACTTGAGGGGATCAGCGAAGTATCTGGGTAATAGCCTTGGGTATGAATTTATCCAGATGACAGGTATCATCCCCACTCTACCCTGGATGGCAAGCATGACCTCGATGATGTGGTCAGCGAGTGTTTCAGGGTCAGTGCGGGGTCGAATGTCGTTGCCCCCGATATAGACAAGTGCTATATCTGTGGCTCTGGTTATTTGGCTTACCCTACTTCTGCATTTGGCAACTGTGGCCCCACCTACTCCGTAGTTCTGAATGTTGTGGTGATGGTGGATTGGTTGGTTGGTTTTCCTGGCGTACCTCTGGAGATGCGTCATATACGAAGATCCTGTTAGTGCGACGTTCAATTTACTGGCCATGACGATGAATGATTTGCATTTTTTCGTGAGTTAATTTATACCATCTGTTTGACACCCTGGGCGTGATTGATTTGTGTAAGCTGGGTCTCGGCTGTTTGTTTGATTGCCAAGACGCTCGGCTTGCCGTAGAGTTTTTGATTGAGAGATGATAAATCGATAATCAGTTGCAGTATTCGTTAATTACTAGTTGTAGTACTAGGGGTAATGAGTTCCGTTTATATAGTCAATCTTTATTAATAGACAATCAGTTACAATATTTGTTAATTACAAGTGGTAAAAATCCGTTATGGCATATATGTTAATCAATATACAATCAATATTTATTTAATCGACATGAAGTAATAAAAAATATGATCTATAAACTAATTTTATTCAAATTTCATAAGGTACAATAAAGCATATATGGTTGATTATTTAGATCTACAATCAATGTTTTGTTTAGTCGAATTAAAATAAAGATGATATAATCCATTGAGTTTTCAGGGTATGTAGCGTTTCCCTCGGTGTGGACAGTTTTGCGCCAATACCCTGCTGCCAAGTATTTTTAGAGGTGTAGAATGAATGAGCTTCCTTCGAGAGGACGTTTTTACTCATCATCCTGCTGTGTGATTTTGTGTGAATGTGCTTGGTTAATTAGTTTTAATGTAATATTATCTGTGTCGTAGAACGATTTGCGCTTCCCTCGAGGGGACATTTTTGCGATTTCGTTCTACTGTGTTGATATTGGTTGGTTTTGTTTGTTATATGTATTTTGTCATTCCTATTTTTTCAACAAAGTCCCAGATAAGCTGAGATGTCCAGTATCTCTCATTAGGTGATGGAGAGAGTAGGGATTTAAGACAGAGAGTTTTTCCCCTCTCCGTTAGTTTTTTGATCATTGGTTGACGTTCATCGTATAGTTGATTACAGTTGATTAGCAGGTGTGGTGTGGTTGCAATTTGTCCACACGGGCATTTTATTGGTGTATAGGTGAAATCTCTGATTACATTTACTGTTTTAAGCCTAGTGATTAGTTTGCATATTTTGATGGAAGGATGGTTGATGTAAACCTTGTCGACAAGATTGCTATCTATTTGATAGCGATGGGTGTTTTCTTGTTGTAGACGGGTTTTCCATGCTTCTTTGATCTTTGTTTTAGCTATGCTTGTAAATTCCTGGCTGCTGTATTCTAAATAGTCTAATTCCTTGAGTGACGTCCCCTCCTTGGCTAATGTGTCGGCTTTTTCGTTGCCGAGAATATTGATGTGGGAGGGGATCCACGCAAGGATTACCTCCCTTCCGTTGTTTCTAATTTTTTGGTTGATATCCCTAATTTGACCGATTATGTCCTGCCTACTTTTTGAGGAATCTGATTCTATGGATTTCACGCTACTCAGGGAATCGGTCAGGATTACGGCTTTTTGGTGCGTTTGCGTGGCTAGCCATTCTAGTGCAGTTTTAATGGCCATCAGTTCAGCGGTGTACACAGAACAGTGTTCTGGTATCCTTTTCCTGATGTTTAGCTTTGCTTTGGGTATGTGTATGCCGTACCCTGTAGATCCCTGTGTGGTATTTTTGGATCCATCTGTGTAGATTTTGAGATGATCTGCCCATTTGCTGTTTATCAGTTGGAGTGCTAGAGCTTTAGCTTCTGTGGGATTTACATGTTTGTTTGTAATGTTGCTTAGGTGCGTGTTGGTGATTGGATTGCTTAGTTTCCAAGGTGGGATGGTAGGATATGTTTTTGTCTGTATAATTGTACCTTTCAAGCTATGTTTGTTTAAAATATCGTTGGACATTTGTCCGAATGTCATAGGACGGGTGTTTTTCCTGAAGCCTATACGTTTGAATTGATTGAGGCACTTGTATGTTGGACATCTCTCTTTTAACATTTGTAGTTTTCCCCAATACTTGAGTGACAGTTCCTCCCGCCTGAGATCAAGCGGGAGTTCTCCCATCTCTTGTAATAGGGCAACTGTTTTGGTTCCTATGGCGGCTCTTGTTATCAGTCTTAGTGCTTTGTTTTGTATTATGTTTAGTTTGTTTAGTTGTGCATCACTTGCATTGGCATAAGCCAAACATCCGTAGTCGATTACCGAGCGGATTAGTGATCTGTAGATTAGCATGAGTGTATTTCTGTCTGCGCCCCATTGCGTCCCTCTGATATATTTCATCATGTTGAGTGTTTTAGATGTTCTGTTTATTAAGCCATCAATATGAGGTTTCCAAGATAGTTTTGAGTCGAATGTCATGCCAAGAAATTTGGCCTCTGTTTTGAATTCAATTCTTGAGCCATTGAGGTTTAACTCGATTATCCTGTTATTGTCTGTTGGATGAAACAGTATTGCTACTGTTTTGCCTTCTGAAATTTTGAATCCCCATTCGTTTGCCCATTTTGAAATTTGTTTTAGTGTGTATTGAAGAGATTTTTTGATTATGCCTAGGTTGTCTGAGGCTTTCCAGAATGAACTGTCATCAGCAAAGAGTGCGGATTCAGTGCCGTTCCCTACGTAGCTAATAAGATCGTTAATCATTATATTGAAGAGTATTGGGCTGATGACGGATCCCTGTGGCGTTCCGTTTTCCATTTTAAATTTGTCACTTAAGCAATTTCCTACGCGTACCCTGATATGCCTATCGTTGAGGAAGTCTTCTATCCACTTGTACATTCGGCCTTTGATTTTTGCATTATGGAGTTTGTGTAAAAGACCATCCACCCATACTAGGTCGAAGGCCTTTGTTAAGTCGATGAAAATGGCACAAAGGTATCTGTTATGTGTAAATGCTCTGGAGATGTCATGTTGTAATCTAATGATGTGGTCTGCTGTTGATCTTTCGGACCGATAGCCGCTTTGTTGCTTTGTGAAAATGTTGTTGCTTTCGCAGTGAAATTTTAGCCTATTTGTGATTATTGTCTCTAGTGTTTTGCATAAGGTGGATGTAAGACTTACTGGACGATATGACGATGTTTCATTTTTGTTTTTGTTCTGTTTATGTAAAGGAACGACTGAGGCAGTTTTCCATTCTTGTGGTGTTTTTCCTTTGGACCATGAGAGATTAAAGACATCTAAGACTAATGATAGTGCTTTCTCGGGTAGATTTT
The DNA here is from genome assembly GCF_932274485.2 of Patella vulgata. Lineage (NCBI taxonomy): Eukaryota > Metazoa > Mollusca > Gastropoda > Patellidae > Patella > Patella vulgata. Next base: position 91,794,163 of record NC_065879.2, read on the forward strand.
TTAACATTGTGTATTTCACACAGTCTAGCCCTTCTGCACTATCGGATTTAGCCCGCAATGCTTTTTTCAGCTCATCTATATTAATGGGTTTATTTATATCTGATTCATTATCTGCTTCTTCGTGTATTATTGGCTGTTGATTTTTTAAGAATGTATTTTTGGTGATTTTGAATGTTTCATTATGTTGGCTGTTGCTAGAGCCATCAGCATAAGTCTGTCCTAACAAGTTTGCTTTGTGCGTGTTGTTTAAAGCTGTTTCGTTTTTATAGGTTAATAAAGGAATGTTTTCTCTTACTTTTTTACCGGTGATTCCTGATATTTTGTTCCATACTGTTTTTATATTTGATCGGTCATTCAGGGAGGTACAGAAGTTTTGCCAGTTTTCTACTTTGGCCTTTTTTATTTCTATTTCTGCGACATTTTTTGCTTCGAGGTAGTCAGTTCTAGTTTCCTCATTCGGTCTACGCTTGTATTTTCGTAGCGCCGATTTTCGGGTGTTGACTAGAGTTTGTAGATTATCTGACCACCAGGGTTTAGGGGATTTCCTGTTAGTTTCCTTTGATCGGGGAATAGATTGTTCTGCTGAACTTATTATAGCCTCTGTTAGATTGTTTGAAAATGTGTCTATATTGTCATGTCTAATTGATTCAAAATCCCAACAATTGCACAAGTTTTTGTATAGATCCCAATTTGCCTTATCCATTTTCCATTTAGCCTGACATTTGGTGTTTTCTGTATTGGTTTTGCAAGATATTGAAGTGTGTATTGCTATATGGTCACTGCCTAAAGTTTCGTTGCCTATTTCCCAATTGCAATGCGGGAATATTTTTGTTGAGACTAATGTCAAATCTATGTGGGTTCCTTGTTTACTATTTTTCCCTACAAAAGTTGGTTCACTGTTGTTTTCGTTAAGTAGTAGAAGACTGCTGTCTTCTATATACTCATATAATTCCTTCCCATCTGTGTCGCTTGTTGGTGAGCCCCATGTTGTGTGATGGCAGTTGAAGTCCCCGCATATAATTAGATTGTCACCCTGAATTTGTTTAAGTATCCTATCATAATCTTTACTTTTTAATTTGTTAACTGGTGGGTTGTAAATGTTTATTATGTTTAGAGATTGATTGTTTTCTATAATAATGTTAATCGCCATTAGCTCTAATTTGTTTGTTTGTTTTACTGTTAGTATGCTGTAAGAGATGTTGTTTTTGACGTAAATGGCAAGGCCGCCTCCGTTTGATTGACCCGGTCGATCGTGCCTTGCCATTGTGTAATTATCTAGATTGATGTCTTTGTTTTTGTGAGTGAGCCGTGTCTCTTGTAGGCATAGTATGTCTGGATTGTTTTGATAGACATATTGTTTGAGTTCAATCAAACGAGACCGCAGCCCATTCACGTTGAGTTGAAAGATTGTGAGTGGTTTCGCCATTGTGACAGATAGTGATTTGTTTGTTTAAGGTATTAGTGTGTTTTACAATGCGTCTTCCCTACTGCTTACACTACAGCTGCGTTTGTTTTGATTAGGTATTTCGGCTTCTGTGATCATTGGATTAGCCCCGTGTCTTAGTGAATTGTCTTCGTCTTCTGTGACTACTAAATTTATGTTCCTTTTTGCCGATTGCTTTGTTTGGCTTCTGCTTCTGCTTCGGTCCTTTGTTTGTTTAGTTTCGGAGGGTGGGGGCATTTGACTGTTTGTTGGGGTCTTCTCTGCTTGAGAAGGTTTTCCCTTATTTTTGGGGGTTTGGCTAATTTCAATTATTTTCGATGTGTTCGACACATGGGTTAGAATGCACTTCCCTATCTCTATATTTCTTTCATCCTCGTTTTTAATGCTTCCTAGTTTTGTTAGTTCCCTGCAGAAATTTACAAATTCTTTTGTGTTTTTGAAGGTCGGTGTGAAGTGTTTTTGTTCTTTTGTGTGTACCTCTTTGCTAGGAGGGGTTACCTCTTTCTTTTGTTCTGGTGTGGTTTTATTATTGACGTGTGAGGTCGCTTCCTTGTGGGATATGCCATGTACATATTGCATGGTCAAGATGGATTTTGTATTTATGTATTTAGGGCATTTTGGAGAATCAGCTCCGTGATTCCCTTTACAGTTGATGCATTTTGCCTGTGATGCCCTGCATTCTTCAGTTTTGTGGTTATTACCACATTTGCCACAGATGGCTGTACCCCTACAAAATTTTTCTAGATGCCCTATTCTTTGGCATTTAGTGCATCGTTTTACCTTTGGAATGTAGGGGTGGACAGGCCTTCTTTCGTAAAGCATGTAGATGATGCCCTGCGGGGTATCATCTTTTTTAAATGTTAGTTGTACTGTTCTGATTGCTTTACCCTGTCTTATCGGGTATTGGTAAATTGCTAGGGGATTGTAACCTCCTAGTCTAAGATTTTCCAGTATCTCGTCGTCCGAGTAATCCTTGGGAATGTTGTAAATTATCACCCTTTCAGTTTGGTTGAACTCCGACATGGAGATTTCAACCTTGAAGTTGCCTAGCCGTTGGATGTTGGTTGCTAGTTGGGCATCCTCCATGTTTTGAAAACCTAGTTTTAGGTTTCCGTTAGCCAGTACTCTAATGTCGGGGAGAGCTGCTGTTCCCCATTTTTGTCGTATTTCGTCTCCTATTTTGGAGACTTTTGTGCCCTTGAAGGATTTCCCCTCTTTAGGCGTACATAGCACTATATGCTTGTACTCTCGCACCAATCTTGATGCCAGAGCCGGTTGGGTTTGTCTTGGTGAGTTAACCAAGGCGTTTGCATAGTTCATGGCCATTATGATGATATTCAATACAGTAAAAAATAAAAAAAGGAGAAAAATAGAAACAATAATAAAAATAAAAGGAATAGGAGTGGTATAGGGACAATTAAAGTTGTAAAAAAGGGTGGGAGATTTGGAGAGGGAGTCGAAAGTGACGAAAGTCTGAAGCCTAACTTTGTTGAACAACTAAGATTAGCCCGCCCGCTAACTTGAGTTGTTCAGATGACGAATTATTTAGTTAAATTTTAGAACAAATAACAAATAAGATAAGAAGAAAATAAATTTGACTTACAGTGTAGAGTAATCCTAGTAATCCCAGTAATCCACTAAGCACAGCTAGTTGTTAACTCGCCAGAAGCTAATTAACAAGTCTTGTTAAGGGGATTAACTAAGAGATTAAGCTTTAAGTAGGTCAACCCACAACTTAACACTATGTGATCGATTATTATTGAACATGTAGTTTACAGAATTTACTATCGCTAGCGATCAGAAATACTTTAATTATGTTGTATTAAATATTATAAAACAGAAAAAAATGAACAATTTCCGTTATATATTGTTTCTATCTTGTTATAGAAAATCAAAGTGTGCATGTTTTACATACATCTACGACAAGGTATCTATTAACAAAATGGCGATTATGTCTGAAGGCCTTAACTCGTGCTTGTATAGAAAATGAAGACATATATGGAGCGAAATACGTCTAAATCTCTTGAAATAAATACTTTAATTCTCTTGTAATAAATATTTTAATTCGCTTGTTATAAATATTATTTGTCGCTCGTACTAAGTATTTAGTCACACGCACCGATTAAGAGATTAATTAGGTCAAAGCACAACTTCTTATACCTGTAGATCAATTAACAATAGAGGGGATTAAAATTGAAGTCTTAGCGAACAGGTAGTTTACAGAAGTTACTAACGCTAGCGATCAGAAATACTTTAATTATGTATTGTTTAATGAGCGAGACATTAAGTAATATATTGTAACAACAAGAGGACCGTCAGGTCCGAGTGTTTTTACAATATATTACGCAATGTCTCAGCTCGAGACCATTAAACATTTTAAAATACAGACACTCCGCACGTGCGTTTACAGTGAAATACGTCACTGGAGTCTAATATTTGACAAGGTACGATTGGCAAGTTGCCCGTACGATTATTTGAAATAATGGTACGCCAACATCAAAGGGTGACGTCACATCTGTAATTTAAGTTGTATTAAGTATTATAAAACAGAAAAAAATGAACAATTTCCGTTATATATTGTTTCTATCTTGTCATAGAAAATCAAAGTGTGCATGTTTTACATACATCTACGACAAGGTATCTATTAACAAAATGGCGATTATGTCTGAAGGCCTGAACTCGTGCTTGTATAGAAAATGAAGACATATATGGAGCGAAATACGTCTAAATCTCTTGAAATAAATACTTTAATTCTCTTGTAATAAATATTTTAATTCGCTTGTTATAAATATTATTTGTCGCTCGTACTAAGTATTTAGTCACACACACCGATTAAGAGATTAATTAGGTCAAAGCACAACTTCTTATACCTGTAGATCAATTAACAATAGGGGGGTATTAAAATTGAAGTCTTAGCGAACATGTAGTTTACAGAAGTTACTAGCGATCAGAAATACTTTAATTATGTTGTATAAAGTATTATAAAACAGAAAAAAAACGAACAATTTCCGTTATATAGTGTAGATCAATTAACAATATGGGGATTAAAATTGAAGTCTTAGCGAAATACGGCATATATGGAAAATGACGACATATATGGAGCGAAATATGTCTAATTCTCTTGTAATAAATATATTAATTTCACTTACACTAAATTATTTAAATGTAGAAGAATAAACAAATATTTTTTTTTCTTACATAAAAGTCCAGGTCTCGATTAATTAGCGTCGACTGCTAAGGGATTAACTCTATATATTACTACTACGCGTGCTCTTTTAATAAACATAGCGATTACATATAACTATTGATATACTTTCGCGTTTCTACATTTTAAAATCAATATTAGTATTTTGGTTATATATTTTTCGATTTTGACAAATGCACCGATTAATGGGATTAAGTGGGTCAAACCTGTAGATTGATTACGAATATGGCGGGTTATAATTGAAGTCTTAGTAGTAGTAGTTCTTGGTGTTTAACGTCTGCTTCCACATAAGTGATATCGCAGACAAGACATGGGAGAGCCGAAGCTGATTCCTGTTTTTAGAATATGATTTTGCAATCTTTCCATTTGGCATTAGGCCATGGATTTGGTTTAGTGGGAAGTTCTTCCCTTTATTTAATATAAAACATACCGTTTGGTAGATGATTTCGTCTGCTTCTGGATTGGTAGATGTCATCGTTTGGGGTTAGTGTTTAGGTGCCAGGCCCGTCTTGTCGTGGCCTCCCCTTACTCCACTATCCCACTCTTTGGGCTTGGTATCAGTTTTATTTGCAGAATAGTGTTTAGGTGCCGAGTTCGTCTGATCGTAACTCCCCCTTACTCCACCATCCTGCTAGATGTCATCTTTGAGGGGTTTGTGTTTAGGTGCCAGGCCCGTCTTATCGTGACCTCCCCTTACTCCACTATCCCACTCTGTAGGTTTGGTGTCTGTTTTTGGCGGAATAGTGTTTAGATGCCGAGTCCGTCTGGTCGTGACTCCCCCTTACTCCACTATCCTGCCAGTGTGGTATAAATCCTCTATGTAGTTTAGTGTTTAGATGCCGAGCCCGTCTAGCCGTGATCCCCTCTTACTTCACTATTCTACTCAGTCCAACTGTGTCCATTAGGGCGTGGATTTGTTCGAAGATTTGCAGTTTCAAATCTGGTCTCGGGAAGAGTAGATTCTTAGTGTTGAATGGTATGTTGTTAGTCTCCATTGTTCTCACTAGGTCCATTCTTTCCACCTTGTATACCTCGCAGTCTACCAGGACATGGTTGGTGGTACATTCGTCTGCTAATAACCGATTAACAGGATTAACTGTATATATCATAGCTATTTAAGATAACTATCGATTTACTTGATATCATACTATTGGTTAAAACCGTGGTTATTTGATTCTATTAAATATTTCATAATAAAATATATAGAATTACGTTCTTCACATGGAAATCAATATTCATTAATAATTGTTTATTAAATACTGTATGTTAATTGCATACTCGTGAAATGAAATATTTCAACAGAAAATATATATAATAAAATATATAGAATTACGTTCTTCACATGGAAATCAACATTCATTAATAATTGTTTATTAAATACTGTATGTTAATTGCATACTCGTGAAATGAAATATTTCAACAGAAATAAACATTGTTTGTTTCACAAATAAATACGATTGTAATTGCATATATTTGTCAACTTTCAGATTTTTCCTATGGGAAATACACATGAAGAAATATATGTTCTAGACATATTGTCGCCCTTCTACGAAAGCCTTAACGGATTAACTGTAGGGATGGCTTCCTCTTTTGAAATTCAATAAACATATTTGGTGTGAATGCAGAAAAATAAATTTTATCTGATACCTGTAATTGATTTGCGACAGCATGACGCCATCTTTGCTGACGTGAAGTTGGCTTAGGCGTTAGATTAATCTTGTAATATTAGTTGGCATTATACAAACCGTTCCTGTAGGTATATAAGGTAAGCACTCGCACTCGTTAATTGGCGTTCGCCATGTTAACACCTGCTGCTCCAGTGATCCAGTGTTCCAGTTATCCAGTCATCCAGTCTTCCTGTTTTTCCAGTCTTCCAGTTACCCATTCACCATGGACCCGATAGTAAAAACCTACCAAGTGCCAGAAGAAGAGACAAGCCGCATATCATACCACGTGGCGGTCAGCAGCACGGAGAGATTAACCGACAGGGGAATCTTGAAGTGCCTGATCGACCTACTCGGCAAGTGGGAAGATATATTAACAATCTACCTAAAAGAAGACGAGTGGCACGTAGAAGTAAAAAGTAAACTCCTCGATAAAGGGAAACACACGCACATGGGGATAACATATCAGTTCCACAAACGTTTTACCAAAGTAGTCACCCTTACAGTCTACGACTTCCCTGTATCATACTCCGATGATTACTTCCTAGAAATTATGGGTGACATCGGACATATGAGAACCTTCCAAGACCAACAACCCCCGGGCACCCATGTCTACAAAAGAATAAGAGAAGTGGAAATAGAGATCCAGAACAAGAAATTCAAAGATATACCCCAAGTAATAGTATTAAAAGCACATTACGTAAAAGCACATTACGGAGATGCCAAAGTACGAGTAGTAACACCAGGCCAACCTTCTCCATGCTTCAGATGCGAGAAGTTTGGCCATTCACGAAGAGAATGCCCTCTCCGGGCCCCTGAAAAAGACAAGAAAAAGAAGACAGCTCCAATAATCCCAACAGTCCCACCAACCACAGTAAAGACAGTACAAAACAGCAAGTCAACAGTTCCAGAAAATAAACCACCAGTAACCCAGTCTCCACCAGTCGAACCAAAAGCTCCAAAAAGAAGAAGAGAGGATGGAGCCAGATCAACATCAGAAAAATCAGACTTTGAATTTACTAAACCAAGACCCCCTCCATTAAAGATAAACGAAAGTAATATTGAAATACAAGAATGCAGCTACTTTCCCTCTACGTCAACACCTCGCGACATAAGTTTTGATATTAATATCCACAGTATAATCAGCAACAATAGCACATTCGACGACTAAAAAAATATATATCACTTCGGTGGAAGCGGACGTAAAATACAACTAACTCAACGGGGTTTGTCATTCGCGATAAACTTGTGTTGAATATAGGTTAAGGTTGAGAGTCGGCTAAGTTCAGATTTTTCTATTATATTCAAAAAAAGTAGGGGATATTTGATTTTTAAGTGTTATTAAAGTCACCTAATGAAACTGACGAAGAAACAAATGACAAAATGAAATGAAGTTCACATTCATCGATTTATTCCAAATGATCGTTAGACTAAGTAAGGCACAGACTGACCATTATAAGGGTAAAATGATACCCGGGGTCAAACAGCAAAGTTACCACAGCATCACAACCAAGTCAGTAACGGGTAATTCCTCCTCTGTTTGCCAAACAAGCATTGATCCGACGTGGCATACTCCTAATGAGACGTCTAAGGTCATTTTGGTCCAGATTGTCCCATTCCTGTTGCAACGCAGCAGCAAGTTCTTGGACATTGGCAGGACGTTGTTGACGTTGACGTAACCTCTGTCCAAGCATGTCCCAGACATGCTCGATGGGGGAGAGGTCGGGACTCAGTGCTGGCCAAGGTAATGTGGTGATGTTCTGTTGTTGGAGGTAACCTGTAACGATCCTGGCCCTGTGACATCTTGCGTTGTCATCCTGGAAGATGAAACGGCGGCCATGACGTCGTGCGAACGGCACAACATGGACTGCCAAGATGTTGTCCCGGTAGTACTGGCCTGTAACACGCCCTGCAACAACATGTAAAGCCGTTCTTCCAGCAACAGTGATGCCTCCCCACACCATAACAGAACCACCCCCAAATCGATCATGTCTGATGACGTTAACGTCTTGGAAGCGCTCGTTTCGACGACGCCACACCCTCCTACGTCTGTCCAAAAAATCAACAGTGAACCTTGACTCATCTGAAAACATCACATTGCTCCAGCGTCGATTATCCCAGTGTTGACGATCCCTACACCAACGACGTCTTGCCTGAATGTGATGATCTCTCAAACAAGGGATCACGCGAGGACGTCGGGCGCGAAGGTGACCCCTATGCAGTCGATTCCGAATCGTCTGGCCACTCACTCTCACACCAGTGTCTGTTTGAAGACGAGCGCTGATCTGATTTGCTGTGATGACACGATTTCTCAAGGCCAAGGTACGGATAAATCGATCCTGGGCTTGAGTTGTCGCCCTTGGTCGACCTGAGCGTGGTCTGTCCTGTACAGATTGTGTATCACGGTATCTGGACCATAGCCTGCTTATGACAGACTGAGAAACATTCATCGTCCGCGCCACAACCGCCTGTGTTGTGCCGATCTGTAGCATGCCAAGGGCACGTAACCTTTCATTTTGGGTAAGCCGACGCATATCAAAATTTGTTTTCTGGTCACTAAAACAATTAAACTGACGTTTCCACCCTGGAATTCAATGCCACAATGACTGTAACATTCAAAGTCAGGGTCGTGCAAATCTTGGGTTGGACCCCCATGATGATCCCAAGCATCACCTGCATTCCATGCGGTAGCTATTGGTGCGTTTGGGCGTCACATGTAACTGGAAATGTTTCTTCTGTTAGGTTCTATAGTGACTTTTTTCGTAGTCATTTGCATATTTTAGTATTATGCCCCCAAAATCAAATATCCCCTACTTTTTTTGAATAGTATATTTTCTTATTATATTTTATGTACTTGTATGTTATTTCAAAGTAGGGGTGAAATTTTATTATAATCCGATTACATTAAATATACACTGCTTATCTTAAAGTATTCATTTGGTAATAAGTGTGATTTAATATAGTCAGATTACATTAAATATTCACATTTGAATAGGTTATATATCCAACATGTCTGGTAGACACGCTAAGCAATGCCCTGTTTGTTTCAAGCCCTTTATGTATATTGTTAGGCATTCGACAAGTGTCTATGATAAGAGTAAGGAAGAGGCGTTAGGTATATCCCGCGACATTGTCGCGCGCCCGTACTCAATTAATCCCAGGATTCGTCTGACGGATATTTTGCAACTGGTGCCCGGTGATGATGGCTGGGTAAGTTTCCCCAAAGTGCAGAAAATATTAGAGGCAACAGGTATCGAGGTGATAGTTAACGGTCTTTGGCCCGTTGCAATGGTTAGGCAACAGAACCCTTTTACGCTTGCCCGGTGCGTCTTGGACCCACCGGTGGAAGCAGAGGCCCAGTCAGAGGCTGAACACCCCGTTACTGATTCCAATTATTCTCCGACTGGGAGCGAACTGGCGTCGGATGAAGCCGTCACCCCGACCGATGTTCAAGACCACCCCCCACCGGTGACAGTAGCCCAGTTATAGCCCCCCCCCCACCGATGACAGTAGCCCAGTTATAGCCCCTAGGCCCAGGCCAACTCGGCCAGTTTTGACTTATAGTGGTGAGTCTGGAAGCGACTCAGAGGGTGAGTCTGAAAATCAGATGACGGCCTCTGAAACAAGGCATTTGCTCAAGGGGGACACCTATAGGGGGAATTCTTTAGTTGGGCTAATCCGCAAGATAAGAAACGAGGCTGGATTGTCCAAGAGAATATCATGGAGCGTTGGGGGCGAGAACGGTGACGCCCACCTACATTCATTTTTCGCACATTTGACGAGATGCAAGGCTGGTAAGAAAGACAGAAGTGCGTCGATCAAAGTGAACCACATTTCGAAGTTATTGCATTTTATTCAGGCGACCCACAATATGGGTACCAGTAGCGCAGACACCAAGTGTCTGTATCAGCAGGAAACTTTCAACAATTATTATGACAGGCTGGCACACAATCTTGATGGTAAGGGAAATGGGGTTGGTTTACAGGCGACGGCTATGAAAAATGAATTGCAGGCGGTCAAAGCCTATTTGAACTTTCTGATAACTGGTTGTAGTTTTCACGTGACCGACCCGGCTTTTAAAGAACATGTTAAGATATTGCTAGAAGCTATGACTGTCATGGTCAAAAATAATCACAGTAGAATAGCTGCCGCAAACACGCAGCGTCAAATACAGCAACAGACGGAGGGTGTTAAGCATGATATAAAAAAACTTGAGGGCGGAAGTTGAGAAGAACGTCGCCATCAATGATCGATTAAAAATGATTCGCGATAAGCTAGGTAAGAGTGGCGTGCGAAACGACAATAGATCGGATTTTATTTTTTTGACTAGGTACTTGTTGGTTAGGATTCAGCTTGAGGCCATTCAGAGGGTGGGGGTGTCCGAAGGTCTGACATTGAGGGAATTTTACAGCGCGATTGCGGGTATTAATGAGGCAGGGAAAGACGTCTTTCTTTTTTTGGTAGCGGAGCATAAAACAAATTGCCATTACGCCGGGACGCTGGTGGTCCCGGCCGACGTTTATAGCTTGATGGATTTCTATTTGAAGAGGTTTAGGCAGAAGGATGATCCTAAGACAAAATGCTCCCACAAGGTTTTCAGGCAATGGGGTTCACAGACGGAATACGTGTCCGTCGCCAATAACATTACGGTATTTAGGAAGAAGTTTGAGTTGACTACTATCACTTCGACAGAGTGTCGGCACGCCGCCCATTCCAAGGGCAAAGAGGAGGGTATCAGTCATGATGCAGCTCTTCAAGCGTCCTCGGCAATGGGACACACTCTGCCGACTGCTGAGAAGCATTATCGGAATGAGGGGGAAGTTAAAGCCGCCTTCGCCAACGCCCAGGTTTTGAATAACATCATTAATGGTACATTTGGTGAGTTTAGATTGAATCCATCTTCTGTCAAGGCCATGGCTAAGAAACTGGGGGCCGAACTTACTGATGTAAATTCTGGGGCTAGTGCTACCCCACCCGTTTTGGAACCTGTGTGGTCGTTTTGGAAACTGTTAATTCTGGTGCTAGCACCAGTTCTGCCCCCATATTAGAACAATGTCAATCTCCTACATCTTCAGTTGGCTCCTTCCCATCCGTTTCTTCGAATGGGTCGGATGTCATGTCATTAGACCAGATTACTAAATTGTTACAAGAGGCCTTATTTGAGGCATACCCCATTACCCATGACGGGTCCGTCCCCAACAAAGCCATGGCCGAAGCAGTGTTCAAGGGTAAGGAGTATTACGACAAGGTTACTTCTGATCAACGGCCGAAGACGACCAAAAATCTTACATCTAAATGGCGGGAGGCGCAGCATAAGGCCAGGGGTATTTTTTTCGTAGATAGTTTTCCAAGACTTAAGTTAGGAGACGCCAAGACTGCTAGTTCGCTAATCCAGGCTAAGTTCCCCGACTGGAGCCAATACGGCAAGATAGCCTATTACGCCTTGCAGCATGTGGCTCACCAGTCCCAGTCCAAACGGGGCAAAGATAAGCGCCCCTTACAACTGACAGATATCCCTCAGTTGATGCACATGCAGTCGGGGTAGGGGGCTCTTTGCCATGAAAGAAATAGAAAAGGGTCAGGTAGTAATAGATTACTATGGGATTTATAGAACTGGTTCCGAGGGCAAGCGTTTGTATCAATCAAGGACTGCAGAAATGGGATACATGTTTGAATTTCATTATAACAGCACAAAGCACTGGAGAGATGCAACGGTGGATGATGGTACGTTTGGTCGCGTAATAAATCATTCCGCCTGCTGTGCTAATTTGAGGACCAATGTAGTAGATTTAGCTAACAACGGTCGTCCCCATCTATTTTTCACGAGCACCCGGCAAATTCTTCCAGGCGAGGAGCTGCTTTTCAATTATAATGACCGGGAATCCAAGGCGGAATTTTTGAAAGCTTGCCCAGTGTGTGGGGTAGATAACCCCGTTCTACATGGGCAGGGGGTGGGTTCTCCAGACAAGTAGGTTAGGGAGTTAGGTTAGGGCATAGGATTAGGCGATAGGTAGGGAATTCCAGGCACCATAAGTCGATCAATTGGGATCGGACCATGCGTGCCTGGGAATAAGGTTAGGGGCGAAGGCGGCGGTTTGGCCTCTGTTAGGGAATTAGGTTAGGGAATAAAGTTATTCTGATACTTTTCTTCCCTTTTTTTTCAGGGCCGCCGGCTTGCTGTGACAGGAGCTGGTATCATCTTTTCTTTTTTTTTTTTTAATACAGCATCTGGTGTTATCACATAAATATGTTCTCGTTATAACAGTTGTATGATATTAAGTTAGTGTGACTATTTTTTGCAAAAACACCAGGATTCGTCTGACGGATATTTTGCAACTGGTGCCCGGTGATGATGGCTGGGTAAGTTTCCCCAAAGTGCAGAAAATATTAGAGGCAACAGGTATCGAGGTGATAGTTAACGGTCTTTGGCCCGTTGCAATGGTTAGGCAACAGAACCCTTTTACGCTTGCCCGGTGCGTCTTGGACCCACCGGTGGAAGCAGAGGCTGAACACCCCGTTACTGATTCCAATTATTCTCCGACTGGGAGCGAACTGGCGTCGGATGAAGCCGTCACCCCGACCGATGTTCAAGACCACCCCCCCCCCCCCACCGGTGACAGTAGCCCAGTTATAGCCCCCCCCCCACCGATGACAGTAGCCCAGTTATAGCCCCTAGGCCCAGGCCAACTCGGCCAGTTTTGACTTATAGTGGTGAGTCTGGAAGCGACTCAGAGGGTGAGTCTGAAAATCAGATGACGGCCTCTGAAACAAGGCATTTGCTCAAGGGGGACACTTATAGGGGGAATTCTTTAGTTGGGCTAATCCGCAAGATAAGAAACGAGGCTGGATTGTCCAAGAGAATATCATGGAGCGTTGGGGGCGACAAGGGTGACGCCCACCTACATTCATTTTTCGCACATTTGACAAGATGCAAGGCTGGTAAGAAAGACAGAAGTGCGTCGATCAAAGTGAACCACATTTCGAAGTTATTGCATTTTATTCAGGCGACCCACAATATGGGTACCAGTAGCACAGACCCCAAGTGTCTATATCAGCAGGAAACTTTCAACAATTATTATGACAGGCTCGCACAACAAACTTGATGGTAAGGGAGATGGGGTTGGTTTACAGGCGACGGCTATGAAAACTGAATTGCAGGCGGTCAAAGCCTATTTGAACTTTCTGATAACTGGTTGTAGTTTTCACGTGACCGACCCGGCTTTTAAAGAACATGTTAAGATATTGCTAGAAGCCATGACTGTCATGGTCAAAAATAATCACAGTAGAATAGCTGCCGCAAACACGCAGCGTCAAATACAGCAACAGACGGAGGGTGTTAAGCATGATATAAAAAAAAACTTGAGGGCGGAAGTTGAGAAGAACGTCGCCATCAATGATCGATTAAAAATGATTCGCGATAAGCTAGGTAAGAGTGGCGTGCGAAACGACAATAGATCGGATTTTATTTTTTTGACTAGGTACATGTTGGTTAGGATTCAGCTTGAGGCCATTCAGAGGGTGGGGGTGTCCGAAGGTCTGACATTGAGGGAATTTTACAGCGGGTATTAATAAGGCAGGGAAAGACGTCTTTCTTTTTTTGGTAGCGGAGCATAAAACAAATTGCCATTACGCCGGGACGCTCGTGGTCCCGGCCGACGTTTATAGCTTGATGGATTTCTATTTGAAGAGGTTTAGGCAGAAGGGTGATCCTAAGACAGAATGCTCCCACAAGTTTTTCAGGCAATGGGGTTCACAGACGGAATACATGTCCGTCGCCAATAACATTACGGTATTTAGGAAGAAGTTTGAATTGACTACTATCACTTCGACAGAGTGTCGGCACGCCGCCCATTCCAAGGGCAAAGAGGAGGGTATCAGTCATGATGCAGCTCTTCAAGCGTCCTCGGCAATGGGACACACTCTGCCGACTGCTGAGAAGCATTATCGGAATGAGGGGAAAGTTAAAGCCGCCTTCGCCAACGCCCAGGTTTTGAATAACATCATTAATGGTACATTTGGTGAGTTTAGATTGAATCCATCTTCTGTCAAGGCCATGGCTAAGAAACTGGGGACCGAACTTACTGATGTAAATTCTGGGGCTAGTACTTCTAGTGCTACCCCACCCGTTTTGGAACCCTGTCTGGTCGTTTTGGAAACTGTTAATTCTGGTGCTAGCACCAGTTCTGCCCCCATATTAGAACAATGTCAATCTCCTACATCTTCAGTTGGCTCCTTCCCATCCGTTTCTTCGAATGGGTCGGATGTCATGTCATTAGAACAGATTACTAAATTGTTACAAGAGGCCTTATTTGAGGCATACCCCATTACCCATGAGGGGTCCGTCCCCAACAAAGCCATGGCCGAAGCAGTGTTCAAGGGTAAGGAGTATTACGACAAGGTTACTTCTGATCAACGGCCGAAGACGACCAAAAGTCTTACATCTAAATGGCGGGAGGCGCAGCATAAGGCCAGGGGTATTTTTTTCGTAGATAGGAGACGCCAATACTGCTAGTTCGCTAATCCAGGCTAAGTTCCCCGACTGGAGCCAATACGGCAAGATAGCCTATTACGCCTTGCAGCATGTGGCTCACCAGTCCCAGTCCAAACGGGGCAAAGATAAGCGCCCCTTACAACAGACAGATATCCCTCAGTTGATGCACATGCATTCAAAGCAGTCATGGGATCACGTAATTGTGAAGAGACATTTACCTGGTCGGGGTAGGGGGCTCTTTGCCATGAAAGAAATAGAAAAGGGTCAGGTAGTAATAGATTACTATGGGATTTATAGAACTGGTTCCGAGGGCAAGCGTTTGTATCAATCAAGGACTGCAGAAATGGGATATATGTTTGAATTTCATTATAACAGCACAAAGCACTGGAGAGATGCAACGGTGGATGATGGTACGTTTGGTCGCCTAATAAATCATTCCGCCTGCTGTGCTAATTTGAGGACCAATGTAGTAGATTTAGCTAACAACGGTCGTCCCCATCTATTTTTCACGAGCACCCGGCAAATTCTTCCAGGCGAGGAGCGGCTTTTCAATTATAATGACCGGGAATCCAAGGCGGAATTTTTGAAAGCTTGCCCAGTATGTGGGGTAGATAACCCCGTTCTACATGGAGTGGGGGTGGGTTCTCCAGACAAGTAGGTTAGGGAGTTAGGTTAGGGGATAAGGTTAGGGCATAGGATTAGGCGATAGGTAGGGAATTCCAGGCACCATAAGTCGATCAATTGGGATCGGACCATGCGTGCCTGGAAATAAGGTTAGGGGCGAAGGCGGCGGTTTGGCCTCTGTTAGGGAATTAGGTTAGGGAATAAAGTTATTCTGATACTTTTCTTCCCTTTTTTTCAGGGCCGCCGGCTTGCTGTGACAGGAGCTGGTATCATCTTTTCTTCTTTTTTTTTAATACAGCATCTGGTGTTATCACATAAATATGTTCTCGTTATAACAGTTGTATAATATTAAGTTAGTGTGACTATTTTTTGCGAAAACACCAGGATTCGTCTGACGGATATTTTGCAACTGGTGCCCGGTGATGATGGCTGGGTAAGTTTCCCCCAAGTGCAGAAATTATTAGAGGCAACAGGTATCGAGGTGATAGTTAACGGTCTTTGGCCCGTTGCAATGGTTAGGCAACAGAACCCTTTTACGCTTGCCCGGTGCGTCTTGGACCTACCGGTGGAAGCAGAGGCCCAGTCAGAGGCTGAACACCCCGTTACTGATTCCAATTATTCTCCGACTGGGAGCGAACTGGCGTCGGATGAAGCCGTCACCCCGACCGATGTTCAAGACCACCCCCCCCCCCCACCGGTGACAGTAGCCCAGTTATAGCCCCCCCCCCACCGATGACAGTAGCCCAGTTATAGCCCCTAGGCCCAGGCCAACTCGGCCAGTTTTGACTTATAGTGGTGAGTCTGGAAGCGACTCAGAGGGTGAGTCTGAAAATCAGATGACGGCCTCTGAAACAAGGCATTTGCTCAAGGGGAACACCTATAGGGGGAATTCTTTAGTTAGGCTAATCCGCAAGATACGAAACGAGGCTGGATTGTCCAAGAGAATATCATGGAGCGTTGGGGGCGACAAGGGTGACGCCCACCTACATTCATGTTTCGCACATTTGACGAGATGCAAGGCTGGTAAGAAAGACAGAAGTGCGTCGATCAAAGTGAACCACATTTCGAAGTTATTGCATTTTATTCAGGCGACCCACAATATGGGTACCAGTAGCGCAGACACCAAGTGTCTGTATCAGCAGGAAACTTTCAACAATTATTATGACAGGCTGGCACACAATCTTGATGGTAAGGGAAATGGGGTTGGTTTACAGGCGACGGCTATGAAAAATGAATTGCAGGCGGTCAAAGCCTATTTGAACTTTCTGATAACTGGTTGTAGTTTTCACGTGACCGACCCGGCTTTTAAAGAACATGTTAAGATATTGCTAGAAGCTATGACTGTCATGGTCAAAAATAATCACAGTAGAATAGCTGCCGCAAACACGCAGCGTCAAATACAGCAACAGACGGAGGGTGTTAAGCATGATATAAAAAAACTTGAGGGCGGAAGTTGAGAAGAACGTCGCCATCAATGATCGATTAAAAATGATTCGCGATAAGCTAGGTAAGAGTGGCGTGCGAAACGACAATAGATCGGATTTTATTTTTTTGACTAGGTACTTGTTGGTTAGGATTCAGCTTGAGGCCATTCAGAGGGTGGGGGTGTCCGAAGGTCTGACATTGAGGGAATTTTACAGCGCGATTGCGGGTATTAATGAGGCAGGGAAAGACGTCTTTCTTTTTTTGGTAGCGGAGCATAAAACAAATTGCCATTACGCCGGGACGCTGGTGGTCCCGGCCGACGTTTATAGCTTGATGGATTTCTATTTGAAGAGGTTTAGGCAGAAGGATGATCCTAAGACAAAATGCTCCCACAAGTTTTTCAGGCAATGGGTTCACAGACGGAATACGTGTCCGTCGCCAATAACATTACGGTATTTAGGAAGAAGTTTGAGTTGACTACTATCACTTCGACAGAGTGTCGGCACGCCGCCCATTCCAAGGGCAAAGAGGAGGGTATCAGTCATGATGCAGCTCTTCAAGCGTCCTCGGCAATGGGACACACTCTGCCGACTGCTGAGAAGCATTATCGGAATGAGGGGAAAGTTAAAGCCGCCTTCGCCAACGCCCAGGTTTTGAATAACATCATTAATGGTACATTTGGTGAGTTTAGATTGAATCCATCTTCTGTCAAGGCCATGGCTAAGAAACTGGGGGCCGAACTTACTGATGTAAATTCTGGGGCTAGTGCTACCCCACCCGTTTTGGAACCTGTGTGGTCGATTTGGAAACTGTTAATTCTGGTGCTAGCACCAGTTCTGCCCCCATATTAGAACAATGTCAATCTCCTACATCTTCAGTTGGCTCCTTCCCATCCGTTTCTTCGAATGGGTCGGATGTCATGTCATTAGACCAGATTACTAAATTGTTACAAGAGGCCTTATTTGAGGCATACCCCATTACCCATGACGGGTCCGTCCCCAACAAAGCCATGGCCGAAGCAGTGTTCAAGGGTAAGGAGTATTACGACAAGGTTACTTCTGATCAACGGCCGAAGACGACCAAAAATCTTACATCTAAATGGCGGGAGGCGCAGCATAAGGCCAGGGGTATTTTTTTCGTAGATAGTTTTCCAAGACTTAAGTTAGGAGACGCCAAGACTGCTAGTTCGCTAATCCAGGCTAAGTTCCCCGACTGGAGCCAATACGGCAAGATAGCCTATTACGCCTTGCAGCATGTGGCTCACCAGTCCCAGTCCAAACGGGGCAAAGATAAGCGCCCCTTACAACTGACAGATATTCCTCAGTTGATGCACATGCATTCAAAGCAGTCATGGGATCACGTAATTGTGAAGAGACATTTACCTGGTAGGGGGCTCTTTGCCATGAAAGAAATAGAAAAGGGTCAGGTAGTAATAGATTACTATGGGATTTATAGAACTGGTTCCGAGGGCAAGCGTTTGTATCAATCAAGGACTGCAGAAATGGGATATATGTTTGAATTTCATTATAACAGCACAAAGCACTGGAGAGATGCAACGGTGGATGATGGTACGTTTGGTCGCCTAATAAATCATTCCGCCTGCTGTGCTAATTTGAGGGCCAATGTAGTAGATTTAGCTAACAACGGTCGTCCCCATCTATTTTTCACGAGCACCCGGCAAATTTTTCCAGGCGAGGAGCTGCTTTTCAATTATAATGACTGGGAATCCAAGGCAGAATTTTTGAAAGCTTGCCCAGTGTGTGGGGTAGATAACCCCGTTCTACATGGGGTGGGGGTGGGTTCTCCAGACAAGTAGGTTAGGGCATTAGGTTAGGGCATAGGATTAGGCGATAGGTAGGGAATTCCAGGCACCATAAGTCGATCAATTGGGATCGGACCATGCGTGCCTGGGAATAAGGTTAGGGGCGAAGTCGGCGGTTTGGCCTCTGTTAGGGAATTAGGTTAGGGAATAAAGTTATTCTGATACTTTTCTTCCCTTTTTTTTCAGGGCCGCCGGCTTGCTGTGACAGGAGCTGGTATCATCTTTTCTTTTTTTTTTTAATACAGCATCTGGTGTTATCACATAAATATGTTCTCGTTATAACAGTTGTATGATATTAAATTAGTGTGACTATTTTTTGCGAAAACACCAGAAGTTATATTCCTCGGGCCATGTTGAAGCATACCTCCACGTGGTATGGCCTGGATACCAATGGAATAAACACATTCCGTTGGTAACGAAATGCTTCTAAGGATAATATCCTTCATCCCCCTTTATAATGTACCCGCGCAAATATATGAGACGGCCACTCGTCGGTCGCAGGGCTAGCTCGCGGCCGAGAGAGAAGCCGACCAGACCAGGCGGCGGGAGGGAAAAGCTCAACAGCCAGCTTCGGCCACCAATCCACGCCTCGGCCGGCCCGAGCAATTCCAGCCCGACCGCCTCTCGGCCGCATCTCTCTCAAAGCCTCGAGACGGGCACTCGGACCAGGCGGCGGGAGGGAAAGCTCGACAGCCAGCTTCGGCCGCCAATCCACGCCTCGGCCGGCCCGAGCAATTCCAGCCCGACCGCCTCTCGGCCGCATCGCTCTCGAAGACTCGAGACGGCCACTCTTCGACCGCCAGCTCTCGGCCCGAGCAATTCCAGCCCGACCGCCTCCTCCCCGCGTCTCTCGCACATTTCGAGACGGGGGCATTCTTGGCCGTCTCTTCTCTTTTCATTTCGTTCGCACAAGTCCCACACTGATTGCGTGTAGACACGGGCCGTCGGGCAAACGGGTAAAAATTCGCCCCCTTCTTCTCTTCTCTTTCTTCTCCTCCTCCCTCTCTCTTGGCCAGGGACCCTCGTCCGGGCGCGAGAAGTTCAAGTAGCAAACAACACAGAGAGCTCTGTCCGTCTGAAGCGGACAAATCTCCTAGTCGAGGGACAAGTCTCAACGCATCGAAGCCACAACAGGCCGCTCTACCGAGTACGACATCCCGACTCGCACAAACCCAAGTCGTCTGCAAGCAGATTTACCTGCCTTCGAAAGACACCTGCCGAAACACACACCACCCCGTTCGCCCGCGAAGGCGAAGTAGGGCCTACTCGTTCTGTCGCCGGTCTCAGAGAGGCAGACGCGGACGTCGTGGGACGGGATTCCGGCTTAGAGGCGTTCAGCCGTAAGCCCCAGGACAAAGGCAAAGCCCCAATGGCAATAAACCACCAAGCACCAACGCTTTCAATCCCGGACCAACGTTCCTCTCGTACTAGTCAGTCCTACTCGCTCGTAACCGCTCATTCGTAAAGAGTTCCCTACCAGTAGGTTAAAACTAACCTGTCTCACGACGGTCTAAACCCATCTCACGTTCCGTGTTGGTGGGTGAACAATCCAACGCTTGGCGAATTCTGCTTCGCAATGATAGGAAGAGCCGACATCGAAGGATCAAAAAGCAACGTCGCTAAGAACGCTTGGCTGCCACAAGCCAGTTATCCCTGTGGTAACTTTTCTGACACCTCTTGCGGAAAGCAGTAAAGAATAGAGCTCTCCCATCGTCGCCCTAAGGGCGACACAAAAGGATCGATAGGCCTTGCTTTCACACGGATCCCTCCTACTGAAAAGCATCCTCAAGCCAGCATTTGCCCTTTCGCTCTACCAAGGGTTTCTCCCCCTTCTGAAGCTGGCCTTGGGGCGCCCGCGCTAGACTTTCGCGGGCACACCGCCCCAGTTAAATTCAGAACTGACTCTGTCCTCGATCGCCCTCGCGAGGGACCTGGTCCCGCAAGACGAACGGCCGGTTGCCCGACCGCTCGCCTTTAGCGCAGGGGACCCCTCGCTTAGCACCTTGCGCTCGCCGACACCGCCCCGAATGCGGCCGCTCTCGTGGTCCTCATCGAGTGAGTTGAACGAGGAACGCAGTAGTGGTCTTTCACTTGCGCCGTAAAGCAGTCCCACCCTAGGCTACACCTGCGCTCTCGCCCAACCAAGCCAATCGCGAATCAAGCTCATCTGTTTAATTTTTCTCCACAAAATCTATAGAATAAAATATTTTTTTCCATACTTTTCTACAGAATGATATAAAGTATGGCTCCCCTCGACACCAAAACAGGTTGTTAAAAAAAAACGCAAAGAAAAACGAAAAAAAAAAAAAGAGCGAGAAATGTGGTTTAACGTCAACTCGACACAGACTAGGTCATTTTGGGACTAACATATGGTTCAATTTTATTTCAATAATTCGCTTGCGCGTAGGGGTCTTTAGCAGTGGGAGGGAAATGAAATGAAATGTGGTTTTATGGCACGTCAGCTCCAACCGGGCTATATTGCGCCAAACATATGGTGTGTATATTACGAGACAGGCTAAATTATATCACAGAAAAACGTTATATGCATAAATAAAAACAATATCACAGTTATTAAAAATAAAATACAACTTTTATGCATATAAATATTAAATACAGAAATGAAATGATATATATAGAATTAAAATTTATGATAAATTCCTATCTCTTTTAAAAAGTTTAATGCTTTACCATATATACCCGGTTGGGCAAACATGTCATGTAATGACTGACAACGGTAAAAATTCCATGTAATATCCTTGAAATGCTTGCACTCAATCAAAATTTGCTTAACTGTCAAAGGAACATGACAGTGTTCACATTCTGGTTGAGGCTCTCGCTTTAAAATGAAAATATGAGTTAAAAAGGTGTGTTATCTACCGTTTAAAGAGCATTCATTGTGTCAGACTCTTAGCAGCATAAACTCAATAACACATGACAAAACAATACCTAGACCAGAAATTGTTCAGAATATTGGAACAAGTGTTTATTCCATCCGACGCAAAACTGAAACCGTAGAATTTACATGGATACCATCCCATATTGGCATAGTAGGCAGTGAGTTTGACTCGCAAAAATCTCAGCTTCTGTGAGACCAAACACTTAAAATATAACGTTCAGGAATTTAATAGCGTCGTTAAAACTAAAATTAATCAGAATGGAAAACTGAGTTGGCCAAAGCAATTACTTTTAAATCCAAATTATATAACGATCTGGTTTAAATACGGAGGTCAATAACCCATCGCGCAAATGTGTGGGTTAATCACAAGACAAAGAACTAAAGATTGAATTACCGACCATAAATATAAACTGCAAGAGAAAAGACCCCCCGGTAAGAAGTATAATGGAAGATGCCAAAACTCAATATACCATCCAAAATGTACTGCGAACACTTCGCTTTTCCACATAAAGCAAGCGGATTCTTCCCTCCACGGGTTATTGTCTATCCGGATTGATGACGCCAAACATCAGTCAGCTCCTGTTTTAATAATGACAAAGGGAGAAGATGACTTTATTTTGTGTTTTTACAAATCTTTTAGTGTAAATTTAATTAAATTATACAAATCTATTATGGCTAGTGGAAATTACGGTCAGGGGTACTGATCCTGTCCGTCCTCCACAAGAAGGCCCCCAATGGCAACATCGTACCTGCGATTCCCGTATGTAATGAATTTTTCTTTTATTATTATTATTAATGATTTATGGCAACATCGTACCTGCGACTCTTGGTACGTAATGTTAATCTTATTATGTTAGTTATTATTACTATTTCAGGCCTCACCCGAGATGAATACAAGAGTTTCAACCGTAAAGGAACTGTCTTTGAGTGGAAATGTTCCAGATGTATGGTCCCGTCTTCAGAAGAAGAATGGATATTCTTTCACCATTGAAAGACCATACCGTTCCCAATCATGTCATCGTCAATGTCTCAAGATGAGGAAGATGTAAGCGTGTTTGTTGACGAAGTACCCATCGAAGAGGCCGGTTCTACATGCGGGAAAAAAGAAACTGTTACAGCTACTATCTAAAGCAAAGACTTGGAATATGGACGCCACCTTCCGGGTTGTAAATAAACCTTCTTCTCAGCTGTTTTCAATACACGTTTTTATAAAAGCAGGTGACACAACCAGACAAGTACCACTGTTTTTTTGTGTGATGTCGTGGGGGGGGGGGGAGCCAGGACGACTACTATAAGGTAATACATGATCTGAATGAACCTAATCGGAATAAATGGACATTCTAAAGCTAGAGTATATAGTAAAATCGAATAAACGAACATTTTGAATATTTATTTTACAGGTTCTGCGGGCAGACATCGACTTAGAAACTTTGTGGTGGGAATGTGGCAGGCGTTAAGACGCCGTTTTCAACGGATTAGAATACAGGGGGGTGTTTTTCACTGGACGCAGGCTGGCTGTTTTCCGAAAGATTCGGGAAAAAGTATTCCATGTACGGTACACGGTCTTCTTAAAATGAATTTGCAATAATATAGAAAATCTAAACAACAACAACAAATACAATGACATTTCAATGTTCGTCTATTTATATTTTCTATAAAAGAAAAATTTCAGACGGTTTAAAATGAAAAAAGTGATTGTCTTTAATTATCTACGTAAAATCGTGGCTCTACCCTTCCTGTCAGAAAAACATGGGGATGTTTACACATTTGAAATAAAGGTGTCCGGAACAGTTAAAAATGATCATTGATTACGTAGAAGAAACCTGGATTACTTCACGCCTTTTTTCAAAAAAAGATTTGTGTGTCCTTATGCAACCTGTTTGCACCAACAATGACGTTGAAGGCTGGATTTATTCGCTTGCTCAGCTATATCTTGAAGAATTAAAGTGAATAATTAAGGTCATGGGTTCATCTACATCTTCTAACTATGGAAGGGATTCGCTGTCAATATTAAATGCTCTGCCATTGGTTATGTGTAAAAAGTACAAAGTCTTAATACCTCTAAAGGCAATGTAAACCGTCAAATGTTGTATTGGAAAAGGCTGTTTTTTGACATGACTACATTTCCCTCATTACATTTTACATTTGCGCTCATATGCAAATGTAGGATATCACGTGACTTATTAACATATGCGGAAACGAGGCCGAGATCAAACTGGCACACTATAAGCCAATGTAAAACACACATTCAACTGATCACAAAAGATAAATCTTTTAAACTTCCATTTCCACACTCCCACATCTAACCAAAATACCCTTGTCATACTCAGTAGATATTACATAGTGATATGGGAAAATAACGACTATGATATAAGCTATGATAACCTATACTATACACTATACTTAGCAATCACCTAAATCTAGGTCACCGAGGTCCCGTGTTCACATTGGCGTACACGTAGAAGATCCCTTGACAGTTGGAATTCGATATAGGAGTAGCCCGTAGTTCCGCCGTCCGGGCAAAATTTCCCTCATAGCATACAGTATGGCGTATACCCGTTTTCATTAGTGCAGTTCGGAGCAGAACAGCGGGACGTTAAACGCCATTCTATATGTAGATATACATTATTAATATCTGAAGACGTCCATAGAGGGCAGACAGCTAACTTATGATGTAATAATGTATGTCAGAATGAAGTAAAGTGGGGAATTTTTTACCTGGACGTATTTTTTTTTATGTATGTAGATATATGTATTGTAAATAAACTTAAAAAAATAATAATAAATGTTAACACGAGAGAGTACGCACTTTTTAGTGCAGTTCCAGAACGAGAATACAACGATGGTAGTATCACGATCAAAGATATTTACAGAGGAGGCTAGATTGTGAACACTGTCATGTAGCTTTGACAGTAAAGCACATTTTGATTGAGTGCGACATGTTCCTTTGACAGTTAAGCACATTTTGATTTGAGTGCAAGTATCTCAAAAAATATAAGAAAAGCATTCTACCTTTGCATAATCTATTTGCCCTACCAGCTTTATTTACTAAAGTGTTTAGACTTTTTAAAAGAGACGGGATTTTATCACAAATTTTAATTGTACATGTAGGCCTATATTTGATTTGATTAGAGGTGAGAGTGGGCGGTGTGTACATGATACAGTAGGGGGAAAAGAGAACAGCTTTTGTGCTGAAATTTTAAATGAAGTGTCGTGGACTATAGAAATCAACCCCCAACAGTTACAGTAAAACCACCAACCGTACGCGCAAGCCAACTAAAGAGAAAGCGCCATCCAGCAAAGAACCAGCAAGAAAAACTTTTAAAAAGTGGAGGAGTAGTTTATCAAGGGTGGAAATACATAGTTATAGAGCCAAATATTCCACTGTATAGATATGGGAACGGCGGTTTTATTTCCGATTATCTATCGTCCTTACTCGAGGATACCTTGATAATCCGTTGGAAATAAATGCGCCTCGGAAAAATTGTATAGCCTAGAGGCGTCTTCCGATAATATGCAACTGGAAACCCTTGTCCCACAGCAATACTAAATATACGACGAGGCGTTGTCGTTAGGGGGTGACCGTGGTACTGGAGCGTCTACAAACTAGAGGAAAATAATACTTTAAGAACTAACGTTTATTTCGGGTGCTGGTATATACAGTATGAGTGAGTGGTGAGAGACGGGACTCGCTCCCATATATACTCTAACGGCGCTAACCCTTATAGTCAGTGTTGAGTACTAAGTAGAAGGAGTGATGTCCCAGTAAGGACACAATGATTATGACATAATAGGAATAAGTTCACATAATGAACCTGTTGTCAATTCCAACATAATTTGAGTATGGCTAGACTTTTTAACAATAATTTTATATAAAGTAATATAATGCAAATGGTATGTATCACAAAATAATTGGTAACACGTGGTAACTGACAAGGGGAGGCTGTGTGGTATAAGTATATTCAAAAACAGGGTTAGACTTCACATAGACTGAATTTTGGAGTAAATTAGTCATCGCCGAAAGAGTTCTTACTTTAGAAAAATCCACATAACAATTACGACGGCGCCTGCCAATAATCCCAGCGCAGAAAATACTAAAATAGAATTAAAACTTAAAAACGAAGGTTTAGCATAAATTTGACCATCAAGTAGTCATTCAGTGAGACTAATATTATAACCTGTTAATTTTTAACACCATCAGCCATCCTGTCTAAACTTAAATGATCCTTCTGATCTTTAGCTATGACATCAAATTTATTAGAATATATATATATATATGAAAATCGGGAATGCCTACTGTAATAGGTTTACTAAATAGAGACATAGCTGTAACATTTTCAATAGTCCTCATTGAAGAAATGTTGTAGTAAAGCTGGATTTACTGGATGCACATGTGTTACGTTACCGGAAGATAAATTTTGACAGTTACCTAAATGAGCGGAAAAGGTAAACATTGAAGTAACTTCACAAGGCCATGGATCATGTATGATACAAAATGAGCACCCCTCAACAATTTTCTTACCACGAGGACAAGTAAATGTTTATGTTGGAGTATTATAAACTAATAAATCACTTTTAGAAATTTATATTAATCTAGATGGTTGTTGTTATAATAAGGTACACTATAAGATTAAAAACATGCGGATAAGATAAGTCTGGGGTGAAGAAAAAGTGTGAACACCACTTTAACTTTAGCACTAATAATACCCTAAGGTAGAGGGGTGAGACTTATCCAATCCCTTTTCATTTTATCATACTTAAATAATTTGTTGAAACTAATACATGTGCGGCAGTTAAACCTTTCGAAAGAAACGTGTTTGTCTACGTTTTGTACCATCCTGTCATAATAATTACGATGTACCTTGTCGATCATCTCGGCTGGTTCCGAACTGCTTGCTTCTGCTGCGCCTGTGTTTTCACGGGATACTAAGACTTGTCCACCACTTCTTAAGGCGTAGGGTAATACAGACGGCGACGCTCCTGGTGGCATATCTTCGAGGTACCAATTGATCGTTTAGATCTCCACCATCTGCTGCGAACGGAGTCTTTTCTTTTATCTCCGATTATCTATTGTCCTTACAACGAGGATACCTTAATGATGCCCTCCGGGAAGATTATCTAGCGCAACTGGAAAACCCTTGTCCCACAGCAATACTTAATATACGAGTTGTCGTTAGGGGGTGACTGTGGTACTGGAGGGTCTACAAACTACACGTGGTTCCAGATATGGCTTTTTAACAAAGTTGACTTACAAACGTTTGTACTGGAGTCTGCTAAAATATTCTTTATGCCACTGGCACTCCCGATTACAATCTTCATTTAAGAATTTTTTCACAATATTAATATCCTTGTTTTTTTAGAATTTTGAACAAAGGTGATCTAGCTTCATATAATTTAGCCCGTCTCGTAATATTCACCATATGTTTGGCGCAATAATGCCCGGTTGGAGCTGACGTGCCATAAAACCCCATTTCATTTCATTTGGTCTAGCTTTTTAATCGATCGACTCTTCCCGGCCTCTCGCTTCATATACCTCCAAATCACTTTTTTTTAACCAGCTGGCCAGGTCACATAAATTTTAAATTCTTTTTCAAGTTCCCTGGGTATCGTAAATGTCCCCCAGCCGTCTTCATTTAATCTAATAATCCTCAAAGGCCTCCAGTACCTACCAGTCCCGAGAACGCACCGCCCGTAAAATGCTTAGAAAAAATAAACAATTGTGAATTAACACCTATTCTTACTCCACGGTTTACATTATTCAAATTAAATAGCAATTTCTGGGTTTTTTTTAATAAATTTGAAAAATTTTGTATACTTCGTCGGCTTGAACATTCCCGTAACTCAAAATTTGGTATATCCCCAGAAGCGCACCCACACACAGAAAGTATAATAGAGTGAACTTTAAAAATGTGGTTAATAAAGTAAATACATATATCTTGGGTTAAGTCGTTGGTCCAGAATTCATTGCAACATTTTACCAGTTTCTCTTTTGTTGTTAGATTTGTTTTCGATACCATTCTTTTTTAGCATGTTCCACACCATTTCTATGGGGTTCAGGTCATAACTTTCTGAAAAATATAAATACACTCAAAGCCATTGAAAAATATAAATACACTCAAAGTCATTGTAAACGCAATGCCAAATTCAAAGTTTATTTACTGCAACAACTTTTAACAAATGTACATAACAATTGACAAAATCGAGATAACAGGCATCTGTGGATAATTTCATGAAAGAATTCACTACAAACGCACAAAACCGAAACGTCATAGGAACATGAAACAAAGCAGGGGTCAGCTGAAGTCAATATCGGGTATGTCCACCCTGAGCTCTTACACATGCCTGGAGTCGCCTTGATATGAACTGGCACACGTGTCACTTACACGTGTCACTTTCTTGTCTGCGATATCACCTCGGTGGAAGCGGACGTAAAATACAACTAACCCATCACTTACACGCTGTGGGATTGTTTGCCAATGATTTGAGTGCCTGTGCCAACTCTGCAATAGTTCGTGGTGGCACGGCTTGGGTTCGAACCCGTCGTCCAAGTTCATCCCAAAGGTGTTCGATCGGGTTCTTGTCGACGTCGGTAGATACGGTGACGTCCATCGCGAAAACTGGTGTTGAATTGGGGTTCATCCGAAAGATGACATTCCGCCATGGGTGTTGTGCAGATACCCCCGATTTGCGGCCTATTGCTGTCTGGCATGACGATGCAAAATGATTTGACCTTGGTAAAGTTGATGGCTGCGTAACCTAAGAGAAGCCAGGCGCCTTCGGACTGTTTGAGGGCTAATCTGACGTCGTCGTGTTCCAACAGTTCCCCTGGCAGTAGCTGACTGGAACCTGTTGTGCAGATGCTGGAGTTGGATTTGGCGATCTTGAGCAGCGTTTGTTACAGGTGGCGCTCCAGGTCGGGGGTCGATCGGCAACTCTTTCAGTGGCGTGTAAACGTTGTCATTGACAAGCAATGGTCGATGGGTGGGCATTAAAATGTCTGGCGACGGCTATCTGTGAAGCCCCCCTTATCCAGCATGCCAATAGCTCTGTTCCTGTTTTCTTGTGTAAGACCTGGCATTTTTCCGACGTGATGAATGTTGAAATTTTGATCTGTATTTATAAGGCCAGAGTGCAGGGAATGCACGTGCACGACATGGGACTGCTTAAAATCGTGAAAAAAGACGTGTTGCGTTTGCACAATCAAAGTTCATTACCGAGAACTGATATTGGGTTCAAACCAGAACTCCACAAAAAGAGACCCCTCACAAGTTTCACCTATGTGCCATAAGATAGGAAAGCCTAAAAAAGCTTTTACCAGAAATATTTCACGAATTAGGCATTGCGGTTTTTAATGGCTTTGAGTATATATACACATGTACGTCAGTAATCGTTCTACACTGTAGGTCAACATGCGTTATTTTCCAAGTCGTTTTATGTGGGACAAGTCTTGTTACATACATACATCATCCATTTCGACCCGATTCTCTCATGGGAACATTGGCCGAGAAAGTTCATCTGGATTTTCCGACGTGGTTTCCCCTTGTCAGTGGTGCAGAACGGAGGGCCTGACAAGGACAGTTGTCTAGTCCTTGGGATTAGACGAAAAACCGAGGTCCCGTGTATACATTGGAATGCACGTAAAAGATCCCTTGGCAGTTGGAATTCGATATAAGTGTAGGCGATAGTGCCGCTGCCCGGGCACAATTTCCCTCATAGCACACTGTATGGCATATGCCCGTCTTCATTAGCCCAGTATAGGAGCAGAACAGTAGGACGTTAAACTCCATTTCATTTCTCTCATGGGAAGTGAATTGGTTTCCAACTTTTCACTTCCCATTTTACAAACAATGAATATATGCTTAAAGAATGGGGTTTTACCTGATGGCCATTCTTTTATCCAATTGATATCATAGGTATGGAGGAAGTCTTGGGGGGGGGGGGCTTCTTTCTTAACTTGTGTTTTGGGTCATTGTCTTGAACAAAGCGATGGCCATCCGTGTATTCATTCTGGACAACCGGCAAAAGAGTCTCGTAAAACATGGTCCCTGTAAAATTGGGCATCCAATCTAAAATTAAAAGGCCTGTGGTGCACGTTTGCTGATACCACCCCATAGATGAACTTTAAGGGGATGTTTGCTCCTTTTGTCTGTAACCAACAGTCTTGTTATCGTATAATTGTTTACTGCACTCATCTGTAAAAATGATATTGTCAAAGTTATCGTTGCTTCAATAAAGATTAGCAAATTTCCATACGTTTAATTTTGTTAGCGTCGCAAATTAGCTGGCAACATTGTGGTTCGGACTCTTGTGTATGCAGCACAGACCTGTCAACTCTACCGCATCACGCGGTAAAGTGCCGCGAAAAGGCCTCATGTACCGCTCTACTGCGCGGTAATAGATTTCTACAGCATTTTCAAACAAAGAGTTTTTTAATTTCCTCGCCAAAACTATGGAACCAACTCTTTGCATGTAAACAATAAAGATCGCGACTTTCGGTTATCAACATCGATTTGGGATATTGTAAGGTGTAATTTAGCTAAGAGATTTGTTCTCAAATTCTTTTCAATCTATTTTAGAGTAAATAAAGTGGATATAATTATTGGCACGTGTTCCAAAATACTCTTAAAATGCGTAGCGATAAACTAAACAAATAGCGACCAATTTACGGCAGCAATGGCTGAAATTTTCGTTTGCGCGCGTACATAAGTAGTATCTGTGACCTTCTGGCCATATTTTTACCAAGGAGAGTTGACGCCTTTGTTCTATTCAATAGATTGAATAGGGTATTGTTATCCGAACAATGGGGATATGAATATAGATGAATAGGTATTGTTATAATGAACTCTTGTTTATCCTTTGACCTCATTTGACTTCTGTTACGAGGTTAGCTGGAGGTCACGCATTGATTATTGGGGGGGGGGGGTGAGTGGGGTGGGGTTGCCCCTTTATAGACAGCCGCGTCGGGGTTCGTGCTGAGGTCAGGTCGTGCGTGGTCTAGCGTTAAGATTGACCATTGATTGGATTGCGATTGTTTATCCGGGGTTGGTTACCCCCCCCCCCCCCCTTCCACTCAGTTACCCCCCCCCCCTCCCACATACCCCTTCACCTCAGTTACCCCCCCCTCCCACATACCCCTTCACCCCAACGCCCCCCTCCCTCCTCCCCCCCACCATTTCATTCCTCTATATTCTTCAATTAGTTACCCCCCCTCCCCCTTCACCCCAACGTCCCCTCTCCCCCCCCCCACCATTTCATTCCTCTATATTTTTCAATTAGTGACAAAGCTAAGAAGCTAACAATGTTGGGGGGTTTTTTTTCAATATTTTTTTTTATTTTTTATTTACATTTTAAAGCGACGGTGAGTTCCAATCGGCCAATTCCCTGTAAGTTTCTAAAATATCCATTGGCTTCTTAAACCCCGGATTTGTGTCTGCCACCAACCTCAAACGTGCCAATATATAGTCCGTGTATGCTAACAATCTGCAGAAAAGAACAAAACAAATAGGTATCAGGTAAATAAAGCAATATTAATATTATAAGAATAGCATTGATTACAGTCTCGGGTTCGCTAGCCTAGAGGTCGGGTGTTCGATCCCTGCATTGGCTGAGAAAGGTCACACCGATTTCTGGAGGGGTTTCCCCATTGGCTGTGATTCAGGTCGGAGGTCCTGACAAGGACGGCCGTCTAGTCGTTCGGATGGGACTGAAAACTGAGGTGCCGTGTGTACCCATTGTCGTGCAGGTAAAAGATCCCTTGGCCGTCGGAAAAGGATATAAGTGTAGGCCGTAGTCGTGCTACCCGGACAAAATTTCACTCATAGCACACGGTCTGGCTTATGCCCGGTCCTTCCTAAGCACACGTTAGGAGTAGAACAGTAGGATTTTAACCCCCCACCCCCTATTACATTTCATTTAGGTATTGACGGCGAGGTGTGCGTGGGGGGGGGGGCGGAGGGTATACACGCAAGCATCTTCAAATCGCGGGTGGTGAAATGAAGTGAGACGTTTAACTGCCTCGCTGTTTGTTTCCTATACCTAAATTAATGCCATAGGCTATGTGGATGTCGTTCAAAACAAAACTACGTTCAAGAATCGATACTTAGAAACCACAAGCAAACACCCGTGGCCTGTAAAGTACAGTCTGCTTGACTGAACATCCTTGAATGGGCAACCCGATACAGACAAGCCCCTCATTGCCACGGTGGCGGCGACCCCTCCCCCACCCCACCCCCACCCTCCTTTCTTCCGAAACACCATACAAGTAGTTAAAAAACTTACGTTTCTTTTTCCTGGCTAGGCGTGGCTGGTCTAGTCGGGATGAACGGGTTGTGGGTAGACAACACAGCGTCCGCGTCCGACAAAATACCCCGTAACTGTATTACAACATCGGGCGTGCCTAAGGAATGGGTATAGGGTGCCAATGTCGCCGTAATCAGGCTAATGGTGCATAGTATAAAATTTCGAACATCAGCAATTGCATACCTTAAAAAAGACAAAAAAAAATATAATATTAAAGATATTTTCACCGTAAAATATTTAGGCCACAGGGGGTGGTGTCAAGGGTTAACTCCATTTCATTTCTCTCATGGGAAGTGAATTGGTTTCCAACCTTTCACTTCCCATTTTACAAACAATGAATATATGCTTAAAGAATGGGGTTTTACCTGATGGCCATTCTTTTATCCAATTGATATCATAGGTATGGAGGAAGTCTTGGGGGGGGGGGGGGCTTCTTTCTTAACTTGTGTTTTGGGTCATTGTCTTGAACAAAGCGATGGCCATCCGTGTATTCATTCTGGACAACCGGCAAAAGAGTCTCGTAAAACATGGTCCCAATCTAAAATTAAAAGGCCTGTGGTGCACGTTTGCTGATACCACCCCATAGATGAACTTTAAGGGGATGTTTGCTCCTTTTGTCTGTAACCAACAGTCTTGTTATCGTATAATTGTTTACTGCACTCATCTGTAAAAATTATATTGTCAAAGTTATCGTTGCTTCAATAAAGATTAGCAAATTTCCATACGTTTAATTTTGTTAGAGTCGCAAATTAGCTGGCAACATTGTGGTTCGGACTCTTGTGTATGCAGCACAGACCTGTCAACTCTACCGCATCACGCGGTAAAGTGCCGCGAAAAGGCCTCATGTACCGCTCTACTGCGCGGTAATAGATTTCTACCGCATTTTCAAACAAAGAGTTTTTTAATTTCCTCGCCAAAACTATGGAACCAACTCTTTGCATGTAAACAATAAAGATCGCGACTTTCGGTTATCAACATCGATTTGGGATATTGTAAGGTGTAATTTAGCTAAGAGATTTGTTCTCAAATTCTTTTCAATCTATTTTAGAGTAAATAAAGTGGATATAATTATTGGCACGTGTTCCAAAATACTCTTAAAATGCGTAGCGATAAACTAAACAAATAGCGACCAATTTACGGCAGCAATGGCTGAAATTTTCGTTTGCGCGCGTACGTAAGTAGTATCTGTGGCCTTCTGGCCATATTTTTACCAATGAGAGTTGACGCCTTTGTTCTATTCAATAGATTGAATAGGGTATTGTTATCCGAACAATGGGGATATGAATATAGATGAATAGGTATTGTTATAATGAACTCTTGTTTATCCTTTGACCTCATTTGACTTCTGTTACGAGGTTAGCTGGAGGTCACGCATTGATTATTGGGGGGGGGGGTGAGTGGGGTGGGGTTGCCCCTTTATAGACAGCCGCGTCGGGGTTCGTGCTGAGGTCAGGTCGTGCGTGGTCTAGCGTTAAGGGCTAACGTTAAGATTGACCATTGATTGGATTGCGATTGTTTATCCGGGGTTGGTTACCCCCCCCCCCCTTCCACTCAGTTACCCCCCTCCCACATACCCCCAACGCCCCCCCCCCTCCTTCCTCCCCCCACCATTTCATTCCTCTATATTCTTCAATTAGTTACCCTCCCTCCCCCTTCACCCCAACGTCCCGTCTCCCCCCCCCCACCATTTCATTCCTCTATATTTTTCAATTAGTGACAAGGCTAAGAAGCTAACAATGTTGGGGTTTTTTTTTTCAATATTTTTTTTTATTTTTTATTTACATTTTAAAGCGACGGTGAGTTCCAATCGGCCAATTCCCTGTAAGTTTCTAAAATATCCATTGGCTTCTTAAACCCCGGATTTGTGTCTGCCACCAACCTCAAACGTGCCAATATATAGTCCGTGTATGCTAACAATCTGCAGAAAAGAACAAAACAAATAGGTATCAGGTAAATAAAGCAATATTAATATTATAAGAATAGCATTGATTACAGTCTCGGGTTCGCTAGCCTAGAGGTCGGGTGTTCGATCCCTGCATTGGCTGAGAAAGGTCACACCGATTTCTGGAGGGGTTTCCCCATTGGCTGTGATTCAGGTCGGAGGTCCTGACAAGGACGGCCGTCTAGTCGTTCGGATGGGACGGAAAACTGAGGTGCCGTGTGTACCCATTGTCGTGCAGGTAAAAGATCCCTTGGCCGTCGGAAAAGGATATAAGAGTAGGCCGTAGTCGTGCTACCCGGACAAAATTTCACTCATAGCACACGGTCTGGCTTATGCCCGGTCCTTCCTAAGCACACGTTAGGAGTAGAACAGTAGGATTTTAACCCCCCCCCCCCCCCGCCCCCTATTACATTTCATTTAGGTATTGACGGCGAGGTGTGCGTGGGGGGGGGGGGCGGAGGGTATACACGCAAGCATCTTCAAATCGCGGGTGGTGAAATAAAGTGAGACGTTTAACTGCCTCGCTGTTTGTTTCCTATACCTAAATTAATGCCATAGGCTATGTGGATGTCGTTCAAAACAAAACTACGTTCAAGAATCGATACTTAGAAACCACAAGCAAACACCCGTGGCCTGTAAAGTACAGTCTGCTTGACTGAACATCCTTGAATGGGCAACCCGATACAGACAAGCCCTTCATTGCCACGGTGGCGGCGACCCCTCCCCCACCCCACCCCCACCCTCCTTTCTTCCGAAACACCATACAAGTAGTTAAAAAATTTACGTTTCTTTTTCCTGGCTAGGCGTGGCTGGTCTAGTCGGGATGAACGGGTTGAGGGTAGACAACAAAGCGTCCGCGTCCGACAAAATACCCCGTAACTGTATTACAACATCAGGCGTGCCTAAGGAATGGGTATAGGGTGCCAATGTCGCCGTAATCAGGCTAATGGTGCATAGTATAAAATTTCGAACATCAGCAATTGCATACCTTAAAAAAGACAAAAAAAAAATATAATATTAAAGATATTTTCACCGTAAAATATTTAGGCCACAGGGGGTGGTGTCAAGGGTTAACTCCATTTCAATTCTCTCATGGGAAGTGAATTGGTTTCCAACTTTTCACTTCCCATTTTACAAACAATGAATATATGCTTAAAGAATGGGGTTTTACCTGATGGCCATTCTTTTATCCAATTGATATCATAGGTATGGAGGAAGTCTTGGGGGGGGGGGGGGGCTTCTTTCTTAACTTGTGTTTTGGGTCATTGTCTTGAACAAAGCGATGGCCATCCGTGTATTCATTCTGGACAGCCGGCAAAAGAGTCTCGTAAAACATGGTCCCTGTAAAATTGGGCATCCAATCTAAAATTAAAAGGCCTGTGGTGCACGTTTGCTGATACCACCCCATAGATGAACTTTAAGGGGATGTTTGCTCCTTTTGTCTGTAACCAACAGTCTTGTTATCGTATAATTGTTTACTGCACTCATCTGTAAAAATTATATTGTCAAAGTTATCGTTGCTTCAATAAAGATTAGCAAATTTCCATACGTTTAATTTTGTTAGCGTCGCAAATTAGCTGGCAACATTGTGGTTCGGACTCTTGTGTATGCAGCACAGACCTGTCAACTCTACCGCATCACGCGGTAAAGTGCCGCGAAAAGGCCTCATATACCGCTCTACTGCGCGGTAATAGATTTCTACCGCATTTTCAAACAAAGAGTTTTTTAATTTCCTCGCCAAAACTATGGAACCAACTCTTTGCATGTAAACAATAAAGATCGCGACTTTCGGTTATCAACATCGATTTGGGATATTGTAAGGTGTAATTTAGCTAAGAGATTTGTTCTCAAATTCTTTTCAATCTATTTTAGAGTAAATAAAGTGGATATAATTATTGGCACGTGTTCCAAAATACTCTTAAAATGCGTAGCGATAAACTAAACAAATAGCGACCAATTTACGGCAGCAATGGCTGAAATTTTCGTTTGCGCGCGTACGTAAGTAGTATCTGTGGCCTTCTGGCCATATTTTTACCAATGAGAGTTGACGCCTTTGTTCTATTCAATAGATTGAATAGGGTATTGTTATCCGAACAATGGGGATATGAATATAGATGAATAGGTATTGTTATAATGAACTCTTGTTTATCCTTTGACCTCATTTGACTTCTGTTACGAGGTTAGCTGGAGGTCACGCATTGATTATTGGGGGGGGGGGGGTGAGTTGGGT
Organism: Patella vulgata; assembly: GCF_932274485.2. NCBI lineage: Eukaryota > Metazoa > Mollusca > Gastropoda > Patellidae > Patella > Patella vulgata. The sequence goes on from NC_065879.2 coordinate 91,830,205, forward strand.
GGGGTTGCCCCTTTATAGACAGCCGCGTCGGGGTTCGTGCTGAGGTCAGGTCGTGCGTGGTCTAGCGTTAAGGGCTAACGTTAAGATTGACCATTGATTGGATTGCGATTGTTTATCCGGGGTTGGTTACCCCCCCCCCCCCCTTCCACTCAGTTACCCCCCTCCCACATACCCCCAACGCCCCCCCCCTCCTTCCTCCCCCCACCATTTCATTCCTCTATATTCTTCAATTAGTTACCCTCCCTCCCCCTTCACCCCAACGTCCCCTCTCCCCCCCCCCCACCATTTCATTCCTCTATATTTTTCAATTAGTGACAAGGCTAAGAAGCTAACAATGTTGGGGGTTTTTTTTCAATATTTTTTTTTATTTTTTATTTACATTTTAAAGCGACGGTGAGTTCCAATCGGCCAATTCCCTGTAAGTTTCTAAAATATCCATTGGCTTCTTAAACCCCGGATTTGTGTCTGCCACCAACCTCAAACGTGCCAATATATAGTCCGTGTATGCTAACAATCTGCAGAAAAGAACAAAACAAATAGGTATCAGGTAAATAAAGCAATATTAATATTATAAGAATAGCATTGATTACAGTCTCGGGTTCGCTAGCCTAGAGGTCGGGTGTTCGATCCCTGCATAGGCTGAGAAAGGTCACACCGATTTCTTGAGGGGTTTCCCCATTGGCTGTGATTCAGGTCGGAGGTCCTGACAAGGACGGTCGTCTAGTCGTTCGGATGGGACGGAAATCTGAGGTGCCGGGTGTACCCATTGTCGTGCAGGTAAAAGATCCCTTGGCCGTCGGAAAAGGATATAAGAGTAGGCCGTAGTCGTGCTACCCGGACAAAATTTCACTCATAGCACACGGTCTGGCTTATGCCCGGTCCTTCCTAAGCACACGTTAGGAGTAGAACAGTAGGATTTTAACCCCCGCCCCCTATTACATTTCATTTAGGTATTGACGGCGAGGTGTGCGTGGGGGGGCGGAGGGTATACACGCAAGCATCTTCAAATCGCGGGTGGTGAAATGAAGTGAGACGTTTAACTGCCTCGCTGTTTGTTTCCTATACCTAAATTAATGCCATAGGCTATGTGGATGTCGTTCAAAACAAAACTACGTTCAAGAATCGATACTTAGAAACCACAAGCAAACACCCGTGGCCTGTAAAGTACAGTCTGCTTGACTGAACATCCTTGAATGGGCAACCCGATACAGACAAGCCCCTCATTGCCACGGGTTCTGCATTGTTTTCGGCCTATCCGGACGACTAAGCACCTGTCTTGCCAAGGGTTCGGCCCACATCACTGTCAAAAATCTTGTTTATGCAACGAATTCAACAACGGTATCCAACGACAGTTGCACGTATCGCTGTTAATCCATACAAGATGCATTATAGACAAATTATAATAAATTAAATAGTTTGAAAATGTTTTTTAGACCGAATATATCGTCAAATCATACCGTACTCATACAATGTTATGCCTCTTTAAAAGCTTCAAATTATGTAGGGTCTAAGGCCCCCCCCCACCCCCCACACCCCCATCTCCCCAACCCCCACACCCACCCACATGCTTTCAGTCTAGACCCGTACCCGTACCCCGTAACATAAAATAGAAATAACGATTACAGATTTTTTTTTTTTATAGTAGGTTTTGAATCATAATTTTGAAAGAAAAAGAAAAAAAAAAAAGTAACTTACATTTTAAATTATTTGTCTTTTTTGTATAGGTGTTTTCGTCAAGTCTTTCTGTTTTGGTGTCGTATTCTTTTCAGCCACAAGTCGAAGTGACAATTTTCATAAGTACGGCTGTTTTTAAAGGGTATAGCATAATTTTATGACCAACTGCAAATTGCGGGTTCGAGAACTGTTTTTAAAATTTTCTTTTTAAAAATGAAATACATTAAAACTGAACAAACGATGTAATGTGGGGTTTTAAAAAAAAATGGCGTTGTGTCTCAGCTATTTTAAAAAGGTTTAGAAAAACAATTGCTCGGACTGTCGCGACATAGGTTATAAACGGACGTCGTGTTTATAAAGAGTACTATGTTAAATCAGTCAACCAGCACTATTTGAGGTGATTACCTTAAGGACAGCGTGACACCACTACGCGTCCCCATAATTATACCACCTTTCAGCCGTGGGGTTTACCGTCAGGCATTGTAGTTACTCTGTCGACTGGAACTAAAGGATTAACGACCCTTTACGAGACAAAGACACTGGTCAGAAGTTGGCGCTAAACAACCACGTGACCCATACTAACCAATCATGGAAGGCGCTCATGGTTTGTTGACCAAAATTGCGACAGTCATTTTAACGTCATTGGGGTCCGTGGACTTTGAAGTGGCAACAACACCCAACTCGTGAGACTTTGTCTGTGAGTATACACGCCGTCATTATAGGACACATTCGGAAAAAATTATGGTAAGCCTATTCTTTAAAGATACATTATGTAAGATTTTTTTTTTTTCGATATCATGCCAAAAAATATTCCAAAAATATTAGTCTAGATGTTATGAAAACATTTGGGGAATAATAATCAGGTCATTGGATATATCATTCGTTCTCTTAACCGTATCATAAACAAAACCAAGATGCTAGGGTGGGAAAATTAGTATAAATTTTATTAATCTCTTTTTGAGGTAATAGTATTTTTTCTGAAATATATTAATTTTATTTTGTTAACCGAGTTGTCTCCATTAGATTATAATTTATTTCAAAATAGGTATGTGTTATAAATATGGGGCATGGCTATACCGTAATACATGTATCTGTCCATTTAGAATTATTCCGGTCATAATAATTAAACGACTCTGTTACATATGGTTAGACCCTGAAACTATATTTTTTTTAGCATAATCCAAATACAATGTGGTACAATCCGGGGCTTTTGCTAACTTTATTTCTCCCCGAAAAAAGCCCCCCTGGGGTGTAGGGGGTGATAAGAATATACCCTTCGTATGTCCTGCGTGTCGTAAAAGGCGACTAAAAGGATCCCTGTAATGGGGCAACGTGTTTGCCGTGCGTTGCGACCCGTACAGGTACGAATCAATTTGAGGTGCATATTCTGGTTCGGCAACCATTTTTCTAAATTTAGCGTAGCCGTTGGATTTGATCAAATCGTTTCAACTAATTTCAACAACATATGGTTTGTGCTGGAGTCTGCTAAAATTTTCCTTATGTCACTGGCACTCCGGTTGCAGTCTTCATTTAAAGGTTTTTTCACAATAGTAATATCCTTGGGTTGTTTTTTTTTAAACACGAGTGGTCTAGCTTTTAGTTGCTTTAACCAGCTAGCCAGGTCACATCAATTTTAAATTCTTTTTCAAGTTCCCTGCGTATTGCAAATGGCCTCCAGCCGTTCTCGCTTAATTTAATAATCCTCAATTTCTGTCCATGCGATATCTTGGGTCCTGGCATAGTAAAAAATTATCCAAAAAACATTATTAAGCATAAATTGAACGTCAAGATCGTTCGTTCGTTCGTTCGTTCCTGGAGTTTTACGTCCACTTAATATCGACACGAACGATTTATATACCAATCAAAAGCCAGGTCAGCGTGGTTTTTCCCACTGTTTACAGGCACAGTGACGAATTAGCATATTATTATTGATTTGTAAATTGTCTTTCTTGAAAATATTATGAAATATTTTCTATTTTTCATACACCCCGCCAGTTCCACTAGTCCTGAATTCCCACCCCAGCAAGTCCAGAATATTGGGAACCCGTAGCAAAACTGACACCAACACATTTCCGAGGAAATGAAACTATGCATGAATTATTTAACGACAATGAAAATGATGAGCCGCCGAGTCAGACATTGGAACAGTTAATCACCATTAACACAATTTTACCAAGCCCGGACAACAAATCAAAAGTGTTCAACTGGCGGAATATTTAAGTACTCAAAAATCTACAAAAGGCTTTGGAAAATCATATATTAATCCGCTTCTTGCCCGAAAGGGGTTGCAAGATAGCAACATCCTATATAGAATCCACAGATATGGCAGAACCTCACAAAATCAATGACTGAACTTGTTGATCCAGACAACTACATGTTTACCCACTCTAGGGGGGTTGGATTGCCGAATGGTTAGCACGTGCGTGCTGTATCATAAGACCTGTCATTGAGTCAACTGGCGTGGTTTCGAATCCCCGGTTGTATGTGACAAGGAGTAGGGTCGCCTGTCCAGCCTCGTGGGTTTCTCCCACTGCTAAAGACCCCTAACGGCAAGCGAATTATTGAAATAAAATAAAACCATATATTAGTCCCGAAATGACCTAGTTTGTGTCGAGTGGACGTTAAACCCCATTTCTCTCTCTCTCTCTCACCCACTCGTACAATGAGGGATCCAAGTCCCACTCTGGTAGCTGCAATATTTGTAGCCGTGATAATTCTTATATTTACGGCTGCAATTGATACACTATTCGAGGCTTTGAGCAAGTAAAATAAGGTTCAATTGCATCATCAAAAGAAGATGGTGTCGGAAGGAAAGCTGAAAAGATATCAAAAGCGACAGACCAGATGAATTCAGGGAAAGCTTTTTGCGATATGGAAATTATATAACGAAGAAGCCATAAGTACATGTCAAATCCTGAAGAAATGTGGTTCGATTTATGGCCCGAGCGACTATGTTAGATTCAGACTGGGCCAATAAAGAATGGCATTTAAAAATTTAAAAATTTTTTTTAATAAATTATTGATGTAATAAATATGAATATTTGGTGTCGATTCATCAGACAGTGCCAATAAAGGCGAGCTTATATCACAGGCATATTAAAAAACTAAGACAAAAATATTTAATAAAAAATTATTGATGTAATAAATATGAATATTTGCTGTTCGATTCATCGGACTGGGCCAATAAAGACGGGCATATAAAAAATATTTGCTTGTTATATACTTACTCCTAGCTCACATCTAGTAACAAAGGCATTGTTAAAGTATGTATAGATTCACCTATAAATTATTCGCCTCTTTGTATTGTGATTTAATAATAAATAATATTTATTTAAAATCTGTATTTTATTTTTTAAATGAATAAGTGAAGCTAAATAATGATCCAAGAAGCGGTCCGTTGGGTTGGTCCGAGTAACAAATATAGATATTGGTCCGAATGGCGTTCCAATATAAATTGATTGGTCTGAGTGGTCTCTGTTTTGGTGGATACATAAGTTACAATGATCCAAGAAGCGGTCCGTTGGGTTGGTCCGAGTGGCGTTCCAATATAAATTGATTGGTCCGAGTGGTCTCTGTTTTGGTTGAGTGAATACATAAGTTACAAGCATAGATTAAAAATAAAACCATTGTCTATCTCCTAACCCCACCAAAGTCGATAGTATGAGTCTGCTGATAGATCTTAGAATCGACATGTTTGTCTGAAATTACGCCGCACAGATCTCGCGTTTTATATGCTTGGGTTTCGGCTATCTATTATTTATGTTGTCAGATATGATGAAATTATTTTAATTGGATCTCGTGCTTAATGACTGGAGTACTATCGTTAAATGGACAGTAGGGATTTATCCTTGACCTTAAAACCCCATGTCCTGTTATTCTCACAATATTTCATAAACAATATAATTTGCGTTTAAAATAAACTCATAACTTAGCTTATATTTTGACAATGGAGAAGACAAATCAAACATATATTTATCAAAATATAAAGCTTATCCTCTGGTTTACATATATTCGCCTAATGCATTTCCGCATAAATTATCAAAACGTATGTTCAATAAGGCGCCATTATGAGTATGGAAATGAAATGACATGGGGTTTAACGTCCTACTGGTCTGCTCCTAACCTGGGTCATGAGTATGGATGGGAGACGACACAACGACAAGTCTACGCGCCAAAGAACATTGTCTCAAAAGAATCGTGCAGCTAGACTCGTTGGCTATTTTTACATTTTGTATTTCTTTCGATCACGGGCAATACCGAGAGTTCAAAGGATGGCATCCTTACGTTCTGTTGAAGCCAATCACTTACAAAAACACTTATGTATTGGTAAAAGTAATTTATTATTTATTGTTAAATAAACACATAATTAATTGTTATGAATTAATAATAGAAACAAGTAAATAACTGGGGTTAGTTGAGTTGTATTCACACATAAATAGGAAGCCAGATGATTTAGAGCGTTATATATATATATATATAATAAATATTGATCAAATCAATTAGGGCCCCCGGCTGACAGTCCTACCTACCCCTACCCACCCAAAACAAAGATCGTAACATTTATGGCCAAGCGGACCAGACTGCGCCCGCTCGCCACCCCTTTTCTACCCCAAAACTTTCTCCGCTCCTTTCGATGAGATTTTTAACTTGGGCATTCCCTGCTAAGACACTATGTCTCAAATTAAACTGGACCAAAGCATAATCCATACGGCTTTCTCCAGTAAGTTTCTTAGGAAACATCCTTGTCTACGATATCACCTTAGGTGGAAGTGGACGTAAAACCCCAGAAACGAACGAACGAACGAATCAAATCAATTAGAATGTCATCTAGAATTGATACAGAAAATCGTTGCTGTATATAGTCAATTATAAGTAAAAGATTTTTTGGGAAAAAAAGGATGTCTTACATTTTCTGCTTCCGTAAACAATTCGCATATCAATAGATAAAAAGGCACCGGACCCCTGGCGTTCACCCGTGAATTAAGTCGGTTGTGCCAACCCTCGACGTCGTTGTTTGTTCGAACTGGTTTCATGAAAACACACCAATCCTCTATAGGGAAGAGCTTCGATGTTATCCACGTTTCCTCTACATACTGTAAGATTGGTTGTAGTTCCGGGCACCTTTCGTATAGATGGGCAAACATGCCAGCAATGTGTTCTTCCGGTAGGAAGGGGAGGGCCATTAGTCTACTTGGTAGTTAAAAACATCCCCCTTTTCATCATAAACTGTCTGAAATAATTAAATATAAATAGACGTAAATCTATATAGGCGAACATTGAAATGTCGTTGAACCTGTAGTTAAAATTATTTATTGATATTTTCTGTATTGTTGCAGATGTATTAAAGAAGATCGTATACCATACCTGGAATCCCTTTTCCTGAATTTTTCTGAAGACAGCTAGAGTCCAATGGAACACACATCCATGTATCTTGATACCTCCAAAACGTTGCCTTAAGGCCTGCCACAACCCCGCCTCGAAATCGACCACGAATCCTTCCAACTCAATTTGACTAGGCAACATCCTATCAACTGCACGGAGAACCTGTAAAATAAATACCACAAACGTCCATTTATACTCTAGCTTTAGAATGTTAATTTATTCCGATTATGTTCATTTATAGATCATATAATGTTACTTTATTCCGATTATGTTCATTTATAGATCATATCTTACCTTATAGTAGTCCTCTTGACTCTTCCCCGACATCACACAAAAACAAGTGGTACCTGTTTGGTTGTTTCTCCTGCTTTTATGAATGCGTGTATCGAGAACATCAGTGAATATGGTTTGTTGATAACTCGAAAGGTAGCGTCCATGTACCAGGTCTTTGCTTTTGATAACAGGTTTAGCTGCTGGTCAGTGTTGAAGATATGGTGTCGCCTTTCCCCCACTTTAACGCGTTTCTGGTAGAAACCAGGGCAGTTACGGTCAATAAAGTCTTCATTGCAAGCTGAAACGAAAACCAATAATGTTTTTAACATTTATGTATTTAACATTTATGTATCTAACATGTTGTTGTTTATTACAAATTTAACGTCCAATACATAATGTATGATATTATGGACAGGTTGATTTAATTAAGTTATTTACATCTGAATGAGTAAAATATAGAAGTTAGGTAAAAGCATTAAATAATAAAAAGTTCTTGTATATCTAACCGTCACTTTAAAACAGATTTAAAATAATTAAAAGTTCCTGTATATCTAAAAATCACTTTAAAACACGGTTTTAAAAATGGTTTTAAAATCGTTGTCGCGGGGAGAGAGGGCGGGTCATCTTCTCACTTTGTTATAATGAAAGTTAAAATGGGAGATCCAGCTGTTTGATGCCATCGCAGCGGATCGAAAAAACCCTGTGGGAAAAAGAATCCGCTGTTTAATGTGGACAAGCGAAGTTCTCGCAGTAAAAACCACATAGCTGGATCCGTGGAGTATTTACAAATGAATATGGCCGTGTGGTTCTTTCCATATTATAAAAGTTAGTTAAAACAAATCCTTTAGCACAGATCTCATAATAAAAGTTAGTTAAAAAGTCCTTTGATACACCCCCCCCCCTGGGGTGTAGGGGGTGATAAGAATATACCCTTCGTATGTCCTGCGTGTCGTAAAAGGCGACTAAAAGGATCCCTGTAATGGGGCAACGTGTTTGCCGTGCGTTGCGACCCGTGTCGGTGGAGAGTGGAATCCTGGTAATTGAGTGGGGATTTGGCTTGCGAGCCCTTTTTCTGCAACACATTACTTTGGCCCATGGTTCACCTAGACGGGAGGTCCGAGTGGCCCACTTTGATCAATCGGCTTTGGTCGTTTTAGCTTTGTAGAATGTACCCTTTTCCAATGTAATGCTGTTGTTTATTCACTCAGCAATTACTACCTTTGTGTCCTTAGTACATTCTACAAAGCGGTGGCTTGGGTCAATCGGCTTGGATTAGTATTTTTACTTTCTGGCTTGAGTATACCCCTCGTCGAGCCCTGAGGCCATGCGCTGGTTATCCGTGCTAGTCCTCCCCTTAGTAGGCAGGGAAGTAACCTGGGGGACGACGAGGGATAAATTTAAAATAATATTACGTTCATGGATACCCCAATCCCCCCCCCCCCACACACACCTATCAATGAACGACAAAAGCAGAAACGTCCTAATTCAGAGGACGTTTCTAACATATTTAAAACAAAAATGGCCGGTGAGCCCAAGGCTATTACAAAATTGAAAAATGGAACACTCTTGATAGAATGTGTTAAGGAGCAGCATGCTACCATGCTTCTTAAGTCAACAACATTGGCAGACATTCCTATCAAGGTGTCTCCACATAGATCATTAAATTTTAGTAGAGGCGTTATTCGCTGTCGGGATCTTGAAGGCAGCAGTGAGGATGAAATGGTAGAATACCTTTCTTCTCAAGGCGTCCAACAAGTTAAACGAATTAGTGTACGCCGAGGAGATAAGGTGATTCCTACAAGCACCTATATCCTCACTTTTAATCGTCCCGACATACCGAAGTCAATCAAGGCAGGTTATTTAAATATACCCGTTGATTCTTATATTTCTAACCCTCTTCGCTGCTATAAATGTCAGAAATTTGGACACAGCAAGACCGTCTGCAGGGGCAAAGACACCTGCGCTCGTTGTGGTCATGATGGCCACGAGAGCGCTGCCTGCCAGGCTGAGTTTTGCTGCGTTAATTGCAAGGGTAAGCATTTTACTTATTCTCGCGAATGTCCAATATGACAGAAAGAGAAAAGAATTCAACAGGTAATGTCTGAACGGAAGATTCCATATTTTGATGCTAGGAAGCAAGTAGAACTTACTTCACTCATTCCCATTGCACCACAAGGGAAATCGTTTTCGAGTGTAGTAAAAGTTTCTACAAAATCTATATCTGTTCAGACAGACATAACCTGGCCATATAAACAGAAAAAACCAAAGACTTTGCCTACATCAGATCATGTACAAGGGGTCTCGAGCTCAACTGAGAGCTCGAGTCAATGCACTAACACTCTCCCTGATGGGACTGTGTCCTCCTTGCCTCCATCTGGAGTTATTGTGGCGATTCCCAATACTCCAACCCAAAATGGCAAGAAGGCTCCTCTAAAGCTGACACTACTGATTCCAGTTCCACTGGGGCAGGGGTGCAGTTTTCGGGTACTCCATCTGCAAAGGAGAACATAGTGCATTCAAAAAATTATCAAACATTTTTAAAATTTCGAGAGAAAGAATCTAAGGGTTCATAAAACCCTATCACTCTCTTCAATAAATATGGGGATGATCTGATGGACGACATTACTGTAGTGGATGTCCATTGTCGTGGTTTAAAACCAAATTTTAATGAAGTTCAATTATTAGTTCAAAAGTACAATCCTTTAGCTATTTGTTTACAGGAAACTTGAACCCATCAACAATATTTACCAATTTTGAGACCGCAGCACAAAATGCCGCAAGGATTGTTTTTAATTCTGATGTTAAATGGTGCATGTTTCATTTTCGCCAGGCCATTTGGAAAACTGTTGTGGACTCCAGAATTTATTCCAGGACAACCCTCTTATAAGACAATTTGTACGCCACACATCAGCTTTGCCACTGATAAGAATGTGTGATATCGAGGATTTTTGGTTCTTTGCTTTGGAAGCTGTAGATTTAAACATTCTACAAGTAGGGCGGGTCGCTGATTATATGACGGAGCAGTGGGTTGATAATAATGGCCGTAATGTGTGGAACCATTTTGATACAACAGGGCCCCGTACTGCCAACCACGTAGAAGGTTGGCATTCTAAGTTGAATAAAATGACAGCATGTAATCCTAATATTTACAAGTTCATTAACTAAATAAAACAAGAACAATCCTATGTCGAAATCATCATTTCACAGATATTATTTGGTGGTACCAAAAGGCCTCGAGTTAAGAAATATCGACTTGATACAAGAATTGAACATTTGAAAACAGATTATTAAATGGCTCTTTAAGTGTAAATCGGTATGGAACAAATATTTCCAATTTAGTGGGGCTGTAAAATGATTATGTTGTAAGGCATTTATTTATAAATTATATAATGCTATTTAATAAAAGTTAAATGTGTAAATTGTAATGCATTTTTATATGTGTAGATCATTTAATGATATTTAATAAATATTAAATTTGTTTAAATCAATATATTTTTATATGTGTAAGCTATTTAATGTTATTTAATAAAAGTTAAATTTGTTAAAATCAATACAGTTTTAGTCTTAAAAAAGATATGGACTATAGTTTATAACACCATTGTTCTAGGATTAACTCTGGATTAGCGGCAAAATTTGACATCAAAGCCTGCCGGCTAAGTGGGAACACCCCGATTTCACAAGTCGTTTTCAAGCCGAAGCATTTTATTCAAACGACAGAAGCCATTGTCTCTCCTTGGAAACTAATAAGACAGTTTTGTGTCGCCCTTGCCTTGGTCATACGTTTCTTTTTTTATTTTGATGTCTATACCTCAACCCCAATGTTGAACAATGTCAATAAGTCACTTTTGAAAGATTTTTTCAAGACACAGATATTTATTAACCATTTTAACAGCCTGTGGTGTAGGATTTAAATGGTTTATTTACATTATCAATACATACAATTTGATTTTGTTATTAAATTAAATAAATATTTGTTTTATTTATAAATCCGTTTCGGATTTTGATCCGTACCAAACTTTATTTTGAGTAGTGACTCGTAACTTGACTCATAAATATAACACCGGTGTAACAAAAATCGCTCTTCATTTTATTGCCCGCAATCAAATGATTACGTAACATCAAGGCAGTAATCATTGAATAAAGGCAGTAATCATTGAATCCTATTTCCTTTTGATACCGTGCTATAAAAATAACCAATTTTCCAGTGTTGTGGTTTTTAAATGTGATGTATTTTTTTAAATGTGCTATTGCTTCTTTAAAACGTGCTTATATATATAAACCAGGGATAGTTTTCATGTGTTGTTTTTGTTTTGTTTTGTGTGCATGCCGTTATTTCTTTGAAACGTTCTTCCCATGCATAAACCATGATTGTTTTCCATTGTTGATTTCTTTTTTAATGTGCATGCTGCATTTATTTCTTCAAAACGTTCTTAATATGTATTAACCAGTGATTTGTTTCGAATTTTGATTTCTGTTTAATGTGCATGCTGCAATTATATTTCTTTATATGTGATTGTTTTCCAATTTTATATCTATGAATCAGTCTTTTCCAGTGTTGTGTATTTTTAGTATTCATGGTTTTTTTTTAGTGTTCATGCATATAGTTTTTTTAGTGTTCATGCATATAATACAATTGTTTTTTGTTATTAAATTATCATAGCTAAGTATGTGTTCTGTTTTATTTATAAACCCTTTTCTTTTTCGGGATCGGTATTTTTTAATACCATACGAGTACATATATTGAGAGAGTAAATGTTGATTTAGCAATACCGTTTGATATCGTTCTTCTGCAGTCAACATTTTATTGCCCCCAATAAAGTGATTACGTAACATCAAGGCAGTTATCATTGAATCTTGTTTCCTTTTGATACTGTTTGAAGCCATTCCTATTGCTTTGTCTGAAAATGAGCGACAGCTTGTGTATTGAGATCGACTATTTGGCGCCAGTGAAAAAGTCTCACGAGAGAATCACAGTGTCACGTGTGCATTGCCAGGTCTTCTAGCGACATGTACAGGTGAAAGGCTATGTTCATTCATTTGTGATTTAAAGAAAATACAATACCTGGGATGTGCTTTACCGGTTTCCAATGGTATAATAACATTGGACGTGATTTACCGATTTGTGATGTATTTGTCAATGGTGGAATCATTTTTTTTTTTAATGGATAATAATACACTACGGTATCCTTTTGATACGGTTTGAAGCCATTCCTATAGCTTTGTCTGAAAATGAGCGTAAGCTTGTATAGAGATCGACTATTTGGCGCCAGTGAAAAAGTCTCACGTAGAGAATCACAGTGTCACGTGTGCATTGCCAGGTCTTCTAGCGACATGTACAGGTGAAAGGCTATGTTCATTCATTTGTTTGTGATTTAAAGAAAATACAATACCTGGGATGTGCTTTACCGGTTTCCAATGGTATAATAATATTGGACGTGAATTACCGATTTGTGATGTATTTGTCAATGGTGGAATCATATTTTTTTTAATGGATAATAATACTACGACCACGGTATGGTGAGCATCTATGGGTGTGCATTTTTGTTATATTCTACTTTTTTATTCGTACTTCATACGTAAATAACCGTAATCAAAATAAACGATCGGATAAACGACTTGCGAGAAATTAAACGCTTCGTCTAATATTTAAACCCTGTAGATAAATTCATCGGGTGTTAATTTATTTACGCATCTCGGGACAGTAAAGTGCTCGGCTAGTAATTAAACCCATTAGATAAATAAACGGATCCTCCATTTCTAAACACCTCTCGGAGAAATTAAACGCTGTGCCATTAAATTAAGCCATAGTACTAAATAAACGATTTTTGTAATTTTCAAGCGTTATTATCAATTATCAAACGATGTTTTGAAATTAAACTGTATGCATATAGTTATTAGCGCTAAAACAACCATATTAAACGATACCAATCTTATAGTGTATATCTAGCTATAAATATGATCCATGCAGCAAATAACTACTGTGCGGTTAGAATGAGAATGCAAGAAGCTTTAGACGAATTGTCGAAATGGTCTAATGACAAGGGATTTCCAATATCTGAAAGTTAAACAGTAGGTATGCTCTCCTGTAGAGATAATAGGAAATGAAATGGGGTTTAAACGAAAGATAATAGGGAAGTGTCGTCTATAAAACTGGAATTCAACCATATAAGAATTGAATTTAAAGCTCACGCAGAGCTTCTAGGGGTGACCTTTTATACCACATGTTGAAAATATTAAAGAGGACAGTATGTTCTGAATGTAATGAGATGTCTGACGGGCATATCCTGGGGAACAAAGCCACCACGCTAATGATATATAGGTCAATGATAACATCAATATGTGACTATGACTCTGTTGCTTTTGCAAGTGCAAATAAAACAGCTCTTTCTAAACTAGACAATTTACAATACCAGGCAATAACGAGAGCAACGAAGGCTTCATTTGGTACAAAAAAATTAAGTCTATTGCAAGAACTAGGTGAAATGTCTTTCGAATCGAGGCGCGATGAAATAACATTGAGATACTGGGCTAAGATACAATATCTCGGGGACAGCTGTTCAAGGTGGGGGTCGATGGCCGAATGGTTAGCGTGCTGTATCATAAGGCCTGCATTTAGTCAACTGGCGTGGTTTCGAATGCCCGGTTGTACGTGACAAGGAGTAGGGTCGCCTGTCCAACCTCGTGGGTTTTCTCCGGGTTCTCCGGCTTCCCCCCACTGCTAAAGACCCCTACGCGCAAGCGAATTATTGAAATAAATTTAAACCATGTTAGTCCCGAAATGACCTAGTTTGTGTCGAGTGGACGTGTATTCTCTCTTTCTCTCTCCTTCTCGGAATATGTCTATAGAATTTATGAAGCGATCTCAAAATTCATAACAGAATCGAGAATTAACTGTTAAATTAGTTGCGAGAGAAGAGCACTGGTCATGGAGAGATAACTGGTTGTGTAGACCAGGTTGGCGGCTAAGCCACCTGGATTCTTTAATAATATCAGAATAAATTGTCCTTTAAGATAGCGAACTGCATATCTAGTTACAAAGAAAGGAACTATTGTTGTTGGACAGTATGGCGGTTCAGTCTACTTATGATTTAGTGTAATATATTATACTATATATGTTTTAATTGTTTTGTTCTGTGTTGCTGCGGGCTCTTCTTTTTCTTGTGTAACTTTTATCTGGAATGCTTGGAACTCTTAAACGCTGAATTTGTGAACCGCATTAAAGGACTTTTAACGACTTTTTACTATGTGGAGCTTATTGGAAGAATGATTTTTAATATTCAAATAACCCACGGGTCCAGCTATGTGTTTTTTACCGCGAGTACGTCGGGGGAGAGAGAGAGAAATGGGGTTTAACGTCCACTCGACACAAACTAGGTCATTTCGGGACTAACATATGGTTTAATTTTATTTCAATAATTCGCTTGCGCATAGGGGTCTTTAGCAGTGGGAGGAAACCGAAGGACCGGGAGAAAACCCACGAGGTTGGACAGGCGACCCTACTCCTTGTCACGTACAACGTCGGTTTTCCACATAAAGTGGGTTTTTGTCTATCCGCACTGGTGCCGACAAACATCAGTCAACTGGACCTCCTGTTTTAACTTGGGTTTTTTTATTATGACAAAGAGAGAATATGTATTGGGTGTTAAATTTTTTCTTCGCGCTTGAAATCTTTTCTCCATCACGGAAACCTTTTTTTTGTACGCGGTACCGAGGCAAAAAGGATTTACACAGCGGAGAAAGGTTTCTATCGCAGAGAAAAGAATTTTCGTTGTTTTGGTTTTTTTTAACTATTTAATCCGTCTAGAAAATAGCTATAGATTAACCACTGTAACATGCTTAAGGGTGGGTCTTGCGTTTTGATTGGTCAATTAGACACTGCGGATTGGACAATAACACCCCTCTGTTTTAGTAATTTCTTTAAAAATGCTAAAATGGTATGTTACAATGTCGATAAACACTTCCTGTTTCTCCTTTAGAGGGGTGCTATTATTGTCCAACAGACATGTCCTGAGATTTAAAATTAGAACCGGCGACGATAACGCGTCTTGGGTCCTAATGATCTCAGAACACCAATAGGCGTATAATAAAAGCTATAGATTAACCAATAACACCAATAGGCCACCATATCTACATGTATTTTCTTTAAAATCAAAAGCCCAGGTAAAAATCGAATTCTGCCTCGGATTGAAATACCACGTGGCAATTTACCTATATAAGCAAAAAAGCATTAACATTTGTCTTCCTTTTCAAAATGAATTCATTTAAATCCATTTTGAATACCCGGGATGCCCCCCTATAAAAAGCCACTTAAATTTATAGTAATTATCAGAAAAGATATCGAAAAAAAAGAAGGTATATGCAATTTTGGATGGTACAGAAATAAGACAGCTATACTCAAACCAAGATTTAAATAATGATAATGTTTACCTCTTATTGAATTACAAAATAATTAATTCAAACAATGGAACGCAATATATAACCGCAGGTAAGAAATTGAGTTAATGTTTAAATTTATCAATTTGGGATACTTAGAAATAAATACACCCATTGTCGATGATAATTTATAAATTAAGAAACACAATTTGCTGTTGTAGCCAAAATTCATTTAATTGAAAACATTTGCTCAAATTACATTAAACAAAGAGCATAGTTTTAAGTCTTGAACAAAAGCGACACCCTTCCCCAACATCTGTATTATTTTCCGCTCAAATCATTTCAGATGCCCCCCCCCCCCAAACGTAACACTATCTGCTGCTTTAATTCCAGCTTTCCAATTTCGTAAAATATACTCTTCAAAAAAAGTAAATGTTCATAAACAATACAATACTGCGGAAATGCACTGTTGTCTTAAGGTCACGAGTGTATGTTATTGTTAATAACAGGCCAATTGCCTACACATGAACATAACGTTCATATCGACGGCGTATCACGGCGTATCTGACGGCCACATTTCACTCGCAGAGATACACTGTCAAAAGTGAAAATGGACGTTTTGAAATTGTCTTAATAATGAGTAATTGCTCCACCAATCCTCAGACATCCAGCAATTCGTCGTGGCATGCACCTAATCAACCGTCTCCCGATCAAATTAAACGTAACACACTAAAGCAAAGATACGCTCAACAGTAGATATTATGCAAGAACCGATAGGAAAGCAAACATGGATAGGATAAACCAGCAAGCGGCAGTTTTCATCAACCCTTCCTTGAAGTGTCAAATTTGACAATGAACCCCTCCCACGTGTATGGCGCTATTGCGTGTCGCACATGCAGCTCAGTGGTTCTGTTGGGGCGATAAGTTCTTCATCTGTGAACATACTCAGTGTCCATAATTATTTATCATATCACAACCTGCATAGGTATTTATTTGCATTTCAATATCCCCTAAATTTTTTTGAAGAGTATATATATGAATTTGCACCTGCGAGACGGCCCTGATCCATCAATTATCATTAAATCCATTTTGGGGTGCCTCGACCCGGACAGTGTCACAAAGCATCGTTGTTATATTTTTTAAAGTTTTAATATCGAGTTCACCAGGATAAAAAATCTCCACACATAACAAATCCAACACGCACTCCCATCTACTTACTTTTACTTTTTGGCACAATCTACTAATTACATTGGCTCTTTGCTTCTTGGCACAATCTATTAATTACATAATATTGTTTTTATAACCTGTGATTAATATCTATGATTATTTCAGGAATACCAAATGGAACAAGTTTTGAAAAAAAACAGACCCAACTAAATATAAAACAAAATCAAATCCGAGATGATTCAGATACAACAATAGTAACAATGTGGAAACCCCACGCCCGAATGGGTGCAACTTTTAAAAGTTGATAATTACATAAAGATTACTGACTTAAAAGTAAATTTATTTCAAGGAAACGTGGAATTTAATTCAACTTATAACACCGACATTGAGGTAAGTATGTATATCCCTTCGCCCATAGTCAACATTTGTAAGTTCCAGATTGATTACTATCTATACTAATATTTGTGACTGTCGTTTGCCTGTCTGTTCGGGGTTGGCGGCTACACTAGGTCTGCCCCGAGTCTGAAATTTGGGGTATAGGTGTAGCTCGGGCCGAGGAGTAACATAGGCCAGGTGGCGTTAGTCTACCACTTCCGGTTTCGGGGTTACAACCCCCCGAGCGAAGCCGTGCATTCTTGTAGTAATAGTTAAATAAATAATATAACATTTATTATCACAGTAGCCTGGTATCCAAATCCAAATAAAAATACCAATGTGACGTTACCCTTTGATGTTGGCGTAGCAGTAATTCTTATAATGCTAATCGTCCATTTTTTTTAATACATGGTGGCAATTTCATAGTAATGCATGTGTTGGATACTGTATTTTCTGTTTGTAGTGTATGTAAGGGCTCGGAACAAGACTGCGTGTAGTATATTGATACAAAAATCGGGTTGACCCAGTATATTAATGTTAATGTCTCTCTGGACCACCCCTTAAAAACCCAAATTGACAATCCTATGCATTTTCTTTTTTTTAAAATTAAGATAGTAGACAGCCAACCGGTCCGATTTACTGGAATACCAGAGGCTTATAATAAAAAAGAAGGTATAATTATTATGGAAATGGCAGCCGGTCAAATGAAAGAATATTATGTCGACAAACCAGCTAAGGATATTAATCAGCTAATTATAAAAGGAAAACAAATAACACTAACGATTAAAAATAATAAATGAAATGGGGTTTAACGCCCAACTGTTCTGTAAAAATAATAAAGTTCTAGAAATAAAAGGTATGTTAACCTTAAATTTGTTTGCAGTATTACTAAATAACGCATGTTAATAAAGCTTAATTATTCCATAAATAGTTTTTATTATAGTATTATCAAATGCAATTTCAAGACGATTTAAAGCCATCAACCGCCATTTACATTTTTGGGACAGCGTTATTTTTTCACGACTTAATGCAATAAAAAAATCTGCTAGAACTGATTATTGATCAACGGTAGATAAGCTCATGGTTTGAATTTAATTGGATTTGGGAAATTAAACTTCTCAATATTGAAGTTTGCAACAAATTAAAATGACATTAAACATGCATTATGCAAGAGCTAAATCTGCCTATTGCAGGTCTTTCTTTGGGCCTGAAATGTTATATAAACTATTAATTAGACATTAATTAACGTATCCAGAACATAATCAACTCTCGATGTCAGCGCTATCTTGCGATAATTGTTGGATTATGATCCGACTTTAGTAATGATGACCGAGGCTATGCGGAACTTTCGATCGCTTATTTCTCGGTTCATAGTGGATCAATTTGACTGAAATTTTCAGCAAATTACCTTTACATTATCTTGTTTTTAACTATTATAGTGAGAACTGTCAACTCGTTATCCAATCTCCCATAATGTATCTTTAATTCATTCTTAATTTTTCTTTTCAGAAAGTTAACCAGAATTAAAAACAACTTAAACCTGCACTTTACATAGTATGTTATGATGCTCCTCTTCGGAATAATCGGTTTCCACCCTACCAGCATACCCTTTTACCCATAGTTCTGAATGCAAAATAGATGCTAAACTGTAACAGCATAGTTTCGAATTTTAAAACCTCAACTTATCCCTTTGATTTTAAGAACATACGCGCGTGCAATCAACGGATAAGCGAAGTTCAAAAACAAATTGATCTTTTTACCATTGTATAGTAAATATCCACTGGTGTCTCGACATCTATCAACCGAAATTTGAATGAATTACAATAATACCTTAAATCAAGATATTACGTGTAGGATAAACCACGAAACTGAGGTATGCGGTGGAAAGAAAGACTGAAGAAAATAACCCGAGAAAAAGAAAAACCGAGGCCAGCAGGCCGGGGTTTTTCTGTCTTTCTTCCCCAGCATAACCGAAGTCGAGGACTTTATCTTGCTTATAAACCGTCTATGTTTACATGCACACAAGTTGAGAATATCCCAGAATTCACGTAAGAAAAACCTTATATCATGTTTTCTTCTGGAAAAAAAACCTACCCTGGAAGAATAACCCGGTACAGGTTTAAAGAAAAACTTTCAGAAGAATAACCCCAAATTTCCCTGTATATATTCAAAGCCGCCCCCGACTTTCAGACCGCAAGTTATTCCGGGCATAGAATATACCCCAAAGATCAAAGAGATTTGCCATTACAGGTTTATAAAAGCATTTACAGATTGTGATTTTCACCATACCCGAGTCTTAAAACTACAAAATCGTTGCAAATGATGTTTAAGTGATAAGTAGTTTGCTATCTCTTGACAACTGTCTTCTCACTACAGCGATTTTATAAGTTATATTTATAGCATGGGTTAACAGGTTTAAACATCGAGACCGCAGGTCGAGATGTTAAACCTGTTAACGAATGAAGCGTGCTATAAATGACTTGTAACATTGATACCAGCTTGCTCAACATGCTTAACCAGCAAAAGCGTGCAATAACATTGAACATGTCTAGTTATTGCACTGTTAAGCTCAATCCAGTCTACTAGAGGGAAAACAATCTGCTTATTCAACGAAAAGAACAAAGGAAGATTTCCCGTCCATGTTACAAGTGTGTTTCAAGGTGACTTTTTGACATGCAAGGACTTTTTGATTTTTTGCCATTTTTCAACCCTTTATGTGTAAATAATTTAATTAAATCAACCTGTCCATAATATCAAATTTATTGTATTGGTCGTTAAATCTATTATAAACAACAACAACGAAAGATCTGCGCTACTGTAGTTCGACCCCGTCAACACTTTTTACACGTGATATCTGCGACCGTTGGCAGCAACGGGCATGTAATACTGGTAAGTTGGGTTTAAATGCGTTTCTCCCCATATTAAGCCGTAATGAAAATTTACTGTGTATCATCGAACTAAATTCCGAGTTACTTAAGGACGTGCTCATAACAACTGGTTCATCAAAATCGAGGGACCCAGACGAAATAAGCGGAAAACAATTAAAATTGTTGTCTGAAGAAATATCTAAACCTTTATGTAATATAGTTAATCTATCCCTCAAAAGATTGGAAATTCGCAAATATTACTGCCATCCTTAAAACAGGCGACCCGACAGATTGTAGAAACTATAGAGCCGTGTCTCTTTTGAAGTATTCTGGCCTAAACCTTCGAAGAATGTATAAACAAACATGTCTTTAACTCCGTCAATGACAATTCTATTATTACTAACCTTCCGAGCGACTTTCGTCACTGTTCATCAACTTACTGAACTAATTCATGCGTTTTGTTAAGCCATCGATCAAAGCAAATATATGAGAGCATTGTTTTGTGACATAAACAAAGCTTTTGACAGGGTCTGAAATGCTGAACTTTGTCATAGACTTGAGTCGGGAGAGGGGGGGACGTCCTTCATTGGTTCAAAATTATGTAACTAACCGTAAATAAAAACTTGTTGTGAATGGCGCCTCCTCCGTTCCCAGACCAGTTATATCCGGTGTTCCACAGGGCTTTGTTCTCGGTCCCCTCCAATTTCTAATCTACATAAATGATATCATAGATAATATAAATTCAACCATTCGTTTATTTGCAATCGGTGATCCAGTTGCTAATGCTGATAACATTAATAATGACCAAGAAAAACTAAATAGATGGGCTAAAATATGACTGGTATCCTTTAACCCCATCAAAAAGGAAACACTGGCTCTAACTAATAACTAACAAGAAAAATCCTCCGCTTCCAGCCCTTAAATTTAATCAAATTCCTATAAAAGAAGTCCACGAACATAAACACCTCGGTTTAATCCTTCAGTCAAACTGCAAATGGCACTCTCACGTAGATTCAATTATCAATAAAACAAGCAAACTAATTAACTCTTTGAGGTTACTCAAATGTAGGCTTAAACGAAAATCCCTGTAGACTCTGTACATATCTTTTATTTTACCTCATTTCGATTATTGTGGTATTATCTTGGATGGGTGCACTGGTGATCATACTAACAAACCACAAAACTTACCATTAGATGCACGTAGAACCATGTGGGGATGTAAGGGGTACCAGCCATAAACTCTTATACAACGAAACCGAGATTATTATGGCGCAAACGACACAAACTGACATTTATTTATAAAATCAGTAATGACCTGACTCCCGCTTACCTAAAGGATTTAATATTATACCGACCCAATAATTATTATCTTCCTAACAATGACAATCTTTCAGAATACCAATGTAGAACAACAATATTTTCGAACTCATCAACAAAAGAATGGAACAAACTTGATATCAATATAAAAATTTCTCCGTCTCTCACTACTTGTACTTTCAAACGAAATCTAAAACTAAACGATCTTATTATTCCAAATTCATTTTTACAGGGCAAAAGAGAGAACCAGTTCATACATATCAGATTGCGGCTTGCTTGTAGCGACCTAAACGGTTCAAAATTCTTACGACATATCTCCGAGGATCCATCATGCAGCTGCGGTCATCGCTTTGAAGATTTTCTCAGCTGTTAAAAATTTCAGTCAAATTGCTCCACTCTGAACCGAGATATTAGCTTTTAAATTTTAAGCCTAGCCTCGATCATCATTTCTAAAGTAGGTACAATAAAAAACATTTTTTATTATCCATTTTTGGATTTTATCATCAATAAGTGTTGAGCAGCAGTTTGGATTCAAACCGAGTGAACTTCCGACACATAAGATGCCATCGAGAGTTCATTATGGTCTGGATAAGTTAATTAATGTCTAATTAATAGTTTATATAACATTTCACGGAAAACACTGAAAGTATGTGGTTTTGGGGAAATCGTGCTTCCATGTTTTTAACATCAGCTATTATCTCGGGAAAGTTTTTTTTTTATTAATGACTGGTCACAAGACTTTCTGGTTAAAGTTTCCCCCAAATATGGCACATCTGGGTCTCCGATTTCAATCAAAAATGTTCCTAATTTCGGACCATATCTGGGCGAATCCACAAAGTAGGATGATTTAAGGGTGGAAATAAATGAACTCACTAAAATGGTCATTTTTTCATACGACAGGTCTCGTGATAGAAGTCCACAGATCAGAATACCAATAGCCATAAATAAGTCTTGTAAAAAAGCTGTCATGAACATGAATCTATACGTCTTTAAGTATTCATAAACGGAACTGGCAGTTATATCCGCTGCGGCCTGGTTCTACATCTTCAGGAGGACGGGTAGCAGAGAAGAGTATAATGCAAAAAGAATGGGTCCAAGAACGGGACCCTGATGTACTTCATATACAATGTCACTGTTATTAACAGTGTATCATTAATTGACACTTTTTGTTGTCGACCAGTTAAACAGAGAGAGGGAGAGAGAAATGGGGTTTAACGTCCACTCGACACAAACTAGATCATTTCGGGACTAAAACATGGTTCAATTTTATTTCAATAATTCGATTGTGCGTAGGGGTCTATTTAGCAGTGGGAGGAAACCAGATTGGACAGGCGACCATACTGCTTGTCACATACAACCCTGGAATCGAAACCCCACCAATTGACTCATGTCGCTCTCGCATTGGTCATACTTTTTTAACTCATATTTTCATTTTGAAGCGAGCGCCTCAACCGGAATGTGTTCACTGTCATGTTACTTTGACAGTGAAACACATCTTGATTGAGTGCAATCATCTCAAGAACATTAGATCTAAATATTACCGTTGCCAGTCAGTACGTCAGCTATACTTTTCAAAAAAAAGTAGGGGATATTTGATTTTTAAGTGTTATTAAAGTCACCTAATGAAACTGACGAAGAAACAAATGACAAAATGAAATGAAGTTCACATTCATCGATTTATTCCAAATGATCGTTAGACTAAGTAAGACACAGACTGACCATTATAAGGGTAAAATGATACCCGGGGTCAAACAGCAAAGTTACCACAGCATCACAACCAAGTC
Organism: Patella vulgata; assembly: GCF_932274485.2. NCBI lineage: Eukaryota > Metazoa > Mollusca > Gastropoda > Patellidae > Patella > Patella vulgata. The sequence goes on from NC_065879.2 coordinate 91,853,417, forward strand.
AGTAACGGGTAAATCCTCCTCTGTTTGCCAAACAAGCATTGGTCCGACGTGGCATACTCCTAATGAGACGTCTAAGGTCATTTTGGTCCAGATTGTCCCATTCCTGTTGCAACGCAGCAGCAAGTTCTTGGACATTGGCAGGACGTTGTTGACGTTGACGTAACCTCTGTCCAAGCATGTCCCAGACATGCTCGATGGGGGAGAGGTCGGGACTCAGTGCTGGCCAAGGTAATGTGGTGATGTTCTGTTGTTGGAGGTAACCTGTAACGATCCTGGCCCTGTGACATCTTGCGTTGTCATCCTGGAAGATGAAACGGCGGCCATGACGTCGTGCGAACGGCACAACATGGACTGCCAAGATGTTGTCCCGGTAGTACTGGCCTGTAACACGCCCTGCAACAACATGTAAAGCCGTTCTTCCAGCAACAGTGATGCCTCCCCACACCATAACAGAACCACCCCCAAATCGATCATGTCTGATGACGTTAACGTCTTGGAAGCGCTCGTTTCGACGACGCCACACCCTCCTACGTCTGTCCAAAAAATCAACAGTGAACCTTGACTCATCTGAAAACATCACACTGCTCCAGCGTCGATTATCCCAGTGTTGACGATCCCTACACCAACGACGTCTTGCCTGAATGTGATGATCTCTCAAACAAGGGATCACGCGAGGACGTCGGGCGCGAAGGTGACCCCTATGCAGTCGATTCCGGATCGTCTGGCCACTCACTCTCACACCAGTGTCTGTTTGAAGACGAGCGCTGATCTGATTTGCTGTGATGACACGATTTCTCAAGGCCAAGGTACGGATAAATCTGTCCTGTACAGATTGTGTATCACGGTATCTGGACCATAGCCTGCTTATGACAGACTGAGAAACATTCATCGTCCGCGCCACAACCGCCTGTGTTGTGCCGATCTGTCGCATGCCAAGGGCACGTAACCTTTCATTTTGGGTAAGCCGACGCATATCAAAATTTGTTTTCTGGTCACTAAAACAATTAAACTGATGTTTCCACCTTGGAATTCAATGCCACAATGACTGTAACATTCAAAGTCAGAGTCGTGCAAATCTTGGGTTGGACCCCCATGATGATCCCAAGCATCACCTGCATTCCATGCGGTAGCTATTGGTGCGTTTGGGCGTCACATGTAACTGGAAATGTTTCTTCTGTTAGGTTCTATAGTGACCTTTTTCGTAGTCATTTGCATATTTTAGTATTATGCACCCAAAATCAAATATCCCCTACTTTTTTTGAATAGTATATTTGCTCAAACGGAGCTATATGACAAAGTGCTAACATTTTTAAAAGAGACAAACTTTTATTATCAATTTTAATTGTATATATTTAATCATGTATATCGTTTTAAATATTTATATATGTAAAAGATTTGTTATATTTATTTTTAATTAATATATTTTCTGTGATATTTGTTTTTATTTACATATATAAATTCATTTATGTGATATTGTTTTAATTTGTCTCATTAGATTCACCATATGTTTGGCGCAATATAGCCTGGTTGGAGCTGACGTGCCATAAAACCATATTTCATTCATTCATTCCACCAATTGACTCAATGATACAGCGCGCATGTGCTAACCATTCGACCATCCAACCCCCCTCCAGATAAATAACTTGATAGAAGTTTTAATACTAAACCATATACATGTATACCAAAATCTACATTTAAATGGCTAATAAATCTACCCAAATCCACAATGATTTCAACTCGAAAAACTTGACAATTTTAAATTAAAATGCCAATTTGGCTTAAAAAACAGTATATTATCAAATATGGATACAAATTATCTAAGAGTTGGAATAATGGTAGATTTGGGTCCATAGATTTTCCCAAAATCACTTTAATTACTCAAAACAAAATATATCTTGAATAAAAGAACTCAAATTTATTGGGGAGGTTTTCTATCTTTTTTTATGTATAGATGATTAATATTCCCTAAACTTTACGCTTTTTTTTTCAATAGTTCTAAAAAAAAACAGAAATAAATTCAGATCATCCTACAAAATTCTGAGCATCCAACTAAATATAGGGTAGCACAAATTAACCAAATGCACCCAAAATCCACCTTTCTTTCAAATCATATTACAGTACTATATATCTACATTCATAACAAATTGTCATATTTAATTTAAAATCATTTTTTTGTTTCAAAATCTGGGTGAATCGTGTTACAGGGTGAGAGAGTTCAAGTTAAACAATAAGTGTCCGATTGCTGACCGCTGGGGTTCGAGTTAAACAATAATTGTCCGATTGCTGACCGCTGGGTCACCAATATCAATATGATTATAGGGAAATAATCTACCAATGACAGCTGATTCATTGTGTAGTTCTTTATTTAATATATTTAATATCAATAATATATGTACATGCATGCTTTAATTAACTTCTTAAGATATCTAAGTTTGGTATAAATTAGCTGAGGTTGTCGAGACAAATCAGAGTTGAGCTTAGTAGCTCACCAGAGAAGGGTCTCTCTATTTTCTAGTATTGTAATGCTGTTGCTAGAATAAATTAATGTTCAATCCAGATCCTGTTTTACTTGAAATTATGTTATAATCGTGCTACCGCTAAATATATTATGATGGGTAATTAAATATGCTTCCAAATATTATTAGTAAAGGTTGGCACAATCAAATTATAGAAGTGCGCTCTCATCCTAAACATAGACAATTTTTCAATATTTTACATGCATATTATATTATTGAAAGACCCTTAATATTCTGTGTCAAAATTCGGATCATCATAAAAAATTCTAAGCATCCAACTAAATATATTCTGAAAGGTAATTGGCACAACCTTATTAAAGAGGTGTGCTCTCATCCTAAACATGGCCAAATTTTCAATATTTTAAAGAAAACGACTGTCAATATTCAGAGTCAAAATTTGGATCATCGTTCAAAATTCTGATGATCGAACTAAATGGGCTTGCTTGACCTTCCTAATTGGATAACCCCCAAAAGAGAGAAAGAAAAATGGGGTTTAACGTCCACTCGACACAAACTAGGTCATCTCAGGACCAACACACGGTTCAATCCTATTTCAATAATTCGCTTGCACGTAGGGGTCTTTAGCAGTGGGAGGAAACTGGAGGACCTGGAGAAAACCCACGAGACTGGACAGGCGACCCTACTCCTTGTAATGTACAACCTGGCAATCGAAACCACGCCAGTCGGCTCAATGACAGACCTTATGATACAGCGTGCACATGCTAACCATTCGATCATCCACCCCCACCGGTAAATGATTAACCACCAACATTACATGTATAAGGTTTTTCAACTTTATGAGTTATCATGTGATTCCTTCACATTTATATGGTCTTTTGCTAGTATGAGTTGTCATGTGATTCTGTAAGGTCGTACTCGGGGTGAATGATTTACTACAAAACATCACATTTATATGGCTTTCCTCCTGTATGAATTCTCTTGTGTCGCTGTAGATGTTGATTCTGATTACACGAATAACTACAAACATCACATTTATATGACTTTCCTCCTGTATGAATTCTCATGTGTCGCTGTAGATGTTGACTCTGTTTACACGAATAACTACAAACATCACATTTGTAGGGTTTCCTCCTGTATGAGTTCTCATGTGTCGCTGTAGATGTTGATTCTGTTTACACGAATAACTACAAACATCACATTTGTAGGGGTTTTCACCTGTATGGATTCTAAGGTGTTTCTGTCGAGCACTACGATCGATGAATGATTTATTACAAACATCACATTTATATCGTTTTACGCCTGTATGAATTCTCATGTGTTGCTGTAGATGTTGACTCTGATTACTCGAATAACTACAAACATCACATTTATAGGGTTCTGATGTGACATTTTAAGTTACATTTTGTAATAAATGATTTACTACAGACATCACATTTATAAAGTTTTTCACCCGTATGAATTTTAGTGTGATTCTGTAGATTACCACTAGCTGTATATGATTTACTACAAACATCACATCTATGAGGTTTTTCACCTGTATGAATTCTCATGTGACATTCTAGATGATATTTTGTAAGAAATGATTTACTACAAACATCACATCTAAAACATTTCTTAGAAAATTTGGAATCTGTCTGATTTTGTATTTTTTTATTTTTACCATGTTGTAAAACAGGCTTCTCTACTTTAACATGTATTTCACAGTGTTTTTCCAAATCAGTTTCTAATTCAAATTCCTCATCACACAAATTACACTGATAAACAGTTTCAATATCTTCAGTTTTCTCCTCTTTAACATGACAATATTCATCTACATCATCAGTTTTCTCTTCTTTAACATGACAATATTCATCTACATCATCAGTTTTCTCTTCTTTAATGTGTATCTTACTGTGTTTTTCTAAATCGTCAAGTTGTTGAAAAATCTCATCACATACAACACACTGATGGATTGTTATTATATCATTAGTCTCCTGTAATATATAAAAGTTATAACACCATTAGTTCCCTGTAATATATGAAAGTTTTAACATCCTTAGTTACATGTAATATATAAAAGTTATAGCATCATTAGTATCCTGTAATATATAAAAGTTATAACATCATTAGTTTCCTGTAATATATAAAAGTTTTAACATCCTTAGTTTCATGTAATATATAAAAGTTATAACATCATTAGTTTCCTGTAATATATAAAAGTTATAACGTCATTAGTATCCTGTAATATATAAAAGTTATAACATCATTAGTTGCCTGTAATATATAAATGTTATAACATCATTAGTCTCCTGTAATATATAAATGTTATAACATCCTTAGTTTCATGTAATATATAAAAGTTATAACGTCATTAGTATCCTGTAATATATAAAAGTTATAACATCATTAGTATCCTGTAATATATAAAAGTTATAACATCATTAGTTTCCTGTAATATATAAAAGTTATAACATCATTAGTTTCCTGTAATATATAAAAGTTATAACATCATTAGTATCCTGTAATATATAAAAGTTATAACATCATTAGTATCCTGTAATATATAAAAGTTATAACATCATTAGTATCCTGTAATATATAAAAGTTATAACACCATTAGTTTCCTGTAGGAAGCAAAATAAATGCCAATAGCAGCAAGCTAAGTCGTACTCATTTAAAAAATGCACATACATGGAAACGTTGGCGTGTTTTTTTACCATGTGACTCGCCATTTTGCACATTACGGAAAGATTTATAAGGTATGACACTGTTTTATGGATTGATAAATTAGATTATCTGAATCTGCGGGTAATGAAGTAATGTGTAAAAGTTCATTGTATAATCGTATATAATTTAAAATTTGGATTTGATAGCAGTCAACAATTAATGGATTACATCTACTTGCCATGATGTGGAAGTTATAGACGAAGACCAAATTGTAAGTTGTTCACTCTTCACATACATGTATAACCCCTCCATGATGCAGGACGTGCACGTAAAAGATCCCTTGGCAGTTGGAATTCGATATAAGAGTAGGTCGTAGTGCCGCTGTCCGGGCAAAATTTCCCTCATAGCACACTGTATGGCGTATGCCAGTCTTCATTAGCCCAGGTTAGGAGCAGAACAGTAGGACGTTAAACTCCATTTCATTTCATTTATAACCCCTCCTGATGCATGTACTTCAAAATTTCATTTAACCGATATACTGGTGAACGTTGGATTATTATTCAAACCAGCCTGTACATTATACATGTACACGTTTTCATGGCAACATTAAAATTTATTGTAGACAATATTAGTTTGACACTAGCTTCCTTGCTCACGATTGACATACATGTATTCAACTTAAATAAAGTACATTTTTCTTCCAAATGCTAGAATCGGGATATCGGCACGCAAGCGAAGCCATTCACCATGTTCCATCTCAAAACTCTGTGATCTAATGCAAAACTCTGTGATTCACCGCGATTTGGAACGCCAGCTATTTGCCAAGGGCACACCGCGAAAGTCTGCGCTTTTCCGCCGTGTTTGACAATTCTAGTCCCGCACTCTAGCCGTGTACTGTAGTTTAAAGGCTCAATACCACTCTTGTTGGAACTGAATAATATGTCCCAATCTTCATTCTGGTCAACAAATTGTACTATTTTACAGTATTCCAATTAATTGATGATTTAAATTTCATCTTAACACACCTAATTTAAAAAATTGGAAAAATTCAACTAAATGATTTGAAAAGCCCAACGTAAACCTTTTCAAATGTGACTTGGATTTAAAAATATTTTCGAACCCTCTGGACAAGTAAAATAGGATGTAATGGATAATTTACACAAAAGGTAGGACACTTAAACATCTAATACTTAGAATAAGGCTAATATTTATTTACTAGAGCTGTCTGGCCAGCAAGAATGTTATTGTCCCTTTAAATACTACAGTGATATGAATTTTGTTTGATCATATTGGATCATGGTCATTGTAGTTGCAACACTCTTAGGAGAGAGAGAAAATGGGGTTTAACGTCCACATGACACAAACCAGGTAATTTTGGGACTAACATATGGTTTAATTTTATTTCAATAATTCGCCTGCACGTCGGGGTCTTTAGCAGTGGGAGGAATCCGGAGTACCCGGAGGAAACCCACGAAGGTTGGACAGGCGACCCTACTCCTTGTCACGTACAACCGGGGAAACACTCTTAGGATTTAGTGGTATAATCACCATTAGACAAGAAACCTCAGCTGTCAATCAAACAAAATCAGACAATCCTACCTGACACAGGTACGTATATAACCCTACCTGACACAGGTACGTAGATAACCCTACCTGACACAGGACAGGTACGTAGACAATCCTACCTGACACAGGTACAAATCATCATATTTCCCAACATTTTTAAAAAATTAATTGCTGGATCTATCCAAAGCGAGTAACTCACAATTAATCATCACATTTCCCAACATTTTGAACAGGTTTGACATTTTAATTCCATGAAGGCGGAGCTAAATATACGAAATGTACAACAGCTAATCATGAAATGAAATGGGGTTTAACGTCCTACTGTTCTGCTCCAAACTGGGCTAATGAAGACCGGCATACGCCATACAGTGTGCTATGAGGGAAATTTTGCCCGGACAGCGGCACTACGGCCTACTCTTATATCCAATTCCAACTGTCAAGGGATCTTTTACGAGCACGCCAATTTGTACACAGGACCTCAGTTTTTTGTCCCGTCCTTGTCAGGCCCTCCGTCCTGCATCACTGACAAGTAGAAACCACGCCGGAAAATCTGGATGAACTTTCTCGGCCAATGCAGGGATCGAACACCCGACCGCCAGGCTAGCCAGCCAGCGTCTTTCCCACCGTGACCCCCAACAGTTAATCATAATATTTGAGTAAAACAAACTAAAATCACATGTACAGAACGTCTTCGTGTTGCACATGACGAATGCAAAATTATAATGAATGTCTGAACCAATTAATTAACACTGGTTTATTAACTTTTTAATCCCTATAAGAGTTTGACTCTTAAAAGTCAAGGTCAAATGACCATTATGGGCCATTTTGACCCACTTTCGGTTTCCGTGTGTAGGTTTAGTTGTAAATGGCCCCCTAATCAAAGGTGTTAAGTTTTAATTGTATTTAATTGTTATTTTTGTTGCATATTCTGTATATATTTGCCTACTATTCACATACCTGCATCATTTGCTTAATAAAGACGAGAGTATCCTCGTAAAAACGTTGCTTAGTATTAAACTCAGTAATTGTGTATCCATAAAATTGTGGCTTGTGTTTGTCGACAATATTTGCAGACAAACAAAAGTTGTTTTCCTAAATTGGGTCGAGTATGTTTAATTAGTCCTGATTGTATAAAATAATAATAATAATAATAATTGTTTTATATATCGCGAACAATTTAACTCAGCGAGCTGATCTCGGGTGCTTTACATAAGTACAACTAATATAAATTTACAACAAAAACAACACATTAATCCATACAAAAAGACATAAACATAAAATGGAGAACATTATTTAGGGGCTATACTATATACCGGAAAACAACCGAAAAACACCCGGAAAACACCATGTTATACTGAATACCGGAAAACACCGGAAAAACACTAAATACTGGAAAACACACTAAATACCGGAAACCACCCTATATAGGTAACCCGGAAAAGGGCTATACTATAAACTGGAAACTAACCCTAACCCAGGCACACAGAGGACCAGGCTCCCGGTTACCTATTTAGGGTGCCAGTCTCCGGGTTACCTATTTAGGGTATTTTCCGGTATTTAGTGTGTTTTCCGGTATTTAGTGTGTTTTCCGGTATTTAGTGTGTTTTCCGGTATTTAGTGTTTTTCCGGTGTTTTCCAGTATTCAGTATAAAATGATGTTTTCCGGTATATAGTATTGCCGATTATTTAGTACACATGGTAAAATTCTTGAAACAAACACAACTAGAACCGTATTCAATCAGTTGTATATTTGATTAAAAAATTCAGTTTTGAGATACTTTTTAAAACCTTTAATAGTACTTGCACTTTCATTTGATATTGAATTTCATAACTTCAGAGCACCAACCAGCGAAAGATCTATCACTGGAGTTGGTTTTGGGAAAAGGCTTAATTAAGAGGGTGTCTGATTGTGATCGAAGGGTTCTGCAAGGTTTATTGGTGTTGAGAAGGTCTCTAAGGTATTGAGGTGAAGAATTGTCATTTAGAGCAGAATATACGTAATAGACAATATTCTAAATTTGGTGTCGTCTTCGTTATGATCCGGGCTGCTTTATTTTTAAGTTTCTGAAGTCGTTTGATTTTATTTTCAGGTAGATTGTACAAAAGTGAATTACAGTAGTCGAGTCGTCATGTAACCATAGTGTTTACCAGCATTTTAGTCGTGTCACTATCAATGAAAGATCTAATTTTTCCAACATTATAAATCTGAAAATTAATACTTTTACACATGGCGGAAATTTGTCTTTTCATGTCCAGATACGAGTCAAAATAAACACCAAGGTTTTTTTTACAGAATCTGTTGGTGTAATAGAGATATTGCCAATTTGATAGTTTTCTGTTTTAGATTTTAGTAGTTGCTGCTTGCTGCCCACTTTTATTATTTCTGTTGAGTTTTAATAAATTTGAGTCAATCCATTTACAAATATCTGATAAACAGGCCTCAAGTTTGCATATCTCAGATGGTTCAGCAGAAGGCTCAAAAAGCTATATAACTTTGCAGACGAACGAAAGCTGTTTTCATAAGTTGGGTCGAATGTGTTTTTGACAAATAATTTGTGTTTTCAATGTCGAAGACTTTGGATGATATTGAGTTACAGATTTGGCTACTTTAACCATTAGTTGTAGACGAATTAACCGATGCTTTGTGGACGACTTAAACTGGGGTTGGGGTAGAAATGGTTCCACTACTGATGTCTTCCGTCTTACTCCAGCCACAGTAGTGGACCGTCCTAAGGCCTTCCTTTGCGCAAGTTTTGTAGTCATTTGACTACAAAAAAGTTACTGGCCTATAACTCGCTTAATTTCCAATTACACTGATCCAAACTGTACTGTACATAGCTTAACATATAATAAACCAATTCTCATTGAAATAAAGGTGAAACCTTACCGCATAATTATATGATTTAACCCAACTGCTATGCAAAATTTTTGTTCAGTTACAATGGCCACCTCATTCAAATGAATGTTGTTTGTGTTTTTGTATCGTACAATTCTACATGAAAATAGTGTTGGATTATTATAAATTTGTTTCAGATGTGTCAGGAAATGATTCCTGTTGGTGATCAAAGAAGAATCACGGTAAAAAATAGGCGGTAAGGATTCCAAAATAGCCTTAGAACCGAGATGAGGAAAAGTCTTATTTTCATACTAGTTGTCATTAAACCTCCCCAGTAACGGATAGAGGCCAGGTACTAGGACTCTTGATATTTTCGTTACTAGAGAGTAACTACCATTACTATACATCTCAACGTTTTGGCTTTGATGTGGAAGCTAAGTCCCCATATCCACCATCCAGGTCAACTTACCATAATATGATTGGTGATGTCGTTGTTCGTAAAACAAATATAACAACAGGTAATTTCTTTTAGTTGACACGAAAGAGCTGGATGGGTTGAAAACCATCGGGTAAAACTGCCATTTTGTTTCCTAAGTACATTTCCGGGGATTCCCCATTTCCGGTGGAACAGCTAGAAGGTTGTATCCTAAATTAATCCCTGGATCTATCAAACGCGAGTAACTCACAATTAATATGTCACTGTCTATCTATATTAAATGAAAGATGCAATATCGAGACTAGCTAGCCTGGAGGTCAGGTGTTCAATCCCTGCATTGGCCGAGAAAGTTCATCCAGATTTTCCATCGCGTTTCCCCCTTGTCAGTGATGCGGTACGGAGGGCCTGACAAGGGCAGCTGTCTAGTCGTTCGGATGGGACTGAAAACCAAGGTCCCGTGTACATATTGGCATGCACGTAAAAGATCCCTTGACAGTTGGAATTCGATATAGGAGTAGGCTGTAGTGCCGCTGTCCGGGCAAAATTTCCCTCATAGCAGATTGTATGGCGTATGCCCATCTTCATTAGCCCAGTACGGAGCAGAACAGTAGGATGTTAAACCTCATTTCATTTCATTTTGCAACATTGAGACATACACATATTTGGCAGTTGAATATAATTACGACCAGAAGGAAGACCACCATTAATTTTCACATCAAACTGATTAAAACACTGTTCCCATTTCGTTTCGTTTTGTATAGATTTATAATTTCGTTTTGCTTGTCTTTACTTTACTAGAAGACAATTGAACGGGTGTGAGAACCAGAAAAACGGCGTGTTATGTTATTTACAATTTATATTTATTCCCGTTACATACAGACTGGCACGTTTTGGAGCAGACTGCATTTGATATCTGTATGGATTCAGAGAGACAGAGAAATGGTGTTTAACGTCCACTCGACACAAACTAGGTCATTTCAGGACTAACATATGGTTTAATTTTATTTCAATAATTCGCATGCGCATAGGGATCTTTAGCAGTGGGAGGAAACCGGAGGACCCGGAGAAAACCCATGAGGCTGGACAGAGAGAGAGAGAGAAATGGGGTTTAACGTCCACTCGACACAAACTAGGTCATTTCAGGACTAACATATGGTTTAATTTTATTTCAATAATTCGCATGCGCGTAGGGGTCTTTAGCAGTGGGAGGAAACCGGTGGACCCGGAGAAAACCCACGAGGTTGGACAGGCGACCCTACTCCTTGTCACGTACAGAGGCTGGACAGGCGACCTTACTCCTTGTCACGTACAACCGGGGATTCGAAACCACGCCAGTTGACTCGATGACAGGCCTTATGATACAGCACGCACGTGCTAACCATTCAGCCATCCAACCCCCCTGTATGGATTCATCATGGAATGACAACTAATGGTTAAAAAAGAACAAAGTACAAATATTGGCAGGACTTTTATTGAAACAAATATTTAAGATGACATTATGAGCACAGAAGAGTCGTGTGAAAATCTTTTTACATTTGAAAAATAAGCTTTTATAACTATTACTGTTACAGAGAGAGAGAGAGAAATGGGGTTTAACATCCACTCCACACAAACTAGGTCATTTCGGGACTAACTTATTTCTATAATTTGCTTGCGCGTAGGAGTCTTTAACGGTGGAAGGAAACCGGAGGACCCAGAGAAAACCCACAAGGTTGGACAGGCGACCCTACTCCTTGTCACGTACAAACAGGGATTTATAACAATGAAAATAATAACAACATATAATAAGCTATAATATACAATGCCAATCGTTCTACACACTAATGAGCTACTCGACGAGGAAACAAATCGCTTGGCACTTAAAGATACATTATGGGAGATTAGATAAAGAGCTGGCAATTCTCACTATAATAGTTAAAAACTAGCCTCGATCATCATTACTTAAGTACGATAAACAGCATAGTCTTGATTATCCATTTAATCGTTAAATCGTGAAGGAAAGTTATGCAGTAAATCGGCTCATAATCCACTAAAGATCGCAGGCTAGCGATGCCATCTAGATAGGATAAAAAACATAGTCTTGATTATCCATTTTTTTATCTAATTATGAATGGAAGTCGAACAGCAAATCGGAACGTAATCCAATAAACATCGCAGGCTAGCGATGCCATCGAGAGTTGATTATGGTCTGGATAAGTTAATTAATGTCTAATTAATAATTTAGATAACATTTCAGGCCTAAAGAAAGATCTGCAATAGGCAGATTTAGCTAAGTAGCTAAGTCTCTAACTCAATATCATCCAAAGCCTTCGACATTGAAAACACGAATTATTTGTCAATTTAATCAACATTAATGTTGAGATCTTACCTGGAAAAGATGGGCTTCTGATATCAATATTTAAGACCAAATAAACATTTTACTATTGGTACAAGAATCGTGTACCATAATGCATTTCAGCGCCATTTGTAACAAGGGACTAGAAGAACGAGGCTAGACATATTCCACAAGTCATGTTAAACGATGACGCCATTTTCTTTACAGTAGAGCATGCTCAATAAATACTATCGGTGTAGACTGGAATAACCAGACGCTAGAGATTGCCATTCGATTGAGACTTCTGGCATATATCGTCGAACATAACGAAAACGATTGAATGTAAATCAGTTTATATACATTCATATTACATTATTATATACATTGCGACCCATTTGTGTCAATTTCTAGGTCCCAAATATTAGCGATTTAGCTTCTTTAAGTATATAAAATGACGTCTTTGATCTGTTAGTATCGTATAGTTTCATTTATAAATGAAATGAAATGGAGTTTAACGTCCTTCTGTTCTGCTCCTAACCTGGGCTAATGAAGACGGGCATACGCCATACAGTGTGCTATAAGGGAAATTTTGCCCAGACAGCGGCACCACGGCCTACTCTTATATCAAATTCCAACTGCCTAGGGATCTTTTACGTGCATGCCAATGTGTACACGGGACCTCGGTTTTTCGTCCCAGCCGAACGACTAGACAGCTGTCATTGTCAGCCCCTCTGTCCTGCATCACTGACAAGGGAGAACCACGCCAGAAAATCTGGATGAACTTTCTCGGCCAATGCAAGATTCATTTATAAAAGTTATTTGTTGCATAGTCAACGACAACAACCGTATAGTGCATATTACACGCCATATTGTTTTGACTAAGTGAAGACATTTCTTCCTCGACATTTAATTTTTACACAACCCCCAATGTCACTAAGTTGATTATTTCAAATCATTATTATTTACAAATCCAACTTTATAAGCCACATCAATTTTTGAATACTAACTTCGTTGGACCAAATGTGACAGAATGCTGGGTCATGGGTATTAGTAGTATTACCCAGTCCCTAGCAAAATCTGGTACAAGGGATAGTTTAAACATACATTATGCAAGAGCAAAATCTGTTTATTACAAGTCTTTCTTTAGGCCTGAAATGTTATCTAAATTATCAATTAGACATTAATTAATTTATCCAGACCATAATAAACTCTCGATGTCAAGGCTAGCCTTCGATGTTGGCTGGATTAGATTCCTATATGCCGCTAACGGTCATTGATAATTAAATCAAAAAATGTGGATAATCGAGACTGTGCTGTTTATATTAATGATTTTAGTAATGATGACCGAGACTAGGCAAAAATTTCACCCGCTTCTTTCTTGGCTCATAGTGGATCAATTTGACTGAAATTTTCTGCAAATTACCTTTACATTATCTAGTTTTTAACTATTATAGCGAGAACTGCCATCTCTTTATCTCATCTCCCATAATGTATCTTTAACAAAGGGACTGTGTGATCTAGACTTGTCACTAATGAAACTATATTTACATTAACACCACGTCTTTCGGTCGAACATCACAATTAAAATGTTTTTCTCCTGAATGAACCATAAGTGATTTACTACAAACATCACATTTAAAAGGGTTTTTTTCACCAGTATGAATTCTGATATGTCTCTGTAGTTGACTACTGTTAGTAAATGATTTACTACAAACATCACATTTAAAAGGGTTTTTCACCAGTATGAATTCTGATTTGTCTCTGTAGTTGACTACTGTATGTAAATGATTTACTACAAACATTGCATTCAAAGGGTTTTTCTCAAATATGAATTCCGATATGTCTCTGTAGATCGCTACTGACAGTAAATGATTTACTACAAACATCACATGTAAAAAGCTTTTCTCAAGTGTACAGTGAGAGCAGAACAGTGGGACATTAAACCCAATTTCATTCCATTTTTTCTCCAGTGCAGCCTCCAGTGAGAGCAGAACAGTAGGACATTAAACCCAATTTCATTCCATTTTTTCTCCAGTGCAGCCTCCAGTGAGAGCAGAACAGTGGGACATTAACCCCATTTCATTCCATTTTTCTCCAGTGCAGCCTCCAGTGAGAGCAGAACAGTAGGATGTTAAACCCCATTTCATTCCATTTTTTCTCCAGTGCAGCCTCCAGTGAGAGCAGAACAGTGGGATGTTAAACCCAATTTCATTCCATTTTTTGTCCAGTGCAGCCTCCAGTGAGAGCAGAACAGTGGGACATTAACCCAATTTCATTCCATCTTTTCTCCAGTGCAGCCTACAGTGGGACATTAACCCCCCATTTCATTCCATTTTTTGTCCAGTGTGAGTTCTGATGTGCGCTTGTAGATAACTACTATAACGGAATGTTTCAAAACAAACATCACATTTATAAGGGGTTTCTCCTGTATGAATTCTCTTGTGTTTCTGAAAAGTACTGCTGTGAGTAAATGATTTACCACAAACATCACACTGATATGGTCTTTCACCGGTATGAATTCTCATGTGTGCACTTAGAACAGAATTGTACGTAAATGATTTATTACAAACATCACATTTATAGGGCTTTTCCCCTTTATGAATTCTCATGTGTATCTGTAGCTTACAGTTATAAATAAATGATCTATTACAATAATCACATTTATGGGGTTTTCCTACAGTGGGAATTCTTATGGGTGCACTTAGATAATTACTCTGATTGAATGATTTATTACTAACATCATATATATAAGGTTTTTCTAGTTCTACAGTATGACTTTTGATATCTTTTTCTAGAGAATTTTCCTCTGTATGAATCTTGGCGTGTTTCCAAAGACCAAACCTGTCAATAAATGATGTACTACAAACATCACATTTAAAAGGTTTATCTACACTGTGAATTGTCATATGTCTCAGTAGATGACTACGGCTTGAGAATGATTTACTACAAACATCACATTTATGTGTTTTTAGTCCAGAATGAATTCTCGTATGCTTCTGAAGATAACTACTATTAGTAAATGATTTACTACAAACATCACATTTATGGGACTTGTCTCCAGAATGCATTCTCATGTGGATCTGTAAATCGCTACTGTTAGTAAATGATTTACTACAAACATCACATTTATAAGGTTTTTGACCAGTATGACGTTCCATGTGAATTTGAAGGAAATCTTCGTTAATAAATGACTTGCCACAAACATCACATTTGTAGAGTCTCTCTACAGTATGGGTTTTCATATGATTTTGTAAGTAATATTTGTTAATAAAGGTCCTGCTGCAAACATCACACTTTTTAAACTCTTCTGGGTTGTGAACCTCTTTTTCATTATTCTCACTAAAACTTGTCTCCATATGTTTACCATGTTGTAAAACAGGTTCCTCCTTCTTAACATGTACTTCACAATGTTTTTCTAAATTAGTTTCTAATTTAAATTCTTTATCACACAAATTACACTGATAAATGGCTTCAATATCATCAGTTTTCTCTTTTTTAACATGACAATATTCATCTACATCATCCGTTTTCTCTTCTTTAACATGACAATATTCATCTACATCATCAGTTTTCTCTTCTTTAACATGTATTTTTGTGTGTTTTTCTAAATCATCATATTGTAGAAAAATCTTGTCACATACAACACATTGATAAAATGTTTTAATATCATTAATTTCCTGTAATATATAAAAGTAATAACATCATTAGTTTCCTGTAATATATAAAAGTTATAATCTCATTAGTTTCCTGTAATATATAAAAGGTATAACATCATTAGTTGCCTGTAATATATAAAAGTTATAATATCATTAGTTTCCTGTAATATGTAAAGGTTATATAACATCATCAGTTTCCTGTAATATATAAAAGTTATAACATCATTAGTTTCCTGTTATATATAAAAGTTATAACATCATCAGTTTCCTGTTATATATAAAAGTTATAACATCATTATTTCTCTGTAATGTCGCCAGCGACAACTAGAATAATGTCTATAAAAATTCAGGGTAATGTCTATCCCTAATTTCACCATTCCAATAAAATTGCGAGACGGGGAAACTTTCATTTTTAAGCAAAATAGATGTTATTTAACAGCACACAACATCACTGTCAATTTGTCTTCATGGACCATGGTTCGATATGCATTTCAAGTTTCATCAAAATCGGGTGAAAATTGTGACCTCTAGAGGGTCCATAACCTTGATATACCCGATGTTTACACTATTTGCGTACAAGTGGGGGGGGGGGGGGGATTTTGTCTGTGACCTCTGGAGGAACCACAAGCTAAAAACACGATTTTTCGTACAATCAGGGACAGGGACCGAATTTTCAGGAGGTTACGATCCGATATGCGCGAATATCAACAGGAACCAAGATCTTTGGGTCATAAACATGCATTTCAAGTTTCATCACAATCGGGTGAAAATTGTGACCTCTAGAGTGTCCACAAGCTAAAAGCGAGATTTTTCGTACAATCAGGGGCCATAATTCATGAAGTTTCGATCCAATATATGCCAATATCGAAAGCAAACAAGATCTTTTGGAGATAAATCTATATTTCAATTTTCGTCAAAATCAGATAAGAATTGTGACCTGTCGAGTCCACAAACAATTCTGGGCGTATAAAAATGTTTGAGAATTGAGTTTGTCGGAGGAAATAAGTTAATATTTGTGGCTCATTAAGTCGCATCAATGTCATCCTTATCAGTGATTGTAGCTGCCTAACAAATATTCACTGCTGATCAGTGTGGACAAGACCATAATCAACTCTTGATACCGATACCACCGGCTACTTATGATTTTAAGTAGATTAAAATGGTTCGGCCATTTAATGATTTAATTTAAAAATGGAAAATCGAGGCTTAGGCCCATATGAGCTTCCATTTGAACCGAAAAGTGCAGACAACATAAACATTTTCAAAAAGAAACTAAAAACACATTTCTTTAAAGTTTTCATGATTCCCCAGTGCGATCTTTAAACCTTATTTTTTTCACTTTTTACAGTGCACCAGAGCTGCTAATCTAGCTGGATGTTGGCGCTCTATAAATGTCCATTATTATTATTATTATATGACCAGTAGCCTACAGTAGTTACGATCAATTCACACATTTTGTCAAAACCACAACAATCGATAACTTTGCTCAAAATTAAGTAATTTGAATTAAATTTTCAATATATTCATTTTGCATTATCTATTTTTTAAAATATTACTGTATCTAAATCTTATACAATGCCCCTTTAAATTAACAGTTCTTAAAGATACATTATAGAAGATTAGATAAAGAGCTGGCAGTTCTCACTATCATTAAAAACTAGATAACAGTAATGTAGAGGTAATATGCTGAAAATTTCAGTCAAATTGCTTCACTCTAAGCAATCTTATTTTAAAATCCCTGTAGCCTCGATTGTCATTGTTACTGCTGTCATGATAACTAACAGTCTCGATTATCCATTTTTGTATTTAATCATCAATGCGCGTTGAACAGCAGATCAGGTTGGAATCCAATGAAAATCAGACACATAAGATGGCATCGAGAGTTGATTATGGTCTTTTCATATTAATGTCTAATTAATAGTTTATATAACATTTAAAGCCTAAAGATGGACCTGCAATAGCCAGATTTAGTTCTTACAAAATGCAAGTTTAAGTAATTTTGCTTTGTTTATGCAATCTAAATTTAAATTGGAATTGAAGCAACATTCGATGTGGCTTGGATTGTAACAGTTCTACTTACCATTATCTAGTTTGTAATGTTCAAATTATTGGGTAAACAGTCAATTTGTTGAGGGTTCAATAAAAGGGAAAATAACGAAGAGGAAATCTTGCCCTTGTTCCTTTCCCAAGTTCATTTCCGGTAGAGAACGGATACGGGTTGTATAAAGAATTTAGTCATGGATCTATCTAACACAAACAACTCACAAACGACAACGCGTAATTTAATTTGTAATTTTCGTCTGATGTAAATCAAAAGAAAAATGATTTAACGTGTCACCAAAAGGCCAAGTAAGCGTGAGACCAAGTGAGTCCAATTAAGCGTCCCCATGAGACAGAGTCCCCGCAGAGCCAGTCCCAAATTACATATTAAGTGACAGCAATGACCTCAAAACCCAGAATATCGACTCAAATTTTTAAAATTTTCTCAGAGGGAGACCCCCCCCCCCTTTAGGTTGCTCAATGTTATAGTCACACCTCTAAGGTTGACAAAAATCAATAACAATCATACAATGACATGAACTTTACGTCGACTTGAATAAACGGCTTTTTGGCAAGATATCGATCGGCGAACAACTATATGTCAATACGATCTATGTTCCACCAGGGAGCGCTCAGACAGTGTTATAGCCGGTATTTTGTTGACATTCATTGTGGGTTCGGATTGTGGATGGCGCCCTAGATTTGGACACCCCCCCCCCTTCCCCCATATTCAAAGCTTCACCAACACAATAATTCATTCATTTTAATACAACATATGGATCTATTAACGCGAACAACTCACAGCTACGACACATATGCAACGCGTAATTTAATTTGTAATTTTAATAGAAACGTATGATTAGTATCGAACCCGAAACAATGAAGTCGGGAGTCATAGCCGTACGTAACTAACGTACGAAAATTAAATGGTAGCTGGCTTTTTTTTTTTCGCACGTATACAGTGAATGGCGATTTTGCTCAGTAATCCCAGCCAGAATTTGGCTATTTTTTTAAAATTGCGTTAAAGTTTTAAATTTTTGTTTAGAACTGAAACAAATTAACTTTTAGTCAATCCCCACGCTAAAAACATTAACAGAATTGGTTGTGTATATCTGAAATAGACACGACCGAAGCACAAAATAGTGCCAATATGCCGACGTCAAATCTAGAGCTGTAGATGATGTTATTTTTGTGAAAAATCATTGGAAGAAGCGATAAGACGTTCTGTACGGACTATACAGTCCTAAAGGCTGCAAGAAGGCTATTGTTTACAATGTAAAATTGTGTCTTGTAATGTTGATAATGATCATAATGATGGTGTTTACATTTGTTTGTTGATGTGACCTCATGACCTCGTACGTAACTAACGGACGAAAATTAATTCTGCAGGTAGGGTGAGTCCGTCGTTCACATTGAGGCCATAGTATTACCAATAGAAAGCTTGATCTCGCTTTTTCACTCCGTACATCATATCAAGGCTGTCACGTAATACCCTACATATTTCGGCACTAATTTCGATTGGGTATTCACCCAGCTTGACATCCTCGTTATCCCCAGTGTACTCATTCTGTTCTACTCTACTATACCCTGGGTTAATCCATAGGGTTCCACGATATCAAATTATCTGCCCTGGCCTTGATTATAGGTAGCCTATGGTCTACGAACCAATCAAAAAATATTTTACAAACCTGTCGTTTCGCCTTCGTTTTTATAAGGGTAGATAACCATATTCATGTCCATTTACTGAATGATTTATGTAAATAATGTATATATTTCTAATTCATTTATATTTGATTGTATTTCGTTGATTCCAAATATGTGTAACATCAATATGTTTAACTTTTGTTATTATTATTACTATTCGTTCTTGTCTGAAATGTTTCATTCTGTTATGTTTATTATTAATGAACTTATACTTGGCAATTTGATTCACAATAACTTGTCTGCGATGTCTACCTGTGATAATATAGTTGCAAAGTTCAAGGTTTGTTCAATGCCAAGGTTTCCGTGGAGGTCGCTATAGTTGATTTGATTGTCTTAGTGTCACACTTTCTGATTAGACGCTACTATCCACGTGCCTGCAGTAAAGGGAGAAAACGTTGCTTTAAAGTAGCTAACTCAATATCCTCCAAAATCTTCGACATTGGAAACACGATTTATTTGTCAATTTAAATCAACATTGATGTTGTGATCTTACCAGGAAAAGATGGCCTTCTGATATCCAATATTTAAGACAAAATAAACATTTTACAATTGGTACACGAATCGTGTACCATAATGCGTTTCAGCACTATGTGAAATAAGGGACTCGAAAAACAAGGCTGGGCATATTCCACAAGTCATGTCAAACGGTGACGCTATATTCTTATTTAGAGAGCATGCCCAATAAATACTATCGGCGTAGACTGGAATAACCAGAAGCTAGAGATTGAAATTTGATTAAGAATACTGGCGTATGTCGCGGAACCTAACTGATTAGAAATTACAGTAAAAACAGAAACGATTGAATGTAAATCAATTTTTACACATTTATTTTACATTATTATATGCTTTGCGATCCATTTGTGTCAATTTCTAGGTCCCAAATATTAGCGACTTAGCTCGGGAATTGCAAGTTAATCTAGTAACGTGGAGATGTTGCAAAGCTCCCCGTCGTTGCTTCAGGAACATGTGGCTACCCTGAAACCATATCAATAGCTATGCCAAGGGCGTGGATTTGTCATAACTTTTTTTTTGGGGGGGGGGGGGGGCGGACGAACCCTGGGACCTTTCATTACCAAACCAAAATAATAATTACGAACAGTTTACCAGTGCTATTTCGATGAAAGCTGTAACTAGGGGTAATATGATGACGATATAGTAAGATTGACTACCTACAATTAAGGAGGAAGATATCGTGAAGATGAATTACTGTGGCGAGACCCAAGGCAGTGGTTAGAGAGCCTTCAGAACGTGACATTCATGTGGATATAAACCTGAAAATCTGTCCTGGTGATCAAAATGATGGGGGGGGGGACAGAGACCTATTCGTCCCTCCCCCTTCCAAAGCTATATTGCCAAAGTTACTTTAAAGCTATATTACCATAGCTACTCTAAAGCTATACTATTTTAGCCACTTTAAAGCTATATTACCTAATCTACTTTAAAGCCATATTGCCAGTTAATTTAAGGCTATATTACCATACCCCATTTAAAGCTATATTACCTAACTCTTATAAAACTTCATTACCTTAACCCATTTAAAGTTATATGTATATAACCTTAGCCCATTTAAAGCTATATAACCTAAAGTTTTTAAAGCTATAACCTTAGATATCAAGCTATATTATCATAACTAATTTTGGGGGTCACGGTGGCTAAGTGGGTAAGACGCTGGCTCCCTGGCCTAGAGGTCGGATGTCCGATCCCTGCATCACATTCATATGGTTTTTCTCCCGTTTGCCCTTGCTGACCAACATGTATTTCACAGTGTTTTTCTAAATCTATTTATAAATTAAAATCTTCATCACACAATTTACACTGATAAACTGCCTCAATAGTTTTCTCTTCTTTAACATGACAATATTCATCTACATCATCAGTTTTCTCATCTTTCACAGGACAATATTCATCTGTATCATCAGTTTTCTCTTCTTTAACATGACAATATTCATCTACATCATCAGTTTTCTCATCTTTAACATGACAATATTCATCTACATTATCAGTTTTCTCATCTTTAACATGACAATATTCATCTACATCATCAGTTTTCTCATCTTTAACATGACAATATTCATCTACATCATCAGTTTTCTCTTCTTTAACATGACAATATTCATCTACATCATCAGTTTTCTCATCTTTAACATGACAATATTCATCTACATCATCAGTTTTCTCTTCTTTAACATGACAATATTCATCTACATCATCAGTTTTCTCTTCTTTAACATGACAATATTCATCTACATCATCAGTTTTCTCATCTTTAACATGACAATATTCATCTACATCATCAGTTTTCTCTTATTTAACATGACAATATTCATCTACATCATCAGTTTTCTCTTCTTTAACATGACAATATTCATCTACATCATCTGTTTTCTCTTCTTTAACATGACAATATTCATCTACATCACCTGTTTTCTCTTCTTTATCATGATAATTTTCATCTACATCAACAGTTTTCTCTTCTTTAACATGTATTTTATTGTGTTTTTCTAAATCACCATATGGTAGAAAAATCACATCACATACAACACACTGATGGGGAATTTTTACATCATCAGTTTCCTGTAATATATAAAAGTTATAACATCATTAGTTTCCTGTAATATATAAAAGTTATAACATCATTAGTTTCCTGTAGTATATAAAAGTTATAACATCATTAGTTTCCTGTAATATATAAAAGTTATAACATCATTAGTTCCCTGTAATATATGAAAGTTATAACATCATTAGTTTCCTGTAATATATAAAAGTTATAACATCATTAGTTTCCTGTAATATATAAAAGTTATAACATCATTAGTTCCCTGTAATATATAAAAGTTATAACAAAATTAGTTTTCTGTAATATATGAAAGTTATAACATCATTAGTGCCCAGTAATATATAAAAGGTACAATATCATTATTTTCCTGTAATATATAAAAGTTATAACATCATTATCGTCCTGTAATATATAATCTTGTCACATACAACACATTGATAAAATGTTTTAATATCATTAATTTCCTGTAATATATAAAAGTTATAACATCATTAGTTTCCTGTAATATACAAAAGTTATAACATCATTAGTTTCCTGTAATATACAAAAGTTATAACATCATTAGTTTCCTGTAATATATAAAAGTTATAACATCATTAGTATCCTGTAATATATAAAAGTTATAACATCATTGGTGTCCTGTAACATATAAAAGTTATGACATTATTAGTTTCCTATAATATATCAATCAGGGGTATAAAAATCCACTAGCCAAACGTTACCAAAAATAACTTACAGGCTAGTGACCTATTTAGCCGTACTAGTCCTGAAGGGAAAAAACAAAATGCGTGGGAAAATAACAACAACATGGTGACCATATCTGTATTACATACAGGTGTTGATGCTACGCCGATGTAATTCTAAAATACCATTTTATAAAGAAAAAAATGTTTCAACATCACGAACTATGCTTTCATTTTCTGACTTATAAACGAACGGTATTTCGACATCACAATCTATGCTTTCATTTTCTGCCTTATAAACGAAGAAATGTAATACTGGAGGAATATTACTGACTTGGATTTGAAGCGAGTGCGGGTTGGTCGCTTTCATTCTATCGTGTAACTATAACACGTAATTTTGTAGGGATATTATTTACATAAGGGCGGTTGGATGGCCAAAAGGTTAGCACATTTGCGCTGTTTCATAAGGTCTGTCATTGAGTCAACTGGCGTGGTTTCGAATCCCTGGTTGTACGTAACAAGTAGTAGGGTTACCTGTCCAACCTCGTTGGTTTTCTCCGGGTCCTTCGGTTTCCTCCCACTATTGAAATAAAATTAAACCATATATTAGTCCCGAAATGAACTAGTCTGTGTCGAGTGGACGTTAAACCCCATTTCTCTCTCTCTCTCTTATAGACATAAACTTAAATACATACAGGAATTAAATATGACATGCTATATCAAGAACACATGCTATATAACAAAAATATTTCTAGTTGAAATCGATCAGAGGGAAAGGAAGCTTATTAATGTTATTTCCTGAAACTGACGACTTCTTGTGACCTAATTCTTGCCTCTATAAACCCGATGGGCAAAATTATAGCTGGAGGGAGAGAGAAATGTGGTTTAACTTCAGATGAAGATTTCAGTGTTCCACTATTTGTAACATAATTACTTATTTCCATGCAAACTGTGATGATATGTGTTTAAAATTTTGCAGCTGAATCTATTTTACGTGCGCAAAGCCTCAAATAGTGTATTAATTGTAGCCTTGAATAAGATAATTATCATGGCTCACAAATATTGCAGCTAATTAATAACATCATCAACACAATTGCCCACCCAGAAAATAGCATGCCGATTTTCAAATAAAGTAGTGAGTACCAGTATTAATTAATTAATCATTTTATTCATTAAATAATTACCTATCTTTCTTTGTTTTGTTTTAAAATAAAAATCGATACGTGTTGATTTGTTTAAATCAAAATCACCTCACCATCATTTTGTTAATAATTTCTGTTGTCTATTTGTTAAGCTGTTCTGACTGAATGTTTCTAATAAAAACAGATCAGAATCTGTTTTCACAGGGGTATTGCAAAAAGTCTTGTAGTGGCCTAGCTGATCAGTGTGATGTCTTCGCAATCTGTTTTACAGACCTAATGCGACATCCGTCTTTTATCTCTGTCCAAGATGACTGGCCTTTAAAAGGTCAGACCGCTGTAGTTCTAAGGGTGACGTCACATCACAATGTTTACCAACAAAGCAAGATGGCATCGATAACGCCAAAAAAGATTACTTCTGTGGCTTGTAAACAAACACGAGCAGGTCAATCAGATTAGACGGTAAAAAATGTACTTCTGAAAGAATTCCGAGTAAACAAACAGAAAAAAACGTCAAATTGATGGTCACACGTGCGTTGTTTACATCGAACGTAGTAATATGAACTGGTACGGGCAGAATTATATCGTTTTACCCATATTACGCCTCTGCGTACTATTTTCTGTACCTATTTACGCTAATTATGGAATATTTTTTATCAAGATATACTTCAAACACCTTTATTTATTTTTCTAATACTAAAATAAAATGTTTCAGAATTTAATTTGTCGAAAGAAAAAAGTTAATATTTTGTAGTCATTAAGTCGCATCGATGTCATCCTTATCAGTGATTGTAGTGGCCAAGTGAATATTCACTGCGGATCAGTGTGATGTCTTCGCTGCAGTCCAAAGAAACGTCCGTGAAAAAAATCGTTTACGGTAGCAGGTTGTATATTTAATACAGACCGGGATCTTTTCAACTCGAATAACTCACAATAAAATGAAATTCAGGGCGTTCAGAAAACAATGAATGGATTTAAATGGGGCTTAATGTCCTATCGTCTGCTCCGACTGGGATAATGAAGACAGGCATACGTCATACAGTGTCCTTGTCAGGCTCTCTGTCATGCACAACTGACAAGGGGAAACAACGCCGGGCAACACCGGGATCGAACACGCGACCTCCAGACTAGCAAGCCAGAGTCTTACTCACTTAGCCACCGTAAATGAAGGAATGAATGTCCTATTTTTCAGGTAACATGATGTACCCAAATCTTACCCAAATCCACCATTATTTCAAGTCATATCATAATAATTTATAGCGATATTTGTCTTGTTGCCAAATTGTTATTTTTAATATAACCAGTGGCTGCCAGGCAGGATACGCCCACATTTTCGAGAGATGGATAGAGAACAAGCTAAAAAGAAGGTGATTTTTCATACAATCAGGGGCCATAATTCAGGAAGTTACAGTCCGATATGCGCGAACATCGAAAGGGACCGAGATCTTTGGGTTATAAACTTATATTTTAAGTTTCAACAAAATCGGATAAAAAATTGTGACCTCTTTAGGGTCCACAACCTTGAAATACTATATTTTTACGCTATTTGAGAACGAAGGGCGGCCATTTTGCCTGTCAGTTTTGAGCCGATTTTCACGAAATTCGAACTCAGTCGTCCTTAGGGTGTAACAGTGATATAATAATACGTTTTTTTTAAATCCGATAAAAATTATGACCTCTATAGGGTCCACAAGCTAAAAACGTGATTTTTCGTACAATCAGGGGCCATAATTCAGGAAGTTACAGTCCAAAATGCGCGAATATCGAAAGGAACCACGATCTTTGGGTTATGAACTTACATTACAAGTTTCAACAAAATCGGATAAAAATTGTGACCTCTATAGGGTCCACAACCTTGATATACCATATTTTTATGCTATTTGAGAACAAGGGGTGGCCATTTTGTCTGTCAATTTTGGGTCGATTTTCACGAAATTCAAACTCAGCCGTCCTTAGGGTGTAACGGTGATATAATAATACGTTTTTTTAAATCAGATAAAAATTATGACCTCTATAGTGTCCACAAGCTAAAACGCAATTTTTTGTACAATCAGGGGCCATAATTCAGGAAGTTACGGTCCGATATGCGCGAATATCGAAAGGAAACGAGATCTGTGGGTTATAAACTTACATTTCAAGTTTCAACAAAATCGGATAAAAATTGTGACCTCTATAGGGTCCACAACCTTGATATACCATATTTTTACGCTATTTGAGAACGAACGGCGGCCATTTTGTCTGTCAGTTTTGGGACAATTTTCACGAAATTCGAACTCAGCTGTCCATAGGATTTAACAGTGATAAAATAATACTTTTTTTTAAATCGGATAAAAATTATGACCTCAATATGATCCACAAGCTAAAACTGCGATTTTTCATACAATCAGGGGCCATAATTCAGGAAGTTACGTTCCGATATGCGCGAATATCGAAAGGAACCGAGATCTTTGGGTTATAATCATACATTTCAAGTTTAAACTAAATTGGATAAAAATTGTGACCTCTACAGTGTTCACAAGCTAAAAACGTGATTTTTCGTACAATCAGGGGCCATAATCCATGAAGTTACAGTCCGATACATGCCAATACCGAAAGGAACCAAGATCGTAGGGTGATAAACCTATATTTCAAGTTTCATTGAAATCGGATAAAAATTGTGACCTGTAGACTGTTCACAAACAATTGTGGACGGACGTCCGGACAGACGTCCAGACGGACGGACGGACAGGGGCGACGACAATATACGTCCACATGAAAATGTGGGCGTATAAAAATGTAATTCTAGGGTACATACGATATTGTGTGTCTGGCATGTCGGGGGATTATTTTACAGGACCAATACAGTGAAACATGTTTTTTTTAAATGTTAATTTAAAGTAGCTAAGTCTCTAACTCAATATCATCCAAAGTCTTCCACATTGAAAACATAAATTATTTGTCAATTTAAATCAGCATTGATGTTGTGTCTTTTGCTCAATAGGTTGTCAACTCACTATTATACGTTCATAGGTGACATTCTCCCACTTCAAACTCATTTACACCGGAAATAATAACACAATTACCTCCCAATTAGCTCGCATGTTTTCTATTCTCCACCATGGAGTAGCTATCTTCAAACGTTGGAATTGGAAGTTGAAAATGATATTTTTGCCAATTTCTACACTGGCAATAGTGAATTATAGGATTAATAGGATTATTCTTTAACAAGGTAGGACTGTTTATAGATACCATCTATTTTAGGGCTTTATTTTAATATATTTTAAAAATATAACTTAAAAATATGAAATTGTAACTTTAATGGGAAAAGATGGGCTTCTGATAGTCAATATTTAAGAAAAAATAAACATTTTACCATTGGTACACGAATCATGTAAAATAACACGTTGTTATAAGGGACTCGAAGAATGAGGCTAGACATACTCCAGAAGGGTTAAATCTATTTGTTAAGGCCAGCTCATTTTTGGTCAAAGTCACTGAGATGTAAATAAGGTTAGGGCACGTGACTGTTGGCAAGATTGTAGGTTAAGGTAAGCATTGAGGCTAGGTCCAGGGTTAGGGTTAGGGTTGGGATTAGTGCTAGCCCTGTTTACATCTCGTGACCTGGCCTCATCATTTAGCACTAACCCCCACAAGTAATGTCAAACAGAGATGCCATATTCTTATCTGGAAAGCATACGTAATAGACTGGAATAACCAGACACTAGGTCCCATATATTAGCAATTTAGCTCCTTTAAGTAACAACAACTACCCAAAGTCAAAACATAATCTTTATTATTTATTTAAAAGGACTTGTGGCACATACATTGTATATATTCAAATAAATATATAAAATTCCAAAGTATGTTAACGTCAGACACCAATGTATTGGAATATAAAATATCTCTTCTATGGGTCTAGATTAATGCCGTATATACATTTGAGCCCAGCCATTCTCAAGAGGAAATGAAAGAAAAAAAGGAAAAGTCTTATATGTCTCACATGCCCATGATTTTGGTCTGTTTATGTTGAAAAATGCTGTCAGAAAGCACAAAAACATGAAAGCAGACAAAATACATGTCACTTACAAGCTGTCAATCAAGCAGGCTAACGATGACATCGAGAATTGATAACGGTCTAGATAAGTTAATTAATGTCTAATTAATAATTCAGATAACATTTCAGGCCTAAAGAAAGACCTGAAATAGGCAGATTTAGCTCTTGCATAATGTATGTTTAACTATTATAGTGAGAACTGTGAACTCTTTATCAAATCTCCCATGATGCTTCTTAAAATAAATTACCACATACACAGTTGACGGTAAAATTTGATGGCGAATTCTTAATCTATATAACGTTCACCTACGAACCCCAACATTTCACAAATATAGACTGACCAGAAGGCATAAAATCAGAACACTAAAATCGAGTCATAGAATAGTAGTTTCAAAACATGCGAAAGGGTACCTCGATTCAAAAGGTAAAATCTCAGTCAATATTAATGCTAGAGTCATTTCACACTGGGGGGTTGGATGGCCGAATGGTAAGCACGTGCACGCTGTATCATAAAGCCTGTCATTGAGTCAACTGGTGTGGTTTCGAATCCCTGGTTGTACGTGACAAGGAGTAGGGTTTTCTCCGTGTCCTTCGGTTTCCTCCCACTGCTAAAGACCCCTAAGCGCAAGCGAATTATTGGTCCCAAAATGACCTAGTTTGTGTCGAGTGGACGTTAAACCCCATTTCTCTCTCTCTTACTTAACACTGCAGTTTTACATAAGTTTGTATGAACTATAAGATATATTTTTTTCATTTTTATAGGAAGGGGTCACATGACAACCTTCTGAGAATTTTTGTCCACTGTTATGTATGTGGGGTTGAGTGTGTTACAGGGCTAATGAGTGGACTTTAAACCCCATTTCTCTTTCTCTCTCTCCTATGCCTCTATAGATGAATATTGGAAGTAAAAGATTTTCTACACACAAGACAAGCACAAGTTTTGTCACCAATATGAGTTCTCATGTGTTGGCATAACGTACCGTTTTCTTTGAATGATTTACTACAAACATCACATTTATATGTGTTTACGCCAGTATGATTTTTCATGTGATTCTTTATACCATAACTGTGTTTGAATGATTTATTACAAACATCACATTTATATGGCATCTCTCCGGTATGAATTCTCATGTGAATCTGTACAGTACAACGCTGACTAAATGATCTACCACAAACATCACAATTATAAGGTTTTTCACCAGTATGAATTCTCATATGTTTCTGTAGACCACTATTCTGATGAAATGATTTACCACAAACATCACACTTATAAGATTTTTCACCAGTATGAATTCTCATGTGTTTCTGTAGACCACTATTCTGATGAAATGATTTACCACAAACATCACACTTATATGGTTTTTCTCTGGTTTGCCCTTGTTGACGAACATGTATTTCACAGTGTTTTTCTAAATCAGTTTCTAAATTAAATTCTTCATCACACAAATTACACTGATAAACAGTTTCAATATCAGTTTTCTCTGCTTTAACATCAAAATTTCCATCTACATCATCAGTTTTCTCTTCTTTAACATGACAATATTCATCTACATCTTCAGTTTTCTCTTTTTTAACATGACAATCTTCATCTAAATCATAAGTTTTCTCTTCTTTAACATGACAATATTCATCTCCATCAACGGTTTTCTCTTCTTTAACATGACAATATTCATCTACATCATCAGTTTTCTCTTCTTTAACATGACAATATTCATCTCCATCAACGGTTTTCTCTTCTTTAACATGACAATATTCATCAACATTATCAGTTTTCTCATCTTTAACATGCATCTTATTGTGTTTTTCTAAATCATCATATTGTTGAAAAATCTCATCACATACAACACACTGATGAAGAATTTTTACATCATCAGTTTCCTGAAATATAAAAATGTTATAACATCATTAGTCTTCTGTAATATATAAAAGTTATAACATCATTAGTTTCCTGTAATATATGAAAGTTATAACAAAATTAGTTTCCTGTAATATATAAAAGTTATAACATTATTATTTTCCTGTAATATATAAAAGTTATAACATCATTAGTCTCCTGTAATATATGAAAGTTATAACAAAATTAGTTTCCTGTAATATATAAAAGTTATAACATTATTATTTTCCTGTAATATATAAAAGTTATAACATCATTATTGTCCTGTAATATATAAAAGTTATAACATCATTAGTCTCCTGTAATATATAAAAGTTATAACATCATTAGTTTCCTGTAATATATAAAAGTTATAACATTATTATTTTCCTGTAATATATAAAAGTTATAACATCATTATCGTCCTGTAATATATAAAAGTTATAACATCATTAGTTTCCTGTAATATATAAATGTTATAACATCATTAGTTTCCTGTAATATATAAAAGTTTAACATCATTTCAGTTTCCTGAAATATATAAAAGTCATAACAATTAGCTTCATGTAGAACCCATGTGGCTAAGTTGGTAAGACGATGGCTCGCTAGCCTGCAGGTTGCATCTTCGATCCCTGCATTGTCAGTGGTGCAGGATTGCGGGCCTGACAAGGACAGCTGTCTAGTCGTTCAGATGGGACTAAAAAGCGAGGTCCCGTGTACACATTGGCTTGCGCGTAAAAGATCCCTTGGCAGTTGGAATTCTATAAGAGTAGGCCATAGTGCCCGGGCAAAATTTCCATCGTAGCACACTGTATGGTGTATGCCTGCCTGTATCATCAAGTCTGTCATTGAGTCAACTGGCGTGGTTTCGATTCCTCGTTTGTACGTAACAAGGAGTTGGGTGGCCTGTCTAACCTTGTGGGTTTTCTCCAGGTTCTCAGGTTTCCTCCCTTTGCTAAAGACCTGTATGCGCAAGCGAATTATTGAAATAAAATTGAACAATGTGTTAGTCCCGAAATGACCTAGTTTGTGTCGAGTAACATGTTATAAATTGATCCACTATGAGCCGAGAAAGAAGCAGGTGAAATTTTTGCATAGTCTCGGGCATCATTACTAAAATCATTAATATAAACAGCATAGTCTCGATTATCCACTTTTTCTGATTTAATTATCAAAGGCCGTTAGCGGCATATAGGAATCTAATCCAGCCAACATCGATGGCTAGCCTTGACATCGAGAGTTTATTATGGTCTGGATAAGTTAATTAATGTCTAATTGATAATTTAGATAACATTTCAGGCCTAAAGAAAGACTTGTAATAAGCAGATTTTGCTCTTGCATAATGCATGTTTAATTAGTATGTTTAATAAGCAATAATTAACCTGTTGTAATTTAGCCGAAAGTAGATTGATTTATGATACCATAGTGGTTGGATCATTGTTTTAGTAATCGACTGGATTAAACATCAATCGGCTAACGCTGACATAAAACAACCAATTAAGAGAGAAAGAGAGAGATAGAGAGAGAGAGAAATGGGGTTTAATGTCCACTCGACACAAACTAGGTCATTTCGGGACTAACACATGTTTCAATTTTATTTCAATAATTCGCTTGCACGTAGGGGTATTTAGCTGTGGGAGCAAACCGGAGAAAACCCACGAGGTTGGACAGGCGACCCTACTCCTTGTCACATACAACCAGGGAATCGAAACTCCACCATTTGACTCAATGACAGACCGTATAATACAGCACGCACATGCTAACCATTCGGCCATCCAACCCCCCAGCCAATTAAGATCAGTGTATTCAAGCCTATATGGTAAACAAGCAAGACGGCGATGATCGGCAAAATATAGTTCTCATCAGAATTTAAAAGGTGATTAAAATAAAAAAGTTATTGATTTATTTGGTACCGGTAGAAATTTTCTAGTCTCTACAACCACAGGCCTGGTATAGGTGCGAAAGTAAATAGCACCATGCTGAAAAAACCCATACCAAATAGTTTTTCACACATAGCTGTTATTTCTTTTATAAAGAAACAACCCATACCAAATGGGGCGCTATTGTACTTTACACCTCTACTAGTCAGGAGCTAAATGAAATGAAATGAATGGGGTTTAACGTCCTACTGTTTTGCTCCTAAACTGGGCTAATGAAGACGGGCATATGTCATACAGTGTGCTATGAGGGAAATTTTGCCTGGGCAGCAGCGCTATGGCCTAGTCTTATATCGAATTCCAACTGCCAAGGGATCTTTCACATGCTAGTCAATTTGTACATGGGACCTCGATTTTTTGTCCCATCCGAACAACTAGACAGCTGTCCTTGTCAGGCCCTCTGTCCTGCATCACTGACAAGGGGAAACCACGCCAGAAAATCTGGATGAACTTTCTCGGCCAATGCAGGGATCGAACACCCGACCTCCAGACTAGCAAGCCAGCGTCTTACCCACGTAGCCATGTGATCCCCCAGTCAGGGGCTAAGTGAGAGGGGTGCTATGCCATGCTTTGCGCCATGGTTTTGAGTTTTGGCACCTCCTCGCAAATGGCAAAAATCATGCGTTTTATTAACACTGTAATTAAATTTGTTTGTCTTTCTCTTTAGGTTAGGGTTAGGTTTGGGTTAGATTTGCCATAGTGGAACTTTCAAACTATTTACTAACTTTCACTTTTATAAAATCGGCTGAAACACCTCAGTCTGTCAAGAAAATCCTGCTTTCAAGTGGCGGGAGGATTAAAGGAGCTAAATCGCTAATATTCTGGACCTAGAAATTGACACCAATGGGTCACAACGCATATAATAATGTAATATGAATGTATATAAACTGATTTACATTTAATCATTTCTCTTGTTACATTAAATTCTAATCAGTTATGTTCGGCGAATTACGCCAGAAGTCTCAATCAAATGGCAATCTCTAATGTCTGGTTATTCCAGTCTATACCAATAGTATTTATTGCGCATGGTCTCCAGATAAGAAAATGGCATCACCGTTTGACATGACGTGTGGAATATGTCAAGCCTCATTTTTTTAGTCCCTTGCTACAAATGGCACTAAAAGTCATTATGATACACGATTCGTGTACCAATGGTAAAATGTTTGTCTTAAATACTGGATACAAGAAACCTATCTCTTCCCGGTAAAATCACAACATCAATGTGGATTTAAATTGACAAATAATTCGTGTTTTCAATGTAGAAGACTTTGGATGATATTGAGTTATGCCAATACTCACCATTAATTTGTGTGTAAAGTTCTGCGACTGTTAGCCAAGTCAATCGGTGGTAAACACTCTGTGATGCATCTGTCCAATCTACAACCCTTAAAGCGATAATTTCATATTTTTAAGTTATATTTTTAAAATAAAGCCTTAAAATAGATGTTATCTATAAATAGTCCTACCTTGTTAAAGAATAATCCTATTAATCCTATAATTCACTATCGCCAGTTGAGAAATTTGCAAAAATATCATTTTCAACTGCAAATTCAAACGTTTGGAGATAGCTATATTCCATGAGGGGTATAGAAAAATGAGAGAGGTAATTGTGTTATTATTTTCGGGTTGAATGATTGTTAAGTGTGAGAATGGTACCTATGAGTATGATCGTATAAATCTGAGTTGACAACCTATTGAGCAAAAAAAGGCATAGAAATGATTATGTTTTGACTTTCGTAGAAAATATGAAATTCTCACTTTAAACGATACACCATACAAGTTATTTTATTTGTAAATTCTGCTACAGCAGGCCA
Organism: Patella vulgata; assembly: GCF_932274485.2. NCBI lineage: Eukaryota > Metazoa > Mollusca > Gastropoda > Patellidae > Patella > Patella vulgata. Next base: position 91,887,128 of record NC_065879.2, read on the forward strand.
AGTACATCGTCAAACTGTCTTTGTTGGTGGTGTAGTTCAGCTTCCACTGAGCTGTTATTTTTCAGAAAGAAAACAAATTGGAAAAAAATTCTTTAGTTGTTTCAGAAGTTCATTTCCGGTGAAGCCCGGATACGGAAATGAACTTTGAAAACAAAAATCGGAGTCCGGTTGTATATTGACTAAAGACCTAGATCAATTCAACCCAGGCAACTCATAAACGTCATAGATGTATATTCTGGGCACCAGTGGATCTAATACTATTTTTACCTACGGACGGGTTAAACATTCATTATGCAAGAGCTAAAAATGTCTATTGCAGTTCTTTCTTTAGGCCTGAAATGTTATCTAAATTATTAAATAGACATTAATTAAACTAGCTAAATCTCTAACTCAGTATCATCTAAAGTCTTGTACATTGAAAACACAAATTATTTGTCAATTTAAATCAACATTGATGTTGTGATCTTACCGGGAAAAGCTGGGCTTCATATATCCAATATTTAAGACAAAATAAACATTTTACCATTGGTACACGAATCGTGTACCATAATATCTTCAGCGCCATTTGTAACAAGGAACTCGTTGTAACAAGGAATGTAATCGGCAATTCATTCCAAGCCTTCGGTGCGCTGTGCATAAATGCTCTATCCCTATGTTTTATTGGACTTTCTAGTTGGCAAGTTGAGTCTGACAGCTTCTGATGATCTTGTTAAACGTTTCGGTGTTTGTATGCAAATCAGTTCTTTTAAATACACAGGAGCAGAAGGATAGAAAATTATTTTAAAAATGATTTTTTCGTTTGTTCATTTTTTGATCATTACACGAAACTTCATCTGGAAATATCAACTATGAGCTTATCAAGTTAGCCTTGAACAGTAGGGGTTCTCTCAATAAAGAAAAGATAAGGCTTTTGCCCGAGGCTTAGGGAGAAAAAGGAGAAAAAACATAGCTATAGCGGGGAACAGAGGTGTAACCGTGAAATATATTTGGGGGGGGGGGGTCCACAAATGAAATTATATAAAATGTTGACAATCTGTGATGTAGCGCGATAGGGAGAGTGTGGGAGGGTCACCCTCATAAAAAATTTCAGTCTTCTGTAAACACTGTTTTGGCATATTTTATGGGGTTAAAGCAGCGGACTAGTTCACCACTCTTAAATTCTATGTGTAAACGACTTCTTGGCCTATAAGATCTTCTATCACAGAGATTCGTGTATTAAAGTCCTGGGGCCTGTTTCACGAAATTTTAACTAAAATAAAATCCAAATTTTAGTAATTTGATTGGATAATATTAGATTGATTTTAGTGCTTAGCCAATCAAAATTGAAGTATCTACTAAAATTTGGATTTTATCTTTAGTTAAAATTTCGTGAAACAGGCCCCAGGTGTGTTACATTTGACTATCAAGGTGTGAAATGTTTAACGTCCTACTGTTCTTCTCCGATTGTGGTAATGAAGACGCGACGGGCATACACCATACAGTGTGCTATGAGGGAATTTTTTCCCGGGCAGCGGCACTATGGCCTACTCTTACATCGAATTCCAACTGCCAAGGGATCTTTTACATGCACGCTACTGTTTACACGGTAAATATCAACTTTTCTTACCTAACACTAAGGAAAGAATTTAAATAATCACTTGTCTTGATAAGTTGATTGACTGGGCAGATGATAATGATGATAATAATAATAAAATATAAGATGTATGCTTTACCATGACAGTGCTAAATTTATTAAAAAATGTTTTCAAAAAGAAAAGGTTTTGTCTCAACATATGAAAAAAAGCATGTCCTTAAGGAAGAGCCTAAAAAAATAAATAGAATTCATAGAATCAAAGTATATAATAGATAACTACAAAGTTTGTAAAGTGCCAAACATTGATTAGTGTACATTATGCATTAACTTCTAATAATAGTTCTCTAATAAACTTAAACATACATTATGCAAGAGCTAAATCTGAGTATTGCAAGTCTTTATTTAGGCTTCAGATGTCATAGAAATTATAAATTAGATCTTTATTTACACAACAAGCACAAAATCAACTCTGTAGACCCACGGATGGCTTGGATTCGGCTTGGATTTAAACAGGATTTCGTTGATTGATTAAATTTTTAAAGGGACAATAACACTCTTGCTGGCTTGACAGCTCCAGAAAATAAATAATAGCCTTATTCTAAGTATTAGATGTTTAAGTGTCCTACCTGTTGCGTAAATTATCCATTACATCCTAATTTACTTGTCCAGAGGGTTCGAAAATATTTTTAAATCCAAGTCACATTTGAAAAGGTTTACGTTAGGCGTTTCAAATCATTTAGTTGAATTTTTCTAATTTTTTAAATTAGGTGTGTTAAGATGAAATTTGTATCATCAATTAATTGGAATATTGTAAAATAGTACAATTTGTTGACCAGAATAAAGATTTGGACATATTATTCAGTTACAACAAGAGTGGTATTGAGCCTTTAAATGGCGTCGTAAGCGGAGATTAACCGTTACGTTGACGTCATACTCCCGGAAATAATTTTAAATCGAGGCTAAATGATAGATTGTACGAAGCGAGGCCGCTGTTGAGCTAGGCCGCATGTCAGTCAATTTGATTGAAAGTTCGATATGCATGTATACAGCCTTGATATTATGTTTAGTTGTGGTTAAAATGAGAGTTTGGATGTCCGTATTATAGGCTACACTCTTTTGTCACTTGCGTTTACAGAAAAATTATAGAAATTGATAAACATCACAGCTAACATCACCCCAGTTGAATTGCAGCTCCATTGGATCACTGTTCGGGAGTTACGCAGGCCTACCAGTTACAGTACAAGAGTACACGCAGGCTAACAAGAAGTCGGCTATAATTATGCCTCATTGATTTGGTCCATTCCTTTCAAACGTTCGCTTCTTATCTATATATTAAAAGGCTTATTTTTAATTTGTAGTAAAAATAAATGTGATACGAATTGAATTGCAACCCTGTCTCAAACCACAGCCATTAAAAAAGGTTACTTGATAATCGAGATTATGTAGGTGGAGTTAACACCTGTCAATCAAACGATCGTCCATTCTCGGAGAGGGTGAAGAGAGAGTTGACTCCCATTTCTAGTCAAAAATTACAATAGTGAAAAATAGCTTTTCTTAACTTTTTATTTTCTACTTTTAATTTCTCTGATCTACCTTTTAAACTATCAACTTTCATAATCAATTCGGATTTTGACATATCAGCATGTGTTTTTCTAGAAGAAACATTAAATGTTTTGTCAACAGCCATTTTTTTTCTATGCTTTGTTTTGCGGAGAGTTGATCTGTATATTAAACATTTTTTGCATCTTAATCCACTTGACACAAGAAATTCACATTGGACAGACCGAACAGTTGATGTATATTTTATATCACCTTCAAAGGCTCCCATGTCACACTCACGATATGCTGACGTGGATGTCATATTAAAGGGCAAAATGTCAATAAGATCACTTTCATAATTGCCCATACAAACATTCCACTGTTCAAGTTTCCGGAAAAGTTTAGCAATGTCATCAACAGTTTTATAAATATGGGGCAATCCAATCCAAAAAGTACTTTCCTTTGACAAGTCCCTTCGATGGATTTGGACAGTGACATTTAACGACATGTCAAGTATTACACAGGCCTTGAAAGATATGTTGCTGCCATTATAAAAAACTCACAAACTTCAAAACTAAGTCATTTTTCATATCATGGACAAGATGTGACAGTATTAGTTCTTTAATCAAGTTCAGATGACAAGACTAGTTTCAGCTTCTATTAATACTTTTATTCTGCTTCTAACATATTACATGTATGTACAAACATCGTAATGTTAAAGACACCCAGAACTAAACTACATTAGTTAACTACCAGATGTCGCCTAGCCTCCGACTGCTCCCATGTCCTGTCCGGACCTCTCTCTCTGTTTGTTTCTTAATCTGGGTTTATAAACCCTTTCAAACAAAGGATCTTATTAGGCATCTGGCTAATTTATCATATCAAGTTTAACATTCGATACATGCTAATCAAACAACCAAAGTTTAAATAAAACATGCCAGCAAGTTAACGTTTACATAATCATTACATAATCACATAGACCAAGAACTTCAGACATGTCGATAACGAACAGGTGTCAAGTTGGCAGGAAGCGTCTTTAACATCAGATAATCTGATTATGTAACAAAGAGTAAATTCTCCAAAATGTTCAAACGTTTGTAAATCTTGGGTAAGCTGATGAAACTGTTTAGCTCGGGATGATATTAAAACATTATCAACAAAAGCATCTAAATCTTGGGTAAGCTGATGAAACTGTTCAGCTTTGGATGATATTAAAACATTATCAACAAAAGCATCTAAATCTTGGGTAAGCTGATGAAACTGTTCGGCTCTGGATGATATTAAAATATTATCAACAAAAGCATCTAAATCTTGGGTAAGCTGATGAAACTGTTCGGCCCAGGATGATATTAAAACATTTTCAACAACAGCATCTAAATCTTGGGTAAGCTGATGAAACTGTTCAGTTCTGGATGATATTAAAATATTTTCAACAACAGCATCTAAATCTTGGGTAAGCTGATCAAACTGTTCAGTTCTGGATGATATTAAAATATTTTCAACAACAGCATCTAAATCTTGGGTAAGCTGATGAAACTGTTCAGCCCTGGATGATATTAAAATATTATCAACAACAGCATCTAAATCTTCGTTAGGGCTATATTCATAAACTCGATCTAAGATGACATAGAATGAATTTGCTCGATCTAAGATGACATGGAATGAATTTTCTCGATCTAAGATGACATGGAATGAATTTGCTCGATCTCCATCTGAATCAATAAATTCATCCTCAGGTCTTATTTCTGTCCCTTCATCAAATGTCGAACAAAAACCTTTCATAGCTTCAGGTCAACTTTCATTAAGTCTGAAAAAAAAATTATATCATTAATCTACAAACAATCTAAATATTAAACTACAAGCACATATCAGTATGTTTATTTTAAACTAATATTCCATAATCTAACTATAACTGGTTCCAATTGGAACCCGAGTCTTTAAGGGAAGAAGAAGATTGATGCATGTTGCAGTAATCGTGTACATGCAGTTTGTACAGGAAATTTGAAATATATGTGACAATTTGTACAATTAGATCTGCCGGTTTGGTAGTTAGTCTAAATCTGGATGCACGTGTATTTAGTAAATGATATTTTATGCAAAATAATATAAAAAATAAAAAAAAGAGAGGGAGAGAAATGAGGTTTGACGTCCACTCGACACAAACTAGGTCATTTCGGGACTAACATATGGTTTAATTTTATTTCAATAATTCGCTTGCGCGTAGGGGTCTTTAGCAGTGGGAGGAAACCGGAGAAAACCCACGAGGTTGAACAGGCGACCCTAATCCTTGACACGTACAACCAGGGATTCGAAACCACGCCAGTCGACTCAATGACAGACTTTATGATACAGTGTGCGCACGCTAACCATTCAGCCATCCAACCCCCCATAAAAAATAAAGCTTACCCTGTATTATTTTGCGTGGGTGTCGGTTTGTTGTATGGGTGTTCTTCATGATCAGGACTTAAAGGTTGATTTTTCTTCCTGTAATGATATTTTTGTTTACGAGCCAAGCAAGACTTTTTCCTTCTAGGCATGATCTAGAAAATCAAAATAAAAGATAAATAACAATGCAAATAAAAATAAGATTATTTTAAACAAAATTTCTCATTGTTATAATTTAAGTTATATTTTTAAAATTTATTAAAATAAAGCCTTAAAATAGATGGTATCCATAAACAGTCCTACCTTGTTAAAGAATAATCCTATTAATCTTATAATTCGCTATTGCCAGTTGAGAAATTGGCAAAAATAACATTTTCAACTTCAAATTCCAACGTTTGAAGGTAGCTACTGCATGGAGGCAATGGGAAAACAAGGGAGGTAATTGTGTTATTATTTCCTGTGTCAATGATTTTTAAGGGTGGGAAATAATGCCCATGGTCGTATAATAGTGATTTGATAACCTATTGTCAAAAGTGTTAATTTTCGTTGTTTTTTGGACATAATTAATTATATTTCACTTTCATAAAAATAAATTTTTTTTTTTTCCACTGCACCCCTTAGAATTACCTGTATAAGATTTATATCAGAAAAATATGATATATTTAATAGATTTTGATTGAAAGCAACAATCCCAACATGTGATGTGTTTTCAATTGTTCATAAAACAACAAACAATGCGAATTCTTAGTTTTAATAATTGATCGGAGATGTACTTTGAAGATGGTAATTACAAAGTTGTTTACAAATAAAATGTATACACATGCAACGGAAATTATAGTTAATAAGTTACCTTGTCAAACAAAAGTTTATTTAAGTAGAACGATGAAAAAGAGTGATTTTAGGTAATTTGCGAAGACGTTGAGTAATCTTCTCTCGCGTTTTCTCGCGCCAAGTCTCGTGCGGCACTCATTTAGCGGTATTCCTTCTCGTAACCAGTCCATGTATTATAAGGTCCATGATATTGTTATGTATTATACATTTAAAATAAATTAGTTTTGTGGTAGAAATCTGGGTTTTCGAAGTGCATTCCGGTTTTTTCGAGTGAATTCCGGTGATTGTAAATGAATTCCGGCTTTTAGTCTGGTCCTGGGCGGATGGTAATGTTATTACTTCCCGTTAAGTGTGCATGAAAGGGTCTTATGAGTTATTCGTGTTCGATAGATCCACGTCTTCTTTGATTATACAACTAACCCCAAGTTGTTCCGGAAGGATTCCCATTCCGGAAATGACGATAGGACAGAAAGGAAAGGCGGTTTTCTTTATGGTTACTTATGGTGATTTTCCAACACAGGTCCTGTTATTTATTTATTTTCTTGTTTTGAGGCGTTAAATCAACCTGAATTTCTATAGAGCTCGGATGTAAACTTCAACAACTGACGGGGATAACATCATAATGGTAAGTTGATCTTTTGGACCCAAAATTATCCCCAGTAATAGCATAAGGGTTTCAGGTCAAAGTTTCAAATGACAGAAAAAAAAAAAATTATAAAGACATGTAGAGGTAGATTTCACAAATTAAAAACACTTATATGGATATACTACTTCTGAATTTATTAACACGCTACGTTAATAAACGTTGTTTTTTATTTGTCATTATTATTTATTTTACAGGTAAGTACATAACAGCAAATCTTTATTACATGTCATGTAGTCAACAATAAAATATTCAATTACTCTTTATAACATCAACATTTTATAATGGGGGTTTGGATGGCCGAATGGTTAGCGTGTGCACATTGTATCATAAGGTCTATCATTGAGTCAACTGACGTAGTTTCGATTGCCCAGTTGTATATGACAAGGAGTAGGACCACCTGTCTAACCTCGTGGGTTTTCTCCGGGTCCTCCGGTTTCCTCCCACTGCGGAAGACCTCTAAGTGCAAGCAAATTATTGAAATAATGTTGAACCATGTGTTAGTCCCGAAATGACCTAGTTTGTGTCTAGGGGATGTTAAACCACATTTCTCTTTCTATCTCTCTCTCTCACCGCCTGTTTAATATCATTTTCCACAATGCCGCAATTGTAAATTATATGGCCAACCATTTTAAAACCTTTCTTGATGATGTTTGCGCAGAAAATCGATTGACCCAAATTATTTCATTAGATATTAAGAATCCTTTATTTCTTACAGAGTGCAAGGCTTTTATAAATGAAATGAAATGGGGTTTAACGTCCTACTGTTCTGCTCCTATACTGGGCTAATGAAGACGGGCATACACCATACAGTGTACTATGAGGGAAATTTTGCACGGGCCACGGCACTATCGCCCACTCTTATATCGAGTTCCAACTGCCAGGGGATCTTATACGTGCACGCTAATGTGTACACAGGATCTTGGTTTGTCGTCCCATCCAAACGACTAGACAGCTGTCCTTGTCAGGCCCTCCATACTGCACCACTGACAAGGGAAAACCACGTCGGAAAATCTGGATGAACTTTCTCGGCCAATGCAGGGATCAAACACCCAACCTCTAGGCTAGCGAGCCAGCGTCTTAACCACCTAGCCACCATGGCTCCCTTTTGATAAATGAACTAATAGCTGCTCCACTGTGGTGTATATGAAACATATTTATAAAAATTTACATGATTATTTTTGAATCAGCAAATTTACATGACTTCACGAAAGGTAAATGACACCCGTTTGAATCACTGATTAAAATTGAAAACAATTTGTCTTTGACCACCTAACAAAATTAGATTTTGATTCTGCTATTAATTCAACCCTGATCCATGTTTTGGAAATAATCTTAGTCGAGTTTAGAAAGTACATTTGAAATATTTTACATTGATATAGATTTACATCAGTCAAAAATTACAAATTGAATTATACTTTGCATATGTCGTTTGTGAGTCGTTCGCGTTAAAGATACATCCATGACTATATTCCTGATACAACTTGTATCCCATCTTCAATAGAAGGCTTTAACTACGTACATCTTATCAAGGCCTTCACGTAATACCCTCATATTTCAGCACTAATTTCGATTGGGTACAAGTGCAGCTTGTCAGCCTATCAGATTCCTCGATCGTCGTGAATACCAAATCTTGCGCTTTCAAGCTAAAATGTCTACCTGTGATAATCGAGTTGCAAAGTTCAAGGTTCATTCAATGTCAAGGTTTCTGTGGGGGTCGCGATGTCACAACCTCTGATTGGACGGTGCTGCGCACATATCTGTAGATAAAATAGTTATAAGTTCGGGAAATGTGAAGTAAACAAGCAATGTCAAGATGTTGTAAAACTTGCAGTCGTTGCTTCAGGAACATGCCTGCATTAATGCCATTCGTTGCATTAATTATACTGGTGTGCAGCTATTGGCTTATCATTTTAAAGTACTGGGTAGTGTATCACCATTTTAGGTCAACTGGGGTATATAACTTTTATATATTACAGAAACTAATGATGTTATAACTTTTATATTTTACAGGAAACTAATGGTGTTATAACATTTCATCAGTGTACAAAATGTGATGAAATTTTTCAACATTCTTATGATTTGGAAAACCACTTCAAAGTGCATGTTAAAGAAGAGAAAACTGATGATGTAGATGAATATTGTCCTGTTAAAGAAGAGAAAACTGATGATGTAGATGAATATTGTCCTGTTAAAGAAGAGAAAACTGATGATGTAGATGAAAATTGTCATGTTAAAGAAGAGAAAACTGTTGGTGTAGATGAATATCGTCATGTTAAAGAAGAGAAAACTTATGATTTAGATGAAGATTGTCATGTTAAAAAAGAGAAAACTGATGATGTAGATGAATATTGTCATGTTAAAGAAGAGGAAACTGATGATGTAGATGAATATTGTCATGTCAAAGAAGAGAAAACTGAAGATATTGAAACTGTTTATCAGTGTAATTTGTGTGATGAGGAATTTAAATCTGAAACTGATTTAGAAAAACACTGTGAAATGCATGTTAAAGAAGAGGAATCTGTTTTACAACATGGTAAACATTGGGAGGAAAGTTTTAACCAGGATAATGAAAAAGAAATACACAATTCACAAGAGTTTAAGAAGTGTGATGTTTGTAGCAAATCATTTAACAAATATTACCTTAAAATTCATTTGAAAAATCATACACGGGAAAAACCTTGCAAATGTGATGTCTGTAGTAAATCATTTACTAACCGAACGGATCTACAGAGACATATCAGAATTCATACTGGTGAAAAACCATTTACGTGTGATGTTTGCAGTAAATCATTTACTCTCAATTGCGATCTACAAAGACATATCAGAATTCATACTGGTGAAAGGCCTTTTACATGCAATATTTGTAGTAAATCATTTACTCAGTGTAGTCCACTACAGAGACATATCAGAATTCACAGTGGACAAAAACCATTTAAATGTGATGTTTGTTATAAATCATTTGCTAGAAATTGTCACCTTCAGAGACATATTCGAATTCATAGTGGCGAGAAGCCTTTTACATGTGATATTTGTAATAAACCCTTCACTGATAGTAGTGGTCTTCAACAACACAAGAGAACCCATATAGGAAAAAAGCCTTTTACATGTGATGTTTGTTGTAAATCATTTACTGAAAGTACTCATCTTCGGAGACATATCAGAATTCATACTGGCGAAAAGCCGTATAATTGTGATGTTTGTAGTAAATCTTTCACTGATAGTGGTGGTCTACAGCAACACAGAAGAACTCATACGGGATTAAAGCCTTATAAATGTGATGTTTGTAGTAAATCATTCACAGAGAGGGGTAATCTACAGAGACACATGAGAATTCATACAGGCGAAAAGCCGTATAAGTGTGATGTTTGTAGTACATCATTTACTGACAGCAGTACTCTCCAGAAACACAAGTGGATTCATATTGATGGAAAACTTTATCAATGTGATGTTTGTAGTAAAGCATTTAGTAATAGTACTAGTCTACAAACACACATGAGAAATCATAGTGGCGAAAAACCTCATAAGTGTGATGTTTGTAGTAAGGCATTTATATACCATAGTCATTTACAGAGACACATAAGAATTCATACTGGTCAAAAACCATATAAATGTGATGTTTGTAGTAAATCATTCACAAGGAGTAGTTTGCTGAAAAGACACATGAGAATGCATCCAAGTGAAAAACCATAAAAAAAAAATTACGGTGTAGTAAGAACTGGAGTTAATGTACATCCGACCTCTGAATATTCTGGCACTCTGTGAAATCTGACATCATTTTCATGTCTGGATTTATTTCCTGATTACTTCATTTAAAACATCTTTTGAGTAATCCATACTCTGAATATTCCGAATTACGACATCAATCAGCTGTCCCGTCACATGATTTGCATTGAATCAACATTGTATAATCCTGTAAATGTAAAATGTGTGATCGTCCTGCAAAGCGTTGAAGAATTCTGCATGCGCATTCCGACTCTTGTTGAAGGGTATTCTCCTGAAAACAATTTTGACCTGCCAGTCAATTGGTCGGCCAATCGCAAGGCTTGGATGACAAGTGGTAATTATTCTGATTGGCTCAAAAAACTCAACCGTCAACAACAGAAAGAATGACAGGTTATCAATGACAGTAAAGATAAGCGTGCAATCAACTGAAGACAGAGACGATGACGAAGATAAATTAACGACAGACTTGACCTATTCCAAATGCCCACGCATGGTTAATGAAATAAAAACATTTGCCCAGATTAAGGACAATGCGATGGTCGATTAGATTTGAGTGCTAGAGGATTGCGTCCAGGACTCGGCGTTACAGTATGCATCTGAAAATCAAAAGCAAGCGACTTTAAATGTTTACATGAATACATGCTTTGTTATTGTAGAGAGGGAGAGAAATGGGGTTTAACATCCACTCGACACAAACTAGGTCATTTCGGGACTAACACATGGTTCAATTTTATTTCAATCATTCGCTTGTGCGTAAGGGTCTTTAACTGTGGGAGGAAACCGGAGAAAACCCACGAGGTTCGACAGGCGACCCTACTCCTTGTCACTTACAACCGGGGAATCGAAACCCCACCAGTTGACTCAATGACAGACCGTATGATACAGCGCGCGCTAACCATTCAGCCATCCAACCCCCCAAATCTGTAGTAGAATTCTCTCTCTTTCTCTCCCATTATTTTAATGTGAAATGAAATGATATGGGGTTTAACATCCTATATATTAATGTAATAACATTTTGAATGTACAGAAAGATTTATCATTTTAAAGGAAATAACATTCTGGGGATTCAAAGCTACATTATAATAATACTTCCGGTTTTAGAAGTTACAATAATACTTGCAGTTTTGATAAAACTGGGTATTTCGACACTCTGCGCAATCCGACATATTGTAACGATCCCGTACTATGTCAGATTTGATAGAGTGCTAACATTTCTAAAGGAGACAAATTCTTATAATAAATTTTAATTATATATATTTAGCCCAGTTCGGAGCAGAACATTAGGACGTTCTGATTGTATATAAATTTTAATTGTATATATTGTATCATGGGTTGAGTTTTAAATATTTATATCTGTAAAGGATTTGTAATTTGTTTTATTGACATATATAAATACATCTCTGTGATATTGTTTTAATTTGTCTCGTTAAATTCAACATATGTTTGGTGCAATATAGACTCATTGTAGCTGTCGTGCCATCATACTCCATTTAAAATCTAGCTGTCACTCATTTGTAGGTAATGACTTCAATACATTAAGGGGTGGCCTCCCCCCTTAAGCAAAACACCATTCAGAGAACTTAAATAACCTATATAAACATATAGTATTATCATATTGGATGACCTCGGTTTTTCGTCCCATCCGAAGGACAGCTGTCTAGTCGTTCGAATGGGACGAAAAACCGAGGTCCCATGTACAAATTGGTGTGCACGTAAAAGATCCCTTGACAATTGGAATTTGATATAAGAGTAGGCTGTAGTGCCGCTGTCCGGGCAAAATTTCCCTCATAGCACACTGTATGGCGTATGCCCGTCTTCATTAGCCCATTTTAGGAGCAGAACAGTAGGACGTTAAACCCCATTTCATTGGCGTGCACGTAAAAGATCCCTTGACAATTGGAATTTGATATAAGAGTAGGCCGTAGTGCCGCTGTCCGGCCAAAATTTCCCTCATAGCACACTGTATGGCGTATGCCCGTCTTCGTTAGCCCATTTTAGGAGTAGGACGTTAAACCCCATTTCATTTCATTTTCATATAGGATGATTGTCAAATAATCGAGACTTTGTTAATGAACATTGGTAGCAATTGCCATGGAGACCACATTCTTCTTCAAGGGGTCATAACTCCGCTTGTGGCCACTCCAGAAGTCACTACAGTAGAACTTGCTCGGGCGTGCACTCCTAATCAGCGAACACTTGCTTCAACGAGCACCAAAAAATCCACTCGCGCTATTTTTAAGTAATTTAACCCCTACTAAACACGCACCTGTTTAACGCGTGCAACGGGCGGGCATCACGTTTAATTCCCCCCGTAAAAATTCTACTGTTTCAACGGTCACTATTTTACTAATAAATTCAACAAAACATCGCCCATTCAACGGCCATTGTTGAATGATACCATCTTGTCGTTCTTTCTTTGTAACATGCCCGCTAATCCCGTGAGTAGTAGTTAATTAATTGGACCCCCACTGATCAGGTAAAATGAAATGTAAAAATAACAATCACCCTGGGATTATTTGTTTATTAATCTTTTGTTTTATTAAATGACTAACCTGATCATTGTTTTCACGCGTAACGACACATTATTTGATACTGATTGAATAAAATGAAAGTACCAAGTTTTGTCACGATCATCTAGTATTTCTTTTCCATTGCCACTTTGTTGTTAAACAGACGTTTTAGCGCCCCCTATAATATTACATACAGAGTTACACCCCCAGTAAATCGGTGATAATATCAGCGATGGTTTTTTGTTCATGTGCTTTTTTGATAAAATAAAATTAATTCATCGATTTTCTTCACAAAAATGGATAAATATTATCAAATGCATCATAATGGTAGACAGTAGTATCGAAGGTTGGTACAAAATGGCAAGTTTACAGAAGTTATGTTCGAGATTTGAGTAACGTATTTTCGTTCGGCGCAAGATTCAGCGACGGTCAAATTTATCGATGCAAGTATTGATGTTCGCTCCCAATGCACCCAAGCGTAATTAATTTATGTCAGCACAAAAAGCACCGAGATTTTATTAAGTGGTCGCGTAATCGCTTAAATAGTTGGGGTGGGAAATCATCAAATTCACGGCATTTTGAAACGCTTTTAGACGCTATGATTCAGTATGATGAAAGTAAAAGAAATATTGGGGGCCAGAGATCCAGTATTACTAAACAAACATGTATACGCGACTACATTGTACTTTGAATTCACAACTAGATAAAAAAAAGTACATGTATTGTTATTGTTATACTACATGAATAAAAAATATATCTTTATTTTTTGTGGTAGGGGTTGGGGCAAAATTGGATACCTCTAGTCAAAGAGCACCTCCATTAAGCAAGCATTTTTAAATTTCCCTTGGGTGCTTGCTTAATACAAGTTCTACTGTATTTCTATCCGATTTTAATGAAACTTATGCCCCATTTACACTGAGCCGCGAAGTGGACCTGTTTACATTACTCTAAAATGACCAGTCTGAGAATCTTATCAGACACACCAAATGTGGAACTCTTCACAGAAAAGTTAATTTCGATACCTATACAAATTACTCGGATGAAAACAATTATGGTAGTTGACTTAGTTTGGGCAGTCATTTTGACAGAACTGATGACAACTATCAAAGTTTGCGTTGAAAAAAGGTCAAGGTGCATTTGGCGCATTCGCAGTAATCCCTATTGAGAACCGTTCTCAGACTAGTCTCGGGCATCCAGAACCTCCTAGTCTTCAACATGGTTGATTATCCAGTAAGGGGGGATTGGTTGGCTAAATGGTTAGCGTGTGCACGCTGTATCATATAAGTCTGTCATTGAGTCAACTGGCGGGGTTTCGAATCCCTGGTTGTACGTGACAAGGAGTAGGGTCGCCTGTCCAACCTCATGGGTTTTCTCCAGTTTCCTCCCACTGCTAAAGACCCCCACATGCAAGCGAATTATTGAAATAAAATTAAACCATATGTTGGTCCCGAAATGACCTAGTATGTGTCGAGTGGACGTTAAACCCCATTTTTCTCTCTCTCTCTCTTTGATTATCCAGTATTTTTGGCAATGTCAAGGAGTGGCGTCCCTTGACACAATAAATCCCATAATTCTTGTATTAATATAAAGAAACATGAATCGTGACGTCGAATTAGATAAGTAAAAAAAATTAAGAATGTTGGATATTGAACTGGCAATGCAATCAAATGGATTTTCTAAAATGGCATTCTTAAATTAATTTCATAGGTGTCAACATCTTGTTTTAGGCCTAGTTACCTCCCTTAGACTTTGTGATATTGTAAAATACCAGATAATCTAGAAAATGACCTATCATTCTCTAATGATGACAACGCATCCAGACTAATATTCTCAGACTGGATAGCGTTTATACTACGGAAATTTAAGCACACCGTGCCGAGACCACCTTACTTGCAAAATAGATTCAACCCTGCAGACATAACCAGTCTCGACAGATATAAATATAACTACTTCCTATCATGCGCAGACGGAAATATTATTACTTTCCGTCATGTGCGCACGTAATAGTCGTATGCTGTCAAGTGTCTAACATTATGAGTTATTCGTGTTGGATAGATCCACATCTTATTTCATTATACAACTATCCCAAAGTTGTTCCGGAAATGAACATGGGATAGTGAAGAAAGACAGTTTTCTTTGTGCGATCTCACTTCATGCGATATACACCGTCTGTTTACCACACGAGTAGTGTTTTATTGATACGTTATATCAATTTGTGTGATCTATAGAGGTCAGTTGTAAACATCAACAATTAATGATAACATGGTGAGTTGAATTATTGGACCCAAACCTATCAACCGTCAATATTCGCATGGATGTTACTATCACTAGGTGGGATGACATCGGGGCAAATGAATTAAGTTACAAAATAGACTTTTCTTAACTTTTGCGAATTTTTTTAAAATTGTTAAGGGCAAGGTAACGTGACAAAAATTGTCCGAACACCTGAAATCGGGGCGGGGGGGGTCCTCAAAATATCATTCACAACACCTTTGGTGTCTAAACGTGCTTGAGATGATACTGAACAGTAAGAAATGGATGGAAATCAAAAATAATGACTTTTGAATTTATAACTTTGGTAAATATGAAGCAAATATACCGTCCATTCAGTACTGAAAGATATCAATGGTCATTTTCGAGATTGAAAAAGAAAATGGCAGATCCCAACCCCGTGGTAGCATGGACGTGGAAATCTCATACTACAAGGAAATAGGGACGTGGAAATCTCACACTACAAGGAAATAGGAACTCAAAAATCTAAGACTCAACGACTGTACTACACAGATCAGGGTATAAATAGAGAGATAATAGCTGTCCCCAAGTTTTATCATTTTGTCTGTAGGTGTAACCGCAATTGGGAAAGAAAGTGATGAAACTGAAATTTTCCTTTACACGATAACACTCAGATGTACGAATTAAAGGGCTATTGACAATGAAATAGTGTATTGTGAGTAATAGAGTTTATTTTGGACTTTTGTATCCAAGGGCCACTATTTTGTGTTTGGAAATAATATCTTCAGGCATGTTGGTGTTGAGACTAGTATGCAACTAGATGGTGTCACTTTACCTTGCCCTTAAGGAGTAAGGTCGCCTGTCCAACCTCGTGGGTTTTCTCTGGGTCCTCCGGTTTCCGCCTACTACTAAAGACCCCTACGTTATAACTTTTATATATACTGTATTACAGGAGACTACTGTCTGTTCCAGGCAACACTACGACTCGAAAATTGCTTGCCATTTCTTCAATTTTTAATTAAAATGGTTAAAACTGAACGACCTACATGGAATTGTCACCCCTTTACTTTCTACCACACGTTAACTAATTTCAGATCAAGCTATATAACCTTTCTCTCTTGAAAAATCGTTGTTTATTTACTTCGCGGTATCGAAGACAGCCATGCTTGACCTAGTTATTTGGAATAAACCAAATCGAACAGGGGTGTGGATTTGACTTGGGGTCGTTTCGTCCTACTTGCATGTTTAAATAGTTGTTTCGGCTCAGTAGAATATAACTTGCTTTAATGAGCTATTTACGGGAGGTAATATAAATTTGCTATTTGGTTTCAGACCACAGTTGTTAACTCCACTGACTTAGATATTAAATTTGTGAAATGCCCCTAAGCAAGTGATAATACAACAGAAAACGGAACGGGGTAGTAGCCACACAAGGTCAACTCCTGATAGATCAAGTGCACGTAATTGCGTTTTTGTGTTCAGACCACGGGTGTTTTTTTTTTGTTTCACATTTAATTTATTCTTTTTGATTCATCTTGTACTTAATTCAATTTATGCAAGTCTACCTTTTAAACAAGAAAACGGAAAATAAACCGTTTTATAGAAATCATTTATTTACACAAATTCACAGAAAATGCCCAGACTATATACAATATATATTACAAAAGTTGCCTGGCCTACATTCACGCTATCTATAATACAATTTACGCACACAATCTACACACTTCACTACACTTGCGGTTACATCAATCTCTTTCCCAGTACTTTCACATGCATCCACCCTTCACACAAATCACAGCCCACCCAATCCACAATCGCATCCGATTCACTTCCCGGTGGGTTCTCACAATCACATACCCTACACACGTTTATATCATCATCACTCGAATCTTCATTCGCAACACCTCCGCCATCCATATTCTCAGCAACATTTTCACTATCACTCTTACACTGACATTCTCGCCCAAATCCTCAACCTCACATTCATACTTTCTGTCACTCCCGAATGAAATCACGACTGGTGGTACTTCCTCATTCAATCTTCCCGCTTCCCCAAACCGATCCTCCACCTTGTCTATGACGTGTTGACATGCCTTAGTCCAGTTTCCAGTTGTCACACTAGTATTGGCCTCCAGGAACAGACGCTTAACGTCTTTGATCTTAAGATTGGTGTTTCTTAGGGCGACATAGGCCTTTTCTTGTGCTAAAATGAAAGTATTTTTGATTTAATGTGGAGACACTTTAAAATATTATAAGGTGTAGTAAAAGCTTTCATAAATGAATGTTTTAACCCTTTTTAACATCGCAGATAAGAAAAGATTTATTATTCTTTTCAATGCCGTTAACTTGACTGCCATCCAAATTTCAGTGTTAAGTATTACCTTGAATTATCTCTATTTGGTTTAACTCGCAGTGCCTTACTGGTAACCGTAAGACTAAATGTCCATGCTGATGGGCTATGTCGTCGGTCATATATTGTTGAGGAGGACGATGTAAGGTCACCATTCTTAATAATTCTGCATGCATGTACAATATCTCATGTTATCAAAGCTGCAAACAAATTTCAATCCACTCACTGGTGGGGGTATTTCTTGGTGCTATGTTGACGCGTAGCGTCGTATAATGTTATATAGATAATCATTAAATCAAGTTTATTGAATGCAGAACATGTATGTATGAAAGTCGAATAGCAATGATGAAACATTTAAATGAACTAAACTTACATACTGGCCATTGTCGTGTAGTTTATGGATGGTCTCTCTTATTGTCATCAGGTCAAAATTATCTAATTTTGTTGTACATTTGTTAACCTTGCTTTTTCTTTATTAAGGGTATATTCAATGCGTAGGCAATCTCTTTTTTGGAACTTTTATATCGTCTATAATTCATTTTACTCTGTTTCTCAAAATAAGTAAATAAATGATTGATACATTGGTTCACATCTCGCGTAATCTTCATCTTGAAATTGTAAATAACAATAATCACTTACCCAGTATCCACCTTCTTATATACACGCATCATCGTGCACTTGCAAATGCATGTGATGAAAGGATGATCCATTATTCAAGGAATTATATTTTCTACGATTCGTTTTTTTCTATCAATTCTACGACAATATCTGAAACAAATCTTGTGTGCCTGTGAAACGCGAATATAAATAAAAATAGATACCGTTAATCAAAACTATTTAATTCCATACAATTATAAGATATTGTACAAATTTACACTTTATCAGAAAGGTTAACATGCCATCTAATGCTGAAAATAAGTGTTTGTTCTGTGAGGAATATTTTAGGAGACATGCAATACTATTAATATCTAAGGAATATTAAAATACCGGTAACCAAATAAACCTAGACACACACACACATACACACCCACACACACCACTCACACTGTCGCAAAACAAACGGGCGAATCCTCCCGCACAAATATTATTAACCGAATGCACCTGATTTGTGGAATACCTTATACCCCTACATGATATACGAGTGACCCAACTTACGCAAGCGCATTGGTAATGTTTATGTTCTGAGAAATTGATGGTGTCGAAAAATGTGAAATTTACAAGAGAATAAAGGATTTTATCTACCTTATTGGCGTTAAGGTTCGACTAAGAAAGTAACAGGGTGACAATTCCAGGTAGGTCGTTAAGTTTTAACCATTTTAATTAAAAATTGAAGAAATAGTAAGCAATTTTCGAGTCGTAGTATCGCCTGGAACAGACAGTAATGATTTTATAACTTATATATATATTACAGGAAACTAATGATGTTATAACTTTTATATATTACAGGAAACTAATGATGTAATAACTTTTCATCAGTGTACAATATGTAATGAAATTTTTAAAAGTTTTTGTAGTTTAGAAAACCACTACAAAGTGCATGTTAAAGAAGAGAAAACTGGTGACGTAGATGAATATTGTCATGTTCGTTTTAAAGAAGAGAAAACTGATGATGTAGATGAATTTTGTCATGTTAAAGAAGAGAAAGCTGGGGACATTGAAACAGTTCATCAGTGTAATTTGTGTGATGAAGAATTTAATTTAGAAACTGATTTAGAAAAACACTGTGAAAAACATGTTAAAGAAGAGGAGTCTGGTTTACAACATGGTAAACATTGGGAGAAAACTTTTAGCCAGAACAATGAAAAAGAAATACTCAGTTCACAAGAGTTTAAAAAGTATGATGTTTGTAGCAAATCATTTACTAACAAATATCTTAAAATTCATGTAAAAAATCATATTACAGAGAAACCTTTTAAATGTGATGTTTGTAGTAAATCATTCACATACAATAGTAAACTACAAAGACATATCAGAATTCATACTGGTGAAAAACCATTTACGTGTGATGTTTGTAGTAAACCATTCACTGACTGTAGTGGGCTGCAGCAACACAAGAGAACTCATATTAAAGACAAACCTTATAAATGTGATGTTTGCAGTAAATCATTCACATACAGTAGTAAACTACAGAGACATATCAGAATTCATACTGGTGAAAAACCATTTACGTGCGATGTTTGCACTAAATCATTTACTATCGGTAGCGATCTACAGAGACATATCAGAAGTCATACTGGTGAAAAACTTTATAAATGTGATGTTTGTTGTAAATCATTTACCAGAAATAGCCGTCTTCAGAATCATATCAGAAATCATTCTGGAGAAAGGCCTTTTACGTGTGATGTTTGTAGTAAATCATTTACTAACCGTAGCGATCTACAGAGACATAGGAGAATTCATACTGGTGAAAACTGTTTTAAATGTGATGTTTGTAGTAAATCATTTACTAATAGTAGATATCTACAAGAACATGTAAAAAGTCATACAGTAGAAAAACTTTATAAATGTGATGTTTGTAGTAAATCATTCACATACATTTGTAAACTACAGAGACATTTCAGAATTCATACTGGTGAAAAACCCTTTACGTGTAATATTTGTAGTAAATCATTTTCAAGACATAGTGATCTGCAGAGACATATCAGAATTCATAGTGGAGAGAAGCCTTGTACATGTGATATATGTAATAAACCCTTCACTGATAGTAGTGGTCTTCAACAACACAAGAGAACCCATATAGGAGAAAAACTTTTTACATGTGATGTTTGTAGTAAATCTTTCACTGATAGTGGTGGTCTACAGCAACACAGAAGAACTCATACGGGATTAAAACCTTATAAATGTGATGTTTGTAGTAAATCTTTCACTGATAGTGGTGGTCTGCAGCGACACAGAAGAATTCATACGGGATTAAAACCTTATAAATGTGATGTTTGTAGTAAATCATTCAGCAGGAGTAGTTTGCTGAAAAGACACATGAGAATGCATCCAAGTGAAAAACTATGATAAATTTATGGTGTAGTTAGAACTGTTGTCAGTACAACAGCTTTTTGCCCAACTCGGGCTATATGATGGAGTGCTAACATTTTTAAATGAAATGAAATGGAGTTTAACGTCCTACTTTTCTGCTCCTAACCTGGGCTAATGAAGACGGGCATACGCCATACAGTGTGCTATGAGGGAAATTTTGCCCGGACAGCGGCACTACAGCCTACTCTTATATCGAATTCCAACTGCCAAGGGATCTTTTACGTGCACGCCAATGTGTACACGGGACGTCGGTTTTTCGTCCCATCCGAATGACTAGACAGCTTTCCTTGTCAGCCCCTCCGTCCTGCATCACTGACAAGGGAGAACCACGCCGGAAAATCTGGATGAACTTTCTCGGCCAATGCAGGGATCGAACACCCGACCTCCAGGCTAGCGAGCTAGCGTCTTACCCACTTAGCCACGTGATCCCCAACATTTTTAAAGGCTACAAATTTTTATAATAAATTTTAATTGTATATATTGTATCATGAGTTGTGTTTTAAATATTTATATCTGTAAAGGATTTGATATTTGTTTTATTTACATATATAAATACATCTTTGTGATATTGTTTTAATTTGTCTCGTTAAATTCACCATGTTTGGCGCAATATAGCCCTGTTGGAGCTGACTTGACACAAACTACGTCATTTCGGGACTAACATATGGTTTAATTTTATTTACATAATTCGCTTGCGCGTAGGGGTCTTTAGCAGTGGGAGGAAACCGGAGGCCTCTGTCGATATTGGCATGTATTGGACTGTAACTTCATGGATTATGACCCCTGATTGTACGAAACATCACGTTTTTAGCTTGTGCACACTCCAGAAGTCACAATTTCGATCCAATTTTGATGGAACTTATGCCCCATTTACACTTAGCCGCAAAATGGACCCGTTTACATTACTCGAAATTAACCGGTCTGGGAATCGTACTAGACATACCAAATGTGGAACTCTTCACAGGAAATTTAATTTCGATCCCTATGCAAATTATCCAGATGAAAACAATTATGGTGGTAATGTAAAAGACCGGATAATCTAGACAAAGACCTATAATTCTCAAATGTTGACAACGCATCCAGGCTAATATTCACAGACCGGATAACGTTTACACTACAGAAATTTAAACGCACCGTGCCGAGACCACCTCACTTGCAAAATAGATCTAACCCAGCAGACATAACAAGTTTCTTCAGATATAAATATAACTACTTCCTATCATGTGCGGACGGATATGTTATTACTTTCCGTCATGTGTGCACGAAATAGCTTTATAGGACACAGCTCACCAAATATTTCTACCCCGTCGCCGAATGTAGGGCGAAAGTTATTTTTAGTCTTTCTCTCCCTTTCCCTTTTTCCCCCTTTGCATGGTGATTTTTGTTGATTTTTTGGTGTAGAATCGATGAAAAGGGTTTGTAAATACATTTTCTGACAGGTTTTGGTGAATATTCATGAATTTGAGGCGGAAGGATACAAGAGTTGTGAGGTTGGTTACGTTGAAATGTAGGGCGGAAAATTGCATGTTTACTTACCTCTACTTCCAGCTTGTGTATTTCAAGTTTTCTACGGTGAACCTCAAACATGCTTTTGGGCAAGAGTTTGCCACATATTGCTTCATCTGTGGCAGAAAGCGTTCTACCCAACGAAAATTTGGGGAAAAGTTAGAGACGGTCTAAGAGACGAGAATTAACATTAAAGTCAATGGGGGAAATAATTAGTGATTTGTGGCCTAATGCTGTCAAGCTTGTAACATTATGAGTTATTCGTGTTGGATAGATCCACATTTCATTTCATTATACAACTATCGCAAACTTGTTCCGGAAATGAACATGGGATAGTGAAGAAAGGCAGTTTTCTTTGTGTGATCTCACTTCATGCGATATACGCTGTCTGTTTACATCACGAGTAGTCGTTTATTGATACGTTATATCAACTTGTATGATCTATAGAGGTCAGTTGTAAACATCAACAATTAACGGTGATGACATCGTAATGGTGAGTTGAATTTTTGGTCCCAAACTTATCAACCTTAAATTAGCGACCGGCAGCTATTTTTAAGTATTATTTTCTTCTTTAGAAGCTTGTTATTTTCCGAAAGCTGTACATCTTAGTATTGTAACAACACCAAGTTTATGAAAATCTTAGCAGAATTGACTGAGTTACTGCCTATTTAGTAACGCAAACTGGCAGACCCCTTGTTCGCAAAATTGGCCATTTTGCTTCAATTTTCAACCCCACTTCATATCTCAGAAACCAAAAGTCCTAGAGACATAATTATTTCACCATAATAAAGCTAATTTACGCACCAACACAATCATGCAAACCCATTACACATAGGTTGAGATGTTTATTTTCTAATGTTTGCAATAACCGTACAGAAGATTAAATAATTACGTAAACTTGAACTAGCTACAAGCAGCTATTTTTAAATATTAATTTGTTGTCTATAACACTATTATTTTCCCAAAGCTGTATATCTCAGCATTGTAACAACACCAATTTGTTAAAAATCGGAGCAGAATTGACGGAGTTGCTGTCCGTTTAGTTAACACCAACTGACAGACCCCCCCTTTTCGCGAAATCAGCCATTTTGCTTCGATTTTCAGCCCCACTCCATATCTGAGAAACGAAAAGAGCTAGAGACATAATTATTTAACAAAAATGAAGCTTATTTATGTATCAACACAGTCATACAAGCACATGACACATACATTGAATAGTTTATTTTTTTGAGGTTTGAAACACCGATACAGAAAATTAAATAGTAACTTTAACTAAACATAAACATAATCAATAATGATACAATATTATCTCAAAATATTTAAAAACAAAACTTCGTAGTAAAGTATTCAAAACAGAATAAGAATAAACTAAGAATAAAAATAAAATGAAAATATTACACCCCCCCCCCCCCCCCAAAAAAAAAAAAAATGCTATCCTGCCAAAAAATTAAAAAAAACAAACACATTATTTATCAATCAGGATCATATTTATTTATCAAGCTAATTGTATTAAATAAATTGACATGAAATATATACTTTTCTTCCAAAGCTGATACCAAGCTGACACTCCCCTAGGTACCAAAACGCAGGTCTACCATACTACTGAAAATACAAAAGATTTTAAAACATTATGTCAATTAAAAGTTTATATAGCTAGCACAGCAATATTATTATGCATACCAAACTCTATATTCATGTATTTATGATTTATTAATCTATATATTTTAATCTCACACTCATCATTCATAAATACACAATCCTGCAAAATTAAATTAATACCTATATGCAACAGGTAAACATATTTTCTTCCCAAGCATTATGGAACACTAAATGCTGTCAACTATAATGGACTGTATTAATTCAATTTTCAAAAATTGCATCTGCATTTTAAATTACACTTAAAAATCTAATTATACATACTGAACGACAAGCAACATTTATTTTGTCAAAGTCAGTTGAGGTATTAACTGTGGTCTGTACCCGTATTGTGATGGAGTTGCATCCCTTTGGAATCCGACACGGTGCCAATTTCCAGGAATTGCCACTTTCCACGGGTGTTTCCGTCCTCAGCAATAGTTTAGATCACTAATTTAGTGTTTATTTTCATAATTGTAAGTAAAACTTTGAGCGTATCAGCGCGTATCAGACAATTTCAATAAAAAAGAAAACTTCAACAATTTATTAAAAGTCAACTTACCGCATGTCAACCGCCGTTAACCATTTTTTCAGACACGCTTGGATATTCTCTAAGAGAATCACTCGGTTTCCGATCCAAACTCCGTTAGGAAAGTCTGTACTAGCTCGGCGAAAATATGACCCAAAAACAGATGGAGTGGGGTTGAAAATCGTCCATAGCTGTGCATAACACTGTCTGAGCCCTCTAGTGGTGGCGCCGGTCGTTACTTAAATATTCGCATGGGCGCTACTATCTTAGTATCTATAAGGGTTTCAGGTCAAAGTTTCAAATGACAGAATAAATTTTTTTTAAAAATATTTTGTGAAAATATACATAAAATGCTACCCAATTTTTGTTATTTCATCAAAATATTCTAATTAGATCCAAAGTTATCGAATTTTAAAATCCGAGATCGACATCAAAGTTTCAAATGACAGAATAAATTTTAGATCCAAAGTTATCAAATTTTAAAATCCGAGATCGACGTCAAAGTTTCAAATGACAGAATAAATTTTTTAAAAAATATTTGGTGAAAATATACATAAAATGCTACCCAATTTTTTTATTTCATCAAAATATTCTAATTAGATCCAAAGTTATCGAATTTTAAAATCGGAGATCGACGTCAATAATGTAATCAATATGCTCTATACCAGTCGATGCGTGACATGGCACCGAAATAAGTGCTTTTCAGTCATATCTGAGTGACTTCATAAGCGGTATTTTCCCTTCAGAATTACTAGTACCAATTTTAAAACTGAAATCTGCATGTTATTGTCAGCTAAGATTATTTTAAAATCGTAATAATTTGAATGATAATATGTCAAATATTTATAATCTGGATGATACCACAAAAAAGTAGGCTATATTTAGTCGATATTTAGCAAATTTCAGTCAGCAAAACAGATAAATCTTGTTTTCTACAGCTGTAATTGCCAGATCTCGGGGTATCACGCATCATAATAATCATAAAAATGTTATCTATCATTTGATTGGCTCTATATATATATATTGAAATCACCCAGAAACTAAGTCACAGATTCACCAGTGAAGTGACCCGTAGCAATTCTCGTTGATGGAAAATCCCTGGATGCGTGATGTCAGAGTGATATTTTTTCCGCGTGTGTCTCCCTTACATTTTGCTTCCCTTACTGTCATCGAGCCTTAATAAAACACTAATTTTACTTAGCTTTTAATTGATTACCACGAATTTGTGCGACAATTTTCGGGCATCGATTATTATTTGTGAATGCAGCTGCAACAGTCTGATTTGATGGTTGGAATTCAGAATGGGATT
Organism: Patella vulgata; assembly: GCF_932274485.2. Classification (NCBI taxonomy): domain Eukaryota; kingdom Metazoa; phylum Mollusca; class Gastropoda; family Patellidae; genus Patella; species Patella vulgata. The sequence continues at coordinate 91,912,926 of NC_065879.2, forward strand.
TCGGTTACAAAACCATTGGATACTTTTGGAGTTGCTTACATGGGCTAGAATAGCAGAAAACGCACATGCGTTGGTTAAATTTTCAAAATTTTCTCCATGAAGGTGAGGCCCCCATACCCCGCGACGATTGATTGGTTGTTTGGAATTCGGGTCAGCCAGGTGGGCTATACTGGACCAAATTGAAATTCTGTCTTCGTGGACTGTAAATGATTGATCTTTTGATTGGAATTCGAGTCCGCCATCTTAATTAGGCTATAATAGTCCACTTTGAAGTTGCTTTGTTCACAGGCTGAAATAGCAGGAAAATGTGTTTGCAGCCGTCAAATATACCAAAATTTTCTTGGGGGGGGGGGGTCATACAAGGTAAGCTCTGCTTCTTCGCCTCTTGAGGAAGACCGGCGACGCTGTCTTTAAACCCAAAATTTTTTCGGGCATTTCGGGTTCTGCCCCCCTAACTGTCATCGAGCCCGTACGCCTATTACAATACAATTGCTTGTAATATATCTCAATCAAATATTAATTCAGAATCGGAGATTGAAGTGGGCTATATTTCAGTCAATGGCTGTCAGATACTCAGATTTCACGCTAAAGTCACTTGAACTGAAAACTAAAAAAAAAAATATACTCAGCCAAATTAAAAACTTGACACTGATGAATTTCAACAAGTTTTTCTTTCTGGTAAATCAAATAAATTTTAAAGTGTTTCTAACGATAGTAAGTAGTAAGACGCCTTCAATTTCATAAAATTGTAAAGTCACGTGGATCACGTGAGCAGTGGCGACGTCTTCCTCGGGTAGTGTTTACTAATGTTCTGAGATCCATGAGAAGACGTTGTGTGGCGGTACGAGACGCTAGAGGAGGCCACAACCGTTACTAAACACTTTATTCCGATTGTTCTCCAAGTCTGTGAATTTCATTTTGGGGGGTACTGTGACATCACGAACGTTATCAATGTCAAGGACTTTCGGTGAGACGTATTCTTGCTTTCTGTTGATGCCAAGGTCGTCTGTGCACAACATAACACTAAAATAGCTGCCTTAAACCAAATATTAAAAATCTAGTCCCAAAAATCCCGAGTGTCAAGTTTTTAATTTGGCTGAGTATATATAAGCTGAGAAATGTTGACAGATATTTCGATTGGAATAGTTACATGTAAGTAGTTAATTGTTTTACATGTAAGTAGTTAATTGTTTTACACAATAGAGTGTCCGTTCAGAGAGGAGCGCTATTATTTAGCAGATTTCACTCGCTCTATATCCTGGAGCAACGGTTGCTCCATCTGTATATAAGTCGAAATGGAGTATAAAACGAATGTCAAACTACTGCTAAAAGTGTCGACTTAGATCCCGAAAAATTTGGTAATTTTGGACAAATATTACTGCTGTGAATTTGATAAAAAGTACCTGTCCACAGTAATCGGCACACTTTCATTCTATCGTATGACGACAACACGTAAGTTTGTAGGAATATTACTGACATAAATTTGAATACCACATGGGAATTAAATATGAAAAAAAACCGAGGTGCACCCATTTTTTACTAAGTACGAGTTTGAATATTTTGTTGACATGTAATTTTTGTGGGTGGTCTGAAACCGCCTGCTTAAGTAACAATAAGAGTTTCGTCGCTTTATTTTCGGATAAAATGTCTGACAAGAAAAATTTTGAAATCCCAACGCTCCTAAAAATAAATTAGCGTGCACTCTGGAGTACGAGCGCAATCACTCTATTCAAGATTCAGACCTGAATACTGGGTATAACTTTTAACTTTTATATATTACAGGAAACTAACAGGATGCTAATAATGTTATAACTTTTATATGATTAAAAAGCACAAATGTAACTCTTCTCTAAAATGATAGAAGAATACTCAGTCCTTGTTTTTTGAGGCGCGCGATCGCTCTTGAGCGCCTGTCACGCACCCGAATGTCGACCGAGGGGAGGTTTTTCACCATCGCCTTAAAATTGAAAATCGCTCTCCATATTTGTAAGTCATGGACATGTATTTGGGTTTTTTTTCAAAAGAGTGTGAAAGACTCATATTCCGAGCGCCACCATGCTGTCATTGTGAACATTTATTTGGTGTATTCGATTAGTATAATGTGAACGCACAAGGTAATAAAATTCCGATGAATATGTTGCTAAAAATAGATGGCGCCTGTGCACCATTGGTTAATTTAACTGAAATGAAAAGTAAAACTCTCGCGAGACGTGAGAAATTACGAGAGATGACACGTGAAAATTTCTAATGAGAATAATTCTGGAAGAAATAGATTATATTTTGATGGAATTTTCAAGCGTTTATGATGATATTTTGAATAGGGGTATGTTTTTAAACAAAAATTATACAAGCTATATATATTTAGAAATGTCGACAAGTATTTATATTGGAATACCAAAAGGACTGTAGTTGTAGACGACAGTAGAAGTTTGACTTGACCGTACGACTACGACTACAAGTGCTATTATTTAGCAGACGATGTTTATTATCATTTATATGTAACCAAGAATGAGCCCTTACACGTAGTTATTGATCTTCAGAACCATTTCCCATACAAACAACTAATCACTCTCCTTAATATCAGATCATTCTCCTTAATTTCTAAATCACTCTTCTTATCAAAACTGGGAGAGCTTTTTTAGGGGAGCGATTTTTTTCAATTTGTTCTTTAAGGGGAGCTTTTTTCGGCTCTCCTCTAAAATACAAAAAACAACCACTGAATACTTATATTATAGGAAACTAATGATGTTATAACTTTTATATATTACAGGAAACTTATGATGTTTTAACTTTTATATATTACAGGAATTTAATGATGATATAACTTTTATATATTACAGGAAACTAATGATGTTATAACTTTTATATATTACAGGATACTAATGATGTTATAACTTTTATATATTACAGGAAACTAATGGTGTTATAACATTTCATCAGTGTACAAAATGTGATGAAATTTTTCAACATTTTTATGATTTAGAAAACCACTACAAAGTACATGTTAAAGAAGAGAAAACTGATGATGTAGATGAACATTGTCATGTTAAAGAAGAGAAAACTGATGACGTAGATGAATATTGTCATGTTAAAAAAGAGAAAACAGATGATGTAGATGAATATTGTCATGTTAAAGAAGAGAAAACTGATGATATTGAAACATGCTATCAGTGTAATTTAAATTAGAAACTGATTTAGAAAAACACTGTGAAAAACACGTTAAAGAAGAGGAATCTGGTTTACAACATGGTAAACATTGGGAGGAAAGTTTTAGCCAGAATAATGAAAAAGAAATACACAATTCACAAGAGTTTAAGAAGTGTGATGTTTGTAGCAAGACATTTACTAACAAATATTACCTTCAACTTCATTTGAGAAATCATAAAGGAGTAAAACCTTATAAATGTGATGTTTGTAGTAAATCATTTAATAGCAGTAGTAAACTACAGAGACATATCAGAATTCATACTGGTGAAAAACCTTTTATATGTGATGTTTGTAATAAATCATTTACAGAGGTAGGTAACCTAGAGAAACACATGAGAATTCATTCTGGAGTAAAACCTTTTACATGTGATGCTTGTCGTAAATCATTTACTAACCGTAGCGATCTACACAGACATATGAGAATTCATACGGGGGAAAAACCCTTTATATGCAATGTTTGTAGTAAATCATTTAGTAACAATAGCGATCTACAGAAACATATCAGAATTCATACTGGTGAAAAACCATATAAATGCGATTTTTGTTGCAAATCATTTGCTAGAAATGGTCGTCTTCAGAATCATATCAGAATTCATACTGGAAAAAAGCTTTTTACGTGTGATATTTGTAGTAAATCATTCACTGAGAGCAGTACCTTTTATAGACATATCAGAAGTCATACTGGTGAAAAACCGTTTACATGCGATGTTTGTAATAAATCATTTGCTGATAATAGTTCTATGCAGCATCACATGAGAATTCATACTGGTGAAAAACCTTTTATATGTGATGTTTGTGGTAAATCATTCACCTGGAGAAGTTCACTGAAAAGACACATGGGAATGCATCTAAACAAACCATAATAAATTTACGATTTAAATACATATGGAGTAGTTTGTTGAAAAAACACATGAGAATACAACTAGACGAAAAAGCATAACTAATTTACGGTGTAGTTAGAAATATTGTCTTCAGTAAAACCGGAAATTACATTGTAAATGATAAAAATAAAACTTTTATAAAATCTCAATTTTTAAGATTGTTTGTATGTAGTTTGAATTTGACTGTCTGTGGTAATGTTGATGTGATACAAGATTGGATGATACATGCTGTAGTCATCTGTATAGAAGTATAATATGGTACAAGATTATATAATACATGCTGTAGACATCTGTATGTTGTAATTCATGCTATGTATTGTTGTAATCATCAAATAGATACATTGAGTGTGATTGGTTTTTATTGCTACATCTGGTTGGAACAAAGGAAGATCAGCAGGATAATAATAATAATATTCTGTTGTTTTTGGAGCTTATACAATATCAATCTGTTTCACAGAGAATTACGAGTCTAGAGTAATATCTCTGTCAAAGATGACTGCCTTAACACGTGCCGTCACAGCACGCGGAGTCAATCATTTCCTTGAACACTTTCCAGGGCACTTTTACAGAAGGAAAGGCACGCCCATCCGCTATATACAGGTTGAAAATCAATCAGTCATTTCTGGTTTCTTTTCTTCTATTGCCTCTGGCCACTGTACTCGTTATAAAGTAAATCTATGTGTGTGTATTTCTGTACTGGCTTTACAATTTCATAGTTATATTGAAGAGGTCGATCTTAGCCATGTTTGAAAATTGCGTTTTGAAAAATATACTATTTTTATGGTGTGCAAAATGACCGATAGTTCAGATCTACTTTTAGTCATTTTCCGTAGCCTTCGGTCTTGACCGGCATATATGGCTGATGTAGAAACCATGCTGCATAAACATGGACCAGTAAGACCGTATATGATCATGACAAAGTTTCAGAATTGCTCCACCAAAATTTGGAGAGTGCCATTATTTTCTAGATTAGGGTTTACCGGATTAGTTTCTGAGGGGGATATCTCTCGTAGGCATGTGTCGGATACAGTTTATTATAGCAGGGAAGGTTATCCCGGTAGGTCGAGGAGATTCCCCTAGCTCCAATGCCGTATATGTCAACAGAGACGTGTGCCTCGTCAGCCCCTAGATATACCAGTACTCCTCATCCTTATGAGTCAGTTATAAACATAAATGTTTATGCAGGAGTGGGACCTAGTGACCCAGGTTATATGCCCCAGGGACAATATCCCTCTCGTCAAATTATGCGTAGGGAAAAGGAGCCAGATAAGTTTAATGGGGATAACGATGATTGGCCAGATTTTCTAATTCAGTTTGAGCAAGTGGCGGAATGGAACGAGTGGTCATCACTAGAGAAAGCCCAGCAGCTTGTAATGTGTCTGCGGGGTAAAGCCCTTCAACGTTTGAGTTAAAGGTTGTTCTCACCCGTAGGTTTAGCCCAGCGGAGCGACTTGCTACTCACAGGGTCGAGTATAGGAATAGACGCAGATATTGGGATGAATCAGTTGTAGATTATGGGTATAGTTTTAAAAGTTTGGCTAGGAAAGCTTTCCCTGAGTTTTTGGCCTTAAATCTGGAATCGTTGGTGGTTGATCAATACATTCATGGGCTAGGCAATCATAATCTTAAGAAACATGTTCAGTTTTGCCACCCCCAGACAATTGAACAGGCCATCGCCGTAGCGGTTGAATATGAGACGGTAGAGGGGCCTATAGACCGCATACGGAAGCCAAGTTATGAGGAGGCTAGGCCCAGAAATAGGGAATTTGAGGACTTCAGAGTGCAAATTTCCGATATGATTGATAGGAAGTTCAATGAAAATAGGGCCACGTAATGAATACCGAGGGGATAATGTAGGAGGAACTCGTAGGCCTAGGACCGGGAGTTACATTCCGATAGATGGTTGGAACCGGGGTGGGAATTTTCCGTCTCAGGATGTTAGAAATGACATGCAAGTTGATAGACGACCACGCTGCTTTTACTGTCAGGAACCCGGGCATTATAGGCCTGACTGTCCAAAGTTGAAATCTTCACAAACTTCGGAGGAAAGCCCCCCTTTAAACAAGTAAATGAAATGAAATGAAATGTAGTTTAACGTTCTACTGTTCTGCTCCTAACCTGGGCTAATGAAGACGGGCATACGCCATACAGTGTGCTATGAGGGAAATTTTGCCCGGACAGCGGCACTACGGCCTACTCTCATATCGAATTCCAACTGCCAAGGGATCTTTTACGTGTACGCCAATGTGTACACGGGACCTCGGTTTTTCGTCCCATCCGAACGACTAGACAGCTTTCCTTGTCCGCCCCTCCGTCCTGCATCACTGACAAGGGAGAACCACGCCGGAAAATCTGGATGAACTTTCTAGGCCAATGCAGGGATTAAACACCCGACCTCCAGGCTAGCGAGCTAGCGTCGTACCCACTTAGCCACGTGATCCCCCATTAAACAAGTAAGGACTGGTGATCTTGCTGCACCATCAGTCCTCGGTTCTGCTAGGCGGCCTGAAAATAAAAGTAAGATATCTGATGACACAGAAATGATTTGGATAGCATCACGGCAATAGAAACTAGTATTAATCATGATAAGGAAAATTATAAAGACACTCGGGTTAATATTAGGGAAAATAAGGAAAATCAATCGGAGATCATTGAGAAAAGTAATACATTCTGTGCATTTGTCTCGATGAGTGTTCCGGGCATACGGTTACATAAAATGTTGCTTGATACTGGATCAGCGTTCTCGTTAATATCTGTAGTAGGATATAAGGGAATAAGTTTACACTCACCTGTTTTACGGGAAACCGCTGTGGTATTGAAAACGGCAGATGGGCATCAATTGCAACCAAAAGGGGTGATAGATTTAGAGGTTGAAATTGATGGTCAGAAATATATGCACCCATTTCTGGTGGTTGAGTTGGGTACGGATGGTATTCTAGGTATGGACTTCATCTTGAGGCATAAATGTTGCATCGATTTTGAGCAAATGAGGCTCACCACTAAGCAAGGTATTGTCACTTTGCATGACAATGCAGAGACCCCTAATTGTGCACAGGTAATACTTTCCGAAACGGTGACCATTCCTGCAAAATGAGAAATAATTGTTAAAGGGGTCACTGAAACTAGATTAGGTGGGATGGCTATGCTGTTAGAGCCCAATCCAACAAGAAGTTATTGGTGACCGAGGTAAAACCCATGGCTAAGGATTTAGGTGGCACACAAATATTGCCAGAGCACTTAAAAATATTAGTAAACTAGAAGAATGCCCGGCTTCGCTTGGAGGTCATAACTCCGAAACCGGAAGTGGTAGACTAACGCCACCTGGCCTATGTTACTCCCCGGTCCGAGCTACCCCTATACCCCAAATTTCAGACTCGGGGTAGACCTAGTGTAGCCGCCAACCCCAAACAGACAGACATACAAACGACAGTCACAAATATTAATATAGAAGATGATGCTTCAAAGAATTTAATTCCCGCTGAGGTTGAACAATTACTAATTGACTTTCAGGATATATTCATGGGTCCAGACGGAAAATTAGGCCAAACGAATCTGACCGAGCACACGATAGACACTGGGGGGGGGGGGGGCACATCCAATTACGTTGCCCCCTAGGAGGGTTCCTTGTTCAGGCAAGTAATTGAGAAGGAAATAGCAAAAATGTTAGAAAATAATATTATTAAGGAAAGCGATGGGCCTTGGTCAAGTCCCATTTGCTTGGTGAAAAAAAGATTGAACCTACCGGTTTTGTGTGGATTTCCGGAAGATAAATGATGTCACTAGGATAGATTTTTATCCGTTGCCTAAAATTGGTCAGACTTTTGAAAGCATTGGTGGGTCTAGATTCTTTAGCACATTGGATCTGGCTAGTGGTTATTGGCAGGTAAATTTGGCAGAGTCGGATCAGGCAAAAACGGCTTTTACCACTCATTGTGGGTTGTACGAATTTAATCTGATGCCATTTCATTTGGATTAACTAATGCACCTCAACATTTCAAAGGTTGATGGAATTAGTATTAAAAGGGCTGCAATGAAAGCAATGTTTGTGTTATATTGATGATAAAATTGTCTTTGGACCTACCTTTCTGATTGCCCTGGAAAATTTGAGAATGGTCTTCATTCGGTTACGGGATGCAAATCTTAAGTTGAAACCCTCCAAATGTGCTCTTTTCCAGAATCGGGTCACTTTTCTTGGACATAAGGTATCTGCCATGGGCATTGAATGTGATCCCAGGAAAACGGCGATTGTGTCTAAACGGCCCGAGCCTGAAAATAGCAAGGAGGTGAAGCAATTTCTGGATCTAGTGGGTTATTATCGTAAATTTATTGAAAATTGTGCTTCCGTTGCGTATCCTATAACTCGTTTAACTCGGAAACATGTTAAATTTAAGTGGGATAATGAATGTAGACAGGCCTTTTATCACCTTAAAGAAAAATTAATAACTCCGCCTATACTCACCTTTCCCAACGAAACTGATGAATTTATTTTGGATACGGATGCTAGTGGTATAGCTTTAGGGGCTGCGTTGGCTCAAAAGCAAGGAGGTCAGGAAAGGATCATTGCTTATATTAGCCATAGGCTTGGTCAGACCCAGATTAACTACTGTGTGACAAAACGGGAATTGCTAGCAGTTGTGGTTTTTATTAAGCATTTTCATTATTATTTATATGGTCGGCACTTTATTCTAAGAACGGATCATGCGTCGTTGTAGTGGCTTCGGAATTTTAAGCAACCAGAAGTTATGTTGACGAGGTGGTTAATCTTGTTACAGACCTATGATTTTTCCGTGGAACTCCGCCAAGGGAAACTGCATGGTAATGCGGATGCCTTGTCACGGTTCCCACTCGTAAATGCATTAATGATGCATGTAGGGACTGCTCCTCTAAATCTGAAAATAAACAGGGTTATGATGAAACACAGGTAGGGATGAATGCTGGGAACTTGATGCAGGCAAGTACAAATTTGCCGCTTAGTCAGACTTCGGCACTGTCATATGGGAATAAAGAGATTCATGAAACTATCCATAGCTTAGGTGAAAATGAGGGATTACCGAGTACCGCTGATCCTAATTGGCTACCTACTTACACTGCTGTTGAAATTCAAGAAATGCAGAGAAGGGACCCAAGTATAGCACCCATTTATGAATTTAGGGTAGAGCAACTGGAACGCCCAGCACGAGGGCATATTAAGACATTAGATAACGAATCTAGGATACTTTGGGCACAATGGGATAATCTCGCAAAGGAAAAAAATCTCATGTATCGTAAGAATTGTTTAAAACCGAGTAGCACTAACCTGCAACTTGTGGCTCCCCAGGAAATCAGGGATGAGTTATTTTCACAATTCCATATGCAGAGGATAGTCAGACATTTTCGTAGGGACCGTACCATAGACAGTATTAAGAGGCGATTCTATTGGCCTGGCATGACTTAATCGATACGACGCTGGTGCGAGACATGTGACTTGTGTGCGAGGTGTAAACCTGGGCCAGGGTTGGGTAAGGCTCCTCTTAGACAGTTTCGGTATAGTGGTCCCATGCAATGCATAGCAATAGATATTTTTGGTCCTCTTCTGGTGACTGTTGATGGTAACTAGTATATCATGGTAGTGGGTGATTATTTCACTAAATGGGTGGAATCGTTCGCTATTCCCAAACACACTGCTCTGACGGTTGCTGATAAGTTGGTTACGGAAGTAGTCTGTAGATTTGGTTGTCCGTGTCAGATTCATACCGATAAAGGAAGGGAATTTGAGTCCCAACTTTTTGCTGCAATCTGTAAACTGTTAGATATTCATAAAACTCGCACTACCCCGTATCATCCCCAATCTGACGGGTTCGTTGAAAGGTTTAATCGGACTTTGAAACAAATGTTAGGGATCTTCTGCAATGAACATAAAATGAATGAATGAATGAAATATGGTTTTATGGCACGTCAGCTCCAACCGGGCTATATTGCGCCAAACATATGGTGAATCTGAGACAAATTAAAACAATATCACATAAATGAATTTATATATGTAAATAAAAACAAATATCACAGAAAATATATTAATTAGAAATAAATATAACAAATCTTTTACATATATAAATATTTAAAACGATATACATGATTAAATATATACAATTAAAATTGATTATAAAAGTTTGTCTCTTTTAAAAATGTTAGCACTTTGTCATATAGCTCCGGTTGAGCAAATAGCTGACGTACTGACTGGCAACGGTAATATTTAGATCTAATGTTCTTGAGATGTTTGCACTCAATCAAGATGTGTTTCACTGTCAAAGGAACATGACAGTGAACACATTCCGGTTGAGGCTCTCGCTTCAAAATGAAAATATGAGTTAAAAAAGTATGACCAATGCGAGAGCGACACAAAACAACTTCATCCCTCCTGTTGGTTCTATAGGAGTTGGGCCAATCTCCTAGGAGAGGCTTAATGTGATGAAGTTTCTTTGTGCCTGCAAAATCCCAAGACCGTTGCCAGCGGTCATAAATAAAATGATTTATACTCGAATTAAAATCTTTATATGGTATTAAAAAGGGTGATTGGGGAAGATCTAAAGCAGCTTTGGCAGCAAAATCTGCTTGATCATTCCCCCTTATATCTACGTGACTGGGGAGCCAGCAAAAGACGACGTCTTTACTGTTGAACTCGTATGATAATAGCAGATGATAAACATCTGCTACTAATGGGTGTTCAAGCTGTTTGTTGTTAATTGCTTGAAGCGAGGACAGAGAATCAGTAAAGATGATATACTTTAAAGATGAAGAGGATTGTATGAACTCCAAGGCCTGAAGAATGGCCTGGAGCTCAGCTGTAAATATTGAAGCAGCAGGTGGAAGACACACAGAAATGGTCTCAGATGGCGTCACGGTAGCCGAGGCTACCCGATCACCATCTTTAGAACCATCTGTGTAAATAGGAGCATAATCACCATACTTAGACCTTAACTCTCTAAAGAGAGATTGGAACACCGTAGAGCTAGTATCTCTCTTTTTATGTTGAGTTAGATCGAAATCGATCTTTGGGGGAGATATAGCCCACGGTGGAGTCCTAAAGACAGGGGTATTCGCAATACTGTCAAGGCTGATACCAGCCTCAGACAAAAGGGGTTGTATGCGAATACCGAATGATGGAATAACATTAGTCTTCACCAGATACAAATGCTCATAAAGAGGTCTAAATATGGTGTTAAATGAAATGTGATTCGGAAGTGATGCTATTTTCGTAGCATACTGCAGGGCCAGTTTATCACGTCTGTTGTGCAATGAGGGCTCATGCGCCTCGACGTATAAACTGTCCACTGGAGATGTACGAAATGCTCCTAAACTGATTCTAAGTCCCTGGTTGTGTATGGTGTCGAGCTCTTTGAGATAAGACTCGCGGGCAGACCCATACACAATACACCCATAATCGAGTTTTAATCTTATTAAAGCTCGATATAATCGGAGCAAGACCTTACGGTCTGCTCCCCAGTCAGTATTTGATAAGACTCTCAATATGTTGAGGGCTTTCAGACATTTCTTTTTTAGGCTTTTAATGTGGGGGATAAATGATAATTTCTTATTAAATATCAGCCCCAGAAATTTGGTTTCATCCACAACTGGAAGGCGGTTGCCATCCAAATAAAGTTCTGGGTCTGGATGCAAACCTCGTTTCTGACAGAAATGCATGCAGACAGTCTTGGATTTCGAAAAACGAAATCCATTTTCGGCTGCCCATTGTTGAAGTGAATTCAAACAAAGCTGCAACTTACGTTCGATTATCCGCATGTCTGTAGAACCATAGCACATCTGAAAGTCATCAACATAAAGAGCGCCGTTTGTACCTGGTTTAAGGCACGCTGGGATAGTATTAATTTTAATTGCAAACAATGTTGGAGATAAAATACTTCCCTGTGGAACTCCCATTTCCTCAGAGAATATTGATCCCAGTCGTACCTTAAATGACCTATCTTCCAGGAAATTTTTAATGAAGATAGGTAAGCGACCTCGTAGGCCGAGGTTTTGGAGGTCGCGCATGATACCGTGTTTCCACGTTGTATCATATGCTTTCTCCAGATCAAAAAATATTGCAACTAAATGTTGCTTCTGGATGAAAGCATCCCTGACGAACGTTTCAAATCGAACGAGATGATCAAGAGTGCTCCTTTGGGACCTAAATCCACATTGGAGGTCAGTAATGAGGTTGTTGGACTCTAGGTACCAAACAAGCCTTCGATTGATCAATCTCTCCATGGTTTTGCAAATACAGCTAGTTAAAGCGATCGGACGATAGTTGGTAGGATTCGTATGATCTTTACCGGGTTTAGGGATGGGAATTATTGTGGCTTCATGCCACGAAGGGGGGAATTTCCCATCAACCCAAATCCGGTTAAAAAGATCCAGTAAAATTAAGAGAGTGGAAAAAGGTAAATGTTTAAGAATTTGGTAGTGTATTTCATCTGGCCCAGTTGCAGTATCTCGAGCTCGCTTTAGCGAATCCCTGCAATGGAAAAGGTATCATTATAGCATTCATCATAATACGTTTTTTTTTAAATCGTATAAAAATTATGACCTCTATAGGGTCCACAAGCTAAAACCGCGATTTTTCGTACAATCAGAAGCCATAATTCAGGAAGTTACGGTCCGATATGCGTGAATATCAAAAGGAACCGCGATCTTTGGGTTATAAACTTACACTTCAAGTTTCAACAAAATTGGATAAAAATTGTGACCTCTATAGGGTCCACAACCTTGATATACCATATTTTTACGCTATTTGATAACGAAGGGCGGCCATTTTGTCTGTCAGTTTTGGGCCGATTTTCACGAAATTCGAACCCAGCCGTCCTTAGGGTGTAACGATGATACAATAATACGTTTTTTTAAATCGGATAAAAATTATGACCTCTATAGGGTCCACAAGCTAAAAACCTGATTTTTCGTACAAACAGGGGCCATAATCCATGAAGTTTCGATCCGATACATGCCAATATCGAAAGCAGCCGAGATCTTTTGGAGATAACCCCATATTTCAAGTTCCGTCAAAATCGGATAAGAATTGTGACCTGTTGAGTGTCCACAAACAATTGTGGACGGACGAACGGACAGGGGCGACGACAATATACGTCCACATGAAAATGGCACGTTTCCGTTTCTCAGAATTTCACGCTTCTTGCGAGATGTCTACTTTAAGTTTTCAGTAAAATTAACCAATCATACTATACTGCGTTGTTTTATTTTATTTTTAGTAACATATTTTATAAACACGTGTGATTATAAATACGGAGTCTACATTGTCTTAAAGTTATCGGATATATTGAAATAAAATCAAATGAATCAAGACCACAACTTGGAATAATAAACATTTATAAACTGATTGTTGATTCGTAGACCTATTTTGTTTTATGAGCCAATTTTTTTTTTGTTTTTTTTTTGGGGGGGGGGTGTACACCGGCACAGTATTATATTACACTAGGAGTAGGATAACAGTCCCGTAACTTAATAATAGAGAGAGAGAGAGAGAGAAACCGGGTTTAACGTCCACTCGACACAAACTAGGTCATTTCAGGACTAACATATGGTTTAATTTTATCTCTTTAGCAGTGGGAGGAAACCGGAGGACCCGGAGAAAACAAACGAGGCTGGACAGGCGACCCTACTCCTTGTCACGTACAACCGGGGATTCAAAACCACGCCAGTTGACTCAATGACAGGCTTTATGATGAAGCACGCACGTGCTAACCATTCAACCATTCGGCCATCCAACCCCCGCCCCCCTATATAGTAGATTGCTGCCGTGGAGTTGACAAATGTACCGCTTCGACTTATATACGGAAGGCCTGACAAGGTCAGCTGTCTAGTCGTTCAGATGGAACGAAAAACCGAGGTCCCGTGTACACATTGGCTTGCACGTAAAAGATCCCTTGGCAGTTGGAATTCGATATAAGAGCAGCTAGGCCGTAGCGCCGCTGCCCAGGAAAATTTCCCTCATAGCACACTGTATGGTGTATGAAATATACAGTACTCTGCTTGGCCTCACGTAGTCTGGCGCCAACTAGAAGTTAATATAATTTGCAAAATATTACATAATTTTTTTTAAAAATCTCATTGCCCAGTCTGAATGTCAATTTATGGGAAGCGTATACGTCTATGCCTACCATGAATGTGGATAGTTTATAATCAATTTAATAAATTGACTAACTTCCACAATAAGCAAATATAAATTATCATACTGCAGCATGAATTTTAATGATTTAGAGGCCTACATATTTTTGTAAGTGTATTTTGTATTACAATTAATAAAACAAAATATATTATGTAGTCAAAGCTTATAATATTTTATAATCTTGATTTTTTTTAGTCTTAATACCCGGTCCTCCAAATTCCCCATGTTTCAATGGGGTTTTTTTAAAATAAAAGCAAAAATCAGCTATATTTGGTGAAATACGGTGCTTTTAACTATTATTTGCGGTCCATAATTCAAACATGTACACATGTACATATGTCTTACATGTACGTGCCTTTCGGTCCAAATTTACATAAATTTAGATATTATTTTCTTATCTTATATGTATGTACAGTTTGTTCTGTGTAGAACAAACGTTTTTTAAACACTTAAAATATATTTAATTCAGTCCTTATATTAGTTATAACAGCCTTCACAAGGTACAGTGACCAGTTGTCCAGTGGAACGAATATGTTGTCCTTTGACCTATATAAAGACTCGGAAAAGTATAAAAATAAACAATGCCGATAAATTTGAAGTATGGACCCATTCGCAATGTAATAGTAATTACTATACATATGATATTACGTAGTTATAGTCTAAGTATCACAATATCAAAAACGTATTATAGCGCCATTTTGGAGGGTGAACCACGTGATAAAGGGTCAGGAGGTCATGGAATTAGATTACTGTTGATTTCGCCAACATCGATATATTATGTTATTTCTGTTGACAGATTTAAATGTTATCGGGTCTACGTGTGTTGTCTGTTTGAGTATATTGTCGACATTGATTGAACTCAATCATTATTATACTTATTTTCATTGGTTTATTTGTACTCAGCTTTCACAACTCTTGATCCGGAAACGGGGTATGCTGGGAATGTTATTTTAACAATATGGCGCGCATGTTGAATATAATTCGCGGATTGCGAGAAAAATTTACAATTTACAGCTACTTGGATTACTTAGATTACTTGGATTACATAGAGCAGAACAAGATATATTATACCAGTTATAGTTGAGCGAGTTATATTTGAAGGTAAGTTACTTTTTATATAGATTACAGATCTAGATAGGCTACAAATTCAGCGATGTGAAATTATCAAAACATCGTTCTACCCAAACTAGTGGATCGATGTTCTAAGACAATTTTTAAGACATTATTTTCAGATGTTGCTGGACCAGAATTAGAACTCCCAGCATCACTTAAATTGCCTATGAGTACAATCGTAGAATGTAATGATGTAATGATGTCGCTGAAAGACAAGAGCAAAAAAGAGAGTTTGGTAAGTTTATTTTGTTCATTAAAATTTTCACGAGTTACATTACCGGTAATTTCAATACACCTAGATGAAAGCAATACCCAAAATATAATAGAGAGTGATAAATAAATGCGATAGTAAAAGCATTATTGCTATTAGCCTGCATTTGAATATTTGTTCATACTGTCATCCTCTTTACAGTCTCTAATTTACAAGCAATTGCTGCCAGTGAAAAATTTAAACATTTCTATATAAAAGAAATATCACTTTTGTTTTTACAGATCTTACATTTGAGTACCATTGGGGGTACAAATGCAAAAGAAGTGACGAAAAGAATTATGAAAGTTTTGTTTACCGATACACTCGCTACTCATTACAATTGGAAGGGAAAGGGGGACAAAACAGCTTTTTCTACGCTGATTTTTTAAAGACATTATTGAAAGTAAGTAACTAGTTTTACAATCATCACCCCTCTCTGCTTACAGACACCCTAGCTGCTAAAATTAATACCAGCTTGGCTTTAAATTTATAAAGGTCCTGAGATGATAAATATAGTATGTAGGTGTTTCAGTAGAGTTTGATTCACAACGATGCATACAGAACACAGATAGTGCAATATGGGAGAGAGAAATGGGATTTAATATCCACTCGACACAAGCTAGGTCATTTCGGGACTAACATGATTTAATTTTATTTCTATAATTCGCTTGCGCGTCTGGGTCTTTAGCAGTGGGAGGAAACCGGAGAATACCCACAAGGTTGGACAGGCGACCCTACTCCTTGTCACGTACAACTAGGGATTCAAAACCATGCCAGTTGACTCAATGACAGGCCTTGTGATACAGCATGCACGTGCTAACCTTGCCCCCCCCCCCCATTATGTGGAAGAGTGTTAAATTATTTCATAAATTTTTTTCAGGGGCTGTACGAAAAAATCCTATGACCAGGCATGCAACAGATTTAGAAATAAATGAATGCATAAAAAATTGGCTGCGTTATGCGCCAGAAAGAATGAAAAGGGGCATTTTGTAAATATGTAATTTTTTTCTGCATGTGTATTTTGTTTTCAAGTTATGATGTTGGTAATTTTTATTTTTGGGAAATATGTACATTCACTAGCTCTGATTATCTCCCTTGCGCTTAGTAGCTGCACTTGAGAGCTCTATCTAATATTTTGAAAGAAATACTGTTCCTATTGGTGTGATGATTAGCAAGGAAGTGTTTGATGGTCTTAATATATTGGATAGGTGCAGTCTAGATTTTCAAATCTGTGTATATACCGTTACTTTTTATATTATGGATTCATTTTTTATTTTATTTTCGTAGTTTAATTTTGGGTTTGGGTTTGGGGGGGGGGGGGGTCCTTTATAGTGCTAATTGTTACCCTTTTTTGCTTTTTGATATCGATGTATGTTTGAATGAAATTTCTCTGTAATGATGTTGTTATTTTATGTGAACATGTATATAGTAATGGTTTGTTCATCACAGTGCTTGTATTCTTGTTATTGAAGTTTTTTGTTATATGTTTTATAATCCATTTTCATAAGGGGGGCGAATGGCCGAATGGTTAGCACCTGCGCGCTGTATCACAAAGCCTGTCATTGAGTCAACTGGCATGGTTTCGAATCCCCGGTTGTATGTGACAAGGGGAAGGGTCGTCTGTCCAACCTCGTGGGTTTGCTCTGGGTCCTCCGGTTTCCTCCCACTGCTAAAGACCCCTATGCGCAAGCGAATTATTGAAATAAAATTAACCCAAATTGGTGTCATTTATGGTTAGCACGTGCACGTTGTATCATGAAGCCTGTCATTGAGTCAACTGGCGTGGTTTCGAATCACCAGTTGTACTTGACAATGAGTGCTGTTATACTTTAAAATATATTTTTATATCTATTTTCTAAATAAAATTTAGATACTTTATTGACAGTGTTTGTTGTAATTAAGTTTCAGAAGGGAATGGGGTGTTTGATACCCAAATTGTTAGCATGTGTGGGTTATATCATAAGTGTGGTATATGGTTTCAATTCCCTGGTTATACATGACAAGGAGTCGTGTGTTTTTTCCAGGTCCTGTGAATTACTCCTATTGCTAAAGACCCCAAATGTGCAAGCGAATTATTGAAATAAAATTGAAACATGATGTGTTAGTCCCGAAGTGGGAAGGGATTTGAAAAGACTATATGTGCATATCTTTTAGTTATTGGATTAATGTAGGGATTATTGTATAACATTTAAATGGTTATATTTCCATCTCAAAAGTGATGTTAATTTAATGTTTGTTTTATATTTTTGGTTTTTCGTACCATCTGAACGACTGTACGTTATCCCTTGCCGGGCCATTGTCCTACACCACTGACGGAGGGAAACACACCAGAAAGTCCTAACTGAGCCACTTGGTTCCGATGAACGTCAAAAGATAGTTATATTTATGTCAGATTTACGTTAAAATGGTCGGTCAGTTTACGATCATTTTGCTCATCTGTTTAACGATAATTTAACGTCAGCAAATGACGTTAATCTAATGTAAAGTTTACGTCATATTTACGTCATTTTCTGACGCAATTCTAACGTAAAGTTTACGTCATTTTCTGACGTAAATGTAACGTAAGTGACGTAAACTTTACGCAAATTTTACGTTAGATTTACGTCAGAAAATGACGTAAACTTTACGTTAGATGTGCGTCAGAAAATGACGTAAATATAGCGTAAACTTTACGTTAGATTAACGTCATTTCCTGACGTAAACTTATCGTTAAAAAGATGAGCAAAATGATGGTAAACTGACTGACCATTTTTACGTAAAATTAACAACAGTTTGTTATGTGAGTATCTTCCAGCCGCAGGGGTGAAACTTTCGCTGGGATGGACGGGTCCCTATCTAATAGTAGATAAATTAACGGAACTTACTTATATTATACAAAAAACGGAGGCGAGGCCTAGAATTTCAGTGCATATAAATCAGTTGAAGGGTTATTCAGGAGTGAACGCCCCTGAAAATTGGCTAGGTACATCGGATGAGGTGGAAACCATTTATGAGAGTGTCGAGTCTGACATGTCTGGGGTTGAGCGGAGCAATTTGGTAGTTGAGGAACCGCTGCCTCTGGTTCGGACTCGTACTGGTCGGGTGGTAAAACCTAAAGTGCCTTATTCACCTGCGGAAAATGGATTAAGTGTCATAATTACTGGGGGATCGATCCCTGCATTGGCCGAGAAAATTCATCTCGATTTTCCGGCGTGGTTTCGCCTTGTCAATGATGCAGAACGGAGGGCCTGACAAGGACAGCTGCCTAGTCGTTCGGGTGGGACGAAAAACCGAGGTCCCGTGTACACATTGGCGTGCACGTAAAAGATCCCTTGGCAGTTGGAATTCGATATAAGAGTAGGCGGTAGTGCCGCTGCCCCGGCAAAATTTCCCTCATAGCACACTGTATGGCGTATGCCCGTCTTCAATTAGCCCAGGTTAGGTGCAGAAGAGTAGGACGTTAAACCCCATTTCATGTCATAATTACTTAAGACGTGTAGCATTTGGAAATGATTAGAATTACGCTGTTTTTCTTACCTGATTTTGTAAAGAAATGTAGTTTCTCTCTCGTAGTTATTTTGTTGGTAGTTTGGTCCGAATTTTATCAAGTTAACGTAGGTTGTACTCTTATCATTTCAGTCGTATCATTATGGAGATCTCTGGGGACGAGCAGGAACTTCAGGAACTCCAACATAGGATTAGGGAACCCTTTCCGGAGGATGGGATGGCATGCCCTGTGGCAGAGTGTGATAGCACCCTCTACTTAACTTATAGACAATATAGACAACATTGAGAGTGCATACATACGGCCACTTGTATAGTCTTTAGGTGCTCCAGATGCCGTGTCGTCTTTAACACTGCCTCCCATGGTAGACGACACTTGAGGCTCCATCATCAGGGACGGGCTACCCTCCAGGAGAGGGAAGTAATTAATAAGAACTTTTTATAGCCAGGTGGTGCGCTTCCGCCAACAAGAAATAGACGATCTTAGGCGTCTAGGGCACGGGACAGGGTGGTCCCGCACCCGTCTCTAGCACTAGGAAACAACAGCATACCACGGGACAGTCGACTAAAATTGGTGGAAACGCGTGAGGGAAGTGTAATCTTACAGGATGAGCCTGGGCGGCCTGTCCCGCCACCGGAGAATGAAATCGACAGTTTAGAATGGTTTAGTGTGTAAATGGTTTTGTAATATATATATTTCAATAAGGATATCATAAAAGAATTAGTTATCAATTACTTTAGCTTAGTTGTTATTTCTTTATTTGCCATGGTTAGTTCCGGTGAGGGTCTCGTTTTCACGCCTTTCTGTTGGTCAGGCGTTCAGTCTTAACGTGGGGGTTTTGTATGTGAGAAGCGTTGAGATAAACTTTGACTCACTTAATTTCTGCCCCATACATAGAAATGGCCTATATTACGTCAAACTTGAATTGCCGGTCGTACCACGTGGAAATTCTAGAGAAACCCGCCATTTTGTTGAATGGCTGGAAATGGGTAGTTTGGAGCTTCTGATTGGATAGCGGGGATAAAAAAAACCGGCCAATGGATAGCGGGTTCTGAATTTGGATTACAAGTCGGGTCAAGGTTCATGCACGTGCATTCTGTCGTGCAGAGGGTATATAAGGCCAGTCAAAGTCAGTCTTAGTGGAACGGTCGGGGGGATGCGAACCTCGCAGGAGTGATTATTTATTCCGCTGGAGGTAAACATTCCAAGGTGACACTTTGTCTCTGGTGGCTTGCAAGTCCCGCCGGAATGATCAATCGTTCCGCTCGGGACAAGTAAGTTGCTGGAGCGGGGTTTTGTATTTTTGAGTAACGTGCAAGTCCTACAGGAGTAACTAATTACGTCGCTTAGGACGAGTACGGGCTAAGACGGACGTTTCAAACTATAGGGAAATGGTTGGAGTTAGGTTATAAGCTTCTAGTTATATTAAGGGTTCCGTTTGGGTGATGTAAGATTTGTTTGCTTTCCTTTGAACGAATATTGTAAGTTTGGGCTGAGGCAGGCATCAAGCCGTGATTTTTATGTTTATTTGTGGAATTATTAGCTCTAGCTTCTAGTTATATTAAGGGTTCCGTTTGGGTGATGTAAGACGTGTTTGCTTTCCTTTGATGAATATTGTCAATTCAGACTGAGGCAGGCGCCAATTATTGTTAATCTCTTCCCTAAGTTTGATTCATTTGTGGGGTTTCATTCGGAAGATGTAGGATTTCACCGGGATTGACCCACGTTGTGCAGTGTCCTTTACACAAAGTTTAATATAATTGCAGTCCTCTACGCCAGGGACAAGTTGTTTTGACGATGTGGCTGGCTCTTCACCGGCTTTGTCAAAACAACTTCGTCTTCCAATACGGAGTGCAGTCTAAATAAAATAAAACCAAGTACGAACAATCCAAACCATTAGACAAAATTCGAAGTCCTAAAAAAACGGTATAGGCAAAATAGTGTAATAAGGCAAAATAGTGTAATCAGGATATGGACTGTTCACCGTGTACAAAATACACGACAAACACGTTTTACGCTCAGGGTAACGCAGCAAGACGCACGTGTAAATACTACTCAGGTCGTTTCTCCACTGCGAAATCAGTCTACCACGAATTGTAACGTGAGGCACAGAAAGGGATAAATGAAAGAGCAGAAAGTATTTGTCACATTTCGCTTGACACGACTCGATAATAAATACAATTTTTCACATCAAAATATTTGATCGAAATGTGATGTAAGTGACTTATTAGCACACTTTCCTCGGTGTATCGGTGAAGGCCCGACCAAAACTGTCCTGATCTTCACCGATACTACTACTTATGCAACAGTCTCCGGCCCCCGCAGATGCACTTTGTGGAGAAGACTGTTATAATGTATATTTATGTATTTCAGGAAACGACGGCCCAAACCTAACCGGGAATTTCACCATTCTCGGCTATGAAAAAGGAGAAACAGAATATATTTTAACCATCACCAAAGAGAACGAAGGTGATTTGTTTGACATTAAATGCTCTCTTTCAACCTTAAAGACATATTTTGGCGATGACAAAGACCTCGTGCGCGAAATAGAGCAATTCTTTCTGAAGGAAAGACCCATTGATATGAAAATCGATGGAAATATATTGACTGGTAAATTCTTACTTTAGCTAAATGTTAAATAAATCCAAATGTTTTGACTTGGCAGACCATAATCAAATTTTAATGTTATGAATTTTACTGCTATATGAATTATTAATTACCAAGAGCATGATCACCGCTCAATACTCGGATGCTCTAGATTTGGCATTAATGATAAATGATAATTTATAAATATATAATCGAGAGTGTATGTATTATCGTACACGGTGGCAATGACAATCGTGACTACAGTATGCCTTTCTGTAGTTGACGAAAGGTCCACTTAGAATGAAGTACATATTCCCTGTACATTAACTATTATAGCACTCTCTATTACTTAATGCATTTTTACAGTTAAGGCATTTATTGTAACTGTTTCTATTTTTGTTTTCTTTTCAGAACTCCAATAAAAGGCACGACCCGTCAATATGTAAATATTTTATAGGTATTTTATTTTATTGTTCAATTATTATTTCGACCTTTTCGCGTAGGACAAATCTATGGAAGGCCACAATCAAATGGTAGAATGACACAATAGTGATATCTCATGCTACATTTGACTGTTCTTCCATATATTAACTTCTGTAAATATTATGTAAATATTTTATAGTTGGTAACTCATACTTTTTGTTTACAATTCTTTCGATTTTTCGTAGAGGACCATAACATATGTGTGAAATAGCTTTATTTAACTGCTTTAGACAACTGTGTAATATTTAATTTACTTTTATTTTATACATTTCAAAAAACATATGAAACTAACCCATAAACATTGCTATTAGTACGGAGATCGTGAAAGTTTGACCAGACACGATTATCGTCTCGTTTTTTGTTGAAATTGCCACGATAACGCCACGATAAATAACTCGGTGTAGCAGTCGATATCGTGTGCCACGATAGTCGTGTGACACGATAGGCCTCGGTGTAATTTGATATGTAAAATTAACGATATTTATCAGTCATAAACAACTGATGTCAAAAAGATATACTGCCACGATATTTGAAATGTTGAATAGTTTCGTCAATAATACGCTGTATAGAAAGAATGTACATATGCAGTTATATTTCAACGGAGTCACGTAAAGCGGCATGTCTAGTGAAGGACACGTATGCGTAGCTTTACAGAACGACTAAATTACATTTTCAACATTTATATTGCGTTTGTTTTTTGTTGTTTTTATTTCCGTTTTTCGTGTATACACTTTTTTACTGTATTAAAGTATGATGGTTAAAAATTGCTGTAGAATCACGGCACGATATATTTTTAAATTGCAAACTACAAAATTATTTTGATGATCGATCTTGATGGTAGTATATTCGAGTGCGGTTTCCAGTTAGGCATAAGGTCGTACTTACCGCAAAATGAAATGAAATGAACGCATCGCAGGTCTACGATCTACTTGAATTTGTTGATTGGAACCGCTTTCAAATCCACACAAAGATTCTGGGCACTAGGTTTTATTAATGTATTTCGATTGAAGGACCTATTTGTCATGAATGAATGAATGAATGAAATGTGGTTTTATGGCACGTCAGCTCCAACCGGGCTATATTGCGCCAAACATATGGTGAAAATCACAAGACAGGCTAAACTATATCACAGAAAAACATTATATGCATAAATAAAAACAATATCACAGTTAATAAAATTAAAAATAAAATACAACTTTTATGCATATAAATATTAAATACAAAAATAAAATGATATATATACAATTAAAATTTATTATAAAAACCTGTCTCCTTTAAAAAGTCTAACACTTTACCATATAAACCCGTTTGGGCAAACATGTGCTGTAGTGACTGACAACGGTAAAAATTCGATCTAATATCCTTGAAATGCTTGCACTCAATCAAAATGTGCTTAACTGTCAAAGGAAGATGACAGTGTTCACATTCTGGTTGAGGCTCTCGCTTTAAAATGAAAATATGAGTTAAAAAAGTATGACCAATGCGAGAGCGACACAAAACAACTTCATCTCTCCTGTTAGTTCTATAGGAGCTTGGCCAATCTCCTAAAAGAGGCTTAATGTGATGAAGTTTATTTGTGCGTGCAAGATCCCAAGACCGTTGCCAGCGGCCATAAATGAAATTATTTATAATAAATTTAAAATCTTTATATGGCGTTAAAAATTCAGATATGGGAAGATCTAAGGCAGACTTGGCAGCCGAGTCTGCTTGATCGTTCCCTTTGATATCCATATGACTGGGGAGCCAGCAAAAGACAATGTCCTTGCTGGTACACTCGAATGATAGTAGCAGACGATAAATGCCTGCCACTAATGGGTGATCAAGCTGTTTGTTGTTTATTGCTTGTAGGGCGGACAAAGAATCAGTAAATATTATATATTTAAATATAGATGATGAATGAATGAACTCCAAGGCCTGTAGAATGGCCTGGAGTTCAGCTGTAAAGATGGAAGAAGCAGGTGGAAGGCGGACAGAAATTGTCTCAGATGGTGTCACAGTAGCCGAAGCTACCCGATCATCATCTTTCGAACCATCTGTATATATTGGAGCATAATCACCATATTTAGACCTTAGCTCTCGAAAGAGAGACTGAAACACCGTCGAGCTAGTATCTCTCTTTTTATGTTGCGAAAGATCGAAATCGATCTTTGGGGGAGATACAGCCCACGGTGGAGTCTCAAAGAGAGGGGTATTCGCGATACTGTCCAGACTGATACCAGCCTCAGACAAAAGGGGTTGAATGCGAATACCGAAAGATGGAATGACGTTAGTCTTAACAAGATATAAATGCTCATGAAGAGGTCTAAATATGGTGTTAAATGAAATATGGTTTGGAAGTGATGCAATTTTCGTAGCATACTGCAGGGCCAGTTTATCACGTCTGTTGTGCAGTGAGGGCTCATGCGCCTCGACGTATAAACTGTCCACTGGAGATGTACGGAATGCTCCTAAACTGATTCTAAGTCCCTGGTTGTGTATGGTGTCGAGCTCTTTGAGATAAGACTCGCGGGCAGACCCATACACAAAACACCCATAATCGAGTTTTGATCTTATAAGTGCTCGATATAATCGGAGCAAGACCTTACGGTCTGCTCCCCAGTCAGTATTTGATAAGACTCTCAATATGTTGAGGGCTTTCAGACATTTCTTTTTTAGGTTTTTAATGTGGGGGATAAATGATAATTTCTTATCAAATATCAGCCCCAGAAATTTGGTTTCATCCACAACTGGAAGGCGGTTGCCATCCAAGAAAAGTTCTGGATCTGGATGTAAACCTCGTTTCTGACAGAAATGCATGCAGACAGTCTTGGATTTCGAAAAACGAAATCCATTTTCGGTTGCCCATTGTTGAAGTGAATTCAAACAAAGCTGCAATTTACGTTCGATTATCCGCATGTCTGTAGAACCATAGCACATCTGAAAGTCATCAACATAGAGAGCCCCGTTTGTACCTGGTTTAAGGCACGCTGGGATAGTATTAATTTTTATTGCAAATAATGTTGGAGATAAAATACTTCCCTGGGGAACCCCCATTTCCTGAGGAAATGGGTCAGAGAAGATTGATCCCAGTCGGACCTTAAATGACCTATCTTCCAGGAAATTTTTAATAAAGATAGGTAAGCGACCTCGTAGGCCGAGGTTATGGAGGTCGCGCATGATACCATGTTTCCATGTAGTATCATAAGCTTTCTCCAGATCAAAAAATATTGCAACTAAATGTTGCTTCTGGATGAAAGCGTCCCTGACGAACGTTTCAAATCGAACGAGATGATCAAGAGTGCTCCTTTGGGACCGAAATCCACATTGGAGGTCTGTAATAAGGTTGTTGGACTCAAGGTACCAAACAAGCCTTCGATTGATCAATCTCTCCATGGTTTTGCAAATACAGCTAGTTAAAGCGATCGGACGATAATTGGTAGGATTCGTATGATCTTTACCGGGTTTAGGGATGGGAATTATTGTGGCTTCATGCCACGAAGGGGGGAATTTCCCATCAACCCAAATCCGGTTAAAAAGATCTAGTAAAATTAAGAGAGTGGAAAAAGGTAGATGTTTTAGAATTTGGTAGTGTATTTCATCTGGACCAGTTGCAGTGTCCCGAGCTCGCTTTAGCGAATCCCGAAGTTCTGCAATGGAAAAAGTATCATTATAGCATTCATCATTACGGGACTTGAAATTAAGTCGCCTTTTCTCCTGCTGTTGTTTAATGCCTAGAAAGGCATTGGAGGAGAAATTGGATGATGAATTGTATGAAAATGTACTGGCCAGAGAATTAGCAATATCAGGAAATGTTGTTAAGGTGGTATTATCAACATTTAGATGGTTAACTGATAATGCACTACTTTTACCTTTAATCCTACGAATCCTATCCCATACCGATTTTGATGTTGTACGGGAATTGATCCTAGAGACGTAACCTTCCCATGAAGACTTCTTTGCTTGACGTATGGTTCTACGGGCCTTCGCCCGGACCATCTGGTATGCCGCAATATTCTCCATGGAAGGATGGTTCTTTAGTCGTCTTAGGATACGATCACGCTCTTTTAGAGCGGATTTGCAATCGTCATTATACCATGGTTTATTGAAACGTTTTGGTTCAGTCGTGGTTTTTGGAATCGCCTGCTCAGCTACATCTTGAAGAATTGAAGTGAATAAGGCCATGGGCTCAACTGCATCTTCTAACTCCTTTATATCAAAAGAGAAGAGACACAAAGATTCAAACAGAGCCCAATCAGCCTTATGCAACTTCCACCTCTGGGGTCTTTCGACCGGAGAGGGGCCATTATTATCAATCAAGATAGGAAAGTGGTCACTACCACACAGATCTTCATTTACTCTCCATGTAAAATCCTGAAACAGGACCGGAGAGCAAATGGTGAGATCTAGGGAAGAAAAAGAAGCTGTGGCAGGATGTAGATATGTAGGCGAGTCGTCATTTAATAAACACAAATTATTAAGGTTAATGAAGTCCGCTATTTGTTTACCTCTGTTGTTATCATCTGGACTACCCCAGAGCGAATGGTGACCATTGAAATCTCCCGTAATAATAAATGGGAGAGGAAGTTGTGCAACAAGGTCATCAAGATCTCGGGGATTAAGATGTAAACTTGGTGGAAGATATACAGAGCAGAGTGTTATAGGAATATGCAAAGTCACCCTTACTGCAACTGCCTGTAAAGGCGAGTTGAGTGTGACTTTACTTTGAGGGGTATCTCCATTAAGAATAATAGAGACACCCCCATGAGCTCTACCATCACCAGCTGAATGATGATGGTAACCAACAAATTGTCTAAAAGACAAAGTGTCAGAATTCCGTAAAAAAGTTTCCTGTAAACAAATAGCTAAAGGATTGTGCTTTTGAATTAATAATTGGACTTCATTAAAATTTGGTTTTAAACCACGACAATTCCATTGAATAATGGAATTTACCATTGTCAGGGAATTTTATTTTTTGACGGCTTACCATGTGGGTCCGTATGGACATCCACGACGGCAATACCGTCCATCAGATCATCCCCATATCTATTATAGAGAGAGATTGGGTCTTTTGAACCCTTCTTCCCTCCCTCACGAAACTTTGCTAATTTATCTTTCTTTGAAGAATTACCCTTTAACTGCGATCCTGATCCAGTAGAACTGGAATCAAGGAAAACAGCTTCAAGGGGAGGCGAGGGAGATGACCCCTTGCCATTCTGAGAGGAAGTGTTAGGAATGATCCCAACAACTTCGGATTGAGGCAAGGAGGATGAACCCTCGCCAGTCAAAGAAATAATAGTTTCGGTCGAGCTCTCATTTGTTTGAGAGGAGCTCGATACCCCTTTATTATGATCTGATGTTATTGTTCTAGGCATTTTCTCTTTTCTAGGCCAGGTTATATCTGTCTGAACAGAAATAGATTTTGTAGATGCTTTGACTGCACTTGAGAAAGTTTTCCCTTGTGGTGCAATGGGAAAAGGTGCAGTAAGTTCTACCTGTTTCTTGGCATCGAAGTATGATATCTTCCGCTCAGACATAATCTGTTGAATTTTCTTCTCTTTCTGCCATACTGGACACTCGCGGGAATAAGCAAAATGCTTACCCTTGCAATTTACGCAACAAAACTCAGCCTGGCAGGTAGCGCTTTCGTGGCCATCATGGCCACAACGAGCGCAGGTGTCCTTACCTCTGCAGACAGTTTTGCTGTGTCCAAACTTTTGGCATTTATAGCAGCGAAGAGGATTAGCTATATAAGCATCAACAGGAATATTCAAATAACCTGCCTTGAGAGTCTTTGGAATGTCGGGACGATTAAAAGTGAGGATGTAGGTGCTTGTTGCAATCACCTTGTCTCCTCGGCGTACACTTATTCTTTTAACATGTTGGACGCCTTGAGATGAAAGGTATTCCACCATTTCATCCTCACTGCTGCCTTCAAGATCCCGACAACGAATAACTCCTCTACTTGAATTCAATGACCTATGTGGAGACACCTTGATAGGGATGTCTGCCAAAGATGTTGATTTAAGCAGCATGGTAGCATGCTGCTCCTTGGCACATTCTATCAATAATGTTCCATTCTTAAGTTTTTTGATAGCCTTGGGTTCACCGGCCAAGCCAGCGATACCCTTGGTTATCAAAAATGGGGAAACTTTAGAAAGGTCGGTAGAGGGACTCTCAATCAAGAGAAACCTCGGCCATGCCTTTGATATTTTTAATTTATTTGTAAATAAGTCAGAAACGTCCTCAGTATTAGGACGTTTCTGCTTTATTTTATTTTGTTTATTAATAGGTGGTGTGGGGGGGATTGGGGAATCCATGTATAATATATCTTTGTTTCACCCCTCGTCGTCCCCCAGGTTACTGCCCTGCCTACTAAGGGGAGGACTAGCGCGGATATCCGGCGCATGGCCTCAGGGCTCGACGAGGGGTATACTCAAGCCAGAAAGTAAAAATACTTGTCTAACCTGATTGACCCAAGCCGCTGCTCTGTAGAATGTACTCAGGACACAAAGGTAAACTTGCTGAGTGAAAACAACAAAGCAATGAAATTGGAAAAATATACATTCTACAGAGCTAAAAACGACCAAAGCCGATTGATCAGAGTGGGCCACTCTGACCTCCCGTCTAGGTGAACCATGGGCCAAAGTAATGTGTTGCAGAGAAAGGGCTCGCAAGCCAAATCCCCACTCAATTACCAGGATTCCACTCTCCACCGACACGGGTCGCAACGCACGGCAAACACGTTGCCCCATTACAGGGATCCTTTTAGTCGCCTTTTACGACACGCAGGACATACGAAGGGTATATTCTTATCACCCCCTACACCCCAGGGGGGTATTTGTCATGAACTTTTTGTTTAAAAATTTTACGTCAAATACATTCGTGCATGTTACAGTTGGTCATTAACATGAAACCTTTTTACTGTTTATGCGATTCACCAATTAAAGGTAGTATTGGCACATTGTTTATCCAGATCAAAGAACATGTCGTTACAACTCGTCTTATCACAAAGGAAAGGAATTCAATTTGATGGAATATCTCAGAATCACAATACTCAGGAATATACTTTTCCGGTGTGATTGACCCTTTTGTGGCGTTTGCCGCATGCGCTTGTGTACATACGTAATTGTACTCAATCAGTGAAATTACTTTTTAACCTTTGTTGATCACCTTGTCTTGTATCTACTGTTCAACTTACTTAATCCATTAAAATCACACCAGTATTCGGTTCATTCTTTGATGTTTTATCGTTTTTATTATTTATATTTTCAAATATTGGCTTGTATTGGAAGCCAAACTAACTCGAAACGAATATATAACACAGAAACGAACGAACGAAAATCAGCTCTTCCTGAATTATTTCAACATGGCAACAAGGACATGTCGTATAGGACATGATTATGAAAGAATATTTATTCCCAATTATATTTCCATTTATATTTTTGTCTTTTTCTATGTCATTTTATATATGGCTTTTGTTACGTCCTCGTATTTCGCCTTTCGTGTAAGATTATGAAAGAATGTATATTTCAATTTTGCATTGCACTCTTATATTATATTTATTACAAAAGTGAAATGTTCATGGCTAAAATATCCATTTTTAATGTTACAGCATTTCAATGTTTTTCATCTGTCCATTATTTATTCTAGTGGAAACGTAATTTTTGTCGAATTCTGTATTATTATAGTGCTGCATGTAATTTAAAGCATTTTAAAATATCCAAATATGTTCAAATTTATTTACCCGAAATAAATGTATGAGATTTAAAAAAAAAAGACATTAATACGAGAGAGTACGCACTTTTTAGTGCAGTTCCAGGACGACGATACAACTATGGTAGTATCCCGATCAAAGGTATTTACTGAAGTGAGAGTGGGTGGTGTATATATGGTTCAGTATGGGGAGAAGAAAGAGGATAGCTTTAATGCTGAAATTTTGGACGAAGGGCCATTGATAGAGCTTCAGAAGAAAATGCCGAGGAAAGCAACCACACCAGTGACCGTAAAACCACCAACCGTTATTGTTTCGTAGACCTATTTTGTTTTATGAGCCAATTTTTCTTTTTTTTTTGGGGGGGGGGGTGTACACCGGCACAGTATTATATTACACTAGGAGTAGGATAACAGTCCCGTAACTTAATAATAGAGAGAGAGAGAAACCGGGTTTAACGTCCTCTCGACACAAACAAGGTACAGTGACCAGTTGTCCAGTGGAACGAATATGTTGTCCTTTGACCTATATAAAGACTCGGAAAAGTATAAAAATAAAAAATGCCGATAAATTTGAAGCAGGGACCCATTCGCAATGTAATAGTAATTACTATACATATGATATTACGTAGTTATAGTCTAAGTATAACATCTTCTAGTGTGTACAGTCCATAGTCGGACATAATCCATTATCACAATATCAAAAACGTATTATAGCGCCATTCTGGAGGGTGAACCACGTGATAAAGGTTCAGGAGGTCATGGTCAAGATAAATTAGTCAATACAATTAGATTACTGTTGATTTCGCCAACATCGATATATTATGTTATTTCTGTTGACAGATTTAAATGTTAGCGGGTCTACGTGTGTTGTCTGTTTGAGTATATTGTCGACATTGATTGAACTCAATCATTATTAAACTTATTTTCATTGGTTTATTTGTACTCAGCTTTCACAACTCTTGATCCGGAAACGGGGTATGCTGGGAATGTTATTTTAACAATATGGCGCGCATGTTGAATATAATTCGCGGATTGCGAGAAAAATTTACAATTTACAGCTACTTGGATTACTTAGATTACATAGAGCAGAACAAGATATATTATACCAGTTATAGTTGAGCGAGTTATATTTGAAGGTAAGTTACTTTTTATATAGATTACAGATCTAGATAGGCTACAAATTCAGCGATGTGAAATTATCAAAACATCGTTCTACCCAAACTAGTGGATCGATGTTCTAAGACAATTTTTAAGTCATTATTTTCAGATGTTGCTGGACCAGAATTAGAACTCCCAGCATCACTTAAATTGCCTATGAGTACAATCGTAGAATGTAATGGTGTAATGATGTCGCTGAAAGACAAGAGCAAAAAAGAGAGTTTGGTAAGTTTATTTTGTTCATTAAAATTTTCACGAGTTACATTACCGGTAATTTCAATACACCTAGATGAAAGCAATACCCAAAATATAATAGAGAGTGATAAATAAATGCGATAGTAAAAGCATAAGTGCTATTAGCCTGCATTTGAATATTTTTTCATACTGTCATCCTCTTTACAGTCTCTAATTTACACGCAATTGCTGCCAGTGAAAAATTTAAACATTTCTATAAAAAAAAAATATCACTTTTGTTTTTACAGATCTTACATTTGAGTACCATTGGGGGTACAAATGCAAAAGAAGTGACGAAAAGAATTATGAAAGTTTTGTTTACCGATACACTCGCTACTCATTACAATTGGAAGGGAAAGGGGGACAAAACAGCTTTTTCTACACTGATTTTTAAAGACATTATTGAAAGTAAGTAACTAGTTTTACAATCATCACCCCTCTCTGCTTACAGACACCCTAGCGGCTAAAATTAATACCAGCTTGGCTTTAAATTTATAAAGGTCCTGAGATGATAAATATAGTATGTAGGTGTTTCAGTAGAGTTTGATTCACAACGATGCATACAGAACACAGATAGTGCAATATGGGAGAGAGAAATGGGATTTAATGTCCACTCGACACAAGCTAGGTCATTTCGGGACTAACATGATTTAATTTTATTTCTATAATTCGCTTGCGCGTCTGGGTCTTTAGCAGTGGAAGGAAACCGGAGAATACCCACAAGGTTGGACAGGCGACCCTACTCCTTGTCACGTACAACTAGGGATTCAAAACCATGCCAGTTGACTCAATGACAGACTTTATGATACAGCGCGCACGCTAACCTTGCCCCCCCCCCCCCCCATTATGTGGAAGAGTGTTAAATTATTTCATAAATTTTTTTCAGGGGCTGTACGAAAAAATCCTATGACCAGGCATGCAACAGATTTAGAAATAAATGAATGCATAAAAAATTGGCTGCGTTATGCGCCAGAAAGAATGAAAAGGGTCATTTTGTAAATATGTAATTTTTTTCTGCATGTGTATTTTGTTTTCAAGTTATGATGTTGGTAATTTTTATTTTTGGGAAATATGTACATTCACTAGCTCTGATTATCTCCCTTGCGCTTAGTAGCTGCACTTGAGAGCTCTATCTAATATTTTGAAAGAAATACTGTTCCTATTGGTGTGATGATTAGCAAGGAAGTGATTGATGGTCTTAATATATTGGATAGGTGCAGTCTAGATTTTCAAATCTGTGTATATACCGTTACTTTTTATATTATGGATTCATTTTTTATTTTATTTTCGTAGTTTAATATTGGGTTGGGGGGGGGGGGTATCCTTTATAGTGCTAATTGTTCCCCTTTTTTGCTTTTTGATATTGATGTATGTTTGAATGAAATTTCTCTGTAATGATGTTATTTTATGTTGTACATGTATATAGTAATGGTTTGTTCATCACAGTGCTTGTATTCTTGTTATTGAAGTTTTTTGTTATATGTTTTATAATCCATTTTCATAAGGGGGGCGAATGACCGAATGGTTAGCACCTGCGCGCTGTATCACAAAGCCTGTCATTGAGTCAACTGGCATGGTTTCGAATCCCCGGTTGTATGTGACAAGGGGAAGGGTCGTCTGTCCAACCTCGTGGGTTTGCTCTGGGTCCTCCGGTTTCCTCCCACTGCTAAAGACCCCTATGCGCAAGCGAATTATTGAAATAAAATTAACCCAAATTGGTGTCATTTATGGTTAGCACGTGCACGTTGTATCATGAAGCCTGTCATTGAGTCAACTGGCGTGGTTTCGAAGGAGTAAGGTCGCCTGTCCAACCACGTGGGTTTTCTCCGGGTCCTTCGGTTTCCTCCCACTACTAAAGACCCCTACGTGCAAGTGAATTATTGAAATAAAATTAAACCATGTTAGTCCCAAAATGACCTAGTTGGTGTCGAGTGGACGTTAAACCCCATTTCTCTCTCTCTCTCTCCATTTTCATAATGTAAAAGAAAATAATAGTGCTATATAGACTATGTATATGTATGAGTGCTGTTATACTTTAAAATATATTTTTATATCTATTTTCTAAATAAAATTTAGATACTTTATTGACAGTGTTTGTTGTAATTAAGTTTCAGAAGGGAATGGGGTGTTTGATACCCTAATTTTTAGCATGTGTGGGTTATATCATAATGGTGGTATATGGTTTCAATTCCCTGGTTATACATGACAAGGAGTCGTGTGTTTTTTCCAGGTCCTGTGAATTACTCCTATTGCTAAAGACCCCAATGTGCAAGCGAATTATTGAAATAAAATTGAACCATGATGTGTTAGTCCCGAAGTGGGAAGGGATTTGAAAAGACTATATGTGCATATCTTTTAGTTATTGTATTAATGTTGCGTTTATTGTATAACATTTAAATGGTTATATTTCCATCTCAAAAGTGATGTTAATTTAATGTTTGTTTTACATTATTGGTTTTTCGTACCATCTGAACGACTGTACGTTATCCCTTGCCGGGCCATTGTCCTACACCACTGACGGAGGGAAACACACCAGAAAGTCCTAACTGAGCCACTTGGTTCCGATGAACGTCAAAAGATAGAGTTATATTTATGTCAGATTTACGTTAAAATGGTCGGTCAGTTTACGATCATTTTGCTCATCTGTTTAACGATAATTTAACGTCAGCAAATGACGTTAATCTAATGTAAACTTTACGTCATTTTCTGACGCAATTCTAACGTAAAGTTTACGTCATTTTCTGACGTAAATGTAACGTCATTTTCTGACGTAAATGTAACGTAAGTGACGTAAAATTTACGCAAATTTTACGTTAGATTTACGTCAGAAAATGACGTAAACTTTACGTTAGATGTGCGTCAGAAAATGACGTAAATATAGCGTAAAAATGACGTAAACTTTACGTTAGATTAACGCCATTTCCTGACGTAAACTTATCGTTAAAAAGATGAGCAAAATGATGGTAAACTGACTGACCATTTTTACGTAAAATTAACAACAGTTTGTTATGTGAGTATCTTCCAGCCGCAGGGGTGAAACTTTCGCTGGGATGGACGGGTCCCTATCTAATAGTAGATAAATTAACGGAACTTACTTATATTATACAAAAAACGGAGGCGAGGCCTAGAATTTCAGTGCATATAAATCAGTTGAAGGGTTATTCAGGAGTGAACGCCCCTGAAAATTGGCTAGTAGGTACATCGGATGAGGTGGAATCCATTTCTGAGAGTGTCGAGTCTGATATGTCTGGGGTTGAGCGGAGCAATTTGGTAGTTGAGGAACCGCTGCCTCTGGTTCGGACTCGTACTGGTCGGGTGGTAAAACCTAAAGTGCCTTATACACCTGCGGAAAATGGATTAAGTGTCATAATTACTGGGGGATCACGTGGCTAAGTGGGTAAGGCGCTGGCTCGCTAGCCTGGAGGTCGGGTGTTCGATCCCTGCATTGGCCGAGAAAACTCATCTCGATTTTCCGGCGTGGTTTCCCCTTGTCAGTGATGCAGAACGGAGGGCCTGACAAGGACAGCTGCCTAGTCGTTCGGATGGGACGAAAAACCGAGGTCCCGTGTACACATTGGCGTGCACGTAAAAGATCCCTTGGCAGTTGGAATTCGATATAAGAGTAGGCCGTAGCGCCGCTGCCCCGGCAAAATTTCCCTCATAGCACATTGTATGGCGTATGCCCGTCTTCAATTAGCCCAGGTTAGGTGCAGAAGAGTAGGACGTTAAACCCCATTTCATGTCATAATTACTTAAGACGTGTAGCATTTGGAAATGATTAGAATTACGCTGTTTTTCTTACCTGATTTTGTAAAGAAATGTAGTTTCTCTCTCGTAGTTATTTTGTTGGTAGTTTGGTCCGAATTTTATCAAGTTAACGTAGGTTGTACTCTTATCATTTCAGTCGTATCATTATGGAGATCTCTGTGGACGAGCAGGAACTTCAGGAACTCCAACATAGGATTCGGGAACCCTTTCCGGAGGATGGGATGACATGCCCTGTGGCAGAGTGTGATAGCACCCTCTACTTAACTTATAGACAATATAGACAACATTGGAAGTGCATACATACGGCCACTTGTATAGTCTTTAGGTGCTCCAGATGCCGTGTCGTCTTTAACACTGCCTCCCATGGTAGACGACACTTGAGGCTCCATCATCAGGGACGGGCTACCCTCCAGGAGAGGGAAGTAATTAATAAGAACTTTTTATCGCCGGGTGGTGCTCTTCCGCCAACAAGAAATAGACGATCTGAGGCGTCTAGGGCACGGGACAGGGTGGTCCCGCACCCCTCTCTAGCACTAGGAAACAACAGCATACCACGGGACAGTCGACTAAAATTGGTGGAAACGCGTGAGGGCAGTGTAATCTTACAGGATGAGCCTGGGCGGCCTGTCCCGCCACCGGAGAATGAAATCGACAGTTTAGAATGGTTTAGTGTGTAAATGGTTTTGTAATATATATATTTCAATAAGGATATCATAAAAGAATTAGGTATCAATTACTTTAGCTTAGTTGTTATTTCTTTATTTGCCATGGTTAGTTCCGGTGAGGGTCTCGTTTTCACGCCTTTCTGTTGGTCAGGCGTTCAGTCTTAACGTGGGGGTTTCGTATGTGAGAAGCGTTGAGATAAACTTTGACTCACTTAATTTCTGTCCCATACATAGAAATGGCCTATATTATCAACTCTATATTACGTCAAACTTGAATTGCCGGTCGTACCACGTGGAAATTCTAGAGAAACCCGCCATTTTGTTGAATGGCTGGAGATGGGTAGTTTGGAGCTTCTGATTGGGTAGTGGGGATAAAAAAAACGGCCAATGGATAGCGGGTTCTGAATTTGGATTACAAGTCGGGTCAAGGTTCATGCACGTGCATTCTGTCGTGCAGAGGGTATAGATAGGGTATATAAGGCCAGTCAAAGTCAGTCTTAGTGGAACGGTCGGGGGATGCGAACCTCGCAGGAGTGATTATTTATTCCGCTGGAGGTAAACATTCCAAGGTGACACTTTGTATCTGGTGGCTTGCAAGTCCCGCCGGGATGATCAATCGTTCCGCTCGGGACAAGTAAGTTGCTGGAGCGGGGTTTTGTATTTTTGGGTAACGTGCAAGTCCTACAGGAGTAACTAATTACGTCGCTTAGGACTCTCTCTTACTTAATGCATTTTTACAGTTAATGCATTTATTGTAACTGTTTCTATTTTTGTTTTCTTTTCAGAACTCCAATAAAAGGCACGACCCGTCAATATGTAAATATTTTATAGGTATTTTATTTTATTGTATCTACTGTTCAACTTACTTAATCCGTTAAAATCACACCAGTATTCGGTTCATTCTTTGGTGTTTTATTGTTGTTATTATTTATATTTTCTAATATTGGCTTGTATTGGAAGCCAAACTAACCCCAAACGAATATATAACACATCTCAAATGATCAGCTCTTCCTGAATTATTTCAACATGGCTACAAGGACATGTCGTATAGGACATGATTATGAAAGAATATTTATTCCCAATTCAATTATATTTCCATTTATATTTTTGTCTTTTTCTGTCATTTTATATATGGCTTTTGTTACGTCCGCGTATTTCGCCTTTCGTATAAGACATGATTATGAAGGATGTATATTTCAATTTTGCATTGCACTCTTATATTATATTTATTACAAAAGTGAACTGTTCATGGCTAAAATATCCATTTTTAATGTTACAGCATTTCAATGTTTTTCATCTGTCCATTATTTATTCTAGTGTAAACGTAATTTTTGTCGAATTCTGTATTATTATAGTGCTGCATGTGATTTAAAGCATTTTAAAATATCCAAATATGTTCAAATTTATTTACCCGAAATAAATGTATGAGATTTAAAAAAAAAATTAATACGAGAGAGTACGCACTTTTTAGTGCAGTTCCAGGACGACGATACAACTATAGTAGTATCCCGATCAAAGGTATTTACTGAAGGGAGAGTGAGAGTGGGTGGTGTATATATGGTTCAGTATGGGGGAGAAGAAAGAGGATAGCTTTAATGCTCAAATTTTGGACGAAGGGCAATGGATAGAGCTTCAGAAGAAAATGCCCAGGAAAGCAACCACACCAGTGACCGTAAAACCACCAAAGGTTATTAAGCCAACTAAAAGAAGGGCGCCTTCTACAAAAGAACCCGCAAGAAAAAAAATTTGAAAAGTGGAGTAAGTGCTTTATAACAGTTAATAGATCTAATAATATCGGATCAAGATTCTTTATCAAATGTAAACAATAAATTTTCTATTTACAGAAATAAAGTATAAAATACTATTATTTACAAATACATGACATTAGACTCGTAAATAATTGTTTTGTTTTTTTTTTCAAAAGTTATCATATGACCATTTTTAATGAGCCAAACATTTCTCTATATAGAAATAAACAATACATAATATATAGTATAATGTATTTCAAATCCTCTATGGGTATCGTCAGGTGGTTGGAATAATAAAACGTTATAACAGACTGATGTCCCCACTATAGTAATTATGAAATTCAAAGATATAACGAAATAATTACTCTGTAAAGGAACTCAAAATAACTGCAAAACATTCTACGCATAACGAGGCACTTGTCGTTTAATTTTAATTCTTTTACAAGCGAATATTTTACTAAAACATACAAAATATTTTACTAAAATAAAATAATAAAACCATCTTAAAATAAACTGTAATGCGAGTTCTTATTAATTCTTACCTCGGTTTACAAGATTCTAATTTTTTAGCAATTTCTGTTTTTTTTAAATAGATTTGAAAAATGCTTAATACTTTTTCCCCTGGAACATTCCCGAAAAACAACATTAGGTATATCCCCAGAAGCGCGCCCACCCACAGAAATTATAATTGGTACAACTTTATAAATATGTTCAATAAAAGAGATACATTTATCTTGTGTTAGGTCGTTTGTCCAAAATTCATTACAATAGTTTACCAATTCCTCTTTTGTTGTCGGATTTCTTTTTGATATTCTTCTTTTGGGCATATTCCAAACCATCTCTATGGGGTTGAGGTCACAACTTTCTGTAAAATATAAGTAAATACATGTATATCGGTAATCGTTCTAAAATGTAGTTCAACACATCATGCGTTATTATTTTTCATGTCGTTTTTTTTTGTGGGACAAGTCTATTACATGTATCATATATTTCGACCTGATTCTGTCATGGCAAGTGAATTGGTTGCTGAGGGAGGGTCAGGGTGCAGCGAGCATTGCGAGTCAACACTTTCCATTTTACAAACAATGATATACTATTCAAAAAAAGTAGGGGATATTTGATTTTTAAGTGTTATTAAAGTCACCTAATGAAACTGACGAAGAAACAAATGACAAAATGAAATGAAGTTCACATTCATCGATTTATTCCAAATGATCGTTAGACTAAGTAAGGCACAGACTGACCATTATAAGGGTAAAATGATACCCGGGGTCAAACAGCAAAGTTACCACAGCATCACAACCAAGTCAGTAACGGGTAAATCCTCCTCTGTTTGCAAAACAAGCATCGATCCGACGTGGCATACTCCTAATGAGACGTCTAAGGTCATTTTGGTCCAGATTGTCCCATTCCTGTTGCAACGCAGCAGCAAGTTCTTGGACATTGGCAGGGCGACGTTGACGTAACCTCTGTCCAAGCATGTCCCAGACATGCTCGATGGGGGAGAGGTCGGGACTCAGTGCTGGCCAAGGTAATGTGGTGATGTTCTGTTGTTGGAGGTAACCTGTAACGATCCTGGCCCTGTGACACCTTGCGTTGTCATCCTGGAAGATGAAACGGCGGCCATGACGTCGTGCGAACGGCACAACATGGACTGCCAAGATGTTGTCCCGGTAGTACTGGCCTGTAACACGCCCTGCAACAACATGTAAAGCCGTTCTTCCAGCAACAGTGATGCCTCCCCACACCATAACAGAACCACCCCCAAATCGATCATGTCTGATTACGTTAACGTCTTGGAAGCGCTCGTTTCGACGACGCCACACCCTCCTATGTCTGTCCAAAAAATCAACAGTGAACCTTGACTCATCTGAAAACATCACATTGCTCCAGCGTCGATTATCCCAGTGTTGACGATCCCTACACCAACGACGTCTTGCCTGAATGTGATGATCTCTCAAACAAGGGATCACGCGAGGACGTCGGGCGCGAAGGTGACCCCTATGCAGTCGATTCCGAATCGTCTGGCCACTCACTCTCACACCAGTGTCTGTTTGAAGACGAGCGCTGATCTGATTTGCTGTGATGACACGATTTCTCAAGGCCAAGGTACGGATAAATCGATCCTGGGCTTGAGTTGTCGACCTGAGCGTGGTCTGTCTTGTACAGATTGTGTATCACGGTATCTGGACCATAGCCTGCTTATGACAGACTGAGAAACATTCATCGTCCGCGCCACAACCGCCTGTGTTGTGCCGATCTGTAGCATGCCAAGGGCACGTAACCTTTCATTTTGGGTAAGCCGACGCATATCAAAATTTGTTTTCTGGTCACTAAAACAATTAAACTGATGTTTCCACCCTGGAATTCAATGCCACAATGACTGTAACATTCAAAGTCAGAGTCGTGCAAATCTTGGGTTGGACCTCCATGATGATCCCAAGCATCACCTGCATTCCATGCGGTAGCTATTGGTGCGTTTGGGCGTCACATGTAACTGGAAATGTTTCTTCTGTTAGGTTCTATAGTGACTTTTTTCGTAGTCATTTGCATATTTTAGTATTATGCCCCCAAAATCAAATATCCCCTACTTTTTTTGAATAGTATATCAAAATATTAATTGCAGAGTCGTGCAAATCTTGGGTTGGACCCCCATGATGATCCCAAGCATCACCTGCATTCCATGCGGTAGCTATTGGTGCGTTTGGGCGTCACATGTAACTGGAAATGTTTCTTCTGTTAGGTGCTATAGTGACTTTTTTCGTAGTCATTTGCATATTTTAGTATTATGCCCCCAAAATCAAATATCCCCTACTTTTTTTGAATAGTATATATGGAGAGTCCAGTGGAAGAACGATCTTAGTCACATTTTTTTTCTTTTCGCATATAACGGCAAACAGATTTTGTACGAGAATGTTTGTCGCGAACAGAACAACGAGTGGGTTCAGTTACAACTTCAAAATGATGTTTAACACGAATCATAATTACTAGTACAACTGATCTCAACTTTTCAGGCAAATTAAGTTTAAATAAAGGGTACAATGGACTTGTATTTGCCCGGGAGGCCATTGCAGAAGGGCCTTGGTTCGATGTGACTCCAATTGTTTTTACCTGAAATTGATTGTTCCACAAAAAGCTTATACAATTTGCTACCAGATGGTGCCATTAACTGGGATTCATGGAAAAAGTGACATAGATCGTTCTTCCCCTGGACTCTTCATATGTTTAAATAATGAGTTTTACCTGATGGCCATTCCTTTATCAAATCGATATCATTGTTATCGATGAACTCTTGGGCCTTCTTCGATTTATGCTTTGGATCATTATCTTGCACAAAACGATGGCCATCCGAGAATTTATTCTGGACATGGTCCATGTAAAATTCCGCATCCATGATACCATAAAAAATCAAAAGGCTTGTCGGTCCGCGTTTGCTGATGCCACCCCATAGATGGACTTTAAGGGGATGCTTCGGGCGACAATGATTGGGGGCTACTTGTTCCTTTTGTCTATAAGCTACCGTCTTGTTGTCATGTAGTTGTATGCCGCACTCGTCAGTGAAAATCACGTTGTCAAACTTGTCGTTACTGCTTAGTAATGATTTGCAAAATTCAACACGTTTAATTTTGTTCGCGTCGCGAATGAGCTGACAATAACGTGGTTTGGGGACTTAGTATCCTGAAATTGATATAGCTTATAACACTGTTTTCTTACAAACGTTTGTCCCGGAATCTGCTAATATCTTCCTTGTGTCAGTGGCACTACAGTTACAGTCTTTACTTACAGAATTTCTCACAATATTAATATCCTTGTTTTTTAGAGTTTTAAACACGGGTGGCCTGGCTTTTACTTTTCTAATCGATCTACTCTTCCCGGTCTGATGCACCTCAATCACTTTCTTAACAGCTGGCGAGGTCACATATATACTAAATTCTTTCACAAGTTCCCCGCGTATGTCAAATGGCCTCCAACCGTCTTCGCTTAATTTAATTATCCTGCGATAGTAAACAATTGTCACAAAAACATAAGTAAGAATAAAATATTTTCTATTTTTCAGAAAGTCGCCGCAAGAATAATAACTTTCGTTGAAGCTTCCACAACCCCAAGCGTTGAATCCGCAAGCCCCGAATCGGAAGGGCCCATAATTCCTGAATTCCCACCCCTAGCCAGTCCCGAATCCCCACCACCCGTCAGTCCCGCATATAGGACACCCACAGATAACATGACACCGACACATATACTTGGAAATGAAACAATGCATGAATTGTTCAACTATATTGAAAGTGGTGAGCGCCGATTCAGCAATTGAGACCCTTAATCTCCGAAAATGATATAGAAAACACCCAAATTTTACAAAGCCTGGACACAAAAATAGAAGTGTTCAACCGGCGCAGTATGCAAATATTGAAAAACCAAAATAAGCTATTGGAAAATCAGGCGTATATTATTCAGCTTCTTGGCGCAAGGGGGTCGCAAGATATCGTTGAAGATCGTGTACAAATAACAACAACCTGCACAGAATCCACAGACTTCAGCGATATTCCTGATCCCCACAAAATTAATGACCAAGAAATGGCCAAACTAGTAGCGTCATCTAGAACAGTAACCCATTTTTGTATGGAAGGGTATCGCTGCCAATATTAAATGCTCTGCGACAATGTCGTTTCCATTGATTATATG
Organism: Patella vulgata; assembly: GCF_932274485.2. Classification (NCBI taxonomy): domain Eukaryota; kingdom Metazoa; phylum Mollusca; class Gastropoda; family Patellidae; genus Patella; species Patella vulgata. Next base: position 91,955,028 of record NC_065879.2, read on the forward strand.
TAAAAAGTACAGTGTACAAAGTCCTAATACCGATAATGATAAAGTCAAAACACTTCTAAGGCAAGAGGTAAATGTAAAACGTCAAATGATAAGTGTTAAATGACAAATGTTTTGTGGGAAAATGCTTTTTTTGACGTGTCTACATTTTACATTTCTATCATTACATTTTACATTTGCGCTCTGCCACATCCTATTTGTCCTTTACGCTTTCTACATAGCAACTTTCGCACAGCATCAACTTGCATATGCAAATGTACGATATCACGTGACTTATTAACATGTATGGAAACCCGGCACAAGCACACTATAAGGATATTCACCGCACGACAAAAGAAATCAAGCAGGCACACCATTAGAAACTATTTAGACGACCGTGCCTCATTTTGAATGTGCCTGGAAATAATTAATAGATTCAAATAGCCAAAGAAACATACTTTCCAGTAATTTATAACACAGTAACTGGAATTTCGTATTAATACCCGTATTTTTATATTTTAAACACCCCCACTCTTTCCGGTCTCTCTATAAACAGAGTTGAGTAGCCTACTTTGATCTATTAAAAAAACAACAATATATAAGCATTGTGCCCAACAAATAAATAATATATTTAAAGAGAGGAATTGACTATACGGTTCTTAGTATGTTACATAATAATAATAAATTCGCTGTTAAATTGGACACATTCAAGAACACAATATTTTTTTATACAACTTTTACAAAGTACAGTTGTGTGCCCAAATTTTCCCAGCATTTGGTGCCCAAAATGGGGGGGGGGGGGCGCGGCCGCCCAGCCCCCCCCCCCAGCTCGTACGCTTATGCCAATAACTTCAAAATGACATCTCGCTCTCACAGAATCACACCGGTAGCGGTATACACGAACACCGTAACATTCGGCCAATCGCACCCTTTCGATCTGCCTGTCGAGCAACCGTTCGATGCTTACAGATCCAGTAGTTCCTGGTCCCAATCTTCTGGCGGAGTCAGTACGGAAGCGACAGGTTCATGAGATAGGTAGTTTTTGAATCGGTTCCTTTGACCCGGGGTAACGAGATTTAGTAGAATTATAAGGCACCGCCAATAAACCAAACCAGCAGGTGAATCTAGAGGGACCAGGGTGTAATTATCTTTCTCTGGCCACTGGCACATTTTAGAAACGGCCCTGAGGTTGGGGAATGTTTCCTCCCTCAAGGAACCCGCCATTATGAAATGCCTTTTGTTAAAATCAAAGGCCACATTAAAAGGACCCCCCCCCCCCCCCCGACTAAATGACATAAAACTTCCAACGCTCTGACCTGCTTGGAAATGATTTCAGGGTCTACGGAGGTCTCCTGGGCAAAATAACATGGCAGGTGTTCCCTAAAACAATGCAATTTAATTTTGCGGTCTACCCGACCACAGCCAACCATAGGGCATGTCTGTTGTCAGGTGAATTCTTTTCGCCGGTGGGATGCACCTCTGAGTGTAATAGGGCATAGGCCTATAATTTTGAGTGCGCCACTCAGTCTCCCCATGTAATGGCTGCCTATTGTCACGAGAGAACATACCCCCCCTTGCACATCAATCCGCCGGTTCCGGAGGTCTAACAGGTGGAGCCTGGTGTGGCCCCAGTCCAGATTCCACTGGAAGCCTGCGGCATTATCCATTTTTCTGCAAAATATATAAAAACTAACACTGCCTTTACCGTTCATTGCGGTAAAGGCAGTAATTAAATTACTTAAAATCATCCCCCCTTATTTCGACATTATGTCGGCTTAAAAGTTTAATTAAAGACAGTTCGGACAATAATACTCCTTATCGTCCCAATCCGAATCCGGATCTATATTGACGCAACGGTAGTGAAACCAATCATCGCATCGGTCACAACATATCATGGGACCGCCGTCATCCGGTTTTTTACAAATACAGTAAACGTCAGTATCCTGGTTATCGACCGGAATGGTCATGTTGGATTCCGATCTCCTACGGAATCTCAATATCCACGGCGGCAATTCCCTGATTTAACACCGTTTCGCCTTTGCGTGTTTTGATGCGGAACAAATATGGTGTGATTACTTGTGTTATAACCCCTGGGCCTTTCCACGTAGGAGATAATTTGCGGCGTTTACCCTTTTTGGTAGCCGTATCCAGGACATAAACAGCGTCATTTAATTGATACTTTTTCACATTCGCGAGCAAATCGTAATCTCTTTTCATGCGTTCCTGGCTCGTATTGAGTTTATCACGGGCTAATTTATGCGTTTCAATTAAAGCCTGTTCGAGTTTTGATACGGGCGAATCTACATCACCAGCGTTCTCAACGGTTGAACTATACATAAGGTCAGCGGTGTGATTGATTTCTCGTCCTAACATTAGTTTATTAGCCGTATAACCCATTTGTCTATTAAGACTAGATCGTAAAGCACTCGCAAGTTGCGGTAGATAAATATCCCAATCATTTTGACAACCGTCTATGTAACACTCTACTGCTTCCATAAGCGTGCGATTATAACGTTCAATATGTCCGTTAGATGACGGTCTATAAGGGGTAGTGCAACCTTTATGAATTTGTAATACTTAGCATAATGTGGTGAACAAATTACTTTCGATGTTTCTCCCCTGGTCCGTAAAAACCTGAAACGGACAGCCAAAACGCGAAAAGAATTCATTCACTGCTGCCTTAGCAGTAACCTCTGCAGTTTGCGACGGTAGGGGGATACATTCAGCCCACTTTGAAAACTGGTCAACCATCATCAAGATATACTCATTACCCACCTGCATGACCGGTAACGGCGCTAAGAAATCTAGGTGCACTCTCTCCATCGGCAAACCCGCGTGATATCTATTCAATTTATAACGGGCCTTTGCCTGCGTATTTTTATTGATATTACACGTACCACAAGACGCGACATAGGCACGGACATACTCCGTCATGCCATACCAATAAAACTGTTGTTTGATACGATCCTTCGTTCTCTGAATACCCTGGTGACCCGACGATGGAATGTCGTGACATACTCGACAGATTTCAATTTTTAATTCTTTCGGTACAACCAACCGAGTATTTGACAAATTACTAGGTCGTTTTACGCGAAGAACACCATTATCCAAAAGAAATAAATTACGGTTAATCCAGTAATGTTTTACCGCTGGATTTTGTAAGGTTAAATCACTTTCTTCCGGTTCGATTCCCGTATTCAGCCAAGTCAGAATAATCTCTAAATCTTCATCATTAAATTGAGCAGTTTTGATCTTCTTTGCAGAATAGTCAGTTTGGGAAATCCCCTCGCCTATTACGTCATCGCTCTCAACTTCATCAATCGTTACGCCGTTTATCCGGGGGTCGTTCGGATACCCTGTAACCGTTATACTAACGGGTCATCGCTGGTATTTTTGTCTAACAGTAAATTGCGCTTAATACCGAACTTATATGGTAACGGTATTACATCGTCGACATTTGTAGCGAATTCTATCCAATTCCTATGAGCTCTTTGACAATAGCAACAACCACCGCACGGTAAATCTGTTAATTGGACATCTGTTAAAATCGTCGCACGGTTTATCCTTTAGTTTCATACGACTTAATGTATATGCGTTGATATGTAAACTCGCTTTACTCTGTTCGACCGTCATGTAATATTGACCTAATTCCTCTAACCAGCGGGCGAGTTATCCTGTCGGGTGTTTAAAACGTAATAGTCAGGTTAAACTGGCATGGTCAGTTCTTACTATAAAATGTCTCCCAAGCAAATAATGTCGAAATTGTCTAGTGAACCGTGCAATTGCCAAAAGGGTTGTATTGTTGTACAGTAAGCACGCTGCTCGGGCGAAAGGGAAAAACTGCTATAGGCGATAACTCTTTCTTGGCCGTTTTGTATCTGTGATCATTCGGCGGCAATGGCGTTCATGCTGACATCACAGTCCAGAATGAAGGTATAATTTTCCGTAGACAACGCGAACACCAGAGTTGTCACAAGCAAATGTTTAAGTTGATCAAATGCAATCTGTTGTTTATCACCCCATATAAATGCTTTTTTATCGGTTCTATGATAGTTCGTAAAGCCCAAGAAGGATTCGACTTCTTTAGTACAGGTGGGAACCATCCATTTCTCGACGGTCTTTGTTAAATTATTACCCGCTTTAAGTCCATTTTGACTGACCATACGGCCCAGGAATTCGACTTCCTGTTGAAACAATTCGCATTTTTTAGGCTTCAATTTCATGCCATATTGCCGGAATCGATCTAATACTAATCTTAAATTTGTTAAATGGTCATCTACATGGTATCGTCAATTGACTACCCGTATCTAGAATAGGAGAAATTTGTTGGCCTTGTACCTTTAAATCAAGTTTATACATAGAATCTGAATGTATCCTACGGATAGACGTCCATAATTCGCACGTTTCCTCGACTTTCGCGGAATCGATTGAGTCGATTCTTGTATTGACACCGTGTAACAATATAGTCGTTGCGACATTGTTTTTAAATTTATAGACAAAGAATAGAGAAATAAGAATAAGATGACTTTATATTTCATTAATTAATATATTTGGCAAATTAATAGTTTCACACATATTCACATATATATTATATATAGTGTGTACTTAAATCAACTTAGGGTACAAATGACAAATTGTTATATAAAAAAGAATTATTTAGCCAAAACATGTGTCTATAAAATACCACAGAGAGTACAAGTGCAAGGAAAAGTAGTACTATTGCGTCATTGGGTTTAATTTTGTTAATTACCCAAGTTCAGGGCCATGAACACGATATGTTATGGGTGACATACATGAGTGCTATATAAGATATCTATTTGAAACTTTCAAGCAGACTTCCATTAGATTCCAGAGAGGTTCCATCTGAGTTTCAAGACAGCCGCGAGGCTGGCTAGGGTAGAGAAATGGTTTTAGCTAGTATTGTTATCTATTATGCTTGTATACATGTATTCGGCTATATATAAAATGTAGAAGCGAACTGTTGCATTGTTATTCCTGGTAAGACAAACTGTAAGAAGTAAATACACAACGTGAAGCAGAAGTAAAGACAGCTAGAGACAAATTCTAGACGATCACAAGATTACAGAAATATGTAGTAAGAAAAGATGCATGTGTCGTACGTAGGATGTCGCGACCGGTTTTAGTACGTGTCCGCTCTCCATGTCAGACATAAAGGCCCATGGGCTTCCACTCCGTCATTGCTGACAAAACCCACACGCCGTTGATCAGTAGGATCCTTTCCGGGTACAGGGGTACTATGTTTAGGTCCTTGACTCGGGCAATCCCGCTTCCAGTGGCCAGTTTTACCACAGTTAAAACAAGACGGGTCACGTGATGGCGATCGTGATTGAGATCTAGGCCGTCTTACAAATTTTCCAACTAAAGTGTTTAAAGTAGTTTCGAGTTTAATAGAACGGTTCTCAACACATTGAATACGAGTTTCCATTCCTTCGGACTTGGGCGAAACTGTCCCTCTATATTGAGGTGTATTTACCGCTCGTACACGATTAGGCTCGTACTCTCTATTAGGACTACGCGTCTCACGACGGCCTGATCGACCAAAAAGAGCAATACTGTTATGCTTGTACCATTTAACCGCTTGAATTGCCCCTTCAAGTGTTTTCGGGCGAGAATTACAGGCGCATTGCCCAGCCTCTTTATCATCAGATCCTTGGCAAAAACGAAGAATTACTTGACTTGTTACATGTTCATCGGTACAATCCGTAAAGGTACAGGAAGCCACTGACAAAACTCTTATCAGCCCAATCGTTCAACTTTTCGTCGCAAGATTACCGCAAATTGTGAACTTGAATCATAGACGTTTCGGGTAAATCCTGATTACCGAATCTACGGTCTAACTTAGCCATTAATTCAAAAAACGTCTATTAGTATACCTAGTCGAAACTATAGAGTAATACTCGCTGGCTTTGCCTTCCAGGCAAAGGCATTGTTGATATCGACACTCCTGGTCGGACCAAGTATTAATATCGCAAACCTTGCCAGTTAGAATTACCATCGTAGGACAGTGATTTAGGCGCCAAAGAAAAACGACGTTGTCTTTGGTCTGGTTGCACATTACCCCTATTCAGACAGGTGTTTCTACTTAATTTTTGGGACCACGGGAACAGTGCCGGTTAATCTATTGTAGTGGGGGGGGGGGGGCATGTTGGGCGTGTCTGTTAGGGGTAACCCACCACACAAACTGTCTGGCAGTGGTCATTCATGATTCCTGTGGTGGTACTGAACAACTCTAAAGCTGTTTTAGGTGGTACAGATTTCAGCTAATCTAGCCTAGGTATGGACTGGAAATTAAGATAACTCTTGTCAAGGATACTCTACCACTACAAATGTCTGACAATTACATAGCTCTGTCAGGGGTAACCCACCACTAGAAATGTCTGTCAGAGTGTTAATATAATACTTGAGGATGCACGGTTGACCCCCCTGGGCTCCCATTCTAATAGACTTCAAGGTCCTATGTTGTAATGTAAGCAGTGTCAACAGGGCACAGTCCCCTGATATCATCAGAACTACTAACTGTGTACCAGCCATTAAAACTGTCTGTGCATTCCATCAACAACACTAAAACAGTTCGGAGATAAAAAGCTTTAGTACTGCGGAAGTTTCAAATCCCAATTAAACCTCATCTGTCAAGCTATTTTATATAGACTAAATTGAATAGACATGAATTTAGATTATTGCACTTAAAAGCGCATTGAGTACGCTTATGGATGGATTTGGCGCTTAAGAAATGGACATTGGAAATATTATTATTGTCATTCAAACAGCCTTAATGACAATATTGTGCTCTCTTTTCCTTGTACCAACCAACTACATATACAGATTTGATAAAAAGTTTTATTTTACTATTTACAGTGTGATTTCTGGTGTGACTAAATACACTGTAAATCTATTATGGTTTTTCGCTTGGATGCATTCTCATGTGTCTTTTAAGTAAACAACTCCTGGAGAATGATTTACTACAAACATCACATTTATATGATTTTTCATCAGAATGAGTTCTCATGTGTCTCTGCAGACTACTACTCTCACTGAAAGATTTACGACAAACATCACATTTAAAGGGGTTGTCTCCCATATGGGTTCTCATGTGACTTTTCAGTAAATTACTCCTTGAGAATGATTTACTACAAACATCACATGTATAAGGTTTAGCTCCAATATGAATTCTGACATGTCTCCGAAGATTAGTACTCTGAGTGAATGATTTACTACAAACACCACATTTAAAGGGCTTTTTTCCAATATGAATTCTGATATGTCTCCGAAGATAAGTAATCTCAGTGAATGATTTACTACAAACATCACACTTAAAGGGTTTATCGCCTGTATGAATTCTGATATGTCTCCGAAGATGACTACTGTCAGTAAATGATTTACTACAAATATTGCATGTAAAAGGCTTTTCGCCTGTATGAGTTCGGATATGTTTCTGTAGATCGGTACTGTTGGTAAATGATTTACTACAAACATCACACTTATAAGGTTTTTCACCGGTATGAATTCTGATATGTCTCTGTAGTTGACTGGTGTATATGAATGATTTACTACAAATATCGCACGTAAAGGGTTTTTCCCCTGTATGATGTCGCAAATGAATTTTAAGGTAATATTTGTTAAATGATTTGCTACAAACATCACACTTCTTAAACTCTTGTGAATTGTGTATTTCTTTTTCATTATTCTGGCTAAAACTCTCCTCCCAATTATTACCCTGCTGTAAACCAGATTCCTCTTCTTCAACATGTTTTTCACAGTGTTTTTCTAAATCAGTTTCTAAATTGAATTCTTCATCACACAAATTACACTGATAGCATGTTTCAATGTTTTCTGTTTTCTCCTCTTTAACATGACAAAATTTATCTACATCACTAGTTTTTTCTTCTTTAAAACGAACATGACAATATTCATCTACGTCATCAGATTTCTCTTCTTTAACATGCACTTTGTAGTGGTTTTCTAAACCACAAAAACTTTGAAAAACTTCATCACAGATTGTACACTGATGAAAAGTTATAACATCATTAGTTTCCTGTAATATATAAAAATTATAACATAATTAGTTTCCTGTAATATATAAAAGTTATATCATCATTGGTTTCCTGCAATATATAAAAGTTATAACATCATTAGTCTTCTGTAATATATATAAAAGATATAACATCATTAGCTTCCTGTTATATGTATATAAAAGTTATATCATTAGTTTCCTGTAATAAATACAAGTTATAACATCATTAGTTTCCTGTAATTTTTATGCGTCTATCGGTAGATCTACTTTATCTTAATATTTCTTTGTCTACCGGGACATATTTTTTTCATTGCAAATCTTGCAATTTTACAAATCTCATAGGAATGTCAGAAAATTTAAAGATTTTTTTCTGCACGTTTTTCAGGAAAGGGGCAGGTCTATATGAAAAGGACAGTCCTGACTGGATTCCTTCTGTATCTCTGCATCAAAAGACTAAGACACACAAGAAAGTATAATGTCACCAGAGGTTAATCGTTTTAAACGTCATCAACAGAGGACAGAAAAAAGAAAGACTATGCTACTACAAGACAATCAAGAGATAAAAGAGGAACAACACTGGGATAGAAAGAAGAGTTAAAGATACATTATGTAAGATTTAGATAAAGAACTAGCCATTCTTGCTATAATAGTTCGAAAGTAGATGATGTAAAATGAATAATTTGAAAATTTCATTCAAATTACTCTATTGCAAGCGAAGGTATTAGCCATTGAAGGTTTGACAGATGTGTGCAATAATTTCAACCACCGTACTGGTTGATCGAAGCTAAGTCTCGGTCCTCCATATTTGATTAAATCAAAGTATCGCTGAACCATTCTAATCTATTTATCGGAGAAATCTGATGCCATCGAGAGTTGATTAAGGCCTGGATCAGTTAATAAATGTCTAATTAATACTTTAGAAAACATTTCAGGCCTGAAGAAAGACCTGCAATAGACAGATTTAGCTCTTGCATAATGTATGTTTAATCTCGTTGATGTCGAGCGAACTGCAGAATTTAAGAACAGAAAACATGAAGCTTAGATGTAAAGTGGAAAATAGTTCGCACAAATATGACCAAATGGCTTTTGAGGGTCGAGACGAGAAGGTGCCGTATTTCATGTTTCCCAACATTTAATATGTTATTGTCTTTGTTTGTGTACTTGGAACATTTCCTACCAGTCAACAAGTTTCTTACCAAATTTGAAATGTTGATTTTAACACTCATGAGATGTTACTGCATCTTTTTTAACATATGAATTCAATGTTTCACTTTCAACAGTGTCCAGGGTGTTGGTTGATGTTATTGATGTTATGTATGTGAAGATGAAGCCACTTGTAGTTTGGCCATTACGAGATACTCTGCGTAAAACTAGGCCTATGCAATTTAGAAAACACTTTGGAACAAAATGTGTAGCTATCATTGACTGTTGTGAAGTGTTTATAGACCGACTAACAAATCTAAAAGCGAGAGCTGCAATAAAATGTGCCGAGCATACCTGAATATTTTCCAAATTTTTACCGAGGTAATTCTGTTGAAGGCTTGCCAACCAAAGTCGTCTTCGCTCGCCCGACAAAGTTTCACATTCTTTCCCTTGTTTTTTTGTCACCTTGGGAAGTCGATAATAATGCAGTTGTGTCTCTCTGTCGGATCTATTGTGACATCCAGCCACTCGACAATAGTTAACCATCCTTTCAAATGTAAATCCGTAGCCCCAGGCTTTGTATTCAATGTAAACAATATAATTCGATATCGCCAATATGGCCGACTTCCAGTGTGACAGTGTGAGATGGTTCCTGGTGTGTGATTACCGTTTGGCGCATGCGCAGTTGTAGGAGTCAGCTCATACCGTTATGGATACAGTGTGCATTGACTCCCTGTGATAGGATTTCCCCTAAGATTTTCTTACGGTCAAATATATATGTTTCTACATTATTATCTACCAATATTAAATTTTACAGTATTACTATATTAGGAGATGGTGTTGAGTTTGTTTATTTCGATAAAAAGTAGACATACACATTGACTAAGGCGCGGATCGATTCACCAATAAAAAAAGTGAGCCGTAGCAATTCACATTGATGGAAGATCTCCGGTCGCGTGATGTCAGAGCGATATTACCTGCGAGTGTCTCTTGTATATAAATGGTAAATTCACTTACATTTCGAATCTTTGCAGATATTGAGATTGATATTAAACTATTACAACACAATTGCTAGTAATTGATCAGGAATCAACTCACACCACAGGAAGTGGATATAGCTACAGTTTCGGGCATGCGTAAGTGCCCAGGAGCAAACACACACCGAGAGTGTATTCAAACTGTCACACTGGTTTAGTGACGTCACGTGAAAAGACACTATATAGGCAATATTTGTCTATCCAGATATAGGCTACTTCCAACATTTAACTTTTTTCTTAATAATGTAAAAAATTGATTTCGAATTTAATTTAATTTGCAAAAGGTAAGAAAGTTGATTTTGAAACCTAATTCATTCGCCTCGATGTCATCCCTCCCTGTGATATTAGTGGCCATGTTAATATTTTTAAGTAGGGTGACCCACCATAAATAAATATCTCCAAATATCTCGACAATTACACCACAATATTTATATATATGCAAAGCCTCAAATCAGTTTCACACAATTATAGTCACTAAATAAACGATCATGTTGTACTTAATAAGCTATGACCATTAATCATCTATAAATAATAGACTGAAAACTGGTTCCAAGTGTCGTCCATAACATCCAGACACTTTTGAGTAAAAGATAGGTTACATGCCCTTGTTTTGAAATTAGTCTCGCTTAACCAGTCTAGCGACCATTCTACGTCTGATTGACAAGTCGGGATAATCAAGACTACTTTTTCACGAAACATAACAGAAAGCTAGAACAAGAAATTGAATTTAGAAATAAGCACTTTAGCCAACTCAACAATTGTTTTAAGAAACTTGTAAAAGTAAAATGAAACTACTGCTAGTATCATGTTCCTGCTAACGAAAGTGATTCAGAGATATTATTTGTACTAAACCAAAAGATACCGCTCTTAACGGTACAGTTAATGATAAAGCAATTTAAAAAATAAAACAAACGTAATTTCTAAAGCTGCTGTAATAACCAAGAAGCTAAATTTTACTGCTATTCAAAATCGTCAACAATAGATTTTTTACGGCTGTAATAGTTGATATATTTGTAGAGAATTGCACGTGCCATGGCTATTTATTGACTCAAAGAGAGTGCGGGGTAGTCAGAAATCAGTTCGAGACACGCAACTGAGGCGTGCACATTTAGCCGTGTCGAGACCAACTTTCTGTAGAGTAAGAGTGCACGGGTCACCCTTACTCCAGGGTGCCTCGAGGTTTCGTTCACACGTAACCTCTCGGTTCTTTAAGCTGTCCTTTCTTAGAGCAATGAGCCACCGAATTGTTGGCGCATCAAATAGCCACGAGCTGAAAGGCGTCAGTCGATAAATTCTAAATGCATGTCCTACCTTATTGTGTTATCCACCTCTGAACAACAATAACACTTACTGACAAACAAACGTTCAGTGAAACAGGTTTATCCAATATCACATACACCAGCACTTCTTTCAGTCGCCATGTTGGGATAGTTTGACCTTTTTTTGACGTCATATCCTCAACATTAAAATTTGAGGATCCCTGTTTTACGCGAAACGAAATGCATTTTTGTACAATATTTTTATGGATTGCGTATATGTACTGTTTTTGTAGAAGTTTTATATCGGGATAAAAGACGATGTTTGTTGAAGAATAATTAGGTCGCTCTTCACACGTAGTTGAAAATACACAACGTCTATTGAGAACTTAACAATTATTTGTTGCATGATTAATTAGTAGTAGTATGCCTAGATCATGACCAGTGCTTGAAATGAGGATTCTTCTACAATGGCACCAAAAATTTATAAATGCTGTAACAAAAATTAGCTGACAATTATAAGGCACGGCTGCCTTTCTTCATATTTAACAAATTATGTACTGTTGTCATTTTCCGTCACTGAACGTGCAATTTTTATATTTGTAGATAGACAAACGGCCCGTGCAATGATTTTCCGTGTCAATTAATCTGGTTCTAATTGCGTTTGGTGGTACTGTCATAAGTATAAAATTTACAGATTCCTCTTGGAGTAATAAAGTCATCGAAAAAAATTTCCTTTCGATCCTTTAGTTATTCATGTTCCCAATGGTTGCCATCATGTCATAACCTTCTATAATAAGGGCACTATTTTAGAAAGTGAGCATTCTTATGAAAAAATGAACTATAAGGGTATGCTTGGGACACTATTTACAACTAAATCTTGCATTTCTGAATTATTGACCTAATCCCAAGCCAAGCCGCCCCTGCACGACTGTATGATATATTGAAAAGTTATTACCTATGCATTTCATACGTCTACATGTATATAAAAGGCATAACTTTTTGATTTGTGTACACGTGGAAAACGGCGCAATTTGAGCTATTTTTAATACCGTGGCAGTCCGTGTTTGCTTCAGCTTTTACTTTTTACGACAGTTTTGCCGTTATGCCGTGGTAAATTTTAGCATAGGTGGTATGCTTGAGATTATTATTTATAAAATGTTATTAAATGTTCATTACAATATAAATCCTTAAATTTGTCGGCGTTCGTAGAATGTTTCATCGCTACCGGTTGATTACGATAGCTTTAGTCTTGTCAATGTCACGTGACATTTTCCCGCTTTTTCTATCGTTGAAAATATCTATAATAAAGCATTGAGTCTTGTATCACACACACGGCAACTAAAATAAAAGGGCCGAGTGCCATTTTAAGTAAGAGACTAGAAAGAATGCTTTGTTCACAATTTGAATAATATTTTATGAAAAGATTTATTGGCTGCCGAGTCATTTTGAACAGATATCGGCTACGCAAATATCGGTAAAATTTCTTCTGATAAGCCACTGAATAGTGAAACCGATAATCGGACCATCACTAAAAATAAATTTAAAATGATCGCCTTCAAATTATAGTCTCATGATTTCGTTTCGTTTAAAGAATTATGTTCGTAATATGCACCATGCCAGATTTCAACTTTGACCAATGTAGGTCATTTCCTGTTTCACTGTGTTTTGTTGTGTGTAGGCGAAGATTTTTGTGAAATCTCTTAAAATAGACAGCAAAAAATATTTTTCGGAACATAGATGGATATGATATGCAAGTTTAATGTGTTAGCAGTGCAGATAACTGAAAATTGTGAATTTTGCCGTCCGCTGAAAGAAGTAAACTAGTTATCAACTTTTGCGACGAGGTTTTGACCGTTCGGATGTTAGATGTTACGTCCTCAGAATATCAAAGAGTAACATCTAACTTGTTGGATTAGGGTCACCCTATTTTAAGGTTGATAAATTTTTTCCAATAATTCAACTCAGCATTATGATGTTATCCCTCCCTGTGATAGTAGCCATGCGAATATTGACGGTTGATAGGTTTGCGTCCAATAATTCAACTCACCATGTTTTCATTAAGTGTTGATGTTTTCATAGATCATTCAAATTGATATAACGTGTGTAAACCAGACGGCGGATATCCTTTCTTCGCTATCCCATGTTCATTTCCGGAACAACTTTGGGATAATTGTATAATGAAAAAAGACGTGGATCTACCCAACACGAATAACTCATAATGTTACAAGCTGGACAGCATCAGACACAGAGTAAAAATGTCCACATTATGTGTATGTATTATGCTGTCTGTATATAGTCTTAATCCTCTTGGAACTTTGCAAACTTATTCCTTATACCCTAAAGGTAATACCTATAGTTTTTGGTGCATTCCCAACCAGCAGGGACAGTGTCGCAACATTTGTTGTCTACAAGCCCCATTTCATAACAGGTTGTCTTGAAACTTTGGATACTTATTCCTTATACCCTTGGGATCACCATTATTGTTTTTGGTGCTTGCCCAACCCCCAGGGACAGAGCCATGCCCATTTTTTCTTGGTTTTCAAGACTTTAAAAGGCACCATATCAATCAAAGCAGTGGTACATTGTATTGGTAGCCTTGCTCTTGTTTTTATTGAGTAGGGGTGCCTGTCCAATCTCGTGGGTTTTCTCCGGGTCCTCCAGTTTCCTCCCACTGCTAAAGACCCCTACGAGCAAGCGAATTATTGAAATAAAATTGAACCAATGACCTAGAAATGACCTAGTTTGAGTCGAGTGGACATTAAACTCTCTTTGTTTTTATTAGTAAAGGCTGATTCACAAACCACGATATAATCTTAAAAATGTGTATTAGAACGAGTCAAGGTTAAACCAACCTATGAGTCTTTAAATAGGAGACCAGTTATGGATAAATTACCACAGCCAAAGCTAGGATATTAATTCCTTACCCATTTTTGGTGATCCATCTCCAATTTAAAATAGCTGGATTGCTGCCAATTACGTAAGGAGCTTTCCCGAGTGCACCAAGTGTCCACTGAGGATTTCCTTGTCGTCTGCTTCTATTTATAAGGGGATTCCGATGACGTCAGTTGTCGACCAATCAATGCGAGCGTTACTAACAATGACGACGTTATAGCCTTGACCGCGCCAAAGTGTCATGGCCGCCGGCTGTTTGATGTCGCTTGTTTCGCTAACTGATTTGTGTCGATTCATCGGCCTAACGGGAATGTTATAAATATAATTATGTGAAAAGGACAAGATGGATATCGGGCATTATATTGTGATACATGGTAATGTATGACATTGTTATATAAATGTGTTTCGGGCGTGAACTCTACAAGGGAGCTGGTCTCATTTTTTGACACTCTCAGTCGGAAACGACGTGCGAAAGACTGGAATCGCCTGGACCGTAACATTGCCCCCTTCCTCGGAGAAGTTCGTCCCGAACGCTAAAACGGTTATCCAACACACACTGACTCTGACGTGATTGACTTTGCCAATGTTATCTTCCATGTGATGACTGGAAATAAGGAAAGAACAACTCACTTCTGCAGTGGTAAACGTGGATATTATTGCCACAAGATTAATTTTTATTTTAATACAGGTGAGTGGCTCAATATAATATTATATTATAAACATTAATATTAATATACGGGGTAATAATATTGAGTAAAAATAGTATATACAATTTCATATATGTTAAAGTTTAACATCCTCACTTGAAAATTACATTTAAGTTAATTACAATTTTGAATTAGATATGTTTATATTATTATAATGATAACAAAATTCACAATGATAAGAGCATTAATATTATAATATGGAATTAACATAATTTTATAACAAGATTTTAATAACAGGTATAATACATTAATATTCGCTCATTTTCTCTTTAGTGACTTCTAGTAAGGCATCTAGTTCATAGAATTTCGCTTCCTGGATTATGGCAGCGTGTTTAAGACCTTGGATAGGTAACAAATGTTTAAAAGATATGGGGGAGTTTAAATTTCGAAGGTACTCTAAGATAATGGGGAAATGATCAGGGCTACGGTCTAAAAAATAATAACTATAATAGTTGTCTTGTTTGTAGGGTTGGAAAGGGGAGTCAGGGGTTATCATCTTGGCCAGGATACAGGATGGGTCTTTGCTTAAAATGAAATTGCTTGTGTAAAATAGGGTACCTCCAACATTTAACGCAATACGGTTGTCCTGGGCGGTTTGAAAGGATTTCAGTTTTAAGGTTATTCTGTTCGTAGGGATGTACGTGGGGGATTGGAGTTCGCTACTGTGGGGGTGTAAGGCAACAGCCCCAGGAATGGCTGGGTTAATTGTATTACTATTATTGTTACAATTATTATTAGATTTCGACACGGATGACAATGATGATGATAAGGATGATGATGACGACGATGACGATATTGATGATAAAAGTAGATCTTGGATTATGGAAACTGGTGTCTTCGTCTTCTCTGGTGAAATTGGTGATTTCTCTGACAACACTGGTGTTTTTTCTGACGAAATTGGTTTTTTCTGTAAAGGAACCGATGTCTTGTCTGATGCAGCTGATGTCTTCTGTACGGTATCGGGTATCTTCTTTAATGAAATTTTGGGTATTGTAGGAACTGGTAATGTTACTTTAGGATGAATATAATTTTTATTTGACTGAATAGGTGGGGCAGGCGGGTCAATCGATAGTTTCAGGTGCTTCATCCCATTGTATGGTTTTCTGGTATCGTACGCTTTCGAAACGGGGCTTGTGGATGCTTATCTGTAGGTAAAGATTGTCGTGTAATTATTAATGCCCTTCTCCTTCCACAGAAAGCTTTATATTCATCCTCGGCGTTTTGATTGAAGGTCATGGTTGCTTTATTGATCAGTTTCATCCTGGCAGTTCCAGGACATTTTGGATGTTTTACGTCTGCTCTCGCGGCCAGTCCAAAACAGTGCGTGCACTGATAGCCAAAGTTACTATGACATGAAGTGACGTGCCTCTCCGCATACTGATATTTGGCGAATTCTGCGTTCATACATAGTTTACACCCATACCGTATGTTCTATAAAAAAAAAAAAAAAAATAAAGAGTTGATAATTTATGACATCTTTAACCAATTGGGTATATTATTTCCCGTATACGGTTTCAGATGATTATGGTGGACCAGTTTAGGTTGGGTCTTTGGGGATTTTTGTATTTTATAGACTACATTATTAAGACATTTTGTCACCAGGTAGGGTCCCTCCCATGGACACCTTAACTTTGAACCTCCACCTTTGTATTTGTGGTTATAATACCATACAGGACTGCCGGCATTGTATGGATTTAATTGAATAGATCTATCGTGATCAACTTTCATGGTTGCCGTGGCTTGTTTTAAACGCCCTCTAGCAAAACTATGTATTCGTTCTATTTTATTTTGTAAGTCAAAAGCATAGTCTGACTTTATTTTTAAATTTGTAGGTTCCACTGATCCGAGAATGAGATCTACTGGAAGACGGATGTTGCGGCCGAAGACCATTTCACATGGAGAAACGCCCAGTGATTCGTGTTCTGCAGAAGGACACGCTGACATGGGTAAGTATATGTTATCATCCCAATCATTTTTATTAATATTTACAAATGCTGACAACATGGCACTTATGGTACGATTGGCCCTCTCAACCATTCCATCGGATTGGGGTCTATAGGGGGTGGTTCGAGTTTTCTCAATATCTAAAATTTTACACATTTCTTGGAACACCTCAGACTCAAAGCTTGGTCCTTGATCGGAATGGATTTGCATGGGGGTACCAAAAATTGTTACAATTCGGTCAATAAAGGTTTGGGCTATTGTTATAGCTCTTTGATCAGGTATTGGCATAGCCTCAACCCATTTAGAGAAATAATCGGCTGCCACTAGTAGGTATTTATTTCGATGCTTTGTTTCCGGTAATGTACCCAGGACATCTATAGCCCATCTTTCCATAGGTAAACCCACGTTGTAGGTTTTTAAAGGGCCTTTGGCTACCTTGGCAGGGGATTTGCGAGAAGCACAAATATCACAAGTCTCACACCATTTCCTTATGTCATTATGCATTTGATACCAAAAGTATCGGTTTTTGATCATAGATAATGTTTTTTTATAGCCTAACTGACCCCCTGTTCTGTGTTCATGAAGTTGGGACCATGCAGAATTTCTCAGGATATGAGGGAGAATAATTAAGATGGCTGGATCTTGGCCTTTCCCCTTATCCCAGATATAGCATAACCGATCGTGATCAATTAAAAGGGATTCGAACCGCATCCAATAGTATTTGGTTCGCTGATCTCTGTCCGATATGTTTGGCCACGAAGGTTTATCGTTATGCTTAACCCACTGGATTATTTCATGGAGTGTAGGGTCTCCCAACTGTAGGTTGATTATTAATTTGTCGTCATATATATTTATTTCTTTATTTATATTTTCAGGAAGGGAAGAGGAAGATAATGGATTTTTGTTTAATTGGTCTATTGGAGCACTTGTGCAAGCCAAAACATTAAGGTTTTCATTGGAGGTACGTGGATCTTCGATAATACTATGCTCGTATCTCTGTTCCGCTTTGGTACAGTGGAGACAGTCAACTATGCATGGTCGTCGAGATAGTGCATCTGCATTATTGTGTACTCGTCCTGCCCTGTACTGAATGGTGAATTGGTAGGAAGACAGGAACTCAAACCATCTAGCAAGTTGTCCTTCAGGATTTTTAAAATTTATAAGCCATGTTAATGCACCGTGGTCACTTCTGACTGTAAACGGTTGACCATAGAGATAATGGTGGAATTGTTTCACTGAACTTATAATTGCTAGTAATTCTCTTCTGGTTACACAATATTTCCTCTCCGTTCTACTAAAAGCTTTACTATAGTAACTTATCACTCTTTCTACACCATCTTGTGTTTGTGAGAGCACAGCACCTAAACCATTATTGGATGCGTCAGTGTCCAAAATAAAATGACCTTCTAATTTAGGGAATGCAAGTATAGGCGGACTGGTTAAAGCTTCTTTGAGATTATCGAAGGCAGATTGGCATTCATCGGACCATTGGAATTTAGTTCTTATCTCTGTTAGTTTATGAAGGGGTTTAGCTATATCTGCAAACTTACTGACAAATTTCCTATAGTATGAGCATAGCCCAAGGAATTGTCTGACCTCTTTAACACTTTGAGGAATAGGCCAATTGCGTACTGCGTCTGTTTTAGATGATTCAGTGGTAATTCCATCCTGATTAATTATATGACCCAAGAATGATACTTGTTTTTTAAACATAAAACATTTCTTTGAATTCATTTTCAGGTTTGCTTGTTGGAGCCTCTGGAAGACTTTTTCTAAATTGGATAAGTGCTCGTCAAAGGATTTTGCAAAGATAATGATATCATCCAGGTACACCATACATATTTCCCATGATAAGTTAGCTAAGACCTTCTCCATCAGTCTTTCGAACGTGGCCGGCGAGTTGCACAATCCGAATGCCATGTTTTTGAACTGCCACAGTCCACATCCGGGTACAGAAAAGGCAGTTTTGGGCCTATCTTGTTCGGCAATCTTGACTTGCCAATATCCCGATCTCAAGTCAATCGTTGAGAACCAAGAGAAACCAGACAAGGCATCAAGAGTAGTGTCAATCCGAGGTAATGGATGACTATCTTTTATGGTGACATCATTTAGACGTCTGTAATCAATACAGAACCGTAGTGTATTGTCTTTCTTTTTAACTAAAACGACAGGAGAACACCAAGGACTATCAGATTTTTCTATTATATTTTTCTGTGCCATCCTTCTATTTCCAATTCAACCTCTTTTCTGCTTGCCAGGGGGACGCGACGAGGATGCTGACGAATTGGTGGAGCACAACCAGTATTAATCCAATGCTCAGCTTCATTGGTGATGCCTATATCAGATGAATCTTTGGAAAAGGTATGTTTGTATTTTAACAAAAGGGATTTGAATGAACGTTGCTCGTTCTCAGTTAATTCATCTATTGAATTATTATAAGCTTCCATCAAATAATCAGGAAGGATGTCTGAATCCAATGTAGGAGATTGATTAGTGTCTATTTCATTAATGGGAATATTACTTTTCATTTCTGAGACAAGCTGAACTGTGTCAATACGGGCAATAATTGTGTTTTTTCGGACTCTTATTTCTGTGTTGGTAGCGTTCATTAAACGTACGGGCACAGACCCCGAGCTAGGGTTAACAACACTTTTTGCCATGAACAGTTCTGTCTTTTCCAGAAAATTCTCAGTAGGTTCGACAATTGCGACACCACTTCTAGGTATCGGATCCATTAAGATCCCAAAGACAAAAGTCTCACTATTAGCGGGTATAGTAATATCCTCATTCATGCAAATCCTACTGCAAGTTTGCTCCATAGAACTTTGAAATCTATAGCATGGTAGATCATCTCCTTTAATATTCAGGCAATTCCTGTCGAGAAATATATTTATTGAATTGGAAGTAAGTAGGTCAATGCCAATAATTCCTTGCTGTGTAATATCAGCTATTAAAAACTCATGTTTTATCCTATGAGTACCAAGGGTTATATCGATCCAGCATTTACCATGGAACGGTTTCTTTTCGCCAGTGGCAGTTACCAGGTTAAGATTAACAGGCTTTATATTTAATTCATCCAAAGCCCCTAATGTTTTCATAAATTGCGTACTAAGTATAGACACATTAGCTCCAGTGTCTACAAGTAAGGATATAAATTTCCCCATTATATTTGCATTAATAAAAAATCCATGTTTATCATCATTAATATTACTTATTGTTACATTATTGGGCCCTTTGTTATTTTCAATTTCTGCTGAATTCTGACCCTCGAGTTCAGCAACATTTAGTTTTCCTGGTTTTGGAGATCCCTTTCCCTCTGTAAATGGGGATTATAGGTTGTCTCCCTTGGTTTGGATTGTGACTCCTCATCAGGGTTTTGATGATTAGGTTGATTCCAATTATATGGTGGACGAGACCATCCATTTCTTGTGTTTGCCATATGCTGGGGCCTATCTGTTCTCCTATTGGAGTTATATTGATACCCGCCATAATTATTATTAGAGTTTGTATGTTGTTGGTTATTTGGCCAATGACTCCGACTGTAATTGGGATTTTTATTCCAGGAGCTACGTGATGATTGCTGCAATGGTTGTCCCTTATTTAGGGTATTTATCAAGTGTTTGGTAGTTTTATCCAATGATGTGATTGAACCATTCAAGGTAAGTATATCAATTTTGCTTTGACCCATATCATCAGATTTTACAGCTCCAGCTCCGACCTGGTTTATATTATGATTTAGATCTACAGAATGAACTGAACGTCCTCTTTGTTTATCTGTCAGTCTGTGGGCTTCGAGTCTAATAGAATGTATCTCAGCCTCATTGATATCCTTGGGTCTTAGTTCCCTAATTCGTAATCTCATTTCTGAGTCTGGTATGGAGTCTATAAAATGTTCTAAGGCTAAAATATTGGTGAGAGATGCATCTGCTGTGGGGTAGGCCTGTCTCGTTAGTTTGCGAATGGATTGAGCCAGCTCAGATAAGGATTCGTTTCTTCCTCTAATACGAGTTTGTAATTTAGCTCTAAATATTTCAGATTTTTCCGTTGATCCAAAACGAATACTTAGGAGGGTTGTGAGGGTATGGAAATCCGTTCTCTGGATAGTATTTAATTCTGACAAGATTGTCCTGGCGTTTCCAGACAAACTACTGGCTAGGTAAAGGGATTTTTCTTCGTAGCTCCACTTGTTCAATGTGGCTATTATATCAAATTGGGAGATATATTCCTCAAAATCTTCACTTCCATCATATGATTGTGGTTTGATCCTAAGGGGGTTATTAATTCTAGGACTGGTGGGAACATGTGCTTGGATTGAGGTATGATTAGAATTTTGATTATGGCTTGGTGTGCTTCTGTTTTGAGCATCTCCATTTCCATTTGAGTAAAATGTGGCAGGATTTGGATCATTTACTTTTTCATCCAATTTATTAACATGGTCTTTTAGTAATCTAACATCCTCCTTTAATTCCTTTAAATTGTCTAAAAAATCATTTTGAACCTGAGCATTTTCCAGGAAGAATAGATTAAATTGTCGGCTAATTTCTTTAAGAATTCCATCGTCACCCATATTCTGATTTTCTATTTCAGTTCCTGAGACATCACCATCAACTGATTCTACCGAGGGCATATCCGGATCAGTGTCTGGGATAATTTCGAACTCTGGGGACAAGGATTTGGTGGCCATTTTTATAGATGTATTTAGAATCTATTACTACTATTATTAATATTAATAAAGGAACCTAATTCATTTATTTATTTGGAGTTTGTGTTTATTAGAACTTCCGATCCACTAGACACTGGAATAAGTTTCAATAAAATCAATTTAATTTGAATCCCACTTCTGACACCAATGTAGCGTCTCAACATTTATTAGAGACTTTTTAGGGGTTCGTTCCAGCCTAGCACTTCAATCGAAAGAACTAACAAACTCGGGTGTAGATAAAAATAAACATCTTTATTTGGATCAATTTATAATTGGGATACATCGCATTAAGGGGAGATAATTTGGGTGAGACGCCAACCCTTTGGATAAATTCCCAGGTATGGAAACAGGAATTAGGTAAATAAATACATTTGCCCTGTCAGGCCGGTGGATATGACGGGATTAAATCGGAGATTTGGTGACATAAGGAATTGTTAAGACTTGGCCTTGGGAATGGGTGAACCACAACTATCTAGGCCTATCTTGGATCAAGCCAGTCAAGGTTAAACCAACCTATGAGTCTTTAAATAGGAGACCAGTTATGGATAAATTACCACAGCCAAAACTAGGATATTAATTCCTTACCCATTTTTGGTGATCCATCTCCAATTTAAAATAGCTGGATTGCTGCCAATTACGTAAGGGGCTTTCCCGAGTGCACACTGAGGATTTCCTTGTCGTCTGCTTCTATTTATAAGGGGATTCCGATGACGTCAGTTGTCGACCAATCAATGCGAGCGTTACTAACAATGACGACGTTATAGCCTTGACCGCGCCAAAGTGTCATGGCCGCCGGCTGTTTGATGTCGCTTGTTTCGCTAACTGATTTGTGTCGATTCATCGGCCTAACGGGAATGTTATAAATATAATTATGTGAAAAGGACAAGATGGATATCGGGCATTATATTGTGATACATGGTAATGTATGACATTGTTATATAAATGTGTTTCGGGCGTGAACTCTACAAGGGAGCTGGTCTCATTTTTTGACACTCTCAGTCGGAAACGACGCGCGAAAGACTGGAATCGCCTGGACCGTAACAGTACCATATCAATCAAAGCAATAATGTAGGCGTATATTGCATTAGTAGCGTTGCTCTTGTTTTTATAATCTTAGCACACCTGCATGAAGGGGTCTTTCCGGTACATTTGGGGGGTTCGGTTGGATAGGTACAACCGTGTGTATGGTTTTCAAGGTGTGTATGGTTTTCAAGGTATGCCTGGAAGCCTTAAAGGGCTAGTCTATTTACACCAAAGTTGTTCAGTAACAAATGGCCTAATATTTGGTAACTATGGTCCAATACGTGGTAACTATGGTCTAATATGTGATAACTATGGTCTAGTTTGTGGTAACCATGGTCTAATTCAGTAACTATGAAGTTTGATTTATTATTGTCAGTGGTGTGTATTTTTTATATCGTTCTGAAACTTTACAAAATTACAATTTTGGAGGGAGATAAAGATAAATGGGGTTTAACGTCCACTCGACACAAACTAGGTCATTTCGGGACCAACATATGGTTTAATTTTATTTCAATACTTCGCCTGCGCGTAGGGGTCTTTAGCAGTGGGAGGAAACTGGAGGACCCGAAGAAAACCCACGAGGTTGGACAGACGACCCTACTCCTTGCCACGTACAACCGGGGATTCGAAACCACGGCAGTCGACTCAATGACAGACTTTATGATACAGCGCGCGCACGCTAACCATTCAGCCATCCAACCCCCAATTTTGGAGGGAAAATTCATAATAATGGCACTCTCCCAATTTTGGTGGGGCAAGTCTAAAACTTTGTCATAATCATATACGGTCTTACTGGTCCATGTTTATGTAGCATGGGTTCTACATCAGCCATATATGCCTCTGCAATATAACTATGAAATTGTAAAGCCAGTACTGAAATCCACACATATATAAGCTATGATCAACCTCCACTATGTAAGTATAAAATTCTACAGCCAGTACTGAAATAGACATTTATAGAAGCCGTGATTTACTTCACTGCAGCGTTTCAACAAGATTTCACAAGTCATTTAGTCCATGTCTGATCAGATTTACTTTATAATGAGTGCAGTAGCCAGAGGCAATAGAAGAAAAAAACCCAGAAATGATTGATTGATTTTCAACCTGTATATAGGGGATCGGTGTGCCTTTCCTTCTGAAAAAGTGCCCTGGAAAGTGTTCAAGGAAATGTCTGTGTCAATATCACAAAATCATTACTTCAATCTCTTGTCCTATCAAAATTTGACTACTGTAACAGTTTACTAGCAGGTGTTACCCAAGCCATATTGTTTAAGCTCCAAAAACAACAGAATACTATTATTATTATTATTATCTTGCTGATCTTCCCTTGTTCCAACCAGATGTAGCAATAAAAAAACAATCACACTCAATGTATCTATTTGATGATTACAACAATACATAGCATGAATTACAACACAGATGTCTACAGCATGTCTTATATAATCTTGTATCACAGCACCTTTACCACAGACAGTCAGATTCAAACTACATACATACAATCTTAAAACTTGAGATTTTATAAAAGTTTTATTTTTATCATTTACAATGTAATTTCTGGTTTTACTGAAGACAATATTTCTAACTACACCGTATATTTATTATGCTTTTTCGTCTGGATGTATTCTCATGTGTCTTTTCAACAAACTACTCCTAGTGAATGATTTACAACAAACATCACATTAATCGTCTGGATGTATTCTCATCTGTCTTTTCAACAAACTACTCCATATGTATTTAAATCGTAAATTTATTATGGTTTGTTTAGATGCATTTCCATGTGTCTTTTCAGTGAATTTCTCCAGGTGAATGATGTACCACAAACATTACATCTAAAAGGTTTTTCACCAGTATGAATTCTCATGTGATGCCGCATAGAACTATTATCAGCAAATGATTTATTACAAACATCGCATGTAAACAATTTTTCACCAGTATGACTTCTGATATGTCTATAAAAGGTACTGCTCTCAGTGAATGATTTACTACAAATATCACACGTAAAAAGCTTTTCACCAGTAAATGATTTACGACAAACATCACATGTATATGGTTTTTCCCCACTATGAGTTCTCATATGTTTCTGTAGATCGCTACGGTTACTAGATGATTTACTACAAACATCACATTTATAAGGTTTTTCACCAGTATGAATTCTCATATGTCTTTTTAGATGATTCCTGTTAGTAAATGATTTACTACAAATATCGCATGTAAAAGGCCTTTCACCAGTATGAATTCCCATATGTTTCTGAAGATGATTATTTCTAGTAAATGATTTACTACAAACATCACACTTAAATGGCTTTTCGCCTGTATGAATTCTGAAATGTCTCTGTAGATCGCTACTGTTAGTACATGATTTACTACAAACATAACATGTAAAGGGTTTGACACCAGTATGAATTTTTATATGTCTCTGAAGTTGACTGGTGTATATGAATGATTTACTACAAACATCACATTTATGAGGTTTTGCGCCTGAATGATTCCTCAAATGAATTTTAAGGTAATATTTGTTAGTAAATGATTTGCTACAAACATCACACTTTTTAAACTCTTGTGAATTGAGTATTTCTTTTTCATTGTTCTGGCTAAAAGTTTTCTCCCAATGTTTACCATGTTGTAAACCAGATTCCTCTTCTTCAACATGTTTTTCGCAGTGTTTTTCTAAATCAGTTTCTAATCTAAATTCTTCATCACACAAATTACACTGATAAACAGTTTCCATATCATCAGTTTTCTCTTCTTTAACATGACAATATTCATCTACATCATCAGATATCTCTTCTTTAACATGACAATATTCATCTACATCATTAGTTTTTTCTTCTTTGAAACGAACATAACAATATTCATCTACATCATCAGTTTTCTCTTCTTTAACATGACAATATTCATCTACATCAGCAGTTTTCTCTTTTTTAACATGCACTTTGTAGTGCTTTTCTAAATCATACAAATGTTGAAAAATTTCATCACATATTGTACATTGATGAAATGTTATAACACCATTAGTTTCCTGTAATATATAAAAGTTATAACAACATTAGTTCTCTGTAATATATAAAAGTTATAACATCATTAGTTTCCTGTAATATATAAAAGTTACATCATTAGCTTCCGGTAATATATAAAAGTTATATCATTAGCTTCCTGTAATATATAAAAGTTACATCATTAGCTTCCTGTAATATATAAAAGTTACATTATTAGTTTCCTGTAATATATAAAAGTTATAACCAATGCTCACTTTGGGTTTCATTATTTTTCCGCCAATTTTTCATTTTAATTTATTAGCCATATAATTCCCCCCCCCCCCAAAAAGAACATATATCTATCAGATTTTTTCAGTAATTTTTATTTACATAAGTACATACAATATACATATGATATTAAAATTTACAAAATTCTTCTCTGCTTTGCAGATGCCCATTTTTTTGAAAGCTTTTTCAACATCTGGGTTAACCACTTTAAGTAACATTAAATTACACAGAGTGTTTATTCTTAATGAATATTTGGGTTTTTTATAATATTTTATTAACTAAACCCTCTTCCACAGTCTGCAGTTGCCACAGGAATTGTAAGCAAGCACTTACTGATATCACAAGGATTTGAAAATTTCCATTCATCCTTAAAAGATCTAACTTTTTCAAATGCATTTAAACATACATTATGCAAGAGCTAAATCTTCCTTTAGTAATGATGAATGGGGCTAGGCCTAAAATTCATGTTATTTACGTTATCTATTTTTTTCGCATGGGATTTGCTGATAACTGACTTTCGTTTGTTCGTTTCTGTAACAACAAACCTGGCTTGATTTATTAGCTGTATGGGCAACAGGAGTAAGAAAAAGATAAAACAGACGTCATAATCCAATAATCCCAAACAAATCGAACGAGTATTATTCACAATGTCCGCCATTTTGAATATATAGAAATTGTCAAAAAAACCCACCGAATCGTATTTGAAGACAAATAATTAAATCTTTTGTCTCTTAATTAGTTTATTACTACTCTTACTGTAAATACTAATCAACACTAATCCGAGATTGATCAAGAGACAAAGGATTGGTGTCTCATTGATTGATAACTGACTCAGCCAAGCGCAATAGACTGTAACGTGTGTGCACGTTTGGAAATCAAATTTTGTGGCACAAATAATTTATCGCCACGGTTTAAAAAGAATCGCCATACAGGAAAAGTTATCGCCAAAAAATTTAGCCAGATTGAATATTTTATCGCCAAAATTATATTTTTATCGTAATTGGCGCAAGTGGCGATCGACTTCGTGAGCGCTGGTTATAACATCATCAGTTTCCTGTAATTTTTATGCCTTTGTGCAGTATAATATGTGCCCATTTACACTAAATAATAGGGATGACAACAAAAAAATTCAACTATCCCGTATGGCTTTAATTCTGTTATTTCTGGATAGGCCCTGAGCTTAATAGGCCCTGTATTAATGGAGTTATGCCTAATTAATTGTCGCTAAATAACGCCCCTTTCGTCTGAAGAACAATGAATGGAAAGTGAGGCCATCGTGCGCAGTTGCGAGCAGTAAAATTCCACACTAACTTTCTTACATGGAGGTCACTTCGAGACTGGATCAAAAATTTTCTGCACTTCATATTTTGGCTCTGTACCTACTGATTTCATTGAGAAGTCACAGAATTAAAGTTGAATATATATATTGTCAAATCAATATATTATTTACCATATGGTATCTGTCCCAAAAATCGACATACATAAATTACGCCAGCGGTACACCGTATCATTGACTTACCTATAAATAGGCAATATTTGTTTATCCAGATATAGGCTACTTCCAACATTTAACTATTTTCTTAATTAAATAAAAAATTGTTTTAGAATTTAATTCGTAAAAGGTAAAAAAGATAATTTTGAAACCTAATTCATTCACTCTGATGTCATCCCTCACTAAAAACGTTGAGATATACTGATGTGTTTGTTTTTAGCTACAATTGGGAGCCTTCAGTTTGACGTGGCAAACTCAAATTTTTGATTAATAAATGTAACATCTTAAAAATAAAATAATTTTATACTATTATGACTTGCTAAACTTACAGGGGCCAATATAGTGACACAACTATCGCCTTATTCCAAATATTCGCGTTTCAATTAATGAAGCGTCGTTTGTATCGGATTTGGAAAAGCCATACTGCACGCTTCTTTTCATTCGGAAAACCTTGACATCAGGACCACATCTAGTACCCTACATCTATCATCGACTGTGCGACGGTAAGTGATATCATGGGTCGTAAATACGGTCAATGATAATATGTAGCTACATCCCTTCAATTGTGATGCGGCTACCCGCTTTTAGAAAACCTTCTCAAAATGGCGTCGTTCGAAGAGTGCGTAGAACATTCATTGCAGGGTTGTTTGGAATCAGAGTTAACTGAGGTCTGCTGAATGACTTCTTTTAATGATTTGTACCCATTTCAGGTAGGATTATATGCTTAATTGTAGTTGGGTCTGGCAGAAATATTATAAATAACAATAATCAATCGTCGTTTTGATAAAAAATATTGTCAATTTTGTTTAAAAATAGCGGGAGTGATCCACTCCCGCTATGGTACGTTGAAGTTAATAGGACCAACTCTCATCTCAAAACATAGAGACTGGAGAGATAAGGTTTGTTATCTACTGTCTGAACCATCGTAAATTTTAAACGGATTTCTACGATTATGAACAAACTACTTAACTTTGGTTATTATAAACTTACCTGTGTGTTTGAAATCAACTCCTGTTAAATAAAATCTATTGCACAACTAATTATCCCAACGAATAAAAAAGTTCTCTCTTGAAAAATTTGACTATTTACTTGTAATTTCAACAAAGTGGATGACAACAATGCTTTCGTCACGCGTTGGACGAATCCAATATACCCATGGCGGGGGTGGGTTAACATTAATAGATAGTTTAGCAACCCTGTGATGTAATCAAAACAAAGCGCGATCATTTCAATCGTATGAGTTTGGGCGACGAAAAATATCAATTGAAGGCAATTACATAGGAGATTTATATTGAAACCATTGATCACCAGTCTATCAAATTTTATTCACAATCGGATACTCATAAAAATAAAGTCATATATAAACTAACAATATCCTATCTTTTTTATGTTATAAATAATTTTACAAGGATCATGAAGCTTACCTCCGAAGTCTCCGAGTGTATTGTTAATTTGATAGCATTCTTTCGATCAACTAATAACCGCTTCAGTAACATCTTTAAGCGTGTTGCGGCAGCCCTCAAAGTGCCTATTGGGTGGGTATATAATGCTAATAAGCCCGTAAGAAGTTGAACATTAATTCCCGATTCGACAGTGTGATAAGGCCCGTAAAACGAATGTAGTTGTTTTTGTGTCGCATGCGTGTTCAAAAGAAAATCATCCCATCATACATGTAGTCACTAATCAAATAATTAAAACAAAATATTTCAAAAGGTAAAGCTATAAAATTTGCAGAGATTTTACTAGAATGTAAAAGACGGTAACAAAATAAAGGAATGCGGGTAGTTATGTGTGCAAATGCTCAAACTCAATGCCAATTGTTGTAATTGTACTTAAATTGTCGTAAAAGTACCAAAAAGCGTTTCGATTTCCTATGCTGTCACCCCTAATACGAAATGATATCTCCCGCAGAGTGACATAACCAGCTTCCATATTGGTATTTTTCTTTGCCAAAGTTTGTGATATTTCAATTTTTCAAGAGAGAAATTTTTTATTCGTTGGGATATTAAATTGTGCAATGGATTTTTTTTAACGTGAGTGGATTTCAAACACACAGGTAAGTTTATAATATCCAAAGTTAAGTAGTTTGTTCATAATCGAAGAAATCCGTTTAAAATTTACCACGGTTCAGACAGTAGTAGCGGCCATGCGAATATTTACGATTGGTTGATAAGTTTGGGTCCAATAATACTTCAACTCACCATTATGATGTCATCCCCGTTAATTGTTGGTGTTTACAACTCAGTTCTATATATCATACAAGTTAATATAACTTATCAAATAAAAAAGAATACTCGTTTAGTGAGATCGCACAAAGAAAACCGACTTTCTTCTCTATCCCTTTTTCATTTCCGGAACAACTTTGGGATAGTTGTATAATAAAATAAGATGTGGATCTATACAATACGAATAACTCATAATGTTAGAAACTTGATAGCACACGTGACGAAAAGTAATAATAGATCTAATCCTGCAGACATAATGAGTTTCTTCAGATATAAATATAACTGCTTCAATGCCCCGTCATGTGTACACGAAATAGTCTTATGTTGTCACGATTCAAACATTATGAGTTATTCGTGTTGGATAGATTCACATCATATTTTAATATACAACTATCCCAAAGTTGTTCCGGAAATGAACATGGGATAGCGAAGAAAGGCAGTTTTCTTTGTCCGATCTCCCAACACAACTAGTCTTATTTTGATACGTTATATCAATTTGTATGATCTATAGAGGTCAGATGTAAACATCAACAATTAACGGTGATGACATCGTAATGGTGAGTTGAATTATTGGACCCAAACTTATCAACCAACCGTAAATATTCGCATGGACGTTACTATCACTGGTAGGGTGACCCACCATAAATAAATATCTCCAAATATCTCGACAATTACGCCACAATATTTATATATATGCCAAGCCTCAAATCAGTTTCACACAATTATAGTCACTAAATAAACGATCATGTTGTACTTAATAAGCTATGACCATTAATCATCTATAAATAATAGACTGAAAACTGGTTCCAAGTGTTTTCCATAACATCCAGACACTTTTGAGTAAAAGATAGGTTATGTGCCCTTGTTTTGAAATTAGTCTCGCTTAACAAGCCTATCGACCATTCTACGTCTGATTGACAGGTCGGGATAATCAAGACTACTTTTTTACGAAACATAACAGAAAGCTAGAACAAGAAATTGAATTTAGAAATAAGCACTTTAGCCTACTCAACAAATGTTTTAAGAAACTTGTAAAAGTAAAATGAAACTACTGCTAGTATCATGTTCCTGCTCGTACGTAACTAACGTACGAAAATTAAATGGTAGCTGGCTTTTTTTTTCGCACATATGCAGTGAATGGCCATTTTGCTCAGTAATCCCAGCCAGAATTTGGCTATTTTTTTAAAATTGCGTTAAAGTTTTAAATTTTTGTTTAGAACTGAAATAAATTAACTTTTAGTCGATCCCCACGCTAAAAACATTAACGGAATTGATTGTGTATATCTGAAATAGACACGACCGAAGCACAAAACAGTGCCAATATGCCGACGTCAAATCTAGAGTTGTAGATGATGTTATTTTTGTGAAAAATCATTGGAAGAAGCGATAAGACGTTCTGTACGGATTATACAGTCCGAAAGGCTGCAAGAAGGCTATTGTTAACAATGTAACATTGTGTCTTGTAATGTTGATGATCATCATAATGATAGTGTTTACATTTGTTTTGTTGATGTGACCTCATGACCTGTGACGTTTAGATAACGTCATATGGATATCATGGCTATTCACTGTCAGAGTCACTTCTCTGCAGGTAGGGTGAATCTGTCGTTCAGATTGGTTCCTGCTAAAGAAAGTGATTCAGAGATAGTATTTGTACTAAACCAAAAGATGCCGCTCTTAACGGTACAGTTAATGATAAAGCAATTTAAAAAATAAAACAAATGTAATTTCTAAAGCTGCTGTAATAACCAAGAAGCTAAATTTTACTGCTATTCAAAATCGTCAACAATAGATTTTTTACGGCTGTAATAGTTGATATATTTGTAGAGAATTGCACGTGCCATGGCTATTTATCGACTCAAAGAGAGTGCGGGGTAGTCAGAAATCAGTTTGAGACACGCAACTGAAGCGTGCACATTTAGCTGTGTCGAGACCAACTTTCTGTAGAGTGAATGGGTCACCCTATCACTGGGAGGGATGATATCAGGGCGAATGAATTCAATTTTAAAATTAACTTTTTTACCTTTTGCAAATTGAATTTGCCACAAAGCTTTGATTTCCACGCAGTACACACATGTTACAGTACAGTCTATTGCGCTTAGCTGAGTCAGTAATCAATCAATTAAGTACCAATCCTTTGTCTCTTGACACTAGGGACTGGGTATCATTCAGATTTGACGAATAAACTGAAACTGAGCTTACCATCTAGAATCTAATACTCGTATACAATAGATTGCCGTCCAGAAAGTATTAAATGCCATCAAGATTCATCAAAAAAACACCCAGTTTCTGCTACCGTGTAGTTTAAGAAACACTGTTTAGTTTTGACATTGGTCGTCTAGTTAAACTCCAGAAAGAAACGAACGAAAGTCAGTTATCAGCAAATCACGTGGGAAAAATTGAACAGCCGATAGAAGAATGTCAGATTTTTTTTTAGTATGTCACCACCAAAATTCTCAAAGTCGACAGATGATACTGACATGATTAGCTCTCTCGTCCATCTACAGGCCTGAAAATAACCTAAAATAGTGTGCCTGACAAAATGTTAGGCACTCAGACAGTTGTGCCTGACATTTCCACACTAGTGCCTGTCACCACCGTAGTATCAACAAAATAATAGATACTTCCAGTATAGGCCATATGGGATGTAGTCATAACGGCCCTATTTTAGTCATAACGGCCAAACAGTTTGGTTATAATGGCCAAAAGATTTGGTATTGACGGCCAAACATTTTAATTTAATGAAAAACAAGATATTGTTTTTGTTTATTAAAGATTTAACGTCCAATACGTTAGGTATGATAATATTATGGATAGGTTGATTTACTGAGTTTAAGGTCTTGAGATGAACAAGTATATTGATTTTCAATGAATTTTGATAACTAAACAGCTAAATCCATGATATTAAATGTTTTGTATACTAAATGTTAGCATGGGGCAGAACTTTATAAAAACCAAACAAATTCTAATGATTTTCTGATAATTACTTTATGAGTTGTTACTCTTAATCAGATTTAAGTGTATTAAAAATGTTTCATTATCGAAAAAAGTAAATATATGCGACAACTCTTGTAGACCGCCCAGACGATTTAGCTGCTGTGGGCGTATGTTTCATTGCCTGGCAACCTATCTTTTATATTATATTAACATTAAATTCAGGAATAACTACACTTAATACACTAAAGTAGTGAACCCAGTCAGTTTTGGGTCCTTCTGCTTTGGATCTAATTTCGTTTCCTGTATGCATATTATATCTATTTTGGATTAGCTAACAAGGTGGTTCAATTCTGTCATACGTGGTCTGATCAAATATTATACCTATCTTTGATAAAAATAACAATTGACTTTTATCATTTGACAAAAATAACAATTCATTCGTCAGACAAAGGAAAGAGGTGAGTACTAATTAATCAACTGATTGAATAATCCCTAATTAGGTACTTCACACCCTCTGATCAGTGATTAGGTAATAAAAGTAAAAGACTTTTGTGTTTTTAACAATTTTCAAGTGTAAATAATTTAATTAAACCAACCTGTATTGGACGTTAAATCTTTAATAAACAACAACAAGCAATCCATTCGGTTTTTTTTTCCATGTATTAAATTAATGTTTAGCTAATGTATGTATTTATATTATCTGTTAGGCAATATCTTTGTGAATAAATATCATTTCCTGCATGTAAAAAATGGTTTATATTTTCTTGGCCGTTATGACTAAATTGTTTGGCCGTTTCGACCAAATATTTTTGCCGTTATGACCAAATTTTGTGGCCGTTATGGTTTAGGGCCGTTATGTCTATAACCCGGCCATATGCCTACTAAAGTTCCCCTTGCTTATTTCATTATTAAAGTAGCTAAGTCTGTAACTCAATATCATCCAAAATCTTCGACAATGAAAACACAAATTATTTGTCAATTTAAATCAACATTTATGTTGTGATCTTACTGGGAAAAGATGGGCTTCTGGTATCATTAAGAACAAACGCTCTGTGTAAAATTAATGTTACTTAAAGTGGTTACCCCAGATGTTCAAAAAGCTTTCAAAAAATAAGCTTCTGCAAAGCAGAGAAGAATTTTGTAAATTTTAATATCATATGTATATTGTATGTACTTGTGTAAATAAAAATTACTGAAAAAATCTGATAGATATTTGTTCTTTTTTGGGCAGCAAAAAATATATGGCTAAAAAATTAAAATGAAAAATTGGCAGAAAAATAATGAAACCCAGAGTGAGCACTGGTTATAACTTTTGGCCAATCACACTATTTTACCGAGATTTCGCCTAATAGTTTGGATGCAGCTATGGCGGGTGTGGCGCCAGGCAGGGTAAGCTTACTCTTCCTGACACCTGTTACCACTGTTTGTCGTGTATTTTGTACACGGTGAACAGTCCATATGCTGATTACACTATTTTGCCTTATTACACTATTTTGCCTATACCATTTTTTTAGGATTTCGAATTTTGTCTAATGATTTGGATTGTTCGTACTTGGTTTTATTTTATTTTATATATTACAAGAAACTAATAATGTTATAACATTTATATATTACAAGAAACTAATAATGTTATAACATTTATATATTACAAGAAACTAATAATGTTATATTTTTTATATATTACAGGAAACTAACGATGATATAACTTTTCATCAATGTAAAGTATGTGATGAAATTTTTCAAAGTTTTTGTAGTTTAGAAAACCACTACAAAGTGCATGTTAAAGAAGAGAAATCTGATGATGTAGATGAATATTGTCATGTTCGTTTTAAAGAAGAGAAATCTGATGATGTAGATGAATATTGTCATGTTCGTTTTAAAGAAGAGACAACTGATGATGATGTAGATGAATATTGTCATGTTAAAGAAGACACAACTGATGACGTAGATGAATATTGTCATGTTGAAGATGAGAAAACTGATGATGTAGATGGCCTGCAGCAACACACGAGAACTCATATTGTAGAAAATGCCTTTAAATGTGGTGTTTGTAGTAAATCATTCACATGTAGTAGTAAACTTCAGAGACATGTAAGAATTCATACGGGTGAAAAACCCTATAAATGTGATGTTTGTAGTAAATCATTTAGTAACCGTAGCGATCTACACAGACATATGAGAATTCATACTGGTGAAAAACCCTTTACATGTTATATTTGTAGTAAATCATTTACTGATAGAAGTAATCTTCACAGACATATCAGACTTCATACAGGTGAAAAACCCTTTACATGTGGTGTTTGTAGTAAATCATTTACTAACAGTAGTCATCTACACAGACATATCAGAATTCATACTTGATGGAAAACCTTTTACATGTGGTGTTTGTTGTAAATCATTTACTAACAGTAGTCATCTACAGAAACATATCAGAATTCATACTTGATGAAAAACCTTTTACATGTGGTGTTTGTTGTAAATCATTTACTAACAGTAGTCATCTACAGAAACATGTCAGAATTCATACTGGTGAAAAGCACTATAAATGTGATGTTTGTAGTAAATCATTTACTAACAGTAGTAAACTACAGAGACATATCAGAATTCATACTTGATGGAAAACCTTTTACATGTGATGTTTGCGGTAAATCATTTACTAACAGTAGTCATCTACAGAAACATATCAGAATTCATACTTGATGGAAAACCTTTTACATGTGATGTTTGCGGTAAATCATTTACTAACAGTAGTCATCTACAGAAACATATCAGAATTCATACTGGTGAAAAGCACTATAAATGTGATGTTTGTAGTAAATCATTTACCAACAGTAGTCATCTACAGAGACATATCAGAATTCATACTGGTGAAAAACCTTTTACATGTGGTGTTTGTAGTAAATCATCTAGTAACCGTAGCGATCTACAGAAACATATCAGACTTCATACTGGTGAAAAACCTTTTACATGTGATGTTTGTAGTAAATCATTTACTGTCAGTAGTCATCTACAGAAACATATCAGAATTCATACTTGATGAAAAACCCTTTACATGTGATGTTTGTAGTAAATCATCTAGTAACCGTAGCGATCTACAGAAACATATCAGACTTCATACTGGTGAAAAACCTTTTACATGTTATATTTGTAGTAAATCATTTACTAACAGTAGTAATCTTCAGAGACATATCATAATTCATACTGGTGAAAAACCTTTTACATGTGATGTTTGTTGTAAATCATTTACTAACAGTAGTAATCTTCAGCAACATATCAGAATTCATACTGGATGAAAAACCTTTTACATGCGATGTTTGTAGTAAATCATTTACCAACCGTAGCGATCTACACAGACATATGAGAATTCATACTGGTGAAAAACCTTTTACATGCAATGTTTGTAGTAAATCATTCACTGATAGAAGTAATCTTCAGAGACATATCAGACTTCATACAGGTGAAAAACCCTTTACATGTGGTGTTTGTAGTAAATCATTTACTAACAGTAGTAATCTACAGAAACATATCATAATTCATACAGGTGAAAAACCTTTTACATGTGATGTTTGTAGTAAATCATTTACTAACAGTAGTAATCTACAGAGACATATCAGAATTCATACTTGATGGAAAAACCTTTTACATGTGATGTTTGTAGTAAATCATTTACTAACAGTAGTCATCTACAGAGACATATCATAATTCATACTGGATGAAAAACCTTTTACATGTGGTGTTTGTAGTAAATCATTCTCTGATAGTAGTAATCTTCAGAAACATATCATAATTCATACTTGATGAAAAACCTTTTACATGTGATGTTTGTAGTAAATCATTTACTAACAGTAGTCATCTACAGAGACATATCAGACTTCATACAGGTGATAAACCCTTTACATGTGGTGTTTGTAGTAAATCATTTACTAACAGTAGTCATCTACAGAGACATATCATAATTCATACTGGATGAAAAACCTTTTACATGTGATGTTTGTAGTAAATCATTTACTAACAGTAGTCATCTACAGAGACATATCAGAAGTCATAGTGGACAAAAACCCTTTACATGTGGTGTTTGTAGTAAATCATCTAGTAACCGTAGCGATCTACAGAAACATATCATAATTCATACTGGTGAAAAACCTTTTACATGTGGTGTTTGTAGTAAATCATTTACTAACAGTAGTCATCTACAGAGACATATCAGACTTCATACAGGTGATAAACCCTTTACATGTGATGTTTGTCGTAAATCATTTACAGTACTGGTCAAGTGGAAGTTTGAAATTAGTCCTTGGTCGGTGTTTTTTCCGCTCAAGAATGGCGGTGTTTTCTCATTTGCACTCCACGAAAATATCGGCATTCTTGGCAGAAAAAACACGGCGGAAATATAAAAAACGCGGGGGATTATAGTCCGCGAAAATATATAAACTGCGGCGGATTATAGTCCGTGAAAATATAAAAACCACAGCGGATTATAGTCCGCGAAAATATAAAAACAGCGGCGGATTATAGTCCCCTAATAAATATAGTCGGCCCGCAAAAACTTGCCAAACCAGAATTAGAATATGCACCAGATTTGTACCTCAAATTGATTAGTTTCTTTTCCTAATAAGTTGAAAGAAATTGAAATAAATGTGAAACACAATTAAACGATCAAATCCGACGGCTGCGCTAGATTTATATTACCGCTGATTGTTTGTATTATATTGATGATATTTGATGTCTTTATTCGTATTTAAACTATTTTATATGATAAACTTTATTATATTATATTATATTATACGTGTACTTTGGGCCGGAGGCCTTTGATACAGAATAAATTATTATTATTATTATTATAATAATGGCTGCTGAACGATTTAATAACAAAAGGTGAATTGTATGCATTGATAATTACATGAACATAAAACATTTAAACATATACCACAGTCTATGTTGCTATTTTGGGTGTCAACTGTTAATTTTACACGAGGCAATGAAACCATTTTTCATGAATTCGGTTAACACCATCGGAAAATTTGCGACAAATTGTCTACAAATATATTTAGAAAGGACCATCTTTTATGCCTAATGAACATCGGTATAGAAAGAACATACACATATGTGTAGCTATTGTGGATGTCAACGCTTAATCCGACAATGAAACCATGTTTCGTGAATTCTGATTCATGTAGAATGGTCTGAAAAAGTATTCATGGAGTAGCAATTCGCACCCTTACATGTAGCTTTAAGCATGGAGAGTAATTTAAGTGTTTTGTTGTTAGTACATGCAGCATAAATATATAATATTGAACTTTTAGCGGACAAAGCGGGCGATAAATTTTGAGAGTTTGTGTATGTCAATTAAATGATAATTCGGCAACACGAATGCAACCGCACTCAATATATACATTTACAGGTGGATCCACCATGAAAGAATGTTTACCAATTTAAGTTTAATTCTGCTTTCGGCTTTAAAGGAAAGGAAATGGGGTTTAACGTCCTACTGTTCTGCTCCTAAACTGGGATAATGAAGACGGACATAACCCATACAGTGTGCTATTGGGGAAATTTTGCCTAGGCAGCGGCGCTACGGCCTACTCTTATATCGAATTCCAACTGCCAAGGGATCTTTTACGTGCATGCCAATGTGTACACGGTACCTCGGTTTTTCGTCTCATCCGAAGGACTAAACAGCTGTCCTTGTCAGGCCCTCCGTCCTGCATCACTGACAAGGGGAAACCACGCCGGAAGATCTGGATGAACTTTCTTGGCCAATGCAGGGATCGAACACCCGACCTCCAGGCTAGCGATCCAGCGCCTTAGCCACGTGACCCCCCACTTTCGGCTTTAAAACTGACGTCTGTATCATAACACAGATCCAATTTGATGACAGATCCACACAAGATCAAAACAGATCAATTCGTATCAGTCATTGAACAGACAAGAATAACGATCGATCAATCCGTCAGACATTTATTTATTCATAATGCATTTTGAGTACCAAATGATTTAGAAGCAATTTAATTACAATTTTGTACATACACTGACAAAATATTATCAGCGTTTCTGTTAATTACATATACATGTACATCATATAAATACTTCAACAAATAAAAGGTTCTTCAATCTGTTCAACATTTCTTGTAATTACATACTCAGGTAGCTATTTTAATTACCTTCTCGGTGCTTTATTTACCCAATGGAAATATGCATATTATTAACATATGCTTCATATAAACACATCTACAAAGTAAAGGTGGGTTTTGTTTTGGTTTTTTTGGGGTGATTACTGACTAAAACTATATACATGTATGTACATTGTCGTCATTATTTCCTTCGTAGGGCGGGGGTTGGATGGCTGAATGGTTAGCGTGCGCGCGCTGTATCATAAAGTCTGTCATTGAGTCGACCGGCGTGGTTTCGAATCCCCGGTTGTGCGTGGCAAGGAGTAGGGTCACCTGTCCAACCTCGTGGGTTTTCTCCGGGTCCTCCGGTTTCCTCCCACAGCTAAAGACCTCTACGCGCAAGCAAATTATGTAAATAAAATTAAACCATATGTTAGTCCCGAAATGACCTAGTTTGTGTCGAGTGGACGTTAAACCCCATTTCTCTCTCTCTCTCCCTTCGTAGGGCGTCATTAATAAGCGGGACGATACGGTCTTTCCAGACCTTGACGTCAGAGACCTCAGGATAGTAATGGAGTACATACCGTTTAATTCATGTTTTTCTCCTATGTTCCAATTCTAATTTTTGCTTTTTTCCCCCTCCAAAATACGAATAATGGTGACTTTTATTTTCCTCTTAAATAATTCTGGGAATAGTCTAATAGTAACTTTAGAAGCAAAATTTCCTATATTTAATGAGTGAGTTTTTATTTTTTTTAGTTCCACAACGGAAATTCTATATTCGTCCGGAATATCATCAAACACAGTCACGTCTGTGACTATAGCTGGCTGGCAAATTTCCACTGGCTCTTTTCTATTTTTTAAGAATTTTTTCCTGATTTTCTTATTCTCTTCATAATGACGTCCAGCGAATGCATTATCGTAGAGCTACAATCCCATTTCTTCCTAGCAGGACTGGTTTGTTCCAAATAGTCCAAGTCAGGTAAGGCTGCGAGTAGGGAAAAGTCTAACTCTGGTTCTGGTGTGGCTGCTGGTGCTGGTATTGGCAGGAGTGCTGCTGGTGCCACAGCATTTGGTGCTGGTGTTGCTGCTGGTGCCTTTTTGGCTACTGTTGGTGAGGCGGAATTTGGTGCTGGTGCTAAAGTATATGCAATGGCTCGTGCTGTTTGTGTATGGATATGTGCTGGAGTTGGAGTTGGCGTTGGTGCAGGGGTTGGTTCTGGTGATGTTGTGAAATGAAATGAAATGGGGTTTAACGTCCTACTGTTTTGCTCCTAGGTGATGTTGTGACCTCTGGTGCGGCATTTGGTGCTGGTGTTAAATTCAATGCAATGACTGGTGCTGTTAGTGTCTGGATAGGTGCTGGTATTGGCATGGTTGCTGGTGGTGCAATTGCTGGTTCTGGCTGTCGTGTCTACTGGTGTTTCTGGTGCTACGGCATTTGGTGCTGGTCCTTGGGTTGGCGTTGGTGCTGTTGTGGCTACTGGTGTCTCGGAATTTGGTGCTGAAGTATGTGCAATGGCTGGTACAGGTGCGGGGGTTGGCGTGGGCTCTAGTGCTGTTGTGGCTACGAATGCTACGGCATTTGGTACAATGGCTGGTGCTGTCTGGATAGGTGTTGTGATTGATGGTGTTGTTGTGGCTGATGGTGCTATAATAATAATAATAATAATAATAATATATATTGCTTATAGACCGTTACACACAAATTGTCTCAACCGTCTTTACATGGGCGTACTACACATAGTATATACATAATAATAAATGAATAAACACTACCAATAACTCATAAAAAATCTCAATTAAAGATATACAAATGTATGCCTATAAAAACATTAGATTGACTAGTAGTTATTGCCTAAATGAATAAATATGTTTTGAGGTTGGATTTAAACAGGCTGAATTTAGGGCTAACGGTGCTTGTATCAATGTGGCTGTGGTGGCTGGGAACCCAACAATCAATCTCCGTACTACGGAGGCATACTTCTGAAAAGAAAAGATAAAGTATGTTAATATATAACATTTTTAATCAATATGCAAAAAATGTGTCTTTTTGATATTTCATGTACCATGGATAAGCCAGATGCGGTAAACGGAAAGTTGGTTATCATCCATAGATCTACATGATATAAAATGGTCCAAGATAATTGCTAATTGTATGATGTCAAACACCATTACATTTTGATATGATTATTATTATTATTAATATACATGTACATGATCCAAGATAAACATGCTCATGGAGACTTTTGGCAAGCCTAAATTTATAAAGATTCGAAATTATTTTTTATACGTCCACTATTTCATGTGGACGTATATTGTCGTCGCCCCTGTCCGTCCGTCCACAATTGTTTGTGGACACTCTACAGGTCACAATTCTTATCCGATTTTGACGAAACCTGAAATATAGGTTTATCTCCAAAAGATCTCGACTGCTTTCGATATTGCCATGTATCGGATCGAAACTTCATCGATTCGGTGTTTGTACCAAAAATCACGTTTTTAGCTTGTGGACCCTATAGAGGTCACAATTTTTATCCGATTTTGTTGAAACTTGAAATATAAGTTTATAACCCAAAGATCTCGGTTCTTTTCGATATTCGCGCATATCGGGCCGTAACTTTCTGAATTATGGCCCCTGATTGTACGAAAAATCGCGTTTTAGCTTGTGTACCCTATAGAGGTCATAATTTTTATCCGATTTCATAAACCGTACTATTATATCACCGTTACACCCTAAGAACGACTGAGTTCGAAAATCGGCCCAAAATTGACAGACAAAATGGCCGCCGTTCGTTCTCAAATAGCGTAAAAATACGGTATATCAAGGTTGTGGATTCTATAGAGGTCACAATTTTTATCCAATTTTG
Source organism: Patella vulgata (assembly GCF_932274485.2). Classification (NCBI taxonomy): domain Eukaryota; kingdom Metazoa; phylum Mollusca; class Gastropoda; family Patellidae; genus Patella; species Patella vulgata. The sequence goes on from NC_065879.2 coordinate 91,996,640, forward strand.
TTGACACTTGAAATGTAAGTTTATAACCCAAAGATCTCGGTTCCTTTGGATATTCGCGCATATCGGACCGTAACTTCTTGAATTATGGCCCCTGATTGTACGAAAAATCGCGTTTTTAGCTTGTGGACTCTATAGAGGTCATAATTTTTATCTGATTTAAAATAAAACTTATTATTATATCACCGTTACGCCCTAAGGGCAGTTGAGTTCGAATTTCGTGAAAATCGGCCCAAAATTGACAGACAAAATGGCCGCCGTTCGTTCTCAAATTGCGTAAAAATATGGTATATCAAGGTTGTGGACTCTATAGAGGTCACAATTTTTATCCGATTTTGTTGAAACTTGAAATGTAAGTTTATAACACAAAGATCTTGGTCCCTTTCGATATTTGCGCATATCGAATTGTAATTTCCTGAATTATGACCCTTGATTGTAGGAAAAATCACTTTCTTCTTAGCTTGTTCTCTATCCATCTTTCGAAAATGTGGGCGTATCCTGCCTGGCAGCCGCTGGTTTCTTTAATAGTTCAGTGACTGTCGGGCGACTTCAGTCCCTCCACTTGCCAAAAGTCTCTAATACTAATTAACATGTACGTGTAACAATGACGCCCCAATAAAGTGTTTAAAATTGACGAAATTTGTTGCTTAAAATGATTCGTCAAAATAATTAAATAAAAAGAAAATCTGAGTTGGATTTATAAAAACTATTGATTATTTCCATGTTCTGATAATTGAATAAACATCTATAAGTTAATTAGTCTTCTAAATCCACTTCTTTTTATAATGACAAGTGTGACAAAATCATGGCGACACTGTATATTAACACCGTGATAAGTCACACCCGAATGTCTAGATTTCTGGGGCCTGTTTCACGAAATTTTAACTAAGATAAAATCCAAATTTTAGTAATTTGATTGGATAATATTAGATTTATTTTAGTGCTTAGCCAATCAAAATTGAAGTAGCTACTAAAATTTGGATTTTATCTTTAGTTAAAATTTCGTGAAACAGGGTCCCGACTTGCAAACCCATCAACCTGGTGACATCTGGTAAAATGTGTATTTAAGTGTAAAATGATGTGGAAAGTTGGCCTATAAATCAGTAGAGAAATCAAATAATGGTCAAGGGAAAATCTTCTCAAGCAGAGAAAATCGCATATCGTCATATCGTCCAGTAAGTCTCACATCTACTCTATGCAAAACACTGGAAACAATAATCACAAATAGACTGAAATTTCACTGTGAAAGCAATAACATCTTCACAAATCAGGAAAGCGGCTATCGCTCCGATAGGTCAACACCAGACCATATAATTAGATTACAACATGACATCTCCAGAGCATTCACAGCCAAACGATACCTTTGTGCCATCTTTGTCGACTTAACAAAGGCCTTTGACCTTGAACAACTTAGGCATAATCAAAAAATCTCTTCAATACACCCTAAAACAAGTTTCAAAGTGGGCAAATGACTGGGGTTTCAAAATTGCAGAAGGGAAAACGGTAGCAATACCGTTTCATCCAACTGACAATAACAGGAAAATTGATTTAAATCTTAACGGGTCAAAAATTGAATTCAAAACAGGGGCCAAATTTCTTGGAATGACATTCGACTTGGAACTATCTTGGAAGCTTCATATTGATGGCGTAGTTAGTCGAACATCTAAAACACTCAACATGATGAAATACATCAGATGGACACAATGGGGCGCCGACAGAATATCACTTATATTAATCTATGGATCACTCATCCGCTCGGTAATCGACTACGGATGTCTGGCCTATGCCAATACAAGTGATACACAACTAAATAAACTAAACATAATTCAAAACAAAGCATTAATACTAATAACAAGAGCAGCCATAGGAACCAAAACAGGTGCCCTATTACAAGATTGCAACCACGTCACACTTGCTAATCAACTGTAATCAATTAAATAATGAACGTGAAACAATGATTAAGGAACTGACAGATAGGGGAAAAACTGTTTGTCTCAAATCTCTCTTCTCTCCACAACCTGATAAAAGATACTGGACATCTCAGCTTATCTGGGACTTCATTGAAAATATAGGAATGACCAAACATGTAATAAATAAAACTAATCAATTACATCACACTCAGTAGGACGAAATCGCAAAAACGTTCCCTCGAGGGAAGCGCTAATCGTCCTACAACACTAATAATACTATGATAAAACTAAATAATTAAAGTACATTCAAATAAATCACGCTAAAACTAACAAAATATTATACATAGTAGGATGATGAGCAAAAACGTCCTCTCGAAGGAAGCCCATCCATCCTACACCACTAATAATACTCGAAACAAACGAATCAGGGTGTTAAGCGCAAAACTGTCCACAAAGAGGGAAACGCTACAAACCCAGAAGAAACTCAACGCAATATCTTTATTTGTTCGACTAAATAAGTATTGATTGTATATCATATAAAAGTCATTATATATGCATTATTGTATTTTATCAACTCTGAATAAAGATTATTTATAGATTATATATTTTAATACGCCCACATTTTCACGTGGACGTATATTGTAGTCGCCCCTGTCCGTCCGCCCGTCCGTCCACAATTGTTTGTGAACAGTCTACAGGTCACAATTTTTATCCGATTTCAATGAAACTTGAAATATAGGTTTATCACCCTAAGTTCTCGATTCCTTTCGATATTAGCATGTACCGGATCGTAACTTCATGGATTATGGCCCCTGATTGTACGAAAAATCACGTGTTTAGCTTGTGAACACTGTAGAGGTCACAATTTTTATCCGATTTGGTTTAAACTTGAAATGTATGCTTATAACCCAAAGATCTCGGTTCCTTTCGATATTCGTGCATATCGGAACGTAACTTCCTGAATTATGGACCCTGATTGTACGAAAAATCGCGTTTTTAGCTTGTGGACCCTATAGAGGTCATAATTTTTATCCGATTTAAAAAAACCGTATTATTATATCACCGTTACACCCTAAGGATGACTGAGTTCGAATTTCGTGAAAATCGGCCCAAAACTGACGGACAAAATGGCCGCCATTCATTCTCAAATAGCTTAAAATATATGGTATATTAAGGTTGTGGACCCTATAGAGGTCACAATTTTTATCCGATTTTGTTGAAACTTGAAATGTAAGTTTATAACCCAAAGATCTCGGTTCCTGTCGATATTCGCGCATATCGGTCCGTACCTTCCTGAATTATGGCCCCTGATTGTACGAAAAATCACGTGTTTAGCTTGTGGACCCTATAGAGGTCACAATTTTTATCCGATTTAAAAAAATCGTATTATATCACCGTTACACCCTAAGGACGGCTGAGTTCGAATTTCGTGAAAATCGTCCCAAAACTGACAGACAAAATGGCCGCCCCTCGTTCTCAAATTGCGTAAAAATATGGTATATCAAGGTTGTGGACCCTATAGAGGTCACAATTTTTATCCGATTTTGTTGAAACTTCAAATGTAAGTTTATTACCCAAAGATCTCGGTTCCTTTCGATATTTGCGCATATCGTTTTAGCTTGTTTTCTATCCATCTCTCTAAAATGTGGGCGTATCCTGCCTGGCAGCCGCTGGTTATTATCTCTTATCGACTAAATAAGTATTGATTGTAGATCGCATTAAGTTAATATATATGCACTACTGTATCTTTTTTAATATTTTCAAATTCTATTCTTTCTTTTCTTTCTTTCTTTCTTTTTTCTCTCTCCCTCTTCTTCTTTTAAATTATTTTACTATTATTATTATTCTTTTATTATTATTATTATTTTAGCCCCCCCCCCCCCCCCCGAAGCCTTACTAGACGAAATAAATCCAAATCACCATAAGACCAGATACTCTCTTTTCTCTTTTCAGGTGCTGGATTCTTCCTTCAGAGAACCAACAACAAAAGGAATGAATTATAGAAATAAAGATGAATTAACACCACCATACCGGACAACAAACCCGAATGGAAGGAAGAATGGACCAGGACCTAAACTCACCAACAAGCCCCAAGGAAGAGTTGCACCGCCCTGCCATTCAACAGGACAGAACGACCAGACCGACCAAATTGACCCAATATATATATATATATATATGTACATAATATGTTTAAATGTTCGTCCACTTTCATGTCTGTCAAATGCCCGTATGTAAATGTCTATGTCTGTCTAAATGTTCGTCCATGTCCATGTCTGTTTTTGTCACAACTGTGTGTCATATGTCTGTGATTGTCCCAATTTGCACTTCTTTTTTCCGCACTTGTTATATCATGTCTCGTCCTTTTATCTATTGTTTGTACATATATATCTAAAAAAAACTAATTATCCGTTTTAATCTATTAATCACATTGTAAATATAACATGTAATTGTCTGCGATATCACTTCGGTGGAAGCGGACGTTAAATAAAGCTATTTCACATACACACACACACAAAATAATGGTCACTTTGTTTTACAATGCCTTTTAAGATACCACGCCACAACATACTAGAGATAATTGAACTTCACCAGAAAGGTTGGACCCCTGCCGGAATTAAGAGATTTTTGGAAGAAAACGACATTAAAGTCACTTGGACAGCAGTAAAAAAGGTCATCAAAAATCACGAAGACGGTGAAATTCAACACACTATAGATACGACAGAACGCCAACCAAAGTTCAGGAAACTGACGGAAGAAGACTTGAGTTTAATTCAAACGACTCTACAGAGAAGTGAGACGAACGTAAGTCGATCTACAGTTCAAAGGGGCATAGCTGCAGCTGGATATACAGCAACAACCCCTAGGTACTGCCAGCTAATTCGAGAAAGAAAACCGCGTTACATTTTGTCAAGAACTAATAGAAACTAACGACTTATTTGAAAACGTCATATTTACAGACGAATGTACGATTCAGCTGCACGACAATAAGACCGTGGCATACAGAAAGAAAGACACAGGAGCCCCCCACCAATCCAGACCCAAACATCCTTTAAAACTCCATTTGTGGGGTGGAATAAGCAAAAAAGGTCCAACCAATCTTCTGATTTTTGATGGGATCATGGCCAGCAATTTTTATGTTACAGAAATTCTTGAAAAAACACTTCTGCCATACATAAATGACAAATTTCCAGAAGGACACAGATTTCAACAAGACAACGACCCCAAACACACGTCTAAACTATCCAAGAACTTCAATAAGAATAATGGGATCAACTGGTGCCCATGGCCATCCGAGAGTCCGGATTTGAACCCAATCGAAATGGTTTGGAACATGCTAAAGAGAAATGTGAGCAAACGAAACCCAAAATCTAAAGAAGAGCTAACAACACATTGTCAACAGAATTAACGGCAGGCGTTTGCCAGAGGTGTGTAGAACATTTATAAAAGGTTGTGCCCGTCGTCGTAGCAATAGTTGGGCGCGCAACAGGCGATATTCCCAAAAGATTATTTGGACCAGAACCTTCAGCTGGTAAAGATTGTGTTTATTTTGATGCTCAATTGGGCACTGAGAAACTACAGACACAATCTTCACACAATAATATCTGTTATGAACGAAAGATTATCTGTTATTGTCATTTATCGTCCACCTAGCAGAGATGCTGAAACTGTCTCGAACTTTTTTAGTGAATTTCCCAGTGTTTTAGACAAACTTGCTTGTTCGGGCAATAGACTTCTACTTCTTGGAGATTTTAATTTTCACCTGCAGGATCTTACCGATACAAACGCTGTTCGATTTAATGACTTACTTAGAGCATATTCCCTTTGTCAGCATGTTTCAGTTCCCACACATAATCGTGGTAATATTTTGGATTTAGTTATATCTAGAGACTGTGAAAATCTTATTCATAACGTAAGTGTTTCGAATAATCTCATCTCTGATCATTTTCCAGTTAATTTTAATCTGAGTATTCGGAAGCCCCCACTTCAAACTAAAACACTCACTTTTAGAAACTTCAAGAAACTTGATAAAGGGTGTTTTATTAATGAACTTCAGAATGCTAATTATTTCTCAATTTCTCAACTCGAAGATGTCAATGAAAAAGCCAGTGCTTATAATAGTATAATAGTAGATGTTCTTGATCAAATTCTACCACTCAAGTCCAAAACTATTACTATCCGACCAAATAATGCTTGGTTTACTGATGAGTTACTTGAACTAAAAAAACCGAATACTAAGGCAGAGAAAACTTGGTATAAGACCAAACTTCATGTTCATAAGGAAATCTTTAAATCTAAGAAGAATGAACTCAACTATAAAATAAAAGAGTGCAAGAAATCATATTTTTCTAATAGAATTGAAAACAGTAAAAATAAGCAACGTGAATTATTTAAAATATCAAAATCTCTTCTTGATCATACACATGGTCAAACAATTCTACCAGAATCTGATAATCAATTTGAACTTGCATGTAAATTTTCAAACTATTTTTCAGAGAAAATTCAAAGAATCCGCTCGGAATTAAAACCAACGCTATTAGCAGGCGGTGAAAATCACAATTGCGATTCTCAAATCCCTCTCAAAAATTAGTGAAAGAATCTTCTAAAACCACTTGTTCCTTGGACCCAATTCCATCCAAATTCATAGTGGATAATCTTAATGTGTTTTCTCCGGTTATTACCGATATCATCAATTCTGCTATAAGTGAAAATTGTGTCCCTGATGTATTTAAGCATGCCATTGTTTTTCCTTTAATCAAAAAGCCCAGTCTTGACATAAATCTTGAAAGAAACTACAGACCAGTATCTAATTTAAGTTTTATATCGAAGCTTTTAGAACGTTGTATTTCAAAACAGTTAGTGTCCCATATAAGTGATCATGATTTATTGGAAAAGTTCCAAAGCGCCTACAGAATATACCATAGCACTGAAACAGCTCTCATACGCGTACACAATGACATCAACTTATCTGTAGATCAGAGTGAATGTGTTCTACTTGTACTACTGGACTTATCAGCAGCTTTCGACACTGTTGACCATCTTATACTCCTAAATCGACTACATAATGTGTTTGGAATCAAAGAAAATGCTCTTGAACTTATTACTTCGTATCTAACAAACCGAGATCAAACAGTTATAGTTGGTGATCACGCTTCACCCAAAAACATTCTTTCTTGTGGCGTTCCGCAAGGATCAGTTCTGGGACCGATACTGTTTAGTCTTTATACTTCACCTCTTGGAGACATAGTACGTAAACATGGGCTGTGTTTTCAATTATACGCTGACGATACTCAGATTTATCTATCATTCAAACCCTCTGTTGACAATCATCTAATTTTTTCAAAGTCAAAACTGGAACAGTGCATAGATGACATTAAAAATTGGATGACTTCAAACTTTTTTAAATTAAACGATGACAAAACTGAATATCTACAAATTGGTTCTAAAAATGTGCTTAGTAAAGTTGACTCTGATCCTTCAATTCGTGTGTGTAAAACTGTTATATCCCCATCACTAACTGCAAGAAACAGAGGAGCCATCTTTGACTCACATTTTACAATGGAAAACCATGTTAATAATATTTGTAAGAATGGCTATTATAATCTGCGCAATATCAGCAGAATACGTAAATATTTATCTGTTGATGCTACTAGAACTTTAATTCAATCTCTTGTGATTTCACGTCTTGATTGTTTGAACTCCTTGTTAACTGGTCTACCGGATAAGCTAATTTCAAAACTACAAAAACTGCAAAATTCCGCAGCACGTCTGGTTACTGGTGTGGGTTATCATGAGCACATAACTCCAATTCTTTACACCCTTCATTGGCTTCCTGTATCATTCAGAATTGATTTTAAAATATTGTTAATTACATACAAATGTCTCAATGGTTTTGCACCCCCATACTTATCTGAATTGATACAAATCCGCACTTCGGTGAGAAACACAAGATCCTCTAGTGACGATTTACAGTTAGTACAACCTCGAGCCAGACTAGCATCCTATGGCGAGAGGGCCTTTTCGTTTTATGCACCGTTAATTTGGAATAAATTACCTTATCTTATTCGGAAATCACCTTCCATCATTACATTCAAATCGCACTTGAAAACTCATTTATTCAAACAGGCTTTTTACTGATTTTACACATTTGACTGTTTTATGGGTAGTTTTAAAAAATTTATGTCATTTTTACATTGTCTCTCTCTTCTTACTTTTTTATTTTTAGGAACTGTTTTTTTTAGGAACTTCTTTTTTATTATAAATTGAATTTTTAGGAACTTCTTTTTATTATAAATTGTATTTTACTTTGTTATTGTTAAGCGCATCTGAACACTTTGGTGAAAGATGCGGTATATAAATGTATTAAATAATAAATAATAATAATAATAATAAAAACTAAAAGCCGTAACTGGACAATAGGTCAATTTATGTTAGTGGAACATTAACCTGTCTAGTATTTGTATATATTTTTTTCTTTTGATACATTTATATTTATTTTTTGTTTATGTAAATATTTGTGATTTTTAAAATTTCAATTGTGGCTAATAAAAATATGTTGTTCTTACTTTTCTCTTGGGTGTTGGTTGGATTTGGGCCGTCTTTCGTTTGGCTGTAGGTTTGTTTGGCGCTACCACTGTCGGGGTCTTCGGAGGCTGTAGTTTTGTCTTCTTTTCTTTTTCCAAAGCTAACCATTCCCCACTGGATATGATCTCAGCCTCTTCAACCTGTTGGATGGTTCCCCACTGCACAAGACATCTCTTCCCTACCCGTATTCTACCCTCTGCAAATATTCGGGACCGGGTTACAACTTTAAAATTCCCATCGTCAAAGGATGCCAGGTAGTGGCTTGGTTCTTTCGTTTGGTCGCGTAGCATTTTTTTTTTTTTTTTTTTTAGTAATTATATTTTATTGAAATGAGAAATTATTTACAAACATGACATAAGTATACAGCACTATAAATAATAGCCATGTAGGTACGAGATATTTATTGTTAATTAATAGTCGTAGAAACAGTTCTGTAGGTACAAAAGATTTATTGTTCATTAGTAGTCATAGAAACAAACTAAAATTAGCAGACTGTCTGCTTGAAAATCTATTCTCAAAGTATGAAGTAGATACCTCTCTAGTTGCAGAATGAGAAACAGCTCAATAAAATATATTATATATATATAGAGAGAGAAATGGGGTTTAACGTCCACTCTTACTCAACACGAACTGGTAGGTCATTTCGGGACTAACATATGGTCGTAGAATAAAGAGTAATGAACTGACCACGTTTAAGGGTGCCCTTATATCCACTTCTAAAAGAATTGAGCAGAGGAAGCCCTAATCAGATTTTACAAACAATTAATTAATCCTTTTGAATTTTGTTACTTTGCCGATTCATAAGTAATTGATGTTTACCGGCATGTTATCTGGGAATTAATTGGTTATGAAAGTTGTGTAAACACTGTTCTCAGTATGTTGTTTTACCATGATGGCTATTTAACATTACTGTTTAATTGAGTATGAAAGTTGTTTTAACAATGTTCTCAATATGTTGTTTTATCATGTTGGCTCTCAGGTTTTTTTTAAATATTTATTTTAGGTGTGGGTGTATCTATTAATTTTGTAGTTTTTTGGGGATTGAATGGTTGGAAATAGGCATGTACATGTAAGCGTACGCGTACCATTTTTAATTACATGCATGACTTTTTTTTATTGATAATCCACCGAGTTCTTTGTAGAATTACAATAAAAACATAAGATAATGATATACATTTGCACATGCATATTTAAATATATGAAGATCATTGATTTCAATGTGAGATTTTCATTCAACAGATCTGAAATTAAAAATTAGAATAAATGTTACTGGAAATGTTAAGCCCACATTTACAAATATTCCAATTTCTTATACCAGCACACGTGTGCTATAAAAAAATCTTTTAATAGAATAAACACCTGGTATTTCAATGTCAGCAGGTTTGTGATTGAAACCACGGCTGTAAAACTGAGTGTACTCACTTTTCTTTATTTTAATAGAATAAACACTTGTAATCAAACTGTCAAGTGTACTCACTTTTCTTTATTATTTGCCGACATACTAAAAAGGTAAATGGCTTCGTAGCACATTGTTGTTTTAAAAACAAAATCCAAAACAACAACATAGTAACTGTATACAAACTACGTACATGTGTGTAAATGTATAAGGCATTAATGGACAGTCAAGCGGGCTTTAACTAAAGCTAATTCACGAATGTGCAGGTAACTATACGTTGATTTAAATGTACGTCTAAATGAATACAAATACATATTCATGTAACAATAAATGAATGACATTAAATTGCGCCGTGGACACATTGAAATTTCTTCGGCGTTTTAACGAATCCGCGGGGGTCGGTGGTTTAACAAATCCGCTGTGGTCGGTGGTTTAACAAATCCGCTGTGGTCGGCGGTTTACTCAAATTCGCGTAGGAAATTTAGAGTGGGGTCTGAGCGGATTAATACGATGTGGTCCGCGATTTTTCATTTCCGCCTAGGTCGGACCAAGGACTAATTTTATACTTCCGCAAGACCTGTACTGTACATACAGTAGTAAGCTACATAGACATATATGAATTCATACTGGAGAAAAAAAACCTTTTAAATGTGATGTTTGTAGTAAATCATTCACCATTCACTAACAGTAGTACTCTACAGAGACATTTCAGAATTCATACTAGAGAAAAAAACCTTTACATGTGTTGTTTGTCGAAAATCATTTACATGCAGTAGTACTCTACAGAGACATATCAGAATTCATAGTAAAGAAAAACCCTTTACATGTGATGTTTGTAGTAAATCATTCACACATAAAAGTGGCTTAGAGAAGAAACATGAGAGTTCATACCAGAGGGAAACCTTATAAATGTGATGTTTGTAATACATCATTTTCTGACAGCTGTACTCTCCAGAAATGAAATGAAATGGAGTTTAACGTCCTACTGTTCTGCTCCTAACCTGGGCTAATGAAGACGGGCCTACGCCATACAGTGTGCAATGAGGGAAATTTTGCCCGGACAGCGGCACTACGGCCTACTCTTATATCGAATTCCAACTGCCAAGGGATCTTTTACGTGCACGCCAATGTGTACACGGGACCTCGGTTTTTCGTCCCATCCGAACGACTAGACAGCTTTCCTTGTCAGCCCCTTCGTCCTGCATCACTGACAAGGGAGAACCACGCCGGAAAATCTGGATGAACTTTCTCGGCCAATGCAGGGATCGAACACCCGACCTCCAGGCTAGCGAGCTAGCGTCTTACCCACTTAGCCACGTGATCCCCACTCTCCAGAAACACAGATGGATTCATATTGATGTTTGTAGTAAACATTTCGTAATAGTAGTACCCTACAAACACACATGTGGAACCCTACAAACACACATGTGGAACCCTACAAACACACATAAGAACTCATACTGGTAAAAAAACCTTTTAAATGTGATGTTTGTAGTAAATCATTCCCAAAGGAGTAGTTTGCTGAAAAGGCACATAAAAATGCTTAAGTGTTTTTTAGAGCATTAGTAACAGCGAAAAAATAAAGTATTGTTAGAGCATATTAAGTAAGCACTTGACACAGTTTTGAATAGAATAAAATTAGTGCAAAAAAATGCTGCATGTCTCATATCCCCCGTTTGCTGGAAAAGGGCCAATATTGTCCCTATCTACAGAAAAGGTGATATTCACAACTGTTCCAACTACAGACCTATCTCATTGCTAAGCTCTCTGGGTAAGGTCTTTGAATCACTTCTTCGGAAACATATCCATAACTTCATTTTAAATGAAATGAAATGAAATGGGATTTAACGTCCTATTGTTCTGCTCCTAACCTGGGCTAATGAAGACGGGCCTACGCCATACAGTGTGCTATGAGGGAACTTTTGCCCGGACAGCGGCACTACGGCCTACTCTTATATCGAATTCCAACTGCCAAGGGATCTTTTACGTGCACGCCAATGTGTACACGGGTCCTCGGTTTTTCGTCCCATCCGAACGACTAGACAGCTGTCCTTGTCAGGTCCCCTGTACTGCACCACTGACAAGGGCCTTCTACTCAAAATCCAATCAATAGGTACGTGTATGAGAGGGAAAACTTACAAACTTATTGTTAGTTACTTACAAAATCGCTCTCAGAAAGTCGTCTTATAAAATAAATGTTCATTAAGTAAATGTTACTCCTGGAGTTCCCTGAGGCTCTATTTTAGGCCCTCTCCTTTTCCTGGTTTATCAGATAAGTTACAGAAACTCCATAGGCTTCCAGTACGAGTGATGGTTCAATTTAAAGCTCTTGTGAATGTGTTTAAATCCATTTATTCTGACACCGCACCCAGTTATTTAAAAGAACTCCATTGGTGAATATACTAAGATGTGGAATGATCTTCCAAAAATCCTTTGTGAGTCCTCTTCCATCCAAAACTTTAAAAAAAATGGTTTTGAAGTGTTTTTTTAGTGAATGTGCTCAGAAACACTCATGTGTAATGAAACAATATATAAATTGAACAACAACAATAATAATAACAAAATAAAATTATGGTATAAATAATAAAAATAAAACTTTTACAAAATCTCAAGTTTTATAATTGTATGTATGTAGTTTGACTTGGACTGTCTGTGGTAAAGTTAATAATATGAATGTCTATGCTGTAGCCATCTGTATAGTAGTTAAGAGTGTATCCGCGAGAAGACCATGCAAAAATCGCAAAAAGTGCTAAGATGGGGGGGGGTCGGAAGTTTTTGATCAAACTTATGGTATGACACCCCCTTGGGGCAAGAGGTAACATGCTGAAGTGGTTACAGTCTGATGTCGCTATAAAGGACTGTACAGGAATTATTCATTTTAGGGGTAAAATTGCGGTTTTCACATGTGTATTTATCACCTTTTTAAAGCACAGACTGCATTCTATGGTGGAATAGCAACCTTCTAATTTTGAACCTGTCTGATACAGCGGGTGGTCAACTTTACCCCAGCACTAATTTGAAAAAAAAAATCAGTACATACTAATTTTGTGTGGACTTGTTTTAGGGTACCATATTCACATTGTCCTTATAGTGCAGAAAAAGATACACTGTAACTTTTTCTTTCATGGTCGCAAGTAGAATTTCTTTGGATGGTTTTGAAGTGCTAAGCACATAGTATCCATAGGTGTAAAAAAAATGACCGGAATGCAACATACTTAAAATATACAGCTTATTGAAAAGTGCTAAAAAAAAGCTTTTGTGATACATTTTTTTGCGAATTTAATTGGAGAAATAAAATTTTTGACTTTTATACGTTTTCATCATATCCATAGCCATTATTTGTACCATGTTGTACTCTATATAAGTGTGTATTTGTATTTATTGTATATTTGGTATTGTCGTATTGTCCCTTTAACATATTTGTCTCTTTAAGATTTCATTTTCAAACAAGTACCGAAAATGGCTACAAAATGTTTAATTTCAGAGCATGTTTCCACTATTCATTTTGGGACACATCCACTGATTTCTACAATACAGAAATGTGGAAGCTTAAATATTAACGGCAACGAAGCCTAATTGCGTCGAAGTGGGTGACATTGAACAGTGTAGTATGGTAGCTACAGCTCTCGGGCACCGTCAGCTGCACCTTCAGGGCCGGATTTAGAATAAGAGAGGCCCTAGGCAAACCCCCTGAACAGGGCCCACGACATGGACCTTGGGGCCCTGGGACAAGCAACTCGGTGAGAGGGTGGGTCGGGGGAAGTCATGCGGTTGGTGGTTCGAATCTCACTTTTAGGTGAATTTTTTCATTTTCGTTGGATTATTTTATTTAAAATAATGTCTATTTGAGAGTAATAGATATGTTTGTTAAGATTGAGCACGTCGAAACTCCAATGGAAGGTCGTAGACAACTGCAGAAGTCAATTCCCGTTGACGCCAGATGAGCCATGAACGATTACAGGCCTTTGAAAGTATTTTTTTTGAAGATATTTTTATAAAACAGATACTAATGTATTTTAGGGCTGGTAGTAAACACCATATGAATGAAAAGGAAAATAAATTGTTAGGTTTTTTTTATCTACTACGGTTAATTATCTCCAAAATAGGGAAATTACAGGTTAATTTCATGGGTTATTGTTTCCTTTACCTAGTTTTCGTCAAGTCGATTCCGGTCATTTTTATTTTATGTATCAAATGTTGGGAGGTTGCTTGTTCACGTGAGCATAAATTTTTTAAACCCACCCCATGAAAGAAGTAGCTATTGGGCGTCAAACTTTGGGTGACGAAAAATGGGGAATTTAGACAGGCTTTGATATCCAGTCCGTATACAGATCTCGTTCGCCAGAATCGTCTGAAGTTAATATTGTGGTAACAGCACTGAGTCATCGATAAACTGTGTGAGTTTGGTCTTTCTGCTACGTATAGTAAAGGTGTAAGGACTTGCCAAAGTTGGCATTTGAGAAAAGACAGATTTTGGCAATTTCACCATATGAAAAATGTTTTTTACAATTTTCTCATACAGGAATTGAAAGATTTATCTAATATTGCACATTTATGTGTTTTGGGACTATCCCAACTTATAAACCAAATTTGGTCAAAATCTGTGATTGAAGCCTTAGCACCTTCTGCATGGTTTTCTCGCGGACACGCTCTTAATATGATACAATATTATATGATACATACTGTAGTCATCTGTATAGTAGTTAATATGATACAATATTATATGATACATGCTGTCGGCATATGTATAGTATGCACATGTATCAGGAATAAATATGCAAAGTTCCAAGAAGATACATTCAGATTTCCAGCATGTAGACCAAAAAAACCCCATAAAATTTGGGCGTGGCTCTGCTCTTGGTGTTCGGGACCAAAATCAATAGTTGCTGTTCTTAGGGTATAAGGAATACATATGTCAAGTTCCAAGATGATCCATTCAACATGTATCGATAGACTCAAGAATTCGTCATGGCTCTGTCCCAGGCGGTCAGACATGCTTAAAAACAAATAATACAGCCCTGTCCCTGTGCCCAAAACAATAGGGATCATCTTTAGGGCCTAAGGAATAAGTATGCAAAGTTTCAAGACGATGTAGAAAATACACAGACATGAGCTTAAAATAACCGTTGTATTTACCACGACGATTTACCAAATCGATTATGAATGTGATCTTGCAAAATAAATCTAACTCTGCAGACATAATGAGTTCCTTCAGATAAAAATATAACTACTTTCTTTCATGTGCAGACGGGAATGTCATTACTTTCCGTCATGTGTGCACGAAATGATTATGCTGTCAAGATTGTAACATTATGAGTTACTCGTGTTGGATAGACCCACAACCTATTTCATTATATAACTATCTTAAAATTGTTCCGGAAATGAACATGGGATAGTGAAAAGAGTCGGTTTTCTTTGAGCGATCTCACTTCACGCGATATACGCCGTCTGAAAAGGGCCTGTTTACCACACGAGTAGTGTTTTATTGATACATTATATCAATTTCTATTATCTATAAAGCTCAGATGTAAACATCAACAATTAATGAAAACATGGTGAGTTGATTTTTTGGATCCAAACTTACATGTGTCAGTGTCAGCAGTAGGGGTTTCAGGTCAAAGTTTTAAATGGCAGAAATTTTTTTTAAAAATATTTTGTAACAATATGCATTAAATGATACCCAAAATATTTTATTTCATCAAAATATTCTAATTACTGTCTGAACCGTTGTAAATTTTAAACAGATTTCTTTGATTGTGAACAAACCACTAAAGTAAAATCGGGGTTTATCTATGCCACTTAGATAGGGTTTAGGCCCGCCGGTTTCACCCACCTAGCATGTGATGGCCAGAGTAAGGGTTGAGGGGTTACAATAGACAGACAGACAGGTAACTATACACTAAGCAGCCACTAAACTAATAGCTACATGCAACAGATAAGCACATGCACTTCAGCCATAGATAGATATATAAATAAAGTGTCTACTCACTATACAAATCCAAATATAAATAAACCCTTTAACCACAAATCCAATAATAATCTTTGACAAGCTGTCTTGATCCACGTTATTAGCAATCCAAATATCTATGATCACACAGTTTAAACACACAAAGTAATCTCCTTGACTTCTTGGTAGCATCTAATGGCGAGTGAGAACCAACGCAGGACTTTATATAAAAAAAAACGCGCACGTGCATAAACTAATAAACGTCACAGATGGCTGGTCCATTCTGGCACAAGGGGAACCAGCTAACGTCTACAACACTACTGCATAATTGTTATTAAAAACTTGCCTATGTGTTTGAAATCACCTCCGGTTGAAGAAAATCCACTGCACAATTAAATAACCCAACCAAAACAAAAGTTCTCTCTTGAAAAGCCAATGTTTTTGTTTGTATTTTCGACAGTGTCCATCACAACATGTCACGTGATGAGCTAAACCATTATAATATGTTGAAGGGGGTACAGGTTGACAAATTTTGACAATCATGTGTCAAAATGAAACCAGGAATTTACAAAATAATTGTGTTACCGATCACGCACGATTATAAAATTCTAAACAGTTTTTGCGCACCGGAAATAATATTCAGAGAGAAATAGAAAGACATGGAACTATCTGCCGATAATTAAACCGATGTGCGGTATGATTAATTGTTGATAATAATTTTTGGTATTTATATAAAAAAAATAACGTTATATACCTATTCAATGATTCAATGGCCTCGGCTATTAATTTTGCCGAGGCAAATGTAATATACATCGGCATTTACCTCAGCTACAGCAGATTGCTGAGGTTTATTGACAGGATTGCTTAAGTTCATCAGGGAATATTAAAAATATTCAAGGGTGAGATTCAAGGTCAGTAAAACAAATGTAGTTCAAAAGAGATAATCCCACTGAACTCTCTAACCAAATAATTTATTTTTATAAGGCAGAAACAAAATACCGGACTACAGGCGTATTTGTGTTTGTAAACGCCCAAACTAATTACTGGGTCTGAGCAATAGCTTATTCATACACAAAATTTGAATTGTTGTAAAAGAGCCAAACACCGTTACGATAGACAATCCTTGCTTTGACCCCCTTATACGAAATGATCTATCCCGATAAGTGACGTAATTAGCTTCCATTTTGGTATATCTCGGTGTCAAAGTTTGTGATGAGTTCAATTTTACAAGAGAGAACTTTTTTATTCGCTGGGATATATAGTTGTACAATAATGGATTTTATATAACCGGAGTTTATAATAACCAAAGTAGAGTAGTTTGTTCATAATCGAAGAAATCTGTTTATAATTTACCACGGTTCAGGCTGTAGATCCAAAGTTATGGAATTTTAAAATCTGAGATCGACGTCAATAATGTGATCAAAATTCTCTATAACAGTCAATGCATGCCATGGTACCAAAATAAGTGCTTTTCAGTCATATCTGAGTGACGTCTTAAGCAGTATTTTCCCTTCAGAATTGCTAGTATCAATTTTAAAACTTAAATCCGCACGTTATAGTCAGCTAAGATTGATTTAAATCATAATAATTTGCATGATAATATGTGAAATATTTATAATCTGAATGATATCACAAAAAAGTAGGCTATATTTAGTTGAAATTTAGTAACTTTATATATTATAGGAAATTAAAGATGTTATAACTTCTATGTATCACAGGAAGCAAATGATGTTAAAAATTTATATATCACAGGAAGCTAATAATGTTATTACATTTATATATTACAGGAAGCTAATGGTGTTATAACTTTTATATATCACAGGAAGCTAATCGTGTCATAACTTTTATATATTACAGGAAACTAATGATGTTATAACATTTATATATTACAGGAAGCTAATCCTGTCATAACTTTTATATATTACAGGAAACTAATGATGTTATAACATTTCATCAGTGTACAAAATGTGATGAAATTTTTCAACATTTTTATGATTTAAAAAACCACTACAAAGTGCATGTTAAAGAAGAGAAAACTGATGATGTAGATGAATATTGTCATGTTAAAGAAGAGAAAACTGATGATGTAGGTGAATATTGTCATGTTAAAGAAGAGAAAACTGATGTTGTAGATGAATATCGTCATGTTAAACAAGAGATAACTGATGACGTAGATGAATATTATCATGTTAAAGAAGAGAAAACAGATGATGTAGATGAATATTGTCATGTTAAAGAAGAGAAAACTGATGATATAGATGAATATTGTCATGTTAAAGAAGAGAAAACTGATGATGTAGATGAATATTGTCATGTTAAAGAAGAGAAAACTGATGATGTAGATGAATATTGTCATGTTAAAGAAGAGAAAACTGATGATGTAGATGAATATTGTCATGTTAAAGAAGAGAAAACTGATGATGTAGATGAATATTGTCATATTAAAGAAGAGAAGACTGAAGACATTGAAACATGCTATCAGTGTAATTTGTGTCATGAAGAATTTAAATTAGAAACTGATTTAGAAAAACACTGTGAGGAACATGTTGAACTAGGGGAATGTGTTTTACAACAGGGTAATAATTGGGAGACCCGTTTTAGCCAGAATAATAACAAAAAAATACAAAATTCACAAGGGTATAAAAATTGTGATATTTGTAAAAAAACATTTAGTAACATATATTACCTTCATATTCATTTGATAAATCATAGAGAAGAAAAACATTATAAATGTGATATTTGTAGTAAATCATTCACATACAGGAGTCAACTTCGGAGACATATCAGAATTCATACTGGTGAAAAACCCTTTACATGCGATGTTTGTAGTAAATCATTCACTGTCAGTACCAATCTACAGAAACATGTCATAATTCATACTAGAGAAACACCATATAAATGTGATGTTTGTAGTAAATCATTTAATGTCAGTAGTAATCTTCAGCATCACATGAGAATTCATACTGGTGAAAAACCCTTTACATGCGATGTTTGTAGTAAATCATTTACTGTCAGTACCAATCTACAGAAACATGTCAGAATTCATACTGGTGAAAGGCCTTTTAAATGCGATGTTTGTAGTAAATCATTTACTAACAGTAGCGATCTACAGAGACATATCAGAATTCATACTGGTGAAAGGCCTTTTACGTGTGATGTTTGCAGTAAATCATTTACTAACCGTAGCGATCTACACAGACATATCAGAATTCATACTGGTGAAAAACTTTATAAATGTGATGTTTGTAGTAAATCATTTAATGTCAGTAGTAATCTTCAGCAACATATCAGAATTCATACTAAAGAAAGGCCTTATAAATGTGATGTTTGTAGTAAATCATTTACTAACCGTAGTCATCTTAAGAAACACATCCGAATACATACTGGAGAAAGGCCTTTTACGTGTGATGATTGTAGTAAATCATTTACTAACCGTAGCGATCTACACAGACATATGAGAATTCATACTGGTGAAAAACCCTTTACATGCAATGTTTGTAGTAAATCATTTAGTAACCGTAGCGATCTACAGAAACATATCGGAATTCATTCTGGTGAAAAAACATATAAATGTGATGTTTGTAGTAAATCATTCACCAGGAGTTGTTTACTGAAAAGTCACATGTCAGTGCATTCAAGCGAAAAACCATAATAAATTTACGGTGTAGTAAGAACTGTTGTCTTCAGTCACACCAGAAATCACACTGTAAATAGTAAAATAAAACTTTTATAAAATCTCAAGTTTTATGATTGTATGTATGTAGTTTGAATCTGACTCTCTGTGGTAAGGTTAATATGGTACAATATTATATGATACATGCTGTAGCCATCTGTATAGTAATTCAGGCTACGTAATGTTGTAATCATCAAATAGATACATTGAGCATTATTGTTTTTTATTCCTACATCTGGTTGGAACAAGGAGAGGTCAGCACGAAATAGAAAACAGTATTTTCATTAGGGCAGTTGAAATATATTACCATACTTTACGGGGTATAAGTTATATTTTACTTCTTTTCCAACCTCCATCCATATTTTAGTCAAAGCGCTATACAAGACCAATGTTTTTCAACTCCACGTTAGCAATCTATACAGTGTACGCCAAAAAAATTTGACCCATAATATTAATTTCGATAAAATAATCAGTTTATAAATATAGGACTAATTTGATTAATATCGGTTTATTTGAACCAGTTTTTATTTCAATATATTTGATAAATATAAGACAATGCAGGCCCTGTTTCTAATCACACATGTTTATAAAGTATGTTACTAAAAATAGAATAAAACAAAGCAGTATAGTATGATTGGTTAATTTAACTGGAAACTAAAAGTAGAAATCTCGTGAGATGTTTGAAATTACGAGAAATAGAAAGGTGCCAATTTTGATGAATGTCTGAGAAAAGATTTTATTTTTATGGCATATTGTCGGGTTAATGATAATATTTTGAAGGGGGAGGAGTGTATGTTTTTAAATAAAGAAAGAAATAAACAAGCTAAGAAATATTTTGATTGGAATGGTGTAACTTAAAGAAGTTTGGTTTTAGATGATAGTGCGTGCAGCATTGTGGAGGGAAGGTTACTGAAAATTTTCATGTGGACGTATATTGTCGTCGCCCCTGTCCGTCCATCTGTCCACATTTGTTTGTGGACACTACAATTGTACAATCAGGGGCCATAATCCATAAAGTTACAGTCTGATACATGCCAATATCGAAAGGAACCTAGATCTTGGGGAGATAAACCTATATTTCAAGTTTCAGTGAAATCGGATACCACGTATTAGACCATAGTTACTGAATTAGACCATAGTTACCACAACTTTGGTTCCATTTAAAAACCATACACACAGTTGCACCTATCCAACCTAATGAAGGCTCCGGATTCCTCCCATAGGAAAGACCCCTGCACATGCGATAAGATAATAAAAACAAGAGCAACGCTACCACTGCAATATACATCTACATTCCTGCTTTGATTGATATGGTGCTTTTTAAGGGCGGATGGCTCTATTTTGGGGGACCTTGAAATAGACAAATAGGGTTCTAAAAGCATATAATAATAATAATAATATGTCCATTTATAAAACGTGCTTATAATATTAATATATTAATGTAATATGAATGTATGTAAAGTGATTTCTATTCAATTTTTGAAAAACATATTGTAATTTCTAATCAAATATATTTGGTGAAATATCTGAACAGTTCAAATTAAACGACAGGTGCATTCTACTACATGTTTTTTAAATTATTTTGTCGTTTGTGAATCAGCCTTTACTAATTACTTCCACATTGTGTTGTAGGATATGTTTTATTTGTTCATTACAAAATGGCACCCGAGTCCCGAACCCATAGGGTACATGACTCGGTACTGATTATAAAATGTTAATTGTGTTTTAAATATTGGAAATTAGAATCCTATACATTGACAGCAAGATAACATCAATATTCATTGAAATTGATTAATATTGAATTCCAATTTGTGTTTTTAATTTTGAACATTATGTCATATTTTTAGTTAGAGACATAGCTCCTTTAAAATGAAGAGAATGAAATATGAATTGACTGTAATATGACAAGAGGTAAAGAAGGCTAGGCATTAGGTTTGTTTTGCCAAATTTACAGACTAAATATTAACAAAAATGTGGATGTGACACTGCTCTGGAGGCCAGGGCATGCAAAATTAAATAGTTGCTCTCCTTATGGTACACATTACACATGTATAAGGAATAAAATGCAAAGTTCCATGATGGTCCATTCAGATTCCCAGCCTGTAGACAAAAAAAACCTACAAAATTTGGGTGTGGCTCTAGATTTACACCTGTGACTCTGTCCCAGGTGGTTAGACATGCTTAAAAATAATACAGGTCATCCTTAGGGTATAAGAAAAAAGTATGAAAGGTTTTCAAGACTATTAGTTAAAGATACCTTATGTAAGATTTAGATAAAGAACTAGCCATTCCTGCTATAATAGTTCGAAAGTAGATGATGTAAAATGAATCATTTGAAAATTTCATTCAAAATACTCTATTGCAAGCGAAGATATTAGCCTTTGAAGGTTTGACAGACGTGTGCAATAATTTCAACCACCGTACTGGTTGATCGAAGCTAAGACTCGGTCCTCCATATTTGATTAAATCAAAGTATCGCTGAACCATTCTAATCTATTTAATATCGGAGAAATCTGATGCCATTGGGAGTTGATTAAGGCCTGGATCAGTTAATTGATGTCTAATTAATACTTTAGAAAACATTTCAGGCCTAAAGAAAGACCTGCAATAGGCAGATTTAGCTCTTGCATAACACATGTTTAAACATACATTATGCAAGAGCTAAATCTGCCTTTTGCAGGTCTTTCTTTAGGCCTGAAATGTTATCTAAATTATTAATTAGATATTTATTAACTTATCCAGACCATAATCAACTCTAGCTTGCAATATTTACTGGATTAGGATCCGTTTTGCTGCTCGACTTTCTTTCATGATTTAATCATGAAATGGATAATCGAGACACACCAAAAACAATAAGGATGATCCTTTGGGTATAAGGAATAAGTATGCAAAGTTTCAAGACGATCCGTTAAGAAATGGGGCCTGTAGACAACAACCAGAAAAATACAAAAAAATGGTTGCGGCTCTGTCCCTGGGGGTTGGAAATACACCAAAAACAATAGGGATCATCTCTAGGGTATAAGGAATAAGTATGTTAAGTTTCAAGACGATGTAGACGATACACAGACACACATACCGACAGCATAATACATGCACATGAATGTTGACGTTATATACTATTCAAAAAAAGTAGGGGATATTTGATTTTTAAGTGTTATTAAAGTCACCTAATGAAACTGACGAAGAAACAAATGACAAAATGAAATGAAGTTCACATTCATCGATTTATTCCAAATGATCGTTAGACTAAGTAAGGCACAGACTGACCATTATAAGGGTAAAATGATACCCGGGGTCAAACAGCAAAGTTACCACAGCATCACAACCAAGTCAGTAACGGGTAAATCCTCCTCTGTTTGCCAAACAAGCATTGATCCGACGTGGCATACTCCTAATGATACGTCTAAGGTCATTTTGGTCCAGATTGTCCCATTCCTGTTGCAACGCAGCAGCAAGTTCTTGGACATTGGCAGGACGTTGTTGACGTTGACGTAACCTCTGTCCAAGCATGTCCCAGACATGCTCGATGGGGGAGAGGTCGGGACTCAGTGCTGGCCAAGGTAATGTGGTGATGTTCTGTTGTTGGAGGTAACCTGTAACGATCCTGGCCCTGTGACATCTTGCGTTGTCATCCTGGAAGATGAAACGGCGGCCATGACGTCGTGCGAACGGCACAACATGGACTGCCAAGATGTTGTCCCGGTAGTACTGGCCTGTAACACGCCCTGCAACAACATGTAAAGCCGTTCTTCCAGCAACAGTGATGCCTCCCCACACCATAACAGAACCACCCCCAAATCGATCATGTCTGATGACGTTAACGTCTTGGAAGCGCTCGTTTGTCCAAAAAATCAACAGTGAACCTTGACTCATCTGAAAACATCACATTGCTCCAGCGTCGATTATCCCAGTGTTGACGATCCCTACACCAACGACGTATTGCCTGAATGTGATGATCTCTCAAACAAGGGATCACGCGAGGACGTCGGGCGCGAAGGTGACCCCTATGCAGTCGTCTGGCCACTCACTCTCACACCAGTGTCTGTTTGAAGACGAGCGCTGATCTGATTTGCTGTGATGACACGATTTCTCAAGGCCAAGGTACGGATAAATCGATCCTGGGCTTGAGTTGTCGCCCTTGGTCGACCTGAGCGTGGTCTGTCCTGTACAGATTGTGTATCACGGTATCTGGACCATAGCCTGCTTATGACAGACTGAGAAACATTCATCGTCCGCGCCACAACCGCCTGTGTTGTGCCGATCTGTAGCATGCCAAGGGCACGTAATCTTTCATTTTGGGTAAGCCGACGCATATCAAAATTTGTTTTCTGGTCACTAAAACAATTAAACTGATGTTTCCACCCTGGAATTCAATGCCACAATGACTGTAACATTCAAAGTCAGAGTCATGCAAATCTTGGGTTGGACCCCCATGATGATCCCAAGCATCACCTGCATTCCATGCGGTAGCTATTGGTGCGTTTGGGCGTCACATGTAACTGGAAATGTTTCTTCTGTTAGGTTCTATAGTGACTTTTTTCGTAGTCATTTGCATATTTTAGTATTATGCCCCCAAAATCAAATATCCCCTACTTTTTTTGAATAGTATATTAAACATACATTATTCAAGAGCTAAATCTGTCTATTGCAGGTCTTTCTTTAGGCCTTAATTGTTATCTAAATTATTAATTAGACATTAATGAACATATCCAGACCATAATCAACTCTAGATGGCATCCCAAGCCTGCGATCTTAAGTGGATTGTGAGCCGATTTACTGCATAACTTTCCTTCTCGATTAAACGATTAAATAGATAATCGAGGCTATGCTGTTTATCGTACTGACTTTAGTAATGATGACCGAGGCTAGGCAGAAATTTCATTCGCTTAATTGTCGGTTTATAGTGGATCAATTTGAATGAAATTTTCAGCAAATTGCCTTTACGTTATCTAGTTTTTAACTATTATAGCGAGAACTGCCATCTCTTTATCTAATCTCCCATAATGTATCTTTAAAGGAGCTAAATCGCTAATATTTGGGATCTAGAAATTGACCCAAATGGGTCGCAACGCATATAATAATGTAATATGATTGTATATGAACTGATTTACATTCAATTGTTTCCGTTTTGACTCAAAATTCAAATCAGTTAGGTCCAGCGAAATACGAATATAAATTTCTAGCATCTGGTTATTACAGTCTATTGCGCATGCTCTCCAGATAAGTTATGGCGTCGCCATATGACGGTGGAATATGTCTAGCCTCGCTCTTTCTGGTCACTTGTTACAAATGACTATGAAACGCACTATGGTACACGAATCGTGTACCAATGGTAAAATGTTTATTTTGTCTTAAATATTGGATATCAGAAGCCTACCTTTTCCCGGTAAGATAACAACATCAATGTTGATTTGAATTGACAAATAATTTGTGTTTTCAACGTGTAAGGCTTTGGATGATATTGAATTAGAGACTTGGCTACATTTACACTACATTTCAGACTTTATTTTGTTTTAGTTTATCATTTGGTATCACAGTAAATGAAGTAAGACTGCATCCAGGAAAATTCTGTTGGCAACTATATCATTTAAACATAGTTCATACAAGTGCATCACTAAATTCTATAGTAGCCTAAACTATAGTATGTATAAAGGACATCCCAAAACATTTTTACTAAACATTATTATGTAGGAAACTATAGTATTTGTTAAAATGGTTTAAAGATACATTAAGTTAGATTTAGATAAAGAGCTAGCCATTCTTGCTATAATAATTCGAAAATAGATCATGTAAAATGAATAATTTGAGAATTTCCTTCAAATTACTCTATTGCGAGCGAAGATATTAGCCTTTGAAGGTTTGACAAGACATGTGCAAAAATTTCAACCACCGTACTGGTTGTTCGAAGCTAAGTCTCGCTCCTCTCTTTTTAGCTTAAATCAAAATATGGCTGAACTGTTCTAATCTATTTAATATCGGAGAAATCCGGTGCCATCAAGAGTTGATTATGGCCTGGATTAGTTAATTAATGTCTAATTAATAATTTAGAAAATATTTCTGGCCTAAAGAAAGACCTGCAATATGCAGAATTAGCTCTCGCATAATGTATGTTTAATACATAAATATAAATTATACATAAAAACTATAGAAGGCTCATCTGTTAAAGGAGCTAAATCGCTAATACTTGGGACCTAGAAATTGACCCAAATGGATTGAAACGCATATAATAATGTAATCTGATTGTATATAAACTGATTTACATTCAATTGTTTCCGTTTTGACTCTAATTTCAAATCAGTTATGTCCAGCGAAATAAGGCATGTGTCTCAACCCTATAGCAATTTCTAGTGTCTGGTTATTCAAGTCTATTCAGCAGGCTCTCCAGTTGAATATGTATAGCCTCGTTCATTCAGGTCACTTGTTGCAAATGACGCTAAAACGCACTATGGTACACGATTCGTGTACCAATGGTAACATATTTATTTTGTCTTAAATATTGGATATCAGAAGCCTGCCTTTTCCTGGTAAGATCACAACATCAATGTTGATTTGAATTGACAAATAATTCGCATTTTCAATGTGTAAGACTTTGGATGATATTGAGTTAGAGACTTAGCTACTTTAAATGTTTCTCCACAATATCTATAGAATAGAAAAATTTTTTCCATAGTTTTCTATAGAATGCCATAGAAAACTATAGGATTACACAACTGACTTGAGACAATAAGTTAGTTTTATAGAAAACTATAGTTTTTACCACCAATTCTATAGGATCCACGTTGACTTGAGAATACAAGTTAATTCTATAAGAAACTATAGTTTTTACCACAAAGGTTATAGAAAACTATAGGATTACACAACTGACTTGAGAGAATAAGTTAGTTCTATAGAAAACTATAGTTTTTATCACCAACTCTATAGCAACATTAATAAATCTATAGGTTTCTTACAGTGTTCTATAGAATTCTATAGGAAATTACACTTACAAAAAAACCATCTACCGATCCTACACAAAACTATAGTAAATGTTTTTGAATCTATTATCATTTGAAAAAAAACCTACAGAATGAATTCGTTTTCCTGTAGTATTCTATAGCATTCTATAGTAGCCTGTTCCGCAAACTTCGACCCTATACTTTTTCTATAGGACTTTTACATAAGAGCCGGGTAGCCTATAAGGAATAAGTATGCAAAGTTTCGCGACAATCCGTTAAGAAATGCAGTCTGTAGACGACCAAACAGACAAATACAAAAAAATGGGCGTGGCTCTGCCCCTGGTTGCAGGGCATGCACCGAAAACAATAGGGATGAGTTTGTTCACTTAAAAATGTAACTAGTCCCTAACATGCGTATGCGAAATGGCCTAATTATGTAACTGGTCTATCTCCTTAATTATAAATTATTCGTGTTGGGAAGATCCGCATTTTTTTTTAATATACAACTATCGACAAATTGTACCGGAAATGAACATGTGTGACGTGGAAAGGCTGTTTTTTTTTTTTCCTTAATTATAAATTGTTCGTGTTGGGAAGATCCGCATTTTTTTTTAATATACAACTATCGACAAATTGTACCGGAAATAAACATGTGTGACGTGGAAAGGCTGTTTTTTTTTGTTTTTTTTATGCGATCTCTTTTTTTTATTTACTATCGACAAATTGTACCGGAAATGAACATGGTGTGACGTGGAAAAGCTGTTGTGTTCTTTTTATGCGATCTCTTTTTATTTATTTACCAGATGCGTGGCCTTTCCTTGAAACATTAAATCAACTTGTGCGTGTAGAGCTCAGCTGTAAACCTCGTCAATTATTGAACGAGAACAACACACCACATGGTAAATTTAGTTTTTATTGTCAAATTTACGCAATAAAATAGTGTAGGAAACCATGGACTATGATGGACCACACCAGCTGTTAAAATGGTTCCACTACTATAGTTTCTTTAGGAACTGTTTCTGATCGGACTATATGCAGGGCTGTCGGTAATTTTTCACAGTTGATTAGCAGCACTGCTAAACAAAAAGTCCAATTTTGCCAAACTTGATAAGCAAATTTAAAAATTGATTAGCAGTTTTTCAGTTTCAACATAAAACACCTAAATAACAAGATATTACTTTAAACATGCAAGAGCAAAATCTGATTATTGCAAGTCTTAATTTAGGCTTCAGATGTTATAGAAATTATAAATTAGATCTTTATTTAAACAACAAGCCCAAAATCAACTCTGTAGACCCATGGATGGCTCGGCTACAGCTCGGATTTAAATTGGATTTCACTTATTAATTAATTCAAATATGGCGCATCCTGGTGAGAATACGTCAGTTAGATCGAGGCTGAATGATAGAGTGTACTTAGCGAGGCCGCTGTACAGCATTTCCACATGCCATTGAAAACTTTACTTGAAAATCGAGATATATAGGTGGAGTTAACGCCTGTCAATCAAACGATCGACCACGGTGAAGGCACATTTCACTACCATTTCTTGTCAAATATTACAACGATGATAACTATGTTCAGAATAAAGTAATTTGACTGAAATTTTCAATATATTTTTCTTTCATCATCTACTTTTAAACTGTTATAGCAAGAATGGCCAATTCTCTATAAAAATCTCCCATAATGTATCTTTAATTCATAACAAATGATTAGATTTCATTCTTTAATTTTTTTTAACACTGCCACATGTAGTTATGACAGTTTGTGAATGTGATGTAGTGATATCCGAAGCCCCACTCATTTTAATTGTTATTTATTTGTTACGTTAGAAAATAATTTCGTCTGCTTTTTATCATGTATTTTTTGTTCAATCGGGCACACTTCGATTAACTAAACACAGGCGATATAAACAATAATATTTTACGGGAATTCTTACTTTGATTTATCATTTTACAATACGTTAACATGTATTTTTTTTATATACAGTAGAATCTGTTCGAGCAGCTACTCCTATTCAGCGACATCCATGGGCGTCACACATGGGGGGGGTCCACCCCGCCCAATTGTTTTTCTGGGGGGATCTGAATATACTTGGACCCCCCAAAAATTTACATAGTAGGCCCTAACTCCTATTTATTTACAACAATTATTAGGATTAGTTAAGATTCTATCTGTATAAAACCTGTACATATCCCAATATGTTGGTGTGATGTTTTAGTTTAACCCCGTAAAATATGCCAAAACAGTGTTTACAGAAGACCGAGGTTGGACAGGTGACCCTACTCCTTGTCACGTACAACCGGGGAATTGAAACCCCGCCAGTTGACTCAATGACAGACCGTATGATACAGCGCATGCTAACCATTCGGCCATACACCCCCCCATACACTATAGTACCGGTACATGTTATTATGCAGATGGAAAAAGACCAGGCCTCCACAAAAACCGATATCTTAAAATCCTTGGATATCTTGACTGTAATATACTGGATTAGTGTTTCTTGGAAAAGTGTTTTGGATACCACAATAAGAAAGTGTTTGAAATGTTGTGGTTTCGAACTTGGCACAGATGATGCAAGTGAAAGTGATGAAGATGACGAATTCAATTTACCACTTTCAATATTAAGGATGTTCAAACAAGTTTTTGACACAGACTTTGTTTTTTATTACCACCAATAGACAGTGACTTGGCAACGTGTGACTTGAATGTCTGTGAAATTGACTGGTCAAAATCAGCCCAGGATTTATTAGCTGAGGAGATACATGTAGGTGTAGTGGTATGTTTCCTTTAAATACCTTAAGGCCTATAACTGTCTAGATGTCATGAATATGTATAACTGGCGCACATCCGGGTACTTGACGACGGATTGTCGTCGCATGGTACGAAGCAAAATAAACGTCTATCTACAAGTCTACATTGTCGTATCATCTATCGGTAGCCATCATGGGCAGCACTAACACAACAATAGGCATAAGAAATAATGATGAAGAATGTGAGGAAGAGGAAGAATTAAATGAAACAGAAAATGAAAAGTGTATTAATATTGACACAGCTTCAAGTAGCCTTTCTACTAAACATGTTATCTGCTCTAAGGGAGGTAACTTTGGTTATTGTAAACTTACCTGTGTGTTTGAAATAACCTCTGGTTAATTAAAATCCGTTGTACATCTAAATATCCCAGCGAATAAAACAGTTCTCTCTTGCAAAATTGAACTCCTCACAAACTTTGACATCGAAAAGTCAAAAATGGAAGCTAATTACTTCACTTATCGGGACAGATCATTTTGTATAAGGGGGGTCTCAGCAAGGCTTGTCTATCGTAATGGTGTTTGGCTGTTATATGACAATTCAAATTTTGTGTATGAATAAGACATTGCCTTCAGACCCAGTAATGAGTTTGGGCGTTTACAAACAAATAAACCTGTAGTCAGTTATTTTGTTTCCGTCTTGTATTAATTATTTGGTTAGAGAGTTGGGTGAGATTATTTCTTTTGAACACAGGTGGTAAACAAAAAGAACGACATTCCTTTAATGTTTCCTGATGAACGTAAGCAGTCCTGTCAATTAACCTCGGCAATCGGCTGTAGTCGGGGGTAAATCCGTAAATGCCGATGTATTTTACATTTGCCTTGGCAAAATTAATAGCCGAGGCCATTGAATATTTTTTTTTTTATATATAAATACTAAAAATTATTATCAACAACAAATCATAGCGCACATCGGGTTAATTATTGGCAGATAGTTCCATGTCTTTCTATTTCTCTTTGAATATTATTTCTGTTGTGCAAAAACTGTTCAGAATTTTGCATCTCGGTAACACAATTCATTTCCGAAAATCCTGACTTCGTTTTGAATTTCACAGCGCAATGTATCCATACGATTGTACTCTCAGTTATTAACTATAGGCCTATATTAATCACAAGTACAACTCCATTTTGAAATCCACAGAGAATGGAATTTTTGGATGGCACTTCGTAGATCGCGATCATGCCTCAGCCTATCAACGCATGCAATATGGGTTATTGTATACTACACTGATGCAGTGAAAATGGTTCAATTTAACGCAAAACTTGCACAAGTTTTTCCCATGGTCTGCATAATTAACACACAAGGCCCAATAAGACACACAGTCTGCGATACCTCTTTTGACAAGTGATTTTTTGTTTTAAATACATTTTTATACGCCCACATTTTCATATGGACGTATATTGTCGTCGCGTCCGTCCGTCCATCCACAATTGTTTGTGAACAGTCTACAGGTCACAATTTTTATCCGATTTCAATTAAACTTGAAATATAGGTTTATCACCCTAAGATCTCGGTTCCTTTCGATATTGGCATGTATCGGACCATAACGTCATGGATTATGGCCCCCGATTGTACGAAAAATCACGTTTTTAGCTTGTGAACACTGTAGAGGTCACAATTTTTATCCGATTTGGTTTAAACTTGAAATGTATGCTTATAGCCCAAGATTTCGGTTCCTTTCCATATTCATGCATATCGGAACGTAACTTCCTGAATTATGGCCCCTGATTGTACGAAAAATCTTGTGGTTAGCTTGTGGACCCTATAGAGGTCATAAGTTTTATCCGATTTAAAAAACCGTATTATTATATCACCGTCACACCCTAAGAATGACTGAGTTTGAATTTCGTGAAAATCGTCCCAAAACTGACAGATAAAATGGCCGACGTTTGTTCTCAAATAGCGTAAAAATATGGTATACCAAGGTTGTGGACCCTATAGAGGTCACAATTTTTATCCGATTTTGTTGAAACTTGAAATGTAAGTTTATAACCTAAAGATCACGTTTCCTTTTTATATTCGCGCATATCGGACAGTAACTTCCTGAATTATGGCCCCTGATTGTACGAAAAATCACATTTGTAGCTTGTGGACCCTATAGAGGTCATAATTTTTATCCGATTTAAAAAAACGTATTATTATATCACCGTTACATCCTAAGGACGACTGAGTTCAAATTTCATGAAAATCGGCCCAAAACTGACAGACAAAATGGCCGCCCTTCGTTCTCAAATAGCGTAAAAATATGGTATATCAAGGTTGTGGACCCTATAGAGGTCACAATTTCTATCCAATTTTGTTGAAACTTGAAATGTAAGTTTATAACACAAAGATCTCGGTTCCTTTCAATATTCGTGCATATCGGACCGTAACTTCCTGAATTATGGCCCCTGATTGTACGAAAAATCACGTTTTTAGCTTGTGGACCCTATAGAGGTCATAATTTTTATCCAATTTAAAAAATCGTTTTAATATATCACCGTTACACCCTAAGGACGGCTGAGTTTGAATTTCATGAAAATCGTCCCAAAACTGAAAGACAAAATGGCCGCCCCTCGTTCTCAAATAGCGTAAAAATATGGTACATCAAGGTTGTGGAGCCTATAGAGGTCACAATTTTTATCCGATTTTGTTGAAACTTGAAATTAAAGTTTATAAACCAAAGATCTTGGTTCCTTTCGATATTCGTGCATATCGGACCGTAACTTCCGGAATTATGGACCCTGATTGTACGAAAAATCGCGTTTTTAGCTTGTGGAACCTATAGAGGTCGTAATTTTTATCTGATTTGAAAAACCGTATTTTTATATCACCTTTACACCCTAAGGACGGCTGAGTTCGAATTTCGTGAAAACCGGCCCAAAAATGACAGACAAAATTCTCAAATAGCGTAAAAATATGGTATATCAAGGTTGTGGACCCTAAAGAGGTCACAATTTTTATCCAATTTTGTTGAAACTTGAAATGTAAGTTTATAACCCAAAGATCTTGGTTTCTTTCGAAATTTATGCATATCGGACCGTAACGTCCTGAATTATGGCCCCTGATTGTACGAAAAATGTTGACCCTATAGAGTCATAATTTTTATCCGATTTAACAAAAACGTTCGAATATATCACCATTACACCCTAAGGATAGTTGTGTTCGAATTTCATAAATGTCGGACCAAAACTGACAGACAAAATGGCCGCCCCTCGTACTCATAGTATAAAAAATATGGTATATCAATGTTGTGGACCCTCTAGAGGTCACAATTTTCTTTTGATTTTGATGAAACTTGAAATGTAAGTTAATAACCCAAAGATCTTGGTTCCTTTCGATATTCGGCATATCGGATAGTCACTTCCTGAATTATGGCCCTTGATTGTACGAAAAATCATGTTTTGTCGATTGACGTTGACGAACACGTCTCCCAATCAAATTAAACGTAACACACTAAAGCAAAGATACGCTAAACAGTATATCTTATGCAAGAGCCGATAGTAAAGCAAACATGGATAGAATAAACCAGCAAGCGGCAGTTTTCATCAATCCTTCCTTGAAGTGTCAAATTTCAGCTCAGTGGTTCTGTTGGGGCGATAAGTTCTTCATCTGTGAACATTCTCTCAAAGCATGTCAAGTGTCCATGACTATTTATCATATCACAACCTGCATAGGTATTTGCATTTCAATATCCCCTACAGTTTTTGAAGAGTACATGAAACTAATGATGTTATAACTATTATATATTACAGGGGCGCAGATCGCCAAAAATTAATGGTGGGGACAGTCCATGCACGGGTGATTATTGGTAAAGAGGGGGGTTCGGGGGTGCTCCCCCTGAATTTTTTGAAAACTAGACGCTCTAAAATGCACTCTGTTGGTATTTTCAGCATCATTTTCTGGCAAACAATACTAATCTCTGAGGTAGCAAAGTGTTCGAAGGCTACGTAAAGTCTTTGAGCAAAATGTGTATTCAATTGGATACACAAATGTACAGGCCTACAAATCTTTTAATTTATATAAACTAAAACAAGCCACACACACAGCTAAACATATCAATATTCAATCCCAATTGAAATAAATGTAACATTTATTGGTGATTAAAAATCCGATGGCAAAGGCGAATTTTCCCAGTGAAAATTAAACAATGGTGACCCAAGTGAAATAATAACTTTTCGCTTTTTTTTTAAAAGTTAAATCTAGCTGTTTATATTGTTCCCAAGGCTATTTTAGTGATTCTGAGGAGTTTTTACCAAGAACAAAATAGTTCAGAGAGCAATTTTTTAATCGAAAAAAAAAAACATTCAATAAAGTGTTTAATATATTTAAAACTAAAGAACAGTACACTTATATCCACTCTGCCCTTTTCTTTTCCCTTTGTCTTCTTTCTGGATGGCCCATGAAAGGTTTTAAAAAAAATGTCTTTTCCGATAAATTTCCTAAATTCCTAAACCATCTTCAAAACAGCAAAATTTTTTCACTTACTTGTAATACTAAGTACACGATTCTTGGCTCGGCTTACTGTACTCCAAAAAATAGAGGGTTTGAGTCTTAAATTTTAGATTTAATTGCCTATATTCCACAGAGAGAGATAGAAACCAGTCTTTAAAAATACGTTTATTTAGTATGGCAGCAAATCTAGCAATGAGGGGTCCCCTGAAATACAAACTAAATCCTTTAGTTAGGTGATTTATCATCCAGTATACCAGATAAAAACAAAATCTCAGTTATTCCTTAACCCTTTAATACCCAGCATATCAGATATGCACATATTATTATAAACCCTATGGAATATTTTAATTATTTACTGTTATAATATGAATTATCACTTATTCCCTGTTAAATGAAAATCGGTCACCGGGTGCAGCTGTACAACTTCAAGGACCCTGGCCTCAAGTCCCTGGGACCAACTGTACACTTTCTGAAATGTCAATAAAAGCTCTGGAATGATTTCAATTTAAAAAAATAAACAGTTAGCAAAACATCCGAAATAAGTGTCGGGGACACAATATATCATGTCCCCACCACTAAAAATATTGGTGGGGACGCCTCCCGGTGTCCCCACCGGGATCTGCGCCCATGATATATTACATGAAACTAATGATGTTATAACTTTTATATACAGGAAACTAATGATGTTAAAACTTTTATATATTACAGGAAACTAATGATGTTATAACTTTTATATATTACAGGATTCTAATGATGTTAGAACATTTTATTAGTGTACAATATGTTATGAAATTTGTCAACAATTTGATGATTTAGATCAAAACAAGAAAACAAGAAAATGCATGTTAAAGAAGCAAATGGTGAGGATGGAGATGAATATTGTCAACGAAGAAAAAACTGATGATGATGATGTAGATGAATATTGTCATGTTAAAGAAGAGAAAACTGATGATGTAAATGAATATTGTCATATTAAAGAAGAGAAAACAGATGATATAGATGAATATAGTCATGTTAAAGAAGAGAAAACAGATGATATAGATGAATATAGTCATGTTAAAGAAGAGAAAACTGATGATGTAGATGAATATTGTCATGTTAAAGAAGAGAAAACTGATGATATAGATGAATATAGTCATGTTAAAGAAGAGAAAACTGATGATATAGATGAATATAGTTATGTTAAAGAAGAGAAAGCTGATGATATAGATGAATATAGTCATGTTAAAGCAGAGACAACAGTTGATGTAGATGAATATTGTCATGATAACGAAGAGAAAACTGATGATGTAGATGAATATTGTCATGTTAAAGAAGAGAAAACAGATGATATAGATGAATATAGTTATGTTAAAGCAGAGACAACAGTTGATGTAGATGGATATTGTCATGTTAAAGAAGAGAAAACTGATGATGTAGATGAATATTGTCATGTTAAAGAAGAGAAAACTGATGATGTAGATGAATATTGTCAGGTTAAAGAAGAGAAAACTGATGATGTAGATGAATATTGTCATGTTAAAGAAGAGAAAACTGATGATGTAGATGAATATTGTCATGTTAAAGAAGAGAAAACTGATGATGTAGATGAATATTGTTATGTTAAAGAAGAGAAAACTGATGATATAGATGAATATAGTCATGTTAACGAAGAGAAAACTGATGATGTAGATGAATATTGTCATGTTAACGAAGAGAAAACTGATGATGTAGATGAATATTGTTATGTTAAAGAAGAGAAAACAGATGATGTAGATGAATATTGTCATGTTAAAGAAGAGAAAACTGATGATGTAGATGAATATTGTCATGTTAAAGATGAGAAAACTGATGATGTAGATGAATATTGTCATGTTAACGAAGAGAAAACTGATGATATAGAATGTCGAGTTTATACTGGCGA
The DNA here is from genome assembly GCF_932274485.2 of Patella vulgata. Classification (NCBI taxonomy): domain Eukaryota; kingdom Metazoa; phylum Mollusca; class Gastropoda; family Patellidae; genus Patella; species Patella vulgata. The sequence goes on from NC_065879.2 coordinate 92,032,225, forward strand.
TAAAACATATAAATGTGGTGTTTGTAGTAAATCATTCACTAGAAGCTATGATCTAAAGAGACACACAAGAATTCATACTGGCGAAAAACATTATCAATGTAACAGTTGTAATAAATCATTTACTCAACACAGTTCTCTCAAAAAACATATTCAAATTCATACTGGTGAAAAAAATCATAAATGTGATGTTTGTAAGAAATCATTTACTCAGAGTAGTACTCTACAAAAACACCTTAGAATTCATACTGGCGATAAACCTTATAAATGTGATGTTTGTAGTAGATCATTTGCCTTTTCTAGTTATCTGCAAAGTCATTTGAGAAATTGTTCAGGACGAAAGCCTTATAAATGTGATGTCTGTAGTAAATCATTTGCTCGAGAACAAGATCAACAAAGGCATATGAGAATTCATTCTGGGGTAAAACCTTTTAAATGTGATGTTTGTGGCAGATCATTCACCATTCGTGGAAATATGCAATCTCACTTGAGAAGTCATACCGGTGAAAAACCCTATAGATGTGATGTTTGTAGGAAATCATTTGCTCGGAGATGTCATCTACAGAAACACATGAGAATTCATACAGGTGCAAAACCTTATAAATGTAACGTTTGTTTTAAATCTTTTAATCAGAGTAGTAATCTAAAATCGCACATAAGAATTCATACTGGCGATAAACCTTTTACATGCAATGTTTGTAGTAAATTATTCACAGACAATGGTTGCCTGCAGAGGCACATGAGAATTCACACTGGTGAAAAGCCATATATATGTCATGTCTGTAGTACGTCCTTCACAGAAAGTGGCAACCTACATAGACATATCAGAACTCACACCGGCGAAAAGCCATATAGATGTGATGTTTGTAATACATCATTTACAAAGAGGGATCAGCTACGGAGACACATGGGAATTCATACTGGTGAAAATCCTTACAAATGTGATGTTTGTAGTAAATCATTTACTCGGATTCGTCGCCTACAGAAACACATGAAAATTCATACCGGTGAAAATCCTTACAAATGTGATGTGTGTTGTAAATCATTTTATCACATTCGTCGCCTTCAAACACACATGAAAATTCATAATGGTGAAAAACCATAATAAATCATTTAATCACATCCTCAATTCTCCCGTCAAAAGGCAAAACCTAGTAACTCACTGTTTTCTTATTTTGAGAAAACAAAGGAAAACGTAATGAATGAATGTTAAACCCCAGCTCATCCATTGATTTGACTATTGAGTTACTAGGTTTTGCTGTGGTATACTAGGCAAATGAAGGAAGTTGCTAGGTTGAGTGATGGATGTAACTGCTAACAAAATCACAAGATTGGAATATCTAGTACAACAGGAAGCACATACCCTAGTAACTACAAATTTGGTCCTAACTTAATTTTGATAAAAAAGCGAGTTACTAGGTTTTGCCTTTTGACGGGAGAATTACCCTGTAAACTTTTAAACCTTTTAAGATCATATATACGTTAAAGATGGGTTCCCAGAAAAGTATTTATCGGGTGGTTATTTCCAATAAAAGTATGGCAATTTTGGTATATATGGAAAGTAGAGATATCCAATCTTACTAGAAAAATACTGGATTCCCCGAAAAACATTCATGGAGCGTATACTGGACAAAAATGTAAGGGTTCCCCTAATCGACGGGCTGTTGATTAGGAACTTCTGCACGCGTGATGTCAAAGGTCACAAGCGAACATTGAAGGCTTGATGTGCAAGTTGATAAACTATATGGTGAGTTAGACGTACATTACTTTCTGAGATAAAAATGACGGAAAAAGACGCAGGTAGTGGATAATTTGAGAATTTAATTAGGATTCGATATTTGTAATAAATAGTAAGCGATTAAAGACAACATCGTCTTATGTATGCAATGAATGCTCCTCTGACTCACAAGACGTGACGTAAACATGACCTGGTTTGATCAAATTTTAATAGCAGGGCATTCCTTCGCAATTACAATGTTTGAGAAGGATTTGAAGCATAATAATGACAAATTAATTAGTTTGAATATGTTTTTCGTCCATATATACCATTAAATCACCAAGTTTGTACGCGGGAACCCATCTTTAATGTGTGTTACATAATATTAACCCATTAAGTGCGTAGGTCGTTATATAATGTCCTGGACAACTGACACTCACCGTGTCTAGGGCATAATATAACGCCTTGGAGGTATTTTCCCCAACCTATTCTTAGAACATAGTTCTTCTTCACTTCGTCAAATTAATTACACAATAGGGGGTAGTTAACGTTTTAAAAACGTCACGCTTAACGGGGTAAAGATACATTATGGGAGATTCGATAACGAGTGTGCAGTTCTCAGTATAATAGTTAAAAACTAGATAACATAGAGGCAATTTGCAAAAAAATTTCATTCAAATAGATCCACAACGAACCGAGAACTAAGCAATTGAAATTTCTGCCTAGCCTCGATCATCATTACTAGAGTCAGTATGATAAACAGCATAGTCTTGATTATCCATTTAATCGTTAAATAGTGAAGAAAAGTTATGTAGTATATCGGCTCATAATCCACTAAAGATCGCAGACTAGCGAAGATTATGGTCTGGATAAGTTAATTAAACATACATTATGCAAGAGCAAAATCTGATTATTGCAAGTCTTAATTTAGGCGTCAGATGTTATAGAAATTATAAATTAGATCTTTATTTAAACAACAAGCCCAAAATCAACTCTGTAGACCCACGGATGGCTCGGCTACAGCTCGGATTTAAATAGGATTTCACTCATTGATAAATTCGAATATGGCGCACACCCTGATGAGAATACGTCAGTTAGATCGAGGCTAAATGATAGAGTGTACTTAGCGAGGCCGCTGTAGAGCGTTTCCGCATGCCATTGAAAACTTTACTTGATAATCGAGATATGTAGGTGGAGTTAACGCCTGTCAATCAAACCATCGACCAAGGTGATGGCACATTTCACTACCATTTCTAGGCAAATATTACAACGATGATAACTATGTTCAGAATAAAGTAATTTGACTGAAATTTTCAATATATTCTTCTTTCATCATTTACTTTTGAACTGTTATAGCAAGAATGGCCAACTCTCTATAAAAATCTCCCATAATGTATCTTTAATTATAGTTCACTTGTCTTTACTACATTTGGATCTGGAAGACTTGTTATGTAACTCGTGTTTTGCTTGAAATGAGGGGTCAGCCAATCAAATGGTCTGTCGAATCGAGCGTTTGACCTTTTTTGCGCGGAACTGTGGGTAGACATTACCAGTGATAGAGATCAAAACAAAGCATGGCTGTCGCTAATTGGTTAATCGAATGACTGACGTTATCGGGTCAAATGTCGCTTGCTTGGTACCTGACATCATAGAACGTGAACTCCCACTATAACTTGTTAGATCTACATGTAGTGTAGGCCATCGAAAGTATAAAAAAACGAAACGAAATATAGATCTATATTTTAATTAGATTGTTAATTTGTTTGCTGTGTACGTGATGACATATCACAACTGTAGCCTGTGTTTTAAACCTATAACGGTAAATCTCTTTGATCTTGTAACATAATACATAAATTTACAGGTACATATGGTGAAATCTATCTGGCTCTTGTCCATCATATTTATTTGACCTTAATTTGGCTGAAAAGTGGAAGTCAGTTGTTGTACTGGTAATGATGATTCGTATTAAACATCATTTTGAAGTTGTAATTAAACCCACTCGTTGTTCTGTTCGCATCAAGCATTCTCGTCCAAAAGTCTGTTATGTGTTTTATGCGAAAAGACAAAAATATGACCTAGATCGTTCTTCCCCTGGACGCTTCACCTGTCTTAGGGTATGTTCAATTTTATAAAGTTTGCTAGTTACACATTACATTTTGTCTAAATAATGAATTAGGGAGTTAAGTATGTTTTATACTTCAAATCTATATATCTATGAACTATTTCTTTGTTTTAATTTGGTAGTAATTATTGAATTGAGGATTAATTATTTATTTATTTGTTATTGTGAATATTTTTTTGTTTATTTTCACTGCTTTCATTTTCACTTGAATAAAGGATAAGTTATTTACATGTATTTATTTTTAATTTGGTAGTGATTATTGAATTAAGGATTAATTATTTATTTATTTATTATTTTGAATATTCTTTCGTATATTTTCAGTGCTTTCATTTTCACTTGAATTAAGGATAAATTATTTATTTTTTTATTTGGTAGTAATTAGTGAATATTGTTTTGTATATTTTTAGTGTTTTCATTTTTACTTGAATTAAGGATAAATTATTTATTTGTTATTTTAAATATTTTTTTTTGTATATTTTCCAGTGCTTTCATTTTCATTTGAATTAAGGATGAATAAATTATTTATTTATTATTTTAAATATTTTATTTATTTTCAGGGCTTTTTATTTTTATTTGAATTTAATACTTCGGTGCAATAAACTGTATTCTTGGGATAAGTGTTTCTGGTATTCTTTCCTGCGACCCGAGACTGAGGAGATTTCTTGCGTCCCTCTGGCCCTGCTACATTTACGTAGAATTAATATGGCGGCTATGAATACAAAGTGTTTAAGCTGTTAAATGTCTTTTAAATACATAAGACGCTGGCTAGCTAGCCTGGTGATCAGGTGTTCGATCCCTGCATTGGCCGAGAAAGTTCATCCAGATTTTCTGGCATGGTTTCCTCTTGTCAGTGATGCATGACAAGGATAGCTGTATAGTCGTTCGGATGGGACAAAAAAACAAGGTCATGTGTACACATTGGCAGTTCAAATTTGATATAAGAGTAGGCCGTAGCGCCGCTGCCCGAGCAAAATTTCCCTAACAGCACACTGTACGACGTATGCCCATCTTCATTAGTCCAGTTTAGGAACAGAACAGTAGGACGTTAAACCCCATTTCATTTCGTCTTATAAATACACTACTTCCTACCTGTTTGGGGGGTTGGATGGCCAAATGGTTAGCATGTGTGCGCTGTATCATAAGGTCTGTCATTGAGTCAGCTGGCATGGTTTCGAATCCCCGGTTGTACGTGACCAGGAGTAGGGTCGCCTGTCCAACCTTGTGGGTTTTCTCCGGGTCCTCCCACTGCTAAAGACCCCTATGCGCAAGCGAATTATTGAAATAAAATTAAACCATGTTAGTCCCAAAATGACCTAGAGTGGATGTTGAACCTGATTGCTACCGTAACTGTAGAGTTGAAAAACATTCGTCTTATATACCGCTTCGACTAAAATATGGATGTAGGTTGGAAAAGCAGTAAACTATGACTTATACCCCGTAAAGTTACAGTAATATATTTCAACTGCCCTAATGACAATATTCTGACCTATTTTTTCGTGCTGACCTTCCCTTGTTCCAACCAGATGTAGCAATAAAAACCAATCACACTCAATGTATCTATTTGATGATTACATCGTTTAAATTACAACACAGACGGCTACAGCATGTATCATATAATATTGTACTACTATACAGAGATGGCTACATCATAATAACTTTACCATTACACAGATGGCTACACCATATAATATTGTACAGATGACTACACCATGTAGGGGGGTTGGATGGCTGAATGGTTAGCGTGCGCACGCTTTATCATAAAGTCTGTCATTGAGTCGACTGGCATGGTTTCGAATCCCCGGTTGTACGTGACAAAGAGTAGGGTCGCATGTCCAACCTCGTGGGTTTTCTCCGGTTTCCTCCCACTGCTAAAGACGCCTATGCGCAAGCAAATTATTGAAATAAAATTAAACCATATGTTAGTCCCGAAATGACTTAGTTTGTGTCGAGTGGACGTTAAACCCCATTTCTCTCTCTCTCCAACATATATCATATAATATTGTATCACATCACCATACCAGAGACAGTCAAATTCAAACTACATGTACATACATACAATCATAAAACTTGAGATTTTATAAAAGTTTTAATTTTTACTATTTACAGCATGATTTCTGGTGTGACTAAAGACAACCGTTCTAACTGCACCGTAAATTTATCACGGTTTTTCACTTGGATGCACTGACATGTGACTTTTCAACAAACTACTCCTTGTGAATGATTTACAACAAACATCACATTTATTGTTTTTCACCAGAATCAGTTCTTCTGTGTTGCTGGAGACCAATACTATCAGTGAAAGATTTACGATTTTTCACCAGTATGAATTCTGATATGTTTCTTAAGATGACCTCTGTTAGTAAATGATTTACTACAAACATCACACATAAAGGGTTTTTCACCAGTATGAATTCGTATATGTCTCTGTAGATCACTACTGCTATTAAATGATTTACTACAAACATCACATGTAAATGGCCTTTGTCCAGTATGAATTCTGATATGTCGGTGTAGATCGCTACGGGTAGTAAATGATTTACGACAAGCATCACACGTAAAGGGTTTTTCACCAGTATGAATTCTCATATGTGTTTCTAGTTTACTGCTGCTTGTAAATGATTTACTACAAACACCACATTCAAAGGGCTTTTCTTCAGTGTGAATTCTGATATGTTTTTGTAGATCGCTACGGGTAGTAAATGATTTACTACAAACATCACAATTAAATAGCTTTCCTCCTGTATGATTTCTCATGTGAATTAGAAAGTAATTTTTGTCAATAAATGATTTACTACAAACATCACACTTTTTAAACTCTTGTGAATTGTGTATTTCTTTTTCATTATTCTGGCCAAAACTCTTCTCCCAATGTTTACCATGTTGTAAAACAGATTCCTCTTCTTTAACATGTTTTTCACAGTGTTTTTCTAAATCAGTTTCTAAATTATATTCTTTATCACACAAATTACACTGATAGCATGTTTCAATGTTTTCGGTTTTCTCTTCTTTAACATGACAATATTCATCTACATCATCAGTTTTCTCTTCTTTAACATGACAATATTCATCTACATCATCAGTTTTCTCTTCTTTAACATGACAATATTCATCTACATCATCAGATTTCTCTTCTTTAACATGCACTTTGTAGTGGTTTTCTAAACTACAAAAACTTTGAAAAATTTCATCACATATTGTACACTGATGAAAAGTTATAACATCATCAGTTTCCTGTAATATATAAAAGTTATAACTTCATTAGTTTCCTGTAATATATAAAAGTTATAAAATCTTTAGCTTTCTGTAATATATGAAAGTTATTACATCATTAGTTTCCTGTAATTTTTAGGCCTTTGTGTACTATTGTACGTGGCCATTTGCACTAAATAGGCAATACTTGTTTATCCAGATATAGGCTACTTCGATCATTTAACTTTTTTCTTAATAATTCAAAAAAATTGTTTTAGAATTTAAGTAGCAAACGGTTAATTTTTAAACTTAATTCATTCGCCCCATGTCATCCCTCACAGTGATAAGGTTGATAAGTTTGGGTCCAATAATTCAACTCACCATTACGATGTCATCACCGTTAATCGTTGATGTTTACATCCGAGTTTTATAGATCATACAAGTTGATATAACGTATCAATAAACGACCACTCATGTGGTAAACAGACGGTGTATATCGCATGAAGTGAGATCGCGTAAAGAAAACTGCCTTACTTCACTATCCCATGTTCATTTCCGGAACAACTTTGGGATAGTTGTATAATGAAGTAAGCTGTGGATCTATCCAACACGAATAACTCGTAATGTTAGACACTTGACAGCATAGGACTATTACGTGCACATATTTATATTTGCTAACTTATTCCTTATACCCTAAAGATGATCCCAATTGTTTTTGGTGCATGACCGACCCCCAGGGACAGAGCCGCAACTATTTTTTGTATTTTTCTGTTTGTCATCTACAAGCCCCATTTCTTAACGGAATATCTTGAAACTTTGCATACTTATTCCTTATACACTAAGGATCAACCTTCTGGGAGATAAAGAGCTGGCAGACCTCACTATAATAGTTAAAAACTAGATAATGTAAAGGGAATTTGCTGAAAATTTCTGTCGAATTGATCCACCCTGAACCAAGATTTTAGCTATTGAATTTTCGGCCTAGCCTCAATCATCATTACAAAAGTTGTTACGATAAAAAAAAACATCGTCTTGATTATCCATTTCATGATTAAATCATGAATGAAAGTTGAGCAGCAAAATGAATCCTAATCCAGTAAATATCGCAGGCTAGCGTTGACATCAAGAGTTGATTATGGTCTGGATTAGTTAATGTCTAATTAATAATTTAGATAACATTTCAGGCCTAAAGAAAGACCTACAATAGACAGATTTAGCTCTTGCATAATGTATGTTTAAAGTAGCTAAGTCTCTAACACTAATACGTGTACTTCCATTAATTGATGGTGTTGAAAATCTTTCATACTTATTCCTTATACCCTAAGGATGACCTCTGTTATATTTGTTGCATGCCCGACTACCAGAGACAGTAACGCCCAATCGTTTAGTTTATCGTATAGATGTCGCAATTCTGAATGGATCATCTTGGAACTTGGCATTTATATTCCTTATACCCTAAGAACGACAACTATTGATTTGGGTCCCGACCCCCCGGAGCAGAGCCACACCCAAATTTTGTGGTTTTTTTTGTCTATCTGGAATCTGAATAGATCATCTTGAAACTTTGCATATTTATTCCTTATATATGTGTAATGTGTAGGCCTACCATAACGATAGCAACTATTTAATTTTGCATGCCCTGGCCTCCAGAGCAGTGTCACATCCACATTTTTGTTAATATTTAGTCTGTAAATATGGCAAAACAAACCCAATGCCTAGCTTTCTTTACCATTGTCATATTAGATTCAAAGCAGTCATTTCATATTTCATTCTCTTCATTTTAAAGGAGCTATGCCTTATTTTAAAAAAATGTGTGGAATGCTCTAAGCAGATATAAACGACTGTCGTTCAATTTGAACTGTTCACTTATTTTACCAAACATAACTGATTAGAAATTACAATATTTTTTTTTAAAAATTGAATAGAAATCACTTTACATACATTCATATTACATTAATAAATGCTTTTAGAACCATTTTTGTCTATTTCCAGGTCCCAAAAATTAGAACCATATGCCCTTTAAAAAATACCATATCAATCAAAGCAGGAATGTAGACGTATATTGCTGTGGTAGCGTTGCTCTTGGTTTTTATTATCTTAGCGCACATACAGGGTCCTTTCCTGTGGAAGGAAACTGGTGCATTCGTGCGGTTGGATAGGTACACCTGTGTGTATGATTTTTAAGGTATATCTGGAACCGTTAAAGGGCTAGTCCATTTAACCAAAGTTGTTCAGTAACAAATGGCCTAATTCTTGGTAACAATGGTCCAGTGCCGTAACTAGCTCAGAGCAACAAGGGGGGGGGGGGTGGAGAGAGAGAAATGGGGTTAAACATCCACTCGACACAAACTAGGTCATTTTGGGACTAACACTTAGTTCAATTTTACTTCAATATTTCGCTGGGAATCAAAACCACGCCAGCTGAATCAATGACAGACCTTATGATACAGCGCGAACATGCTAACCATTCAGCCATTCTTCCCCCCCAGGGGTGCTGTAAAATTGGCAGATAATGTACATGTATATCTATGGTTGACAATTTTTCACCGGAGGGGGTGGGGGGCAAAGATATGTTCTAATATGTGGTAACTATGGCCTAATACGTGGTAACTATGGTCTTATTCGGTAACTATGAAGTTTGATTTATTATTGTCAGTGGTGTGTGATAGTGAAACTTTACAAAATTACAATTTTGGAGGGAAAATTCAAAATGACGGCACTCTCCCAATTTTGGTAGGGCAAGTCTGAAAGATCATATATGGTCTTACTGGCAACACAGGATACATGTACATAGCCAGCATGGACTACTCGAAAAAGTTAAAACACCCTAAGCTACATGGCTCCCTATTGTTAATCAGGATTCCCTATTGTAGTAGTCCATGTTTATACAGCATGGGTTCCACATCGGCCGTATATGCCGGTCAAGACAGAGGGCTATGGAAAATGACCAAAACTTGAACTGATCCATCGGTCATTTTGCATCCTGGAAAAATAGTCTATTTTTCAAAACCCAATTTTCAAACATGGGTATGATCGACCTCCGCTATGTAAGTATAAAATTGTAAAGCCAGGACTGAAATCCACACGTATATAAGCCATGATCAACCTCCACTATGTAACTATAAAATTGTAAAGACTGTACTGAAATACACATCTATAGATTTACTTCACTGCAACGTTTCAACAAGATTTCACAAGTCATTTAGTCCATGTCTGATCAGATTTACTTTATAATGAGTGCATTGGCCAGAGGCAATGGAAGAAAAGAAACCAGAAATTGTTGATCTCTCTCGAATCCAATAAGATTTTCAAACAGGGTATAGGGGATGCCTGTGCCTTCACTTCTGAAAAAGTGCTCTTGAAAGTGTTCAAGGAAATGCCTGTATCAGTATCACAAAATCATTAGTTGAATCACTTGTCCTATCAAAATTTGACTACTACATGTATAACACAAGTCATATCTGACTACCAGCAGGTGTTACATATCTGACTACCAGCAGGTGTTACACAAGTCATATCTGACTACCAGCAGGTGTTACACAAGTCATATCTGACTACCAGCAGGTGTTACACAAGCCATATCTGACTACCAGCAGGTGTTACACAAGCCACACTGTATAAGCTCCAAAAAGAAAAAAATATTATGATTATTATTATTGCCCTTGTATATACTCCTTAAATTACAGTAATATATTTCAAATGCCTCAATGACAATATTGTTTTCTCTTTTCCTGCTGACCTTCCCTTGTTCCAACCAGATGTAGGAATAAGCAGCGGCTGCCAGACAGGATACGCCCACATTTTGCAAGAGATGGATAGAGAACAAGCTAAAAACAAACGGGATTTTTTGTACAATCAGGGGCAATAATCCAGAAAGTTATGGTCTGAAATGCGCAATTATCAAACGGGACTGAGATCTTTGGGATATAAAGATATGATTTAAGTGTCATCAGATTCGGACAAAAATTGTGACCTCTAGAGGGTTGACAACCTTCAAATTGCATACTTTTACACACAATTTGCATACAAAGAGCGGCCATTTTGTTGGGCAGTTTCATTTTGATATTCCCGAAATTCAAATTTAACCTTCATTACGGTGGAATGGTGAAATTTTAAACGGTTTTTAAAATCGGGAAAAAAAATTGTGACCTCTAGAGAATCCGCAAGCTAATAATGCTATTTTTCGAACAAGCAGGGGCCATAATCCAGGAAGTTAAGTTCGGGCAACCGCGATTATCAAAAGGATCCATGATCTTAGTGTGTAATGGTGATATATTCACACATTTTTTTTAAATCAGTTAAAAATTGTGACCTCTACAAGGACCTCAAGCTAAAAACGCGATTTTTCGTACAATCAAGGGCCATAATTCAGGAAGTTACTATCCGATATGCCGAATATCGAAAGGAACCAAGATCTTTGGGTTATTAACTTACATTTCAAGTTTCATCAAAATCAAAAGAAAATAGTGACCTCTAGAGAGTCCACAACATTGATATACCATATTTTTTACACTATTTGAGTACGAGGGGCGGCCATTTTGTCTGCCAGTTTTGGTTCGATATTTACGACATTCGTACTCAACTATCCTTAGGGTGTAATGGTGATATATTCGAACGTTTTCTTAAATCAGATAAAAATTATGACCTCTATAGGGTCCACAAGCTAAAAACGCGATGTTTTGTACAATCAGGGGCCATAATTCAGGAAGTTACGGTCAGTTTTGGACCCATTTTCACGAAATTCAAACTCAGCCGTCCTTATGGTGTAACAGTGATATAATAAAACGTTTTTTTAAATCAGATAAAAATTATTACCTCTATAGGGTCCACAAGCTAAAAATGCGATTTTTCGTACAATCAGCAGCCATAATTCAGGAAGTTATGGTCCGATATGCGCGAATATCAAAAGGAACCGAGATCTGTGGGTTTTAAACATACATTTCAAGTTTAAACCAAATCGAATAAAAATTGTGACCTCTATAGTGTTCACAAGCTAAAAACATGATTTTTCGTACAATCAAGGGCCATAATCCATGAAGTTAACAGTCTGATACATGCCAATATCAAAAGTAACCGAGATCTTGGGGTGACAAACTTATATTTCAAGTTTCATCGGATAAAAATTGTGACCTGTAGAGTGTTAACAAACAATTGTGGATAGACGGCCGGACAGGGGCGATGAAAACATAAAAATGTGGGCGTATAAAAACCAAGCATGCTCAATGTATCTAATTGATGATTACAACATTACATTGCCTGAATTACAAAACAGAGATAGCTACATCATGTATCACATAATATTGTACCACATTGACTACTATACAGACAGCCAAATTCAAACTACATACATACAATCATAAAACTTGAGAATTTATAAAAGTTTTATTCTACTATTTACAGTGTGATTTCTGGTGTGACTAAAGACAACCGTTCTAACTACACCGTAAATTTTTCACTTGGGTGCACTGACATGTGTACTATCAGTGAAAGATTTACGACAAACATCAGATTTTAAAGGTTTTTCACCAGTATGAATTCTGATATGTTTCTTAAGATTGCAACTGTTAGTAAATGATTTACTACAAACATCACATGTAAATGGCCTTTGTCCAGTGTGAATTCTGATATGTCGCTGTAGATCACTACTGCTATTAAATGATTTACTACAAACATCACATGTAAATGGCCTTTGTCCAGTGTGAATTCTGATATGTCTGTGTAGATCGCTACGGGTAGTAAATGATTTACGACAAACATCACACATAAAGGGTTTTTCTCTAGTATGAATTTTTATATGTCTTTGTAGTTTACTACTGTATGTGAATGATTTACTACAAACATCGCATTTATAAGGTTTTTCACCAGTATGAATTCTGATATGTCTCTGTAGAGTACTACTGTTGGTAAATGATTTATGACAAACATTGCATGTAAAGGGTTTTTCACCAGTATGAATTTTTATATGTCTCTGTAGACTACTACTCTGTGAAAATGATTTACCACAAACATCACATTTATAAGGTTTTGCACCTGTATGAATTCTCAAATGAATTTGAAGGTAATATTTGTTAGTAAATGATTTGCTACAAACATCACACTTCTTAAACTCTTGTGAATTGTGTATTTCTTTTTCATTATCCTGGTTAAAACTTTCCTCACAATGTTCACCATGTTGTAAAACAGATTCCTCTTCTTTAACATGTTTTTCACAGTGTTTTTCTAAATCAGTTTCTAATTTAAATTCCTCATCACACAAATTACACTGATAAACAGTTTCAATATCATCAGCTTTCTCTTCTTGAACATGACAATATTCATCTACGTCATCAGTTTTCTCTTCTTTAACATGACAATATTCATCTACATCATCTGTTATCTCTTCTTTAACATGACAATATTCATCTATGTCATCAGTTGTGTCTTCTTTAACATGACTATATTCATCTACATCATCAGCTCTTTCTTCTTTAACATGACAATATTCATCTACATCATCAGTTTCCTCTTCTTTAACATGACAATATCCATCTACATCATCAGTTTTCTCTTCTTTAACATGACAATATTCATCTACATCAAATGTTATCTCTTCTTTAACATGACAATATTCATCTACGTCATCAGTTGTGTCTTCTTTAACATGACTATATTCATCTACATCATCAGTTTTCTCTTCTTTAACATGACAATATTCATCTACATCATCAGTTTTCTCATCTTTAACATGACGATATTCATCTACGTCCACAGTTTTCTCTTCTTTAACATGACAATATTCATCTACGTCATCAGTTGTGTCTTCTTTAACATGACGATATTCATCTACGTCCACAGTTTTCTCTTCTTTAACATGACAATATTCATCTACGGCATCAGTTGTGTCTTCTTTAACATGACCATATTCATCTAGATCATCAGATTTCTCTTCTTTAACATGCACTTTGTAGTGGTTTTCTAAACTACAAAAACTTTGAAAAATTTCATCACATATTGTACACTGATGAAAAGTTATAACATCATTAGTCTCCTGTAATATATAAAAGTTTTAACATCATTAGTCTCCTGTAATATATAAAAGTTTTAACATCATTAGTCTCCTGTAATATATAAAAGTTACAACATCATTAGTTTCCTGTAATATATAAAAGTTATAACATCATTAGTCTCCTGTAATATATAAAAGTTATAACATCATTAGTTTCCTGTAATATATAAAGTTATAATATCATTAGTTTCCTGTAATATATAAAAGTTATTACATCATTAGTCTCCTGTAATATATAAAAGCTATATCATCATTAGTCTCCTGTAATATATAAAAGTTATAACATCATTAGTTTCTTGTAATATATAAAAGTTATAACATCATTAGTCTCCTGTAATATATAAAAGTTATTACATCATTAGTTTCTTGTAATTTTTACGCCTTTGTGTACTATCCAGATTTGTTTATCCAGATATAGGCTACTTCCAACATTTAACTTTTTCCTCAATAATTTGGTTTTCTCCGCCGCAATCTTCAACATTGCCCGGAATCATGCCACAAAACAGCCTATCTGGCCCTTGTATGCTCAACCGTGGAGTACAGCTAAACAGTATGGGATACCCACCTGCAGAGGGACAAGCAGCACATTTCATATCAGGAGACTACACAAGCAAAGACCTGGGATGCATCACACAGATGCTAAAAAACCTGGATCTACCATCCTTACAGAATAGAAATGAAATGAAATGTGGTTTAACATCCTACTGCTCTGCTCCTAACCTGGGTTAATGAAGACGGGCATCCGCCATACAGTGTGCTATGAGGGAAATTTTGCTCGGACAGCGGTACTACAGCCTACTCTTATATCGAATTCCAACTGCCAAGGGATCTTTTATGTGCACGCCAATGTGTACATGGGACGTCAGTTTTCCGTCCCATCCGAACGACTAGACAGCTGTCCTGTCAGGCCCTCCGTCATGTATCACTCACAAGGGGAAACCACGCCGGAAACTTACAGAATAGAAGAAAAACAAACCGCTTAATACTTTTCTACAAGGTGGTTCAGGTGCTGGTGTCAGAACTACCATTTCATGACTACTTACCCCAAATTCGCGCAAACAAATGCAGAGTTGCGGTTAAAAAGTTTTCAGACTTTCACAGTGATAATATACTAGAATCACAAACTACAAATAACTCGAAGTGTTTCAAAACATTAGACTGTAAAAATAAACTGTATAAAAACTCGTTCTTCCCCAAAATGTTAATAGATTGGAACCACCTGGACGATAGTGTTGTGCATGCTAAGACAATAGGCTGTTTTTGCACAGCCCTCAATCAGTGGAATTAGTGTGACCACACTCTCTCTCCCATTGATTATACCGAAAGGTCCTCAACGTATCTATTCAGATCCAGAATTTAAAAATTGTTTTAGAATTTAATTCGCAAAGGAAGTGGATATTTAACCGTATTTACGGCAAAGTATCTACTTCCGCTATTTTACTGTACATAGTTTCTGATTGGCTAATTTGTATGATGATGTCATACCTTATTCAAAATGGCGGAAAGTACAGATGTTCTGAAAATAGGAGATAAATTTGAACCCTAACCCATTTTTCTAATCCATCAAAATGGGAAATTAAATTAAATTAATTACAATAGTGTGTTCTTAATTTATTTTCAAATTTTGGGATTAATACTGATTTTTAAGATAGCCGTATACGGTTAAATTCATCTCATGTACTGTCAAATAATCCAGGAACTGACACTTGATGACGTCACTATATTCCGGCCAATCAGAAACGATATACGGTAAAATATCCACTCCGATTCGCAAAAGGTTAAAAAGTTAATTTTGAAACTTAATTCATTCGCCCTATGTCATCCCTCCCAGTGATAGTAGTAGACAGGCGAATATTTAAGGTTAATAAGTTTGGGTCCAATAATTCAACTCACCATTACGATGTCACCATCATTAATTGTTGATGTTTACATCTGACCTCTATAGATCATACAAGTTGATATAACGTATCAATATAAGACTAGTCGTGTGGTAAAGAGACGGTTTATATCGTATGAAGTGAGATCGCACAAAGAAAACCGAACTGCCTTTCTTTACTATACCATGTTCATTTCCGGAACAACTTTGGGATAGTTGTATAATGAAGTAAGCTGTGGATCTATCCAACACGAATAACTCGTAATGTTAGACACTTGACAGCATAGGACTATTACGTGCACATATTTATATTTGCATACTTATTCCTTATACCCTAAACATGATCCCAATTGTTTTTGGTGCATGACCGACCCCCGGGGACAGAGCCGCAATTATTTTTTGTATTTTTCTGTTTGTCATCTACAAGCCCCATTTCTTAACGGAATATCTTGAAACTTTGCATACTTATTCCTTATACACTAAGGATCATCCTTATGGGAGATTATATAAAGAGCTGGCAGGCCTCAGTATAATTGTTAAAAACTAGATAATGTAAAGGGAATTTGCTGAAAATTTCAGTCATAATGATCCAACCCGATTTTAGCGATTGAATTTTCGGTGTAGCCTCAATCATCATTACTAAAGGGGATCATTGGGTTACGGACATTACTCCTAAAAGCAAAAACGGCCAAAACATATTTGGTCATAACGGCCAAAGTTGGTCATAACGCCCAAAACTTGGTCATAACGGCCATAACGGCCAAACATTATTTGGTCATAACGGCCAAATTTTCTCCTACCTGCCCTTCATAGCCAAGTTTACAGAGTTTTAGATTTAAAAAAAATAATTAAAATTTTGTTAATGTTTGTCAAAACATCCTTTATAACTTTTTCAATCTTGCAATTTATAAAGTTTTAAAGTTCTTTTGTCTTATGTGATTGTCACAACATTATCCCAAATTAACCATCTGGTATAATTCAAGCCTTTTCTTACAATGATGAGACATTCTTGTCTCAATGATTATCAAAACATCCTTTATAATTTTTTCAACTTTTAAAAGACACCATTGTTTAAAGCTTTTTTTTATATGTAATTGGTTGATGGCAATGGATACACATATGTGATAAAGGTAAATAAGCGATCAATCCATGGTACCATGATTTCCTTTTTATCGTAATCAATTCCTGGTTTCTCATGTGTATGTTCTTGATGTCTACCCAGACGAGATGTAAGAAGTAGTCTCAACAAATATTTGTCACCCTGCTTATCATGGTGATTAGTTGAAAATGTATTAATGTCTTTCAGGGTTCTAATTCGGGTAATGTATACTGGAGTTGTAGCAAAAGAACGGATAAGAGAAAGTGTAATGCATCAGTTAAGGAAAATCTGGAGAACAGAACGTTTGAATATGGAAAGAATGCGCACAATCATCCCACGCAACCTGGAAAGCTACAAGAAGTTAAAGTCCGTAGAGAAGTAGGTATTTCCAACACTCATTCAATAAATTAGCCTAGAGTTTTACTTAGGTGAATACTAGATGTTTACTTGAGATGTCCAGTTACATGTATGTTGGTTGATTTGATTTAAACAATATTTTATTCATAAAATATCATATAATACATTACAATTATAAAGATATGATACAAAAACAAGCTAAAAGCTTATATAAATTTGCTTCATATATGTTTATGTTATTTGCTTTTGATATTTCGAGAATATGATAATGTACTTGTTTCTTGACGACGAAAGTTCCAATGTATGTTGGTTAAATATGGTGTTTAATATTCTCTAGGTCAAAGATTCTGCATTAGGCAATATTTTTATGTCAGCTAGAGCCATAGTGTTATTACTACTACTGTTATGTTAAAGTTTAATGTTATATTTTATTCATTTACAGATTGTAGAATCAACTATACCAGAGGGCTTTTTTCAAGCAGACTTAACAGTGAAAGGAGAAAGACACATTTTGTTGGCAATGGAGAGGCAACTACAACAACTGTCCATATCCAGACAATGGTTCATTGACGGAACTTTCAAAATGGTTAAGAAACCATTTTACCAATTAATGCCAATACATGGTTTTGTACGTTCTGGCAGACAAGTAAAATTGGTTTCTCTATTTTTCGTCTTGATGTCACGACGCAGAACAATTGACTATATTGCTATTTCAAAGAAAATTGAAGATTTGCTATCAAATCCCCCGCAATTAAAGACTGCTATTATGGACTTTGAGGCTGGTAAAGTCTTTCCACAGGTGCATGTTCGTGGTTGCCTTTTCCATTTTACGCAAGCCATATGGAGACACTGTCTAGTGTTAGGGTTACAGGTAAATTTACTTAGCCTACATTGTAACAATATAGTCGTTGCGACATTGTTTTTAAATTTATAGACAAAGAATAGAGAAAAAAGATGACTTTATATTTCATTAATTAATATATTTGGCAAATTAATAGTTTCACACATATTCACATATATATTATATATAGTGTGTACTAAATCAACTTAGTCTGTAATTGACAGTTCACACATAAAAAGAGCTATTTAGCCAAAACATGTGTCAATAATATACCACCAGATAACACGTGAGTCGAATTATTCTAATTGCATCATTTGGCTTAAGGTAACCAATCATATTGTTAATTGCACGGGTTCAGGGCCATGAACAGGCTTTCTTTGCGTGATATGCAGGAGTCTTATAAAAGAAATCATAGTAAAGTTTTAAGTTAGGCTTCCATTAGATTCCAGAGAGGTTCCATCTGAGTTCCTAGACAGCCGCGAGGCTGGCCAGGGTGGAAAAATGGTTATAGCTAGTATTGTAATCTGTGCTATGCTTGTATACCTGTATTCGGCTATCCCCCCCTGGGGTGTAGGGGGTGATAAGAATATACCCTTCGTATGTCCTGCGTGTCGTAAAAGGCGACTAAAAGGATCCCTGTAATGGGGCAACGTGTTTGCCGTGCGTTGCGACCCGTGTCGGTGGAGAGTGGAATCCTGGTAATTGAGTGGGGATTTGGCTTGCGAGCCCTTTCTCTGCAACACATTGCTTCGGCCCACAATTCACCTAGACGGGAGGTCAGAGTGGCCCACTCTGATCAATCGGCTTTGGTCGTGTTTAGCTGACGAGTAGGCGCATCTTTTCCACTATTCTGTAATGTATTTGTTGCAGATCTACCTTTGTGTCCTACGCGCCTACTCTAAAGCAGCGGCTTGGGTCAACTAGGTAGAGTAAAAATATTTAATCTTTACTTTGTCTAGGTATATCCCTGTCTGTCCTCGTAGGGCGCATGCGCTGGATATCCGCGCAGTAGCCTGCATTGATATTGTAACCCTTTGGTGGTTGGAGAGCAGGCAGGGATGAATCTTTTAAATTACTCAAATGGCTTCTCAAACCAAGAAGACTCGTACTACCAAACGTATGTCGACCGAGGATTTAGAACCATTACCAATAAAAACTTCCCGAACCTGGCCTAGATTTCTGGTCATACAAAGTACTAACGATATCAATCTTAGTAAAACATCTCCTTTTTTGATTGCTAAAGGTCTTGCTGGCTTGGCTGGTGAGCCCAAAAGCGTCAAGAAAATGAGAAATGGTACTTTGTTAGTGGAATGTGCTAAAGAATCACATGCTACTTCATTATTAAAATCAAAGACTTTAGCCAACATTCCTATCAAAGTTGCACCGCATAACTCTCTAAATTCATCAAGAGGTGTTATTCGGTCTCAGGATTTAGAAGGCAGCTGTGAGGAAGAGATGCTTGAAAATCTCGCCTCACAAGGTGTTACATACGTCAAACGTATTTCCATCAGACGTAATGGTAATATTATCCAAACCAACACCTATATCCTGACCTTTGATAAACCAGATCTTCCTAGGATGATCAAAGCTGGTTTTCTTGCCATACCAGTTACCCCGTACATTCCCAATCCATTGCGTTGTTTTCATTGTCAACGCTTTGGACACAGTAAAAACGTGTGTAAGGGGAAAGCGATGTGTGCTAGATGTGGACAAGATGGTCACGAAAGTACATCTTGTCAACTCGACCACCATTGCATTAACTGCAAAGGGCCTCATTTTGCTTATTCTAGAGAGTGCCCAATATGGAAGAAAGAAAAACAAGTGCAGCAGGTGAAAACAGAAAAAAACATACCATATCCTGAAGCAAGGAAGCTGGTAGAGGCTGCAACCCCAACATTTGCAATGTCTTTTGCAAATGCAGTCAAGCCCAAGACCACTTCCATTGCTTGTCAAACACCTGCTGTATTTCCAGCTGCGACGGAATCCTCGTCACCACCGAAACCTACCATTCCTCCAAAGCCCGTAAATATTTCTCTCAACACCCAGACTGCTAATAAGTCTGGGGAGTCTGAGATTGAGGAGATTGTGCCTCCCACTCCTCAACCAATTGGTGGAAATCCACCCAAAATAGATATTACTAAGGAACGTTCTGGTAAAGGCGTTCCTAAAAATTCTAAATTGGCTACCTTCCGTAGTAGGAAGGGTGACGAAGATCCTGTCGGAACCTATAACAGGTTCGGGATACAGGACAATCTAATGGATGTTGTTGTAGAAATACATGACCCCAAACAACATCACAGAAGTCCTGTTAAACCTCCCTGAAAATGGCTAATTCCATTATTCAATGGAATTGTCGTGGTCTGAAACCAAATTTTAATGAAGTTCAAATCTTAATTCAAAAATTTAATCCCTTAGCTATTTGTTTACAAGAAACTTTTTTAAAGAATTCAGATGTCTTAACACTCAGACATTTTGTTGCCTATCATTATTTTGCTAATAATGATGGTAGAGCACACGGTGGTGTTTCCATTTTCCTTAATGGAAATATTCCGCAGAGCAAAGTCACCCTCAATTCGCCTTTACAGGCAGTTGCAGTGAGGGTGACTTTACATATTCCTATCACACTCTGCTCTGTATATTTACCACCTAGTTTACATCTGAACCCCAGAGATCTTGATGACCTTGTTGCACAACTTCCTCTCCCGTTTATAATTACGGGAGATTTCAATGGTCATCATTCACTCTGGGGTAGTCCAGATGATAATAACAGAGGTAAACAAATAGCGGACTTCATTAACATTAATAATTTGTGTTTATTAAATGATGACTCGCCTACTTATCTACATCCTGCCACAGCTTCTTTTTCTTCTCTTGATCTAACCATTTGCTCTCCGGTCCTGTTTCAGGATTTTACATGGAGAGTGAATGAAGATCTGTGTGGTAGTGACCATTTTCCCATCTTGATAGATAATAATGGTCCCTCTCCGGTTGAAAGACCGCAGAGGTGGAAGTTACATAAGGCTGATTGGGCTCTTTTTGAATCTTTGTGTCTCTTCTCTTTTGATGCAAAAGAGTTAGAAGATGCAGATGAGCCCATGGCCTTATTCACTTCAATTCTTCAGGATGTAGCTGAGCAGGCGATTCCGAAGACCACGACTGAGCCCAAACGTTTCAATAAACCATGGTATAATAACGATTGCAAATCCGCTCTTAGAGAGCGTGATCGCATCTTAAGACGCCTTGAGAATCACCCTTCCATGGAGAATATTGCAGCATACCAAATGGTCCGGGCGAAGGCTCGTAGAACCATACGCCAAGCAAAGAAATCTTCATGGCAAGGATATGTCTCAAGGATCAATTCCCGCACCACTTCTAAATCGGTATGGGATAGGATTCGTAGAATTAAAGGTAAAAGTAGTGCATTATCAGTTAACCATCTAAATGTTGACAATACCACCTTAACAACATTTCCTGATATTGCTAATTCTCTGGCCAGTACAATTTCATTCAATTCATCATCCAATTTCTCCTCGGATGCCTTTCGGGGCATTAAACATCAACAGGAGAAAAGGCGACTTAATTTCAAGTCCCGTAATGATGAATGTTATAATGAAAAGTTTTCTATTGCTGAAGTCCGTGATTCTCTTAAAAGGGCTAAGGATACTGCAACTGGTCCAGATGAAATTCATTACCAGATATTAAAACATTTACCTTTTTCTACACTTTTAATATTATTAGATCTTTATAACCGGATTTGGGTTGATGGGAATTTTCCCCCTTCATGGCGTGAAGCCATAATAATTCCCATCCCTAAACCGGGGAAAGATCCTACGAATCCTACCAATTATCGTCCGATCGCTTTGACTAGCTGCATTTGCAAAACCATGGAGAGATTGATCAATCGAAGGCTTGTTTGGTACCTTGAGTCCAACAACCTCATTACAGACCTCCAATGTGGATTTCGGTCCCAAAGGAGCACTCTTGATCATCTTGTTCGATTTGAAACGTTTGTCAGGGATGCTTTCATCCAGAAACAACATTTAGTTGCTATATTTTTTGATCTGGAGAAAGCTTATGATACCACATGGAAATATGGTATCATGCGCGACCTGCATAACCTCGGTCTGCGGGGTCGCTTACCTATCTTCATTAAACATTTCTTAGAAGATAGGTCGTTTAAGGTACGCTTGGGATCAATATTCTCTGACCCATTTCCCCAGGAAATGGGAGTCCCTCAGGGAAGTATATTATCTCCCACTCTTTTTTCCATTAAGATAAATACCATACCATCGTGCCTTAAACGCGGGGTCGACGGCTCTCTTTATGTTGACGACTTTCAGATGTGTTACGGATCGACAAGTATGCAGACAATCGAACGTCAGTTGCAGCTTTGTTTGAATTCTATTCAACGATGGGCAACTGACAATGGATTTCGATTTTCGAAATCCAAGACTGTTTGTATGCACTTTTGTCAGCGAAGAGGTTTACATCCTGATCCGGAACTTACACTGGATGGAAACCCCATTCCAGTTGTAGATGAAACAAAATTCTTGGGTTTGATATTTGATAAGAAATTATCATTTATCCCCCACATCAAAACCCTCAAAAAGAAATGTCTGAAAGCCCTCAACATATTGAGAGTCTTATCAAACACTGACTGGGGAGCAGACCGTAAGGTCCTGCTCAGATTATATCGAGCATTAATAAGATCTAAACTCGATTATGGGTGTATTGTGTATGGGTCAGCCCGCGAGTCTTATCTCAAGGAGCTTGACACCATTCACAACCAAGGACTTAGAATCAGTCTAGGAGCATTCCGAACATCTCCAGTGCAGAGTTTATACGTCGAGGCGCACGAGCCCTCATTGCACGACAGACGTGATAAACTTGCACTGCAGTATGCTACAAAAATTGCATCTCTGCCTCATCATATTTCATTTAACACCATATTTAGACCCTATTATGAACATCTATATTTACTGAAAACCAATGTTATTCCATCCTTCGGTATTCGCATTCAACCCCTTTTGTCTCAGGCTGGTATCAGTCAAGACAGTATTGCGAATACCCCTTTCTTCGAGACACCACCATGGTCTATATCTCCCCCCAAGATCGATCTCGATCTTACAAAAAACAAAAAGAAAGATACTAGTTCCACAGTGTTTCAATCTCTCTTCAGAGAGAAAAGGTCTAAATATGGTGATTATGCTCCAATTTATACAGATGGTTCCAAAGATGGCGATCGGGTAGCATCGGCTACTGTCACGCCATCTGAGACCATTTCTGTTCGTCTTCCTCCTGCTGCTTCCATATTTACTGCTGAACTCCAGGCCATCTTTCAGGCTTTGGAGTATATCAAATCCTCTTCATCCTTAAAACACATTATATTTACTGATTCTTTGTCCTCTTTACAGGCAATAAACAATAAGCAGCTTGTACACCCTTTAGTAGCAGACATTTATCGTCTGCTACTATCACACGAGTTTAACGGCAAGGACACTGTCCTTTGCTGGCTCCCCAGTCATGTTGATATTAAAGGGAATGATCAAGCAGACTTAGCTGCCAAGTCTGCTTTAGATCTTTCCATATCACAATTTCTTTTACCTTTCACCGATTTTAAATCGTCCATTAAATTATTTGTATATGACCGCTGGCAACGGTCTAGGGATCTTGCAGACACAAACAAACTTCATCACATTAAGCCTCTCTTAGGAGACTGGCCAAGCTCCTATAGAACCAGCAGGAGAGATGAAGTGGTTTTGTGTCGCTCTCGCATTGGTCATACTTTTTTAACACACATTTTCATCTTAAAGCGAGAGCCTCAACCACAATGTGTTCACTGTCATGTTCCTTTGACAGTGAAACACATCTTGATTGAGTGCAATCATCTCAAACATATTAGATCTAAATATTACCGTTGCCAGTCAGTACGTCAGCTATTTGCTCAACCGGAGCTTTATGATGAATTGCTAGCATTTTTAAAAGAGACAAACTTTTATTCAAAATTTTAATTGTATATATTTATCATATATTGTTTTTTAAATATTTATATATGTAAAGGAATTGATATATTTATTTTTAAGTATATTTTCTGTGATATTTGTTTTTATTTACATATATGAATACATTCCTGTGATATTGTTTTAATTTGTCTCGTTAAATTCACCATATGTTTGGCGCAATATAGCCCGGTTGGAGCTGACGTGCCATTAAACAACATTTCATTTCATTTCATTTCGTATTCGGCTATGCTATATAAAATGTAAAAACGAACCGTTGCATTGTTATAACTGAGAAGACAAACATCTTGAGAAACCAGTAAGAAGAAAACACAACGTGAAGCAGAAGTAAAGACAGCTAGAAGTAAAGATGCATGGGTCGTACGTAGGAAGTGGCGACCGGTCTGGCATTCCCGCTCTCCACGTCTGACAAAAAAGCCCATGGTGCTACAACATTTTCTAAATGACTGTATACGGTGCATTTTCCATAATGTTATGTTTTTCAGAATGATATACAGTGCATGCATATGTATTTGATCATTTTAATTTTATGTTTTTCAGAATAAATATAAAGTTCATGGTGGCACCCGTAGCTTCATAAAAAAAACTAATGAGTTTACCCTTTTTGCCAAAGTCACACATACGTGACATATTTTATCAACTTCATGGTAAAACCACAAATGATAAATTAATTGAGTTAATGGACTACATGGAACGTCAGTGGATTGACCATAGCCTTTTTAAAATGTCATCTTAGAGTGTGTTTAACCAGACAATAAGGACAAACAATAACATAGAAGTTATGTAAAATGTACAGACTATTCAAAAATTAAGTTTTATCTAGCTTAAAGCGGAAATTGCAAATTTTCTAAGAAAGTCAAAACGTAATTATTTCTATGTCTTTTGCTCAATAGGTTGTCAACTCACAATTATACGATCATAGGTGTCATTCTCATCTATGGCAAGGTTTGGGGGCATTTGTGTGGAACTTTTCACCACAAGAGTTCCACAAGATACTGGGTTTCTGAAAATAAATACATTCCCCAAGACTTTCGACTTAAAATAATATTCATAGAGTGTTTTGGGTCTGTGGTGTTTTTCACCACAAGAGTTCCACAAGATATTGATTTTTTAAGTCCAATATCTTGTGGAACTCTTGTGGTGAAAAACTCCACAGACCAAAAACACTCTATCAAAATTATTCTAAGTCGAAAATTTTGTGGAATGTGGTACCACACAGGCACATAGGGAGGTATGAGAAGAAATTTTTGAAAAAAAGGATATTTTTTCTAAGTCCAACTCCAATATCTTGTGGAACTCTTTGGTGAAAAACACCACAGACCCAAAAGACTCTATCAAAATTATTCAAGTCGAAAATCTTGTGGAATGTGGTACCACACAGGAATATAGGAAGGTCTGAGAGGAAATTTTTGGGGAAAAAAATGATTTTTTTTGTGAGTTCAATATCTTGTGGAACTTTTGTAGAATATATTTTCCCCACATCTTACAAGATGATAGTATAAACTATTATTGTTCCAGCGAAATAAAAAGAAAATGTTTCATAAATATTTCATTGTCCACTTTTCCAAACGCCCCCAAACCTTGCCATGTCTATTAAAACTCATTTACACAGAAAATAATAACACAATTACCTCCCTTGTTTTGATATTTTTGCCAATTTCTCAGCTGGCAATAGTGAATTATAGGATTAATAGGATTATTCTTTAACAAGGTAGGACTGTTTATGGATACCATCTATTTTCAGGCTTTATTTTAGTAAATTTTAAAAATATAACTTAAAAATTTGCAATTTCCGCTTTAAATGCATGGTCGCCTATAATGTAAGATACCGTTTTATTCTACACTTATTTAATTATTTGTTAAATTTTATTTCAGGGTGGCATCGACGCATCAACCACAAGGCTGGTGAGCAGCAGTTGGGGATGTATAAGCTAATTAACTTTCTTTTTGGAGAAGCCAACATGTTGCCCCTTCAAGCTGCCTTATTGTTCGAATGGAAAATGAGGAATTATTTCATCCGAACATGCACGAACGCCCAAGAAGAGATTTACCATGCTTGGAGAGAATATGGGAATGGAGATTTGAGTGCCAGCATGATGATAAGGATATGTTCCCGACACCATGGACCTATTTAATAGATAATCCTGGATTGACAAGATATTGATGTCCTGATACAAATACATTGTATTTTAAGATATTGCTATGCTGATATTTATTTCGCTTTTGAATTAAAATATTTGGTTGAATAGATATAAGATCATGTACATATGCCTCCATGTTTATTTTTGTTTTAAAATAATTTATGGCCATTCAAAAATAAAATATATTAAAATTGTTTTTGTTCTTATGTTTTTTGAATCATTAAATCATTACCAATAAAATATTTTGACCGTTATGACCAATGTTTCGGCCGTTATGACCAATTTATTGGCCGTTACGACCAATTTTTTGGCCATTATGACTAGAAATTTTTGGCCGTTTTTGCTTTTGGCCGTTATGTCCATAACTAAAGTTGGTACGATAAAAAACATAGTCTTGATTATCCATTTCATGAATAAATCATGAATGAAAGTTGAGCAACAAAACTAATCCTAATCCAGTAAATATCGTAGGCTAGCGTTGACATCGAGAGTTGATTATGGATAGTTAATAAATGTCTAATTAATAATTTAGATAACATTTCAGGCCTAAAGAAAAGATGCAATAGGCAGATTTAGCTCTTGTATAATGTATGTTTAAAGTAGCTAAGTCTCTAACTCGGATACTTCCATTAATTGACGGTCTTGAAAACCTTTCATACTTAGTCCTTATACCCTAATAGTAAGTGCAGGGGGACTGCACCACACAAAATTTACACAAAAACAAATACACGGACAAGACATCATACTCAGGAAAACAGACAGACAATTCAAAAAAAGTGAATGGATCCGGGGGCTAGCCGTAAGCATCCACTATGCTGTACAGTCCCGGGTCTGTAGTGACACAGACTTCACTCAAATTTGAAAACAATCAGGAATACAACCCAAAGAAACCATTGTGCAATGCCAGCATGAGTCATGATCTGCTATATGCTACACGAAATACGAATGTAAGCATATGTAGTAAAATTCAACTATACACGTAACCACATCGGTGAAATGTATAAAAAAGTAGTCTAAACCTAAATGCTCTAAAATCAATAAAGAAACGTTTCAGTATTCAATACATATAGGGCACATGTTCCATCCATCACAAAAAACAAAAACAAAACTGAATACAAAGAAGTAAACTACGTGGTAACTATGGTCTAATTCGGTAACTATGGTCTAATATGTGGTAACTATGGTCTAGTTTGTGGTAACCATGGTCTAATTCAGTAACTATGAAGTTTGATTTATTATTGTCAGTGGTGTGTATTTTTTATATCGTTCTGAAACTTTACAAAATTACAATTTTGGTGGGAAAATTCAAAATGACGGCACTCTCCCAATTTTGGTAGGGCAAGTCTAAAAGATCATATATGGTCTTACTGGCAACGCAGGATACATAGCCAGCATGGACTACTCGACAAAGTTGAAACGTGAAACACCCTAAGCTACATGACTTCCTATTGTTACTTACTGGTAACCTATGATACATAGCCAGCATGGACTACTCGAAAAAATTGAAACATGAAACACCATAAGCTGCATGGCTCCTTATTGTGTTACGTCACTTAAAACAAGGCCAGAAATAACCTATTCATGAAATACAGAAATTATAGAAAACGTCAATGTACAATTAATAACATGATTTATTACAGTGAACGGTAAACAACAATCACAAACATGGTAATACGAGAGAATCATACAAAAACATACGTAACGGACTTGTAATGGACATTAAATATTAGACAGTATTATTAATTATATATTAAAGAATCAGTTCATAACACACATGTTTCGTCAACACACATTCCGATGTCACGTGGGTCGAACTATTCTGGAATCTGCGTTGATGCTGGAATCTTCTATTCTATCGCGAATTACTTACTATAATCATGAAACGAACTTGATACGAGTTATCAACGATGATTTAGACATATTACCGAACATTGACACGGTATAAAATAATGCAATAACTTATATGTAACTATGCAATGAAAGAATTTACACACGAAACTTCACAACAAATCTCCACCATGCCGCTGATTGCCATGCCTCTGCCGCAACCCCAGCATCACGTGGTCACCAGCACGCGCTCGTCTTGATTAAAAAGTCTCTAAATTCTGCAACAATGCTAGCAGACGAATCACACCACAACTTTAGTAACAACAATGAACTGATTATTCATTATAATCATAGAGACAATTATACACACATAACAATATCATGTAATACATGACACCTCCCCCCTTTAAAAAAGTTTAAATGTAATGTAAACTTTAAATGTAACACTTAATTTACTCTAGATAAGGTATCAGGTATAACATTATCTCTACCTTTTATATGTTTAATAACAATGTTGTATTCTTGTAACATTAAACTCCATCTGAGCAACCTCTGGTTCTTATTTTTCATTTTATGAATAAAAGTAAGTGGGTTGTGATCTGTACATACAATTACAGGATATAAAGTTGTTCCCAAATAGAAATCAAAGTGTTGCAGAGACAGTATTAATGCCAAGCATTCTTTTTCAATGGTAGAGTAATTCTTTTGATATCTATTAAATTTCTTTGAAAAATAACATATAGGATGTTCAATGTCATTTACATCATTCTGAGACAAAACTGAACCTGCACATATATCACTTGCATCTACCGAAAGTTTAAACTGTTTAGTAAAATCTGGTGTGATAAGAATTGGAGAGGTAATTAGTATGGCTTTAAGTTTATCAAACGCTTTCGCACATTGATCAGACCAAATAAATTTAGCATCTTTTTTTAATAAATCTTTCATGGGATTAGCAATAACTGAAAAATTTGGACAAAACTTCCGATAATAACCAGCCATACCTAAAAATCTCATCATTTCTTTCTTATTATTCGGCTGAGTAAAATTTACAATAGCTTCAACTTTTGCTTTAATAGGTTTTACTTGTCCTTGACCTACAATATGGCCTAAATATTCTACAGTAGCATGACAAAATTCACTTTTCATGAGATTTACAGTTAATTTAGCATCAGATAATTTCTTAAATAAAGCATCTAACTGATACTTGTGCTGTTCCCATGTATCACTATAAGTAATAATGTCGTCAATATACCTCTCACAATTTTGTAAATCGGCAATAATTCCGTTAACTAATCTTTGAAAGGTAGATGGTGCGTTTTTCATACCAAACGGCATTACTTTATACTGAAAAAGACCATCTGGTGTTACAAAAGCTGATACCCTTTTAGCCCTTTCCGTTAATGGAACCTGCCAATATCCCTTTAAAAGATCGAATTTACTAACAAATTGTGCATCACCAATTTTATCAATACAATCATCTATTCTAGGGATAGGAAATGAATCAGTTATTGAAACAGAATTAAGTTTTCTAAAGTCTGTACAAAAACGATATGACTTATCAGGCTTTGGAACTAATATGCATGGTGAACTCCAGTCACTGTAACTGGGTTCAATAATGTCATTTTCCAACATATACTTAACTTCATTTCTCAAATGTTCCAATTTAAGAGGATTTAAACGGTATGGGTGTTGTTTAACAGGTACAGCCCCATCCACGTCAACATCATGATATATAGCCTCCGTTTTACTTGGAACATCAGGAAATAAATGTATGTATTTATGTATTAAAGATTTTAACTCATCTTTTTTAACATCACTTAAATGATTAAGTTTAGTATCTAAATTTGAAAGTATAACAGAATTCTTTAATTTAATATCACATTGTATAGGTTCTATAACTTCTTGTTCATCATTCGACTGAACAGCAGATAAATTAGCAACAGGTCTACTAATGTTTGAAGTTTCTCTCTCAATATATGGCTTTAACATGTTAATATGACATTCAACTTCATAAGGACCGTGATATCGGGCCTGTAGCGGACTACCAGGAATAGGTAAAAAGGCAAGCACCTTGTCACCAGATTTAAAAGTACGATTCTTGGCTTTCTTGTCATACCAGTATTTCATTTTGACCTGGCTATTTTTAAGATTTTCTTTGGCAATTTCACATGCTCTTTTAAGTCTTTCTTTAAAACTAACAACATAATCTAACATATTGATATTAGTATCATCACCTAACCATTTCTCTTTAAGAAATGTAAGCGGTCCCCGCTCTGAGTGGCCAAATACTAATTCGAATGGGCTGAATCCAAGGGACTCCTGAACGGCTTCTCGAGCGGCAAATAAAAGAAGATGGACGCCTTCGTCCCAATCTCTTTTGTGCTCTAAACAATATGACCGAATCATATTTTTTTTAAAGTTTGGTGGAAACGTTCAAGCGCCTCCTGCGATTGAGGGTGATATGCACTAGATTTAAATTGATTAATATCTAACTGATGCATGACTTGCTGAAACAAATTAGACATAAAATTAGATCCTTGATCTGACTGTATAGATTTAGGTAAACCAACTAATGTGAAAAATTTAATTAAAGCTTTCACTATATTTGGCGTTTTAATATTTCTAAGAGGAATCGCCTCTGGAAAACGAGTGGAGGCACACATAATTGTTAAAAGGTATTCATTGCCTGTTTTTGTTTTAGGAAGTGGTCCCACACAATCGATAAGTACTCTACTAAAAGGTTCTTCAAATGCTGGGTTGGATACAGAGGCGCGATAGGAATTTTCTGATTAGGCTTTCCAACAACCTGACAGTTGTGACATGACTTGCAAAATTCAACAACATCCTTTTTCAGATTCGGCCAATAAAAATGGTTTAAGATCCTTTGGTAGGTCTTGTTAACTCCCAAATGACCAGCCATGGGCAAATCATGGGCTAAACTTATAACCTCTTGACTATATAATTTTGGCACAACAATCTGATGAACAACCTTCCACTCCATACTAACATTCGCATCTGGCGGTCTCCATTTCCTCATCAAAACATTATCATTTTTATAAAAACAAATAGGGACATTCTCCACCTCGTCTAAAGATAAACACTGACCATAACAATTGACAAGATCGGGGTCATTTCCTTGTTCAATAATTAATTTAGAACGACTTAAAGGGTCTGGACCTAAACCTTCAAGATTATTAGGGTGAAAAGAGGTACTGTCGTGTAAAATAGGAACTTGGTCCTTATCAAATGAAGCATCAAACTGAATATCAGGAATATTCGCCATAAAAGTGTCCTCTAACACATAAGAATCTTCATTAATAGACATATCCTCATTAAGAGATTTCTTTTCAGACATCTTACTCATAGCCCTAGTAACTGCACAAGCCGGGTAAGTAAATAAATCAGAATCCTGATTATCGTGAACAGGCTTTTCAAAAGAAGGATTATTTGATAGAATCGGGTTAACAATAACTTTATCACCCGCTAAGTCATTCCCTAGTAATAAATCTATACCTTCTACAGGAAGAGTAGGTCTAATACCCACAGTAACACGCCCAGAAACTAAATCTGACTTTAAGTTAATATCATGAAGAGGTACACTAACAAAGCCTAAATCAACACCCTGAATAAGAACATTAGCATCTACAGAAGACTTTGATGAAAAGGGTAAAACTTTTTCTAACATCAAACTTTGTGAAGCTCCTGTATCACGTAATATCCTAAGGGTTTTTAAATTGGCATCGTCACCTACAAGTGACACTAATCCTTCAGACACAAAAGGCTTAAACTCCTCAATAATAAATTCAGACGCAGCATTATCAACAACCTTTTCAGGGAAGTTTAATTTAATTGGCGCTTCAGGGCTTTTTAATGAAACACAAGCACTGGATTTTAAACTAGTATTTTTATTTTCTTTTCTTTGAAGAATCCAGCACTCTGAAATAATATGCCCTTTTTTATGACAATAAGAACATACAGGTATTTTATGATGATCCACCCCTTTATATGCTTCTGGCTTAGGCCTAACAGTGCTATCACTATTTGACTTGACCTTATCATAAGTTTGAGGGTTAAAGGGTGATCTACTCTGTATTACTTTATTTGGGGTATAATGAGAGGTAGCGGCATGGGGAGATTTGTCTAGCCTTTGGCTACTTTTAGTAGAAATTAAATCATGAGTGAATAGTCATCAGCCATTGTAGCTGCTTCACTTAGTGTGCTTACTTTATGTTCGTCTAGAAATGTTCTAATATCAACATGTATACAATGTTTAAATTCTTCTAGTAACATAAGTTGTCTAAGTTTACTAAAGTTTCTATTAATTTCTTTAGAATCAAGCCACCTATCAAATAAGTGTTCTTTTACTCTGGAAAATTCTACATGTGTTTGTTCATTACCTTTGATTGAATTTCTAAATTTGTGTCTATATGCCTCTGGGACTAAAGCATAGGCATTAAGAATTGTATGTTTGACTGTATCATAATTAGAACTTTGTTCAAGGGACATAGCTGAAAATATTTCTCTAGCTTTACCTAATAATACACTTTGTAATAATAGTGTCCAATTTTCTTTTGGCCATTTTAAACTAGCAGCTATCTTTTCAAAATGTAAAAAATACTGATCTATTTCCTTTTCTTGAAATTTAGGAACTAATCTGATATGCTTTGCTGCATCAAAATGATTTAATAATGACTGCTGTGCGGAGTGTGACTGATTTGCCAATTCAATTTCTTTTATCTTAATTTCCTTTTGAATTTCTAATTCTTTAATATGTACTTCTTGCCTTTGTTGTAATTCTAGTCGTTTTAACTGATGTTGAAATTCTAACTCTTTTAATTTTAAAACATCTACATCACCTGGTATCTCACTAATTAAATCTAAGGCATCTTCATCAAAAATATTATTATCAACCAAGGTTTTAAGTACTGCATTTTTAATTATGTTCTTTCTCATAGATTGATTTACTTTAACTTTGAAATGAATGGCAAGTTCTAACAATTCAACCTTCTTTAATCCGTCAAACTCCACCAGAGTTGGTTTTGACAAAAATGTTTGGACAGTAAACACCATATTGACTTTCTACTTTCTGCTGATTTATAAATATACCAAAACACAAATCTGTGTATTATAAATTTCGTTTACATAAGAAATTTAACTAATATCATAAATATATACGGATTATCCCGGACAAGCCCCCAATTTCTGGCCTTGTTTTAAGTGACGTAACAATTGTTAATCAGGATTCTGGCGTTCTATTCATCGCACCACTATAACATGTTTACTATGTATGGCTTTCACATCGGCCGTATATGCCGGTCAAGACCGAGGGCTATGGAAAATGACTGAAACTAGATCTGAACCATTGGTCATTTTGCACCCCGGAAATATAGTCTATTTTTTAAAACCCAATTTTCAAACATGGGTCTGATCGACCCCCACTATGTATGTATAAAATTGTAAAGCCAGTACTGAAATCCACACGTATATAAGCCATGATCAATACCCATTATGTAGGTATAAAATTGTAAAGACTATACTGAAATACACATGTATAGAAGCCATGGTTTATTTCACTGCAGCGTTTCAACAAGATTTCACAAGTCATTTAGTCCATGTCTATTGAGTAAATGTGATCACCTGATCAGATTTACTTTATAATGAGTGCAGTGGCCAGAGGCAATAGAAGAAAAGAAACTGTAAATGGTTGATCACTGTCGAATCCGATAAGATTTTCAACCAGGGTAGAGGGGACGCATGTTTCGTCCTTTCTGAAAAAGTGCCCTGGAAAGTGTTCAAGGTAATGCCTGTGTCAATATCACAGAATCATTAGTTCAATCTCCTATTACAATTTGACTATTGTAACAGTTAACCAGCAGGTGTTACAAAAGCCATATTGTATAAGCTCTAAAAACAACAGAATATTATTATTATTATTATTATCCTGCTGATCTTCCCTTGTTCCAACCAGATGTAGCAATAAAAAAAACAATCACAATCAATTTATCTATTTAATGACTACAACATACATACAATCATACAAAATGAAATGAAATGGGGTTTAACGTCCTACTGTTCTGCTCCTATGCTGGGCTAATGAAGACGGGCATACGCCATGCAGTGTGCTATGAGGGAAATTTTGCTCGGGCAGCGGCACTATCGCCTACTCTTATATCGAATTCCAACTGCCAAGGGATCTTTTACGTGCATTCCAATGTATACATGTGACCTCGGTTTTTCGTCTCATCCGAAGGACTAGACAGCTGTCCTTGTCAGGCCCTCCGTCCTACATCACTGACAAGGGGGAACCACGCCGGAAAATCTGGATGAACTTTCTCGGCCAATGCAGGGATCGAACACCCGACCTCCAGGCTAGCGAGCCAGCGTCTTACTCATTAGCCACCGTGATCCCCTTACAAGCATACAACTTGAGATTTTGTAAAAGTTTTATTTTACTATTTACAGGGGTGGGGGGGGGGTGGATAGCCCTGTCATTGAGTCAGCTGGCGTGGTTTCGATTCCCCGGTTGTACGTGACAAGGAGTAGGGTCTCCTGTCCAACCTCGTGGGTTTTCTCCGGGTCCTCCGGTTTCCTCAAACTGCTAAAAGAGCCCTACGCGCAAGCGAATTATTGAAATAAAATTGAACCATGTGTTAGTCCCGAAATCACCTAGTTTGTGTCGAGTTGACGTTAAACCCCACTTCTCTCTCTCTGTCTCACTATTTACAGTGTGATTACTGGTGTGACTGAAGACAACAGTTCTTACTACACCGTAAATTTATTATGGTTTTTCGATTGGATGAATTCTCGCGTGTCTTTTCAACAAACTACTCCTGGTGAATGATTTACTACAAACATCACATTTATACGGTCGTTCACCAGTATGGTTCCTCATGTGTTGCTGGAGACCAGTACAATTAGTGAAAGATTTACGACAAACATCACATTTAAATGGCTTTTCACCTGTATGACTTCTCATGTGTACACGTAGATTGCTAATCGTAGAAAATGATTTACTACAAACATCACACTTATAAGGTTTTTCACCTGTATGAATTCTCATGTGAACCTGTAGACTCCAACTAGTGATAAATGATTTACTACAAACATCACATGTATATGGTTTTTGACCAGTATGAATTCTCATGTGCTGCTGGAGACTACCACTTTCAGTGAAAGATTTACGACAAACATCACACGTAAAGGGTTTTTCACCAGTATGACTTCTGATGTGTGTCTGAAGATGACTACTGTAGGTGAATGATTTACTACAAACATCGCATTTATAAGGTTTTTCACCAGTATGAATTCTTATATGTCTCCGCAAACTACTACTGTCAGTGAATGATCTACTACAAACATCACACGTAAAGGGTTTTTCACCAGTATGAATTCTCATATGTCTCTGTACATCGCAACTGTTAGTAAATGATTTACTACAAACATCACATGTAAAGCGTTTTTCACCTGTATGAATTCTGATATGTCTTTGTAGATCGCAATTGACAGCAAATGATTTACTACAAACATCACATTTATAAAGTTTTTCACCAGAATGATTTCTTTTATGTCTCTGTAGTGTACTATTGCATGTGAATGATTTACTACAAACATCACATTTATACATTTTTTTTTCACTATGAGTTCTCCTGTGTTCCTGCAGACCAGTACTATTAGTAAATGATTTACTACAAACATCGCACGTAAAGGGTTTTTCACCAGTATGAATTCTGATATGTCTCTGTAGTTTACAAATGTATGTGAATGATTTACTACAAACATCACATTTATAATGTTTTTCTCTTACATGACTTTTCATATGTTCCTGTAGATATCTACTATTAGTAAATGATTTACTACAAACATCACATTTAAAACAGTTTTCACCAGTATGAATTCTCCTATGTTTCTGTAGATCGCTACTGTTACTAAATGATTTACTACAAACATCACACTTCTTAAACTCTTGTGAATTGTGTATTTCTTTTTCATTATTCTGGTTAAAACTCCCCTCCCAATGTTCACCATGTTGTAAAACAGATTCCTCTTCTTTAACATGTTTTTCACAGTGTTTTTCTAAATCAGTTTCAGATTTAAATTCCTCATCACACAAATTACACTGATAAACAGTTTCAATATCATCAGTTTTCTCCACTTTAACATGACAATATTCATCTACATCATCAGTTATCTCTTCTTTAACATGACAATATTCATCTACAACATGTACATCATCTTCAGTTTTCTCCACTTTAACATGACAATATTCATCTACATCATCAGTTATAACATCATTAGTATCCTGTAATATATAAAAGTTATAACATCATTAGTTGCCTGTAATATATAAAAGTTATAAAATCATTAGTTTCTTGTAATATATAAAAGTTATAACATCATTAGTTGCCTGTAATATATAAAAGTTATAACATCATTAGTATCCTGTAATATATAAAAGTTATAACATCATTAGTTGCCTGTAATATATAAAAGTTATAACATCATTATTTTCCTGTAATATATTAAAGTTATAACATCATTAGTTGCCTGTAATATATAAAAGTTATAACATCATTAGTTTCTTGTAATATATACTATTCAAAAAAAGTAGGGGATATTTGATTTTTAAGTGTTATTAAAGTCACCTAATGAAACTGACAAAGAAACAAATGACAAAATGAAATGAAGTTCACATTCATCGATTTATTCCAAATGATCGTTAGACTAAGTAAGGCACAGACTGACCATTATAAGGGTAAAATGATACCCGGGTCAAACAGCAAAGTTACCACAGCATCACAACCAAGTCAGTAACGGGTAAATCCTCCTCTGTTTGCCAAACAAGCATTGATCCGACGTGGCATACTCCTAATGAGACGTCTAAGGTCATTTTGGTCCAGATTGTCCCATTCCTGTTGCAACGCAGCAGCAAGTTCTTGGACATTGGCAGGACGTTGTTGACGTTGACGTAACCTCTGTCCAAGCATGTCCCAGACATGCTCGATGGGGGAGAGGTCGGGACTCAGTGCTGGCCAAGGTAATGTGGTGATGTTCTGTTGTTGGAGGTAACCTGTAACGATCCTGGCCCTGTGACATCTTGCGTTGTCATCCTGGAAGATGAAACGGTGGCCATGACGTCGTGCGGACGTCGTGCGAACGGCACAACATGGACTGCCAAGATGTTGTCCCGGTAGTACTGGCCTGTAACACGCCCTGCAACAACATGTAAAGCCGTTCTTCCAGCAACAGTGATGCCTCCCCACACCATAACAGAACCACCCCCAAATCGATCATGTCTGATGACGTTAACGTCTTGGAAGCGCTCGTTTCGACGACGCCACACCCTCCTACGTCTGTCCAAAAAATCAACAGTGAACCTTGACTCATCTGAAAACATCACATTGCTCCAGCGTCGATTATCCCAGTGTTGACGATCCCTACACCAACGACGTCTTGCCTGAATGTGATGATCTCTCAAACAAGGGATCACGCGAGGACGTCGGGCGCGAAGGTGACCCCTATGCAGTCGATTCCGAATCGTCTGGCCACTCACTCTCACACCAGTGTCTGTTTGAAGACGAGCGCTGATCTGATTTGCTGTGATGACACGATTTCTCAAGGCCAAGGTACGGATAAATCGATCCTGGGCTTGAGTTGACGCCCTTGGTCGACCTGAGCGTGGTCTGTCCTGTACAGATTGTGTATCACGGTATCTGGACCATAGCCTGCTTATGACAGACTGAGAAACATTCATCGTCCGCGCCACAACCGCCTGTGTTGTGCCGATCTGTAGCATGCCAAGGGCACGTAACCTTTCATTTTGGGTATGCCGACGCATATCAAAATTTGTTTTCTGGTCACTAAAACAATTAAACTGATGTTTCCACCCTGGAATTCAATGCCACAATGACTGTAACATTCAAAGTCAGAGTCGAGCAAATCTTGGGTTGGACCCCCATGATGATCCCAAGCATCACCTGCATTCCATGCGGTAGCTATTGGTGCGTTTGGGCGTCACATGTAACTGGAAATGTTTCTTCTGTTAGGTTCTATAGTGACTTTTTTCGTAGTCATTTGCATATTTCAGTATTATGCCCCCAAAATCAAATATCCCCTACTTTTTTTGAATAGTATATATAAAATTCATTAACCTGTTAACTGCATAGGGCGTTATATAATGTCCTGGACAACTGCCACTCACCCTGTGTAGGACGTAATATAACGTCCTGGAGGTATTTTCCCTAACCTATTCTTCGAACACGATCGCAGCATGTGTAAGACGTTATATTACACCTGGTCGAGGAAAACTAATTGAAGGGAGACAACCCTATTTACCGTTAGTTTTAAATTGGTTTCAGACTACCAAATTTTGCATTCAGGAATGAAAAGGTCCAAAATGACGTTTTTCGTCAAATTAATTACGCAATAGGGGGTAGTTAACGTTTTAAAAACTACGCAGTTAAGGGGTGAACATCATTAGTTTCCTGTAATATATAAAAGTTATAACATTTTTATAATCATTGAGTGGCATTTAGCGATTGAGCATATTACAAAACACAAGACAATTTCTATTGAAACAATGAGTGGATTATACACATATAGCACAACGTTTCAACAAGTATTCTCTTATGAAAACAATCACAGGGTTTTACACACATAGCACGTTTGAACAAGTATTCTCTTATCGTTTCAGAGAAGAGTAACATTTGTACTTTTTAATCATTTGACGCCTTTTTGTGTACTATTGTATGTATCAATTTACAGTAAATAGGAAATCTTTTTTGTCCAGGAGGGATCTTAATGCGTGCCACCATAAAAAGTCAAGGGGATTCAGGGGCGGATCGAGGAATTTTTGCAGGAGGGGGTTTGCCAGGTTCCTGTTAAGAAAATCGTCTCTAAATTACATAGGCATAGGCATACATACAAACTGAGCTTTTTAAAGAGAGAAATCATTTTTGTAATGATATAGAATATAGGATCACATTGTGATTTAATTTCATTGATGCAAGGCATTCATTTTATTTTATGTAGTTGAGCAGGGTGGGGTTTGGACCCCCCACCCCCCTGGATGGTGCTAAACTATATTACCATCATTACGGAGAGGGGGAGGGTATGCGATGTCAAATTACGGGTCATAATGCAATATTCACGATATCAGTGAAAAGCATGTTCATGTATACTCTTGACAATAGCGAAACAACTCGCACCAAGTGACTCACGGACCCATCATTCTTTGCAACAGCATTAGCGAACAAAAGCGCCAGATCAATCAACAGATTTCTATTGTGTTTATTTCATAAATTAATTGTGATTGAGTAATAAAAAGAAAGCACCCAATGGCAAGGAATGTTATATTCGCCAATTATCGAATAAAAAACATATGTTTCAACAAAGGATCTTCCAGTATTTACGTAATAGGTCAGAGGTGAACATTCACACCGAGTCAATGACTTTAGCAATATTTTCACGTTGTCACTTGCGGCTAATAATTTTATGATATGAAGAGTAAAATAGAATCAGATTTTTTTATGATTTACTGCCAGGCATATCGTAGAATATGATAATGTCGAAGAAATCAACTATTTGTTATTTTTTTGACATTATGATGCGAAGAATACGGATACTCAAGCTGAGATCAAGCGTGTCGCCGCCATCTTGGATATGGTACGCTTTCAAGCAGACGATAACACAAAACTTACGGCTAATAATTCTAGACTTCGGAAACTAAATTGAATCAAAACTTTTGGGATTTAATAATACAAGCTACATAGAGAAATATTACATTGTCGAAGATTTCAACTATATATTTTTATTTTCGACGCAATAAAGCAAAGAAGACGACCATATATCCAAAGAAAGGCAGAAATGATAAAATGCCGATAGCGATGAAGTGACCGTCACTTGGGGTGATATTTCTTTTTAAAAGTTATATTTACATTTACTTTGAACACTGCTGCCAACGTGAGGGACTATATTTGTGTTCTATTTTTAAAAAAAAATTATTAGGGGATACTTGTTCACGTTATTTTACCATTATGACAGAGAAAAGTAATATAATTTCTACTTTGTAAAATTGAATTTCATATCATTGGAAAGAACACGACAATCTGCTGTACATTTTTGTAACAGAGTATTTCTATGTATAGAAAATATTTTTTTAGTTATTTGCAATTTTGTAGGGGGTATTAGGATTAACAATAATCCACTAATTGATTTGGGAGATGGGCCCTGCTGATTTAATTAGCTTAGGGGTAGGGTAGCTAATCTTTTAATTGGCTCAGGTTTAAATGGGTTAAGTAGTCTACAGGTATATTTATTATTTATTGGGCACAATAATTATACTTTTTTTTAAAAATGGATTAAAGTTAATTAGCCTGTACTAAAATTTAGTGAGAGGGTATGGGGGGGCGGTGGCTAGGGTTTAAAATGTCAAAATACAGGTCTTAATACGAAATTCCAGTAATCGTGTTATACATCACAGGAATTTAAGTTTCTATGGCTCTATAATAATAACTTTATTCTCAAATAACCGTTACAATAAACAGCGTAGAGAAGAAATAGTGTAATCTAATTAATATAACATAATAATAATAACATAAAAAAAAAAAAAAAATATAAAAGTATATATATACAATGCATTGAGTTGATGGGGGAGCAACATAATAATAACATGAATATAATATACAATGTGTTAAGTTGAAAGGGAGTTTAATGTCTGTTGAATAATAAAGATAAATTTACATAAACTATTTAAAGTACTATATTTATAATTATAATTATAACTATGAATCTATCAGTTATGTCCTGGCACATTCATAATTACGTACTTTAGAGAAAGAAAAATCCTCCTTGTTGCTAAATATAGACTATACTTTCAATTTATGTATTTGTCAAAGGCTCGGATTAGCCATACCAATCACATGATTTTATCGGTCGTCCAGCGAATTTCTTATGGTTTCTCATATTGATTGCCTCAATATTGTGTGGTAAATATCTTGTGTATCGCAGACAATGTAAATATCTGATAGTGTGCCGGCTTATAGCGTGCCAGGTTGATCTCGGGCTTGTTTCGGTATATGTTAAGTCATGTGATATCCTACATTTGCATATCAAACTTGGTGCTCTGCGTAAGATGCTATGTAGAAAGCGTGAAGGACAAATGAGATGCGTCGGAACGCAAATGTTAAATGTGATGAGGGGAATGTCAAATGTAGATGCATCAAAAACAGCATTTTCCAATAAAAATTTTGACATTTGACATATTGCATTTGACGTTTTACATTTAACTTTGGCCTTAGAGGTATTTTGACTTTATCATTATCGGTATTAAGACTTTGTACATTGTACTTTTTACACGTAATCAATAGAAAACACATTTTAGCAGAGCATTTAATATTGGCAGCGATACCCTTCCATAATACCGGCCATTTTTGACAACGCACGAAAACTTTGCAAAGTATATTCATATTTCATGTTTTTTATTCATGGTAGGGTATTATGAATTGGTATCACGTCATTTGGGACTCAACATAAACGACATTTGGGACTCAGGTGACGACGTTTGGGACTTGATTGGCATCAATTGGGACTCAACACAAACGACATTTGGGACTATTTATTTATAATATATATATAGTAACAGCTGTCTTAGTTGTCTTTCGTTTTATTTAGTTGATCGGCGATTGTTGAGACCACGATTAACACTGCTAGTTCTCCTTTGCTTTGTTTTATCTGCGAGTATAAAACTTCTCCTTTGTTTTGTTTTATCTGCGAGTATAAAACTTGACAATAATATATTGTTGAAAATTTGTGTATATTTAGTAATACTTCGTTGTTTTTCTTTTATCAAATAGTAAACGAGCTTGATTGACCGACCACTGCTAATGTTTTCTCGTGAAACGGTATAACTGCAATCAACACACGGCCGCCATACTCGATGATTGACAACTCACGTTTTTCCTCATCCACCAAAGAACCGTTAGGTTTCTTTGAACATACTGCAATAACATCGGGATTATCAGTTAATCAGCTTTAATTATCCGGCTTTGATTGTTGCCAATCCTTATATTTTCCACAAAAAAACTTTGGCTTGTACGCACTAATTTATCGATTGGTATTGCCATCTACGACAAGCATATGTCAACGTGCAGCTCACGTACATGTATTATCGTTAACAATTTCTAGGGGCTTGTAAAAAAGATTGCATGTCGTGTAAATATTTATTTTGTTTTTTGTGTAGGTCATTTTCAAATAAATTCATCAGCATATTATTCGTTTTAAATAAATATATAACTTTTATGAGAAACGATGATTATCAAAGAACCGTAAGTGCAACTAATGTTTTATCGTTTGGATGAGCCTTTTACTAACCACATGTTTCATGTTATTAAATATTTTCTTTCGTGTTTTGAATTGGTCTATTTCTAATAAATTATCCGGAGTCCCAAACATCGTATACCCGAGTCCCAAACGATGTATACCAAAGTCCCAAACGTCGCATACCGAGTCCCAAATGTTGTGGTCATATTTTTTTGAGTCCCAAATGACGTGAGTCCCAAATGACGCGAGTCCCAAATGACATGTAATCTTATGAATTCACGTGTCTATACCACTTTGTCAGCATGGGGTACACAAAAAATTATATATTGGACTTAAAAAATGAAATATTAGTAAGGCTTATGATAATTATTTATTAATTAAATATTACCTTTTGGCTACTTAAATAATCGAAATAGCTGAATTGGCCGTAGAAAAACCATTCCAATGGCTGACACATTATTACTATGTGCTCTATAGAAAACACACTGACCTGGATAATTATGAGTTGTAATACAATAATCTCGATATGAAGATAAATATATAATTATCGACGGCATATATCGTCGTGTATAAGAGTAACCATATATACACAACATTTTTGTAACACATGGAATTATCAATATTGCTACACAATAGTGAGAGAGAGAGAGAAATGGGGTTTAGAGAGAGAGAGAAATGGGGTTTAACGTCCACTCGACACAAACTAGGTCATTTCGGGACTAACATATGGTTTAATTTTATTTCATTAATTTGCTTACGCATAGGGGTCTTTAGCAGTGGGAGGAAACCGGAGGACCCGGAGAAAACCCACGAGGTTGGACAGGCGACCCTACTCCTTGTCACGTACAACCGGGGATTCGAAACCACGCCAGTTGACTCAATGACAGGCCGTGGCGTATGATACAGCACGCACGTGCTAACCATTCGGCCACCAAACACCCCGAAATGGGGTTTAACGTCCACTCGACACAAACTAGGTCATTTCAGGACTAACATATGGTTTAATTTTATTTCAATAATTCGCTTACGCGTAGGGGTCTTTAGCAGTGGGAGGAAACCAGAGTATCCGGAGAAAACCCACGAGGTTCGACAGGTGACCCTACTCCTTGTCACGTACAACCGGGGATTCGAAACCACACCAGTTGGCGCAATGACAGCCCGTATGATACAGCATGCACGTGCTAACCATACGGCCATCCAACCCCCCCCCCCCCTACACAATAGCACTGGAATACGTAATGTTCTTAATTTTTTCGGTAAGCACGTTAACTAATCACTAGATTTTATTTCTACAATTCAGACATATGGCCGTAATACCGCTATAAAAAAATTATAATGCATTTTTCTCCCAACACGTACGTTGTTGAGGATTTACGTAATTTCTATGCTGTTTTTATTTAATATGACACATGTAAGTTTTGGGTCCAAAAGATCAACTCACCATCATTAATTGTTGATGTTTACAGCTGAGTTTTATAGATCATACAATGTTATAGAACGTAAAAAAAAACAAACTACTCGTGACGTCGTGTTGTAAACAGATGGCGGAAACTGTCTTGAGTCACTATCCCAAGTTCATTTCCGGAACAACTTTGGGATAGTTGTATAATGAAGTAAGATGTGGATCTATCCAACACGAATAACTCATAATGTTAGACACTTCCGCTTGTTCACGAATTGTTAAGCATTTATCATCAATGTTTAAACATACATTATGCAAGAGCTAAATATGCCCGAGT
This sequence comes from Patella vulgata, assembly GCF_932274485.2. Taxonomy (NCBI): domain Eukaryota; kingdom Metazoa; phylum Mollusca; class Gastropoda; family Patellidae; genus Patella; species Patella vulgata. The sequence continues at coordinate 92,076,514 of NC_065879.2, forward strand.
CTAGCATTGATATTGACTGAGAATTTACCTTTTGAATCGAGATACCCTTTCGCATGTTTTGAAACTACCATTATGATTCGATTTTGGTATTCTGATTTTATTTCTTCTGGTCAGTCTATATTTGTGAAATTTTGGGGTTCGTAGGTGAATGTTATCAGTGTAGGATAAAGCACGAGACTTTTGGGCAAAGAAAGACTGAAGAAAATAACCCGAGGGGATATTATTTGTACTAAACCAAAAGATGCCGCTCTTAAAGGTACAGTTAATGATAAAGCGATTTAAAAAATGAAACGAAGGTAATTTCTAAATCTGCTGTAATAACCAAGAAGCTTAATTTCACTGCAATTCAAAATCGTCAACAATAAATTTTTTACGGCTGTAATAGTTGATAGATTTGTAGAGAATGGCTTTGTTCGTTTCTGGAGTTTTACGTCCACTTCCACTTAAGGTGATATCGTAGACAAGAGAATTGCACGTGCCATGGCTATTTATAGTATCATACTTTTAGAAAGTTGGTCTCGGCACGGCGAATGTGCACGCTTCAGTGGTAGTCTCGAACTATCAGCGGAGGACTTTATTTCTGTAAAGTACATGGGTCACCCTAGTAAAGGCCTTTATATTGACCCGGTGTTTCCATCAAGGTCAACTAAATAAAAAAAATTTATTTTAATAAAAAAAAGAAGTTACATTTAATAAAAAATGAACTCTTCTTTGAAAATACAAAAAAAGTAGTTCCTTTTTAACTGACCAATCAAATTCATGTAAAGCGATGAGATATCGCAGTAGATTATGAAATTTATCACACAAGCGATATTAACTGTAGAATGTATTATTGGGTCATGAATTTGATTAAAGGGACAACAACACTCTTGCAGACTTGACAGCTCCAGAAAATAAATAATAGCCTTATTCTAAGTATTAGATGTTTAAGTGTCCTACCTGTTGTGTAAATTATCCATTACATCCTATTTTACTTGTCCAGAGGGTTCGAAAATATTTTTAAATCCAAGTCACATTTGAAAAGGTTTACGTTAAGCTTTTCAAATCATTTATTTGAATTTTTCCAATTTTTTAAATTTGTATCATCAATTAATTGGAATATTGTAAAATAGTACACTTTGTTGATCAGAATAAAGATTGGGGCATATTATTCAGTTACAACAAGAGTGGTATTGAGCCTTTTAAAACAAATATAACTAGGACATGTATTTGTTGGGATGAGTTGTCTCTACGAATATTTAAAGTTGGGATGAGTGGATTTTTATCTTGGGATGAGTTGTCTTCTAACTTGGGATGAGCTGTCTTCTATCTTGGGATGAGTTGTCTTCTATCTCGGGATGAGCTGTCTTCTATCTTGAAATGAGTTGCCAGAACTAGTAACATCTTATGTAAACAATGCACGCGCCATTAAGTCAATGATTGATGCCGCATGATGTGACGTCACGTGTTGAAGCCAGTCATCTTTTACAGAGATATTAGAAGACTTTCGTAATCCTCTGTGAAACAGGTAGGTATCCTGGTTTTAGACGAGGATTAGTCAACTCTAATAATTCATAAACGGAATACACCAAATAATATAGTCCGCTTTAGTTTCTTTTTAAAATTCTACTGCATTGTTAGATAACAAACCTCATCTCTCAACCCTCCGTGTTTCGAGATAAGAGATGGTCCTATATAGTTCCACGTAGCAAATCCCAACGCGAATTGCATCAGGGATCAGTAAGTAAAATTGACAATATTTTTCATCAAAACAACGCTTTATTATTGTTATTTATAATATTTCTGCCACATCCAACTACGGTTAAGCATATAATTTTACCTAATATAGGTATAAATCATCGTATTTAAAAAAAGAGGCGTTAAGCCGTTTCTAAGAACAATATTTTTAAACGGGAGATGTATGTCGGATAAAAACAACGCTTCATTAATTTAAACGCGAATATTTGGAATTGCGCCACTACTTTGGCCTCTGTAAGTTTAATTGGTCATAATAGTATAAAAAAAGAAACTGAGTTTGCCACTTTGAACTAAAGGCACCCAATCGTAGCTAAAAACAAAAACATCAGTATATCTCAACGTGTTTAGCTGCGTTCTCGTAGCTAAGGCATTGTATCCCCTTTCCCTCCAAATCTACTTCTATTCATGGTAACGTTCTTTGTTAGTTACTCGGGTTGGGTGGATCTACGTCTATAATAAATCTTTATGTCGTAAAACGGAAACCGTGCCAGTTTTTGATAAAACGAAGGGGAATTTATATCTCGAAGAAAAGAAGTTAAAATAATAGAGACTGGACTGGGTCTAAGTTTTTTAACCAGCACAAAGTGACAGGAGAACCGAAAAATGGTAGGATGTTAAATATAGTCAGTTACTTTATAGGTATCAGCTTTATTGTTGTAAAACGGAAACCGTACTATTTTTGATAAAATAGGTATGTGACTAAAAAAAATGAAATTTATGGAAATTTAATAATAATTGGAAAGGGCCTGGAATATGCATTACTATGGTCTTTAAATTTTGACCCTTTGTTTTAATTAGAAAACAAAGACATGAGTGTGATCACTTTTGGAGGAAAACAACAAAGTACGCACTTTAAAACATCACAGTTCCCTCAAAAGTAAACAGATATCAATGACATTGACATCGTCAGAGAGCTATTTTAATTCACAATAAAATTACATTAATTAATTGATTAATTAATTTGATCAATTATTAATTAATTATCAATTAATGAACCAATTAGCGGCGATTAATTGACGACTGACCAAATCACAAAAAATGCTCAAACTTCCTTAATACTTGGACTTTTTTATTGAAATTTTCACTTAAAGATAGCTCTTCAAAGGCACTAATACATGCACAATTAATCTCTTAATTAACAGATAAATATCACCAGTCATGACAAATAATAAGATGAATTCCAGCACACAGATGAGTCCGTTTCGAAGTCTTTAACACAAAATCAAGTCAATTAGGATGAGATCAGAAGCAAGGGAATATTTCGAAATGTCGTACGACTCTCCATCATCAAAAGTCTCCCTCTCAGTCCAGTAACGCACATGATAAATAATGCCATTCTTCCTGAGCTTCTCTATTCTGCCATAATACATTTCTTTAACACCCTTGTCTGTGTCAAACCAGTAGTGGCAAAGGTCTCTGCCAACGACTTTGCCCTCCAATATATCCCCCAAATCATCCAGAATCTTTTTATCGGTGCCCGGAAAAGCTTCGGCCAGAGAAATTGGATCTGTGTCAGTGGTTTTTAATTTCTTTTCCATTTTTCTTAGTTCAGTCATGTTTTTCTTCTCTTGTTGTAAGACACTTCTTCTTTTTATTTCCACCATTACATCCTTCTGCTTAGTTTTCTTTCTTTCTCTCGGTTTTCTCGAATAGGTCACTGCAAACTGAACTACCTTCTCTCTTTATCATCACCCATGTTGTCTAGAAAATCCATTACTAGGGTGACCCATGTACTCACAGAAAAACAGTCCACCGCTGATAGTTCGAGACTACCACTGAAGCTTGCACATTCGCCGTGCCGAGACCAACTTTCTGACAGTATGATACTATAAATAGCCCTTGCACGTGCAATTCTCTACAAATCTATCAACTATTACAGCCGTAAAAAATTTATTGTTGACGATTTTGAATAGCAATAAAATTAAGCTTCTTGGTTATTACAGCAGATTTAGAAATTACGTTCGTTTCATTTTTTAAATCGCTTTATATTAACTGTACCGTTAAGAGCGGCATGTTTTGGTTTAGTACAAATAATATCTCTGAATCACTCGGGTTAGACAGGAACATGATACTAGCAGTAGTTTCATTTTACTTTTACAAGCTTCTTAAAACGATTGTTGAGCTACCTAATGTGCTTATTTCTAAATTCAATTTCTTGTTCTAGCTTTCTGTTATGTTTCGTAAAAAAGTAGTCTTGATTATCCCGACCTGTCAATCAGACGTAGAATGGTCGATAGACTGGTTAAGCGAGACTAATTTAAAAACAAGGGAACGGAACCTATCTTTTACTCAAAAGTGTCTGGATGTTATGGACGACACTTGGAACCAGTTTTCAGTCTATTATTTATACATGATTAATGGTCATAGCTTATTAAGTACAACATGATCGTTTATTTAGTGACTATAATTGTGTGAAACTGATTTGGGGCTTGGCATATATATAAATATTGTGGCGTAATTGTCGAGATATATGGAGATATTTATTTATGATGGGTCACCTACCATTACACAGTTTTTCTGCACCCTAATTTTGGATGAGAGGAAACACAGAGTCACATTCTGAGCTTTCTGTTTTGCTGCCGAAAACATACCCATTACCTCCTCTGCATCTATATTGTGTGATCTGGCGGACTCTGTTTGCTTCTCTAATACGTCGGTGATGTCGAGGTTAAAATACTTCTCATATTGTCTCTCTAGCACTACATGTACCACGATTGCACCCAAACAAACTTTCACCATTTCAGCAAACAAGGTTTTGTCCGATGGTACCTCTTGTTGCAAAGCACACAGAATCGGGTATTTTTTCTAGAATGTTGTCAAAGAAATCTCTGTCAAGAGAAAGAATAGCGGCAGGGTTCTTCTCCTGGAGCTTAACACGCTTTAACACTTTTTTTACAACCTGAATCCCTCTGATGTGATGTATTTCTGTGTCCGCCGAAGTATAAAACATCTTCATCCATGGACCAGAAAACAACTTTCCAATTAACCCTAGAACCTGAAGCTCCAACTTCGTAACAGAATTTTCTAAATCTAACAACAAACTGGATCGCAACCCACCAAGAGAAGTACGAGAATTCAAAAACTTAAGGAAGTCAGCATGATAAACGAAGTACTTCCCTGCAATATGGAAAAGTACATGAAGGCGATTTCCCCTGTAACGGGGGATAAATCCCTTCCCTAGTCTCATTTCCTCAAGAAAAATTAAAAAACCCATGGGGTAGCCTTTCCCGTCCTGGAAACGAACTTTGTTCATTTGCAAAATGACATTTGCAGCCAGACAATCTTGACCGAACAGCTTTCCCTTCTCGTGACCCTTTTCCTGTTGAAGTGATTTCAATGCAGATCTAACTTTTGTAGCGACAGTGTCCAGCGAATGAAGATGGCAGTTGAGTTCATTAAGTGATGTAATGAAATGAAATGAAATGGGGTTTAACGTCCTACTGTTCTGCTCCTAACCTGGGCTAATGAAGACGAGCATACGCCATACAGTGTGCTATGAGGGAAATTTTGCCTGGGCAGCGGCACTACGGCCTACTCTTATATCGAATTCCAACTGCCAAGGGATCTTTTACGTGCACGCCAATGTGTACACGGGACCTCGGTTTTTCGTCCCATCCGAACGACTAGACAGCTTTCCTTGTCATCCCCTCCGTCCTGCATCACTGACAAGGGAGAACCACGCCGGAAAATCTGGATGAACTTTCTCGGCCAATGCAGGGATCGAACACCCGACCTCCAGGCTAGCGAGCTAGCGTCTTACCCACTTAGCCACGTGATCCCCATTAAGTGATGTATTCCATGCAGCATTGACGAGACGAATACCAGCATGATTAGATGCACATCTGTCAGTCATACTATTGGCAATATTTGATGTCAAAGATTTACAAACTGTCTGATAGCCTTTGTGGTAAAAGTCGGCGTAGACCACTGCCAGTTCATTAATAGGAGAAATAATATGCTGGGAATAATCCTCAGCAGTCCCACCTGCTAGGTGGTCGACAGCAATGACAAGGCAACTTTCCATTTTATCTTTAAATGTAATATGGATGCTGTTAATGTGAATGCCTTGCTGGGTAGTTGCATCAAATCCCAAGGTTGAGTCTGGATTGGCCAAGATAGTTTCGGCTGCCTGAAGCTGAGATATTAACCCCATTTCTCGTACCATCATTTCTACCGTATTGCGGTGGGGAACTTTGTCGACTTGGGCACCAGTTCTTTGTACAAACTTATCTAAAAGTTTATGCACATTAGCGGTTGGTACTTGATTTGTTACAGCGTCATAAACAAAGAGACATGTTTGTAGAGAGTACATTTTTCCTTGCTTCTTAAAAATGTCTGAAGTGGAGGAATCTTCGCTGTCTTCAATCTGCTCTTCAAGCACAGCTACATCATTTTGAAGAAAACTAATCTCTTCATCTTGGGCTTTCAACTTATTCCTAAGTCCAAAGATTTCTTCGGCAGATTCATCAGCTATCAATCTATTTTTTTCATTGAGCTCATTCTGTAATCTTTTACATTGTTTTTTTCTTCTGTTTGACTACATCTCTCAATCTTTGCAGTTTTGCTCCCAAACGAGCAGTATCTGATGCATCGAGTTCTTTAACACGGTTCAGTTTTCTTTTTAATTTTTGGTTGAGGACTCTGATAGCATTCTTTTTACTCAACTTTCTTCTGAACTCTTCAATTTGAGCAGAGTGTGCTTCTTTCATTTCTTTTCGTAGTTTAATAGCCTTGTACAGGCGTCCGCGAAGTTTCACACAGTTTGAACAGTTCTTGTGAGACGGGGAACTGGAACTTGGAATTGTAGGTACCGGTATACTTTGTGGTTGAGAACACTCTCTACATACTACTCCTGTTGAAAATTCTTCCCAACAACAATCTTTGAATTTCTGAAACTCATTCTCATTTGTTAGCGTCTTATATTTTTTTATTGTCCGCTGAACCAAAGAAGTGATTTTTCCCTTTAAAATTGGAATGGCAGAACGCTCCTCTTCATTAAATGTCTCCTTCAGTGCGCGTTCAGTGTTTGACACACTCGAGTCATGCAGCAAACAAATATACAGGACATGTCCATTTTGAAGTTCATTCCCAGCAGGGACGACACAAAATGTCTCATTCAGGTTTCAGTGTCTGGGTTCAGCTTTCTTTTCTTCTTTGATGGTGGTATCCTGATATTCTACTTCTTGGGTTTATTTATTACTAAAAATAAAAAAAAAATAAAATATATTTCTAGATAAAAAAAGTATTTTTTTTTTTGCAAGGTTGATTGTCTACACAAGTTATTGCTGACCCAAAATGCATATAAACTAAGAAATAAACACCACAATATAAGAGCATGTGCGTTTGTTTTGTAAACAAAGTCACGGGAGAGGCGGATCTTGACCTGCATTTCATAATTATGAGGCATTTAATCCTCGATAACTATTCATTTTACTTTTACAAGTTTCTTAAAACAATTGTTGAGTAGGCTAAAGTGCTTATTTCTAAATTCAATTTCTTGTTCTAGCTTTCTGTTATGTTTCGTGAAAAGTAGTCTTGATTATCCCGACTTGTCAATCAGACGTAGAATGGTCGCTAGACTGGTTAAGCGAGACTAATTTCAAAACAAGGGCACGTAACCTATCTTTTACTCAAAAGTGTCTGGATGTTATGGACGACTCTTGGAACCAGTTTTCAGTCTATTTTTATACGTGATTAATGGTCATAGCTTATTAAGTACAACATGATCGTTTATTTAGTGACTATAATTGTGTGGAACTGATTTGAGGCTTGGCATATATATAAATATTGTGGCGTAATTGTCGAGATATATGGAGATATTTATTTATGGTGGGTCACCCTATCTAAGATCCCTGTCTTGCCAGTCTGACGATCTGTATCATTTTGGTCCTCTATCTGTGGCTCAGAGAATCATTCAGGCTTAAATTTATTTCTTAATACAGTTGATTGCTCTGGTAGAGTTTTATTTATATAGAAGTTAGTGTCAGTCTTTACGTTTAAATCTACCGTCCCGCCTTGTGGTGGGATTCGGCAATGTTATACATTCTGGTAAGGTTGACCGAACAAATTAAAAAATTTTAGGGTTAATTTAATTTTTATTATACTTACCTGAATGAATAACTTAATTTCCCACGTCCCCTCCCCCCTCCCCCACGATTTCCCATTCCCCCCCCCCCCCCCGCTAAATTTTATTAATATTTGAGAAAAGAATGATGATTTAGTATGGTGATATAGTTACTACCGGTAGCAGCAAGCTCCACCTCTCCCGTCAAAAGGCAAAACCTAGTAACTCGCTTTTTTATCAAAATTGAGTTAGGACCAAATTTGTAGTTTCTAGGGTATGTGCTTCCTGTTGTTGTACTAGATATTCCAATCTTGTGATTTTGTAAGCAGTTACACCCATGACACAACCTAGCAACTTCCTTCATTTGCCTAGTATACCACAGCAAAACCTAGTAACTCAATAGTCAAATCAATGGATGAGCTGGGGTTTAACATTCATTCATTTGTTTTCTCAAAATAAGAAAAAAGTGAGTTACTAGGTTTTGCCTTTTGACGGGAGACCTATGGTAAGGGAGACTAGCCATGGTCTAGTATTTTTATTTTTAAAGGGACAGTCTTACAGGTAATTAAGAATGTAAATCAATGTTATTCATTCAGGTAAGTATCAGAAAACTTTACTCTTAAAATTTTTAATTTTGTTATATTTCAGGAAATTGATGATGTAAAAACTTTTCATCAATGTGTTGTATGTGATGAGATTTTTCACGAATCTGATGATTTGGAAAACCACATCCAGATGCATGTTAAAGAAGAGAAAACTGATGATGTAGATCAATATTGTCATGTTAAAGATGAGAAAACTGATGATATAGATGAATATTGTCATGTTAAAGATGAGAAAACAGATGATGTAGATCAATATTGTCATGTTAAAGAAGACAAAAATGAAGATACTGAAACCTTGCATCAGTGTAATTTGTGTGATGAAGAATTTAGGTCCGAAAAAGAATTAGGAAACCACTGTGAAATACATATTAAAGAAGAAGAGTCTATTGTACAACATAGTAAAAATTGGCAGAAAAGTTTTAGTCGGTATAATAAAAACGGTATACACAAACAACAAGGTTCTAGAAAAACTCATTCTGGTAAAAAACCTTATAAACCATTCAGATGTAATGTTTGTAGTAAATCCTTTAGTCAGAATAGCAATCTGCAGGAACATGTGAGGGTTCATACAGGGATCAAACCATTTAAATGTGATGTTTGTAGTAAATCATTTACTCAGTATGGTAACCTACGGCAACACATAAAAACTCATAGTGGAAATAAACCTTATCAATGTGATGTTTGTAGTAAATCATTTACCACCAATAGAAATCTACAAAGACACATAAATTCTCATAAAATGATTAAAAGAATTGATACAGGGGAGAAGCTTTATAAATGTGAATTTTGTTGTAAATTATTCACGACTAGTAGTTATCTAATAGCCCACACTAGAATTCATACCGGTGAAAGGCCTTATAAATGTGATGTTTGTAGTAAATCATTTACTCACAGTGGTAGTTTAAAGTCACATATGCGAATTCATACTGGCGAGAAGCCCCATAAATGCGATGTTTGTGGTAAATCATTTACTCAAAGTAGTACTCTTCAAACACACATAAATACCCACACTAAACAAAAACCATATAAATGTTATGTTTGTAGTAAATCATTCACCCTGAGTGATGCTCTACAGAAACACATGATAATTCATATGGGGGTTAAACCATATAAATGTGATGTTTGTGGTAAATCTTTTAGTCAGAATGGTGGTCTACAGATACACATGATAACTCACACTACAGAAAAGCCATATAAATGTGATGTTTGTGGTAAATCATTTAACAGGAAATCAAGTCTTCAGAGGCATATGAGAATTCATACAGGCCAAAAACCGTATACATGTGATGTTTGTGGTAAATCATTTTGCGATTTGAGTAATTTAAATGATCACATGAAAATTCACTCCGGAATTTATAAATGTGATGTGTGTTGTAAATCATTTCACCGAAGTAATTTTTTACAGAAACATATGAAAATTCATACAGGAGAACACGTCTTGAAATGTGATGTTTGTAGTAAACAATTCAGCAAGAAAAGTCATCTTAATGCACACATAAAAATACATACTGGGAAAAAACCTTATAAATGTGATGTTTGTAGTAAATCATTCACTGTAAGAGGTACTCTACAGAAGCACATGAAAATACATAGTGGCGAAAAAAACATATACATGTGATGTTTGTAGTAAATCATTCACTGTAAGACATACTCTACAGAAACACATGAAAATACATGCTGGAATAAAACCTTATACATGTGATGTTTGTAGTAAATCATTTACTGTAAGCGGTACTCTACAGAAACACATGAAAATACATGCTGGAATAAAACCTTATAAATGTGATGTTTGTGGTAAATCATTTTCTCAGACTAGTTACCTTCAGAAACATATCAGAATTCATACTGGTGAAAATCCTTATATATGTGATGTTTGCGATAAATTATTTAAGCGGATTAATGGTCTAAAGAATCACATGAAACTTCATACACGAGGCAAAACCTTTCAAATGTAATGTTTGTGGTAAATCGTTCACCTGGAATATTCTCTAAAATCACCCTTGAGAATTCCAATCTGATTAAAACACAGATCCTATTTCGTTTCGTTTTTATAGTTCAAAATTTCGTTTTACTTGTCTTTACTACACTTGGATCTGGAAGAGTTGTTATTTAACTCGTGTTCTGAATGGTGTCAGGGATAAGCCAATGTAACGGACTGTCACGGCGAGCTTTAGGCTTGTTTTGCACGGAACTGTGGGTAATCCATTAGTAACGTCAATGCTGATTGGTTAATCAAATGTCTGACATCATAGGGTCATAAGTCGGCCTTTTGACCGCTGACGTGACCTATCGCTATAACTTGTCAGATCTTCATGTAGTGTAGGCCATCGAAAGTATAAAAAAACGAAACGAAATATAGATCTGCATTTTAATCAGATTGTGAGAATTCATGCTGGAGGAAAAAAAACCCTTATAAATGTGATGTTTGTAGTAAATCATTTGTCCAGAGAATGAGAGACTTGTAAACTATGTCTAGCTGTGTATATTGTATTGTGTCTAGCTGTGTACATGTATATACACTGTAATCTACTGTGAGAGACTGGTTGATATTGTATTGTGTCTAGCTGTTTATATGTATATACACTGTAATCTGAGTTGGTCGTCTTCCTGTATCTCTTGTTCTTTTGGTTTCGGAAGCCACAGTGGGTAGGAAGTTGGCTCGCTAACCTTGAGATCCTGTTTTCGATCCCTGCAGTGTCTGAGAAAGCACATCAGGATCAGGATTTACCTGTGTGGTTTCACCTTGTCAGCGGTGCAGTACGGAGTTCGTGGCAAGGGGAGAGAGAGAGAAATAGGGTTTAACGTCCACTCGACACAAACTAGGTCATTTCGGGACTAACATATGGTTTAATTTTATTTCAATAATTCGCTTGCGCGTAGGGGTCTTTAGCAGTGGGAGGAAACTGGAGGACCCGGAGAAATGAATGAATGAATGAATCCTGGCAAGGGACAACATATAGTCATTCGGATGGGATGAAAAAATGAGGTCCCATGTACACATAAGAATGTACGTTAAAGATCTCTTGGCAGTTGGAATTTGATATAGATAAAATGAAATGGGGTTTAACATCCTACTGTTCTGCTCCTATGCTGGGCTAATGAAGACAGGCATACGCCATACAGTGTGCTATGAGGGGAAATTTTGCCCAGGCAGCGGCACTATCGCCTACTCTTATATCGAATTCCAACTGCCAATGGATCTTTTACGTGCATTCCAATGTATACATAGGACCTCGTTTTTTTGTCTCATCCGAAGGACTAGACAGCTGTCCTTGTCAGACCCTCCGTCCTGCATCACTGACAAGGGGGAACCACACCGGAAAATATAGATGAACTTTCTCGGCCAATGCAGGGATCGAACACCCGACCTCAAGGGTAGTGATGTGATCCCGGAATTTGATATAAGAGTAGGCGTAGCACCACTGTCCGGTCAAAATTTACCTCACAGCACACTGTATAGTTCATGCCTGTCTTCATTAGCCCAGTTGGAGCAGAACAGTAGGATGTTAAACCCCATTTCATTTCGTTTAGCTTTTCATTTTAATCAGTGTCAAAATCAAATGTGACTTTACATGTGGGTATATCAAGATAATAGTAATCAAATACAATGTAGTGATAAATTTTTGTAAATTTGAATATTAGCATTATATAGGTGACTAATGTAGTATGGCATTGAACTGTTTGTGTGACCCGAATGGTTAGCACACGCACGCTGTATTGTGCGGTCTGTCATTGAGTAAACTGGCGGGGTTTCGATTCCCCGGTTTTATGTGGCAAGGAGAAGGGTCGCCTGTCCAACCTCGTGGGTTTTCTCCGGGTCCTCCAGTTTACTCCCACTGGTAAAGACCCCTACGCGCTAGCGAATTATTGAAATAAAATTGAACCATGTGTTAAGTCCAGAAATGACCTAGTTTGTGTCGGGTGGATGTTAAATATTGTGTGTATGTAACTATATTGTTTATATTTACATGCCAGGTGTATAATGTTTATATATAACTATAATGTTTGTATTTATACATGCAGGTATATATTGTTTGTATGTAATGTTTGTGTATATATGTTATTTCATGATCATTAGATTTAAAGAAATAAAGAATTTAACAAAGTGTCAAGATGGTATGAATACCATTTCAATCGTGTGACAAGGTATTGAGTTCTGTCACAGTTCTGACATTCCCGACAATAGAGGTGGTGTGAGTAGGAAGATGGCGAACAATATATACAGGTTCGGAGACTGTTTCAAAGATTTTGTATATTTGTATTTATTTTATCTTGAGTATTTGTCGTTTAATATACTGAGCGCCATGAAAACGCATCACTTAGTTTTTCGTATAACAAAATGATCCTGTAAACATATCTTATTTATTTTGCTTCTTATTGTGAACAATATTCAAATGGGAACACATCAATAACAACACATTTGTACACTTATGGATGTTTAATCTGTAATCAACGGTACAAAGTCAGAGGGGTCAAAACCAAAAGTACGACATAGATGTCAGTAGCGCGTGTGTCCTCCACGGGCTCTTATGCACGCTGTGCAGCTACGTCGCATGGAATTAACCAATGTTTGAAAGAAGGCCTGGGGCAAATTGTTCCATTCTTGGACAAGAGCAGCTTCTAAAGCAGCAATGGTGTGCATCTGTGGTCTCCGATACAGACGGCGTCCAATCCCATCCCAGACATGTTCTATCTGTGCCATGCCCGGAGACATGGCTGGCCAGTCCAAGACATTGATGTTGTTAGCAGCCAGGTAGTCCATACTAAAACGGGCGGTATGCGGACGTGCATTATCCTGTTGGAAGTGCTGAAGTTGTGGGTGCGCTCGAAACATCGGAACAACAATTGGTTGCAAGACATCATCACGGTAGGCTACATCATTAACGCGACCCCTGCAAATGTGTAGGGCGGTCCGGTGATGAAATGTGAAGCCCCCCCCCAACATCATTACACTTCCCCCACCCCATCGATTCGTTTCGAAGACGCAGCAGTCTGCAAGACGTTCCCCAAGACGTCTCCACACACGTTGACGGCCATCAGCGTGTTAAAGATGAAAGCGACTCTCATCACTGAAGAGCACACTTTGCCAGTCTACTCTTCTCCATGTCTGGTGTCCTTGAGCCCATATCAAAAGCCGCTGACGGTGATGATCCCTGAGGATAGCTCCAACATAAGGTCGTTGTGCACCGAGTCCTACTTCTCTTAGACGACGTCTTACGGTGTTGGCACTTACTGGTCCCTGTCTTCCGACGACTGCTGCCCCTGTTCGAGTCGCTGGGCGGAATCTGTCACGCAGATGAGTGACCTGTATGTAGCGGTCTTGAGCTTGGGTTGTAATGCGTTGTGGACCAGGACGTTGACGGTCACGTGTTGATCCAGTAACTCGAACACTTTCGACCAACCTTACAATAGTGGACTGATGACAATTGAAGTGTCTGGCAATAGCACGTGTGGACATTCCCATGGCTTCATTCCGTTGATTTTCAGTAAGTCTCGGCATCTCTAGCTCGATTCCTTCACACGTCCTACAACAAATTACGACAGATTGACGTTGCACAGTTCATGTACTGCACATTAAGTTGAAAACATGCTTTTAAAGGGCTCACACACAATGCTGCACGTGAATATTGGGTTTTTCATGTGCATCTCGTGCAATTTTTTTTTTGTGCACACAGGCCGATATTTTTTGTGTTTGGGAGCATTGTGTGAAACAATAGTTCATAGTATTGCATAATATTATACATACCAAACCACCTAGTAATAAAATCTTTGGGAAAAAAAGTGATGCGTTTTCCATGGCGCTCAGTATATATTGGTTATTTATGGTATATTTGGTGTTTGTGGTATTGTCCCTTTAATAATACATCTCTAAGCTGGCCAACAATGTCTTTACAATAGCAAGTCTAAACTGAACTCACTAAAATAACCACATCTCAGCTTCTCTTTCAATTCTCACTTGCATCTAAACCTTGTTACAAGGAGGGCCACATTCTGTCACTTGTCCTGTAATTTATATGGTAAAACACTTGGAAATATTCAGTATTATTATAAACTCCTATTTTATAAGAGTTTTTGTTATTTGTATATTAAAAAAAATCCACAATAAAATCCGGCACCTACGACCTGGTGTTTTGTTCATTTTTGAATAGAATCTTGCTACACAAACATTTGGCTATTTACATTGCACACAGGCTGTATTTGACTTTGAATTTATTTCACTGTCGGTTTATGGACAGGTAATGTTGTGGTGGTCTGAGCCCTGATAGAGACGGCAACTATTGTTTGGGTGAGAAAAACCCACGAGGTTGGACAAGCGACCCTACTCCTTGTCGCGTCAACCGGGTAATCGAAACCACGCCAGTTTGCCAGTTGACTCAATGACAGACTTTACGATACAGCGCGCACACGCTAACCATTCGGCCATCCAACCCCCTTAGCTTCCAGAAGAGAGATCAAGGAGGAGTGTTGTGGTGGTCTGAGTCCCGATAAAGATGGGATCTATTTTGGGGGTATTCTACTACTAAGTCAGGGGTATATAAGTCGGCGACACACAGCCAGGACCTAGGGGGGTTGGGATGGCCTAGTGGTCTAGAGTGCCACGCTTTGACCTCCAGCTGGCCGGTCACCTCTGGCTTGCGGCTGTTGTTTCGATCCCTTGTGTGAGCGTATGTGGCTTGGAGATAGGGGCACCTTCTCAACTTCGGGCGCTGAGATAATAAATATGAAAAATAAGACTTGTCTGCGATATCACCTTCTTCACAGCACTTGTCTATATCGGTGGCAACGACATTCGTCCTAGCACTGACTCTGAAACACTCGCCTACCTCATCATCGAGGTCATGCTTGCCATTCAGGGTCGAGTTGGGAGAGAGAGAGAGAAATGGGGTTTAACGTCGACTCGACACAAACTAGGTCATTTCGGGACTAACATGGTTTAATTTTATTTCAATAATCGCTTGCGCGTAGGGGTCGTTAGCAGTGGGAGGAAACCGGAGGACCCGGAGAAAACCCATGAGGTTGGACAGGCGACCCTACTCCTTGCCACATACAACCGGGGATTCGGGTCGAGTTGGGTCGATACCAATTCTTACCCAGAACCTCTCTCTCGTATATTGGTATACAGGAAAGGTTAAACTAGCACATGCTACGCAAACTGACCCCCATCTCCCCCATGCTGCACTACGGGGGGTACGTAATGAATGAATGAATGAAATGTGGTTTTATGGCACGTCAGCACCAACCGGGCTATATTGCGCCAAGCATATGATGAGTTATACGAGACAAACTAAATAATAATCACAATAGTAATCTATATATACATAAATAAAAACAAATATCACAGAGATTATCAATTAAAAACAAATATCACAATACTTTATGTATATATAATTAAAATATATCAAATGAAAATTACAAATATATAATTAAAATTTTGTGTAAAAATTTGTCTCTTTTAAAAAGTCTAGTAATCTACAATATAGACCCGGTTGGGCAAATAACTGATATAACGAGGGGTACGTACTCTTACAAAAGAACTGGAAAGATGCTCCAGAAGACGAAATGTACATTCTACAGTGCTAAAAGGAAAAAAGCCGATTAATCAGAGCGGGCCACTCTGGCCTCCCTACCGTTCTGCTCCGACTGGGCTAATGAAGACGGGCATATGAGGGAAATTTTGTCCGGACAGCGGCACTACGGCCCACTCTTATATCGAATTCCAACTGTCAAGGGATTCTTTACGTGCACGCCAATCTGTACACGGGCCATGGTTTTTCGTCCCATCCGAACGACTAGACAGCTATCCTTGTCTGGCCCTTTTGGCTGTCGTCAAGTTCTGCCGACACTTCAAGCACTATCTATTAGGTAAATCATTTCTCCTGCGTAAAGACCATCATAGTGGTGTGGTTGACGCGTTTCAAGCATATTGAAGGTCAGGTTGCTAGATGGCTGGAGGAACTGTCCCAGTACAATATGCAATATACCTGGTAGAAGACATCTAAATGCTGATGGTCTATCCAGAATCCCTGATTCTGTTGATCGATGTCACTGCTATTTGGCACGTGTTCAAATTGAGGATCTTCCTTGTGTCGGCTATGCCTACTGTCGTAGGGTTCATTTTCAGTGGGAACGATTCAACCAGGATGTTGATGAGGTGGTACCATGAGCTGTAAATTTGGTCCTGAAATGTAAAGAAGACAGGGCATCAGATAACAATAGTACAATACAGGTAGTTCGAAAGTTTGATGAACTATTGGAGAGTAATAATAATAATAATAAAAACTTTATTTAATGAGGCAACGTATTTAGTTTGCAAAAAAAACACCAAACTAATCTTCCATAGGTCCCTCCTAAGCTACAAAGACATATCAGGATAAATTCAAAATCATTTGAAATGATATACAAAACATATAAATTATGCAAGTAGAATATAGGAAGAACACTATAATTACACACAAAATAAGATAGGATGCAGTTGCAAGTTAAAAATAATAATTATCAGTTGGATATTATGGTTCCTTCAGTGTGCAAAATGAGTTTTCAGTTTAATCTTAAAATTTTCAACATTTTTACACATCTTTATATCAAAAGGTAGATTGTTCCATAAAAGACATGCAGAATAATGAAAAGTACGTTTCATGGATTCCGTTTTGCATTTTTGAAGAAAGAGATTTACTGGTCTGTGAACGGAGCAAGATATCAGTTTTGGAAACAAGAGATTTTTCAATAAAATAGGAATTTAGATAAAGAGGAGTATTAAATGTAATAATTTTGAATGATAAGACCATTTTATTGTAAAGAATCCTCTGTGTAAGGGTTAAGCCAACCGAGTTTAGTAAATAAAGAGGTGGACGGAGTTTCAATCGGTGCATCAAGAATAGTTCTTGCAGCCCTCTTTTGTAATTATAGATTCACACTGTCACCTGGACCAAATTTTATTAAGACAGAAATTAAAAAGTTTTGATGACATCTGGGTAAAGTATAACACCACCAACCCCCTAATGGCAGCAATTACCAACTTCGTACATCGGCATACATGGAATTCGTCCAAGGGCATACAACATTCTGACTCAGTATATTTTACTTTTGGCCCCATCCTCATTTTGTAGTTGCTGCTCTGATTGCTCGGGACACGAAAGAGATTCGTAGACGACTTGGACATTCGAGGTGTGTTGGGTTAGGCGAAATTGGACTTGACAACGGCTCTTCTGTCGATTTGTCTATCCACGAGAAGTTTTTTTTTAAAAAAAAATCCTTTTGTTTACTGGTTCTAAAACAATTGTGCTACATTGTCGGGATGCGGGTAACGGCGAGGTAGCTAGCAAAGTTTTAAATATCTTAATTCAATTAAAGCTGACAAACTCGAACATTCATCGTCACTGTTTCACAGGTTCCCGGCAGAAACTTACTACTTGGCAGAATACTCTTCCCAATGTCTACTTTAGTGTTAAGGAAGGTTCATTTGACAATAACCACTGTATAGAAGCCTTAACTTATGTAGTGAATGTCAGGTGACTACATGAATGAATCACTTTTACTACGAATCTGACAAGGTACGGTTGCTAACCAAGCTAACAAGTTGTCGGCCACGACTACACTTACATCAAATTATCCTCCATAGTATTTGAGTCAGATTTCCCGTATATTGGCAAGTCACCGTGGAGTGTTATGTCGGAAGTAAAACAGTTTTCTAGGCTGCGTAATATTCCTGTTGGAGTTCTCCTCTCAGTCTCTAATGATAACCGCCTGGTCTAGAATAAATTGCCACGTGTTAGAGGGTTCGCACTTTTTGTAGCCCTCCTCATGCGACAACTACTGGGGCAACGAAGTTTTTTTGTTAAAAAAATTGTAGATCTATTATTTTTATTAATTTTTTTTTTTTTTTTTTTTGTAAATATACGTTTTGTGCACAGATTCTGTTTGAAATTTACTACTATATGATAAGTTCATTTCGTGACGGCTACAAGAAGGAGGGGAATATGGAGGAAACCACCAGTGATAACCGGTCACGTGACTCGCTACAATTCGACTGATCACTACGTCCAGACTCCTTACTGTAAGTACCTCCACTCGGTTACTACTACAATACATCGAAGTGGTTGGAAGAAAAAGATCAGACAGAAAAAGAAAACATAACAAATGCAAGAAGAAAGTCCAGAGAAAAAATAAAAGAAATAAAGGACAGGAAATCGGAATTATTTAATGACCAAATTGCCAAAATTAGACAAAGACAAACTTGTGTTACAGAAAGATATGAAAAGATGCAAGAAATAAAAAAAAAGGTAGAAGACAATTATTTAAAATATGGTTTATGGGATTGATTAAGAACTGGCAAGAAGAACAACTAAAAAAGACAAAGTAACAGCATTGAAAGTACAAATCAATATTTGCAAACAGTTATTTAAGTTTACAAGGAAAGATAAACA
Source organism: Patella vulgata (assembly GCF_932274485.2). Lineage (NCBI taxonomy): Eukaryota > Metazoa > Mollusca > Gastropoda > Patellidae > Patella > Patella vulgata. The sequence continues at coordinate 92,095,344 of NC_065879.2, forward strand.
CCTTCTACAATTTAGTTCGCATGGTAAACCATTCGATATTCCAACTTTATCCAACAACATTATTCAAGCCACCAAAGAAACAACAGTTATAACATCAAATACTATCCACAATGAACCAAATTCTCTAGTCGGAAATACATTCACTCATGTTTGGACGAATGATGGCAACGACGAAATATTGAATGGGAAAGTCGGCTCATATGATGATGGAATTTTCAAGGTTAAGAATATTTAAGTATAATGACAGTTCATATTAAGAATTAATTGTTTAATATTATTTTTCAAAGTCAATAAACCCACGTTAAAATATCACAGGATGTTAATTCTTTATATTGTTCATAATTGAATATATAACTCAACAGTGTGCACTTTGTTGGTTGATTGTATAAGTTTAAAGATTCACCTGCTGGGTTGGTGGTTTATTGGCGGTGTCTTGTAATCTTGCTGAATCACGTTACCCCGGGACAAAGGAACCAATTTAAAGATGGGTTCCCAGAAAATTATTTATCGGGTGGTTATTTCCAATAAAAGTATGGCAATTTTGTTATATATGGAAAGTAGAAACATCCAATCTTACTAGAAAAATACTGGATCCCCTGAAAAACACCCATGGGGCAAGAACTGGGCAAAAATGTCAGGGTATCCCTAAGTGACAACCCGACGATAAGAGATATCCACTCGCCTGACGGCAAGGCATGCGCGCGCAGGTTGTATGAGGTCATTGTAAGAGGGAGCGCTCAATGTACAGTATATTTGTTGATAAACGTAATGGCGAGTGGTCGTAGAAAAGGAGACAGACTGAAACGTACAACAGATACAGAGATTAAACTGCGGAAAAAAAATGGGCAGAAGATAATCCCAGAATTTACTTAGGATTCGATATTGATGGTAAATGGACAGCGATCAAAGACAAATACAACCTTAAACAGGATCGGGAAGTCGCGTCAATGCTTATTGAATATTGGTAAGTTTTCATGTTATGGCTTCTACTTTTGCTTTCGAGTTTTTAATGAGGCAGGTAGTGGGTTTTCGTTTGGGATATATAGACCTAATTATTGAATTATATTACTTTTCATATTCTAAAGAGCATTTTGTCCTTATGTTGACTCAATAATTAACATGCTGTCAAATAATGTTGACGATTCTCTTTTGCAAGATGTCGGCGCCAAAAAAAGTAAACATTGATTTTTGGGTCATTTGATTCCAAGTGAACCATTTCTCTTTTACCATATTATATATATATATATAGGCCTAGGGACTAGTTATGATATTATAAGGTCCGTGGCTGTATCTAATGGACACTTTAAATGCAACTGTTAAAAATATCCCTACTTTCCAAAGTTTCATAAATGGGATAAATAAAATAAGCATAAATGAATGAATGAATGAATGAAATGTTGTTTAATGGCACGTCAGCTCCAACCGGGCTATACTGCGCCAAACATATGATGATGTTACGAGACAAACTAGAAACAAATAATCACATTATCTATATATACATAAATAAAAACAAATATCACAGTAAATATCAAATAAAACTAAATATAAACTTTATGTATATATATTTAAAACATGAAGGTGAAATTCAAATATATACAATTAAAATTTTCGATAAAATTTGTCTCTTTTAAAAAATCTAGCGCTTTACTGTATATACCCGGTTGGGCAAACAACTGATGAAGTGACTGGCAACGGTAATGCCGTAATCTTGTATCTTTGAGATGCTTGCACTCAATCAAAAAAGCATAAATGAAATGAAATGGAGTTTAACGTCCTACTGTTCTGCTCCTAACCTGGGCTAATGAAGACGGGCATACGCCATACAGTGTGCTATGAGGGAAATTTTGCCCGGACAGCGGCACTACGGCCTACTCTTATATCGAATTCCAACTGCCAAGGGGTCTTTTACGTGCACGCCAATGTGTACACGGGACCTCGGTTTTTCGTCCCATCCGAACAACTAGACAGCTTTCCTTGTCAGCCCCTCCGTCCTGCATCACTGACAAGGGAGAACCACGCCGGAAAATAGGCATTTATAATATATATTTTAGGAACCAACACAACGAGAAAGAACTTAAAGGTTAGTGACCCTGAGCAGAGTACTACACAAGTTAAACATGTTCATCAAATGTAGGTGGTTACCCAAACTAATTTCGCAAGATATTGCAATATATAGTTATTTATTCATTGTAGATCTATATTTATTTGTTGCAAATGCAGACACAATTCATGTGTATGGTTGTTAATTTTCAAAATGTATTCCATACAGTAGAATGTGTGCTAATGAATATCACATCAGTTCTTTTTTTAAATTTTTAATTATAGGCACCTTGGCGTAGGCCTGCCGTCAGTGTCAACACCATCTGGAAAACAGATTCCTTTACAACCTGTTGTCTCATCTCTTTCTGAAAGTGGGTAAGTATTTTTTTTTTTAAATATTTGTTTATATCTCACAGACGATGTTTTGATTCTGTAACAGTGTAAGGTGAATGACAGTCTTCTATGGTTATAATTAGATATAAATTTACACTGATATAAATTATCGAATCTATTCTCTAGAAAGCGAGTCAAGATTACATACTAGAGAGAGAGAAATGGGGTTTAACGTCCACTCGACACAAACTAGGTCATTTCGGGACTAACATGGTTTAACTTTATTTCAATAATTCGCTTGCGCATAGGGGTCTTTAGCAGTGGGAGGAAACTGGAGGACCCGGACAAAAACCCACGAGGTTGGACAGGCGAACCTACTCCTTGTCACGTACAACCGGGGATTCGAAACCACGCCAGTCGACTCAATGACAGACTTTATGATACAGCGCGCGCACGCTAACCATTCAGCCATCCAACCCCCCGATTACATACTATCCTAGGGACCCCTGGCAATATTTAATCAGCTACATGTGTCAATATTTCTAAACTGATCAGTCCAGAATGTATAATAAGCAATAATTTTGTATTACAGGACTGGAAATGCATCTTCAGAATCTGGTATTTCTGGGGTTGATCAACTGTCACGGGATGCAGAATTGCTATCTATTTATAAGCAAAAGCAACAGACAAGTCTTTCATTGAGTAAGTATTGCATGCAGCAGTCACAACAATAATTATGTCTAGACTTGTGAATTATGGCTCAATGTCTAAGGTTGTGTGAATATGCTAATTAATACCAGCTGTTGTATCTAATTGTGTTTTAACTATTGATATATTTTTTCAGAATATCGTTAGATGCCTCAATGTCCAAGCTGATGATAAAGATCCACTGTATGTATATCAAGAAGACATTGATACTGACACCGAAGATAGTGTCAACTTGGATCTTGAAATGTCTTTAATGTAAGTATTCAGTATAGAAATATGATTGTTTTCTTATCTCACCGGAGTCGCCCCTGGTCTTGAATCAATATTAAAAGTGTGACAAAATATGTAACATCTTTTTATAGCTTTATTGTATTTGCACTCTTATTTGTTTTAGCAGTAGCATTCTTTGGGAATGAGAGCATACAGTCATGTGCATCACCCTAATAGTGAATCATATCCCAATACACCTCTATTTCAAACTTAGTAGATAATCATCATGCTTTCTGAAACTGAAAACTACATGACATGTCTTTCTGTATTTATATTTTTGTAGGGTTCCAGAAGATTTTGATATTCCTGAATCTGAAATGTATGCTTCATTTGCTGACTCAGTGTATAATATTGTAATTAGTGATGATGGTGATAATGATGTAGTAGAAGAAGAAGAAATGCTCCTAAACTGATTCTAAGTCCCTGGTTGTGTATGATGTCGAGCTCTTTGAGATCAGACTCGCGGGCAGACCCATACACAATACACCCATAATGGAGTTTTGATCTTATTAATGCTCGATATAATCGGAGACCTTACGGTCTGCTCCCCAGTCAGTATTTGACAAGCCTCTCAATATGTTGAGGGCTTTCAGACATTTCTTTTTGAGGCTTTTAATGTGGGGGATAAATGACAATTTCTTATCAAATAGCCCCAAAAATGTGGTTTCATCCACAACTGGAAGGCGGTTGCCATCCAAGAAAAGTTCTGGATCAGGATGCAAACCTCGTTTCTGACAGAAATGCATGCAGTCTTGGATTTCGAAAAGCGAAATCCATTTTCGGTTGCCCATTGTTGAAGTGAATTCAAACAAAGCTGCAACTTACGTTCGATTATCCGCATGTCTGTAGAACTATAGCACATCTGAAAGTCATCAACATAAAGAGCGCCGTTTGTACCTGGTTTAAGGCACGCTTGGATAGTATTAATTTTTATTGCGAAAAGAGTTGGAGATAAAATACTTCCCTGTGCAACCCCCATTTCCTGAGGAAATGGGTCAGAGAATATAGAGTTGGAAAAGGTAAATGTTTTAAAATCTGGTAGTGTATTTCATCCGGACAAGTTGCAGTGTCCCGAGCTCGCTTTAGTGAATCCCGGAGTTCTGCAATGGAAAAGGTGCCATTGTAGCATTCATCATTGCGGGACTTGAAATTAAGTCGCCTCTTCTCCTGTTGCCGTTTAATGCCTCGAAAGGCATCATAGGAGAAACAAGATGATGAATTGAATGAGAAAGTACTGGCCAGAGAATTAGCAATATCAGGAAATGTTGTTAAGGTGGTATTATCGACATTCAGATGGTTAACTGATAATGCACTACTTTTACCTTTAATCCTACGAATCCTATCCCATACCGACTTAGATGTGGTACGGGAATTAATCCTTGAGACGTAACCTTGCCATCAAGACTTCTTTGCTTGACGTATGGTTCTACGGGCCTTCGCCCGGACCATTTGATATGCCGCAATATTCTCCATGGAAGGATGGTTCTTTAATCGTCTCAGGATACGATCACGCTCTTTAAGAGCGGGTTTGCAATCATCATTATACCATGGTTTATTGAAACGTTTTGGTTCAGTCGTGGTTTTTGGAATCGCCTGCTCAGCTACATCTTGAAGAATTGAAGTGAATAAGGCCATGGGCTCATCTGCGTCAACAGATTTAGAAAGTGAGGTACGCACGTTTTCAATATATTTATTGGAAATAAAATATTTTAAATTACATAATTTAAAACTAATAAATAATTATTTTTTAGCTTGAAACAGGGTACTTTGAAAGTAACGCGCCACTTCATTAACCAAGTTAAACCCCATTACATTTCATAACTTTTTAAGGACACACATCAACAGCGGTACAAGCAGACATGTGCTTCTTGCAACAGATACCCAGTTACAACTGTTAACTGTAATACAATATCATTTGGGATCTAAATTTTAATATTGTATTCGATTTCATATTTAATATTTTACACACTCTATCCCATCTTTGGACATGTTAAGTGACAGATTTGTTGTAACATTTAATCTGTAGCAGATGTGGGGTTCTGACATTGTATATGTTAGATGTTATACGTTGTACAAACTTGTATACTCAACGTGCCTTTAGACAAATTTGATGATATAAAGATTTAAGTTTAACAGGTATTAACACATTGTCTAGAGTTCAGATGTGTGACTTGCCCAACAACGCGTTAGACTTAAAAAGAGACAGGATTTTACTATAAATTTTAATTGTATATATCATTTCATTTTTGTTTTTAAATATTTGTATGCATAAAAGATTGATTTTATTTTTACTAACTGTGATATTGTTTTTATTTATGCATGTCTCAAAATAATCACCATATGTTTGGCGCAATATAGCCCGGTTGGAGCTGACGTGCCATTAAACAACATTTCATTTTGGTCTCTCCTGCCAAATTATCGACGGTTTCCGGGTACCATAACGCGGTCAATTTGGATCGGACCTTGTGTGAACCCCGGGAACCTTGATTTATAAATTACGCGTTTTAATATTTTTCTTCCGTTGTTTAGGTGCGCCTAGAGTACCGACAGATCGGAGTGCTGAGAATATGTCGCTCGTATTGTATGATGAACAGGGTAAAAACGTAAGAATGTCCCCACAGAGGGAAAAGTATCATACCCTATTATCTTACTTATTTCCCTCTGACAGTTTAGCACATTTTGATTGAGTGCAAGCATCTCAAAAATACAAGATTACCGTTGCCAATCACTACGTTATGTTTGCCCAACCGGGTCTTTAATGCAAAGAGATAAATTTTTTATCGAAAATTTTTTAATTGTACATATTTGATTTTCTTTTTCGGGTTTTAAATATATATTTATATACATAAAATGTTGTGATAATAATTTTTATATATGTATATAATATATATATATATAAAATAATATTGTGATTATTTGTTTCTAGTTTGTCTCAAGAAACCTCACCATATGTTTGGCGCAATATAGCCCGATTGGAGCTGACGTGCCATTAAACGTGTCATTTTTATATTTTTTTATATTTATTTTTATATCTCAGATATGTTTTTTAAATTAATTAATAATAAATTGTTGGTCAAACTAATTCTTCGGATATGCCAAATTGTAATGTCACTAACACCTACTATTACCCCATCCTTAACTCACGGATGAGAGGGAGAAATGGGGTTGGTTTAACGTCACTCGACAAACTAGGTCATTTCGGTACTAACACATGATTCAATTTTATTTCAATTCGCTTGCGCGTAGGGGTCTTTAGCAGTCGGAGGACCCGGAGAAACGCACGAGTTTGGACAGGCGACCTACTCCTTGTCACGTACGACCGGGGAATGGAAACTCCGCCAGTTGACTCAATGACAGACCGTATGATACAGCGCACGTGCTAACCATTCGGCCATCCAACCCCCTGACACGGATAAAAGATCCCCGATAGCTGATCAAAGTGGACCAAATCAAAGAAGCGCTTGTTTAACCGCTCGTTCTCGCAATCAAAACCCCAAGCTTGAGTATATAATCTCCTAATGACCAGTAAATTGAACGTCACTCTAACAGGATCGTCCTACATCAGACATCTACAGAATTACGCCGAGAAAACTCAACAACCAATCCACCATCGCCACGGTGTAAGTGGGGTCATCGTTTTGTCCTGCAGAGGTAGGGTAAGCCGAATATCCAAAGCCACAGACATGACACTAGTCTATATCGGGGGGGGGGGGGAGACATTCGTCCTAACACTGACCCTGACATCCTAGCGGACCACATCATCTAGGTTATGCTAGCCATTCAGGGTCGGATTGGGATTATAAGTGTCATTTGGATAAATTCTTAGCCAAGGCTAAAACCCAGATACTTCGCCAAACCAATCTCGTATATTCGTGTACAAGAAAGGCAAAACCGGCACATGCTGTGAAAGCTGGCCCAACACCCCATGCTGCACTACGGGGGCACGTAATCACAGTGTGTGGAGTAGGGTTGGGCATTCCCGACAAATAAACGGTCATAATAGGCGGGTTTCAGACACCATAACGCGATCAATTGAGATCGGACCATGCGTGCCCTGGGGACCTTGATTTATGACCCGATTTCCGGGCACCATAACGCGGTCCATTGGGACCAGACCTTGCCCCGGGAACCGTGATTATTTCATTCACCTACATGACCAACAAGGATCGTCTTCCATAGCTATCTACAGAGGTACGCCAAGAAAATACAACTGCTAATCCACCACCGCCACAAAATGCACAACCACATGTAGGGTAAGCCGAATATCCAAAGCCATAAATTTGGCATATGTCTATATCGGGGGGGGGGGGGCAACGACTTCTGTCCCAACGCCATCCCAGAAATACTAGCAGACCACTTCAGGCTAGAATTGGGATGATACCTGCCATTTGGATAAATTCTTACCCTAAGAATTATGAAGTACAAAATAAAACCCCGATGAACTTTCTCAGCCAATGATAATGTGTATATGCTTTTAAAGCTCCAATGTTTTAAGCCACTAAAAATTTAGTGGGAGTTGACCTACTTACATAATTTGACGTTTTAATAATCAGGGCTCTTGTGAATATATTATATTTTACGAACACTATCAGCACGCAGTATAACGATTGCTTAATTATTGATCAATGTGTATCCTTTAACTTACTTGGTAGTTGACCTAGTTTCATAAATTACCGTTTTAATAACAATGAGATGATTAAGATATTATAAGGTCTTACTTATAATTGTGACAAAGTCATTCAAGAAAACTATTAAATTAACAACAGATACAATCAAGAAATTTGACTTAACAGCCCCGATAGCCAATCCTCTTCTGTACCTCTATGTCAGTCTACTCCCGAGTGTGCTAAAAATAGATCTGCAGTCAGCAATAAGGCCAACAAAAGTTAAACATGCATTATGCAAGAGCAAAATCTGCTTATTACAAGTCTTTCTTTAGGCCTGAAATGTTATCTAAATTATCAATTAGATATTAATTAACTTATCCAGACCATAATAAACTCTCGATGTCAAGGCTAGCCTTCAATGTTGGCTGGATTAGACTCCCATATGCCGCTAACGGCCATTGATAATTAAATTTTAAAAAGTGGATAATCGAGAAAATGCTGTTTATATTAATGATTTTAGTAATGATGACCGAGACTATGCAAAAATTCACCCGCTTCTTTCTCGGCTCATAGCGGATCAATTTGACTGAAATTTTCAGCAAATTACCTTTACACTATCTAGTTTTTAACTATTATAGCGAGAACTGCCATCTCTTTATCTAATCTCCCATAATGTATCTTTAATATATCAACCGGTCACATAATTATCAACTTATTTCTACTAACGTGACGCTAGTTGTATTTGGTGTTTTGATTAGGCCTACCAGTTATTCTTCTATGTAACTGACTGGCGTAACGAGTCATAACAAATATATGGGCGAGTTTCAGCTCACTAATAACGATGAAATAGGCTTAAATTATTATATAAGGTCTTATAATTATCAGCTTATTTCTGCTAACGTCACACTAGTTGTATGTAGTGTTTTGATTAGGTCCACTTTTTTTTTCCATGGTGCATTGAGATAACCTCGCCGACCATTTTGAAATCGTCAGCATTTCATTCTAAAAACTCCTCACTGGTGGCGTAGCTAAGGAACCGATGACACAGTGATTATTGGCCGGTGAGTTTACCAAAGATAAACTGTCGTGATTATTTCGTTTTTCGTGTGTCACAATTATTACGTGTTAAATTTTACTTTACCATACGTTCGTTTTACGTGTTATGATTTGTACAACATTTTGCATCCAAGCCACGATGTATTGTATTATCCTTTTTTACCTCTGTAATTAAACCTTTTGATACGATAATCCTTGATTTTCTGTTGGCTTCCAACTCAAAGGGGCAGCGAGTAAACTGAAAGGAATCTTCTTAAACCCTCTACGGTACAAACAAGGAAGAATCCGGAACAGTAAAAAAGGGTCATTTAAACGTCGTGGTTAGACACAGACCACAATAAAAATCAAATAAAAGTAAATAAATGTCGTCTACCGACACAGCCGTTACAAAAATGGATTCTACATCCAAAACTGACGGAATTCAAACCAGAAGCATGGCCAAACAAACTGACAATGTAGGTCAACAAGTTGTCCCACTAAACAATGAGGGTCAAATTCGTAATTTGCCAGCAAAATCTACCAATGATGCAACACTACAATCAAGTGAGGGTCCAGTTATAGTGTCACCAAAAATTAACCAAGGTGTTGAGAATAATTCTAATCAGTCAAATAAAGCACAGGCTGCAGCAGTTAATTTAGATAAACAGTCTATAAGCTCCAGAAAGTCGAAGAATTCGTCAACCAAAGGTTTAGAAGCACTATCAAATCTTGCCAAAATTAAAGCAAAATACGAATTTGACAAAAAGATCAAAGAGCTGGAATTGAAGCGAAAATTAGAGGAAGCTGAATATAACAAACAGAAAATAATATGTGAATCACAACTGGAACTTTTAAGAGGTGAACAAGAACTGGCAATTGCTGAAGCGAGTGCAAGTGTTTACAGTGAGCATAATTCCATAATTGATAATGAATCCTTGATTCAAGTTCATGATGACGATAATAGACACTCAAATACTCAAAATTGGGTAGACAATCTCCCTGAGACTAATAATGATGGAATTGCTCAACCTCAAGTTACATCTGATGAACCCCCACAGCTATCACAAAACCTCACAGGACTAGACCCTATGTCCAAACCCTTTGTTCCTGTATTCAATTCTGCCAACTTAGTTCCTGTACAGCAATTGTCACAACAAGATATCAATGAGAGACTGGTAGCTTCACTATGCAAACAAGCGCTTCCAAAATGTGAGCCAGATGTTTTTAACGGTGACTCAGCATTATTTGTCCCATGGAAACAGTCTTTTAAGACCTTGATATCTGAAGCCAGTTGTACACCTGAACAGGAAATCAACTACATGCTAAAATATACTTCTGGCAAACCGAAAGATCTTGTAAACACTTTCCGCAAACGAGTTCATAATGATCCTGCTGTCAAACTTGAATCACTGTGGGAGTGTATGAAAGAGAGATTTGGTCACAATTCAAAGGTTGTTGGTACACTATTGGAAGGCTTGGTGAAGGCGTCACACTTTAGAACTGATGATCGAGATGCCCTGCAGAGATTTTACGACAAATGTGAAGATATTGCCTCTCAAATACCCTTTCTAAAAGGCTTAGAGGTACTCAACTCATCATATTTCATGAAGTCTATGGTTTCAAATATGCCAAAGCCTATAAGAACCAAATGGGAACATAAACTTATAAAATATCTTAACTGTAATCCCTTTGAAGATTACCCCCCTTTCACAAAGTTTGTTGAGGTCATGAAGGAAATATCATTATTACAGAACCACCCAGCGTTGGTTCCTAATGACACTTTAGCCAATAAATCGACCTCATTATTCCAAAATAGACCAAGCTCAAAATCTTTGAGGACAGACATCAAACCTTCACCCCAGAAACCTACACAGACACTTTCTAAACCAGCCAATAAATGCATCCTACACCCTGATTCTGAGAAAGAGCCTCATACTTTATCAGAATGTAGATACTTCAGGTCAAAATCACACGATGAAAAGTCAAACATTGTGAAGAAAGCAGGTTTATGTTTTCAATGCTTATCTGAGGGACATCAAACAAGTCAATGTTCTGCAGTAATTAAGTGTAGCAAATGCGGTGGCAGACATCGTGCAGTCATGCACAATTACAGAGAAGGACGAAAGGATGTTTCGGAAACCATACCTCCGAAGCAAAGTGGGGAGTCGGTTGGTGATACAAAGGAAGGTGGGGAGACGACTGCTGCAGTAGACACTTCAGTTTCCACTTCATGCACCCAGATATGTGGTGGCGAATCCTTTGGCAGATCATGTGGTAAAATAGTGCTGGCGGATATCTACCACAAAGATGACCCTTCGTTAGTGTTACGCACATATGTCACGTTAGATGATCAATCGAATCACACCCTTGGGACATCTGAATTATTTGACAGGCTGCAAGTTAGTGGTGAAAGTTACCAGTATACTTTAGAAACATGTCATGGTAAAGACACATGTTTTGGTAGACGAGCAAACGGTCTAGTCATCAAATCGTTAAATGGTGGTGTTTTCAATCTACCAACTGTCATTGAGACGGATAACATACCAGGAGACAAGAACGAAATACCAAGTCCTGCACTTATTGAGAAATTTCCTCATCTCAAAGAAATTACCAACAATGTTCCAGAAATAGATCCGTCAGCACCTATTTCACTCCTCATTGGAAGAGATGGAAATGACTTGTTAAAAGTTCGCAAATCTATTAATGGTCCGGTTGGTGCTCCCTGGGCACAGCTTCTAGATCTAGGATGGACCGTCTCTGGCAATGTATGTTTGGAGCGACAAGGTGGTAACATACATATAAAGACCTGCAAGACTGCAGTCGGTGTTCAACACGTCATTGAGCCCTGCGCCAACGAGTTAGTATTAAAGGACCAAATCACTCCAATGAATATGAAACATTCCAGCCCTGAAATTACAAAACATCTTTCAAGAGACGAATTCTTTATGACTGCTACAGATAACGAATTTGGTCTATCCCAAGAAGACTTAAAATTTTGGGATATTATGGAAAATGGATTCCATAAAAATGCCCTTGGCAATTGGGAAGCTCCCCTCCCCTTTAAATATAGTGACGTCATACTGCCTAACAACAGACAGCAGGCTGAGAAAAGACTCAATAGTCTCACAAGAAGGTTTGAGAGAGACAGACAAATGAAAGACGATTATCTACAATTTATGGAGAAAATATTACACAGGGGACATGCCTCACCTGTCCCAGAAGCCGAACTTCAAACAACTCGTGGTAAAGTCTTTTACTTGTCACACTTCGGAGTCTATCATCCGCGCAAGAAGTCACAAATCAGAGTAGTCTTTGACTCTGCTGCTGAATACGCTGGAACTTCCTTGAACACCCAGTTATATCAAGGTCCTAACCTGATAAACAATTTGCATGGTCGTTTGATAAGATTCCGACAGTATGAAGTTGGAATAATGTGTGATGTTGAACAAATGTTCCACAGTTTTCACGTAAATCCTGAACATCGTGATTTCATGAGATTTTTATGGTTTAAAGAAAACAATCCTGCCTTACCTGTCATTGAGTACCGAATGAATGTCCATATCTTCGGTAATACATCAAGTCCAACTGTAGCCAGTTATGGTTTAAAACTCTCAGCTAAATTGGGCAAAGAAAAGTATGGAGTTGAAGCCTTTAAGTTTGTCAATGAAGACTTTTATGTTGACGATGGTATCTATTCATCTACAACCCCTGAAAAGGCTATACAGTTAATTTCATCAGCACAGTCCATGTTAGCCGAGCACAAGTTAAGACTACATAAAGTGGTATCTAATGTCCATGAAGTTATTAAAGCCTTTCCCCAGGAAGATAGAGCCAGTAATGTCAAGGACCTCAATTTTACCAAAGATAAACTTCCTGCTCAAACCTCCTTAGGAGTATATTGGGATTTGGAGGAAGACGTCTTTTCCTTCCAAGTATTAGATGCTGACAGACCATATACAAAACGTGGTGTACTGTCCACGATTCATTCTATCTTCGATCCTCTTGGGTTCCTCGCCCCATACATCATAGTGGGGAGAAACTTCCTGCATAAACTCATCCACTCACATAAGGATAATGGTGTACGCCTGGATTGGGATGATCCGTTAACAGATGATTACTACAAGCAATGGTCAACTTGGACTAGTGACTTTAAAAATATGAACAAAATAGCTGTTTCACGATGCTTTACCCCACCAGACTTTGGTATCCCTGTTGATATCGAGTTACATGGTTTCGCTGACGCAAGTTGTGATGCCATTGGATCCGTGGTCTACCTACGCCTGAAAAACGCCAATGGTGATGTCCACCTGTCATTAGTTAAAGGGGCTGCTAAAGTACGACCACATCGTCAAATAACCATTCCCAGAATGGAGCTGTGTGCCTCTGTTATGTTAGTCAATATGGTTAAAGATATCAAGAAGCATCTAGAACTCGAAGTTTCAAGAACGACCTACTACAGCGATTCGAAGGTAGTCCTTGGCTACATTTCTAATGATGCTCGTAGATTCTACCAGTTTGTTGCTAACCGAGTCGAGATAATTAGGTCCTTAACAAATACCTCTGACTGGAAGTATGTCGAATCTAATGAGAACCCTGCAGACATAGCTACACGTGGAAGTACCATCGCAAACCTCCTGAAGTGTCAGTGGTTTAGTGGACCTAAGTCTTTAATCGAACCAGACCAGGCAAGTCACGAATTCCCTTTAATAGAGGAGGATGTAGAAATTCGACCAGAGGCTCGAGTTAGGAAAACAGACATTCAACATGGAGTTACTACTAAATGTCACTGGTGCAACTACTTCGATCATTTTGAGAGTTGGTACAAACTTCTGAGAGCCATAACACTACTGAGGCTTTCTGCTACATGGTTTCAACAACATCACAAATTTGAAGTTACACCACAGCTGATGAGAGAATCTGAAGTCTTTATTTTAAAACATGTACAGATTCATGAATACAATAAAGAAATAGCAACACTGAAAGAGAAACAGATTACCGGCAAACGCCAACTCAGAGGACTTTTCTTGCACCAGTTGGACCCCTTCATCCACACAAATGGTCTCCTTCGAGTAGGTGGTCGACTAAGAAATGCACCATTCGAATTTTCTGAAAAACACCCAGTCATAGTTCCAAAGAGATACCATGTGACAACTTTGATCATCCGTCATTATCATGAAATGGTTCAACACCAGGGTCGACTGATAACACACGGCAAAGTTAGACAAATGGGATTTTGGATAATTGCCGGTTCCCAACTGGTTCGTAACTACATACACAACTGTTTGAGGTGCAACTTTCTTCGACGTCCCACTGAGACTCCTAAAATGGCTGATCTTCCAACTGATAGACTCAGCAGCTCACCACCATTCACCAATGTTGGTTTGGATGCCTTTGGACCCTGGGAGGTGGTTACCAGAAAAACCAGAGGAGGAGCTGCAAGTTCTAAGAGGTGGTTAATCATCTTTACATGTATGTCATCCCGGGCGGTCCATATAGAGGTGGTCGATTCCATGAGCACATCCGCCTTCATTTGTGCTCTTAGACGTTTCCTCGCCATACGGGGTCCTGTTGCAGTCCTGAGATCTGATCAAGGCACCAATTTTGTGGGTGCTAAAGCTGAGTTAGCTGAATGTCTTAAGGAAATAAAAGATGGTGAAGTCAAGAAATTCTTTTCTGAAAACCAGATAGAGTGGAAGATGAATCCTCCCCATGCCTCTCACTTTGGGGGCTCGTGGGAAAGGCAGATTGGTAGCATACGTAGGGTGTTTGAAGGAATGCTAGCATGTCTCGGAAGAGTCCAATTAACCCACGATCTACTGGTCACACTTATGACCGAAGCAGCTGCTATCATTAACAGCAGACCTATCACTGGTATACCTAATGACCCCAGTGAACCACTACCTCTTTCTCCTTCATCAATACTAACGATGAAAACTCGTCCCTATTTGCCAGCTCCTGGCGAATTTGTAAAGCCTGATCTTTACTGTCAACGTGAATGGAGAAGGACGCAATACCTTCTTGACCAATTCTGGACAAGATGGAGAAGAGAATTTGTTCAAGAACAACAGTACCGTAGAAAATGGACCAAGGATATCCCGAATCTACAAGTGGACGACATCGTTCTAATAGCCGATAAAGCATGTGTTCGAGGACAGTGGCCGAGAGGTCGAATCGTCAGTGTCAACACGAGTACAGATGGAGTAGTTCGCGAAGCTATCATTCAAGTGTACGAGGACAAAAACCCTGTAAAGCCAACGCTGAATGGTGTTCGTAAACTTTTTACAAGACCAACAAGTGAATTAGTGTTCTTGTTTCGACCATAGACAAACTTACCAGTTTAAAGTGACAGTAGTAAAAGACACAAGACACGTCTTTTAAGTGAGGAGTGTCGTGATTATTTCGTTTTTCGTGTGTCACAATTATTACGTGTTAAATTTTACTTTACCATACGTTCGTTTTACGTGTTATGATTTGTACAACATTTTGCATCCAAGCCACGATGTATTGTATTATCCTTTTTTACCTCTGTAATTAAACCTTTTGATACGATAATCCTTGATTTTCTGTTGGCTTCCAACTCAAAGGGGCAGCGAGTAAACTGAAAGGAATCTTCTTAAACCCTCTACGGTACAAACAAGGAAGAATCCGGAACATAAACGAAGGGTACTTGAAAACGATAAGAGAATACTTGTCGAAACGTCGTTCTACATGTGTATAAACCGTGTTGTGATTTTTACGTGACCTAGTTGAATGTGGTGTTTTGATTAGGCACACTTCTTTTCCTGGTGTATCTTATTATAAAGTACATCTCAAGTTTGTTATTTAGCCATCTCTCGAGGTGGGCCCATTTACTGAATGAACAGGTAGCCCGCCTTGTAATATCCTTATTTCCGAAAAAACAATCCGGATTCAGTGGTATTCTTGCACGCACTATATGAATAACCGACTTGAACATTTAACGCAATGGACCTCTAATTGTTCTGCACAAAGAACGCAATTGAGATTGTTTGGTTTTAAATCAAATAGTGCAGGCTTCTCATGAATATATGATCAAACCGTTACCATTGCCAGCCATTACATAAATTGTTTGTACAACCGGTTCCATATTGTAAGAAGGTAAACGTTTTTTAAGGGACAAGTTTACTATTGTAGCAATAGCAATCGCTTTTTGTGCATCAGTACATGTAGTATAGCATATTTGACACCCAAACTGAAGCGCAATTAACAGCAAGTTTATTAATCACCATATCGTAAAATTATCAATACATACAATTTTATTCCGATGCTTCCAGGCATTCTCTCAATAGCCGACTTGTACTGATCTTTTTGTCCGTATAGTCGGTCCAAAGAGAGAATATCCCATTATGTATGTTTCCAACTCTGCTTCGTTGGCATCTCGAGATCTTCCCTTCAGTTAATAAAACCATGTCATATTTAGTTTGGAGCCCTCTTTGTACAGTTCTTCCAGTAGTAGGTAGAATGGCACCGGCCCCCCAGTGTTCAGGCGAGAGTAAGGCACAGACTGACCATTATAAGGGTAAAATGATACCCGGGGTCAAACAGCAAAGTTACCACAGCATCACAACCAAGTCAGTAACGGGTAAATCCTCCTCTGTGTGCCAAACAAGCATTGATCCGACGTCTAAGGTCATTTTGGTCCAGATTATCCCATTCCTGTTGCAATGCAGCAGCAAGTTCTTGGACATTGGCAGGACGTTGTTGACGTTGACGTAACCTCTGTCCAAGCATGTCCCAGACATGCTCGATGGGGGAGAGGTCGGGACTCAGTGCTGGCCAAGGTAATGTGGTGATGTTCTGTTGTTGGAGGTAACCTGTAACGATCCTGGCCCTGTGACATCTTGCGTTGTCATCCTGGAAGATGAAACGGCGGCCATGACGTCGTGCGAACGGCACAACATGGACTGCCAAGATGTTGTCCCGGTAGTACTGGCCTGTAACACGCCCTGCAACAACATGTAAAGCCGTTCTTCCAGCAACAGTGATGCCTCCCCACACCATAACAGAACCACCCCCAAATCGATCATGTCTGATGACGTTAACGTCTTGGAAGCGCTCGTTTCGACACCACACCCTCCTACGTCTGTCCAAAAAATCAACAGTGAACCTTGACTCATCTGAAAACATCACATTGCTCCAGCGTCGATTATCCCAGTGTTGACGATCCCTACACCAACGACGTCTTGCCTGAATGTGATGATCTCTCAAACAAGGGATCACGCGAGGACGTCGGGCGCGAAGGTGACCCCTATGCAGTCGATTCCGAATCGTCTGGCCACTCACTCTCACACCAGTGTCTGTTTGAAGACGAGCGCTGATCTGATTTGCTGTGATGACACGATTTCTCAAGGCCAAGGTACGGATAAATCGATCCTGGGCTTGAGTTGTCGCCCTTGGTCGACCTGAGCGTGATCTGTCCTGTACAGATTGTGTATCACGGTATCTGGACCATAGCCTGCTTATGACAGACTGAGAAACATTCATCGTCCGCGCCACAACCGCCTGTGTTGTGCCGATCTGTAGCATGCCAAGGGCACGTAACCTCTCATTTTGGGTAAGCCGACGCATATCAAAATTTGTTTTCTGGTCACTAAAACAATTAAACTGATGTTTCCACCCTGGAATTAAATGCCACAATGACTGTAACATTCAGAGTCGTGCAAATCTTGGGTTGGACCCCCATGATGATCCCAAACATCACCTGCATTCCATGCGGTAGCTATTGGTGCGTTTGGGCGTCACATGTAACTGGAAATGTTTCTTCTGTTAGGTTCTATAGTGACTTTTTTCGTAGTCATTTGCATATTTTAGTATTATGCCCCCAAAATCAAATATCCCCTACTTTTTTTGAATTAGTATATAAACGAATAAGTAGTATTACAAATATTATTAAAATGATACCATTGTCAATTGTTTAACCATTCTTCTATAACGTTGTCTGGATATATATGAAAAATATATTTAAAACATTTGAAACTATTTTGTATTGAGCAATTACATGTAATTTAGTAAAAATCTAATGTCTTCAACTGCGATTACATTGTCTAGACTGTAAGCAATTAATTGTACATACCAGTATTACAGGTTCTATGCTGTCATCTTTCACACACGTCACACAATACAGCCTCCTGCCTAGGTCGATCTAAAGAATCGCACATAGATCAGACATTTTGACAAATGATAATGAAATATACATTTTACATGTTTATATACAATTTAAGCGCTTGGACATTACTCCAATCACACCAATTAAAAATGAATCAATTGTCTTTCATGTGCTTCATCTATTTATTAAAACAACAATTTATTAGCGGTCCGAGTAGACATAAAAACAAACACAATTAATTAAAACAACAATTTATTAGCGGTCCGAGTAATGAACAAAATAAAATATCCTACACCAAGTACCTTTGCTACAATAATAAACACTTACTCAATACTTCCAAGCACTTATTTATTATTTCTTTTTCTTTCCGGGCCTTCGTTGACATTCGTTTATTGCATCTCAAGTACATTAGATCTAAATACTACCGTTGCCAGTCAGTACGTCAGCTATTTGCTCAACCGGAGTTATATGTCAAAGTGCTAACATTTTTAAAAGAGACAAACTTTTATTATCAATTTTAATTGTATATATTTAATCATGTATATCGTTTTAAATATTTATATATGTAAAAGATTTGTTACATTTATTCTTAATTAATATATTTTCTGTGATATTTGTTTTTATTTACATATATAAATTCATTTATGTGATATCGATTTAATTTGTATCGTTAGATTCACCATATTCTTGGCGCAATATAGCCCGATTGGAGCTGATGTGCCATAAAACCATATTTCTTTCTTTCTTTACTTTCGTTTATTGCAGCCACTACTGTGGTTTTATAGAGGGTGCCCTGGGTGGGGTCTGCCATCTGTGGGTATCTATATATAATATACCTCTGCAAATATTGTTTTTTCCCTATTGATCTCAGTTTTATTCTTTTTGCACACACCCCCCCCCCCCCACCTTTGTAAGTGTGTGTAAATCTATGGTTATCTGGGCCAAAAAGTTCAGGGTATAGACGTTTCAAAATGGTACACGACAAAAAATGTGTCACTGTTTTTGATGAGGCTACAAGCTTGGCCATTTCATTGTCATTTATTCTGTGGGGTTCAGGTATGTCGCAGAAGTCTGTGGATTCTGTTGAGGTAGAGGTTGGTACTACTGGTACATGTTCTGCAACGACATCTTGCGATCCCCTTCCACCAAGAAGCTGTATTATATAAGCCTGGTTTTCCAATACCCTTTTTTGATTTTTTAATATCTGCATGTTCCGTTTGTTGAATGCCTCTAATTTACTGTCCAGACTTTGTAGAACTGTGTTGTTTTCGATGTCACTATCGGGGATTAACTGTCTCAATGGCTGACTCTGTGGCTCATCATTTTCGATGTAATTGAATAACTCATGCAAAGTTTCGTTTCCAAGGAGTTGTGCTTGTTCGATATTCGGGACTAGTAGGAATGGCGGGGGTGGGGATTCGGGACTAGTAGGAATGGCGGGGGTGGGGATTGGGGACTAGTAGGAATGGCGGGGGGTGGGGATTCGGGACTAGTAGGAATGGCGGGGGGTGTTGACTCGGGACTAGTAGGAATGGCGGGGGGTGGGAACTCGGGACTAGTAGGAATGGCGGGGGGTGTTGACTCGGGACTAGTAGGAATGGCGGGGGGTGGAGATTCGGGACTAGTAGGACTGGCGGGGGGTGGAGATTCGGGACGTGGAGATTCGGGACTAGTAGGACTGGCGGGGGGTGGGAACTCAGGACTAGTAGGACTGGTGGGGATTCGGGACTAGTGGGTGTTCTGTTTTCGGGAATGATAGCCATTTCGGATTCGGGGCTTTCTCTTACTACGGATTCAACGCTTGTTGTGATGGGCGCTTCTGTGTATGTGATAACCCTTGAGGCGATTTTCTGAAAAATAGAAAATACTTCATATTATTTGCAAGAAAGACATGTCTCAAGTATGACCACGCGCGCGTTGTATCATACGGCCTGTCATTGAGTCTACTGGCGGGGTTTCGATTCCCTGGTTGTACGTGACAAGGAGTAGGGTCGCCTGTCCAACCTCGTGGGTTTTCTCCGGGTCCTCCTGTTTCCTCCCATTGCTAAAGACCCATACGCTCGCGAATTATTGAAATAAAATTGAACCATGTGTTAGTCCCGAAATGACCTAGTTTGTGTCGAGTGGACGTTAAACCCCATTTCTCTCTCTCATGTATCACATTTCACAGATCAATAATATTACACGTGGCACATCGTCACTCTGCCTGTTAACACATTGTTGATTAGCTGTTATTCTGAACTTCAATGCAGATGATTGTATATATTTATCATATATTATGTTTTAAATATTTATATATGTAAAGGTATTGATATATTTATTTTTAATTATATTTTCTGTGATATTTGTTTTTATTCACATATATGAATACATCCCTGTGATATTGTTTTAATTTGTCTCGTTAAATTCACCTTATGTTTGGCGCAATATAGCCCGGTTGGAGCTGACGTGCCATTAAACAACATTTCATTTCATTTCATTTCAATGCAGATGGCATTGTGATGAGAGAGAGAAATGGGGTTTAACGTCCACTCGACACAAACTAGGTCATTTCGGGACTAACATATGGTTTAATTTTATTTCAATAATTCGCTTGCGCATAGGGGTCTTTAGCAGTGGGAGGAAACCGGAGGACCCGGAGAAAACCCACGAGGTTGGAGCATTGTGATGAAAGAAGACCCGTGGGAAATAGACATCAATCAGGGTCTTGATAAGTATATATATCGCTGGTGTCCATCTTAATGGTCATTTTGTGCTTACTATTGTTTTTGGATAAATGTTTACTATGCATGCATCGAAGATATCACATGAACAGAAATTGAGGATAATCAAATTAAGCGAAGAAGGTTGGATGTCATTTGCGATACGCAGGGAACTCGAAAAATAATTTCAAATTTATGTGACCTGGACAGCTGTGAAAATGGTGATTGAGATACGTGAGACCAGGAAGAACCAAATGATCAAAAAAGTAGAAGCTAAAACTGTGTTTCAAACTCTAAAAAAACAAGGACATTAATATTGTGAAAAACTCTCTAAACGACGACTGCAATCGTAGTTCAAGTGACATTAGGAACATTTTTGCAGACTCTGGAACAAACGTTGGTAAGACAACAGTGTTAAAGGCTATATCTGTTGCTGGATACACAGCCTCCAAACAACGGTATTGTCAGCTCATTCGCGACGCAAACAAACTTAAACGTGTGGAATTTTGTAAATCTTTACTGCGCAGCAACGATAACTTTGACGATGTGATTTTTACCGATGAATGCAGTATCCAATTGCATGATAACAAGACTGTAGCATATAGAGAAAAGGAACATCTGTGGGGTGGTATCAGCAAACGCGGACCCACAGGCCTTTTAATTTTCGATGGGATAATGGATTCCGAATTTTACAAGGACCACGTTTTAAGAGACTCTCTTTTGCTGTTTATCCAGAATATGTTCCCGGGTGGCCATCGCTTTGTTCAAGACAATGACCCAAAACATAAGTCAAAGAAGGCCCATGACTTCATCCATACCTACGATATCAATTGATAAAAGAATGGCCATCAGGTAAAACCCCTTTCTTTAAGCATATATTCATCGTTTGTAAAATGGGAAGTGAAAAGTTTCATAAGAGAATCGGGTCGAAATAGATGATACATGTATGTAACCAGACTCTTCCCACAAAAAACGACTTGGAAAATAATAACGCATGTTGATCCACAGAGTAGAACGATTACTGATATACATGTATATATTTCTATTTTTGAGAAAGTTGTGACCTGAATCCCATCGAAATGGTGTGGAATATGCTTAATAGATGGCTGTGGAAAAGAAACCCAACTACAAAAGAGGAACTAGTGAAATGCTGTAATGAATTTTGGACAAATGACTTAACCCAAGATACATGTAGTACTTTTATTGATCATATTTTTAAAGTTGTGCCAATTGTAATTTATTTCTGTGGGTGGGCGCGCTTCTAGGGACATACCAAATGTTGTTTTTCGGGAATGCTCAAGGGGGAAAAGTATCCAGTATTTTACAGATTTATTAATCAAAACAGAAATTGCTAAAATTTCGAATCTTGTAAACCCGGGAATAAGAATTGATAAGAACTCACATTATTCTTTATTTAAATCATGTTTTTTCTAAGTATTTTACTTATAGTGCCTTTTATCTAATATGAAATATTTTTAAATGTGTGTATTCTTTAAATTTGTTATATCTTGCAATTTTTGTCCATATTAAACATTTGTTAAATTATTCGTTTGTAAAGATTAACCGCCAAGTGTTTTGATGTGTACTGTAATAAATTACTCACTTCACTTTTCAATTCTTTTAGTTGGCTTGATTAAGGTTGGTTTTACAGTAACTGTGGTTGCTTTCCTTAGCATTTTCTTCTGAAGCTCTATCCATGGCCCTTCGTCTAAAATTTCAGCACTTAAGGTATCCCCTTTCTTCTCGTTCGTTCTTGGTGTTTAACGTCTGCTTCCAATTAAGTGATATCGCATACAAGACATAGGAGAGCCGAAGCTGATTCCTGTTTTTTAGAATATGATTTTGCAATCTTTCCATTTGGCCTTAGGCCATGGATTTGGTTTAGTGGGAAGTTCTTCCCTTTATTTAATATAAAACATATCGTTTGGTAGATGATTACGTCTGCTTCTGGATTAGTAGATGTCATCGTTTTAGTGTTTAAGTGGAGGCCCGTCTTATCGTGGCCTCCCCTTACTCCACTATCCCACTCTCTGGGTTTGGTATCAGTTTTATTTGCGGAATAGTGTTTAGGTGCCGAGTTCGTCTGACCGTAACTCCCCCTTACTCCACTATCCTGCTAGTTTGGTAGATGTCATCTTTGTGGGGTTTGTGTTTAGGTGCCAGGCCCGTCTTATCATGACCTCCCCTTACTCCACTATCCCATTCTGTAGGTTTGGTGTCTGTTTTTGGTGGAATAGTGTTTAGATGCCGAGTCCGTCTGATCGTGACTCCCCCTTACTCCACTATCCTGCCAGTTTGGTATAAATCCCCTATGTAGTTTAGTGTTTAGATGCCGGGCCCGTCTAACCGTGACCCCCTCTTACTTCACTATTCTACTTAGTCCAACTGTGTCCATTAAGGCGTGGATTTGTTCGAAGATTTGCAGTTTCAGATCTGGTCTCGGGAAGAGTAGGTTCTTAGTGTTGAATGGTATGTTGTTGGTCTCACTAGTTCCCTTCTCTCCTCCTCGTATACCTCGCAGTCTACCAGGACATGGTTGGTGGTACATTCTTCTCCGCACTCACAGATGATGACTTGGTGTTTGTAGTCTCGCAGCCGCTCTTTCACCCTTAGCTTCGATATAAGTCTACAAATATCTCTTCTAGGGTGATTGAGTGTTTTCTTTGTGTAGATCTTGTCATCCAGCCGGAATCTGTATGTGTCAAGTTCAACGAGATTTAATTCCCAGATTGAATTGACCTGTCCCCTGTCTTCTCCCCATACTGAACCATATATACACCACCCACTCTCACTCTCCCTTCAGTAAATACCTTTGATCGGGATACTACGATAGTTGTATCATCGTCCTGGAACTGCACTAAAAAGTGTGTACTCTCTCGTGTTAATGTCCTTGTTGCCATGTTGAAATAATTCAGGAAGAGTCGTTCATTTGTGATTTGTTGTATACTCGTTTGGGGATAGTTTGGCTTTGAATACAAGCCAATATTAGAAAATAGAAATAATAGAAATTATAAAACATCAAAGAATGAACCGAATACTGAATTGGTTGTGTGATTTTAACGGATTAATTAATTTGGACAGTAGATACAAGACAATGTAATCAACAAAAGTTAAAAGTATTTTCACTGATTGAGTGCAATTACGTATGCAGACAAGCGCATGCGGCAAACACCACAAACGAGTTAATCACTCTGAAAAAGTATAATCCTGAGTACAAATCTGTTTTGAATTATCATATGATGACCGAAGTATTGTGATTCCAAGATATTCAATCAAATTGATTTCCTTTCCTTTGTGAGGGGGGTTGGATGGCTGAATGGTTAGCGTGCGCGCGCTGTATCATAAAGTCTGTCATTGAGTCGACTGGCGTGGTTTCCGAAACTCCGGTTGTACGTGGCAAGGAGTAGGGTCGCCTGTCCAACCTCGTGGGTTTTCTCCGGGTCCTCCGGTTTCCTCCCACTGCTAAAGACCCCTACGCGCAAGCGAATTATTGAAATAAAATCAAACCATATGTTAGTCCCGAAATGACCTAGTTTGTGTCGAGTGGACGTTAAAACCCCATTTCTCTCTCTCTCTCTCTTTCCTTTGTGGTATCCCGAGTATAAACGACATATCCTTTGATCAAAATTCATGCAGAATAAAACGAGTGCCCAGGATTTTTGTGCAATTCCAATCTAGTACATCGTAGATCTGTGTTACGTTTTACAATAAGTACGAGCTTATGTCTGACTTGAAACCGCACTCGAATTCCGCTTTAAGTTCTTTTTATACATGTATACTATTTCAATTTTCAAGATCGATCATCAAAATATTTTTTTTTATTTGCAATTTTTAACCGTCACACTTTTTAATAGTTTAAATACAAAACAAACACGAATGTAACATAAATTTTGAAACTGTAATATAGTTTCAAATGTGCGTGTTCTTCACTAGACATGCAGCTTTACGAAACTCCGTTGAAATATAACGGCATATGTACATGTGTGTTCTTTCTATACAGAGTGGCTCTTCACGTCAGGATTATTGACGAAACTATTCAATATTTCAAACATCGGCAGTATATCTTTTTGACATTAGTTGTTTATGACAGATACATATCGTTAATTTTACATCATCAAATTACACCAAGTCCTATCTTGTCACACGATCGCAACTTCTACACCGAGTTATTTATCGTGACATTTTCGTGGCATATTTCAACAAAAAACGACACGATAATATTGTCCCGTCAAACCATCGCGACGGCCGTACTGTATAAAGTTCATCGGGATTTTCCGACGTGGTTTACCCTTGTCAGTGGTGCAGAACGGAGGGTCTGACAAGGACAGCTGTCTAGTCCTTCGGATTATACGAACAACCGAGGTCCCGTGTATACATTGGAATGCACGTAAAAGATCCCTTGGCAGTTGGAATTCGATATAAGAGTAGGCGATAGTGCCGCTGCCCGGGCAAAATTTCCCTCATAGCACACTGTATGGCGTATGCCTGTCTTCAATAGCCCAGTATAGGAGCAGAACAGTAGGACGTTAAACCCCATTTCATTTCTTTTCCAAATTAGAAAGTACAGTAGCTTAAAATCATGAGTATTCTTACAGATTGTCATCATTTTAACCCGATATGTTCGTCACCTATACTTCATGTCAGTTTGGTGCTATATACAATGTCACCAAGACTATCATTTGTCACCAAGAGGAGAAAATACACCCGTCACTATCATTATGTCACCAAGACTCCATTTGTCACCACGACAAGAAATATTCACCTGGGACTTTCACAAATACATTTAAAATAACATGTAACAAACATTAGACATGTCGCTTACTACATACAGTTGCAGATAGATGTACTTTTTTTTTTACATTCTGTGATATTGTTTTTATTTATGCATATAATTTTTTTCTGTGAACAAATCCGCATATGTTTGGCGCAACCTAATACCATATCGCGATTTTTAATCATGTATAAATCATTTCATTTATGGCCGCTCGCAACAAACTTCATCACATTAAGCCTCTCTTTGAGTAAATTCTTAAAAGTCTGAGAATGTTTTGTGAACTCGGGGCATGATTGCTGCAATACCCAGATCGATTCCACATTTAATTATAGCTGTCAGTTCCTCATACGTACACTTAATTGAATTTCGACTGTCGTTTTTAAAGTAGCTAAGTCTCTAACTCAATATCATCCAAAGTCTTCGACATTGAAAAAACACATTATTTGTCAATTTAAATTAACATTGATGTTGTGATTTTACCAGGAAAAGATGAGCTTCTGATATCTAATAGGGGTCTTTAGCAGTGGGAGGAAACCAGAGGACCCATAGAAAACCCACGAAGTTGGAAGGCGACCCTACTCCTTGTCACGTACAACCGGGGATACGAAACCCCGCCAGTTGACTCAATGACAGGCCTTATGATAGAGCGAGCGCCATTTGTCACAAGGGACTCGAAGAACGAGGATAGACTATTCCACAAGTCATGTTAAAAGGTGGCGCCGTATTCTTATCTGGAGGTGTAGACTGGGATAACCAGGTGCTAGAGATAGCCATTCCATTGCGACTTCTGGCGTATATGTCGCCGAACATAACTGATTAGAATTTACTGAGAAAACAGAAACGAATGAATGTAAATCAGTTTATATACATTCATATGACATTATTATATGTGTTGCGACCCATTTGTGTCAATTTCTGGGTCCCAAATATTAGTGATTTAGCTCCTTTAACGTACATGGCTAGATCTAGACGGGTGGTGTTGCGACCCATTTGTGATAAATTCTAGGTCCCAAAAGTTAGCGATTTAGCTCCTTTATTTAATGTGCATGGCTAGGTCTAGATGGGTGGGGTTGCGACCCATTTGTGTCAAATTCTAGGTCCCAAATATTAGCAATTTAGCTCCGTTAAGGTGCATGGCTAGGTCTGGAGGGGTGGGAATTCGGAGTCTTTCACTGGAGCCAGATTCAATAAAGCCCAAGTTGAGATAAATCTGTGATTCAAACTCAAAACATTGAAGGCTTGAGTCAAGGGTAGTTTAGACACTTGAAACCTATAATTATTACCATAGCTATACTTTAAAGCTATATTACCTAATCTACTTTAAAGCTATATTCCCCAATCTACTTTAAAGCTGCGTATTACCTTAGTTACTTTAAAGATACATATTACCTTAGCTACTTTAAAGCTACGTATTACCATAGATACTTTAAAGTTATATTACCACAGATCCTTTAAAGTTATATTACCACAGATCCTTTAAAGCTACATATTAAATTAGCTACACTTTAAAGTTATATTACCATAGCTACTTTAAAGCTACGTATTACCATAGATACTTTAAAGTTATATTACCACAGATCCTTTAAAGTTATATTACCACAGATCCTTTAAAGCTACATATTAAATTAGCTACACTTTAAAGTTATATTACCATAGCTACTTTAAAGCTACATATTACCTAATCTACTTTAAAGTTATATTACCACAGATCCTTTAAAGTTATATTACCATAGCTACTTTAAAGCTACATATTACCTAATCTACTTTAAAGTTATATTACCATAGCTACTTTAAAGTTATATTACCATAGCTACTTTAAAGTTATATTACCACAGATCCTTTAAAGTTATATTACCATAGCTACTTTAAAGCTACATATTACCTAATCTACTTTAAAGTTATATTACCTAATCTACTTTAAAGTTATATTACCATAGCTACTTTAAAGCTACATATTACCTAATCTACTTTAAAGTTATATTACCTAATCTACTTTAAAGTTATATGACCATAGCTACTTTAAAGCTATATTACCTTTGATCACTTAACACATGTAGGTCAATCACTTCAACCATATTACCTTAGATCTTTTAAAGCTATATATTATAGCCACTTTAAAGCTATATTACCTTAGATCCTTTAAAGCTATATTACCATAATCACTTTAAAGCTACATGTACATGTATATTAACATAGCCACTTTAAAGGTCAATTACTATGGCTCATGTAAAGCTACATTACATGTCCCTCAGATCCTTTAAAACACTATTACTGTACCTTTTTGGGGGTTTCCCCTCCATGTTGCTCTTATATAAAACATTTTTTTGTTGCTGGTTTAAATATTTTATTTAATCAAGAGTTCAATACATTAAGATATAAACAAACATTGGATACAAATTAACATATTGTATATGGTTCAAGAACACAAACTCTTACAATACCTTGTATATACACATAAATAAATAAAAATAGAGAGAGAAATGGGGTTTAACGTCCACTCGACACAAACTAGGTCATTTCGAGACTAACAGACAGTTCAATTTTATTTCAATAATTCGCTTATGCGTAGGGTTCTTTAGCAGTGAGAGCAAACCGGAGGACTTGGAGAAAACTCACAAGGTTGGACAGACGATCCTACTCTTTGTCACTTACAACCGGGGAATGGAAACCCTGACAGTTTATTCAATGACAGACCGTGAGATACAGCATGCACATGCTAACCATACGACCATCCAACCCCCAATAAATAAAAAATATGTCCAGGTAAAAAATTTTCCACTACATGTATATATATACATGTATAGAATAAAAGTAAAGATTTCAACTCTCAGTATTAAATATCCCAAAACAATAGTATGAATTGAACCACTACATGTATATGGTTATTAATCTGATTAAAACACACATCTACATGTATATTTCGTTTCGTTTCCTTTTTTATACTTTCGATGGCCTACACTACATGAAGATCTGGCCAGCTGTAGTGGGAGTTCACGTTCTATGACGTCAGGTACCAAGCAAGTGACATTTGACCCGATTACGTCAGTCATTTGATTACCCAATTAGCGACCGCCATATATTTTTTTATCTACTTTTGCTTTGTTTTGATTTCTATTGCCGTTAATGTCTACCCACAGTTCCGCGCAAAAAAGGTCAAACGCTCGATTCGACAGATCATTTGATTGGCTGACCCCTCATTTCAAGCAGAACACGAGTTAAATAACAACGCTTCCAGATCCAAGCGTAGTAAAGACAAGTAAAATCGAAATTTTGAACTATAAAAACGAAATTGGATCTGTGTTTTAACCAGATTGGTCTAATATTTTCCGCCACAGGGGCATCATCAGGACATAATACAGTTTTAGACAGTGATTAAACAATGATGATATAAATGTAGTTATTCAATTCATAGAGAGAGAGAGAAATGGGGTTTAACGTCCACTCGACACAAACTAGGTCATTTCGGGACTAACATATGGTTTAATTTTATTTACATAATTTGTTGCGCATAGGGACTTTAGCAGTGGGAGGAAACCGGAGGACCAGGAGAAAACCCACGAGGTTGGACAGACGACCCTACTCCTTGCCACGTACATTCGGGGAATCGAAACCCCACCAGTTGACTCAATGACATTCAGCCACCCACCCCCACCCCTGCTTCTTAAAGTAGCTAAGTCTCTACATGTAACTCAATATCATCAAAAATCTTCGACACTGAAAACACGAATTATTTGTCAATTCAAATCAACATTGGTCTTGTGATCTTACAGGGAAAAGATGGGCTTCTGATATCCAATATTCAAGACAAAATAAACATTTTACCATTGGTACACGAATCGTGCACCATAATGCGTTTCAGTGCCATTTGGAACAAGAAACTCAAAGAACGTGGCTAGACATATTCCACAAGTCATGTCAAATAGTGACGCTATATTCTTATCTGGAGAGCATGCGCAATAAATACCATCGGTGTAGACTTGAATAACCAGACGCTGAGACTTTGGCGCATTTCGCCGAACATAACTGATTAGAAATTACAGTAAAAACAGAAACGATTGAATGTAAATCAGTTTATATACATTCATATTACAGTATTATATGCGTTGCGACCCATTTGTGTCCATTTCTAGGTCCCAAATATTAGAGGGGGGGTTGGATGGCTGAATGGTTAGCGTGCGTGCGCTGTATCATAAAGTCTGTCATTGAGTCAACTGGCGTGGTTTCGAATCCCCGGTTGTACGTGACAAGGAGTAGGGTCGCCTGTCCAACCTTGTGGGTTTTCTCCGGGTCCTCCGGTTTCCTCCCACTGCTAAAGACCCCTACGCGCAAGCGAATTATGTAAATAAAATTTTAAAAAAACATATGTTAGTCCCGAAATGACCTAGTTTGTGTCGAGTGGACGTTAAACCCCATTTCTCTCTCTGTCTCTCTCCCAAATATTAGCGATTTAACTCCTTTAAGAGGTCCACTTTGACGAAACGATTTATACCACAAACATCACATGTAAAAAATTTTTTATCTAGTGTGAAGTTTCATATGCCTTTGTAAATGACTATTATTTGAAAAAAATTTGCTACAAACAAGACAACAATAACTTTTTTCACTCGTATTCGTACATGTATGAATTTTCATGTGTTGTCCTAGATTACTAGTTTCACTGAAGGATTCACCACAAACATCACATGTATATGGCTTCACTCCAGCATGAACTATATTGTGTCTCTTTAGGTCACTATTCCGCTTAAACGATGCACTACAAACATCACATGTAAATGTCTTTTCATTCGCATGAGTTTTCAGATGTTGTCGTAAATTTCCGTTATCGCCAAATAATTTTCCACAAAGACCGCATTTGTATGGTTTTTCTCCGGAATGACATCTTTTGTGTCTCTGAAGGTCGCTGTTCCGATTAAAAGGCTTACTACAAACATCACAGGCGTACCTTTTTTCACCTGTATGAGTTCGCATGTGTTGTGCTAAATTACCTGTTTCTCGGAACGATCTACCACAAATATCACAACTATATGGTTTTTCTTTAGTATGCGTCCTCATATGTCGGTATAAATCGCTGTTAGTTTTAAATGATTTACCACAAATACCACAGGAATACGGCTTTTCACCTGTGTGGGTTCTGATATGAACTTTAAGGTAATACTTGGACGTAAATAATTTGCTACAGACATTACATTGTACACGCTGCCCTGAACTTAACAGATCATTTATTTCTGTTTCGTTATACTGGTTGAAACTTGTCTCGTGCTTCAAAACTGACTCCTCTTCTTCAACATGGATTTCACAGTGTTTTTCTAAATCAGATTCTAATCTGAATAGTTTGTCGCACAGTTCACACTCGTAAACAGTTTCAATATTTTCAACATGACAACTTTTCTTTTCTTTAACATGAAAACGTCCATCGACATCATCACTCTTTTCTTCATTAAAATGAACATGACAATATTCATCTACATCATCAGTTTGCTCTTTTTTAACGTGACAAATTTCATCTACATCATCAGTTTGCTCTTTTTTAATGTGACAAATTTCATCTACATCATCAGTTTTCTCTTCCTTTATGTGCATTTTATGGTGTTGTTTTAAATCATCATATTGTTGAAAAACCTCATCACATACAACACACCGATGACATGTTTTAACATCATTAGTTTCCTGTAATATATAAAAGTTATAACATCATTAACTTCTTGAAATATATACCAGCGGCTGCTAGACAGGATACGCCCACATTTTGCAAGAGATGGATAGAGAACAAGCTAAAAGCAAACAGAATTTTTTTTGTACAATTAGGGGCAATAATCCAGACAGTTATGGTCTGAAATGCGCAAATATCAAAAGGGTCTGAGATCTTTGGCATATAAGGATATAGTTTAAGTTTCATCAAAATCGGATAAAAATTGTGACCTCTAGAGAGTCCACAACCTTCGAATTGCATACTTTTACAAAATTGGGCAGTTTCATTTCGATTTTCCCGAAATTCGAATTCAACCTTCATTATGGTGGAATGGTGATATATTTTAACGGTTTTATCCAAACTCGATCAAAATTACAGTGTAACGGTGACATATTCAAACATTTTTTTAAATCGGATAATAATTGTGACCTCTTGAGGGATCACAAGTTAAAAACGTGATTTTTCGTACAATCAGGGGCCATAATTCTGGAAGTTATGATCCGATAAGCGCGAATATCAACAGGAACCAATATCTTTGGGTTATAAACATGTATTTCAAGTTTCATCAAAATTGGAGGGTCTAGAGCACAAGTGATCTAACTACCAACCATTTTAGTTGGTTGTTAGATCACTTGTGCTCTAGACCCTCCAATTGTGACCTCTAGAGGGTCCACAACTTTGATATACCAGATGTTATATTTGCGTACAAGGGGCGGCTACATGTATTTTGTCCAGCAGTTTTAATCCGATTTTCACAAAATTTGAACTCAGACAAAATTACGGTGTAACGGTGATATATTTGAATGGTTTTGTAATCGGATAATAATTGTGACCTCTAGAGGGACCTGAAGCTAAAAATGTGATTTTTCGTACAATCAGGGGCCATAATTCATAACGTTACGTTCTGATATGCGCGAATATCGACAGGAACCAAGATCTTTGAGTCTATAAACTTACATTTCAAGTTTCATCAAAATCAGAAGAAAATTGTGACCTCTAGAGGTTCAACAACCTTGATATACCATATTTTTATGCTATTTGAGTACAACGGGCGACCGTTTTGTCTGTCAGTTTTGGGTCGATTTTCACGAAATTCGAACTCAACCATCCTTAGGGTGTAACGGTGATATATTGAAAAGTTTTTTTAAATCGGATAAAAATTATGACCTCTATAGAGTCCACAAGCTAAAAACGTGATTTTTCGTACAATCAGGGGCCATAAACACAAGCGCAGGTTATAGCTCCTGCTAAAAATTCAGACAATTTCGACAGTTTTATCAAGAAAGTCGAGCTTGAAAAGTTAAATAAAAATATTATTGTTATGGTATCGAGACATTTGGGTTAAAGATTATTAGCTCGGTTGTCATGACGGTTGCATTCACGATAGATTATTATTTATTAGTGATAGTATTACATTAGTAATAAACGATTGATCGTTTTTAAATTAAATGCTTTCCGTGTTACGGCGTTCGTTTTGTAAGAGTTTTTGATTGTGAAATTTGAATAAATATAACGTTATGAATTTCTGTTGTGGTCATATAGAAAGCGTCTGGATAATCACGATACATGTATATATACATTCCTTTCCCGCCTTTGGCATTGAGCCAGAG
This sequence comes from Patella vulgata, assembly GCF_932274485.2. NCBI lineage: Eukaryota > Metazoa > Mollusca > Gastropoda > Patellidae > Patella > Patella vulgata. The sequence goes on from NC_065879.2 coordinate 92,128,236, forward strand.
ATTTACTCAAACATCCAAGGTAATGTTTTCTGTTGTAAGCATAAGACCGGTAAATCGAGTACTTGACAACCAATGGCATGTTCAATGAGCGTATTCGTCTGCTAGAAATTGGATACAATCAATAGAAATATTGACTAGAAAATGTCTCAACACCGAAATTGTGTACAACTACACACATTTAATAATTGGGATGTCAACTCTGTAATTGGTTCTAATACCAAGAGGGGCTGACAAGGACAGCTGTCTAGTCGTTCGGATGGAACAAAAAACCGAGGTCCCGTATACACATTGGCGTGCACGTAAAAGATCCCTTGGCAGTTGGAATTCGATATAAGAGTAGGCGATAGTGCCGCTGCCCGGGCAAATTTCCCTCATAGCACACTGTATGGCGTATGCCCGTTTTCATTAGCCCAGGTTAGGAGCAGAACAGTAGGACGTTAAACTCCATTTCATTTCATTTTCATTTCTAATACCAAAACGGATTCACAAGGTCGCCAATTTGTAATTAATATTTGGTGCAAAATTTGTGCCCTGCCGGCACCACAAAAAAGTTTCACGTTCTCAGCACTTACGAGGCAAAACATTAACAGAGTTTGAGAAGTATGTTGTGGGGACAACTTTTATCAGTAAACATACTGTATTTAGACATTTAAATTCAAAAACACACAAAGCTGCTATATATTTTGAGAAACTTCTAGGGACGGGAATCGATGAAGCTGTAGACATCGCCGACCATGCTTCTAAATCTAGTTCTACGAGTTCTACTAATAATACGACGACTACAGCTCAAGGAACTCAACCGGTGATCGACAGTAAATTAAAACAATTGTCACACGACGCATATACAAAACTTATAACCACTGCATATAAAGTAGCTACATACGGTTTGCCTCTAAAATCATTCAAATCTTTTATTGAAATTCAGAAAAAACATGGGGTACAACTACAATAGACGGTGTTCAGGATTCTAACAAAGCCAGGGAATTTATCAACGAAATAGCCATGTTAATGAGAAAGAAACTTTGTGATGTTAAAATGAAACCAAATTTTTTACTGTTCTTTTGGATGGTTCCGAATAAGTACTATTAAATAAATTAGATTTTTAACTGGTTTTTTTTTTACACCATTTGGATAGATGGTAAAAAAAAGCTCTTGCGAGCAAATTTGCGGGTGCGTTTTTATGTGCTCCCGGAAATTTAAGTGCAAGAGCTTTTTGTGACTCCTGCATGATTTACAGAAATGATGCCCTGCAATATGCGCGAATATCGAAAGGCACTGAGATCTTTGGGTTATAAACTTACATTTCAAGTTTCAACAAAATCAGATAAAAATTGTGACCTCTATAAGGAGCACAAGCTAAAAATGTGATTTTTGTACAATCAGGGGCCTTAATCCATGAAGTTACGGTCCGATACATGCCAATATCGAAAGGAACTGAGATCTTAAGGAGATAAACCTATATTTCAAGTTTCGTTGAAATCGGATAAAAATTGTGACCTGTAGAGTGTCCGGACGGACAAACAGGGGCGACGGCATAATGTGTCCACATGAAAATGTGGGCGTTTAAAAATTGTTTAATGTCCACTCGACACATATTAGATTATTTCGGGACTAACATATGGTTTTAATTTTATTTCAATAATTCGCTTGCGCATAGAGGACTTTAACAGTGGAGGAAACCGGAGGACCCGGAGAAAACCCATGAGGTTGGAAAGGCGACCCTACTCCTTGTCACGTACAACCAGGGAATCGAAACCACGCCAGTTGACTCAATGACAGACCGTATGACACAGCACGTATACATATAGGGGTCTTTAGCAGTGGGGGAAACCGGAGAAAACTCACGAGGTTGGACAGGCCACATGTGTTGTCACGTACAAACGGTAGGTAAAGCGTATGCAAGAAAGAAGTTTGACACATTTCGTGATAACATATTTCAAAAATGGGAATTACATGTACATGTATATAAATAACGGGGAAAAAAGTGTATCAGGACTATTAAAAGAGTGATTTATTGTTGTGTTGTGTTGGCGAATGATACATGTAGTCTGTCATTTGACGCAAAGAAAATTATACTCATATCAAACACTATGAAACCTAGGCAGGTATGATGATAAAAGCACTACTTAGTACACTAATTATACCGTACTGACTATGAATACTTTCTGTGTCCCTAACATTACACAATGTTGTGTGGATGACTTAACCAAGAAGTGCATGGCTACGGCCTACGTCGTAGAGTAAACCAAGGCTGAAATTGCATGGCTACGGAATTTCCCGTATCGTTTTTAACAGTTTGAATTTACCACACTAAAGGTGGTTCCACAGGAAATCCCCTTTTGACGCCATTGTCTAAATCCAGCATGGCCGTCCTGTCAATGTTTTGAGTAAAATTTCTGTAACTTTTCACCGATTTAAGACATGATTTGTACAGGATCCCATTCATAGTTGCCAAGGAATACTGTGTGAGTTGGATTACGCTACAGAGTGTGTTTTTTTGTCCAGTTTTTTGCTTCACGTAGAAATCGTAGATATTTGTGCTGCGGTTCAGTGTGTTTGATCATAATCTATGGTTTGATGAGTGTACAAAATGTAGTAGTGACTCGGATGATGATGTCGTCTGTCTAACCTCGTGGGTTTTCTTCGGTTTTTCCGGTTTCCTCCAATTGCTGTTGTAAAAGTTATTGGATATTTTCAAAAAAAAAATTCTGTATTGTGTTCCAAAGAGATGCCTCTGAAAGCAGCATACTTCATTTCTAACATTCTGCATCAATAAATATTTTTTATTGCACTCAGAAGTGGGAACTTATTTTTTTTTTTTCCTGATTTCAAGTTGTCAATTCTACCCCCACCTACATTCATGTAAAAAATATTTCCCTTATTTTCTTTACAGATTCAGAAAGCCATTTTTATACTCTTTCTAAATATATATACTTTGTAGGGTTTGTCATTGTCAGAAAATACTTTTTTCCTCAATTTTGTATTTAGCACCAATTTCCGTCGCAATGCCAGAAATTAGGCTTATGCACAAAAGGGGGTTGGGAAAAAAAAATGGTTATGCACTTATGGGTTAACCAATGTAATTCTATATGACATCCTGAAATCAAACTCTGTCGTGTGGACGAGTCAACGGCTTGTGGACGACTCAACCAATGCGTTTTGATATTAGTGGACGACATAACCAGACTTTTTGTTTGAACGAATTAACTGGCATTCTTATAGGGGTTTCAGGTCAAAGTTTCAAATGACAGAAAAAAATGTTTTAAAAACATTTTTTGAAAATGTACATAAAATGCTACCCCCAAAATTGTATTTCATCAAAATATTCTAATTAGATTCAAAGTTATGGAATTTTAAAATTGGAGATAGACGATAATAATGTAATCAAAATGTTCTATACCAGTCAATGTGTGGCATGGCACCAAAATAATTGCTTTTCAGTCCAATCTGAGAGTGACGTAATAAGCGGTATTTTCCCTTCAGAATCGCTAGTACCAATTTTAAAACTGAAATCTGCACGTTATAGTACGCTAAGATTTATGAAAATTGTAATAATTTGAATGATGTCAAATATTTATAATGTGGATATACCGCGAAAAAAGTAGGCAAATTTGCTGATTCACCAATGAAGTGAGTCGTAGCAATTCCCGTTGATGGAAAATCCCCAGCCGGATGACGTCAGAGTGGTATTTTCCTGTGGTAATTTCACTTACATTTCGACAATTATTATTATCGAGCCTGAATCTTTGCAGATATTGAGATTGATATTAAGCTATTACAATACAACAGCTAGTAATACGATGTAACAAAACTAAATAGAACAAGCAGTGCAAAATCAGTATTAGCGGTCTCAAGAATCGCCGATCAATTAAATAAAACAAATGTACAAAACAACTATCGGACTCACATAAAATGAAAAAAAATAAAAATCAGCTGTTACAAATATATCACACAAATGTTCAACAGTCTATTAATTATTCATCCGAGTCGAAAAGTCGTCAAGTAAAGTCTGAACCGTCGTTAAACTGAGTCCGAAAGGTTGTCTGTGTTGAGTCCGAAATGACGCGGGACCAAAATGACGGCTACCGGCTGTATCAGTGTATGTCCATAACCCGGTGAAAGAACCCATAAATTTTCGTAGGGTGAAACAGTTGGCCTAGTAAGTTGACCCGGCTACTTTTTGACTTCTAACCCTAACCCTATTTTCCAGAGTAGCCGGATCAACGTACTGCGTTAAACGGTTTTGAGATAATGGTTTGGAGATGACGGTAGATTATGCTAATACTTACCATTACTTAGTGTGTACACTTCTTCCACAGTTAGCGAATGGTCAATCGTCCGACATACAGTTTTACATGTAATACCTAAGAAATGACTAATGTCACGTGATGTGAAACCCCTACTCATAAACGACACACCATTATTCTATTAGAAAATATATTATATTTGTTTGTAAATACTGCTAGAGCAAGCCAAGTAATGGCCAATCGTTCGGTAAATTGTCTTTGTTGCAGTTTAACGTCAATTTCCACAGAAACGTTATTTCTCAACTGGAAAACGAGGAGGAAAAAAATCTTTTGTTCGTTTAGAAGTACATTTCCGGTACACTACAGATCCGGAAGTGAGCCTCTAACTGAAGCAAGAATGTAGTTGTATGTTGAATAGAGTACTGGATCTATCCAGCCTAGGCAATTCATGAATGGTGGTTGTCGGCTTCAAAGACGAAAGTATAAAACTATTTATACAGATGAATATTTAAAAGAAAATACAATTCCACACTTTATACACTAGTCTACACACACACTGCACTACATACCCCCAAAAGCAAATAATGTAAACATGTCTAAAGAAGACAAGACTTGGTCTCTTATCAAAATTGAAATATGATATACACTAATCCCTTCAAGTGCCTGTGGTTCTTAATTCCACAACTGAGCACCAGTAAAGAGAGGAGAGAAATGAGGCTTAAACTCCACTCGACACAAACTAGGTCATTTCAGTACTAACATGTGGTTCAACTCTATTTCAACAATTCGCTTGCAAGTAGGGGTATTTATCAGTGGGAGGAAACCGGAGGACCTGGAGAAAACCCACGAGGTTTGACAGACGACCCTACTCCTTGTCACGTACAACCGGGGAATCGAAACTACGCCAGTTGACTCAATGAAAGACCTTATGATACAGCACGTGCTAACCATTCGGCCATACAATCCCCCAGCAACAGTAAATCTATTACTATTTTTTATATTTTTTTTTAAATTTTATCAATGGATAGATTTAGAAAGATGGATGTTAATTTTATCGTTGGCTAAATATGAAATGTATAATGATTTTTTGTTTGTTGATTGAATAAAACACTTTAATATATGGTGTTACAGAAATACAACTGATTTTAGTCGAAACTAAATCTGGGGATATCGATTATAATTTCTGAGTTATTCGGGCTGGCTAGATCCACGTCCTGAATCAATATTTTGCTATCTCCAAATTGTTCCGGAAATGAACGCGAGAATTTGACAGAAAGAGGTCAGCGCGAGCTGCCTTCTGAATATAAAACTGAAACATTTGAACTTTCTCTAAAGTTGTAAACATTAACACTTGCTGGTGACAGCATCAGAATGGTGAGTGGTGATTTTAAACAATATAAGATAGAGTTTAACATTCTATATGTCTCCGCCATCTGGGCTAGTGAGAAGTGAAGACAAAGGAAATTTCGCCCAGATTAAAATTCCAGCTGTCAAGTCGGAAGTCCCACTCTGGTAGCTGCAATATTTGTAGCCGTGATAATTCTTATCGACGGCTACAATTGATACAATATTCGAGGCTTTGTGCAAACACAGGAGTCTGACCTTCTATCCGTATAATATATGCATACACCATGTCCAACCAGACAATATATAATAAAAAAGAACAGGAATGCAATGCCTGTTGAAGCATCGATTTTACCTGCTCTCGCCTCGACTCGGTTTTATTCAACAATTCATAATGTTAGGCAATTTAACCTCTGCCAATTCACTCAGATATTTTTTTTCTTCAATCTAGTCATTTTGATTTGCATAAATATTCCCACAAAACAGTATCAGAGCCACTTATTTCCAATATTTACATTATTTTCGTCCATTTCCATTTTGTTATCGACACCATGCGTTGACGTCACACAAAAAGATCCGCAGCGAGTTATCCGCCTCTGATTGTGCTTGTTTATAATTATGGTTTTTATAAATTGATATTTAACCACTATATAAAGTTTAATATTATGTATTAAAAAATGCAAACGCACACATTAATCTATTTCAAATTTTATTTGTGGCTAATTTTTATATTTTATGATTTTTAAAATTCACTACAAATCATATTGTGTGAACGCTATAAAGGCTATAGTTTAAATGGATTTTTTTCGTATGTGACTTGAAGCAGATGGGTCATTGATCCCAATCGATATTCATAATCTGCAGCCTTTGTTTACCTGCCGAAAACCTTGTGTACTCAATAGAGGCTATTTTTAACAGATTTGGACCCGAGTTCACAATGCATTCTCAGACTTAAGTTAAGAATTTACTCAACTTTCAATCACTGTTCATGAGAAATATCTTTGATCCGGAAACATAAAACTTTGCACATAGTTTCTTATTGATGTATTTGGTACATTAAAACAATAAAAAAAAATATATATAAAGGGCTATATTTTAATTAAAATAAGGTGAACAATTTTGAGTAGATTCTTAACTTAAGTCTGAGAATGCTTTGTGAACTTGGGGGCAAGGTTGGAAGCAGTGAGGTCATAAAAGGATGAACCATAGAGACTAGATCTTTTCAAGGATCCTTGATCCGGATCAAATTTGCTCAATATCTCAGTTTTCCTTTTTGGTAAACTGTTGTATGATCGTATTCCACGCCGTGGATCGACTTTAGTAAAGATGATCGCGGCTAGGCCTAAAATTCAGTCGCTAATATCTCGGTTTGACTGGAATTTTTAGCATATTCCCTTTACATAATGTAGTTTTTAACAATTATATTGAGAACTGCCAGCTCTTTAATCACCCATAACATATCTTTAACTAGTGTATATCTAAACACCATTTCACTTTCTTTCTCTTTTACTATTTTTTACTATTTCTTTTTTACTATTATAGTGAGAGCTGCCAGCTTTTTATCTAATCTTCCATAATGCCTGCTGTATCATAAGACCTGTCATTAAGTCAACTGGCGTGGTTTCGAATCCCTGGTTGTACGTGACAAGGAGTAGGGTCGCCTGTCCAACCTCGTGGGTTTTCTCCGGGTCCTCCGGTTTCCTCCCACTGCTAAAGACCCCTACGCGCAAGCGAATTGTTGAAATAAAGTTGAACCATGTGTTGGTCCCAAAATGACCTAGTTTGTGTCGAGTGGATGTTAAACCCCATTTCTCTCTCTCTCTCCATAATGTCCCTCTAAAGAACGAGAGGATATAGTATGGGTTGATAAGCACAGACTGGGATTTAGGGCTAGTTGGATTATATGGGTTGATAAGCACAGACCAGGATTTAGGACTAGTGGGATTATATGGGTTGATAAGCTCAGACAGGGATTTAGTTCTAGAGGGATCATACAAACACAGAAAAGTTAGGCATTATATTTTAAATTCTATTCGTACAATGACTGGTAGCCAATGCCAACTGCTTTAATATTAAGATAATGTGCCCATGGGATGACATACATCTAACAATACGGGTAAGAAGGGTGTTACAGTACACTCTGTCACATCCGACATCGTACGGAATCGTTACAATATGTCGGATTATGCAGAGTGTCGAAATACGCAGTTTTCTCAAAACCGGAAATATTGTAACTTCGAAAACCGGAAGTATTATTATAATGTAGCTTCGAACATAGAACTTCGAATCACCAGAATGTTATTCCCTTTAAAAATGATAATCCTTTCTGTACATTCAAAATTTTATGACATTAATTTTTATTTCATTTAACATGCGTAGGCATTTTGAATAGGTCAAGTCTGTCGTTAATATTACAGAAAACTAATGATTTTATAAGTTTTATATATTACAGCAAACTAATGATGTTATAACTTTTATATATTACGGGAAACTAATAATGTTATAACTTTTATATATTACAGGAAACTAATAATGTTATATATTTTATATATTACAGCAAACTAATGATGTTATAACTTTTATATATTACAGCAAACTAATGATGTTATAACTTTTATATATTACAGGAAACTAATAATGTTATAACTTTTATATATTACAGGAAACTAATAATATTATAACTTTTATATATTGCAGGAAACTTTTCAGCAATGTACAATATGTGATGAGATTTTTCAACAATTAGACGATTTAGAAAACCACTACAAAGTCCATGCCAGGGAAAAGAAAAGCGATGATGTAGATGAATATTGTCATGTTAAAGAAGAGAAAACTGATGATGTAGATGAATATTGTCATGTTCATTTTAAAGAAGAGAAAACTGATGATGTAGATGAATATTGTCATGTTCAATTTATTAAAAAGGAGAAAATTGATGATGCATATGAATATTGTCATGTTAAAGAAGAGAAAACTGACGATATTGAAGCCATTTATCAGTGTAATTTATGTGATGAAGAATTTAAATCTGAAACTGATTTAGAAAAACATTGTGAAGTACATGTTAAGAAAGAGGAACCTGTTTTACAACATGGTAAAAATTGGGAGACAAGTTTTAGTGAGAATAATGAAAAAGAGGTTCACAACCCAGAAGAGTTTAAAAAGTGTGATGTTTGTAGCAGGACCTTTATTAACAAATATTACTTACAAAATCATATGAAAACCCATACTGTAAAGAGACTCTACAAATGTGATGTTTGTGGTAAATTATTTATTAACAAAGATTTTCTTCAAATTCACATGCGGCGCCATACTGACGAAAACCTTTTTAAATGTGATGTTTGTAGTAAATCATTTGATGACGATAGTGAACTGCAGCAACACTCCAAGATTCATTCTAGGGAAAACCCTTATAAATGTGATGTTTGTAGTAAATCATTCAATAGAAATATTTTTCTACAAAGACACACTAGAACTCACACAGGTGAAAAACCTTATAAATGTGATGTTTGTAGTAAATCATTCACTCAAAGAGGATCGCTACAGAGACATATCAGAATTCATACAGGTGAAAAACCCTTTACGTGTGATGTTTGTAGTAAATCATTTAGTGATGGTAGTGGTCTGCAGCAACACAGGAGAGTTCATACTGGTGAAAAACCCTTTAAGTGCGATGTTTGTAGTAAATCATTCACTCATAACAGTGGCCTGCAGCAACACAGGAGAACGCATACGAGAATAAAACCTTTTAAATGTGATGTTTGCAATGAATGGTTCTCTGACATTATTAATCTGCAACAACATACAAGAAGTCATAGTGTAGAAACAACTTTTAAATGTGATGTTTGTAGTATATCATTCATTGATAGTCATGCTCTGCAGCAACACTTAAAGACTCATAGTGCAGAACAATATTTTAAATGTGATGTTTGTAGTAAATCATTCATTGATAGTCATGCACTGCAGCAACACATAAAGACTCATACATTTAAATGTTATGTTTGTAGTAAATCGTTTAATAAGAACTGTCATCTAAGAATACACCTGAGAATTCATACTGGTGGAAAAACATATAAATGTGATGTTTGTAGTAAATCATTCACAGAGAGGGGTAACCTACGGCAACACATGAGAATTCATACAGGTGAAAAGCCATATAAATGTGGCATATGCAGTAGATTGTTCGCTCACAATGGAGGTATACTGGACCACATGAGAATTCATACAGGTGAAAAATCATGTAAATGTACTGTTTGTAATAAATCATTCACGCGGAGCAGTTACCTGAAATGCCACATGAGAATTCATACTGGGGGAAAGCCTTATAAATGTGATGTTTGTAGTAAATCTTTTAGACAGAATTTTATTCTACAATCACACAAGCGACTTCATACTGGATTGAAACCTTTTAAATGTGCTGTTTGTTGTAAATCGTTCATTCGGAATAATACTCTGCAGGTACATAAGAAAATTCACACGCGAGAAAAAACATGTAAATTGTGATGTTTGTTGTAAATCATTCACCAGGGCTTGTTATCTGTGGTGAATCAATCACCAGGGCTAATTATCTGTGGTTAATCATTCACCAGGACTTGTTACCTGTGGTAAATCATTCACCAGGGCTAGTTACCTGTGGTAAATCATTCACCAGGGCTTATTATCTGCAGCAAATCATTCACCAGGGCTTATTATCTGCAGTAAATCATTCACCAGAGCTTATTACCTGTAGTAAATCATTCTCCAGGGCTAGTTACCTTTGGTAAATCATTCATCAGGGCTAGTTATCTGTGGGTAATCATTCACCAGGGCTAGTTATCTGTGGTTAATCATTCACCAGGGCTAGTTACCTGTGGGTAATCATTCACCAGGGCTAGTTATCTGTGGTTAATCATTCACCAGGGCTAGTTATCTGTGGTTAATCATTCACCAGGGCTAGTTATCTGAAAAGATCCATGAGAATTCATACCAGAAAAACCATAATAAATGTGATGTTGTAATAAATCATTCACCATGAGTAGTGGGAAGAAAAACCATAATAAATATGATGTTTGTAGTAAATCATGATTAGTGTATGTATTTTGAATCTGACTGTCTATGGTAAAGTTAATATGGTACAATATTATATGATACATGCTGTAGTCATCCGTATAGTAGTACAATATTACATTAAACGTGATGTACATGTAGGCATCTATGTTGTAATTAAGGCAACTTAATGTAATCATCATTGAGTGTGATTGGTTTTTACTAGTTTCGCAAGATCTATTTGCCGGTTTAAACAAGGGAAGGGTGTTAGGAAAAGAGGGCACAATATTTTCATTAGGGCAATTATAATATGATGACATTGACATTTCCATGAACATTTGAGGTGTCACTTTTGAGGGCATTATTTCTCGATACCCTGGTTGGAAATATCATGAATTCGAGCTAAATCAACCATTTCCAGTTTCTTTAACTGCATCAACATTCCCTTACGAAGTTTAACAGCCCCCCCCCCTCCTCCACTCCGTTTCCTCATCTTAATTTTATCATTTCTGTAGCTAGATTAACTTTGGCGCATCCGTGTATGAGTTATACCAGTGGTATCGAACTCATTTCAATTCAGGGGTCACATGAACTAAACTTATAACTCAATACAATACTTTGAAATGGACCAAATTAGCCATTTTGTTTAAATTTTACACTGAATTCTTTTAGAAACAACCACAAAAACATTGTTAACATTCAAAAACCTAAGGCCAGGCCAAGTTCTAATAATTTCCACTGCTAGTATCTAAGAGTTATCGACACATCAGTTTGTTGAAATTTGTTCTAAGGGCCACATTTAAAACCTTGGTGGGCTGGAACTGGCCCGCGGGCCGCATGTTTGACCCTCCTGAATAAAAACCTAAGGCCAGGCCAAGTTCTAATAATTTCCACTGCTAGTATCTAAGAGTTATCGACACATCAGTTTGTTGAAATTTGTTCTAAGGGCCACATTTAAAACCTTGGTGGGCTGGAACTGGCCCGCGGGCCGCATGTTTGACCCTCCTGAATTATACCTTTCTGAGTTGAGTGGTCTAAAGCATGCAATGTACATAATAAAGTCAGTAACCTGTGTACATCAGGGGTTAGAACAAGGAGTAGGGTTGCCTCCAGCTAGAGAGAGAGGGGGAAAGCGAAACACTAGTTAATATGGTGGCGACTTTTTCGGCGCGTGGCTTAACGGCGACTCTCGTGTTGTGAAAGTCGCGGGTCGCCGATAAGGTAGTACGACGAAAAAGTCGCCGATCGGCGCCTTTTTCGTCGTGCTGGCTTAACGGCGACTCTCGCGTTATATCTAAATGGACGCTTTCAGCCACCATAAGTTAAAGATGTGTTATGGGAGATTAGATAAAGAGCTGGCAGTTCTCACTATAATAGTTAAAAACTGCATAATGAAAGGGGAATTTGCTGAAAATTTCAGTCAAATTGCTCCACTTTAAACTGAGATTTAGCGATTGAAATTTTGACCTAGCCTCAATCATCATTACTAAAGACGGTACAATAAAAACATACATGTAGTATCGATTATCCATTTCTTGATTTAATTATGAATGAGAAGTTATCACTGCTGGAAGTATGGACTAGAAATAGGCATAAACCGTCTCTGCACCGTCTCCGAGGATTGGTGTATATCTCCACCCACATATTCTCGGTTACCAAGTAACATTCTCAGTGGTTACTGTATCCTCGATTGTCAGGTCCTTCATCGGGTGACGCCAGTGATTAACAGTAAACGTTAGCCTGCTCAGCCATTTAATGATTTAAATTGTAATTAAATCCAAACTGTATCCAAGTCGTCCGAGGGTCTACTGAGTTGATTTTTGTGCTTGTTATGTAAATAAAGGTCTATTTAATAATTTCTATAACATTTGAAGCCAATAGAAGGACTTGCAATAGGCTTATTTAGCTCTTAACGAATGTATCTTTAATGTCCACCCAACGAGAGGAGAGGAGAGAGAGTAATGTCCACTCAACACAAACAAGGAGTAAAATGAGATTCAATTTGTTATTTGTTTCAATAATTAGCTTAGCTTACAGTGCTGGAAAGTGTACTAAATAATGTTATCCAGTTTATGTTTATGGATTAATGTGTTGTGATTGTTGTAATTTTATATTAGTTGTACTTATGTAAAGCGCCCCAGAACAGCTCGCTGAGTTGAATTGTTGGGGCTATATAAATCACTTATTATTATTATTATTTATAAATTTTATCATTGGTATTAAATATTAGATATTACAGTGATAGTGTTGGTTAAATATGAAATGTAGAATGATTTTTTGTTGTTCACAGAATAAAAACACAATAATATTTAACTAGACCTACAGTCTATATTATAAGAGGCCTTAGGCAAGTACAAATAGGTTCAAATGAAGAATTGTCAACACATATCAATAATGCAATAAGGGATCACGGTGGCTAAGTGGGTAAGACGCTGGCTCACTAGCCTGGAGGTCGGGTGTTCGATCCCTGCATTGGCCGAGCAAGTGCATCCAGATTTTCCGTAGTTTCCCCTTGTCATTGATGCAGGACGGAGAGCCTGACAAGGACAGCTGTCTAATCGTTCGGATGGGACGAAAAACCGAGGTCCCGTGTAAACATTGGCGTGCATGTAAAAGATCCCTTGGACAGGCGACTCTACTCCTTGTCACGTACAACTGGGGAATCAAAACCACACCAGTTGACTCAATGGCAGACCTTGTGATACAGCGCGCAGATGCTAACCATTCAGCTATCCGACCTCGCATTGGATAGGAGATGAATTTTGCGTAGCAGTTGGGTTTCATTAAATCATATAATAATGCAGTAAGGCATTCACCTTTATTTCAATGGGAATTGGTTTATTATATGTTAAGCTTTGTGCAGTATAGTTCGGGGTCAGTCTATGTGGATATTAAGGAAGGTATGAGCCAGTAACCTTTTTGTAGTCAGCTGACTAAAAACCTTGTGCAAAGGAAGGCCTTAGGATGGTCCACTACTGTGGCTTGTGTTGTATAATAACCCTGTCACCCTTAATTGGAGTTATCTCCCGGATTCTCATCCGGGGAAGTGGAAGCGAATAAAGAGCGGTTCTATTGTTCTTGTGTTCATGTCAATGCTTAGCCTTATCTAGCCTGGGGTATTCAAGTAGATACGGTCAAAAAAGTATCGAACAGCTTGGAAAAGACGGAGAAGACATCAGTAGTGCAACCATTCTAGTGTTGTTTATACATACATCCAACTGTTCTTTGGTATTACATGAAACTAAATCAGGAGATGTCAATAGGTAAGATAAGATGTTCATTGCATCAAAACGTCCATTATGAGAGAGAGAGATGGAGAGAGAGAAATGGGGTTTAAGGTCCACTCGACACAAACAAGGTCATTTCGGGACTAACATATGGTTTAATTTTTTTTATTATTTCAATAACTTCCTTGTGCGTAGGGGTCTTTAGGAGTGGGGGGAATCCGGAGGACCCTGAGAAAACCCACGAGGTTGGACAGGCGACACTAATCCTTGTCACATAAAACAGGGGATTCGAAACCACACCCCATGTCCATTATGGACAGCATGCATACATATACACTTAGACATAGTCATATACAGTTAATAATACATATTACATACATTCATACAAACAGTATACTACATGTATATCAAAGGGGTTTCAGTTAGATGTAGCTGCCAGCAAATTTGATTTAGCTCTCTTGGTCATACGATTTATTGTTTCATTTTTGAGTCTTTAGTGTCCTCTAACAAGAGGTCTGGTATCAGCGAAGGTAATTCTGCCACCAGTGACTGCTTCCGGTGAGTCACTGACCAAGCTCTTCGGACAAGCGGTTAAGAGATTAGCCAAAAGGTAATCTTCCCTTGCTCAAAAACAAACATCTTGTGATTTAAATTAAATTATACTATTCAAAAAAAGTAGGGGATATTTGATTTTTAAGTGTTATTAAAGTCACCTAATGAAACTGACGAAGAAACAAATGACAAAATGAAATGAAGTTCACATTCATCGATTTATTCCAAATGATCGTTAGACTAAGTAAGGCACAGACTGACCATTCATTATAAGGGTAAAATGATACCCGGGGTCAAACAGCAAAGTTACCACAGCATCACAACCAAGTCAGTAACGGGTAAATCCTCCTCTGTTTGCCAAACAAGCATTGATCCGACGTGGCATACTCCTAATGAGACGTCTAAGGTCATTTTGGTCCAGATTGTCCCATTCCTGTTGCAACGCAGCAGCAAGTTCTTGGACATTGGCAGGACGTTGTTGACGTTGACGTAACCTCTGTCCAAGCATGTCCCAGACATGCTCGATGGGGGAGAGGTCGGGACTCAGTGCTGGCCAAGGTAATGTGGTGATGTTCTGTTGTTGGAGGTAACCTGTAACGATCCTGGCCCTGTGACATCTTGCGTTGTCATCCTGGAAGATGAAACGGCGGCCATGACGTCGTGCGAACGGCACAACATGGACTGCCAAGATGTTGTCCCGGTAGTACTGGCCTGTAACACGCCCTGCAACAACATGTAAAGCCGTTCTTCCAGCAACAGTGATGCCTCCCCACACCATAACAGAACCACCCCAAATCGATCATGTCTGATGACGTTAATGTCTTGGAAGCGCTCGTTTCGACGACGCCACACCCTCCTACGTCTGTCCAAAAAATCAACAGTGAACCTTGACTCATCTGAAAACATCACATTGCTCCAGCGTCGATTATCCCAGTGTTGACGATCCCTACACCAACGACGTCTTGCCTGAATGTGATGATCTCTCAAATAAGGGATCACGCGAGGACGTCGGGCGCGAAGGTGACCCCTATGCAGTCGATTCCGAATCGTCTGGCCACTCACTCTCACACCAGTGTCTGTTTGAAGACAAGCGCTGATCTGATTTGCTGTGATGACACGATTTCTCAAGGCCAAGGTACGGATAAATCGATCCTGGGCTTGAGTTGTCGCCCTTGGTCGACCTGAGCGTGGTCTGTCCTGTACAGATTGTGTATCACGGTATCTGGACCATAGCCTGCTTATGACAGACTGAGAAACATTCATCGTCCGCGCCACAACCGCCTGTGTTGTGCCGATCTGTAGCATGCCAAGGGCATGTAACCTTTCATTTTGGGTAAGCCGACGCATATCAAAATTTGTTTTCTGGTCACTAAAACAATTAAACTGATGTTTCCACCCTGGAATTCAATGCCACAATGACTGTAACATTCAAAGTCAGAGTCGTGCAAATCTTGGGTTGGACCCCCATGATGATCCCAAGCATCACCTGCATTCCATGCGGTAGCTATTGGTGCGTTTGGGCGTCACATGGAACTGGAAATGTTTCTTCTGTTAGGTTCTATAGTGACTTTTTTCGTAGTCATTTGCATATTTTAGTATTATGCCCCCAAAATCAAATATCCCCTACTTTTTTTGAATAGTATATTTAACTTCAACAGTATCAAAATTTCCTCTATTTGTTGTTACTGGTTCGGGCATAATGGTGCCTTTTACTCATTTTACACTAAACAGGAAATATTGTTTACCTACAAATACTTCAAACACCCTTATTTATTCTTCTAATGCTTAAAAATATGTTCTACAATTTAATTTGCAGAAGGAAAAAAATTAAAACTGAGGGCTCATCAAGGTGCACCAATGTCATCCCTATGAGTGACTGCAGGGTAAACATTCCCTGCTGATCAGTGTGGGTCCAAATGTCTATAATTGCACCCAGAAATCAGAATAAGAATCTACTTAGGAAGTAAAAAATGCGACTCCTAACGCATGTAAATGGGTACATAATAAGTTGAAAGTTCTAGATTACGGATCAATTAGTGAAACGCTCAAGTAATGTAAGTTTAAGTATATCCTTTATGTGTGAATTAGCACTCTATGGTTGGTTGTGTCATTTTGTATCAATATGGAAATACTATTTCATGGATATTATTATTGAAGGTAAGACGCAAAATTTACATATCATGTCACATTTTCATATCTTTTAATAATTATAAAACAGACAATGCGCGTCTTTTTAGTTATATTTCGGTTTTAGAAAAATGAGTTAAAGTAACTGAAACGTTTTATAACCACCATGTTAGAAATTGAAAATGTCGTTTTTATGCGCTAAAAGCATAAACATACTAAACACGATTAGTGGCACCTTTTGAACACCATATCCTCCTTTAAGGTTGCAATTTCATATTTTTAAGTTATATTTTTAAAATGTATTAAAATAAAGCCCTAAAATAGATGGTATCTATAACCAGTCCTACCTTGTTAAAGAATAATCCTATTAATCCTGTAATTCACTATTGCCAGTTGAGAAATTGACAAAAATATCATTTTCAACTTCAAATTCAAACGTTTGAAGATAACTACTCCATAGTGGAGAATAGAAAACAAAGGAGGTAATTGTGTTATTATTTCCGGTGTAAATGAGTTTTAAGTGTGAAAATGACACCTATGATCGTATAATAGTGAGTTGACAACCTATTGAGCAAAAGACATAGATATATTTATGTTTTGACTTTCTTAGAACATATGAAATTGTAACTTTAAATTTGACCCAAAGCCGGACTCCAAATTCGCAGCGCCCTAAAATGATTAGACTGCGAGTCCTATGACCAGTACTGTAATTTTATTTCAAACTTACAATTTGGGTTAATCGAGACTAAAGAAAATGCATTTTGTTCAGTTAATTTCCAGTCTCAAATTTCTTCTGCGTATTTAGAGCTAGATGTAGCAACAACGTAACTTCTAAACTCACTAAGGCGGCAACTAACCACAGGGTTGTACGATTAAAGAAAAGTAAGTTTTCAGTCATAATCAACTAAATTTGTTATAATCAATTAAATCAGAGTTTTGACCAAAATCATAACTATATATGTATTTTAAAAGTCCAGCGAGTAAGGAAGATATTTTTTGATGGCTTCATTGATAAATAATTGAATGAATATCGTCACGTGAATATTATTCCTGGCGAATGTTTACTGCCTGCAGTGCACAAGCAAACCTGTGACTGAACATTACTTTAATCCGAGGGGCAACAGGTCAGTTTATAAAGCACAAATATTTGAGGCCGGTTGTCCCTCGATCCGTAGGTTATCTTTGTGAGTGAATGATATACTACAAACATTACATCTATATGGTCTGTCTCCTGTATGAAGGGGGGGTGGGGTGGGGGGTTGAATGGTTAGCATGTGTACGTTGTATCATAAAGTCTGTCATCGAGTCAACTGGCATGGTTTCGATTGTCCGGTTATACGTGACAAGGTGTAGGGTATATATAATAATATGAAGAAAACAATAGTGTGTGTAGGTGACTTATTTTGGTTGAACATTTCAGGTTGGGGTAAGCCATCTTTTTGCATCTTTTGTTTTTAGAGTAAAGCTTAGGCTATATTGTAGTAGACGCAGTTCATATAATTATTTACAGGCTTACCTGATCAGACATTTTGCAATCTTCAATAATTTGGTATACTGTTGGGAAAATATAGTCTATAGAGCAATCGGTGAAGCGTGTGTAGAGAATAAAACCGGATGTGTACAGCTGGCTGACAAGAAACAAACTGGAAGCGAGATCGGCTAACCTTTCCAGGTCATAAGCCTCCATGTCCGCCATATTTATTTCATAAATTGGAAACAAGTATGGCGGCTTGGGGGCGTTAATTTTTATTTATTTAATTATTTCGGTATTTCTGTAACCGGAGTTCAGCTTTAATCCCGTTATTAAATAAAACAACTGGCGTACGGAATAATTTGTTTTGTAATTTAGAATTTGTTTCATAAAGCTAGTTGCTGTAGTCATATTCTCTTTTTAATCAGAATAAGCCGACGGTAAACCAACAAAAGTTGGCTTCTGATTGAAACAAGAATGGTGTAAAATTGTTGCCGGCGCTACGAACATAGAAATAATAATTGAAATGGTTTCAAGTACTAATCATATAAACTTAGATCATCAACATTTGTGTTATAGGGGGGTTGGGATGGCCTAGTGGTCTAGAGTGTCACGCTTCGACCTCTAGCTGGCCGGTCACCTCTGGCTGACAAGCGGTTGTGATTTCGATCCCTGGTGTGAGCGTATGTGGCATGGAGATAGGGGCGCCTTTTCAACCTCGTGGGTTTACTCCGGGTTCCTCCCACACGAAAGACCCCTGCGCGTGCGCTAAGATAATGAAAATTAAAAAAAAGACAACTTGTCTGCGATATCACCTTCCGCATTGTCTCTATCGTCATTTTGGCGTATAAACATACACATTGAGCATTTTAAACAGAGAAATTCAACACCTCGTTTGACGTCAATTTTTATTATGAATTAATACAATGATATTGTGATTCAATTTAATGGATGCAAAGCATTAATTGTGATATCACATAATGTCTATATCATTATCTCGCGCTTTGAGTGCACATCCTGTACCAAATCTGACGATAAAGGATAAAGCACACGGCCGAGAAATCTTTCTCATAAAAAGTGTTGATTTACAAAAAAATTTATGTAGCTGAGCAGGGGGGGTTTCGACCCCCCCAAACCCCCCCTCTGGATCCGCCCCTGCACAAGTAATAAAATAAAAACAAATACGAACAATCCAAGTAAATTAGAAATGTTATTTCACCATAATACCACGGTCAATTTCTATTTGGATATTTTTTCAGGCGGAACAGGTATACAGCTTACAGACAATTAACAAGATGGAGCTGTTTCTTTTTAGGGAAACGAATAAGAGTCCCCCTACCATCGTGTGCAGAACAAAAGATTAGAGCTACATTTCCGTCAGAAGAGTATTGTGGTTTTAATTTCCCGGAGTAAAAGAGTACACGGGTAAAAGAGTAAAAAAGATGGTCATGGAAAAAAGATTATATTATCATAAGTCAAAACTCGATTTTAGTTGGTTGACGGCTTCAGTTTTATCGGGATGTTGATATTCGGCACATATAGGCGGTGGACATGGTTGTAGTATCTGGACAACGTTTTCCTCGGCAGTATTTCTAAGTAGTTTATCAACATAAGCTGAAATTGGACAAAAACAAAGGATTTATGTTATATTATTGAAAAATAATTCTCAGCATTTTTATAGTACGTTTTTCTTGACGTGACATATCTGAAAAGGTATCAATAAAACTTACTGTAAGTGCATTCTGTTTTCCTTTCCCGTATAGTGGGTTCTCCTTTCTTAAATGTGGGAAAATGGGTGGAGTATTGTTTTTCCCCATTACTGGAAACTGCCTTTTTTCTACCCCTATTCTCATTAAAATGCATAGCAGCTAGAGTCAACCTAAAATACACAATATGGATAATCAGCAATGTGACATATCAGATATATAGACATATATAGACAGTAGGAGGAAACCGGAGGACCCGGAGAAAACCCACGAGGTTGGACAGGCGACCCTACTCCTTGTCATGTACAACCGGGGATTCGAAACCACGGCTAGGTGACTCAACCACAGACCTTATAATATAGCGCATACGTGCTAACCATTCGGTCATCCAGCCCCCCACAGCGCGCAACATTCGGCCATCTTGGCTGCAGGAGTAATAATTCGTATTACGAATGGTTTAGATATCAATCAAATACCTGCTAAGCATTCCATTATAAGAAAATCCGATCATTTTCGGGGCAAAGTGGTTGACCACACTGGTAAGCTTCAACAGCCGATGTCTGGTGCATTGGTGATAACTTCTTAATGTCATTTTCTAATCTTTTACTTGTAAGGACTTTCTCCAATTTCACCATTGTAAGGACTTTCTCCAATTTCACCATTGCTTGAGACCCTGTGACGAGGGTGGTTGGGATGGCCTAGTGGTCTAGAGTGTCGCGCTTCGACCTCTAGCTGGGTGGTAACCTCTGGCTTGCGGTTGTGGTTTCGATCCCTGGTGTGAGCGTATGTGGCTTGGAGATAGGGGCGCCTTCTCAACCTCGTGGGTTTACTCCGGGTACTCCGGTTTCCTCCCACAGGAAAGACCCCTGCGCGTGCGCTAAGATAATGAAAATAAAAAAAAGACAACTTGTCTGCGATATCACCTTCGGTGGAAGCGGACGTTAAACACTAACAACAACAACCCTGTGACGACAATTTTTTTTAAAAAACATATTGAAACGATAGCACACGTATATGCATATTGAGTGGACCGAACGGTTAACTGTCATTGAGTCAAGTGGGTTGGTTTGGATTCTCGCTTGTACGTGACAAGGAGTAGGGTTGTCTGTCCAATCTCGTGGGTTTTCTCCGGGCACTGCTAAATACCCATATCAGCAAGCGAATTATTGAAATAAAACTGAACCATGTGTTATTCCCGAATTTATCTAGTTTGTATCGAGTGGACATTAAAAGTTAAACCCATTTCGATACGATAGAAATTTAATGCGAATTCTACAGTATGGTTAAAGGACAGGTCAATTCATTCTGGGAATTAAAACTCGTTGAACTTGACACATACAGATTCCGACTGGATGACAAAATCTACACGAAGACAGCGATCAATCACCCTAGAAGAGATATATGCAGACTTATATCGAAACTAAGGGTGAAAGAGCGGCTGCAAGATTACAAACACCAAGTCATCGTCTGTGAGTGCGGAGAAGAATGTACCACCAACCACGCCCTGGTAGACTAAGAGGTATACAAGGAGGAGAGAAGGGGACTAGTGAGAATGATGGAGACTAACAACATACCATTTAACACTAAGAACTTACTCTTCCCGAGACCAGATCTGAAACTGCAAATCTTCGAAAAATCCACGCCTTAATGGACACAGTTGGACTAAGTAGAATAGTGAAGTTAGAGGGGGCCCCACGGTTAGGCGGGCTCGGCATCTAAACACTAAACTACATAGGGGATTTATACCAAACAGTGGCAGGATAATGGAGTAAGGGAGAGTCACGATCAGACGGACTCGGCATCTAAACACTATTCCGGCAAAAAATAGACATCAATCCTACAGAGTGGGATAGGGGAGTAAGGGGAGGTCACGATAAGACGGCCTGGCACCTAAACACACATCCCACTAAGATGACATCTACCAAGCTAGCAGGATAGTGGAGTAAGGGGAGTTACGGTCAGACGGACTCGGGACCTAAACACTATTCCGCAAAAGAAACAGATACCAAACCCATAGAGTGGGATTGTGGAGTAAGGAGAGGTCACGATAAGACGGGCCTGGCACCTAAACACTAATCCCACAACGAAGACATCTACCAATCCAGATTCAGAAGAAAACATCTACCAAACGATATATTTTTTTACTAAATAAAGGGAAGAAATTCCCACAAAACCCAATCCATGGCCTAAGGTATAACAGAACACTAATGGACGCGGTTAGATGTTTCGTAGATGAGAAACAAGATAATTGGGATCAACATTTAGCTCAATTAGCTGGTGCTTTAAGGTCGTCGGTAAACAGACAGACCGGATTTACCCCAAATCGGTTAATGCTAGGCAGGGAAATAAATATTCAATTAAATCTTATGTTTGGCAGTCCAGAGAATGGGGAGGTACGAACGACAAATCAATATTTGGTTGATCTGGAAGATTCTGCAACATTGGCACATGAAGTTGCTAGAGAAAATTTAGGGATGGCACAAAAGCGCATGAAAAGGGATTATGATATAAAATTGAGAGAACGGCTTTATGAAGTGGGGACTTTTGTATATATTTTGGACACTTCTACTCCCAAAGGAAAAGCTCGGAAATTGATGAAGTATTGGAGGGGCCCTGGGGTAGTGATGGAGAAATTAGCTGCGGGATTGTTTTGGGTGAAAACTAGGAGTTCTTTGTCTGTTATGCATCATGATACAATAAAGATTTGTCCGGATGCTAATGCTCCCCCTTGGGCAATTCAGGCACGGAGACGAGCTCCTGAGGGGAATAGGGATAAGACGGATAGGGACCCCAAGGTAGAAGGATTTACTGTGTATGTAGAAGACCCTGGGGAAATAAATTTGGTTTGCAATGTGACTTGTGTTTAGAATGGTTTCATAAAATAAAACCAAGTACGAACAATCCAAACCACAAGACAGAATTCGAAGTCCTAAAAAACGTTGTAGGCAAAATAGTGTAATCAGCAAATGGACTGCTCCTCGTATACAAAATACACGACAAACAGTAGTAACAGGTGTCCGGAAGAGTAAGCTTACCCTGCCTGGCGCCACATCCGCCATAGCTGCATCCAAACTATTAGGCGAAATGTCGGTAAAATAGCGTGATTGGCCAATGAACTATCGGTATGCAAAATGCCCGCGATGAACTGTGTTAACGATGTAATAGACATTATCAGGGAGATAGTAATAGTATACGTGTCCATTAAATATATCCAGAATAATAGCCGAGAGAGACACGTTATATTAATCAATCAAATCAATATGACGGCCATAAAACTTTTTAAAGGTTAGTGCGCAAGTATCCTTGTAGTTGAAACTTAGATGACAAATGCCTCGATCTACTTAAAAAATCAGAATAAAAGGAACAAGCTCTCGCGTAACTAGTTAGCTGAGAAACGAACACTCCATAAGCTGGTGATATTGGAATGTTACTACTAATAAATGGAAAGTTAACAATCGGAAAGTCAAAGTCATCACGTTTATCGTGCAATTTAACACTCAGTTTATGGCAATTGTCAAAATCGAGACGCAGATCCAAGTAGGAAGCGTAATTGTCACTGTCAGTGGTGTTTTTAATTTCGAGCTCATCAGGATATATGAATTCTACATAATCACTAAATTTAGGATTATTAAGTGATAAAACGTCATCGATATATCGATAAGTGAAATTAAAAAGTCTGACTGGTCGTTTATTAGTTTTTACGAGCGTCTGTATGTAATCGGCTTCGTACGAATAGAGAAACAGATCAGCAAGCAAAGGTGCACAGTTGGTGCCCATTGGGATGCCAACCACTTGCTGATATATTTCCCCTCCAAATTCATCAAAGATGTTATCATTTAAAAAATCCAACATCTGAATTATCTTGATGGCCGTGAATTTGTTTTTGGAATCACTGTGAGGTCATTGTGTAAACATTACCCCTCAGGAGGCCGAGAACATTGACATCTATAAATGTCCGAATTGCGATGGGGTTTGATGGTAATGTGATAATCCTTCTTAAGGGGCGGATGAATATAGTCCAGCTCAGGTAAGGAATAACGTCTGGTTTTGTTCTTTGTGGATATTTTTTTCAGATGGATGGATGGTATAAAATTATCAAGCAGAAAGGTAAGAGAAAGATGGAGAAAATCGAGGATTGGGAGGATGACCTTCTAACGATCACCCCAGAAGAAGGGGAGGTGGACGCTTTCCTAGAATGGGCAGCCGCCTGTAAGAGTGTAAAGGTCCAATCTGGACCTTTATTGGCTGTGCCAAGGGAAGAAGCGACTGGTTCGGTGGCGGTAGGAAGAAAGATTGTGGTTGCGGGAAAGACGAGGGAAGAAACGGTGGTCAGAGAGGAGGCGATAGAGGAACCGGAAGAAGAAATTCCAGTTAACCCAATGCTAAGAAATTATTTGATTGGGGAGCAGAATCGGACTGGGGGAAGACATTAACTGAGGGAAGTTCTAAATAGTTGATGGACGTGGGGGGGGGGGGGGGGTAAGGAATTAGAAAAAGGTAGAAGTAGGAATAATAGGCTTGGGCGAGCTCAGCTCTGCCCCGTTAACGGATGTCGCTTCATGTCAAAATATATAAAACGACATGTAATTCTAAATCATCTACCAAAAATATTTGGATTCGGACATTCCACAGATGAAGAATTATATTGGTAAAGGGAGATCGTAAAAATTCTGGCTGCCAGAGTATCACGAGCCGGTGGCTCCCTAACTAACCTGTGGAGTTTAATAATTAGGTCGGGGGTGGTAACCCATTTAAATTGGGGGTGGGGTGGGGGTGGATGGCTGAATGGTTAGCGTGCGCGCGCTGTATCATAAAGTCTGTCATTGAGTCAACTGGCGTGGTTTCGAATCCCCGGTTGTACGTGACAAGGAGTAGGGTCGCCTGTCCAACCTCGTGGGTTTTCTCCGGGTCCTCCGGTTTCCTCCCACTGCTAAAGACCCCTACGCGCAAGCGAATTATTGAAATAAAATTAAACCATATGTTAGTCCCGAAATGACCTAGTTTGTGTCGAGTGGACGTTAAAGCCCATTTCTCTCTCTGTCTCCCATTTAAATTACTTGTCACCTGGGGCTATTGGGGAAATGGAGCGGGCGTGTCGCCTGTTTGAATGGCTCATTCCTCTTGAGTTCAAGCTATCTCCAATTAACAGTTTTGCCTGTTTGTTCCATTGGCGGATCTTGGTGGTAGCAATAAATGTGCTATCACCGGAAGACCGTCAATGGTTCAAGTTCCTATAAAATAGAAATAGTTTTTTGAGGGGCAGGTTAAAAATCTCGCCCAGTATGATTCTACTATTTTGATTAATTTTATGTTTTGGTTATTCAAGTGGATCTTGAAGGGTTATTTATGTCCTGTGTTAAAGTTGGAGTTTATTTGGGCAGACCTTTTTGGGTTTAGCCCTAGCCTGTTATGGGGTCTTTTAAAACTGGGAGGTGTGTTGTGTTTTGTGGTACTGTTTAGATTCATAACATACCTAATTTCTATACAGCCACAGTAACACTATTCTACTACTAGAGTTGGTTTGGCTCGCCCAAACTCAACTGTATTCAGAGAACGCCTAAACTCATCCACATTTACGGGTCGCCCAAATGCAGACTCGATTTGAGATGATCGTGCATGAGGTGTATAAAGAAACTGGCGTTTGATCAGAGGTCGCGGACGACACTTGTAGACAGTTTTTGAAGTCAGCGGACCTAAATATCTACGAAGCGAACTAGAGAAGATTAAGCGTAAGTTTATCCAACCTTTCCTTAATCGGCAAATCACTTTAAATATATGGTTAAAGCTAGAGACCAGCCCATCAGTAAGTCTAAAGAAGCTGTCTTTTCTGCTATGAAGAATGTTTTATTTATGGCACAGCATGACCTACCCAATTCCATTCTACAAGACCTCAACAATCTGTGTATGGGCAGGGAGCCAGTCAGTTACAGTCCTTAAATGTGGATAAACACACAAGTTATACCCATAATGACAGTGTTCTTGAATTTCAGCAAGCCATGACAGATGTAGTTTTAGATGAACTGATAGAAAAAGTTAAAAAGTCAGATTATTTTAGCCTGCTAATTGACGAATCAACAGATGTTGCAGTAGATCAAAATTTGATAATTTATGTCAGATACTTGTTTAAATGCAATACAAAGACTGATTTTTTAAGTATAAGGAAACTAAGCACAGGGGCAACAGCAGACAAATTATTATACGTATTAATTGATGTGGTAGATTGTTTAGTACTAGATATACTATTCAAAAAAAGTAGGGGATATTTGATTTTGGGGGCATAATACTAAAATATGCAAATGACTACGAAAAACGTCACTATAGAACCTAACAGAAGAAACATTTCCAGTTACATGTGACGCCCAAACGCACCAATAGCTACCGCATGGAATGCAGGTGATGCTTGGGATCATCATGGGGGTCCAACCCAAGATTTGCACGACTCTGACTTTGAATGTTACAGTCATTGTGGCATTGAATTCCAGGGTGGAAACATCAGTTTAATTGTTTTAGTGACCAGAAAACAAATTTTGATATGCGTCGGCTTACCCAAAATGAAAGGTTACGTGCCCTTGGCATGCTACAGATCGGCACAACACAGGCGGTTGTGGCGCGGACGATGAATGTTTCTCAGTCTGTCATAAGCAGGCTATGGTCCAGATACCGTGATACACAATCTGTACAGGACAGACAACGCTCAGGTCGACCAAGGGCGACAACTCAAGCCCAGGATCGATTTATCCGTACCTTGGCCTTGAGAAATCGTGTCATCACAGCAAATCAGATCAGCGCTCGTCTTCAAACAGACACTGGTGTGAGAGTGAGTGGCCAGACGATTCGGAATCGACTGCATAGGGGTCACCTTCGCGCCCGACGTCCTCGCGTGATTCCTTGTTTGAGAGATCATCACATTCAGGCAAGACGTCGTTGGTGTAGGGATCGTCAACACTGGGATAATCGACGCTGGAGCAATGTGATGTTTTCAGATGAGTCAAGGTTCACTGTTGACTTTTTGGACAGACGTAGGAGGGTGTGGCGTCGTCGAAACGAGCGCTTCCAAGACGTTAACGTCATCAGACATGATCGATTTGGGGGTGGTTCTGTTATGGTGTGGGGAGGCATCACTGTTGCTGGAAGAACGGCTTTACATGTTGTTGCAGGGCGTGTTACAGGCCAGTACTACCGGGACAACATCTTGGCAGTCCATGTTGTGCCGTTCGCACGACGTCATGGCCGCCGTTTCATCTTCCAGGATGACAACGCAAGATGTCACAGGGCCAGGATCGTTACAGGTTACCTCCAACAACAGAACATCACCACATTACCTTGGCCAGCACTGAGTCCCGACCTCTCCCCCATCGAGCATGTCTGGGACATGCTTGGACAGAGGTTACGTCAACGTCAACAACGTCCTGCCAATGTCCAAGAACTTGCTGCTGCGTTGCAACAGGAATGGGACAATCTGGACCAAAATGACCTTAGACGTCTCATTAGGAGTATGCCACGTCGGATCAATGCTTGTTTGGCAAACAGAGGAGGATTTACCCGTTACTGACTTGGTTGTGATGCTGTGGTAACTTTGCTGTTTGACCCCGGGTATCATTTTATCCTTATAATGGTCAGTCTGTGCCTTACTTAGTCTAACGATCATTTGGAATAAATCGATGAATGTGAACTTCATTTTATTTTGTCATTTGTTTCTTCGTCAGTTTCATTAGGTGACTTTAATAACACTTAAAAATCAAATATCCCCTACTTTTTTTGAATAGTATATAAATATCTGGAATAGCAAAATGAAATAAGATGTGGTTTTATGGCACGTCAGCTCCAATCGGGCTATATTGCGTCAAAACATATGGTGAACATTACGAGACAGGCTAAATTATGTCACAGATAAACACATGAACAAACAAAAACATCAGTCAGCAAAATTAAAAATAAAATACAACCTTTATGCATAAAATATTAAAGACAACCGATGGGGCAGCTGTCATGGTGGGTTCTAAGAGTGGTATTGTTTAAATGTTGAAGACATTAAATCCCGTTATTTTGGGCACTCACTGTATTGCACACAGATTGGCACTTGGTTCATGTGGTGCCGCGGATCAGGTACCTTACCTCATTAAATATAAGGAAATTTTAAATTGTATATAATATAAGTATTTTGAAAATTTACCCAAAAATCTAAACAAATTAAAATATATTCAAAACAATGTCTGAAAATGAGGCTATATATATTATATACCGGAAAACACCGGAAAAACACTAAATACCGGAAAACACACTAAATACCGGAAAACACACTAAATATCGGAAAACTCCCTAAATAGGTAACCCGGAGAAGGGCTATACTATAAACCGGAAACTAACCCTAACCCTAATCCTAACCAAGGCACACAGAGGACCAGACTCCGGGTTACCTATTTAGGGTGCCAGTCTCCGGTATTTAGAGTGTTTTCCGGTATTTAGTGTTTTACCGGTATTCAGTATAAAATGGCGTTTTCCGGTATATAGTATTGCCGTGAAAATGGTACAAGATTTAAACAGATTACAGACCAAGGTGGTTATCATTTGATGGAGCTGTTCAGGCAGTTTTGAAAAATTACTCCAGTTTAATAACAGTCTTAATGGAAGATAATACCCCCAAAATTGTTTCACTGCTTTATTGGTAAACTGGAAATAACTTTGCAGGTTCCTCGTTCTCAAATATATAATGGCTTCTTGGAATGATCTGGTGAGTCTAGTTAAAACTCACTTTAACCCTTCAATTTATACCTATCTCATTTCGGCAGGTCCTTGGTACTTTTCCATTGAAAATACGTAATAAACTTGTTTATTTCCCACCACTAACAATAGATATTACCTTATTTGGTCTATCAACCATAGGTCAATAAACAGCCAGAATTTGATGGCTATTTTGACAATGATTATAATTTGACCAAAACATCACTGTTTTTTTTACGAATAACTATATCCACGTTCATTTAGTACGTGTGATTTGACTTTATAGACAAAATTGAAGAGACAATTTTATAAAGACCCAAAATTGTCTCAATTTCCAAAGTGCGGCATTGCTCGTTTTGAAGAGAAGGGAGATGCTGTTGTATTAAGTAATTTGTGTAAAATATTTGATGTAATTAGTAAAATAAATGCAGTATTTGTTGCTAATATTGAAGATTATGTGAATTTGTTGAAACTCGATACTTTTACCTTATCCAAAGATGTTATGACATTTCGAAATTATGTTCAATTGTCTGACTTAGGCGATGTTACTATTACTGCCATTTGTAAATTTGCCTGAACTTAAGATGACATATTCCCAAGTATTTGTGATATCTGTAAGCGCTTTCTTACAATTCCCGTGGCAACTGCTGAGTGTGAAAGGGGATTTAGTAGGCAAAATATTATAAAAAAAACAAATTCCGGAATTCATTAAAAACCAATACACTGTGAAATTTAATGGTACTTAGTATGGGCAAAGTGGTTATCCCCGATTTTGAAAAAGCTTTTTAAAAAATCGGCCTCTGCAAAGCAGAGAAGAATATTGTAATATGTATATTGTATGCATTTATGTTAAATTTATGTAAATAAAAATGTAATAAAAATTACTGAAAATTTTTTAAAAAATTTGGCGGAAGAAATATATGGCTAATAAATTGAATTGAAAAATTGGCGGAAAGCATGGAACCAAGAGGGAGCACTGGTGGTAATCGTTGGTGTCCCATGATCACTGTGGATTTGTCAGCAGGTATTAAAGTTATGGAACAGTCTTTCTTAGGGTCTAGTATGACCCTTCGTTCTTCTTTATTGATGTTCAGTTTTTGCTGGTTTTCGATTGGGTAATTACGTTGGCGATTTGGTGGCGCAGAAATTCTACTTTACCCCCAAGGTGCAAGTTGACGTAGAACCGACTCAATATTTTCAATGACGTCGTCGTGGTTTCTGGGTTGTGAAGTAAAACTAGGTCTCTCTTACTGAAAAGTGTCTGGATGTTATGGACGACACTTGGAACCAGTTTTCAGTCTATTATTTATAGATGATTAATGGTCATAGCTTATTAAGTACAACATGGTCGTTTATTTAGTGACTATAATTGTGTGAAACTGATTTGAGGCTTGGCATATATAAATATTGTGGCGTAATTGTCGAGATATATGGAGATATTTATTTATGGTGGGCCACCCTACTTATGTCTAGGGTATGATCACTATTTCCTTTCCCACCTAAGCCTACGATGGCCAAGGAAAGCCGATGGGTCGAGGGTGTTCCGGCTACTAATTTACGATTATACAGCCAACATGCAACATAGTGTATATATATATATATACTATCAAGCAATATACAGATAAGAAAGATTTATATGCACACGAATCCTAAAATACTTCTGTGGTCTGGAGACTAGAAGCCAGCAAGCAAGAAGGGAGCATAGACCAAGTACAGGCCTTTATATAAAAAAATAACTACCCGCACGTGCAGATATCGATAAACGTCACAAACGGGCTGGTCCAATCTCGCATACAGGAGACCAGCTCACGTTTGCAACAGTGGTACCACCTTGAGGCCCTGAAGAGTACTGTATATTTATCTGGGGCCACCGCACTTTCCCCACATCTATTGTTTAGAGTTAAGGTCTACCCGGTCATGACTAATTAACCAACAAAGAGGGTTTAAGGAATTTAAAGTATGTCTGTAACAAGTTTGTGACACTTCAACATAGTAAATAAATACATTTTTATAGTATAAATATTTATAAACAGTTTGATATACATGACAATTCACATTTCATCCATTTATGATGAAAATTTAACTGAATTATGAAATGTGAATTGTTCACGTTCGATGGGTCTACGTCTCATATCAATATACAACCAACTCTCTGATCTACCGGAAATGGATGTATATGGCAGTGAACCAAAGAAAGAAAGGCTCACGACGCGAATAATTTATTGTGGATCAATTTATCCCAGTTTCACTTTAACAACTAATCCATCAAGTGATGATCAGACCAGCTATAAATACACTTTGATATTAAAACGATGGTAAGTTTAATTTTAGGGAAGAATTTTGGATGTGTTGTGATTTTTTGCCCTGAAAAATAAATACATCAATAACAATGGCGTCTCGCTGTTGCATTGTGGGAGATCCGTGAGCAAACTCACGAGCAGGCCGCCATTGCTTTGCATATGATTTCTCTGACCAAATTTCGAAAAACGCCGCTTTTACGTTAATTTTAGTGATGAGGGATATTTCATATGATGCGATAGAGACACAGATGGTTGATGCACGTAAAGAATACCTCAGAAAGCACATTCTGAAGTATACAGATCGCAAAAAGGTAAAATGAAAACTTAAAACAAACAGCTGTCAAAACTTAACCTTCGTATCAATCAGCTGATCGCTGTCACTTTTAGCAGGTCAATACTCAAACTGTAAGTGTACAGTGTTGCATAGAAATAAATAGCACACAGGGTACATTAAGAATGCTTAATAAAAAAACATGTTTATTACGTTCAGTATTATTCATCGAATACCTGACAACTCATCCCAGACAACTCGTACCAAGTTAGAAGGGTAGCAGGTCGTTTCATCCCATGGATTCCCTGATAACTCATCCCAAAGACAACTCATCCCAGACAACTCATCCCAATAAAAGACAACTCATCCCACTTTTAAAGACAACTCATCCCAAGTCAAAAGACAACTCATCCCAAGTCAAAAGACAATTCATCCCAACTTTTAAAACACCCGACTCATTCCAAGTTACAAATAAATACCACAAATAATCACTAATATATGAATTTATTACATCAACAATTTATTAAATTATACATTTATGTATGAATTTATTACATCGACAATTTATTAAATTATACATTTATGTATGAATTTATCACATCAACAATTTATTAAATAATACATTTATGTATGAATTTATTACATCAACAATTTATTAAATAATACATTTTATTATAACCTCAACAATATCATCAACTAATACATTTTATTAGGCCAGTCATTTAGTAATTTAGTCTGTCAGTTTGTCGTTCAGTCAGTCATTTATTACGTAAGTCTGTCCTTCAGTTCGGTCCATATATCCCCCCACATCTTTTTAGTAGCTGGTTGGTGCTTATTTCCTGACTGGTATATAAATTCCAAAGTTGAAATAACTTGCTTTGTGTAGTTCGTGATTGTTTTTTCTGGTGTCTTCTTAATTTTCCTTCTGAGACCATTTTCATTTGTGTCGGTAGCTGCGCTGCTTCTTTATACAACAAAGATATCAGTAGATAAAACTGTAAATTCCCTTTTCTGGCCTTTTGGTTGATTCGATTATGCCATCCCTCGACATCATTATTGGTTCGGATTGTCCTGCCAAACACGCTCCATGTTGGGATGGTCCATATATTACTGGTCAGCCAATTATCCATTATGTATTTCATAACCACTTTAATATGATCGGTTGTGGCCTTTTCTTCTAATTTATTGAATGTTGGCAATATATGTTCAGCGGGTAGGAATGGCAAGGCAAGGACTTTTCTAAAAAACTTATATACAGCATCTTTCTGGCTGTAATACCAGACAGTTGTGAATAATATCAAATAATAATATCGTTTTCAAATACTCAATTATTTCAAAAGTAACATACCTGAAGTCCGTTTTCTTGGATCTTTCTCCAAACCGCCTGACCCCAATGGAACGCACAGCCATGTATACTTGGGTTGTCGAAAACTGACCTTAAAGCCTGCCAGATCCCTGCCTCAAAATCTGCAACAAAAGCCTGCACTGCAGGGGCTGATGGTGTCATATCCATGATGGCCTTGAATACCTGTGAAGATTAAATAAAATTGTTAAAATGTCTTTGTTTGTAGTCAGTAATATGTCTTTTTTTACCGCTGACCTAGTAATAAGTCTTTTTTTTACTGCTGACCTTAATAATATTTCTTAAAATATTTACATACCTTCTTGTAGTCTCTTTTAGACTTTCCTGACATCAGTACAAACGCCAAGGGAACTTGCTTGATACTTTCACCAGATTTTAAAAAACTATGGATTGACAATAGCTGGTAAAATGGTTTGTTTACTATTCTAAAAGTACCATCTATATACCATGTCTTAGCTTTTCCAAGAAGTTCAATTTGCTTCTCTGTGGCAAAAAGTAGGTGTCGGCCATCTTTTGTGTGTATGTCTTTCTGTAAAAACACCTCCGGAATAGCTGTTGCCAATGGACTCATCCGTCAATGAACTGTTCATAATAAAAATACAATAAAAACTGAATGTTAACAATATAAAAAAACTTGTATAGATTATGATATAGGATAAGGATAATACTAAAACTTGTTCTGGATGTGATAAACTATGCTTGTACTTACTTTTCCTGGATATTTTCTGGCATATCGACATCAGGGCAAACGGATAGATGGAATGTAGTCTGATCAACAGGTAAAGACAGTCTTGTACTCTCCGCCCTCGGTGAAGTAAAACTCGTGGTTTCATCAGGTGCTGAACATTCAATACATTTGAAGGCCACCATTGTCAATTCTTTAACCATCCTGCGGTACTGAGCTCTAGATATATCTGAAAGATACAATATTTTTAGTACAATAGTGTTGAGTTTTGAATTGAGTATACAATAGTGTTGAGTTTTTAATTTAGTACAATAGTGTTGAATTTAATACAATAGCTTTGAATTTAAAAAACAACATTAAAGTCTTACCAGTATTACATGTCCTATGCTGCCATCGTGCACACCCGTCACACTGAACAGCCTCCTGTCTTGGGCGAACTACTGACTCACAAATTATACAGCTATCAGACATTTTGAAAAATGATACAGAAATATTTGATTTCAGTATTTTTATACAATACCCCAGCTTTGACACTTACTCAAACCATTGTAATTAGCATTATGATATTTGTCTTTGATGTGCTTCACCAATTTAATTAGTTTGTAATAGGGGTAAATACTACAACTCAGTTTAGTTAATCGTTGTTTTGTTAATTGATTTTGTTTGAAGTGCTTCATGATGAAAGAATAAAACAAACACATCTACCAATGTGTTAAAACAACAAAGTACTAAAACAGTAATACAAACAGTAATCATCAATTTATTACAACAACAATATCAATTTGAATAAAACAAAGAGTAATCACCAATTTGATTAAAACAACAATATCAATTTGATTAAGATAACAAATTCTGATTGGTTATGGTCTGAGTGGTCTTCAAAGATAGCAATTGTATTGAAACAAATATCACTTATAAGTTATATTTGTTGGGATGAGTTGTCTTCTAACCCATGGTTTAAAGTTGGGATGAGTTGTCTTTTATAGTGGGATGAGTTGTCTTCTATTGGGATGAGTTGTCTTGGGATGAATTGTCTTTGGGATGAGTTGTCTGGATACCATCCCATGACCGGTTCACCCCGGGCCGTTTCATCCCAAAGTTACCCCGGGTTCATCCCGTCATATCGGGTCGTTTCATCCCACAAATCAAACAGGTTTTACGTATTTTTAATATTTTATTCATACATTTATAACAATAACAACATGTCATGGCACTTTTAGTAATAGCGATGTTCGCCAGAACCGGATGTGACGTCACACGAAATAACTGGTTGGCAGAAAGTGATTCCAGCCAGCGCGGATTATAGTAAAATTGGCTGACACGAGCGATAATGTAATGTTTCAATTGTTTGGTACTTACACATCAGCATATTTCCAGTTTTTGGCGTTAGATGCTAAACATAGATATAAATGTAAGTTATCTTACGATTCGGAAACGAAGGTTTTGCCAGATCCATACAGTTTGAAAGACAAATGGAGCGGAGATCCGAACACGTGTCTGCACCTGACTTTTGGTGACATTTGATTTACCTCTACCCTATGATTATGATACACCATCATTGTACACTAAAGAATCCATGAAAGCTTATAAATCATTAGAGGGCGCATAAGTAAGTTGAAATTTAAATCAAATATGAATTTATATTTATAGACTTAATTTAATTATGTCGTTTATTGATCTACCGCTATATAAACAGCTTTTCCATCCATAGTCATAAATCATTATCAAGCAAGACTGCAAGTAATAAATTGGTGCATGTAAAAATTTATTGTTATTATTACTGATTTGATAAAATCTATCATTCATTACAATTTTTTTTTTTCAGGTAAAGCTTACCGTTACAAGAGATTACAACCAGAACATAATTTTTACTTTAGATAGGACCAACACGTCTTCAAGATCAGAAAAAGACCCACTAAACTTAATAGACCTGTTTTTTTATATAATTTAGATAAAAGCTGTTACATGTACATCAACATGTATGTTAAAAATTGTTAACTCAACTTTAGAAACTAAAACAATAATTTTCCATCAATCTCTTTTCAATTTCCATGGTACACATGCTACTTGTTGATACCTGCTTGGTACATATCTTTGTACATAGAGCAGAAAGGACCTCAGTTATGGAATTCATTGCCAAATAATATTAAAAATATAAGCTCAATCAACATGTTTCGTAAGCATATTTATAGATATTTAAGTGATTCATAATTTAATGTTTCTTGTCCATCAATATTTTATAGATCTATATCAGCTTCCATGTTGATCCATGTATAGCATATTTTGTATTATACTATTCATACCTATCTCCGAGCAAATACTGTTCATATATATATTTGTATAATTCTATTCATACCTCTCATAGTATAAATAATTTTCACATTTATCAAACAACACATCTAAGATATTTATTATCATTATGTAACCGAATTTTATGCATGCTTGATGTTGTTAAAATGGGAAAATGTAAGAAAGGCCCCAGGCCTAATTTTCACCCTTTCGAAATAAAGTGATTATTATTATTATTATATTATTATAAGGTCAGTAGCACGAAAGAAGATGGCTAATCTAAAAGTTATTCTACCATCGCCATTGTGAAACAGGCCTTTCTGTAAATGCTTACAGTAAATGCTTGATTTTTATTTATGTACACAAATTTTAATTTGACTCGCAGTGGAGTAAAGAATACAAGGAAAATATTCCTTTTCCTAGATTATTTTAATGAAATATGTACCCCTGAGAGCCAGGGACTCTACAAGACAATAAATGCTTATGGCTATCCCTCGCCCAGATATTATATTTGCATTGATGTTTTATCAGATTTTGTTTGTGGAAGATGCAGTCCTCCTAAACTTGTGTTTGCAACAACTCCACCCATCCCTCAAACCACCAAAGAACCACATGGATTTGCCATTTACCTTTACTACAAGTACAACCAATAAAATGTTTAACTAAAGGTATATTTTCCCCCCGTTTCTTTCAGAACTGGTAATAATCCAATATTATAACACACCTATAATATATAATAATTAATTGTTAATGTGTCCATTTTCTTTATTACTAATTACATGTATAATGTATATTTAAAACATTCATATTTATTTAAATAAATTCAAATATTTTTTTAAAGATATTCTCATTTATTATTTTTACTGCAAATCCCCATGGACAATGTCTCTCTTCATCCAAATCGAAGCTCGGAACTACCTAATAAATTACAAAACTAAATAGTCCATGTCGACTTGAAGTTTGAAGAAAATTGTGCACAATTATATTGTGACAAGGGAGAAGGCACCATTTCAGTTTTCAACACTGTGTCTGTAACTGTATTCACAGATAGTTGGGTGTGGTTTGTAGGGGTGTGGAATCAAAAGTTCTGTAACTGCATTCACAGATAGTCGGGTGGTGTGGGAGGGGGTGTGGAATCATAAGCCCGATAAGGTCTGTAATTGAGTCTATAATTTCCTGATAGAAGGTATAAAAAGTACAGATTACTACAGATATTGGTTATCTGAGATAACCACCTACTGCAGAAGAACCTACACACAAGCAAATTATTGAAATAAAACATTTTTCCTGGATTATGCATGGTCCCTGCAGCTTGTTCAAAAAATTGCATTTTTACTTTGCAGACTCACAATTGTATTTCCAATTTTAATAACCGTTTAAATACAACCATTCCACCATTGAATTGTAATAACAAGTTCTGAGTGGATAAACAATAAAAAGGTTATTTGTGATCATTTATTTAATGGAATATAGTATGTGTAGCCTAGTTGCAAATAGTATGTAATTACTATGTGATGTCGAAAGACACCTTAAGCTCGTTTGTTGTCGATTCCTCGCCATTGGTTGCTCCTTTTGTTGTCAATGCTTCGTCGTTATTGGTAGTTGTTGATAGGACGTTGGAAACATCAGGAGTAAAATCTGGAACCATTGAAGCAGTTGACGTTGAGTTCCAGGGTTCATTAAAGTGGTGTTCCTCTTCTTTGTCGGCATTTGTGGTCGGTGGTATACCAGCTACTTCTCTCGTAACACAATCTGCACACGCGAAATGTAGTTCAATCTTACTTTTCCTAGCAGCAAGATAATCCTTGTTGGAAATGACTAAATATTCGATTTACTATCAATAAATTAAAATTCGATTTACTATCGATAAATTAAAAAAATATATTCGATTTACTATCGATAAATAAAAAAAATATATTCGATTTACTATCAATAAATTAAAAAAATATATTCGATTTACAATTAAGAAAAATAAATAAATATATTCGAGTCGATGCTGCCAACGATCGCAAATGTCACATGTCGATCAACGAATACAAAGATCAGCCATGGTGTAAATCCAAAAGATGAATGATAATCTTTCACTTTCGGATCATATTTATAGTTAGATAACGCTTTAGATCAAAGTAATTAATTTTAATTGTTCATTTATCTGGCTTCTTACATAAATGTGTAAATACAACTCAACTTTCGCGTCATGTTTTTATTACTAATCCATAACAATTAGTTGCGTGTTTATTTAATAATAAACAATAAAGTACATGTTTATTTAACAAGAAGTAAGTGTTTAACAGTTTATTCGACAATAAGTACAACTCAGTTAATTAACTGCTATTATAATAACAAGGGGGATGAAACAGCCCAATAGAAAATTAGCTTGGGATGAAACAGCCCGGGGTGAACCGGTTATAGGATGAACTGACCCGCATCCAGTTAGAAGACAGCTCATCCCAATAAAAGACAACTCATACCAAGTTAGAAGACAGCTCATCCCAAGTCAAAAGAAAACTCATCCGAAGTTACAAATAAATACCACAACAAATATTGATTTTTTTTATTTATTAAACTAATCAGTAATAGAGTTTATTACATCAACAATTTATATAAGAATTTATTACATCAACAATTTACGAAAATAATAATGTTAAGTTATTATTTATTACATCAACATTTTATTAAATAATACATTTTATTATTTATTACATCAACAATTTATTAAATAATACATTTTATTATATCATGATCAACTAATACATTTTTATAAATATGTTTTTTCTTCTGTCAGTACACTACAGTGCTGGAGTTTGGGACTAGAATCGCTGAACACCACGGAAAAACAAGATATGTTAACCGTTGGCGAGGCAGCTACGGTCATATGTTTTTATTTCAAACACACTGTACATGTATAACGTGGTGCCACAATGTACGTGTATGCAAACAATGAATAACTTACAATTTTTTAAACGTATCATTTCATCTTATTGGCTGCTATCAAATCCAAACTTTAAATTATATTCGATGAGATTTTACACATAACTTCATTACTCGCAGCTTCAGTTAATCTAAATCAACCATTCATAAATCACAGTGCCATACATGTAAATCACTCCGCAATCAGTTAACCGTAAGTCACGTGGTCAGAAACGTGCGAAAACATGAGATGTTGGGTTCGACACAGGGACTATATATTCTTACGCTGTGTTACTTGGCGAAAAGTATTTAGCAAATCTTGACTGTCACCGGTATATGATAATAATGTATTATGACGTATTAAAATAATATGGGTGGGAGGGGGTACACTGCGAAAGTCACAAAAGTGACAGCGCCATGTATTTGTTATTGACTTCCGCCGTGTCTCCATTTCTAACTTACTGCATCTACCCCCACCGAAATACGAATATTTCCCCCGCAAGTTGTCAGGTCCGGAAAAAGTCGCTGTACTACGTTGGTTGCGAAATGGCCGGCATTGCATGGAGGTGCATGGCATTGAGATCCTCAGCAGAAATGCGAAATTCCGGTGGGATATCACTGAATTTAAATGTGGCAGTTTCAGTCGTTGGCAGCGACTGCGTGGCGGACTGGGGACTACATGTAGGTATTTGAATCTGCTGATCTTGCCCCTCACCATGAGGGGGGAGTCGCTGTAATATTAACAATACAAGATTATTCATATCTTTTACTTCTTGTCGTAGCCCTTTGACTTCTTGCTGTAGTTCATGTTGCTTCTTATTCATGGTCTGCATGAATCTCTCTACTGCCGAAAGTGTTTTCTGTCTGTTCCGATTTGGTGTCCTAAAAAGCTGTCTACACGTTATTTCCCCATCCGGTAAATCGGGCATTGATTGCAGGAGGGACTGTTCCTCAGAGAAACACGTTGAATTCCTAGAGAAACACAGTGAATTCCTAGCGAATCTTAGAGAAAAATAGCCGTGGAATCAAGCGAAATTTCACCGTGAAGTCTAAGAGAATTCCGATTTCGGTCCCAAAAATTTGGGAGGAACTGTATGTCATTCACTAGGTTAGCCATTTACATGTTGAAGGTTTGTCCTTCAGTTAGGTCCATATAATTCCCCCACGTCCATAAATTCCCCCACATCTCTTTAGTAACTGGTTGGTACTAATAGTCTGGTCTGTGTATGAATTCCACAGTTGTAATAATTTGAATTGCATGGTTCTTGTCTGTTTTGCTGGTGCCTTCGCAATTTCCCTTCCAATACCATCTTAATTTGGGTTGGTAGCTGCTTCCTTGTACAATAAGGTCAATAGCAGATAGAATTGTAGGTCCCCTTTCCTTGCCTTTTGATTTATTCTATTATGCCAGCCCTAAACACCATTATTGGTTCTTATTGTTCTTCCAAATACACTCCATGTTGGGATGTTCCATACGCTGCTTGTTATCCAGTTGTCCAAAATGTAGTCCATTACAGCTTTTATAGGATGAAAGGTAGCTTTCTCTGCTAATTTATGGAACGTTGGTATAATATGCTCTGCCGGTAAGAAGGGCAAAGCCAGTACTTTTCTAAAAAACTTATACACACTGTCTTTCTGGCTGTAGGCAGTCTACAAAAAAATAAAACATAAAATAATTGTGAATCTTTCTCCAAACTGCCTGACCCCAATGGAAAGCACAGCCATGTATAATAGGATCATCAAAAACGGATCTTAAGGCTTGCCAGATTCCTGCCTCATTCCTGCCTCATAATCTACAACAAAGGCCTGTACTGCTGGTAGCATATCCAGGATAGCCTTGAATACCTGCAAAGATTAAATAGAATAAGGCCGTGTTGAATTGATTCCTTGTTTCTCTTGCCACCACTCTGGCAATCATGTGCGGTAAACACAACACAAAGTGGGTTTCAAAACACAAAATGGTCTGGCATAATACCTATATAGTCTGAGGGTTGTGTACCATTTTTAATAATATTATAAATAATCTAGTTATATTATTGGTTAGAATAAAAACACAGATAATATTTATTTAATTAAATAAATTTAATAACAAACTAAAATTTGGTAAAAAGTGGCTTCTTTGTTTAACTTTTTAAAAAATGAAATAACCATATTTTGATATAAATTTTCTGTATTCTTGTGTTACAATACAATGGAAACATTCCAGTTAGACGAAATTTGATGCGCTTGTTGAGTTATAGATGGTTTCGACAATATCATCGAACGTGAAAGTGCTGGGAATAAACACCAAAATCGAGTCGAGATAAGTAAATTCGCGTACCGGTCGGCCTAATTTATTGATGTTCAAGGAAATAATAGTGGTCCCATTCGTTCGTTATTATGTTAAACAGATTAAATGTTAAAAAAATAATGTCACTGCTGTGTAGTCATTAATATGTCTTTGCTACTGGCCTTAATAATATTTCTTAAAATATTTACATACCTTCTTGTAGTCTCTTTTAGCCTTTTCTGACATCAGTATAATTGCCAAAGGAACCGGCTTGATGTTGTCACCAGATTTTAAGAAACCAAGTACTGATAACAGTTGATAAAATGTATTGTTCACTATCCTAAAAGTCCTGTGCTGCCATCGTTCACATCCATCGCACTGAACAGCCTCCTGTCTTGGGCGAACAACTGACTCACAAACTATACAGCTATCAGACATTTTGAAAAATGATAATAAATTATTTGATTTCAGTATTTTTATACCAAACCCCAGCTTTGACACTTATTCAAATCACTTTAATTAACATTTTAATATTTGTCTTTGAAGTGCTTTATCATTTTAATTAGCTTCTAATACGGGTAAATACTACTACTCAGTTTAGTTAATCGATGTTTTTTGTTAATTAATTTTCATTGAAGTGCTCCAATCTGTTAAAACAACAAAGTACTAAAACAGTAATACAAACAGTAATCATCAATTTATTACAACAACAATATCAATTTGATTAAAAGAACAATATCAATTTGATTAAGATAACAAAATCAGATTGGTTTTGGTCTGAGTGGTCTTCAAAGAAAGCAATTGTATTAAAACAAGCACTTATATTTTATTTGTTGGGATGAGTTGTCTTATAACTTGAGTCTCTACCCATGGTTTAAAGTTGGGATGAGTAGTCTTTTATATTGGGATGAGTTGTCTTTTATATTGGGATGAGTTGTCTTTTATATTGGGATAATAATAATAATATAATGAATTTATAAAGCGCCTGCATTCCAGTAAAAATTACTGCTCCGCGGCGCTATTACATTTTGTAAAAATGGTAGATGCAGAATAAATAAAAATGAATAGTACATATAATCACAGAAAATTTAAGAAATATGAAGTTATTAAAACGACAGCGCAAGCTAAAAAGTTCGGTTATTAAAAGTCATCACAATCGCTACATAAAACTTTGTTAACAAGTGCAATTTTTAAAAGTCATCACAGACACTCCATAAAACATGGCTTAAAAGTTGATTTTTAAAAGTTATCACAATCACTACATGAAACTTTGCTTAAAAAGTTCTGTTTTTAACAATTTTTTAAAAGTTACCAGGGATTGCGAGTTTTTTATGTGTTCGGGTAGAGAATTCCATAACATTGGTGCAGCGTAAGCAAAAGATCTCTGACCGTAGGACGATTTGGTTTTTGGTTGTACCAGTAAATTGTTATTCTGGGATCTTAGAGTTCTAGTTGGAGTGTATCGATGGAGTAGAGATTGAAGATAGTGTGGAGAGTCTTCAGAATGGAGAGCCAGGTACGTTAAGGAGAGGATTTTAAAGTTGATACGCGATTCAATAGGTAACCAATGTAGATTCTTTAATACTGGAGTAATATGATCACGTTGTTTGGTTCTTGTTACAATACGGGCTGCCTTATTTTGGATCTTCTGTAGCTGATTTATTTGATATGAGGGGAGATTAAACAGAATGGAATTGCAGTAATCAAGACGAGATGTTACAAGTGAATTGACTAACAGTTTTGCTGTTTTTAGATCAATAAAGTTTCTAATCCGACCGATGTTAAAAAGATGGTAATTAGTTGATTTACATATCATTGAAACATGGTGTTTAAAATCAAAGTTACAATCTAACTGTACACCAAGGTCACGAACATCATTTTTCCCCCATAGAGCAATATCACCGATATTGATTGGTAGTTCGTCTATTTGCGATCTCCTAAACTTACTTCCGATCGTTAATACCTCTGTTTTTTCGTCGTTTAGTTTAAGAAAGTTGGTGGACATCCACTTTTTTATTGACTGAATGCAGAGTTGTAAATTATATATTTCATCTTTTTGAGTACCTTGTTTAAATGCAATATAGAGTTGTGAATCATCGGCATATAGATGATAATCAATACCAAATTCTTTGATCAAGTCTCCCAGAGGTGAAGTATAGGCTGTGAAAAGGAGAGGACCGAGTACAGAACCTTGTGGAACACCGTAACATAAATTCACAGGTTTTGATTTTTGATTATTGATTTTTACGGATTGTGTTCTTCGACTTAGGTAAGATTTGAACCATTCTAATGCCAAACCCCTGATACCAAATCTGTCATGAAGTCGTTTAATAAGTACATCCTGATCAATAGTGTCAAATGCAGCACTAAGATCTAATAGAACAAGTTTCACAACGTTTTTATCATCCAGTTTTAAGAGAATGTCATTACAAACGCGGACCAAGGCCGTTTCTGTGCTGTGTAGACTTTTATAGGCCGACTGAAATCTATCATTTAAATTATTGCGTTTTAGCTTTTGTTTAAATTTTATAGAAACAACTTTCTCAATCAATTTGGAGGCAAACGATAAATTAGACACAGGTCTATAGTTTTTAAGAATATTTTTGTCAAGGTTCGATTTTTTCAATAATGGCCTAACTTCAGCTTCTTTTAAGACTGTTGGAAAAATACCAGACATCAACGATGCATTAACAATGGAGGTTAGAATGGGTAGAATTTCGTCCAGACATGATTTCAGCAAGTGAGTCGGAATTGGATCTAAACCACAAGACGATGATGAGGAATTGATTATTATTCTTTTCAATTCAGATGAGGAAACTTCATCAAAAGAAGAGTAACTACATGTATCTACATTCAGCAATGTTGTTTCTGAATCTGAACTACAAAAGTTTGAATGCAATTTTTCTGACTCAAGATTTGTTCGAATTCCTTCTATTTTGTCAACAAAAAAGTTGGAAAAGGATTCGGTAAGACAGACAGTACTCTACATTCAGCAATGTTGTTTCTGAATCTGAACTACAAAAGTTTGAATGCAA
The DNA here is from genome assembly GCF_932274485.2 of Patella vulgata. Classification (NCBI taxonomy): domain Eukaryota; kingdom Metazoa; phylum Mollusca; class Gastropoda; family Patellidae; genus Patella; species Patella vulgata. The sequence continues at coordinate 92,171,778 of NC_065879.2, forward strand.
TTTTTCTGACTCAAGATTTGTTCGAATTCCTTCTATTTTGTCAACAAAAAAGTTGGAAAAGGATTCGGTAAGACAGACAGTACTCTACATTCAGCAATGTTGTTTCTGAATCTGAACTACAAAAGTTTGAATGCAATTTTTCTGACTCAAGATTTTTTTGAATTCCTTCTATTTTGTCAACAAAAAAGTTGGAAAAGGATTCGGTAAGACAGACAGTACTCTCAGTGTCTGGAAGATCCAATGAACTGTCAGATGACTTTATAAGGCCGTTTATAATGTTGTATATCTCCTTTGTATTTTCTGAATTTACAGTGATTTGATCAAGGATGAATTTACGTTTCAATGTTTTGATTAAATTATTTGTTTCGTTTCTAGATTTAATGTATAATTGGCGATGGATTTCAAGTTTAGTCCTGCGCCAAAGTGCTTCAGCAGTTTTACGTCGTAACTTACTTTCGCGAGCTTCATCATTGAACCATTTCCTGTTTGGTCTGAGTGTAATATTCTTTTGAAGAGATGGGGCATGTTTATCAAAAATTTCCCAAAGTACAGAATTATAAAGATGTATTTTCTTGTCGACACTATTTTCGTTCTCAATCCTTTCTAACAATGAAGAACATATTATATCCTGCTTGAGCTCTTTAACGTCAATGTTGCGAATCTTTCTAAAAGTTATTAGCCGTTTTAAAGCCTTGGGTTTTGAAACGGTAAGATCTGTAAAAACACAGAAATGGTCAGATATACACTTGTTTTCAACATGCAAATTTTCGATAAGATCATCAGAAGATTTTGTAATTATAACATCTAGCAGGTGGCCTTTGGAGTGTGTTGCGTTCTTTACGTGTTGTACCAGATCAAAGGTATTTATAATTTCAGAAAACTGACTTTGAGCTTTTTCATTAGGTTTGTCAAGATGAATATTAATGTCGCCTACCAGAAGTAAAAGCCCCGGTGATGACGAGAGATCATGCAGGAGGTCTGTTAATTCCACACAAAACGAATCATAAGATGAATAATTAGAATTTGAAGGTGGTGGTCTATATATACAAACAAGTTTCACTAATTCATTATTCAATTTGATTAACACATGGAGGATTTCAAAACTTTTGAAAGAATGAGATTGAATAACCGAAGTGTTAATCGATTTTTTATGTATCACTGCAATCCCCCCTCCTCTGCGTTGTATAGGACAATTCCATAATCCAATGGAAGTAGGTCATTTATTACAGTGTCATCATTAGATTTTAACCAAGTTTCCACAGCCACAAATATATCAAGATCATTATCAATTAGAAACTCATTATGTTCACTGGTTTTATTACGAACTGATTGACAGTTAAGTAAGCAGAATTTGATGTTGGATTTTGAGATAGTTTTACTATCATGGTTTAAAATCGGATATCTTAAGTTATTAAAGTTAACTCCTCTTTTGTTTGTTTTCCTTGGCTTACTAGTTATTTTTACTCGAATGTTTTGATTTGTGTGCTGAAATGTATTCACCTCCTTAGTATCTACTGCACTAAACAATTCAGGGAAGTTGAAAAGAACTTGATCGTTACAAAGTTGAGATGATCGAAGCTCACCAATTGACATGAGTTTTTCTCTACTATATGTGATCATTGTCATATATTGTTCAACCAATTTAAAGTAATTGATATATCTTGTAAATCACCAAATAAAATAACACAGTTGTCAGTAAAACCAATTCCAGAATATAAGACACAACTCTGGTGAAAATCTAGGTAGCTAAACTTCAGTAAAACACACTAAAATATCAATAAAAGTGAGAGCCAAAACACAGTGCAACCCTCAGGTAGCCATCTTGAATCAAAGTTGTCTTTTATATTGGGATGAGTTGTCTTATATTGGGATGAGTTGTCTTTGGGATGAGTTGTCTGTATACAATATACCTATTCATCTATATATTTTAAAATTAATTACTATTATTAGTTTTGTTGTATGATCTATTCTATGCCTACATGTACCTGCATTTGTTTTGATTAGTAGACAGCGCTACCAACTCCTTTTTGCGTCCTGTACACTTAAGATTTTGCTTTTCAGGTATTCTTTAAGTGCATCAACCTTCCAGGTCTCTATCACATCGTATGAAATATCCTCCATCCTTAAAATAACAGTAAAATCGGCGTTTTTCGCAATTTGGTCAGAGAAATCCCATGCATAGCAATGGCGGCCTCCTCGTGAGTTTGCTCACGGATCTCCCACAATGCAACAGCGCGACGCCATTTATTTTGAATGGGTGATTCCTGTACACGTGTCCGTCCGGATAACCGGAACTACTTCCACCTATCCACGAAGTCCCGAGTTACCAGCGAGATTTAACCTATATATTGCAGTTTTGCCTTAGCTGCGGCTCAGATTAAGCTTTAGACTTCAAATAGATAACCTTGTTATTATTGCAGGCGCCTTGGAACACCAAGTGGGACTTGGTACTTTTATTTGAAGATACATTATGGGAGATAAGGTAAAGAGATGGCAGTTCTCGCTATAATAGTTAAAAACTAAATAGTGTAAAGGTAATTTGCTGAAAATTTCAGTCAAATTGATCCACTATGAACCGAGAAAGAAGCGGGTGAAATTTTTGCATAGTCTTGGTCATCATTACTAAAATCATTAATATAAACAGCATAGTCTCAGTTATCCACTTTTTTTGATTTAATTATCAACGGCCGTTAGCGGCATATAAGAATCTAATCCAGCCAACATCGAAGGCTAGCCTTGACATCGAGAGTTTATTATGGTCTGGATAAGTTAATTAATGTCTAATTGATAATTAAGATAACATTTCAGGCCTAAAGAAAGACTTGTAATAAGCAGATTTTGCTCTTGCATAATGCATGTTTAACAAGGGGAGAAGGATACAATATATATTGCTTTGTACTAGTACTCTAATCGAATAGATAGATTGAAACTTTATTGAGCGAGTTGCATGCGCGGCTCTAGTTCAGCTCTGAACGTAGGTCTCATTTCACTCGGCCTGTACGTTCAAAAACTCTTCTATTGAATCCTTGTTGAAACTGAGATCCGCCCCAGTCAATCTTACTGGGCAACTTTTTGCTGCTAAACGATCGCGTGTCAGTCCCCTTCAACGCCTGAACAATGTAAATGAACACCTTAGTGAGAATATAAGACCTTGCCTACCTCGCTAGAACCAGTATGAGCGACACAACACTCTGTTAAAAAGTACGTCTCCGTCTTCTAACCAACTTGGTGGACTTCATTGAAAGGGTAACGTACAAATTTATGAACTCGGCCACAAATTTATGAACTTGGCTGCCGAGTAATGTCCATCAAAAAGTAATCTAATTATCGTAATTAGTCTCTGTGTTTTGTTGTTTTTCCGTAGTTGAAAAAATGAAGACTGACTGCAGATGATCAAATCTATTTATATTCGTGGGGTTGGATGGTCGAATGGTTAGCATGTGCGTGCTGTATCATAAGGCCTGTCATTGAGTCAACTGGTGTGGTTTCGAATCCCCGGTTGTACGTGACAAGGAGTAGGGTCGCCTGTCCAACCTCGTGGGTTTTCTCCGGGTCCTCCCACTGCTAAAGACCCCTACGCGCAAGCGAATTATTGAAATAAAATTAAGCCATATGTTATTCCCGAAATGGTTAGCATGTGCGTGCTGTATCATAAGGCCTGTCATTGAGTCAACTGGTGTGGTTTCGAATCCCCGGTTGTACGTGACAAGGAGTAGGGTCGCCTGTCCAGCCTCGATGGTTTTCTCCGGGTCCTCCCACTGCTAAAGACCCCTACGCGCAAGCGAATTATTGAAATAAAATTAAGCCATATGTTAGTCCCGAAATGATCTAGTTTGTGTCGAGTGGACGTTAAACCCCCATTTCTCTCTCTCTCTATTTATATTCCAGCGTAGGGCTGACCTTAAAAATATCTTTGTTTTGCCCAACGCGACCGACTAACTAAAACCACTCCCGACTTAAATTATTTTATTGCACTTTTCCGCGATCTTTTTATTTTATTTTGTGTGTCAACCTGAAATATATCACAAGAGTTATTTCCCTTTACTATGGCTATGGTTTGATTCATTATTGAAACTGGTTGATCAAGACGAAGGCGTCATAGGTGTCGCTTCTCAACAAAATGGTTGCAGACGATAAGCACGTCCATTCCCACGAAATGATTCTGCCTCTTATGTCTGTGGGGCGTCGTTTTAAACATGACGACGATATTTTCAATATCCGTTTTCGAGAAAAATGAAGGCACAACCCGCACGATCGTTAAAAATGTGTTGAGGGAGATTCAAACGTGAGTTTGAGGCAATTCGTGTGCGAGTCGTGCATCACGAAAAATCCCGATGTCATTGATTTGTTTGCCAATAAATAAGACGAATGTTTGCACCCGGAAAATTATCAAGCTGTCAAATTAGCTCTTAAAAAACACAATCTGAAAAAAAAAAACGACCTACCGACCCTTCTCCTCGATTGTGGGTCGGGTTTGGTGAAACAACGATATTTTTAAGGTCAACCTAGTAATACAGGAACTTTGTTGTTGTGTAGTTTGGTTAGGTTTGGTCTGTTATAGTCCTGGCTTTTGAAACGGGGCCTTGTTCAATAGACACCGTATGTAGTCACATCCTGTCTTATCCCTGGCTAAAACTGATGTACTATTTAAGGTTTTACACAAGTGGAGCCACAGTGGCTAAGTGGCTAAGATGAGGTCCTGTGTATGGTGTATGGCCGTCTTCATTAGCACACTGTATGGCGCATGTCTGTCATCAGAACAGTAGGACCTTAAAACCCATTTCATTTTAAATAACTTTTGTATTACAGGAAACCAATAATTCTATATTACAGGAAGCTATTGATGTTATAACTTTTATATATTACTGGAAACTAATGGTGTTATAACTTTTATATATTACAGGAAACTAATGGTGTTATAACTTTTATATATTACAGGAAACTAATGGTGTTAAAACATTTATATATTACAGGAAACCGATGATAATAAAATACATGTTAAGGATTGGGTAAAAGATGATGTCGATGAATATTGTCACATTAAAGAAGAGAAAACTGATGATGTAGTTGGATATTGTCATGTTAAAGAAGAGAAAACTGATGACGTAGATGAATATTGTCATGTTAAAGAAGAGAAAATTGATGATGTAGATGAATATTGTCATGTTAAAGATGAGAAAACTGATGATGTAGATGAATATTGTCATGTTAAAGAAGAGACAACTGATGATGTAGATGAATATTGTCACATTAAAGATGAGGATACTGATGAATTAGATGGATATTGTCATGTTAAAGATGAGAAAACTGATGATGTAGATGAATATTGTCATGTTAAAGATGAGAAAACTGATGATGTAGATGAATATTGTCATGTTAAAGAAGAGATAACAGATGATGTAGATGGATATTGTCATGTTAAAGAAAAGAAAACTGATGATTTTGATGAATATTGTCATGTTAAAGAAGAGAAAACTGTTGATATTGACCCAGTTTATCAGTGTAATTTATGTGATGAAGAATTTAAATCAGATACTGATTTAGAGAAACATTGTAAAATACATGTTAAAGAAGAGTTGAAAGCCTTTGGTGGTAGTATAGGCCTACAATCAGCTGACAGTCATGCTGTAGCAAAACGTTTTAAATGTGATGTTTGTTTCAAATCCTTTACTTGTAGGCGTAATCTACAGACACACATTAGGGTTCATACTGGTGGAAAACCTTATAAATGTGATGTTTGTAAGAAGTCATTCATCGATCATAGCGCTTTACAGCAACACATTAGAAGTCATAGTGGAGATAAACTTTATAAATGTGATGTTTGTAGTAAATCATTTGCAACTAAAAACTCTTTACAGGTACACATGAGAATTCATACTGGTGGAAAACCTTATAAATGTGATGTTTGTTGTAAATCTTTAACAACTAAAAACTCTTTACAGGTACACATGAGAATTCATACTGGTGGAAAACCTTATAAATGTGATGTTTGTTGTAAATCTTTAACAACTAAAAACTCTCTACAGCAACACATGAGAATTCATACAGGTGAAAGGCCATTTAAATGTGATGTTTGTAGTAAATCATTTAGACGTAGTTATAGTTTACTGCAACACGGGAAAACTAAATGTGAGATAATTAAACTTCATAAACCAATAACAATTCATACTGGCGAAAAATCTTATTATCAATGTAATGTTTGTAGTAAATCGTATGCTGACGCAAGTAATGTACGCAAGCACATGAGAATTCATAGTGGTGAAAAGCCTTATCAATGTAATGTTTGTAGTAAATCGTATTCAGACGGAAGTAATTTACGCAAGCACCTGTTAATTCATACGGGAGAAAAACGGTTTCAGTGTGATGTTTGTTGTCAATCATTCACACAGAGCAGCACCCTACACAAACACATGAGAATTCATACTGGTGAAAAACCTTATAGATGTGATGTTTGTGGTAAATCATTTAGTCAGAGTAATGGTCTATACAAGCACGTGAAAATCCATGCTGGTAAAAAATCTTATATCTTTGGCGAATCATTGTAGTGGCCTACAGTCACACACAAGAACTCATAAAAAAGAAAACTGTTTTAAATGTGATGTTTGTAGTAAATCATTTCCTGCACAAGGTACTTGAAACAAACATATGATAATCCATTTGGAAATTAAATGAAATGAAATGGGGTTTAATGTCCTACTGTTCTGCTCCTAACCTGGGCTAATGAAGACGGGCATACTCCATACAGTGTGCTATGAGGGAAATTTCGCCCGGGCAGCGGCACTACGGCCTACTCTTATATCGAATTCCAACTGCCAAGGGATCTTTTACGTACATGCTAATGTGCACACAGGACTTCGGTTTTTCGTCCCATCCGAACGACTAGACAGTTGTCCTTGTCAGGCCCTAATCGATTTGGGGGAAGCCTCGTGAATGTTAGAAAACATACTGGAGAAAAAAAAACCCTTATATGGTTCAGTCACTTTTTTGAAAAATCGCAATATAGGCCTAATGATTTCCTTTTTGTGTAATTATATTTTATTTTAGATATTTAATGATATAAAAATGTCACCAACAAAATGCTGAAAATGAAGCATAAGAATGTAGAAACAATAGTCATCGATTTATATTTTAGTTTCATCCTTGGGGAGCCACTGTGGCTAAGTGGGTAATATGCTGGCATGCTAGTTTGGAGGTCGCGTGTTCGATCCCTGCATTGGCCAATAAAGATCGAGATTTGCCTGCGTGGTTTCACCTTGTTAGTTATGCATAACCGAGGGCCTGAGAAGCTACTCTTATATCAAATTCCAACTGCCAAGGGATCTTTCACGTACACACCAATGTATACACAGGTCCTCGGTTTTTTGTCCCATTCGAACGCCTAGACAGCTTTCCTTGTCAGGCCCTTTGTTCTGCACCATCTCCAGCGTCTTACCTACCAATCACCGTGGCTCCATCTTCAGACACACATGAAAATTTATACCGGAGAAAGAGAAATGAAATGAAATGGAGTTTAACGTCCTACTGTTCTGCTCCTATACTGGGCTAATGAAGATGGGCAAACGCCATGCAGTGTTCTATGAGGGAAATTTTGCCTGGGCAGCGGCACTATCGCCTACTCTTATATCAAATTCCAACTGCCAAGGGATCTTTTACGTGCATTCCAATGTATACACGGGACCTCAGTTTTTTGTATCAGCCGAAGGACTAGACAGCTGTCCTTGTCAGGCCCTCCGTCCTGCATCACTGACAAGGGGGAACCACGCCAGGAAATCTGGATGAACTTTCTCGGCCAATGCAGGGATCGAACACCCGACCTCCAGGCTAGCGAGCCAGCGTCTTACTCACTTAGCCACCGTGACTCCCCCGGAGAAAGAGGGATAAGAGAGAAATTGGGTTTAACATCCACTCGACACAAACTAGGTCATTTGGGGACTAACACGTTTCAACTTTGGGGACTAGGTAATTCGCTTGGACATAGGGTCTGTAGCAGTGGGAGGAAACCGGGGGACCCAGAGAAAACCCAGGAGGCTGGACAAGTAACCCTACACCTTGTCACGTATAACCGGGAATCGAAACCATGCCAGTTGACTCGATGACAGACTTTATGATACAACGTACACATGCGAACCATTCAACCCCCCCCCCCATTCAACCCCCCACCCCCTCATACAGGAGAACGACCATATAGATGTAATGTTTGTAGTATATCATTCACTCACAAAGATAACCTACGGATTGAGGGACCACCGGCATCAAATATTTGTGCTTTATAAACTGACCTGTTTTAACAGCCTGTTGCCCGCGCACGATGTATCATAAAGCCTGTCATTGAGTCAACTGGCATGGTTTCAAATTGCATGCCCCATTCTTTGAGCCAATGATTGACGCCGCAGGATGTGACGTCATATGTTGAAAACAGTCATCTTTTACAGTGACAACAGATTGATTTTGACCATTGCTGCTGAACTGATTTGAAAATAAAAATATTGATTTTCTTCTTAAGGCTTTTTTTTTTCTTTGCTGGTGTCCTGTGCTCAGTTTTGGATGTGTATAATTTTTATATTTTTCTGTGATTTTTACCGAAAACATAATAGGATTATCATAAAGGATGTTCAACATCTACAATATGAGTAGGCAAGCACTTTCTGCATATTGCATTTGTAAACCACAAAATTCTCCTTTAGTAGAGAGAGAGAGAGAGAGAAGAGAAGAGAAGAGAGAGAAGAGAAGAGAGAAGAGAAGAGAAGAGAGAGAAGAGAAGAGAGAGAGAAGAGAAGAGAGAGAAGAGAAGAGAGAGAGAGAGAGAGAGAGAGAAGAGAAGAGAAGAGAAGAGAGAGAGAGAGAAGAGGAGAAGAGAGAGAGAAGAGAGAGAGAGAGAAGAGGAGAAGAGAGAGAGAAGAGAGAGAGAGAGAGATAACTCTAAGCAGTGGGAGGATCCAGAAAACCCAGCAGGATGGTACAAACAGGAAATCGAAACCAACAGAGGAAATATTGATGCTGTTGAAATTAAATATAACAGTACCCCTTTCCCATTATTATAGACCCTCCCCCATTTAGATTATTATAGACCATACCTCCCCTGTATTTACATTATTACACCACCTTTTAGCGAATTCCTACTATATTATTTTAACAATGGTGGGCCTATATTATTTTAACAACAATAGCAAGCAAAGTAGAAACCATTCTATTATTCACAAAGTTATACTATTGCTCAGATTAGTATAATTTGAAGGAAATTTTTGCATATTTCTTCTTCATTATCTATTACGGTGAGAATGGACAGCCCTTGATCTAAATCATCCATAATGCGTCTTTAACTGTATTATGAAATATGAGTTGTTCAGGTTCAGTTGGTCTACGTCTCATATCAATATACAACCAACTCTCTGTTCAACCGGAAACGGACATGTATGACAGTGAACCAAGAAAGGGCAACACGAATAATTTATTGTGGATCTATTTATTGCAGTTTCACTTAAACAACTAATCCACCAAGTCATGGTCAGACCAGCTATAAATACACTTTGATATTAAAACGATGGTGAGTTTAATTTTGGAGAAGAATGTTCGATGTACCGTGTCCAATATTTACCTGGTATAGATGTTGTAGTAAACGTGACCTAGATTCTTCGTGGCCAGTCAACATGTATATGTATTCACCAATCTTATACACTACAAAAGCTAATCAGTAGGCACCGTCTATACACATACAAAATTATAGTCACATCCTTTGTTATACCCTACTATAGCTAATCAGGGATGTCAGCTGTTTCGTAACCTGGCTGTTTCGTACTTAGTTCATTCGTAACTCACATGAGTCGTTTCGTACCTTAGTTAATTTCAAGAGTACAAGAGAACTTTTACATGCACATTAGCCGTTTCGTATCTTCGTTAATTTCAACTTTTACTTGCACTTAAAGGAGCTAAGTCACTAATATTTGGGACCTAGAAAGTGAAACAAATGGGTCGCAACGCGTACAATAATGTAATATAAATGTATATAAATTGATTTACATTCAATCCTTTCTGTTTTTACTGTAATTTCTAATCAGTTAGGTTCAGTGACATACGCCAGTATTCTCAATCGAATTTCAATCTCTAGCTTCTGGTTATTCCAGTCTACACCGATAGTTTTTATTGGGCATGCCCTCCAGATATAGCGTCACCGTTTGACATGACTTGTGAAATATGCCTAGCCTCGTTTTTTGACTCCCTTATTACACATAGCGCTGAAACGCATTATGGTACACGATTCGTGTACCAATTGTTAAATGTTTATTTTGTCTTAAATATTGGATATCAGAAGGCCACCTTTTCCCGGTAAGATCACAACATCAATGTTGATTTAAACCGACAAATAAATCGTGTTTTCAATGTTGAAGATTTTGGATGATATTGAGTTAGAGACTTACTGCCTGTTCCAGGCGACACTACGACTCGAAAATTGCTTACTATTTCTTCATTTTTTAATTACAATGGTTAAAACTTCACGACCTACCTAGAATTGTCACCCCATTACTTTCTTCGTCGAACCTTAACGCCTATAAATTCGATAAAATCCTTTATTCTCTTGTAAATTTCACATTTTTCGACACTAATCAATTTCTCAGAACATAAACATTTGTTTTGCGGCAGTGCGAGGTGTGTGCGTTTAGGTTTATTTGGTTACCGGTATTTTAATATTCCTTAGAGATATTCATAGTATTGCATGTCTCCTAAAATATTCCTCATGGAACACTTATTTTCAGCATTAGATGGCATGGTAACCTTTCTGATAAAGTGTAAATTTGTACGATATCTTATAATTTTATGGACTTAAATAGTTTTGATTAACGGTATCTATTTGTATTTATATTCGCGTTCCAAAGGCACACAAGATTTGTTTCAGTTATTGCTGTAGAACAGATAGAAGAAAAAACGAATCGTAGAAAATATAATTCCTTGAATAATGGATCATCCTTTCATCACATGCATTTGCAAGTGCACGATGCTGTGTGTATATAAGAAGGTGGATACTTTAATTTTAGCACAAGAAAAGGCCTATGTCGCCCGAAGAAACACCAATTTTAAAATCAAAGACGTTAAGCGTCTGTTCCTGAAGGCCACGGCTAGTGTGACAACTGGAGACTGAGCTAAGGCATGTCAACACGTCATAGACAAGGTGGAGGATCGGTTTGGGGATGCAGGAAGATTGAATGAGGAAGTACCACCTGTCGTGATTTCGTTCGGGAGTGACAGCGAGTATGAGTGTGAGAGTGAGGATTTGGGCTACAATTTCAGTGGAGAGTGTGATAGTGAAAATGTTGTTGAGAATATTGATGGCGGTGGTGTTGCAAATGAAGATTCGAGTGATGATGATATAAATGTGTGTAGTGTATGAGATTGTGAGAACCCACCGTGAAGTGAATCGGATGCGATTGTGGATTGGGTGGGCTGTGATTTGTGAAAGGTGGATGCATGTGAAGGTACTGGGAAAGAGATTGATGTAAGCGCAAGTGTGGTGAAGTGTGTAGATTTTGTGCATAAATTGTATGACAGATAGCGTGAATGTAGGCCAGACAACTTCTGTATTATATATTGTATATAGTCGGGGAATTTTCTATGAATTTGTGTAAATAAATGATTTTTATAAAACAGTTTATTTTCCGTTTCTTGTTTAAAAGGTAGACTTGCAGAAATTGAATTAAGTTCAAGATGAATCAAAAAGAATAAATTAAATGTAAACCAAAAAAAACCACCCGTGATCTGAACTCACGCATTTATGCACCAAAGACTTGGTGCATAAATGTACCCTATACACCAAAGACTTGGGTTCACTTATTAGTGACCATAACCTTCTTAAACATTTTTATGCTGACGACTCTCAAATTATGTCTATATTCAAGCCTACACCAATGTCAGCTGCTTCAAGTGTTATGAACAAATTAAATTGTGGATGACAGCAAATAAATTAAAACTTAATGATGAGAAAACTGAAGCTTTACTTCTTGGTCCTGAATCTAGACGTGATCTATGCGGTATAACCAATGTCCATGTTGGCAACTTCTCTATTCCAATTTCAAATAGTTTAAGAAATCTTGGAGTGATGTTTGATAGCAATCTTAATATGGAAACCCACATCAACCATATATCTAAAGTGTGCTATCTCATTCTACGGAACATTGGGTGCATCAGGAAATATCTTAATGCTGATTCGGCTAAGATACTGGTGTCCCTGTTGATTCTTTCCAGGATATATTACTGCAATAGTTTACTGGCTGGTGCTCCTACTTCTCTTGTTTCGCGACTCCAAAAGAACCAAAACACAGCAGCTAGAATAATATCTCTTGCTCCTCGTTACAGTCACATAACACCAATTCTCAAAGAACTTCATTCTGTTCCAGTTAGTTACAGAATCAAATTTAAAATTCTCTGTTATACATTTCGATGTTTAAATGGTACTGCCCCAAAATACCTGAGCGGTCTCTTACAATCCTATACTCCTGTAAGGACCTTAAGATCAGTAGATAAGAAACTCCTTGTAGTGCCTAAGCCTAAAACAGCCCGTTTTGGTCAAAGAACTTTTTCCTACTCAGCTCCAACAGAGTGGAATGATCTGGCATTGGAAATAAAGAACTCTCCAGATATTGCTGTGTTTAGATCCAGACTTAAAACCTTTTTGTTTAAGAAGGCATTCACTTTGTGACAGTTGCGATCATTTTTGGACTGCGCTTTGAGCATGCTCGTGCATGCATATTGCGCAATATAAATAGACTATTATTATTATTATTTATGTGCCCTTGATCTATCAGGAGTTGACACGCCGTTCCGTTTTCTGTCAAATTATCACTTGCTTAGGCACATTTCGCAAAATCAAACAAGAAAAAGAGTAGGCTATATATAAAATTACCTTAGGGGCGCCCCCCTTTCAATTGGATTAAAACTTTTAAAAAAGAAAAGAAAACTCTATCAATATATTGCTAACTATGGTGGTCCACCAAGGTATATATCTTTCTAAAAAGTGCTACAAGACCACGATTTGGCGGTCTAAAAATAGTATTAAAAGTAGTAGAAAGGCAAATAAAATCGACAGTTCTAAGGCAGTAGAGTAAACAACTGTGGTCTGAAACCAAATAGCAAATTTATATTACCTCCCGTAAATAGCTCATTAAAGCAAATTATATTCTACTGGACCGAAACAACTATTTAAACATGCAAGTAGGACGAAACGACCCCAAGTCAAATCCACACCCCTGTTCGATTTGGTTTATTCCAAATAACTAGGTCAAGCATGGCTGTCTTCATTACCGCGAAATAAATAAACAACGATTTTTCAGGAGAGAAAGGTTGTATAGCTTGGTCTGAAATTAGTTAACGTGCTGTAGAAAGTAAAGGGGTGACAATTTCAGGTAGGTCGTTAAATTTTAACCATTTTAATTAAAAATTGAAGAAGTAGTAAGCAATTTTCGAGTCTTAGTGTAGCTTGGAACAGACAGTAGCTACTTTAAGCTTAACCCGCCTCCTTTTGCACCCGGGCTTGGGACCGGCATTGGCGGAGTTGTCCGTATACGAGTGCACACCTCCTTAGCAGGGTACTGGCTGAAATCTGGTTCTAGGCGTATTCCTCCAACAGGTTAAAAATCCGACCCTGGGTAAAACGAGTGCTAACTCGTTGGTAACGCTTCAATTTTCTCTCTGATACCAGCTTTAGCTGTAGTGGCAATATGGACGATTCTTTGTGCAGCAATCTACAGAGCAGGTAGAATGGAGGATTGGCAATAACCGCTTGGGTGTTTAGATCGTTATGCCAACCCTCCACGTCATTATTGGTTCTTATATCTTGCATGAATACACACCAGCTTGCAATGGGCCATGTTCTATTGTTGATCCAGTTTTTTTCTACGTAGGCGATTACTGTCCGTAGGCGACCTGGCGTACTCTTCTTTTAATTTGTTGAATGCTGGTTGGATATGTTCTAATGGTAAGAATGGTAATGACATAAGTTTGCGGAGGAATTTGTAGATGCTACCCTTTGAATTATAGGATACAACCAGACCCGACCTTTGAATCTTCCTGTAGATCGCTTGGCTCCAATGGAAGGCACATCCTTGTATATGTTTTTGCGGGAAAATTTTCTGTATAGCTTTCCATAGGCCTTTTTCAAAATCAACAAAAAACTTCTGAACTGATGAGTGTGGCAGGATATTTAGGACTGAACGGAGAACGGCGACATAATCTTTTTTGCGACGACGCGACATAATAGCATACAGGAGTGGCACTTGTTTCGTTTCTGCTCCACTGGATATAAAACAATTAATAGTGAACAATGGTGCCTTTGTAACTTTAAATGTGCCTTCCATATACCAACACTTCGACTTTGAAAGTAACCGTAGCTGTTGGTTGGTGGCCAAGATTATATGCCGTTGACCATGTTTTTTTTTTATGTCAGCTTGAAGGAAATCTTGCGGTAGATAATAATCTGCCAACTCGAAATCGAGATCTTTCGGTTCTGCTGGACGATCTTTCTGGCATTGTCGGTTGCACTGCCTTTTCAGGTTAGTAATTGTGGGACGACTAGCTTCTGGTAAGTAAGTCTACGTTTGGATTAACTGAAAGAACAGATTTAATAATATCAGAGGATCTTGTAAAGGCAAGGTCTGGTAGCGAAGCCTGTGCCTTGAGTTGTGTAGCTATAGTTGCTGCAACAACCTGACCAGGTGCTGATGGGTGATTATGTGGTAGCCTACCTGGAGTAAACTGTTCACCTATTTGACTTACTGATGCCAGACATCGGATTGTTTTTCCTCTGACGCTACACCACCACCAGCTCCTGTTGTCCTTCTGTCGTTTAACTGTAAACGAAAACCCGTCACTAGAGAAGAGCTTGTGTTTGCCACGTTTGGTGCCTTGGTCTAGAATTCTGTATGTCACTGGAGCATCAGGATTAATGACCTCCATAGGGTCTTCGTGGACTGGTACTGGTACTAAGAACGATCTGTTGCTAATATCAAACGTGTTGTTGGGATCATGGTCTGAAGCTGAGTAATGTATCACCCTAGGTGGTGGTCTTGGTCTGACATTGGGATGGTCAGAGTCTGTGTCGCTGAAAAGCTGTGGTCTTACAATTGGTTTGTCAGACTCTGAATCTGAATCACTGTAGGGTACAATAGATCTGGCTGGTTGATACTCCTCTGTAAGGGGTCCTATATAAGATGACTGGTACTGTTCAAAAATTGGTTTTAGATCTGGCTGGTACTCTGGATCTGATGGCTGGTATTCCTCTGGCTGGTACTTTTCAGGAATTGGTTCTTGATCTGGAAGGGGTCCTAGATCTGATGGCTGGTTCTCTGGATCTGGTGGCTGGTACTCCTCTGACTGGTACTTTTCAGGAATTGGTTCTAGATCTGGAAGGGGTCCTAGATCTGATGGCTGGTTCTCTGGATCTGGTGGCTGGTACTCCTCTGGCTGGTACTTTTCAGGAATTGGTTCTAGATCTGGAAGGGGGCCTAGATCTGATGGCAGGTTCTCTGGATCTGGTGGCTGGTACTCCTCTGGAAGTGGTTCTAGATCTGGAAGAGGTCCTAGATCCACGCATCTGGAGCATAATCAGTCGATGTCGGAATTGGTCTTTTACAGCTTTCCTATACACATTCTCCCTGGATACCGGTGTTGCATTTACGGTGCTGCCATCTGGTGCATATGTCACATTGTAACGCCTCTTGTCTTGGTCTTACGACTGTTGAGCATTGAATGCAGTATTCTGACATTCTTTAACCAATAAAGTTTACTGAAAGTCGTTTACTAAATGCTTGCTGTATCAATGAAGAATACTGAAAGTATGCTAAATCATGTCTGTGTGAAGGTTTATATCATTGTTTTTTAGTAGCATGGGAAGCGACATACAACCGTTTGTGCTGCCGCATGGCCCTTTGAAGTTAACAATCGCCTTTCAATTATTGTCAATAATCACAACTCAATGTCAATAATCACAACTCACCCAGCAGGATGGGCTCTATTATCAATACCAGATTAAATATTTTTCAATCGCTTTTTAAGCGCTTTAACAACCGCCAATCAATTTACGTCATGAATCACAACTCACTCAGCAGATTAAAAACGCCAATCAATTATCGTCAAGATTCACAAGTCAATCGACAAATTAAAAACAACAAAAGGCAGGTAGCAGTGTTTGGGTTTTTTGTCAACTGTATATTTTCCTATATATTTATTTCAACTTATTTTTAATTTTTTCAATAACATATTTAAAAATGTACATTTTTATAAATTTCACGTAGCTAGCAGCCATTTTTTTTTTAATACATTTCGCGTTGCAGCCAGTTTTATTAAATTCGCGTAGTCGTTGGATATTATTACGAATCAAACTGATGTACGATTGGATATTATTAAATCGTCATGTTTCACCTTTATTTCAACAACATGTAGGAAAAGGTACAAATCAATGTTAGGTATGAAACGAGGTACGAAAGAACTTAGTACGAAACAGCCAGGTTACGAAACAGCTTTCATCCACTAGGAACTGTCTCATTAGCCGGTAGCTACAATATTGTAGCCACATCTTGTTTTTTCCGCGGCTACAATTTAAACACTATTTAAGACTTGGAGCCATGGTGGGTAAGACAAGGTCCCGTGTATATGTTGAGTGCAGATTACCCTCCACATGCAGATTAACACCAGCACATGCGCTAATCTCTATCTAATTTCCGTCGACTAATCTGCGAAGTGAACTTTGCTCAGGCTATTTAATGGAATACCTGAAAGGAAGAAGTATAGCGGACAAATTCTAAATGGTTTGTTCCTTCGTTACTAAATATGCCACTGCCTGAAACAATCAATTTGATTAAAGTCTTTAGACGGTATATTTATGTGAAGTTGCTTACAGTAATATATTTACTGGCTCGTTAGAAAGTTTCCGGCATGGTTCCCCCTTGTCAGTGATGCAGGACGGAGGGCCTGTCAAGGACAGCTGTCTAGTCCTTCGGATGAGACGAAAAACCGAGGTCCCGTGTTTACATTGGAATGCACGTAAAAGATCCCTTGGCAGTTGGAATTCGATATAGGAGTAGGCGATAGTGCTGCTGCCCGGGCAAAATTTCCCTCATAGCACACTGTATGGCATATGCCCGTCTTCATTAGCCCAGGTTAGGAGCAGAACAGTAGGACGTTAAACCCCATTTCCTTTCATTTCAGTAATATATTTTAATGGGTATTGAGAAAATATTTGATGCACCAAAGCCCAACAGCCCTTTGAAAAAAATGAAACCACCCTTCTCATAGCACACTGTATGGTGTATGTCTGTCTTCATTAGGCCAATCAGAGCAGAACAATAGGATGTTAAGCCCATTTGATTTCATTTTATATAACTTTTATATATTACAGGAAACTAACGATGTTATAACTTTTATATATTACAGGAAACTAATGATGTTATAACTTTTATATATTACAGGAGACTAATGATGTTATAACTTTATATATTACAGCAAACTAATGATGTTATAACTTTATATATTACAGGAAACTAATGATATTATAACTTTATATATTACAGCAAACTAATGATGTTATAACTTTTATATATTACAGCAAACTAATGATGTTATAACTTTTATATATTACAGGAGACTAATGATGTTAAAAATTTTATATATTACAGGATACTAATGATGTTATAACTTTTATATATTACAGGAAACTAATGATGTTATAACTTTTATATATTACAGGAGACTAATGATGTTATAACTTTTATATATTACAGGAAACTAATGATAATAAAATACATGTTAGGGATGGGGTTAATGATGATGTAGATGAATATTGTCATGTTAAAGAAGAGAAAACTGATGATGTAGATGAATATAGTCATGTTAAAGAAGAGAAAACTGTTGATGTAGATGAATATTGTCCTGTTAAAGAAGAGAAAACTGATGATGTAGATGAATATAGTCATGTTAAAGAAGAGAAAACTGTTGATGTAGATGAATATTGTCCTGTTAAAGAAGAGAAAACTGATGATGTAGATGAATATAGTCATGTTAAAGAAGAGAAAACTGTTGATGTAGATGAATATTGTCATGTTAAAGATGAGAAAACTGATGATGTAGATGAATATTGTCAAGAAGTGAAAACTGAAGATATTGAAACAGTTCATTAGTGTAATTTATGTGATGAAGAATTTAAATCGGATACTGATTTAGAGAAACATTGTAAAATACATGTTGAAGAAGAGTTGAAAGCCTGTGATGGTAGTATAGGCCTACAATCAGCTGACTGTCAGGGTAATGATATAGGCCTACAATCAGCTGACTGTCAGGGTATTGATGTAGGCCTACAATCAGCTGACTGTACGGGTATTGATGTAGGCCTACAATCAGCTGACTGTCAGGGTATTGATGTAGGCCTACAATCAGCTGACTGTACGGGTATTGATGTAGGCCTACAATCAGCTGACTGTCAGGGTAATGATATAGGCCTACAATCAGCTGACTGTCAGGGTATTGATGTAGGCCCACAATCAGCAGACAGTCACACTAGAGAAAAGCCTTATGAATGTAATATTTGTTTCAAATCTTTTACTCGTAGGCGTAATCTACAGGCACACATTATGGGTCATACTGGCATAAAACCTTTTAAATGTAATATTTGTTTAAAATCTTTTACTCGTAGGCGTACTCTACAGACTCTACAGGCTCACATTATGGGTCATACTGGCATAAAACCTTTTAAATGTGATATCTGTGATAAATCATTCACTGACATGAGTAATCTAAAAAGACACATTAGGGGTCATACTAGCGAAGAACTTTTACTTTTGAAATGTAATGTTTGTGATAAATCATTTGCCGACATGAGTAATCTACAGAACCACATTAGGGGTCACATTGGAGAAAACCCTGTTAAATGTGATGTTTGTGATAAATCCGTTGCCGACATGAGTAATTTAGGGTTCATACTGTTGAAAACCCTTTTAAATGTGATGTTTGTGATAAATCATTCACTCAGAATGTTGGTCTACGGAGACACATGAGACACAATGCTGCAGAAGAACTTTAAATGTGATGTTTGTGTTAAATTATTCACTCAGAATGTTGGTCTACGGAGACACATGAGACACCATGCTGCAGAAGAACTTTAAATGTGATGTTTGTAGTAAATCATATACTGAACAACATATTCTATGGAAACACATGTTAATTCATTTGGGAGAAGGGGGGTTGGGTGGCTGAATGGTTAGCACGTGCGCGCTGTACCATAAAGTCTGTCATTGAGTCAACTGGCGTGGTTTCAAATCCCGGGTTGTACGTGGCAAGGAGTAGGGTCGCCTGTCCAACCTCGTGGGTTTTCTCCGGGTCCTCCGGTTTCCTCCCACTGCTAAAGACCCCTACGCGCAAGCAAATTATTGAAATAAAGTTAAACCATGTGTTAGTCCCGAAGTGACCTAGTTTGTGTCGAGTGGACGTTAAACCCATCTCTCTCTCTCTCTCTCTCTCTCTCATTTGGGAGAAACCTCATTAACATGATGTTTGTAGTACTTTTAGAAAACACCCGAAGAAAAATCTTTTACAGTGCGGTTTTCCAATGTGTTTTCCTCCTGTCAGTGTTGCAGGATGGAGGGCCTGACATTTATAGTGGGGTCACTTATTTGTTTAAAAATAAGAAATTATATTTTATTTTTAATATTTAAAGATACATTATGGAAGATTAGATAAAAATCTAGCTGTTTGCACCATAATAGTTTAAAACTAGATAATGTAACAGGAATATGCTGAAAATTTCAGTTAAATTGCTTCACTCTGAGCTGAGAAAACCTTATTTTAAAATCACTGTAGCCTTGATTGTCATTGTTACCGCTGCCACTATTATTGACAAAGCCTGGATTATCCATTTTTATGGTTAATCATCAATGGGCGGTGAACAGCAGATCGGATTCAAACCCAATGAAAATTGGACACATAAGATGGCATCAAAGTTGATTATGGTCTTTTTATGTTAATAAATGTCTAAAAGTTTATATAACACTTCAGGCCTAAAGAAAAACCTGCAATAGGCAGATTTATTTCTGGGATGTTTAATCATATAAAATTGTCACCAATAAAAAGCCAAAAATGAAACATGTCAATTTCTTGTTTAAACTGTTGATTTTGTGCATAAGAATGTAGAAACAATAATTATTAAACATTAGTTTGTTCCATCAGTACCCTATATGTATAATTGTTCCATCAGTACCCTATATGTATAATTGTTCCATCAGTACCTTATATGTATAATTGTTCCATCAGTACCCTATATGTATAATTGTTCCATCAGTACCCTATATGTATAATTGTTCCATCAGTACCTTATATGTATAATTTTTCCATCAGTACCTTATATGTATAATTGTTCCATCAGTAGGATATTAATAGAACATGCGGTCGAAGCCCAAGTGTTCTCTATCATATCAATCCGAGGGAGAGATGTTTTTAAAATTTGTTGTTCCAGATTTGTTTTTCGTTGTATGTCTATGATGAAATGTAAATTATTTTTTTTTGATTTACTAAAATAAATTTTATCGTTATATTAAAATACAATTAAATTAAACAAAAATACATTTTACAAATCTGATATGACAAATGTCGAAATAAGACAACAAATGAAGAAATAAGAATTAAAGTTTATGAATTAAGAACTAAGAATTAAAAGCAATGAATAAAGAGCTGTTTGGTCTTCCATAATTTTGTGTTTCCAAAGTCAACATTTTGGAGTTATTGGGTGTTATTTTGGAGTTATTGGGTGTTATTTTGTAATTTGGCGCACCCAATCCCGTAGACTTAGAGTAATTTATTATTAATGTAAAATATCAGTAAATACGAAGGTCTTAAATGCGAATTCTGATATGTAGAAAGTGTTTATATGTTTGCAATGTGAATTCCAGTGATTTTATGTGTTTTAAATTAATTCAATATTAAAGGAGCTAAGTCACTAACTTAATATTTTCCATAATATTCAAAATTAAAAACACAAATTAGAATTCAATATTGGTCCATTTCAATCCAACATGATGTAGTCATGAAAATGTGGGATCCTAATATCCAATATTTAAGATAGATGAACGTTATAAAATATGGTAAAGAAAAATTACAGTTCGACATTAAATATAGTACTGGCAGTTTCACAAATGATAAAAAAATAATAATAAAAAAAACGTTCAGATAGAACGGCCGTTCACTTTGGACTTATCCCGTATTTCGCCGAACATAATTGATTAGAAATTACAATTTTTTAAAAAAAAGAATTGAATACAAATTACTCTTATTACATTTATTTTTATATGTGCTTTTAGACCCATTTATGGTTCCCAAAAATAAAGCCATACGCCGTTTAATATTAATGGAAATTATAAGTAAATAGGAAAAAGAGAGAGAAATGGGGTTTAACATCCACTCGACACAAACTGGGTCATTTCGGGACTAACATATGGTTTTAATTTTATTTCAATAATTTTCTTGCTTATAAGGGTCTTAAGCAGTGGGAGGAAACCGGAGGACCCGGAAAAAACCAACTGGAGATTTGAAACCACGCCAGTTGACTCAATGACAGGTCTTATGATACAGCGCGCGCTAACCATTCAGCCATCCCCCCCTAAGTAAATAAGAAGATTTAACGGGCGAATTCAGATATCTTGAAATAAATGAAATGAAATGGGGTTTAACGTCCTACTGTTCTGCTCCTAAACTGGGCTAATGAAGACGGGCATACGCCATACAGTGTGCTATATAGGGTGACCCATGCACTCTAAAGAAATAAAGTCCACCGCTGATAGTTCGAGACTACCACTGAAGCGTGCACATTCGCTGTGCCGAGACCAACTTTCTGACAGTATGATACTATAAATAGCCAGCCGTAAAAAATTTATTGTTGACGATTTTGAATAGCAGTAAAATTAAGCTTCTTGGTTATTACAGCAGATTTAGAAATTACGTTCGTTTCATTTTTTAAATCGCTTCATCATGAACTGTACCGTTAAGAGCGGCATCTTTTGGTTTAGTACAAATAATATCTCTGAAACACTCGGGTTAGACAGAAACATGATACTAGCAGTAGTTTCATTTTACTTTTACAAGCTTCTTAAAACGATTGTTGAGCTACCTAATGTGCTTATTTCTAAATTCAATTTCTTGTTCCAGCTTTCTGTTATGTTTCGTAAAAAAGTAGTCTTGATTATCCCAACCTGTCAATCAGACGTAGAATGGTCGATAGGCTGGTTAAGCGAGACTAATTTCAAAACAAGGGCACGCAACCTATCTTTTACTAAAAATTGTCTGGATGTTATGGACGACACTTGGAACCAGTTTTCAGTCTATTATTTATAGATGATTAATGGTCATAACTTATTAAGTACAACATGATCGTTTATTTAGTGACTATAATTGTGTGAAACTGATTTGAGGCTTGGCATATATATAAATATTGTGGCGTAATTGTCGAGATATATGGAGATATTTATTTGTGGTGGGTCACCCTAGCTATGATTTGAAAAGCTGTTGTAACATATCACTGTTACACCCTAATAATGGTGGGGTACAAATTTCATGAAGATTGGATCAAAACTGCCCGACAAAAGGCTGCTCCTTGTATGCAAATAGTGTAAAAGTATGTTAAACCAAGATATCTGGACCCTCCAGATTTTGATGAAACTTAGAGATACCTTCCTGGATGAATTGATGACATATTTGGACTAAAAACATATTCAAACTAATTAATCTGTAAAAATTTTGCTTCAAATCCTTCTCAAAACACTGTATTCGTATAAAAAATCTATCAAAAGATGTCATGTTTGTGTCTTAATTTCTTGCCTCAACTGCCTTATAAGTGCTGCATAGTATCTACCGTTAATTGTTTGACCCTTTTGGTGGTAATCCACCATGAGAACACCCACAGAATCCCGGAATACTGAGGCCATCACCTTTCCTGTCGATGAAACAGTCTTTGCCTTCTTTGGGGGTCGGCTACATCACATGTTTCCACTGTTTTGACTGTTCTTTTGTTTCTTGCTGAAAGTGGTGGACCCAAGTTTCATCCATAGTAACAATTTGTTTTAGGAAGCGGTCAGGATCGGTTTCAAATAAGGCTAGCTTCTCTTCTGACATGATGTGTCTTGAACGCTTTTGATCAGGCGTCAAAAGCTTCTGCACCCATCGTGCTGAAACCTTTGTCATTTCCAAAGTTTCAGTGATAATAGAATGAACTCTCTCCTGGCTATTACCAACTACCCCAGCTATGAATCGTTCAGTAACTCGCCGGTCATTCATTATCAGATCATGGATTTTTTGTACCATTTCAGGTGTTGACACAGTTTTTGGTAGACCAGGGCGTGGTTCGTCTTCAGTGCTGTCTCTGCCACGCTTGAATTCAGCTGACCACCTTTTAATTGTGGCATATGAAGGAGCATCCTCTCCTAATGTCTCAACCGTATCACCATGTATGGCTTTCGGTGTTAGACCCTTTTTATGCAGATACTTAATCACAGCTCTCGTCTCGATATGGTCCATTTTCTGATAACAATAGAATAGACCCTACTTGATTGTTATGACCTGTCACAACCAAACAGTTTAACCGAATGTGATGAACGTTTGTGACAGAGCCCACGGAACATAATAGTGCAAGTGCAAAACATGGTATCATTGTTTTGAACGGTTTTCCAATCGCGGCTCACTACTTATCAATCACCCCTCGTACATGTCTATATTCCAAAGATCTTGGTTCCTTTCAATATTCGCACAATATCAGTCTGTGACCTCCTGAATTATGGCCCTGGGTTGTACAAAAAATTTCATTTTTTAACTTGTCGATCCTAAAGAAGTCAGTTTTGATCCGATTTTAAAAACTTTCAATATATCACTGTTACACCCTGAGTTAGAATTTCGTGAAAATCAGACCGAAGGTTGTGGTCCCTGTAACAATTTGTATCTGAGTTTGAAAAAAATTAAAATATACCAAAGATCTCGATTCCTTTGATATTTAAACGTAGGACGTTCAAGATATACGTTCCCAGAAAACCAGAAAAGTATTTATCGGGTAGTATATATGGAACGTAGAAATATCCAATATTACTAGAAAAATACTGGATTCCCTGAAAAACACCCATGAAGCGCATATAGGACAAAATTGTAAGGGTTTTCCTGACCCAATCGAAAGCCCAGCGAATAGGAATGTCTGCTCGCTTGATGTACATGTTGATAAACTTTATGAAGAGCTAGACGTACAACACTTTCCGAGATAAAAATCACAGAAAGAGATGCAGGTAGTGGATAATCCGAGAATTTAATTAAGATTCAATATTTGTAATAAAAAGTTAGCTATTAAAGACAACATTGCCTTGTGCATGCAATGAATTCTCCTCCGACTTTAGCTTGTCCGATTATATGTTTATATCCTGAAGTTCTGCGCGTCTGGATTATGACACCAGATTCTACGGAAAATGCCTTTTTTTCAACTTGATTGCTGTCCATCTCTTGCATGGCAGCTGCTTTTTTTCAAATATATTTTATATTCATACTGCCTGTCAAATAACAAATAGATTGTTTTGGGGTGACCTTTATGTCAATAATCCTGGTTGTACGTGACAAGGAGAAGGGTCGCCTGTCCAACCTTGTGGGTTTTCTCCGGGTCCTTCGGTTTCCTCCCACTGCTAAAGACCCCTACGCGCAAGCGAATTATTGAAATAAAAATTAAACCATATGTTAGTCCCGAAATGACCTAATTTGTGTCGAGTTTACATTAAACCCCATTTCTCCCTCATGTCAATAATCAGTAACTGTTCATATTTTTTCACCAACGTAAGATATTTTTGGATCAAATTTTATTAAAGATACATTATGTAACATTTTATTAAAGCTTCATTATGTAACATTTAGATAAAGAGCTAATTCAAATTACTCTGTTGCAAGCGAACATATTAACCTTTGAAGGTTTGACAAGACGTGTGCAATAATTTCAACCACTGTACTGGTTGTTTGAAGCTAAGTCTCGCTCCTCCATTTTTAGATTAAATGAAAATATGGCTGAACCGTTCTAATCTTTTTAATATCGGAGAAATCTGATGCCATCGAGAGTTGATTATGGCTGAAAGAAAGATCTGCAATAGGCAGATTTAGCTCTTGCATAATGTATGTTTAAATAATAATATACATGTACAATGGCTCACTAAACTTTTAATATTACAATCCCTGGCTTTGTCTTATGTGATTGG
Source organism: Patella vulgata (assembly GCF_932274485.2). Lineage (NCBI taxonomy): Eukaryota > Metazoa > Mollusca > Gastropoda > Patellidae > Patella > Patella vulgata. The sequence goes on from NC_065879.2 coordinate 92,197,013, forward strand.
CTATTAGTAATTAAACATACTAACACTAGGTACAATTTTTGGGTACACAATTACTGAGTTTAATACTAAGCGACGTTTCGAGGCGTATACTCTCGTCTTTATCAACCAAATGATATGGAGTTTTAATTGTATTTGATTGAAATTTTGTGCATATTCTGTATATATTTGCCTCCTATTCACATACTAGTACCAATTGGTTAGAATTAAACTCAGAAATTGTTTATCCATAAAATTGTACCTTGTGCTAACCCTGGCTTTACATATGAATATTACTCTCGCCAGGAAAAAGGTCTAAATAAAATCATTTAATTGGTTAACATCAAATTGGTCAATGTCAAAGTATATGAGTAAAATAGTGTAAGATATTTTATACCCTGACTTAAAGTAGATATTACATCTAATTAAATAAGAACTGAAATAAAATGGGGTTTAACATCCTACTGTTCTGCTCCTATACTTGGCTAATGAAGACGGGCATATGCCATACAGTGTGCTATGAGGGAAATTTTGCCCGGGCAGTAGCACTATGGCCTACTCTTATATCAAATTCCAACTGCCAAAGGACCTTTTACGTGCACTCCAATGTGCACACGGGACCTCATTTTTTTTGTCCCATCCGAACAACTAGACAGCTGTCCTTGTCAGGCCCTCCGTTCTGCATCACTGACAAGCGGAAACCAACTAATTAGCTTATTATCACTTTATTTTTTACTTGAAATCAATTTTTTTTATTTTATTAAATTGTTATTAAATTTGTTTATTTCTATATTTAATTTGATTAGTTTCTCTCATTCCATTTCCATTTGAATTAAAAATCTCATAAAACCTGATCCTAAACCAATCTAGCGTGTACATTCCAAATATAAATATAAAGCAGTGTAATATGACACTCATACAGAGCGATAGAGAGAGAAATGGGGTTCAACGTCTACTCGAAACTGATCCTAAACCAATCTAGTGTGTATATTCTAAATATAAATATAGAGTAGTGTAATATGACACTCATACAGAGAGAGAGAGAAATGGGGTTTAACGTCCACAGGACGGAGGGCCTGACAAGGGCAGCTGTCTAGTCGTTCGGATGAGACGAAAAACCGAGGTCCCGTGCATACATTGGAATGCACGTAAAAGATCCCTTGGCAGTTGGAATTCGATATAAGAGTAGGTGATAGTGCCGCTGCCCGGGCAAAATTTCCCTCATAGCACACTGTATGGCGTATGCCCGTCTTCATTAGCCCAGCATAGGAGCAGAACAGTAGGACGTTAAACCCCATTTCATTTCATTGTTTAACGTCCACTCGACACAAACTAGGTCATTTCGGGACTAACATATGGTTTTTAATTTTATTTCAATAATCCGCTTGCGCGTAGGGGTCTTTAGCAGTGGGAGGAAACCGGAGGACCCGGAGAAAACCCACAAGGTTGGAGACACTTATACAACACACCATCTGAATCAGATAATTATTGGGCTAAATTTATTATCTTTTAGAAGTTGATGACAGGATTCTCTTCAACAATTCTGTATTATCTGTGGGGTCACATTCCTAAACTTGAAGAAATCTGGCTGATGTCTAGCTTGTCCTAGGACTGGGTATGAGATTTCATGTGCATCTGTAGGCTTCCAGGGCCTTTGAATTTGAATGACTTACTACAAACATCACATTTATAAATGAAATGAAATGAAATGGGGTTTAACATCCTACTGTTCTGCTCCTAACCTGGGCTAATGAAGACGGGCATACACCATACAGTGTGCTATGAGGGAAATTTTGCCCGGACAGCGGCACTACGGCCTACTCTTATATCGAATTCCAACTCCCAAGGGATCTTTTACGTGCACGCTAATGATCACATTTATAAGATCTCTCTCCAATGTGAGTTTTCAAGTGTTTCTTTAGAATACAACATTTGGTGAAAGTTTTATTACAAACATCACATTTATAAGATCTCTCTCGTGTATGAGTTTTTATATGATTTTGTAGGTTTCCACGGTGTGTGAATGATTTACTACAAACATTACATTTATAAGATCTCTCTCGTGTATGAGTTTTTATATGATTTTGTAGGTTTCCACGGTGTATAAACTACTCCTTGAGAATGATTTACTACAAACATCACATTTATAAGGTTTTTCACCTGTATGAATTCCCATGTGATCCTTTAAAGGATAGCTCTCAGTAAATGATTTTAAACAAACATCACATTTATAAGAATTTATCTCCACTATGGGTTCTAATATGTTGCTGTAGACCACTATCATAAGCAAATGATTTACTACAAATATCACATTTATAAGGTTTTGGACCAGTATGAATTCTCATGTGTCTCTGTAGATGATGATTCAGATTTGCTACAAACATAACATTTATATATTTTTTCTCCAATATGAATTCTGCTGTGCTGCTTTAAACCAATCCTAAAACTAAATGATTTACTACAAACATCACATTTATACTCTTTCTTGCCAGTTTGAATTCTCATGTGGCTCTGTAGATGAGTGAAAGATTTGAAACAAAAATCACATTTATAACATTTTACTCTAGTATGAGAGTCAGCTGATTGTAGGCCTACATCAATCTCTGGACAGTCAGCTGATTGTAGACCTACATCAATACCCTGACAGTCAGCTGATTGTAGGCATACATCAATACCCTTACAGTCAGCTGATTGTAGGCCTACATCAATACCCTGACAGTCAGCTGATTGTAGGCCTACATCAATACCCTGACAGTCAGCTGATTGTAGACCTACATCAATCTCCGGACAGTCAGCTGATTGAAGGCCTACATTTCCATCACAGGCTTTCAACTCTTTTTCAACATGTATTTTACAATGTTTCTCTAAATCAATATCTGTTTTAAATTCTTCATCACATAAATTACACTGATGAACTGTTTCAATATCATCCGTTTTCACTTCTTTAACATGACAATATTCATCTACATCAACAGTTTTCTTTTCTTTAACATGACAATATTCATCTACATCATCAGTTTTCTTTTCTTTAACATGACAATATTCATCTACATCATCAGTTGTCTCTTCTTTAACATGCCAATATCCAACTATATCATCAGTTTTCTCTTCTTTAACGTGACAAAATTCATCTACATCATAAGTTTTCTCTTCTTTAACATGACAATATTGATCTACATCAGTTTTCTCTTTTTTAACATGACAATATTCATCTATATCATCAGTTTTCTCTTCCATAATATGTATTTTTGTGTGTTTTTCCAAATCATTGTATTGTTGACAAATCTCATCACACACAGTACATTGATGAAATGTTATAACATCATTAGTTTCCTGTAATATATAAAAGTTATAACATCATTAGTTTCCTGTAATATATAAAAGTTATAACATTATTAGTTTCCTATAATATATAAAGGTTATAACATCATTAGTTTCCTGTAAAACTACAAATTAAACTTAACTAGAATCAACAACAAATAGTTGATAATCCACCAACAGAAGTTGACTATAAAACTCGAATGAACGAACTACAAACAGTAACTGTTGATAATCCAGAGTTACATAACGGCTGTTCGGACATCATAATAACAAGGTACTGGATTGCAGGGCCATAGGAGTTTTTTAATTCTTTTAAATCTACACAGCTTTTTATAAGAGTGTATTTTAACAAGGTATTATTTAATCTTGTGTACTTAGTACTAATTCCTTTCACATTTGTCTAATATCAAATCTTTGTTTAAAAATTCATAAAGATAGGTTGCCAGGTAATGAAACATACGCAGACTGCAGTTAAATCGTCCGGGCCGTCAACAATAGTTGTCACAAATATTTCTTTTGTTGTTAATGAAACATTAATAATACACTAAAATCTGATTAAGAGTAACCACTCATTATGTAATTATCAGAAAATCATTAGAATTTGTTTGGCCCATGCTAACGTTGAGTATTTAGATGTTCAAGTTATCAAAAATCATTGAAAATCAATATACTTGTTCGTCGGAAATCGTTGAAAATCAACAGGCTTCTTCGTCTGATGACCTTAAACACGGTGTATAAATGTATAAATTTAAAGTTAATCGGATATTAACTTTAGCCTCTAGAGCGTACTCAAGATTCTTCAAAGTGATCAAGAGCCTTAACTTTGGCAGTAATTATCAGAAATCGTTGAAAATCAATAGGCTTCATCGTCTCATGAGCTGAAACACTGTGTATAATTTTAAAGTCAATGGGATATTAACTGTAGCCTCAAGACCGACGGACATGGGCGACGACAAGATACGACCACATTTCAATGTGGGCGTATAAAAATGAAGCCTTTATTCATTGCGAACTGATTTAATGGTTGTGTACAACTTATGCTCAAGTCCAAAATGACACCTTTCGAAATGTTACTGGACCAAAATGTCATTTAATCTTACAAATGTACAAGTTTAGGCCTTGAGATAAGAGATGGTAAACTCTGACATGAAACATATCGGGTTTCATTAAGCGCAACTTACAATATTTTTCATCAAAACAACGATTGATTATTGTGATCTATAATATTCATGTCACATCCAACAACAATCTGAAATGGGTACAAATCATTGTATTTTAAATCCGAGGCATTGTAAGCGGTTACTAGGAAGCCATGCTAAAATGCTGCATGTTAATAAAAGAGGTCATTCGGCACACCTCAGCTAACTGCGGTTCCCTACAATGAAAGCTCTACACACACTCTTTGAACGACATCATTTCGAGAATTTCTTTCCAAAAGCGGCAAGTTTTAATAGTAAGTAAACCGGTAACCGCATCACAATTGTATGGGTGTAGCTACATATCATCATTGGCCATATTTACGGCACGATATCATTTACCGTCATACAGTGGTTAGATGTAGATGGTGTTTTCAAGTTGGATGAAAACATCACGTCATCATTTTTAAACGTAAATATTTGGAATTAAGTGATAGTTTTGTTTCTACATTGGCCTCTCTAAGTTTAATTAGTCATCATAGTATAAAATAATTTTATTTTTAAGATGTTAAAGAATTAACTTTGCTAGGTGAATCTAAAGACACCCTATCGTAGCTAAAAACAAAAAGATCTCAACGTTTTTAGCTACGTTCTCATGTAGGTACGCCAATGAAGCGGTGAACCGCTGGCATAATTTCTTTGTCGCGAGTCACGCCACGGATATGCCAGAGCGATTTGTGTATTGGCTTTTCTTCCTCCTCGGATTGTCCATTGGTACAAAACTGCGGCTTCAAATGTGGTTATTTTCTTAAACAAAATCTCACTGTTCGCCTCGTTTTCGAATTTTTACTCTAGCTGCTCCCAGTGCAGAGAAAGCTAAACGTCAAAATGAATGTAGAAAACAACACGATTTTTGGGGCAGATACCCGAATAGCATAGGGTTAATAATATACATGTATTGATTTCAAAATAAATATATTCAACTTTAATTCTGCGAGTTTTCAATGAAATCGGTAGGTGCAGAAAATTTTGGATCCAGTTTCGAAGTGACCGCCATGTAAGAAAGTTAGTGGAATTTTACCACTAAGGGCACCCTATCGTAGCTAAAAAACAGATCTCAACATTTTTAGCTACTTTCTCGTCAGTGATGGGATTTCAAAAAAAATTTTGTCAGACATTTTACAGAAAATAAAGGGGCAGAACTCTTATCGTTATTTAAGCAGACAGATTTATACCAAAATTAAAGATAGGTTGCCAGGCAACTAAACATACGCCCACAGCAGCTAAATCGTCCGAGCGGTCGACAAGAGTTGTCGTATATTTGTTCTTTTGTAGGTAATTAGGAGGCATTTAATAGACAATTTCATACAGATGACATTATAATTATTGTCGTTTGATGGTTCACAAGGTTCTAAAAACTAAAACAAGGGCTGTAACTCTGGAAGTAATCTACAGAAATTGTTGAAATTCGACAGACTTTTTCGTTTTACTAATTCAAATAATACATATCAATTTCATACAGATCGGATGATAACTTTTGTCGTTCGAACGTTCACAAGATTCAACAAAGTAAAACAAGGGCCATAACTCTAGAAGTAATTGACAGAAATTGCTGACATTCAATAGGCTTCTTCATTTCACTAATTTAAATGATGCATATGAATTTCATACAGATTGGGTGATAACTTTTGTCGTTCAAGCGTTCACAAGATTCAACAATGTGAAACAAGGGCCATAACTCTAGATGTAATTAACAGAAATTTGCTGAAACTCAATAGGCTTGTTTGTTTTACTAATTTAAACGATACCTTTAAATTTCATACAGATCGGATAATAACTTTTGTCGTTAAAGCATTCACAAGGTACAACAAAGTGAAAAAAGGGCCATTACTCACGGTGTAATTAACGGAAATTGTTGAAATTCAATAGGCATCTTCGTTGCACTAATTTAAATGATGCATATCAATTTCAACAGATCGGATGATAACTGTTGTCATTAGAGCGTTCAAAAGATTCAACAAAGTGAAACAAGGGCCATAACTCTAGATGTAATTAACGGAAATTGCTGAAATTCAATAAGCTTCTTTGTTTTACTAATCTAAATGATGCATATAAATTTCATACAGATCGGATAATAACTTTTGTTGTTAGAGCATAAACAAGGTACAACAAAGTGAAACAAGGGCCATAACTCACGGCGTAATTAAAGGAAATTGCTGAAATTTAATAGGATTCTTCGTTTCACTAATTGAAATGATGCATATCAATTTCAAACAGATCGGATGATAACTGTTGTAATAAGAGTGTTCACAAGATTCAACAAAGTGAAACAAGGGCTATAACTCTAGATGTAATTAACGGAAATTGCTGAAATTCAATAGGCTTCTTTGTTTTACTAATTCAAATGATGCATATAAATTTCATACAGATCGGTTGATTATTTTTGTTGTCAGAGCGTTCACAAGAAACAACAAAGTGAAACAAGGGCCATAACTCTAGATGTAATTAACGGAAATTGCTGAAATTCAATAAGCTTCTTTGTTTTACTAATCTAAATGACGCATATAAATTTCATACAGATCGGATAATAACTTTTGTCGTTAGAGCATTCACAAGGTACAAAAAAGTGAAACAAGGGCCATAACTCACGGCGTAATTAACGGAAATTGTTCAAATTCAATAGGCTTCTTCGTTTCACTAATTTAAATGATGCATATCAATTTCAAACAGATCGGATGATAACTGTTGTCATTAGAGCGTTCACAAGATTCAACAAAGTGAAACAAGGGCCATAACTCTAGATGTAATTAACGGAAATTGTTGAAATTCAATAGGCTTCTTTGTTTTACTAATTTAAATGATGCATATAAATTTCATACAGATCGGTTGATAACTTTTGTCGTAAGAGCGTTCACAAGGTGCAAAAAAGTGAAACAAGGGCCATAACTCCAGACGAAATTAACGGAAGTTATTGAAATTAAATAGGCTTCTTTATCTCACTAATGCAAACAACATATATCAATTTCAAAACAATCAGATGATAAATGTAGTCTGTAGAGTGTTCACAAGAAATTGTGGACGACGGACGGACGGACGGAGGCGACGGCAATATACGACCACATTTCCATGTGGGCGTATAAAAATCACGTATCAACAAAATATATAAATCTTGTACGTAATAAAAATAGGTGAACCTCACTAGTGGAATTGGTGGAATTTTACCGCTAACACCATTAAAATAGGGCCTTTTAAAGCTTATTTTATTGTCAATGTAAAGCTTTTGGACAGCCGAGCTACGAGAACATAGGTAAAAATGTTGAGATATACAGATGTGCTTGTTTTTAGCTACGATATGGGTTCCTTCAGTTCCAAGTGGCAAACTCAATTTCTTTTTTAATGCATGTAACATCTTTAAAATAAGATAATTTTATACTATTATGACTAGTTAAACTTACAGAGGCCAATGAAGTGGTACAACTATAGCCTAACTTCAAATATTCGCGTTTAAATTAATGAAGGGTTGTTTTTATCCAACATACACCGCCATCAAAGTCCATTCATAGTTACAATGCTTTAGAAGACAAAGCACAAACGCTACACGCCCCTTTTACCCAAAACATCCTTCTTGCCATTATTATCAGGTCAAAAATAATTTCTTGTTCAGGTTTTAATTTAACGTTAACGCCGAAATTTGGTTTTATTTTCCGAAATGATTCGCAGATAGAATAGAACAGGTGGATGTCATTATGTTTGTTTACATTCTCTCCACCTGCGATTGCCTTTTTGATTGGCTGTTATAAAAGCCTTATATTTAGCCGCACCTTGATACATGCCATAGCGTCATACGTCTTCTGTTTAAAATGGAGATCATAGTAACCGCTTAACGCCTCGATTTTAATTACGGCGATTTATACCCGTTTCAGGTAGGATTGTATGCTTAATTGTAGTTGAATGTGGCAGAAATATTTTAAATAACAATTATCAGTCGTTGTTTTGATGAAAAATATTGTCAATTTTGCTTACTGAGGCAATGCAAAAGCTTTTTTAAATTTTTGAATCTGACTAAAATTGAATATTAACTAGTTTTCCAACCCCCCTCCCATTTAAGAAACCAAAAACAATTTAAAAATCGATTAAGAAATAAGAATGTTATTGCACTTTTATGACCCAAAATTGATTGATGTCAGTATACACTTTTTTTTTTAAATTTGCAAAAAAAGTGACCGAAGACAATTTCTCAGCAACCATTGAAGAAATAGGCATCAAATTTGCAGGAAACATCCTTCGAACCATTAACTATTTATTGGAATTTTTTAAATTTGGGCTATATAATTTATTTCATTTGATATAGGGGTCTTTCTATGAGAAAATACGTTTACTTTCAGTGACTAGCGCCGTTTTTGGCTTTTCCTGATAATTTAATTTTTTTCAAAATATAAGAAATAAGTCGTAAATACGTTTCTGAATGTCCAAACCACTCTAGACACTAACTCTAATTTTTACTGAAAACGAAAAGCGCAAAGCCATCGATGTTGGTGTTCATACAACTTCGAGAAGTCGCGGAACAAAAACGACACATTTTACGGTCATTTTTTTTTGACATTGATAAAAATAATATCAGTTGCGCCTCTAGCGAGCTTTTTTTTGCATTGCTACTTTGCTACGTGGAACTATATAGGACCATCCCTTATCTCGAAACACGGCGGGTTAAGAGATGAGGTTTTGTTATCTATTAGACAGCCCTATCCAGAAATAACAGAATTAAAGCCATACGGGATAGTTGAATTTTTTGTTGTCATCCCTACTCACAGCTAGCGTAGCCCTATAGTGATCGACAATTCATGAAACTGATTCTCAAGCCTTTCCAAATGATGGCCGACACTCAATTATGATACTGTCACAAACCAAAATCAACCCACCATTATTTTTACTTTTGGTTTTAGTACAGTGTAGCTGGTCTAACTTTGTCATTATTCATAACCATGCACAACTGTTGGTTTACTCTCCTGAACCAATCTCCCAAACAGAGTTGTCTTCCCTTGTAGTTCACACTATGCTGGATAGCGAGACTTGTATAGAGAATGCTCCTGCACGTGTCACAAAAATTAGATCTTTATACTGTTGTATATTCAACAGAGACGAGGATCTTCACCACACGAACAACTCACAATCGAGGTAATTTTCTATTTCTGTATCTTCTTCCTGTACGAAAGTCAACTTGGACCAAAACCCCCAAAATCCCTTTCTTTATTTTGAAGTCACACAGAGAAGAATGAAAAATATACTAAGCTAACTGGAGCAGAATTGTGCAAACAAAATAATGTTGTTAACTTGAACCCATACTGCTCGAATGTCTGTTACGCTTTAAAGGACAATGTTCGTGTCAGTCATTATTACATATATGATAGAACTGGTTAAATACATTCCAAATATAATTTTAACACAGAGATCATTGCTACGGTAGATGTGTAAGTAGTACGTGAAGAAACGGGAAGTGAAGACAAACGTGATAAACACAAGTTATCCCTCTATATAACTGACTGAAGTAACGAGTGATAACAGACACCCAGGCGAATTTCCTTTCACTTATAATTCCGTTGATGTTGAAAAGTTATTATATGAGACGGTGAGAGGATATCTGACAATTAAGATCTTAAATTCTGTGTATCAATCTGAAGTCAATCGGATGATAACTTTTGCCTCTAGAGCGTCACAAAGTGATCAAGGGCCATAACTTTGGCAGTAATTATCGTAAATTGCTGAAAATCAATGGGATTCTTCGTCTCATGACCTTAAGCACTGTGTATAAATTTAAAGTCAATCGGATATTGACTTTAGCCTCTAGAGCCTCCACAAGATTTTTCAAAATGATCAAGGGTCATAACTTTGGCAGTAATTTTTGGGAAATCATTAAAAATCAATAGGCTTCTTTGTCTCATGACCTTAAACACTGTGTATAAATTTAAAGTCAATCGGATATTAACTTTAGCCTCTAGAGCCTCCACAAGATTTTTCAAAATGATCAAGGGCCATAACTCTGACAGTAATAATCGAAAATCGCTGAAAATCAATAGGCTTCTTTGTCTCATGACCTTAAACACTGTGTATAAATTTAAAGTCAATCGGATATTAACTTTGGCCTCTAGAGCGTCCACAAGATTTTTCAAAATGATCAAGGGCCATAACTCTGGCAGTAATTATCGGAAATTGCTGAAAATCAATAGGCGTCTTCATCTTGTGACCTTAAACGCTGTGTATAAATTAAAAGTCAATCGGATATTAACTTTAGCCCCTAGAGCATCCACAAGATTTTTCAAAGTGATCAAGGGCCATAACTCTGGTAAAGATAGGTTGCCAGGCAACCAAACATACGCCCACAGCAGCTAAATCGTCCGGGGAGTCAACAAGAGTTGTCGCATACTTTTACTTCTTTCGGTAATTAAACATTTATAATACATTAAAATCTGATAAAGAGTAACAACTAATTAAGTAATTATCAGAAAACCATTAGAATTTGTTTGGTTTTTATAAAGTTCTGCCCCATGCTAATGTTTAGTATAGAAAACTTTTAACATCATGGATTTAGTTGTTCAAGTCATAAAAATTCATTGAAAATAAATATACTTGTTCGTCTCAAGACCTTAAACTCTGTGTATCAATCTGAAGTCAATCGGATGATAACTTTAGCCTCTAGAGTGTCAGAAGATTTTTCAAAGTGATCAAGGGCCATAACTCTGGCAGAACTTATCAGAAATCGCCGAAAATCAATAGGCTTCTTCGTCTCATGACATTAAACACTGTGTATAAATTTAAAGTCAAACGGATATTAACTTTAGCCTCTAGAGCGTCCACAAGATTTTTCAAAGGGATCAAGGGCCATAACTCTGGCAGTAATTATCAGAAATCGCTTAAAACATGACATTAAACACTGTATATAAATTTAAAGTCAATCGGATATTAACTTCGGCTTCTAGAGCGTCCACAAGATTTTTGAAAGTGATCAAGGACCATAACTCTGGCAGTAATTATCTGAAATCGCTGAAAATCAATAGGCTTCTTTGTCTCATGACCTTAAACACTGTGTATAAATCTAAAGTAAATCGGATATTAACTTTAGCCTCTAGATCGTCCACAAGATTTTATGAAGTGACCAAGGGCCATAACTCTGGTAGTAATTATCAGAAATCGCTGAAAATCAATAGGCTTCTTCGTCTCATGACCTTAAACACTGTGTATAAATTTAAAGTCAATCAGATATTAACTTTAGCCTCTAGAGCTTGTGGACGCCGGATCGACGGGGGTGACGACAATATACGACCACATTTCAATGTGGGCGTATAAAAATTATCGGAAATCGATGAAAATCAATAGGATTTTTCGTCTCTTGACCTTAAACACTGTGTATCAATTTCAAGTTAATCGGATATTAACTTTAGCCTCTAAAGCGTCCACAAGATTTGTTCAAAGTGAGCAAGGGCCATAACTCTGGCAGTAATTATCGAAAATCACTGAAAATCAAAAGGCTTCTTTGTCTCATAACCTTAAACACTGTGTATAAATTTAAAGTCAATCGGATATTTACTTTAGTCTCTAGAGCGTCCACAAGATTTTTTCAAAGTGAGCAAGGGCCATAACTCTGGCAGTAATTATGGAAAATCGCTGAAAATCAATAGGCTTCTTCGTCTCATGACCTTAAACACTGTGGATAAATTTAAAGTCAATCGGATATTAACTTTAGCCTATAGACGTCCACAAGCAATTGTGGACGCCGGACCGACGGACGGGTACAACAACAATATACGACCACACTTCAATGTGGGCGTATAAAAACGGGGGAATGCACAGGATTTTTCTCCTTTCCCCTTATGTAGTGACAGCCAATTCTAGTTTTGAATTGTGAGATACCCTCTCACCATCTCATATATAACTTTTCACCATCAACAGAATTATAAGTGAAATGAAATTCGATGGTGTGTCTGTTATCGCTCGTTACATTCAGTTACATTGAGGGATAACTTGTGTTTGTCATGTTTGTCGTCACTTCCCATTTATTCAAGTGTTTGTTACACATCTCTGTAGCAATGATCTCTGTTAAAATTATATTTGGAATGTATTTAACCAGTTCTATCATATAAGTAATAATGACTAACACCAACATTGTCCTTTAAACAGACTTCCATATTGGACCAAATATGTTTACATAACGTTACGTTATGACTCACGATTTTATTATGCCCAATTAACCAGTGCATAGCTGAATATTGCGGAAAAACTAATTGAGTGACAAACAAGCCTATCAATAGTAAACAATATTGTTTGGAGACGTACAATATTTTCACCGTTTTTAATACCTTTAATCACTGTTGAAAGTTTTAGGTAATACCCCAGATTAAACGAAGGGCTGTTATGTTGCTATACTTGGGATAGATTTGATTGAACGGAAAGAATAGACACACTCCTTCAAAAGCTCAATTATTAGAAGCCAATCCAGCAATGTCCAGAGAGGGATTCAGGAATATGACTTGAACCGGGTTTCCAAAAAAGTATTACTAAATATACACAAAGTAAAACACACATTTTATTTATTTGAGTGTGAACAGTTATTAAGTAAGTCTGAACTGTTAATGAATCATATTAATACTGGCTTATTCCTTATCCAAGGGAGATAACTATTATTTCATATACTCTCTACAATAGAGATTACTTTTAGTTATGGCCTATTTTTTTTATTTTACAGATATTAAGGTTTCTATCCAGTATGAATTTCTGTGTGTCTTTTTAAACTATATCTTTGTCAGCAGTATGAATTCTCATGTAGCCATGTAGATGATTAATCCGATTAAATGATATACTGCAAACATCACATTTATAAGGTTTCTAATCAGTGTGCATTTCTATGTGTCTTTTTAAACTATTTCTTTGCCTAAATGATTTATCACAAACATCACATTTATAAGGTTTGACACCAGCATGAATTTCTGCATGTATTTTTAAACTATATCTACGCCTAAATCGCTTATCGCAAACATCACATTTATAAGGTTTGTTAGCAGTATGAATTCTCATGTGCTGTTGTAGATAACTAGTCTGACTGAATGATTTACTGCAAACATCACATTTATAAGGCTTCTCACCAGTATGAATTCTCATGTGTGTCTGTAAAGCTTTATACTGGATGAATGATTTACCACAAACATCACATTTATAAGGCTTGTCCTCGGTATGAATTCTGGTGTGGATTTGTAGATTACCATTCAGACTAAACGATTTACTGCAAACATCACACTTATAAGGTTTTTCACCAGTATGAATTCTCGTGTGTATCCGTAGAGCTTGATTCTGTGAAAATGATTTACTACAAACATCACACGTATAAGGTTTTTCACCTGTATGAATTCTCATGTGTGGTAGTAGAGTGCTACTCTGGGTGAATGTTTTACCACAAACATCACATTTATATGGTTTATCCTTGGTGTGAGTTCTCATGTGTGACTGTAGAGTACCTTTCTGACTAAATGATTTACTACAAACATCACATTTAAAACGTCTTTCCCCAATATGAACCTTTATGTGTCTCTGTAGATTACACTTAAGAGTAAATGATTTGAAACAAAAATCACATTTATAACTTTTTACTTCAGTATCAATACTCGTACTATCAGCTGATAGTAGGCCTACATAAATACCCCGACTGTCAGCTGATTCTAGGCCTACATCACTATCATTATCAGTGTTCAACTCTTCTTCAATATGTATTTCACAATGTTTCTCTAAATCAGTATCCGATTTAAATTCTTCATCACATAAATTACACTGATGAACTGTTTCAACATCATCAGTTTTCTCTTCTTTAACATGTATTTTATTGTGTTTTTCTAAATCATCAAGTTGTTGAAAAATCTCATCACATACAACACACTGATGAAATGTTTTAACATCATTAGTCTCCTGTAATATATAAAAGTTATAACACGAAATGAAATGAAAATGAAATGAAATGGGGTTTAACGTCAAGTTATAACATCATTAGTTCCCTGTAATATATAAAAGTTATAACATCATTAGTATCCTGTAATATATAAAAGTTATAACATCATTAGTTTCCTGTAATATATAAAAGATATAACGTCATTAGTCTCCTGTAATATATAAATGTTATAACACCATTAGTTTCCTTTAATATATAAATGTTATAACATCATTAGTGTCCTGTAATATATAAAAGTTATAACATCATTAGTTTCCTGTAATATATTAAAGTTATAACATCATTAGTTTCCTGTAATATATAAAAGTTATAACATCATTAGTTTCCTGTAATATATAAAAGTTATAACATCATTAGTTTCATGTAATATATAAAAGTTATAACATCATTAGTTCCCTGTAATATATAAAATCATTTATGATTGACCTATATCATTTAAAAAAAACATCACTGAATTTGTCACATATTTTCAGGGGGTGTAACTCTGTACATAATATAGGAGGCACTTAAACTTCTGTTTAGCAACAAAGCAGCAATGGAAAATAGATACTAGATGTTTGTGACAAAACTCGGCTTCGTAGGTACTTTTAGTTTATTCAATCAGAGAGAGATGGGGTTTAACCTCCACTATCAAACTAGGTCATTTCGGGACTAACATATGGTTTAATATTTTTCTTTTATTTCAATAATGCGCTTGCGCGTAGGGGTCTTTAGCAGTGGGAGGAAACCAGATGACCTGCAGAAAACCCACGAGGTTGGACAGACGATCCTATTCCTTGTCACGTACAACCGGAGGAATCGAAACCACGTCGGTTGAGTCAATGATAGACCTTATGATAAAGGGCACTCATGCTAACTATTGCTAACCATTCAGCCACCCACCCCCCACCCCTATTTAGTGTAAATGGGAAAGTAAAATAGCATGTGAAGGTGTAAAATGAGTAAATGGTGCAAAGTCTTGACCATTTTGTGTAACTATGTCAGATATGAACAATAAACATTCTATACCACACTGCAAGGTCAGTCAACTTGCCCAGAGTCAAAAGCTCGGCCATCCAGCCCCCCACAGGATTAGCAGAGGTGCTACAATCATTCAACAATGGCTCTATTTTGCTAAATTTATTAGTAAAACAGTGTGACCACTAGCCGTGTTAGAGTGACCGTTGATTGAAGAGAAGAAACAAGAGAATTTCTACGGGGAGCAGAATTTATCGTGACCGCTTACAAGTAGATGTCACTGAATAGGAATGACTGCTCGTACCACACTGCAATTGAACTCAAAGGTCAGTCATCTTGCCTTTGTTATTCCCTGAATTCTGTACATCTCAGAATGATAGAAACAATGAGTAACAAACACTAATTGTTATCAATACATTATGGTTTCCTTCCCCTAGTTTTCGATTTCTTTCTTGTGCGGTTAACCCCCTTTCATCTTGTATTAATGGTTTCACCTGCTAATTAGTGTTTAATTGTTATCTATATATTCCTATCTCTCATATCGTTAATCTCTTATTATAATTATTAGTTTGATCTGCTAATATTTCTAATTGTTATCAATACATTAGTCTTTCATCTTGTTAATCCTTTGTAATTGTTTATCCACATCTTGTTAATTCTTAATTAATGATTAATCTGTTACATGGTTTCCAATTGTTAACTATATATTGCACCACATTTTTGTTATAAATCATTATTTGCTTGATAACGATATCTGTATGTGTATCGAAACGTAGCATGTTAATAAATTCAGAAGTAGTATATCCATTTAAGTGTTTTTAATCTTAACACTGAGTCGATTAAAATCGGAGGAGAATTGACTAAGTTACTGTCCATTTAGTAACGATAACTGGGAGACCCCATTTATTACTGAATTGGCCATTTGGCTTCAATTTTCAAAAATGAAATGGGGTTTAACGTCCTACTGTTCTGCTCCTATACTGGGCTAATGAAGACGGAATACGCCATACAGGTTAGGTGCAGAAGAGTAGGATGTTAAACCCCATTTCATTTTCGTCTTCATTAGCCCAGTTGGAGCTGAACAGTACCTGACGTTAAACCCCATTTCATATCATTTCCTATACAGCATTTTGAGGCATTCATGTTTGATGTAACTCTCATTTTTGTGTTATAGGTTTTAATCTTAAATACCTGACACTAACCATAACCTAATAGAAAATAGGAAGTTCCATGGGGACACAGTACGGACGGCTAACCGCTAGTTTTTCAGTGTAAAAGTGATGGAAGTAGAAACGGGAGTCGGATCAAACATGATCGCTCATTTTGTTTACATTATTGATGTTGATCTCGGATTTTAAAATTCCATAACTTTAGATCTAATTAGAACATTTTGATAATTTTTATTTTTTTATTTGTTTTTTTAAATCGGTCATTTATAACTTTGACCTGAATTTCTGAAACCTCTATTTCAAGTAACTAAGTCTCTAATTCAATATCATCCAAAGTCTTACACGTTGAAAACACGAATTATTTGTCAATTCAAATCAACATTGATGTTGTGATCTTACCGGGAAAAGGTAGGCTTCTGATATCCAATATTTAAGACAAAATAAACATTTTACACGAATCGTGTACAGGGCTGCCGACAACCAGTATCACAGCGCAATTTGCGATACATATTTTGTCCGTTGCTAACCAAAAATTAAAATCTAACGTTTTTGATTCGCAGTTACTGCGAATCATCAATATTCCTGTCATTTTGGATATTGACACAAGAATAATCCACATTTTGAAGACTAGGAGGCTTACTCAACACTTTCAACGTGTATAAAATGTTGAATAAAATTTTATAAACAAAACTGAATTCTCCGTGTGACATTTTCTTCTCGAACTACCAGACACAATACTATATAACACATAACTCTATGAATAGGGACTATTAAACCGGAAATAGGGAATCAAGTAGTACCACTCACGTTGCGAGACATCAAGTAATTATATCATATTCATTTTGAAAGAAATAAATCCAATGTATCCCCCACGTATTGTAAATAAAATATAAAAAAAAAACCTCATGTTAACGTATTGTAAAATGATAAATCAAAGTAAAAATTCCCGTAAAACATTATTGTTGATATCGTGTGTGTCTAGTTAATCGAGGTGTGTCCGATTGAAGAAAAATAGTAATACACGATAAAAAGCAGACGAAATTGTTTTCTAACGAAGATTTCTAACGTAACAAAAAAATAACAATTAAAATGAGTGGGGCTTCGGAAGTCACTGTCAAGAATTGGCTTCAGACATAAGACCTAACTAAATTTCTACATCACATTCACAAACTGTCACAAGTACTTGTGGCAGTGCTAAAAAATCTAAGAATAGTCAGAATGGAATCTAATCATATTTGTTATGAGCTAAAGTAATATCTTGTTATTTAGGTGTTTTACATTGAAACTGAAAAACTGCTAATCAATTTTTAAATTTGCTAATCAAATTTGGCGAAATTGGACTTTTTGATTAGCAGTGCTGCTAATCAACTGTGAAAAATTACAGACAGCCCTGATCGTGTACCATAGTGCGTTTCATCGTCATTTATAACAAGTGACCAGAAAGAGCGAGGCTAGACATATTCCACAACTCATGTCATACGACGACGCCATAACTTGTCTGGAGAGCATGCGCAGTAGACTGGAATAACCGGCCGCTAGAAATTTCTATTCGGTTGAGACTTATGCCGTATTTCGCTTGGCCTAACTGATTTGAAATTAGAGTCAAAGCGGAAACAATTGAATTTAATTCAGTTCATATACAATCAGATTACATTATTATATGCGTTGCGACCCATTTGGGTCAATTTTTAGGTCCCAAATATTAGCAATTTAGCTCCTTTCAGTATTTGATACAATAAAATCTTATGTTACCATGGTGATTATTTACTTCTGTGTACCCGAACTGTCTGTAGTGGAACTCAGGTGATTATTCTGTTTAAGGTTACAATTCTATTGTTTGGGTGATAAATAAACCTGAAAACGCCTTAAATGGTTTCCTTGACTCTTTTAATTGGACAAATTGACATGGCCACGGTTCATCCAAAATCACTTCCGGTGCATCCTGTTTTCAGGTTGTATCTTTATTCTGTACGCGGATCAACCGGACCCGAGTCATTCATACTTCAAATGTAACTCGACGTGTTGCTCTTTTTTGTTCAATAAAAGAAATGGGGTTTAATGTCGTACTGTTCTGCTCCGACTGGGCTAATGAAGACGAGTACATGACATACAGTGTGCTATGAGGCAAATTTTGCCCGGGCAGCGACATTATGGCCTATTCTTATATCGAATTCCAGCTGCCACGGGATCTTTTACGTGCATGCCAATGTATACACGGAACCTGGGTTTTACATGCATACCAATGTATACAAGGGCCTTCGCTTTTTCATCACATCCAAACGACTAGACAGCTGGCCTTTTCAGGCCCTACGTCCTGCACAACTGACAAGGAGAAACCCAATCTGTTTCACAGAGAATTACGAGTCTAGTATAATATCTCTGTCAAAGATGACTGCCTAAACACGTGCCGTCACAGCATGCAGCGTCAATCATTGGCTGAATGGCGCGTGCATTGTTTACATAAGACGTTACTGCTTCGGAGAGAATGCTGCCTTTTAGTCATTTTAATACCCATTTACACTAAATAGGAAATAATATTTACCTACAAATATGTCAAACGCCTTTATTTATTTTTCCAGTACATAAAAAAAATGTTTTATAATTTAATTTGTCGCAGGAAAAAAGTTAATATTTCTGTCATCCTTATAACTGATTGTAGCAGCCTAGCGAAAATTCACTGCTGATCAGTGTGGGGGAAACCATGTCGGAAAATCCCTATGTACTTCCTCAGCCAATTTGCTCCTTAAACATACATTATGTAAGAGCTAAATCAGCCTATTGCAGGTCTTTCTTTAGGCCTGAAATGTTTTCTAAATTATTAATTAAACATAAACTAACTTATCCAGACCATAATCAACTCTCGATGGCATCAGATTTCTCCGATATTGGGGAGCCACGGTGGCTAGTTGGTTAAGGCGCTGGCTCGCTAGCCTGGAGGTTGGGGGTTCGATCCCTGCATTGGCCGAGAAAGTTCATCCCAATTTTCCGACGTGGTTTCCCCTTGTCAGTGGTGCAGAATGGAGGGTCTGACAAGGACAGCTGTCTTGTCCTTCGGATGAGACGAAAAACCGAGGTCCCGTGTATACATTGGAATGCACGTAAAAGATCCCTTGGCAGTTGGAATTCGATATAAGAGTAGGCGATAGTGCCGCTGCCCGGGCAAAATTTCCCTCATAGCACACTGTGTATGGCGTATGCCCGTCTTCATTAGCCCAGCATAGGAGCAGAACAGTAAGACGTTAAACCCCATTTCATTTCATTTCATTTCTCCGATATTATATATGTTAGAACAGTTCAGCCATATTTTCATTTAAGCTACAAATGGAGGATTGGTTGAAATTATTGCACACGTCTTATCAAACCTTCAAAGGCTAATATCTGTTTGCAACAGATTATTCATTTTCAAACCTTCAAAGGTTAATATCTTCATTCGCAATAGAGTAATTTGAATGAAATTTTCAAATTATTCATTTTATATTATCTATTTTCAAACTATTATAGCAAGAATGGCTAGTTCTTTATCTGAATCTTTCATAATGTATCTTTAAAAATTAAATTAAATGGGGTTTAACGTCCTACTGTTCTGCACCTATACTGGGCTAACGATGACGGGCATACACCATACAGTATGCTATGAGGGAAAATTAGCCTGGGCAGCGGCACTATCAACTACTCTTATATCGAATTCTAACTGCCAAGGGGTCTTTTACGTGCATTCAAATGTATACACAGGACCTCAGTTTTTCGTTTCCTCCGAAGGACTAGACAGCTGTCCTTGTCAGGCCCTCCGGTCTGCTCCACTGACAAGGGGAAACCATGTAGGAAAATACCGATGAACTTTCTCGGCCAATGCAGGGATCGAACATCCGACCTCCAGGCTAGTGAGCCAGTGTCTTACCCACCTAGCCACCGTGGCTCCCCATAAAGAAAGTAGTGTTGACAGTTGTTTCGTACTGCTAAAAATCTATCGTAGAATTCTCCTAATGTAAAAGATGACTGCTTTTAACTTATGATGTCACATCACGCGGCATCAATCATTGGGACAAATGTGTATCTAAAAGTCAACAAAATGACATTTCTTATTGACTAATTTGAAACATCCAGGTATGCTGATATCACATCAATCATTGGCTCAATGGTGCGTGCATTGTTTACATAAGACCTTACTGATTCGGGCATAATGGAGTCTTTTACTCATTTTAATACTCATTTACACTAAACAGGAAATAATTTTTACCTACAAATAAGTCATACGTCTTTATTTTTTTTTCTAATACATTAAAAAAAATGTTTTTGAATTTAATATGTCGGAGGAAAAAAGTTAATATTTCTGGCTCATTAAGTCGCATCGATGTCATCCTTATCAGTGAATGTCGCGGCCTAGCAAATATTCACTGATGATCAGTATGACAATTATCTCTGGTGATGCTGGAAATAAGGCTAGATCTATTATCGGGTGGTTATGGCAAATTTGGTACAAATGGAAATTATAGACGCCCAGACTTACTAGGAAAAATTGGATGGTTTTGGAAACATAGAGGCGTGTCAACATACAAAAGTGGTTGACAGAAAATAATTAGGAATTTACCGAGGCCAATATGTATGGTAAATGGACAGTAAGTAATGTTAAATACATTCTGAAAAATGGATCCTTCCTCAGTGAAATTAGGTGACAACCATGGCTTCTGACAACAGTTTATTTATAGCTTGATGTATCTCCCCTGACAACAGTTTATTTATAGCTTGAGGTATCTCCCCAGTTTATTTATAGCTTGAGGTATCTCCCCAGTTTATTTATAGCTTGAGGTATCTCCCCAGTTTGTTTATAGCTTGAGGTATCTCCCCTGATAACAGTTTATTTATAGCTTGAGGTATCTCCCCTGACAACAGTTTATTTATAGCTTGAGGTATCTCCCCAGTTTATTTATAGCTTGAGGTATCTCCCCAGGAATACAATGATTTAGATGTAAATAGAGATAGAGATGATAATAATAATAATAATAATGACTGTATGACTACTACAATGAGCAAATGGTTTTTCCTCAAGTATGAATTCTCATATGAATCTGTAGAGTACGATTTTCAGCAAATGATTTACTACAAACATCACATTTATATGGCTTCTGTCCACTATGAATTTTTATGTGCTTGTGTAGGTTTCCATGTTGTGTGAATGATATACCACAAACATCACATTGATAGGGTTTATATCCTGTATGAGTTCTGATGTGTGACTGTAGGGTACTACTATGACTAAATGATCTACTACAAAGATCACATATAAAAGGTTTTTCACCAGTATGAATTCTCATGTGGGACCTTAAACTAGCGCGATAAGTAAATGATTTACTACAAACATCACATTCATATAGTTTTTCACTAGTATGGGTGTTCATGTGAGTTTGTAGGGTTCCACATGATTTACTACAAATATCGCATGAAAAAGGTTTTTCTTCTGTAGGAATTCTTATGCGTCTCTGTAAAGTATGTCTTTCAGTAAATGATTTTCCACAAACATCACATGTAAAAGTTTTTTTTCCTGTATGAATTCTTATAAATGTGTCTCTGTAAAGTACGTCTTTCAGTGAATGATTTACTACAAACATCACATTTATAACGCTTTTCGCCTGTATGAATTCTCATGTGTTTCCGTAGAGTACATATTTCAGTGAATGATTTACCACAAACATCACATGTATACGGTTTTTCACCGGTATGAATTCTCATGTGCCTCTGTAGACTTGATTTCCTATTAAATGATTTACTGCAAACTTCACATTTATATGGTATTTCTCCAGAATGAATTCTTTTGTGCTCCTGTAGAAGACTATATTCAGAAAATGATTTACTACAAACATCACATTTATAAGGTTTTTGTATAGTATGAGTTTTCATGTGCTTGTGTAGGTTTCCATGTTGTCTGAATGATTTATCACAAACATCACATTTATATGGCTTCTCGCCAGTATGAATTCTCATGTGTCTCTGTAGGTTTCCAGGCAGTGTGAATGATTTACTACAAACATCACACTTATAAGGTTTTTCACCTGTATGCGTTCTGGAATGTAAACATAGACTACTACTAGAAGCGAAGGATTTACTACAAACATCACACTGATAAGGTTTTTCACCACTATGAGTTCTTCCGTGATTCCGTAGAGTACCTCTTTTAGTAAATGATTTATTACAAACATCACATCTATAAGGTTTTTCACCACTATGAATTCTCATGTGTTGCCGTAGGCTACTAGTCTGTGTGAATGATTTACTACAAACATCACATTCATATGGTTTTTCACCAGTATGACTTCTCCTATGAAACTGTAGACTATTACTATAAGCAA
Organism: Patella vulgata; assembly: GCF_932274485.2. Classification (NCBI taxonomy): domain Eukaryota; kingdom Metazoa; phylum Mollusca; class Gastropoda; family Patellidae; genus Patella; species Patella vulgata. Next base: position 92,219,904 of record NC_065879.2, read on the forward strand.
ATGATTTAGTACAAACATCACACTGATAAGGTTTTTCATGACTATGAGTTTTTGTGTGCTTTCGTAGAGTACCTCTTTCAGTAAATGATTTATTACAAACATCACATTTATAAAGTTTTTCGCCTGTATGACTTCTCATATGAAACTGTAGACTATTACTATAAGCAAATGATTTACTACAAACTTCACAATGATAAGGTTTTTCACCAGAATGAATTTTAATGTGTTTCTGTAGATAACCTCTTACAGCAAATGATTTACTACAAACATCACACTGATAAGGTTTTTCACTACTATGAGTTTTTGTGTGCCTCCGTAGAGTATCTCTTTCAGTGAATGATTTACTACAAACATCACATTTATATGGCTTGTCACCCGTATGTTTTCTTGTGTGACGCTGTTGATCTGAACGTCTAGAAAATGATTTTCCACAAACATCACATTCATAAGGTTTATCTCCACTATGACTTCTAATGTGTTGTTGTAGAGAGCTATTATCGTAAAATGATTTATCGCAAACATCGCATTTACAAGGTTTTTTTCCAGTATGTTTTCTTGTGTGACGCTGTTGATCTGAACATCTAGAAAATGATTTTCCACAAACATCACATTCATAAGGTTTATCTTCAGCATGACCCCTAATGTGTTGTTGTAGAGTGCTATCATTGTAAAATGGGATGACTGATTTACTACAAACATCCCTACATGCTTTCAACTCACTAGAACTGAACTCTAATTTATGATGTACTTCACAATGTTTCTCTAAATCAATGTCGGATTTAAATTCCTCATCACATAAATTACACTGATGAACTGGTTCAATATCTTCAGTTTTCACTTCTTCATCAAGACATTCATCTACTTCATCAGTTTTCTCTTCTTTAACATGACAATATTCATCTACATCATCTGTTTTCTCTTCTTTAACATAAAAATATTCATCTACATCTTCAGTTTCCTCTTCTTTAAAATAAACATGACAATATTCATCTACATCATCAGTTTTCTCATCTTTAACATGACAATATTCATCTACATTACAGTTTCCCTTTTCCACATTTACTTTATTTTGCTGTTCTAAATCACCAATCGTATAAAATGTTTTAACATCATTAGTTTCCTGTAATATATAAAAGTTATAACATCATTAGTTTCCTGTAATATATAAAAGTTATAATATCATTAGTTTCCTGTAATATATAAAAGTTATAATATCATTAGTTTCCTGTAATATATAAAAGTTATAACATCATTAGTTTCCTGTAATAAATAAATGTTTTAACATCATTAGTTTCCTGTAATATATAAAAGTTATAACATCATTAGTTTCCTGTAATATATAAAAGTTATAACATCATTAGTTTCCTGTAATATAAAAAAGTTATAACAGCATTAGTTTCCTGTAATATATAAAAGTTATAACACCATTAGTTCCATGTAATATATAAAGTTATAATATCATTAGTTTCCTGTAATATATAAAAGTTATAACATCATTAATCTCCTTTAATATCTAACAGTTATAATATCATTAGTTTACTGTAATATATAAAAGTTATAACATCATAAGTTTCCTGTAATATATAAAAGTTATAACATCATTAGTCTCCTTTAATATTTAACAGTTATAATATCATTAGTTTACTGTAATATATAAAAGTTATAACATCATTAGTTCCCTGTAATATATAAAGTTATAAAATCATTAGTTTCCTGTAATATATAAAAGTTATAACATCATTAGTTTCCTGTAATATATAAAAGTTGTACACTGATGAAATGCTATAACACCATTAGTTTCCTGTAATATATAAAAGTTCTAACATCATTACGGTAGTTTCCTTTAATATATAAAAGTTATAGCATGATTAGTTTCCTGTAATATATAAAAATTATAACATCATTAGTTTGCTGTAATATATAAAGTTATAACATCATTAGTTTGCTGTAATATATAAAAGTTATAACATCATTAGTTTCCTGTAATATATAAAAGTTATAACATCATTAGTTTCCTTTAATATATAAAAGTTATAACATCATTAGTCTCCTTTAATATTTAACAGTTATAATATCATTAGTTTACTGTAATATATAAAAGTTATAACATCATTAGTTTCCTGTAATATATAAAAGTTATAAAATCATTAGTTTTCTGTAAATATTGAGAAGCGGTGGCCTTTTGGTACTATTTCAGTGTTAGGCGGCTAGTGCAGTGGGTCGGTTACCGTCTTAGTGTCCTGTTATTCGAGTCTAAATGGTAAACAAAGCAAATGGCGTCAAACGTATGAAGTTCTCTCTCGTTAGAAATTAAAAGGTCGGTAAAATAAAAAGTTATCGATCGATTGGGCTGAAATTTGGTGTGTGGTCATTGCTAGTCCCCCTTAACATCCTCTGAAAATTTCGAGTGCCTACGACCACGGGAACTGGTAGAGGTACAAAAGTGTTCATCGGACCTAGCCATGACCTCACACCAAATTTCAGCCGAATCGGTCAATAACTTTTTATTTTACCGTAGTTTAGCTTATAACGAGAGAAAGTTTATCCGATTTTGATGCCATTTTGTTTGTTGGTTATTTAGACACAAATAATAACAAGACACTAAGACGGGTTCCGACATGACACACATAAGGCGAACGCTAGATCGGAGACGGTCCTGCCCATTTTATGACGTCTTATGTGGATTAAGGGTTAGGGTAAGGGTTAGGCTTGGCCCAGGGTTAAGGTTAAGGCTAAGGCTATCCCTGTCTACATCTTGAGACCATGACGAAATCTACAGGTCCTAGCCCTTACCCTAACCCACAATCCACATATGACGTCATTCCAGCCTAAATAGTCAACAAACAAAATGGCGTCAAAATCGGATAAACTTATCTCTATATAGAAGCTAAACTACGGTAAAATAAAAAGTTATAGCCGATTCGGCTGAAATTTGGTGTGAGGTCATGGCTCAGGCATCGATATTTCCGCGCACATGCGCACGGTGAGCGCAGGCACATTTGCTTTAAAAAAAATTTTTGCAGGCACATTTTTAAAGATGTAGCCACGCCGGGCAGCGCCTGCGCCCGGCACTATTTTTTGCCGACCAGCACAAAGAAAAAATCGAAATTTACCACGGCAATTAAACGGCAAAGCCATGGTAAAAGCCGACGTACGCAAACCATGTCTGTCACGGCATAATTTATTTTTGTGTGCCGTAGTAGACCCTATCATCCCAAATTAGTTTAAAGAAAGATGTATTGGTATTTTGTTTATTTATACTTAGAAGATGTGTAGGCCTAGGTATATTCATTTTACAATTATTCTACGGTCTTTATATTTGTTTATTTGCCGTAAATAGGTCACCCAGACAAATTTACGGCACTCCAATGTTACAGGTTTGAATGTCGTAATTGTCCAACATTTGCCTGCAAATTTTCATGATGTTTCTTATTTTATTTCTTACCTGTGTTGACCGTGGATTTGCTACGGCCCGAGAGTAAGACTAGGAGGACGATGAGAGCTTTCTCAGTTTCTGCCTGACCTGATTCTCATTCCACCGTAATAATAATAATATTCGTGAGACACGTACAACACGTAATATTTGAAAAAAAAACCCCAACAAAACAACAAATACCGAAAGGTCCTCAACTATCCAGAGAAACAGAGTGGGGCGAACAATTTTATGCTCGGTTGGGTGGTGTCAAAAAGTTTTTAGATCCCTGTATCATTGATGAAAATTAAGTGAATTTGGTAAAATTTGAATATATAAATGGAAATTTGATTTGCACTGAACAAAATACAAAAGGCAGCAGATGCTCTAAAAATACACCAAGAAGGGTTTAATTTTCATAAAAGACCACGTCCCCCTCCCAAAACATTTTTTGCCTCGCCCCGCTCGCCAGATATATTTATACACCACTCACCAAATCATGGCTATATCCCTGTGTTTCAGTATGACCCTGCAGGCACATTTTCAAGTGTGTGCGAGGCACACTCAACTTTTATAGAGCCCTGGCTAGTCCCTGTGAACACCCCCTGAAAATTTCAAATCTCTACGATCACAGGAACTGGTAGAGGTCCTTACTGAAATAGTATGTTACTGAAATAGTACCGGCCTTTTTTCATAATTTTTGTTGTAATCATAAAATTTAAGACAAAATAAACATTTTACCATTGGTACATGAATCGTGTAGGCCTACCATAATGCGTTTCAGTGCCATTTGCAACGGGTGCCAGTGAAGTCGTCCACAAGCAAAGTCTTCCACAGTGAAGTCGTCCACACCCATTGGTGGAGTCGTCCACAAGGCATTGGTGATGTCGTCCACAACTATTGGTGATGTCGTCCACAACTAAGAATAAGACTCGTACACAATTTACTCGTACTCAACTATTGGTGATGTCGTCCACAACTAAGAATAAGACTCGTACACAATTTACTCGTACTCAAAACGCCGATGTTATTGTTGGATTATTGTATGATCTTTCTTTTCATGTTAGATTGGCATTATGATTTTAGTTGGGTATTTTTGTTAGTTTGTTGTTCACCGATGTTTTTGCAATGAAGTATACTTGTATTGTTTGTTAATTGGCGTTATGATAGTAGTTCCGAAAGTCGTGTGGAGAAAGGGTGACCACGCAGAAAAACTATACTAATTAAAAATACATTATGTGTCCCAAAAGTCGTGTGGACGACTCCACCAACGTATTACTATATCCAGAAATTTTACTAAGTCGTGTGGACGACTCCACCAACGGGTGTGGACGACTTAACCAGATTTTTCGTGTGGACGACTTTGCTTGTGGACGACTTGACTGGCATTCTTTGTAACAAGGTGCTCAAAGAATGAGGCTAGACATATTCCACAAGTCATGTCAAACTGTGATATCATATTCTTATTTGGAAAGCATGCGCAATAAATAATATCGGTGTTGACTGGAATAACCATACGCTAGAAACTGACTTGCGGTTGAGACTTCTGGCGTATTTCGCCGAACATAACTGATGACAATTCACAGTAAAACGGACATGATTGAATGTAAAACAGTTTATATAAATTCATATTACATTATTATATGTGTTGCGACCCATTTGTGCCAATTTCTAGGTCCAAAATATTAGCGATTTAGCTTCTTTAACGTTACAAGTTTTGTAACTAATTAAAATTGACTGGGAAGCCATTGGAATTTCGACAAGGATTCAATAGGAGAGTTCCTGAATGTAGAGGCCGAGTGTAATGAGACCTACGTTCAGAGCTGAACTAAGTTAAATGTAGATAACAAACCTTACTTAATCTCTCAACCCTCCGTTATGAGTTAAGAACTGAGGCCATGACCTATAACGTTGCAGCTGCGGGAGCGATTCACACCTGGCATTTTTAAACAAAGTTGACAATAGTTTTAATCAAAACAACGATTGATTATTGTTATTTATAATATTTCTACAACACCCAAATAATACAATTAAGCATATAATCCTACCTGAAACGGGTACAAATCGTCGTTTTTATAAGGCTTTTATAACAGCCATTCAAAAGGACAATCGAAAGCACAGTAACTATGAATGGATTTTGATGGCGGTGAAATGTCAGACAAAAACAACGCTTCATTAATTTAAACGCGAATATTTGGAGTTAGGCGACAGTTGTGTCACTACATTGGCCTCTGTAAGTTTAATTAATCATAATATCATAAACTTATCTATTTTAAAGATGTTACATGCATTAATAAAGAAATTGAGTTTGCCACTTGGAACTAAAGGCATCCAATCGTAGCTAAAAACAATTCAGTATATCTCAACGTTTTTAGCTACGTTCTCGTAGCTAAGTTAAATGGTGATATCTCTGGACACCTTGGAGTAGATTACACTTTAAAAAAGTAATTTCATACAATAAAATCGTATCTTACCATGTCGATTATTTACTTCTGTGTCACTGATTCACGACAAAACAACATAAACAGTTAATCTAAAATCACTTCCGGTGTATCTTATTTGAAGGTTGTATTATTATTATAGACACGGATCAACCCAACACGAATAATTCTAGCTACGAGAACGTAGCTAAAAACGTTTAGATATACTGATGTGTTTCTTTTTAGTTACGATTGGATGCCTTTAGTTCCAAGTGGCAAACTCAATTTCTTTATTAATGCTTGTAACATCTTTAAAACAAGATGATTTTATGCTATCATGATTATGTTGTGAATGTCACGTGATTGCTTGTTGATATCACGTGACTACGTGAATTAATCACTTTAACTACGAATATTTCAAGGTACGGTTGCTAACCAAGCTAACAAGTTGTCGGTAGGACGACTATTATTTAAATATAGTCTTCTATATAGTAGTACTTATATACATTGGGAGCGCTCGGAAGAAATATATTATGGTCATTTCCATTTATTAATTTGTCTATTTATAATTCAAAATGAAATGAAATGGGGTTTAACGTCCTACTGTTCTGCTCCTATACTGGGCTAATGAAGACGGGCATACGCCATACAGTGTGCTATGAGGGAAATTTTGCCCGGGCAGCGGCACTATCGCCTACTCTTATATCGAATTCCAACTGCCAAGGATCTTTTACGTGCATTCCAATGTTTACACGGGACCTCGGTTTTTCGTCTCATCCGAAGGACTAGACAGCTGTCGTTGTCGCCATAATTCAAGAATTTACGGTCCGATATGCGTGAATATCAAAAGTAACCAAGATCTTTGGGTTATAAACTTACATTTTGAATTTCAACAAAATCAGATAAAAATTGTGACCTCTATAGGGTCCACAAGCTAAAAACACAATTTTTCGTACAATCAGGGGCCATTTTCCATGAAGTTTCGGCCCGATACAGTTTATTTATAGCTTGAGGTATCCCCCAAAGAATACAAAGATTAAGATGTAAATGGAGAGACTTTAAGGATAAAAGGAATGAAATAAGTATTTTGAGACTAACATACAGCTTGTTTTAAGGGCCAAGGGGTGTGGTTTCAATCCCTAACTTTTACCTGACAAGGAGTAGGGTCTACTGCCCATCAAACCAATTACACCAATAATGGTTCATAAACAAGCCTGGAAAAAACAGTTTTAGATGTACCTGACAAAATGTCAGACACTAATGAAATAGTACCTGACATTTTCAACTTAGTGCCAGACATGTATTAATAATATCAATAGAAAAGACAAATCAGTGCCAGACAAAATAACAGGCACCAGAGGTTTTGTGCCTAACATTGTCAGTGACAGGTGCCTTATTTCCAGGCTTGTTCATAAACATATATATATATATATATATATATCTTTATATTTCATGTGATTACAGGTTCATATATATCTTTATTTCATGTGATTACAGGTTCATATATATCTTTATTTCATGCGATTACAGGTTCATATATATCTATATTTCATGTGATTACAGGTTCATATATATCTTTATTTCATGTGATTACAGGTTCATATACATCTATATTTCATCCGATTACAGGTTCATATATATCTATATTTCATGTGATTACAGGTTCATATATATCTTTATTTCATGCGATTACAGGTTCATATATATATATATATTTCATGTGATTACATATCTATTCCTTAAAGCGATAATTTCATATTTTCTGAGAAAGTCAAAACATAATTATTTCTGTGTCTTTTGCTCAATAGGTTGTCAACTCACTATTATACGATTATAGGTATTATTCTCCATCTTAAAAATCCTTTGACCCCGGAAATAATAACACAATTACCTCCCTTGTTTTTCTATTCCCCCCATGGAATAGCTATCTTCAAACGTTTGAATTTAAAGTTGAAAATTATATTTTTGCCAATTTCTCAACTGGCAATAGTGAATTATAGGATTAATAGGATTATTCTTTAACAAAAATGAAATGAAATGGAGTTTAACGTCCTACTGTTCTGCTCCTAACCTGGGCTAATGAAGACGGGCATATGCCATACAGTGTGCTATGAGGGAAATTTTGCCCTGACAGCGGCACTACGACCTACTCTTATATCGAATTCCAACTGCCAAGGGATCTTTTACGTGCACGCCAATGTGTACACGGGACCTCGGTTTTTCGTCCCATCCGAACGACTAGACAGCTTTCCTTGTCAGCCCCTCCGTCCTGCATCACTGACAAGGGAGTACCACGCCGGAAAATCGGGATGAACTTGCAGCTTTAATATGTAAATGATCTTAATTAAATCAACCTGTCCGTAATATCATTTACTATTGGTCGTTTAGAGTTGGTCATGATAAATTCTCGGAAACGTTCCAGGCCGCGTTAATCTCATTAAAACACAGATCCTATTACATTTCGTTTTTAATAATTCAAAATTGCGTTTTCCTTGTCTAGAAGAGTTGTTATATAACCCGCATTCTGGTTGATGTGAGGAATAAGGTATGTAACAGTCTGTTACGGTGAGTTCTTAGCGTGTGATGCACGGTCTTGTGGGTAGACCACTAGAAACGTCAACACTGATTGATTAATTAATCCGTTAACTGCGTAGGGCGTTATATAATGTCCCAGACAACTGCCACTTACCGTGTGTAGGACGTAATATAACGTCCTGGAGGTATTTTCCCCAACCTATTCTTCGAACACGATCGCAGCATGTTTAAGACGTTATATTACGCCTGGTCGAGGAAATCTAATTGAAGGAAGACAACTCTATTTACCGTTAGTTTTAATTTGGTTTCAGACTACCAAATTTTGTATTCAGGAACGAAAAGGTCCAAAATGACGTTTATCGTCAAATTAATTACGCAATAGGGGGTAGTTAACGTTTTGAAAACTACGCAGTTAAGGGGTTAATGTCTTATGTCATAGGGTCAAAAACCACTCGTATGACCCCTGACGTGACCTTCTACTATAACTTGTCAGGTCTTCATATAATGTAGGCCATTGAAAGTATAAAAAACGAAACGAAATATAGATCTGTATCTTATTCAGATTGAGGTCACAGTCTAGGGTTCTTGTACGTGTGGGGGTGGGGAGAGTGGATGGATGGCCGAATGGTTAGCAAGTATGCACTGTATCATAAGGCCTGTCACTGAGTCAACCGGTGTGGTTTTGAATTCCCGGTTGTATGTGACAAGAAATAGGGACGCCTGTCCGCCCTTGTGGGTTTTCACCAGGTCCTCTGGTTTCCTCCCACTGCTAAAGACCCCTAAGCGCAAGAGAATTATTGGTATAAAATTAAACCATATGTTTCTCTCTCTCTTGTATGTGTATGCCAATGTTTTTCATGACCTACTAGATACAATTCCTTGCAAGACTCTCCGTCCTTCACCACTGCCTAGTCGTTCGGATGGGACGAAAAACCGAGGTATCATGTACACATTGGCGTGCACGTAAAAGATCCCTTGGCAGTTGGAATTCGATATAAGAGTAGGCCGTAGCGGCGCTGCCCGGGCAAAATTTCCCTCATAGCACACTGTATGGCGTATGCCCGTCTTCAATTAGCCCAGGTTAGGTGCAGAAGAGTAGGACGTTAAACCCCATTTCATTTCATTTCATTTCAACTACTAGATACAATTCCTTGCAAGACTCTCCGTCCTTCACCACTGACATCGAGTCATGTGGTGTGGTTTCGATGAGCAAATGATTTACTATAACTGACACATTTGAAAGGTTTTTTCTCCATGAGTTATCGCATTAAATTGTAGGTTAAAATTCTTAGATATGGTTTTTCTCCTGTATGTAGGGTGACCCATGCACTCTACAGAAATACAGTCCACCGCTGATAGTTCGAGACTACCACTGAAGTGTGCACATTAGCCGTGTCGAGACCAACTTTCTGACAGTATGATACTATAAATAGCCATGGCACGTGCAATTCTCTACAAATCTATCAACTATTACAGCCGTAAAAATTTTATTGTTGACGATTTTGAATAGCAGTAAAATTAAGCTTCTTGGTTATTACAGCAGATTTGGAAATTCCGTTCGTTTTATTTTTTAATTTGCTACATCATTAACTGTACCGTTGAGAGCGGCATCTTTTGGTTTAGTACAAATAATATCTCTGAATCACTTTTGTTAGCAGGAACATGATACTAGCAGTAGTTTCATTTTACTTTTACAAGCTTCTTAAAACAATTGTTGAGCTAGCTAACGTGAATTTTTCTAAATTCAATTTCTTGTTCCAGCTTTCTGTTATGTTTCGTAAAAAGGGCGTCTTGATTATCCCGACCTGTCAATCAGACGTAGAATGGTCGGTACACTGCAACCTATCTTTTACTCAAAAGTGTCTGGATGTTATGGACGAAACTTGGAACCAGTTTCAGTCTATTATTTATAGATCATTAAATGGTCATAGCTTATTAAGTACAACATGATCGTTTATTTAGTGACTATAATTGTGTGAAACTGATTTAAGGCCTGGTATGTATATAAATATTGTGGCGTAATTGTCGAGATATTTGGAGATATTTATTTATGGTGGGTCACCCTACTGTATGAATTCTAAAGTGTCTCTGTAGATTACAATTTCTGATGAATGATTTACTACAAACATCACATTTATAAGGGTTATCTCCTGTGGTGAGAGAGAGAGAAAATGGGGTTTAACGTCCACTCGACACAAACTATGTCATTTCGGGACTAACACATTTTATTTCAATAATTTTGCTTGGGCGTAGGGTTCTTTAGCAGTGGGAGGAAACCGGAGGACCCGGAGAAAATCCACGAGGTTGGACAGGGGACCCTACTCCTTGTCACGTACAAACGGGGAATCGAAACCCCGCCAGTTGACTCAATGACAGACCCTATGATACGGCGCAGCGCGCACATGCTAACCAATCGGCCATCCAACCCCCCTTCTCCTGTGGTTCTGTAGAGTATGTCTTTCAGTGAATGATTTACTACAAACATCACATTTATATGGTATTTCCTCAGAATGAGTTCTTTTGTAGATTACCATATTCAGAAAATGATTTACTACAAACATCACATTTTTAGGGTTTTTCTTCAGTATGAATTTTTATGTGCTTGTTTAGGGTTCCAGACCGTGTGAATAATTTATCACAAACATCACACTGATAAGGTTTTTCACCACTATGGCTTCTAATGTGTGACTGTAGATTACCATTTTCAGTGAATGATTTACTACAAACATCACACTTATAAGGTTTTTCACCCGTATGTTTTCTTGTGTGACGCTGTTGATCTGCACGTCTAGAAAATGATTTTCCACAAACATCACATTCATAAGGTTTATCTCCACTATGACTTCTAATGTGTTGGTGTAGAGCACTAATATTGTAAAATGATTTACCACAAACAATACATATAAAAGGTTTTTCACCAGTATGAATTCTAATATGTTTTTGTAGAGTGTTATTACGGTAAAATGATTTATCACAAACATCACATTTATAAGGTTTTGCCCCAGTATGAACTGTAATGTGTTGCTGTAGAACATCATTTGTGATGATTGATTTACTACAAACATCGCTACATGCTTTCAACTCACTACTATTACAAGAACTGAACTCTAATTTATGATGTACTTCACAGTGTTTCTCTAAATCAGTGTCAGATTTAAATTCTTCATCACATAAATTGCACTGATAAATTGGATCAATATCTTCAGTCATCTCTTCTTTAACATGACAATATTCATCTATATCATCTACATTAACATGTACTTCATTGTGTTTTTCTAAATCAGATTCTGACTTAAATTCTTCTTTACACAAATTATACTGATAGCAAGTTTCAATATCTTCAGTTTTTTCTTCTTCAAAATGACAAAATTCATCTACATTACTTTTTTCTTTTACCTCAATTACTTTATTTTGCGTGTGAAATCTTTTAACATCGCGAGTTTCCTATAATATATAAAAATGTATAACATAATTAGTTTCCTGTAACATATAAAGGACATTAGTCCGCATAAAATTCTGTCGGAAGCTTCGTGCAGAGAATTCTGGTTGAGGAACATTACTTATGAACGATACCTCTAGCTAGTTACCTTGGAGTAAATTGCACTTTTAAGGGATGATTTCATACAATAAAATCTGATCTTACCATGCTGAATATTTACTTTTGTGTCACCGATTCACGGCACGACAAAACAACATCAACAGTTTATCTAATAACTTCCGGTGTATCTTATTTGAAGGTTGTATTATTATTATAGACACGGATCAACCCAACACGAATAATTCATGTTCGTATGCAAAGTCACATGTCTGTATTTTGTTGGCAAAAAAGGTAAAATTATCAACTATTCGCTAATGAAAAATATACTACAGGTCTGTTTTATCCTACTGGTAGGAAATTCTTTACAAATGAGCAGTTACAAGCGGGTAGGACTGACAAGTATGGGACGAACAATGGTCCGGGATTGAAAGCGTTGGTGTTTGGTGGTTTATTGCCTTTGTCCTGCGACTTTGGTCTGAAATATTTTACCTCTCATTCCCGGAGTCGGTCAATTATTAAATCGGAACCTTTATTGACCGTTGTGTTGGATGTGCAATCTCGGTCACAAAACCCTACTCACATGAGGGCAGTTTTGAGTTCATGTGGCCGATTGTGCTTTCCCCCCACTAGGGAGAGAGAGAGATGGGGTTTAACATCCACTCAATACAGACTCGGTCATTTAGGGACTAACATATGGTTTAATTTTATTTCAATAATTCGGTTGCTCATAGGGATGTTTAGCAGAGGGAGGAAACCCATGAGGTTGGACAGGCAACACTACTCCTCGTCACGCACAACCGGGATTCGAAACCACGCCAGTTGACTCAATGACAGGCCTTATGATACAGCGCGTACATGCTCACCATTTAGCCATACACCCCCCCCCCCCAAGACCCCTAGGTGCAAGCGAATTATTGAAATAAAATTGAACCATATGTTAGTCTCGAAATGACCTAGTATGTGTTGACTGCCAGCTTATTGTGTGCTAGCTTGACTGACGGAGTGGGTGTTATTTCTTGATCAAATGGTTAGGCGGTTTTGGGAACATTGAGGTGTGTCAGCGTACAAAAGACTCTGCAATTAAACAGCGGAAAAAGGAGTTGACAGAAAATAATTAAGAATTTAATTAGGCCTCAATATGTATGATAAATGGACAGTAACCCTATTTAAAAATACATTCTGAAAATGGATCCTCCCTCAGTGAAAACAGTTTATTTATAGCTTGAGGTATTTCCAGTGACAACAGTTTATTTATAGCTTGAAGTATCTCCCCTGACAACAGTTTATTTATAGCTTGAGGTATCTCCCTACGGGTTTCACCAGGTCCTTCAGATGCTACTAATACTGTCGTCATAGTCTACAGTCGAACCAATTACAGGAATAATAATGGTTCATCTATACATATCTTTATTTCTTTTGATTACAAATTCATATATACCTTATGTCATGTGGGTAAGATGTGGCTAACGAGCCAGCTTCTTTTATTATTTTTTTCTTCTAGATATATTTATTGACACAATATACAAAATACATAATTCTATTTTCATTCTACAAGAATAATTTCACAGGATATTTACAGTTTAAAAGTTGTATATAAAAATATATACAGCACATTACCCACTTAGTCACCTTGGCCTCCTCATCGTTCCTAGAACGCTAGAAATTTAAAACCTAAACAGGACTAAAGTACTGAATGTGAAATTTGTAATAAACAACATCTTTCAACTCGTGTTGACCAAAATATATTCACATATTTGTATCATTTGCTTGATAAAGACGAGTGTATCCTCGTCCAAACGTCGCATAGTATCAAACTCAGTAATTGTGTATCCATAAAATCGTACCTTGTGTTGACCAAAATACTCTCATTTTAAATGTTTAACAGGGCCATTCAAACTACTAGAGGCTTTCCGTCCTTCACCACTGACATGGAGAAACTACCACGGAAAATCCTAAGGAACTATCTCAACGACAGTACTATATACCGGAAAACACCGAAAAACAACTGGAAAACACTGGAAAACACCATGTTATACTGAATTCCGGAAAACACCGGAAAAACACTAAATACCGGAAACACACTAAATGCCGGAAAACCTCCTAAATAGGTAACCCAGAGCCTGGTCCTCTGTTTGCGGGGAGTTAGGGTTAGGGTTAGGTTTTTTCAGTCTTTTCCAGAGGACCTGCGGTGGGTTAGGGTTAGGTTTTTCCGATGTTTTCCAGAGGATCAGTGGTGGATTCGGGTTAGGTTTAAGAATTTGGGGGAGAGGTTAAGTCTCCACATAAGCACTGACCTAGGATGATGAAAAATTAGTTCGTGATATTTCCTAGTTTTATTAAAAATACATACAATACATTAGATTTATATACAAAGGCGATTTCACTGTTTATTGGTGTTGGTGGCGCTGATGGTCTTCCTTGGGTGGTGCTTCTGGTATTATTGTTTCTGAAGAAAAAAGAAAATAAATTTGAGGCTCTCGGGAGTGAGCCACATTAGTGTGTTTCTTACTACGGATTGGATTTTCTAAAAAATCATGTTTGTTCCACGTCACCGGGTTAGGGCTAGGGATTCTTATATCTTATTGATTTTATTTACTAACGGTTAGGGATAGGATTTGATATATGGTTTGTTTTGGGTCAGGGTGGAGACTGGTCTTATTTAATCTAATTTACTGTGCACTAGGATGTCGTTCAGATTTTTATTTTTAGAATGTGTAATTATAAGTTTCTGTGTGAATATTTTCGGGTAATTTTCTTGGAGATCAGTATAGTGTTTTCTGATGATTTTGGATGCACTTGCTGCTTTTGCGCTAAATGAAACTACAAAAGGAGCTATTGCGCTAGCCGTATGAATATTCAAACCTAGGGGGGCTGTTGTTTTCAATTTGTCAATCCAGAATTTTTCTCTAGTTAGCCTAAACGTTTTAATTTCTTCTGAAGTTTCAAAGTCGCTCTTGGTCTTTTCTATTGGCGTGACAATGAGATCAGAAATGTCATGATTCGGTTGGTTGAAATGAATTGAGACAGGTTTGTCTTTTTTGGTGACTATGTCTGACCGGTGACCGTTAATTCTTTCCCTAAGTGCATTTTGAGTCTCCCCTACGTATTGCTTGTCACATTTTCTGCATGAAATTAGATAAATTATGTTTGAACTACTGCATGAAAGTTGGTCTAATATTGGGAATTTTGTGCCAGATGTTTTGTTATGGAAATGGTCGGATTTTGCATGTTTGACATCTTGGTTTTGACTGCTGATTGTATATTATTTGTTTCTTTGGCGGCAAGCTCAGCGAGAGTGTTGTTTTTTATACGTCGTAGATAGCGTTTGGAGTATCCCCTTTCCCTTAGTTTGTTAAATACCAATGTACATGCTGATTCAAAGTCGGTCTTCTGAGTACATATCCTATGAAAACGGAGAATCTGAGATTTTATGATGCCAGAGAATGTATGTTTTGGGTGAAAGGAGCTGTTGAACAATAATTGATGTGTGTCGGTTTCTTTGAAAAATACTTTAGTTTCCAATTGGCCTGTGATTTTGGTGTTGCTACTTTTAAACACGGTAGTATCAAGGAAATCTATGCTGTTATGGCTTACATTTGCGGTTAATTTGACAGATGGATGATGATTGTTCAGAATGTTGAAAAACGTCCAAAATTCGTCTAGTGTGTACGTCCAGACTATGAAAACGTCATCTAAAAACCGCCCATAGAAATCTGGTTTTAATGGACAGAGTGGCAGAACTTCCCTTTCCCACTCCGCCATGAAGAGATTTGCATAACTCGGGGCAAATCGTTTTCCCATCGCAGTTCCGGAAGACTGAAGGTATACTTGGTCGTTAAAAGCGAAGTCATTACTCCTCAGACAAATGTCGAGTAGTTTGAGGATTTCTTCGTCCGGCCTGGATGCCTGCGAGTTCCTAAGAAATGCTTTCCTAACTGCTTCAATACCTGTGTTATTATCAATGTTCGTGTACATGCTTTGTACGTCGATGGATATTAAAATGGTGTGTTCGGGGACTCTTAACTGTTTGATTTTCTGAATGAAATCGTTAGTGTCTTTAAGGTAGGATGGGTGTTGGCATGCTAGTGGTAATAAGAAATGGTCTATATATTGTGATACGTTGTATGATTCGCTGCCACAGTCTGATATTATTGGGCGTCCCTTGGGTATTTTATTAGGTATAAACCATTCTGTTTCTGGATTTTTTGGTATTTTTGGTAGTGTATAGAGATGTCTTTGTCGGCAGTCAGATTTAGCAGATAGATAATCATATTGTTTTGCTGTTATGTATTCCTTATCGTGCAATTCATATAAGATGTTGTTTATTAAAGTTGCGGTGTCCTTAAAGATGGGTTGGTCTAATTTAGTGTAATGTATAGGATTACTTATTTGCTTTTCTGCCTCTGAGATATAGTCTGCGCGATTCATTATGACACAACACCAGCCTTTGTCGCTTTTCTTAATTATTATGTTTTTGTCTTTTTTAAGGGCGTTCAATGCCGTTTTAGTTCCTCGGTTGAGATTTGGTTTTTGTGACTGTGGTTGAATGGATGATATTTCTATATTCATTTCGTCGAAAGTTTTTAGGATGGCTGGTGATAATGACTTTTTAGGTGGTTTCCATGTGGATTTTGCTGTGAATAATTTTTTACCTCTGCCGGGTTTGTTCCTAAAAAAATAAGTCAACGAAAGTGTTCTTTGGAAGCGATCGGTTGCCTGGGTGATGGGGTCTATGGATGTTATTGTGGGGGTTGGGATGAATTTAAGGCCTTTATCAAGAATGTTCATTTCTAGGGGGTTGAGAAGTCTGTCGCTCAAATTGACAACTGTCTGTCCTAAAGACGGCTTCTCATTCCTTTTCCCTAATCCTAGTTTAAATTCCTCATCCAGCAGTTGATGATCTCTCTGGCCGTGTCTGGGCTCCAGTGGATTGCGTCGTTACCTTTCAGTTCTATTTTGCCCTTGAAGGTTGGTAATGTGGTGGCGTTTGGTGAAGGTGCAGTGGAGATCAGTTGGTTGTAGCTGGTGATGTTTTGGTAGGCGATCGGATTTTCTTGTCGGAGTCGGGAAGAAGTGGGGATCTGTGTGGCGAAGAGCTTGGTTGTTGGGAAAGCTGCTCTGGTCATCTTGAGTAGATCTAGCATCTGCTCGTGTATCCTTGGTCCACTTTCCTCCCTGTTGTTGAGCCCGACGTGTACCACTAATTCTTCTGGTGCAGGACCCATGTAGTTCTGGAGTATCTGTTTGATGTGGCTGATCTTGGCTCCAGAATAGCTATGGATCTCCCAGTCCCCGAGGAAGGATGCAATCCTAGCCAGGTTAGAGGACCCAATAACCAGGGTCTTTGCCATGACGGGTGGTAGGAACCATAAATCCTTCTCGTCTTTACCTTTGTAGTTGTGAGGTCTCTTTAGGGATAGGTTGAGTGATCGCCTACATCTGGCGGAAGATCTGGTGGCGATTCTAGGGTTAGGAATGATGGGCGATCTAGGGGACAGACAGTCGACAAGCGCATTTAGTGGCGATATAGATCCCGAGGAAGTAGGTGAACCAGACACAACCCGGGGCGAACTGGTTGATCTAGCTGCACGCTTCGAGAGAGTGTTAATGCAAGTGCCTTCTCCAGGGGATAATTTTCTCTTGTTGGGTGTGTATCGTTTTGGTGTGTCCCGGAGAAGGTTGTGTGTAATGTGCATGGGTGATGGGGGAGGAGCGTGACAGTTTTAGAGACCGTGGACAGTAGGCGGTGGAAATCTGTCTTCACACTATCCTGAAGTCGCTTGCCGTAGGACTTCTTGGTCCATGCTAGGGCGTGGCTAGAGTACTCTTGCACAGCATCTTTGGTAAAGTGACGTGACTTCAAGTACTCCAGTTTCTCCGCTAGCATGGCTCGGTAGTGTGTCGACAGGGATGAGGCGACGTCCTTGGCCCATTTCAAGTTCAATGTTTCAATGATAGTGGCTATGGTAGGCGTCTTCATGGCCGGCTTCACAAACTTATTCAGGTCTTGGATCTTCCAAGTGAAACTTCTGGTTGGTGTTCCATTCTCCTGGCTCTCCATACTGGTCAAGTGGTGGAGACATTGGAGGACCTGAAAGAAGGCTTTCACGACACCTGCATTTTCTTGGGGTTGTTGGCGCTCCTTTGGTAGACGTTGGTTTGGTTGGCGCTCCTTTGGTAGGCCCTGGTTTCGTCGGCGCTGGAATCCCGGTGGTGGTTGGTGGAATCCAGGTGGTGGTTGGTGGAATCCAGGTGGCGGTTGGTGGAACCCAGGTGGTGGTTGGTGGAACCCAGGTGGTGGTTGGTTGAATCCTGGTGGTGGTTGGTAGAAGCCTGGCGGTGGTTGGAATCTATTTCTTAACTGAGGCCAGTCCATTGGTAGATGGTTGGGGAAGGTGTTTGTAATTATGCAAATGGGTGAGACGAGACAATAGAGGGGAACAAAAATTGATGTGTATAGGTTGTGTTCGGATCTGTTCTCTGTAATATATCTGGTGTAATATGTGAATGTAAGGCCTAAATGTAAGTTAAACTAATATATATGCAGTTTTGTTCTATGCCAGATATTCGGCGATGCTAAGAAAAAGAATGTAGAATTAAATGGCGGATTGATTAAGGCTTGTGCTCAAGCGTTCTTTACCAGATATTCGGCGATGCTAAGACAAAGAAATGTGGAATTAAATGGCGGATTGATGTCTATAGGTTGTGCTCGGACCTGTTCTCTGTAATATGTGAATGTAAGACCTAAATGCAAGTTAAACTAATATATATGTAGTTATGTTCTTTGCCAGATATTCGGCGATGCTAAGACAAAGAATGGGGAATTAAATGGCGGATTGATTAAGGCTTGTGCTCAAGCGTTTATAGTAAATTCCCTAAATTGTAACGTGACGGAATGAAATTGGAAGAATAGTAACTGTGAAAATACAATAAATCGTTTGAATTTAAGTGTTTATTGGTTAAATCCCAATAATTCAATTCAAAAAAGAAAAAGAATTTAACAAGTATAACAAAAGCGTGGGTGTTACATAAAATATACAATAAATATACAAAAAGAAAAAAATCTTACATGAAATATAGTAGTGAAGTTCCTCGATTAACTCGCGATGCACATTTCGGAGTGGTATCCTTTATCAAGCGATGATAGTCTAACTTAATTGAAACTTTCTGGCCTATTTGTACCCATCAAAAAGAGATAAGCCAATCAAAATTAATATGGGCAAGCCCTGATTCTAATTAAACACATGAGTGATATGTTTGTGAGTTATTGAGCGGGTGATTAAGTAGCGGCTTTAATTGAAGTGATGAGTAAATTGAACAGATTAAGATGAGTATTCAGTATGGTAGCTCATTGTTTTGATTGGATTTGATCAAAAGATAATGGATGTTTTAATTTTAAATTTCTGCCGTGTTTGCATTGGTGATTGGTCGATCAGTGGAGTGATTACAGTGAAAGGATTTTGAATAATGGAAATTAATGATTTAAATAGGGAATTAAGCGGTTTTTTTTAGCTATTGATGGAACAAATAGGCCAGTCTACTTGGGAGAATCAGTTAAGGCGAGGAAATATTAAGTATGGACATAAATATAGAAACTGCTGAGTTTAAATTTTATGATGCAATTCTAGTCGATGGACTTTTACTAAAGTTGTTAATATTTATATACATTGCTTTAGGAGACTATTTAAATGGCACATATAACATAAAAGATAATATAATATCAAGAAGAACATGCATCATAGGCTAACAAATATTATAATATAAAAATATAAGGCATACATTATGAAATAATAAGAGTAATAGAATTTGTAAAGAACAAAATTATATATACAGACGTGATTTGATTATCTCTATAAGGGAAATATCTTGAACCAGGTTTACATCAGCCTGGCGCGGGTGAGGGTTAGGTTTAAGAAGATCAGTGGTGGGTTAGGGTTAGGTTCTTCCGGTGTTTTCCAGAGGACCAGGCTCTGGGTTAGCTATTTAGGGTGTTTCCCGGTATTTAGTGTGTTTTCCGGTATTTAGTGTTTTTCCGGTGTTTTCCGGTATTCAGTATAACATGGTGTTTTCCGGTTGTTTTTCGGTGTTTTCCGGTATATAGTATAGCCCCTATCCCAAGACAGGAGAATGCTTAGATTACATGGTCTGTCAGAGGTGTAGTTTCGATACTCCACCTGTATGTGTACCTGACAAAGAGTTGAAACACCTGTCCAACCTCTTCAATTTCACTTCAGTATAAGTCCTTACGTGTTTCTGTACATTACTACTACATGGGCAATTGATTTATTACAAACATCACAATTATATGGTTTTTATTAAGTATGAATTTTATGTGCTTGTGTACGCTTCCACTCTTTGTGAATGATAAAGTTTTCCACCAGTATGAATCCCCCTGTGTTTCTGGAGAGCACTGCTGTCGGAAAATGATGTACTACAACCATCGCATTTATATGGCTTTTCACCAGTGTGAATTCGGATATGTCGCTGTAAATTACCTTTCTCCGAGAATGATTTACGACAAACATTACATTTATAAGGCTTCTCACCTGTGTGAGTTTTTGTGTGTTGCCGCAGACCACCTATATGTCGGTATGATTTACAACAAACATCACACTTATAAGGTTTTTCACCTGTATGAATTCTCAGGTGAGTCTGTAGAGTATCTCTTTTAGTAAATGATTTACTACAAACATCACACTTATAAGGTTTTTCACCTGTATGAATTCTCATGTGTTCCTGTAGACGATTACTATAAGAAAATGATTTACTACAAACATCACATTGATAAAGTTTTTCGCCACTATGAGTTTTTGTGTGCTTCTGTAGATAACCACGTTCAGTGAATAATTTACCACAAACATCACATTGATAGGATTTTTTTCCAGAATGAGTTTTAGTGTGCCTTTGTAAAGTATCACTTTCAGTGAATGATTTACTACAAAAATCACATGCAAAGAGTTTTTCTTCAGTATGAATTCTCTGTAGGCCACCAGTTCGTGAGAAGTATTTACTACAAACATCACATTTATAAGGTTTTCCACCAGTA
The DNA here is from genome assembly GCF_932274485.2 of Patella vulgata. NCBI lineage: Eukaryota > Metazoa > Mollusca > Gastropoda > Patellidae > Patella > Patella vulgata. The sequence goes on from NC_065879.2 coordinate 92,240,855, forward strand.
TGGCTTCTAATGTGTGACTGTAGATTACCATTTTCAGTGAATGATTTACTACAAACATTACATTTATAAGGTTTTCCACCAGAATGGCTTCTAATGTGTGACTGTAGATTACCATTTTCAGTGAATGATTTACTACAAACATCACATTTATAAGGGTTTTCACCCGTATGTTTTCTTGTGTGACGCTGTTGAACTGCACGTCTAGAAAATGATTTATCACAAACATCACATTTATATAGTTTTGCTCCAGTACAATTCTCTGTGTGTCTCTGTCGAATACAATTTGGGATGACTGATTTACTACAAACATCCTTACATGCTTTCAACTCACTACTGTCACAAGAACTGAACTCTAATTTATGATGTACTTCACAATGTTTCTCTAAATCAATGTCAGATTTAAATTTCTCATCACATAAATTACACTCATGAACTGTTTCAATATCTTTAGTGTTCTCTTCTTTAACATGAGAATATCCACCAACATCATCAGTTTTCTCACCTTTAACATGAGAATATCCATCAACATCATAAGTTTTCTCACCTTTAACATGACAATATCCAGCTATATCATCAGTTTTCTCACCTTTAACATGAGAATATCCAGCTATGTCATCAGTTTTCTCACCTTTAACATGACAATATCCAGCTATATCATCAGTTTTCTCACTTTTAACATGAGAATATCCAGCTATGTCATCAGTTTTCTCACCTTTAACATGAGAATATTCAGCTACATCATCAGTTTTCTCACCTTTAACATGACAATATCCATCTATGTCATCAGTTTTCTCATCTTTAACATGACAATATTCATCTACATCATCAGTTTTCTCTTTTTTAACATGTACTTCACAGTGTTTTTCTAAATCAGATTCTGACTTAAATTCTTCATCACACAAATTATACTGATAGCAAGTTTCAATATCTTCAGTTTTTTCTTCTTCAAAATGACAAAATTCATCTACATTACTTTTTCCTTTTACCTCAACTACTTTATTTTGCGTGTGAAATCTTTTAACATCGCGAGTTTCCTATAATATATGAAATGTATAACATAATTAGTTTCCTGTAACATATAAAGGACATTAGTCTCCTGTAATATAAAAAAGTTATATCATCATTAGTTTCCTGTAATATATAAAAGTTATAACACAATTAGTTTCCTGTAATATATAAAATGTATAACATAATTAGTTTCCTGTTGTACATAAAGGATATAACAACATTAGTCTCCTGTAATATATAAAAGTTATATCATCATTAGTTTTCTGTAATATATAAAAGCTATATCATCATTAGTTTCTTGTGATATATAAAAGATATAACGTCATTAGTTTCCTGTAATATATAAAAGTTATAACATCATTAGTTGCTGTAATATATAAAAGTTATAACATCATTAGTCTCCTGTAATATATAAAAGCTATATCATCATTAGTTTCCTGTAATATATAAAAGTTATAACATCATTAGTTTCTTGTGATATATAAAAGTTATAACATCATTAGTCTCCTGTAATATATAAAAGTTCTAACATCATTAGTTTCCTGTAATATATAAAAGTTATAACATCATTAGTTTATTGTAATATATAAAAGTTATAACATCATTAGCATCCTGTAATATATATAAAAGTTATAGCATCATTAGTTTCTAGTTTCTTGCAATAACATCATTAGCTGCCTGTAATATATTAAAGATGGGTTCGAAGAAAAGTATTTATCTGGTGGTTATTCCTTGTGTTGTCACGATTACAAAATTCTTGAATCGGTTAATCGGCTAACCAAAAATTGTATCGGTGCCGATTAATCGGATGCCGTATAAATTCTATAATAATGTAAAATAAATGTTTCTTTCGTTGGCTAATAATGTCATTGTCTGTACTGCGTTACAGGGGTTTTCCCTTGTGATTGTTGATATGCGTGAGCACTGAATAGCTGACCGTATATTATTTTAATACATTTCTTTGGGTTTGAGCTACATGTATTTAAAAAGTAACAAAAACAGTACATATACGCAATCCATAAATATATTGTTCAAAAATACACTTCGTTTCGGGTAAAATAGGGGTCTTCAAATTTTAATGCGGAGGATATGACGTCAAAAAAAAGGTCAAACTATCCCAAAATGGCGACTGAAAGAAATGTTGGTGTGTATGTGATATTGGATAAACCTGTTTCACTGAACAACGTTTGTTTGTCAGTAAGTGTTATTGTTGTTCAGAGGTGGATAACACAATAAGGTAGGACATGCATTTAGAATTTATCGACTGACGCCTTTCAGCTCGTGGCTATTTGATGCGCCAACAATTCGGTGGCTCATTTCTCTAAGAAAGGACGACTTAAAGAACCGAGAGGTTACGTGTGAACGAAACCTCGAGGCACCCTGGTGTAGGGCTATGAATGCAAAATTGAGTTATTAATGGATTTATTTACAAATAAGCTTATTTGATAAAGTTACATTTAAATAGCATAAAACTTTATAGATTGAAGATATCTCCATTAGAAGCCAAGATATGGACATTTATGTTCGGTGAATCGGGGTACTTTTTGTCTAAAATTTTATATAGAGAAAGTCAAAATAGACTGAAAGGTCACAGGGGTCAATGGCACAAAATTCAGGAATTAACAATAGATCAGAAGCACATAATAATGCATAATACCTGGACAAAATATCCGATCTTGCTGAAAATTGGCACAACGGACACCCAATCGACGCTCTAAAGTATGACAGGGAAAAAAACCATAGGTCGACCACGATGTCGGCCATTTTGAATAAATTAAAGACAAAAAAAGCGTAATATTGTTGAAATCGTAACTATTTATATTCAAATTCCAGTTACATTTACAGAATAATAAACAATTAATACAACATCTAACCAAATAAGAATCATGGTGATGCAAATATGCAAATAAGGTGATGGAAAATCCAAGATGGCTGCCAGCGTCCACAAACTATTTTATCGCAAACCAAAAAAAAAAAAACTGAACAAATGTAATCATCCAACTTATCAAACTGAAGCAAATATAAACAGCAATTCAAAAATAACACTTTTGCACTTCTTAAACCATTACAGTAATAACAGACCAGACAAATATAACTAAGGATTAAAAAAAAATTCAAAAAGTATCATGTTTAAATGTATTTTCTGTGATAGAAAAGTCATGCAATGTTGCATTAGCATTAATGAATCCAAGGGAGGTAATAGGTGCAGAGTTCACTGCCCTTAGACCACAAATGTGATTAATCTGAGTAAAAATCTGTAAGATTCTGAATATTTTCTACAAAACTGATCATCTTTGGTGGTTGCTCAGTGAACATGCTAAGTAACATTATAATCATTTAAATTCCGTTTTTTGTCAGTCAAATTAAAATATTTACAATATCAGTCATTCTATTTACTACATTTTAGTAATGATAGTGACCCTTGTGAAATTAAGGATAAAGTTAATATTAAGCTGCGTTTTTTTCTTCCCATGCAAGAAAATCAACAGATTTTACAAATCCACTAGCAAACAAATTTTACATGTAATTATAAAGAGCAATATTTATATAAAATTGTGCTGTATAAATAGTACTGAATCAAAGCATCAAACTAATGATTATTTTACTTATTTGTTCACATAAGTATTTGCAATATATCCTTTAGTTTTACTGTTTATTTTGGTGTTTTTTACTGCCACAAAATGTTGTTTTACGTAGTAGGTATTTGTAGTCCTATTCTCAACCCTCCTCCTTTCACAGCTTGGGCTTGGGACCGGCCACGGCGGATTTAAACAGGACAACACTTACACAGACAACACACACAAGAGACCAATTACATAACACACGGTATAATGAACACTTATGACGATAAAGACACACAACGAATACGATGATAGTACTTTTTCAATCCTTTGTCATTGAAATGGATCTTGGCGGTCAAAAAATCATCCTGAAGCTTAATATTTTTGCAAAATACAAAAAAAGACTTGAAACGATCATACAAAAGACGGTTAATTGCCATCTCTTTGGGATTCATACAAGTCTAATGTAAGACCGGGAGATTTTAAGAAATTGTTCCGCTCAACAATACTCCCCACATACACGTCTGCAGCCCACTGCCTTAATTCTTACTACAAGAGCACGTGGGGACGTGGGGACGATGAAACACAGATGTCGTTGCCACCTAAATGAATAGGGGATCACGGTGGCTAAGTGGGTAAGGCGCTGGCTCGCTAGCCTGGAGGTCGGGTGTTCAATCCCTGCATTGGCCGAGAAAGTTCATCCAGATTTTCCGGCGTGGTTCCCCCTTGTCAGTGATGCAGGACGGAGGGCCTGATAAGGACAGCTGTCTAGTCATTCGGATGAGACGAAAAACCGAGGTCCTGTGTACACATTGGCGTGCACGTAAAAGATCCCTTGACAGTTGGAATTCGATATAAGAGTAGGCCGTAGTGCCGCTGTCCGGGCAAAATTACCCTCATAGCACACTGTATGGCGTATGCCCGTCTTCATTAGCCCAGTTCGGAGCAAAACAGTAGGACATTAAACCCCCATTTCATTTCATTTCATTTCCTAAATGAATAAACACAACATCAGGACAAAAGGTTAGAAACAAGAGCCTGAGACGGGTTTGTTGCCTTCATCCCCCCTTTTCCGAAAAACCTCACATCACCAGGAACACATAAATTAGAACAACAATACTTATCTAGACGAGCCACTAAACTTAAACCAATTTTAACCATGATTAATCTGAAAAATAATGTATGATGTACAGAGAAACATAATACTATCTAAAAGATGCATAATGTTTTTGGATATACCGGCAATTCATACATGTATTGTTACATCAATTCAAACACAGAATCTAAATATTGATTATATGTAGCAATATCTTTCTTCTTCAAGTTCAATTTCTTACTTTTATCATTCACCCGTCCAATTTTCTTCCTCAAACTTTCAACATTGAAAGAATCCGAATTTTTGTCTGATATACCGGTAGCAATTAAATGATCAGTAGGCCCCTACATTGATCAATATTGTCAAAATACTGTAATATTAATAATTCAATAATAAAGCCAAATTTTAGTTGATTAAAATAAACAGCTTCAATTTGTAATTTGCTCAAAATTTGCTCTATTTTTGTAGAAATATTTAACTTTTCAGAAAATTTTCCAATGGAATTCAAATAATATTGTTGACTGCAATTTTATCAAAATCAGGTGAAGCCATATTTTTTTTTGCAAATCTGCTATACTATACCTTTACAGCAAAAATAAATATAGGTAGATCTACTACGGTAGATGATGCACCAAGTGTCGTACTGAATTTTAAAAATTTTAATTCAAAAAAGCTTATATTAAAAAATTTCACTCGACAAGGCCTACACAATAACATTGTAATTTGTAAACTTACCAACTTCAATACTTGCCTAGCTAGGCCTACCTAGTAGTACAAAACTGACAATAAAAAGATCTAGACCTAGCCTAGCCTACTAGAAGCTAAAAACAAAAAAATGTAACATGTATTTTAATTGCATTGGTCAAAATCAAACTACAAATTGGGCCTTAATAAAATTAAAAAAGGTAAAAGAAAGAAGGGAAGACCGTACCATCCAGACGTTTTTTTGTTTTTTACTGAAGACAGACATACGTGTCATAATACTGGATGAATAGGGCTACGTCCTCTCGTAACGGTTTCATCATTTTGAATGAGTCATAAATATCAATTTATGCCACACACGCACACAGTCATTGTACACAATGTAAAGTGTAGAAATGAATTTCCAACATCGTTTTGCGAATAAGTTGGATCTGCATACTTACATTTTTGCACAATCTTCTTCTGTAAGCGTTCTCGAAAGAACTTCCGCCGTAATCGGGCCACGCCTCCTGGATTTCGTGAACAGAATTGACGCTGACCCTTACTCGCATATCACGGTCGTAGCTATTTATTTATGAATATTTTAGTATAATTTTTTTTGCAGTTGGTAGAAAACATATTCGTCTTCACAAATCCGAGTGCGCGTGTAAAAATTTTATTTTCTAAACATTATTAAAAAGCAAATCTTTCCTTCAATTTAGCATATCTTGGCTTCTAATTCGGTTAGAAATTTGCCGCAAGCGGAATAATAAATTTTAGGATTTCCTCTTTTTGATTGGACATTAAATTTAGTTCTGCGGTGCATCACCTATAGCTACGAAACGACTAAAAATAGTCTACAAAATTAGAAAATCGTAAAAATCTGTGTGCCATTAATTTTTACGACGAGAAAATCTCCCAATAAGCCGTAAACGCTTTTCAACGGACGATTTCTCGCCGAGATCAAGCTGCCATACAATAGCTACCATACAATAAGTAGTAGTAGTTAGTTGTATTTACGTCCGCTTCCACCGAGGTGATATCGCAGACATACAATAAGACCACTCACCATATAATAAGGGACAATCAAGTGAGCATACAATAAGGGATACGCTGGATGACCATGACTTCAGTGAAATCACGTGCTCCGTATGGGCTAATCCAAGCCTTCGATAAATAAAATAAATTGAAAGTAGTCTATTTTTAGTAACTACGTTATTGTTTGATAGCGACGGATTTTTTGCTCAAAATAAAAAGGGGTTTATCTCCTCTAAAGTGTGTTATTTTGAATGTGCCAGAAAATAACAAGTATATTCAAAGAGCCATTGAAACTAACTTTCCGGTGATGTATTACACGATAACTGGAATTTCGTATTAAGACCTTTATTTTAACATTAAACACTCGACACATCCCATTACTCGTATTCAGTTAGTGCAGGCTAAGTCTAACTAACTTTGATAAATTTTTTAAAAAAAAGTATACATACATTGTGCCTAAAACAAATAAGGTATAAACTAAAGAAAGGATTGACTTTAATTCTCAGTATAGATATAATTATTTTGGATTAAGTCCCGCATTCTTACTTCAAATATCCCGGTTCCCTTCAACTTTAATCTTTTTTCAGGTATGTATATTTAAGTGTGCCAGAAAATTATTTACAGATTTGAAAAGGCCAAGGAAAAAGGGACATACTTTTAAATGATGCGTACCAGGATTGCTGTAATTTCGTATTAAGACCCGTATTTTTACTTTAAATACCCCTACCCTCGTTATTTAATAGGGTTTGTACCACCCAACTTTGATCGTTTTTTAAGATAGGTAAATATGAATGTGCCAGAAAATTATTTATATATTTGAAGAGAGCAATGAACAAGCTTTTCAGTGATATGTAACATCATCGCTGGAATTTCCTATTAAGACCCGTTTTTGAACATTGAATACCCCCCCCCCCTTCCCATTAATAATCATAGTAATAGAGATTAGTACCACCCAACTTTGATCCTTTTGTAAGATAAGTAAATATGAATGTGCCAGAGAATTATTTATTTATTTGAAGAGAGCAATAAACAAGCTTTTCAGTGATATGTAACATCATTGCTGGAATATCGTACTAAAAACCGTATTTTGGCATTGAATACCCACCCACCCCCTTCATAATCATAGTAATTGAGTTTAGTACCACCCAACTTTGATCATTTTTTAAGGTAAGTAAATATGAATGTGCCAGAAAATTATTTATATATTTGAAAAGAGCAATAAACAAGCTTTTCAGTGATATGTAACATTATGGCTGGAATTTCGTATTAAGAACCGTATTTTGGCATTGAACACCCACCTTCCCCCCTTCATAATCATAGTAATAGAGTTTAGTACCACCCAACTTTGATCGTTTTTAAGGTAAGTAAATATGCATGTGTCAGAAAATTATTTATATATTTGAAGAGAACAATAAACAAGCTTTTCAGAGATATGTAACATCATTGCTGGAATTTCGTACTAAGAACCGTATTTTAGCATTGAATCCCCCCCCCCCCCCGTCCCATTCATAATCATAGTAATAAAGTTTAGTACAACCCAAATTTGATCGTTTTTTTAAGGTAAGTAAATATGAATGTGCCAGAAATTATTTATATATTTGAAGAGAGCAATAAACAAGCTTTTCAGTGATATGTAACATCATTGCTGGAATTTCGTACTAAGAACCGTATTTTGGCATTGAATACCCACCTTCCCCCCTTCATAATCATAGTAATAGAGTTTAGTACCACCCAACATTGATCGTTTTTTAAGGTAAGTAAATATGAATGTGCCAGAAAATTATTTATATATTTGAAGAGAGCAGTTAACAAGCTTTTCTGTGATATATAACATCATGGCTGGAATTTCATACTAAGAACAGTATTTTGGCATTGAATACCCACCTCTCCCCCCTTCATAATCATAGTAATAGAGTTTAGTACAACCTAACTTTGATCCTTTTGTAAGATAAGTAAATATGGACGTGCCAGAAAATTATTTACATATTTAGAGAGAGCAATAAACAAGCTTTTCAGTGATATGTCACATCATTGCTGGAATTTCGTACTAAGAACTGTATTTTGGCATTGAATACCCACCTTCCCCCCTTCATAATCATAGTAATAGAGTTTAGTACCACCAGTGATGGGATTTCAAAATTTTTCATGTCGGACATTTTTACCGAAAATAAAGGGACATAACTCTTATCGTTATTTAAAATGGCAGTTTTTAGACCACACACAAAAATCACGTGTAAACAAAATATTCAAATTCGTCCGTAATATAAAAATAGGTGCACCTAGTTATTTTTCATATTTAATTCCCGTACGGTATTCAAATTTATGTCAGTAATATTCCTACAAAATTCGTAATACAATAGAATGAAAGCGTTCCGACTGCTGCCGATCTGTACTGTTTCAAATTCCTCCAAAATTACCGTATTTTCGGGTCATAAGTCGCTACATTTTTCAGCAGAAGTCCGGCATTCGTCTTAAACTCCGTTACGACTTATATACAGAGGGTAAGAATATGATATCCCGAGGAATGACACCATCCGCTAAATAATCGCTAGCACGCGCTATCGTCTAAAACAATTAAGTACTTACACTATTTCAATCGACATATTCGTCAACATTGCCTAGGTTACTTATTTCTTTATTTAAAAACATAAACCCCATTCAAAATATGATCGTAAATCCGAGAATATGCCATCAAAATAGAATCTTTTCTTCGGCATTAGAAGCGTGAATTTAGTCACGTATTCATTTCATAATTTCACGCGGCTCGCGAGATTTCTAATACCGGTATAGCACTCGGCAAACCTCGGCAGATTCCGTTACTCTACAAACAGCCCCTCTGTATGACGGTAAGTGATATGTACCTAATCAGATTTTCTTCAAACAAGGACAACTTTGCTCTGAAAATTCTAAACACGCTTTGAACGACGCAATTTTGATAACTTCTTTCTAAAACCGGCAAGTTCGTAGGTACATATCACTTACCGTCATGCAGTCGAAGCTAGATGTAGAGTAACAGAATCTGCCAAGGTTTCCCGAGTGCTGTAAAAGCATGCTAGAAATGTCTAATATTTTTCGGATATATGTGTGTGTGAAATAGCTTTATTTAACGCTCGCTTCCACCGAAGTGATATAGCAGACGAATTATAATGACTGTCTATTGATCTGGGCGTTATATACTCTTACAATATGTGACTTCTATGACTAGTTTATACATATTGTCGGCTCACATCAATGCGATTAAAATGTCCGTCAATGCAGAAACCACGAGGTTAACAAACGAAGATTAAAATTATAATGGATTGATGAATATTCCGACAAAGGGGAAACAATGGCTTCCGTTTAAGATTAGATTGATGAATTGTCCGACAAAGGAATAAGTCAGTCAATCAAGGCAGATAAAGTAGTTAATCAAGGTATGTTTATAGACCGTATAACACGATAAATACGTTGATCACTTAATTACCTAATCAATCCAGCGTATTATCGACGATAATCTGGTTGAGTGGTAGTTATACACTCAGTAAACTATATGAATTTCGGAATTTTGAATATTATTCACCATGTCTTGATGTCCGATTGGGCATATTCCCGGTCGGACAATTTTGGGCGTTTGGAAAAAAGATTCGGACAAGTCCGGAATATACGGGCAAAATCCCATCACTGAGTACCACCCAACTTTGATCGTTTTTTAAGGTAAGTAAATATGAATGTGCCAGAAAATTATTTATATATTTGAAGAGAACAATTAACAAGCTTTTCTGTGATATATAACATCATGGCTGGAATTTCGTACTAAGAACAGTATTTTGGGATTGAATACCCACCCCTCCCCCCCTTTGATCCTTTTGTAAGATAAGTAAATATGGATGTGCCAGAAAATTATTTACATATCTAGAGAGAGCAATAAACAAGCTTCTCAGTGATATGTAAACTTTATTACTATGATTATGAATGGGGGGGGGGGGTATTCAATGCTAAAATACGGTTCTTTGTACAAAATTCCAGCCATGATGTTATATAACACTGAAAAGCTTGTTTATTGCTCTCTTCAAATAGATAAATAATTTTCTGGCACATTCATATTTACTTACCTTAAAAAACGATCAAAGTTGGGTGGTACTAAACTCTATTACTATGATTATGAAGTGGGGGGGGGGGGGTATTCAATGCCAAAATGTTACATATCACTGAAAAGCTTGTTTATTGCTCTCTCCAAATTACTTACGTTAAAAAACGATCAAAGTTGGGTGGTACTAAACTCTTTTACTAATTTTAAAAAACGATCAAATTTGGGTTGTACTAAACTTTATTACTATGATTATGAATGGGACGGGGTATTAAATGCTAAAATACGGTTCTTAGTACGAAATTCCAGCCATGACGTTATATATCACTGAAAAGCTTGTTTATTGCTCTCTTCAAATATATAAATAATTTTCTGGCACATTCATATTTACTTACCTTAAAAAACGATCAAAGTTGGGTGGTACTAAACTCTATTACTATGATTATGAAGAGGGGGAGGAGGGTATTCAATGCCAAAATACGGTTCTTAATACGAAATTCCAGCCATAATGTTACATATCACTGAAAAGCTTGTTTATTGCTCTCTCCAAATTTATTAGCTTAAAAAAGGATCAAAGTTGGGTGGTACTAAACTCTATTACTATGATTATGAAGGGGGGGGGGTATTCAATGCCAAAATACGGTTCTTAGTACGAAATTTAAGCAATGATGTTACATATCACTGAAAAGCTTGTTTATTGCTCTTTTCAAATATATAAATAATTTTCAGGCGCATTCATATTTACTTACCTTAAAAAACGATCAAATTTGGGTTGTACTAAACTTTATTACTATGATTATGAATGGGACGGGGGGGGGGGGGGTTATTCATTGCTAAAATACGGTTCTTAGTACGAAATTCCAGCAATGACGTTACATATCACTGAGAAGCTTGTTTATTGCTCTCTCTAAATATGTAAATAATGTTCTGGCACATCCATATTTACTTATCTTACAAAAGGATCAAAGTTAGGTTGTACTAAACTCTATTACTATGATTATGAAGGGGGGGGGGGGTATTCAATGCCAAAATACGGTCCTTAGTACGAAATTCCAGCAATGATGTTACATATCACTGAGAAGCTTGTTTATTGCTCTCTCTAAATATGTAAATAATTTTCTGGCACGTCCATATTTACTTATCTTACAAAAGGATCAAAGTTAGGTTGTACTAAACTCTATTACTATGATTATGAAGGGGGGAGAGGTGGGTATTCAATGCCAAAATACTGTTCTTAGTATGAAATTCCAGCCATGATGTTATATATCACAGAAAAGCTTGTTAATTCCTCTCTTCAAATATATAAATAATTTTCTGGCACATTCATATTTACTTACCTTAAAAAAACGATCAAAATTGGGTGGTACTAAACTCTATTACTATGATTATGAAGGGGGAAGGGGGGTATTCAATGCCAAAATACGGCTCTTAGTACGAAATTCCAGCAATGATGCTACATATCACTGAAAAGCTCGTTTATTGCTCTCTTCAAATATATAAATAATTTTCTGGCACATTCATATTTACTTACCTTAAAAAAACAATCTAATTTGGGTTGTACTAAACTTTATTACTATGATTATGAATGGGAAGGGGGGGGGGGGGGTATTCAATGCCAAAATACGGTTCTTAGTACGAAATTCCAGCCATAATTTTACATATCATATTACTGAGAAGCTTGTTTATTGCTCTCTCCAAATATATAAATAATTTTCTGGCCCTTTTTATTTAGAGCAAAAAATTTGTCGCCATCAGACAATAACCTAATTACTAAAAATAGACTACTTTCAATTTATTTTATTCATCGAAGGCTCGGATTAGCCCATACGGAGCATGTGATTTCACTGAAGTCTTGGTCATCCAGCGAATTCCTTATTGTATGCTGATTTGATTGTCCCTTATTGTATGGTGAGTGGTCTTATTGTATAGTAGCTTATTGTATGGAAGCTTGATCTCGGCCGATTTCTCGGCAGGTAATTAGCGTACCAAAATATAAATAACACCATTGGAAGGCTAATTCAATTCTGATTCATACCATATAAATCATTATAATTTTAAGTACAGACATCTGCTTACAAATTAGAGTTTTGTAACTCGTGTCCAGGATTTTGACGTTATCGATGAAAATTAGCCACGATGATGTCACAGCATTCATAGCCCTACCTGGAGTACTAAAGACTCCTACGCGAAAGCGAATTATTGAAATAAAATTGAACCATTTGTCAGTCCCGAAATGACCTAGTTTGTGTCGAGTGGACGTTAAACTCCATTTCTCTTTCGATTTGATACAATAAAATCTTATCTTACTATTCTGTCTCAGCGCGGAGCCTTACAGTAAGTATAACCAGTGACACCAAAACACAAAGTGACCAATCAAGTTCTGAGCTTTATTGGAACTTCTACGAGTGTTGTACATAGGTGTATCATGTGTGGTAAAAAGCTGAAATAAAAAATAAAACCTTACAGTTCTATACAAAGATCAATACAAACTACTTTTCATACAAACTTGAATTTGAGATGACATGAATAGCTTTCCGTAGTTTTTAGAATCAGTTTGAACGTCGTACTTACTCAATACTAAACGACATAGTTTAAACCATTAACATACTAAATACACAATTGGTTTATGAGAATGATGTACAGTAATAACATACTAAATTAAGCTCGACTTTAAAATATTCCAACACGTAAAAGCATTTACATTTCCCGTACATGCACAATAACAATAGGCCTACATTACAACGTAACTTTGACACAACTAAATAATAACAGAAACCTAATTGCTGCCATCTTATAAACATAGCATTAATTATAAGTATTTGTTGTTTACTTACTCCGTGACACAATGAAGATAACAAACAAAAGATACATTTAGAAACAAAGCTGAATGTTAAGCCGTGTACTAGCGACCACGCCGTGACCAACTTCCGGAGACGTTCAATTACGTCCAAGAGAGATTACTCCAAATTATAAAGGCAAATAAAAGCACAGAACACTCCCCGTCTGATGACTATCTGTCATCACATGAATTGATACATATGTACATGCAATAATACCACTCTTACATATCAAAATTTTCGGTTTCATAGGACTAACGCCTTAAAAGATTTCGAATACACATTCTAAAGTCAGGACTCGTCAGGTATTAACAAAACAAGTTCTACTATAGGACGAGTATATATAACCACATGTTGTCCATCCCGGATAACACGAATATCACATTTACGCACTAGGCCATCTGCTTCTCTGTAGGTCTTCTCAACAACTCCGATAGGCCACATATTTCTTGCAACCTGTTTATCCTTAACTAGCACGACATCCCCACAAGAAATATTTCTTTGTATTTCGCTCCACTTACGTCGCGTTTGAAGAGTTTGCAGATATTGAGTCCTCCAACGGTTCCAAAACATTTCTGCTAATATCTGCACACGTTTCCATTGTTTCTTGAAGATGTCTTTATCACCCACAGTTTCCATGATCCCGGTAACTTGCTGAGGTTTCTGAGTCAATAGCAGCGATGGAGTTAGTGGAGTTGGATCTCCGGGATCTGATGTTAACGGAACCAAAGGCCTTGAATTAATAATTGTAGAAGCCTCAGCGAGAAAAGTAACCAGCATCTCGTGAGTAAGCTGACCCCCTGGAACGTCTAGTAAGATAGAGTCTAGGATCCTCCGGGTAATACCAATAACACGTTCCCATACTCCACCCATATGCGAGGCGTGAGGAGGATTGAAGATCCAGGCAGCGCCATTACTATTGAGGAATTCCTTTACTTGAACATCTTCCGCATTAATAGCTTTGACTCCGATGTCGTCTAATGCACCAATAAAATTAGTACCTCGGTCAGACCTGAATAACTTTACGGGACCACGAATCGCTAAAAAACGTCTCAGTGCCATTATAAATGAGGAGGAGCTGAGTTCTTCAGTTACTTCTATGTGAACGCCCCTACACGTTAAACAAGTAAACATCACAGCCCATCTCTTACTGCTAGCCTGTCCTCCTCTTGTGCGACGGGTGACAATGTCCCATGGACCAAAACAGTCAACGCCCACGTTGGTAAACGGCGGTCCGGGTTCTAGGCGATCTGATGGAAGGCTTGCCATTTTCTGACTTCCTAGCGTTCCTCGAAGCTTCTGACACTTAACACATTTACTTATAATTGAAGATATGAGCGACTTGGCTCCCGTAATCCAGTAACCTGCTGAACGTATGACACCCTCTGTAATATGCCTTCCCTGATGATGAACACGTTCGTGAAAATTACGGATCAGTAATGTTGCGATATGATGTTTTCCAGGAACAAGAATTGGATGTTTCTCCGCTTCAGGGATGTTGGAGTAATCCAAACGACCCCCTATCCTCATCAATCCATCTTTGTCAATGTATGGTGAGAGTTTAGTTAGTGAGCTTGACTTAGGAAGTTGCTTCCCGGAACTGAGAAACTGAAAATCGTCTTCGTACACTTCTCGTTGAACTTCACGAATAACAAATTCCTCTGCATCATCAAAGGCAATCACAGTACACGACGTCCAAATTAGATGTGAAGTATCAGACATGTTATCTTTCTTAAAAGCTCTTGCTACATGTTTCAAACGAGCAATAGTCTTAACAAGTTTAGTCCAACTGGAAAATTTTTCGAAACGTTGGGTTCCTAGTCGACTCAAGACGGATACACGAGTCTTGAAGTTTGTCACATCAGATTTGACTTCTTTATCAGATTCAGCCTCTAGCACTTCAAAAGATTCAATAACAGCATTGTGATTCTTCAACAAAAACTGCGGACCGTTTAACCAAGATGAAGTCTGCATCGCAGATGCTTGAACAGAACGCGTCGCTTCATCTGCAGGATTATCCTTCGTGGAAGTATATATCCATTGATGTGGATGTGTAGAATGTCGAATTCTTGCCACACGATTTGCAACGTAATTGAAAAACCTTCTTTTTTCATTGTAAATATAGCCTAGAACTACTTTGCTGTCTGTGTAGAAGGAAAAATTGTTTATATCGAGGTTTAGATGATTTGAGATGGTTTCAGCGACTTCCACTGCAACAACGGCCGCACATAACTCTAATCGCGGTATAGTATTTCCATGTAAAGGTGCTAACTTTGCTTTACCAAGGATGAAGCCTAACTCAAAGTTTCCAGTCTGACATGGCGCTCTAACATATCCAACAGCAGCTATCGCCTTTTCGGAAGCGTCAGAAAAGATATGTATTGATTTATCCTTAATCTGACCAAATGAGGTTGAGAAATAGGTGCGAGGTATGCGTAGTCCACGTAGTTCCTGCAATGAGGTCGTCCATTGATCCCAGATAGCAAAATAATTAGAAGGTAACGGTTCGTCCCAATCACGGGTGCTGTTGATGAGTTCACGTAAGAGCCTCTTTCCTTCAATGACGACGGGAGCTAGGAATCCCAAAGGGTCGAAGATTGAATTGATTGTTGACAGCACTCCACGCCTTGAGAAAGGTTGCTCATCAGTTCTGATGTGATACAAAAACATATCTGATTCCAAGTTCCAGCCCACCCCGAGACTACGTTGTGTGGGTAGCGCTTCAACGTTTAACGGAAGATCTTTCAAATCCGTGGCCAAATCCTCTCGTGGAAAAGACGTCATTACTTCCTCTCTATTCGACACAATTTTGTGAAGTCTTAAGCCCCCTTCTACTTTTAGAACTTCCTGGGTCCTTTTAATCAGATCAGTGGCTTGGTGTGCGGTTGGAAATGATGAAAGCCCATCATCTACATAAAAGTCGTTCTCTACGAAATTGGTGACATCCGAACCAAGAGTGCTACGTTTTGCTGCAAGCCGAAGTCCATAAGTAGCAATAGCTGGCGAAGCTGTGTTGCCGAATACGTGCACACACATTCGGAATTCAATTAAAGGGTTGTCGATATTGTTTTCTTCGTGCCACAAGAAACGCAAGTAGTTTCTGTGTTGTTGGTCCACTTTAAAGCAGTAGAACATCTGCTGGATGTCCGCTATAACCGCCACAGATTCACGCCTAAACCGCATTAAGATGCCCAACAGACTGTTGGTAAAATCAGGGCCTGATAATAATACATCATTTAGGCATATGCCATTATATTTTGCTGCAGAATCAAAAACGATGCGGACTTGGTTCTGTTTTCTTGGATGATAAACGCCAAATATTGGCAGGTACCAGCACTCCTCACTCTTCTGAAGTGGTGGCGCTACTTCTGCATGCCCATTCTGTAACATCTTGTTCATAAAGGCGATGAAATGACCCCTCTTCACATGGTCTTTATGCAGGGATTTATCAAGCATATTCGCCCTTTTTAACACCTGGGTGTAGTTATTTTGTAATCTAGGTCTTGGTTCCCTGAATGGAAGTGGGCATGACCATTTACCATCTACATCTTGGCGGAAACTTGCGTCCATGATATGCAGAAAGGATCTGTCATCAACGGATAAACCTGGCTTATCATCATCCTTCTGCTTCAGGAATATGTTCTGGCCAAATGAATCCCATTCAGGAATTTTAAACAACTGCATTCTGTCACAGTATACAGTATCTAATGTCTCTTGCAACTTTATGCGATTATTACACGGATCGAACATGGTTGTACGACCATTCTCCAGAACGTTAGTCTTGTTTACGTTTAACACCTCTGGTACATGAACACTCCCTAGGCAACTTTCACCAATTATAACCCATCCTATTGGCAGTTTCTGCGCATACGGAGTATTTGCTGGTCCAATACGGTGATCCAAGACGTGATGAGCTTTAATGACATCACGACCAATCAGTAATATGATGTGGGCATTTTCATCTATTGGTGGAATGTGATGGGCAATATCATGTAGATGTGAATAACTCCGAGCCACATCAGGAGTAGGAATCTCATTCCTGTTGTCAGGCATTTGGTTACATTCAATGATCGTCGGAAGATCTAGTTGTACCGTTTGATCAAGAGATTCTAACACGATACCATTAATTTTTCTTCCTGCTGTTCTGACTTTTCCGGAACAGGAAGTGAGTACGTATTCAGTCTCTTCACATTTCACAGCAAGGAGATCGAATAAACGAGGACTGCCAAGGGTTCTGTTACTTTGATCGTCTATCATAACATATAGACGAATTACTTTGTCTGGTTTATCTGATGCGTATACATTACAAAGAACTATCTTAGCACATGACTTTCCAGGGAACTGTCCACAGATACGAGTACACAAAGAACTAACTTTCTTAAAACTCTCCCCGCCATGATTTGAAGTAGTTGTTGGCGGATCCACCGCAAGAGGGTCCGCATGTAGAGCCAGTGGGTGGTCATCACTATTACATTTTGGGCAATGTATAGTTTTCTTACATTCACGTTGAACATGCGATATACTATCGCAGCATCTGAAGCAGATCTTGTTATCCTTTAAGAATTTTAATCTTTCTTGCATGGGTTTTCTTCTAAAGGCTCGACATCTATTCAGAGAATGATCCGTTTGATGCAAAGGACACTTCGAAGTATTATTTAATGAAGATGGCGGCTTTTGAACCTCTTCTGTGTCAGTTTTCTTCACGAGAAAATTGCTCTTTTCTACATACTTCGGTTCCTTCTTGAACTGAGGCACTTCATACGAAAAGCTAGGATTGTTCCGAATTCTGCTTTGTTCCCGGAGAAATTCTGCAAAATGACTAAAGGGAGGATAAACAACAGACATGTGATTCTTTAAGTAGCTAACGGCTGTGGATGTCCATTTTTCCTGCAAATAATAAGGTAGCTTATTTATTATTGGAGTCACGCCAGTGGATGAATCATAATGGCCAAAGAGAGATTTCATCCTTTCATTATCCTTAATGGACTCTATTTCCGACACAAGATCAGAGAGTTCATAGAGTTTCTTTGTGTCTTTGTTTGTAAGTTTGGGGAAACTAGAGAGTTTGTTTTTTAAGGATTCTTCGATCATCTCTGGTGCTCCATACCTATCCTCCAATCGTTGCCAAATTCGTTGTAGACATTTAGCTGGGTTGTTTGCACTTGCTGTTCTTATACTCACAGCATGCTTAGAGGACTCAGACCCTAACCATTTAACAAGTAGATCCACTTGCTCCGAATCAGTGACATGCAGTTCATCCATAATATTAAGGAAGCTGGATTTCCAAGCAATATACGTTTCTGGGCGATCATTAAAGTTCGACAAGCGAGAAAAAAGTAAATCTTTCCGTAAAAGAAAACGTGTTATATCCGACGTGGGGTCTTGAACTACCGGAGTTAGTGGCTGATGCTGATCAGATGGATAGAACTCTGGGATATCGGCATGTAAGTATGTATTGTTTTTGATAGTCTCTGAAGTGTGGGATGCAGCTTGTTGAGCCACAAATTTTTTTGTTCGCGTAACAGAATCTTCTACAACTTTTGGAAGACTATCGTCAAAATCAGATATTCGACAATTTTCATACTCGTATACTCGAAGTTCAGCTTCTGCTGCCGCAGCTTCTTTCTGAGATATCAACATGTCAATGTCTGCTTGCATTTCAGCCTTTTTACGAGCAGTAGATTCATCTAACATAGCTTGATTTTTCCGTAGCTCCGCCTCCTTT
Source organism: Patella vulgata (assembly GCF_932274485.2). Classification (NCBI taxonomy): domain Eukaryota; kingdom Metazoa; phylum Mollusca; class Gastropoda; family Patellidae; genus Patella; species Patella vulgata. Next base: position 92,259,867 of record NC_065879.2, read on the forward strand.
TCCGTAAATGCCACTTTTGCTCGAGCGGCTTCAGCTTTTGCACGTTTACGAGCCAAAGTACTTGAGGCACAAGATGTCCCTTTACTTGATTTTCTTGATGAAGTCCGACTAGATTTAGAAGAGATGGACTCCTTTGAAGATGTCTCTGAAGACAGTAATTGCTTACGCAAGTTTATCGTAGTGAAGGCAGTATCTGTTCTCACTCTGCGAAGTTCTATGAGTGCCTGATAGGAATCCATTTCTCTTTTACTTTCGATGGACCTGTTCCTCCTTAGAAAATCTGTGTATTGGGTGGATGCTTCACGATAAGCTGCCAAACAGTTTGAGAGGGCTTCCTCGATAGAGCACAATCGACTTAAAGTCTTGTGTTCCACTTCCAGTTCAAGAATAACAGCATTTACTTTATTCCATGAGTTGTCGACATCTTCCGAAAGTTTATCACGGATTTCGATGTAAATTGACAGGCCCTCTTCTGTAAGATTTCTCAAACGACCTATCTTGGTGGTTGAAACCGTACTATTTGAGAGTACTGTATCTTTTGTTGCATCTGCCATGTTGATGGGACTTTTTACTATTCTGTCTCAGCGCGGAGCCTTACAGTAAGTATAACCAGTGACACCAAAACACAAAGTGACCAATCAAGTTCTGAGCTTTATTGGAACTTCTACGAGTGTTGTACATAGGTGTATCATGTGTGGTAAAAAGCTGAAATAAAAAATAAAACCTTACAGTTCTATACAAAGATCAATACAAACTACTTTTCATACAAACTTGAATTTGAGATGACATGAATAGCTTTCCGTAGTTTTTAGAATCAGTTTGAACGTCGTACTTACTCAATACTAAACGACATAGTTTAAACCATTAACATACTAAATACACAATTGGTTTATGAGAATGATGTACAGTAATAACATACTAAATTAAGCTCGACTTTAAAATATTCCAACACGTAAAAGCATTTACATTTCCCGTACATGCACAATAACAATAGGCCTACATTACAACGTAACTTTGACACAACTAAATAATAACAGAAACCTAATTGCTGCCATCTTATAAACATAGCATTAATTATAAGTATTTGTTGTTTACTTACTCCGTGACACAATGAAGATAACAAACAAAAGATACATTTAGAAACAAAGCTGAATGTTAAGCCGTGTACTAGCGACCACGCCGTGACCAACTTCCGGAGACGTTCAATTACGTCCAAGAGAGATTACTCCAAATTATAAAGGCAAATAAAAGCACAGAACACTTACCATGCTGAATATTTGCTTCTACGTCACTGATTCGCGACAAAAAAAACAACAGTGAATCTCATAACTTCCGGTTTATCATATTTTAAGGTTGTATAATGATTATAGACATGGATCAACCTAGTTCAGCTCTGAACGTACATGTAGGTCTCATTACACTCGGCCTGTACTGAGACCTACGTTCAGAGCTGAACTAGGATCAACCCAACACGAATAATTCATGTTCATATGCAAAGTCACATGTCTGTATTTTGTTGTCGAAAAACGGTAAAATCATCAACTATTCCCTAATGAAAAATATAGATTTGTTCTCAATACTATAGGTCTGAAATAATTTACCCCTCACCCCTAGAGTCGGGCAATTATTAATTTTTCCGGCTATGGCCTAATGGTGAAAAAAATAAAATTATAGCGAATTATAATTAAGTGCCCGAAATCAGAGACTTTTACTGGGTGTGGAATCTCTGTGATCAAGTCACGAAACCCTATTCACTTGAGGACGGCTTTCAGTTACTGTCCAACTATTATCAATTTGATTAAAACACAGATCATTTCGTGTTTGAAAGTTCATAATTTCATTTTACTTGTCTTTACTACACTAGGATGTGGAAGAGTTGTTATATTACAAGCGTTTTGGTTGAAGTGAGGGATTAGCCAATGAAACGGTCTGTTACGGCGACTTCTTGGCATGCCATGCACGGAACTGTAGGTAAACCACTAGAAATGTCAACGTTGATTGATTAATCAATGCCTGGCGTCATACTGTCAAAAGCCGCTTGTACGACCCCCGACACGACCTTCCAGTACAACATGTCAAATCTTCATGTAGTAGAGGTCATCGAAAGTAAAAAAAAATGAAACGAAATATAGATCTGTATTCAATCAGATTCAACTATTACATTATGGATAAGACGCTGGCTCGCTAGCCTGGAGGTCGGGTTTTCAAACCCTGCATTAGCCGAGAAAGTTCATCCAGATTTTCCGGCATGGTTTCCCCTTGTCAGTGATGCAGGAAGGAGGTCCTGACAAGGACAGCTGTCTAGTCGCTCGGATGGGACGAAAAATCGAGGTCCCGTGTACTCATTGGCGTGCACGTAAAAGATCCATTGGCAGTTGGAATTCGATATAAGAGTAGGCCATAGCGCCGCTGTCCGGGCAAAATTCCCCTCATAGCACACTGTATGGTGTATGCCCGTCTTCATTAGCCCAGTATAGGAGCAGAACAGTAGGACGTTAAACCCCATTTCATTTCATTTCATTTCTTTCTAGCTTATATGTACACGATCTAATAGATACAGTTCTTGAATTTTCCCAAGTTGTAAAGTTGCTTCACGTCATCATAGCACTGTACTAGAAAGGAGAGAGAGAGAGAAATGGGGTTTAACATCCACTCGACACAAACTAGGTCATTTCGGGACTAACATATGGTTTTAATTTTAATTCAATAATTTGCTTGCGCGTAGGGGTCTTTAGCAGTGGGAGGAAACCAGAGGACCCGGAGAAAACCCACGAGGTTGGACAGGCGACCCTACTCCTTGTCACGTACTAGAAAGGAAGCCTTCCTGGTTGTTCAGGCACTAATGATATAGTTCCTGACATTTACAACTTAGTGCCGGACATGTATTAATAATATCAATAAAAAAGATAAATCAGTGCCAGACAAAATGACAGGCACTAGAGGTTTAGTGCCTGACAAAGCCTGAATCTGGGCCTGACATTGTCAGTGACAGGTGCCTTATTTCCAGGCTTGATGGTATACATCCAATTCGTGAAAGAGAAGTACCACAAGTACCACATGCATTTGTTGATTTGGTGAAATAAAGATCAGCTATTCACCAAAGCTAGTTTAGAAGTTATTGTGTGTGCAGTGAGACTACCCCAACTCGATCTTCTCTTATTGTGTGCACACTGAGCCTAACCCGACTCATTGTGTGCACATTGAGACTATCCCAACTCGATCTTCTCTTATTGTGTACGCATTGAGCCTAACCGGACTCATTGTGTGCACATTGAGCCTACCAACTCGATCTTCTCTTGTTGTGTGCACATTGAGCCTACCCCAACTCGATCTGTGTACATTGTGTGTACATTGAGCCTACCAACTCGATCTTCTCTCATTGTGTGTGCAGTGAGCCTACCCCAACTCGATCTTCTCTTATTGTGTGCACAGTGAGCCCACCCCCAACTCGATCTTCTTTTATTTTGGGTAATACAACATAGAAAGCTTCTGCAATTTTGCAGTCTAGTAGTTTATTCATCCCTTGATTCTGTGAAATAACAATATTTTGCCACCAAATCTTGGGTGCTTTTTGATGCATCATGTGCATACCCTTTGCTTATCAAACACTCATCTCATAATCTTAAACACTGTGTCAATCGGATATCAATTTTAGCCTCAAGCAGTTATGGACGGTGAACCAAACAACGACCAGGGACAATATTGTAGGACGTGGAGAGCGGATGATGCTAAATCGGTCGTCACATCCGGCGTATGACCCATGCATCTTTTCTTACTACATATTTTGGAACAGGTCTTGATTGTCTAGTATTGTCTCTGGTCACATTTGTAATGCTTTAAGTGGTTAGGACGTATCTTTAAAGGCTCAATACCACTCTTGTTGTAACTGAATAATATGTCCCAATCTTTATTCTGGTCAACAAATTGTACTATTTTACAATATTCCAATTAATTGATGATACAAATTTCATCTTAGCACACCTAATTTAAAAAATTGGAAAAATTCAACTAAATGATTTAAAAAGCCTGACGTAAAGCTTTTCAAATGTGACTTGGATTTAAAAAGATTTTTGAACCCTTTGGACAAGTAAAATAGGATTTAATGGATAATTTACACAACAGGTAGGACACTAACACATCTAGTACTTAGAATAAGGTTATTTTTTTATTTTCTGGAGCTGTCAAGCCAGCAAGAGTGTTATTGTCCCTTTAAATGCCACTCTGGCATCCCACATTAATGACGACTTCACATTGTGATTGAATATATTGCATCTTAAGTACTATGATTAACAGGAACAACAAATACCAGAGTTTTTTGATTACAGTTTATATTAAACTACGATACATAGGATACAAGCATACATTATAATAAAGTCATTCCCTCTATCCCTCAACCCAGATGTTGTGGCTTGAACCTCAACGGTCTCTCCCAACGAATTTCTACCTGATGTTTCCTTTCTCAAATCTTCATCATGTCTTGAGAGAGAGAGAGAGAAATACAAACTAGGTCATTTCGGGACTAACACATGGTTCAATTTTATTTCAATCATTCGCTTGCGCGTAGGGGTCTTTAGCAGTGGGAGGAAACCGGAGGACCCGGAGAAAACCCACGAGGTTGGACAGGCGACCCTACTCCTTTCATGATATCAAGAACAAACATGGTTTTAGACGTAGAATTTAGGCCTATCCTTGAACATAGACCCCTTTTCCTGTTATTCTCACAATATTTCATAAACTGGAAACAGGAAAAGGGTACGGCAACACTCCCTTAGAGAGTAATTAAAGCTGGACAGGCTGATACATCTGCATGGAGACTGGATCAAAAGATGATACCAGCGGGGCGGAGTAGTAAAATAAAATTAAAGAATCCATGCTCAACAATCTTGATAAAGGGTATTGCACCCGAAACGTCGACCCATTAAACGATCTTCTATTTTTACAAGTCTGTTGTGTATTCTGTTGAGCGGGGATTCTTTAATTTTATGATATTTCATAAACAATTTAATTTGAGTTTTAACCCAATTAACCCCAGAGCCAATTAAAAGATTAGCTAACCTACCCCTAAGCTCATTAAATCAGCAGAACCATCTCCCTAAGCCAATTAGTGGATTATCGTTAATCCTAATACCCTCTACAAAATTGCAAATAACTAAAAAAATATTTTCTATACAAATTAATAATCTGTTACAAAAACCTACAGATTGTCGTGTTCTTTCCAATGACATAAAATTCAATTGTATAAAGTAGCAATTATATTACTATAAATAATATTGAAAAGTCAGTTCCACTAAAATTATGACTTTTCTCTGTCATGATGGTAAAATAAAGTTGACAAGTATCCCCTAAGAATTTTTTTGAAAATAGAACACAAATATAGTCCCTCACGTTGGCAGCAGTGTTCAAAGTAAATATAACTTTTAAAAAGAAATATTGCCCCAAATGACCGTCACTCCATTGATATCAGCAATTGATATTTCTGCTTTTGCATATATGGTGGGATTTGTTGTCTGCTTTGCTTCATTACGTCGAAAATAAAAATATATAGTTAAAATCTTCGACAATGTAATATTCCTCTTTGTAGCTTGTATTAAATCCTAAAACTTTTGATTCAATTTAGCTTTCCAAAGTCTAGAATTATTAGTCGTAAGTTTTGTGGTATCGTCTGTCTGAAAGCGCTCCAAGATAGCAGGCAACACACTTGATCTTGGCTGGAGTATACATATTCTTCGCATCATAACGCCCCAAAAAAAAAACGTATCTTTAATTTAAGAAATAAAAACAATAGAAACTAGATCTGCATAGCAGATATGAAAGCTTTCATATTAACTGCAAAGGGGGTTATTAGAATTTATTGAAACAATAAGTATATATGTCATCAGGTATCTGAAAAATTACATTTACCTTATGAACAAAATGGGAAAAATACAAAACAAAAATTGTCGACTTGTGGCTACCATCGAAGGCATATTTAGAAAACCGTATATTATATACAGAGTACGCAGGACAGGAATTAGTTGTGCTTCAATGTAAACCGGCCCGTTTCTTGCCTTTAGTTTTAGAGTTAGGTGTGATTTTCAAAGGATTCAATCGGAAATCGCTTAAAATCAATTGGCTTCTTCATCTCATGACCTTAAACACTGTATAAATTTAAAGTCAATCGGATATTGAATTTAGCCTCTAGAGCGTCCACAAGATTTTTTAAAGTGATCAAGGGCAATAACTCTGACGGTAATTATCGGAAATGGCAGTAAATATCAGATATCGCTGAAAATCAATACTGTAGGCATCTTCGTGTCATGACCTTAAACACTGCGCATAAATTTAAAGTCAATCGGATATTAACTTTGGCCTCTAGAGCGTCCACAAGATATTTTGAAGTGATCAGGGGCCACAATTCTGGCCGTAAATATCAGATATCGCTGAAAATCAATCGCCTGCTTCGTCTCATGACCTTAACCACTGTGTATGAATTTAAAGTCAATCGAACATTAACTTTGGCCTCTAGAGCATCCACAAGATGTTTATTAAGTGATGAAGGGCCATAACTCTGACAGTAATTATCGGAAATCGCTGAAAATCAATTGGCTTCTTCATCTCATAACCTTAAACAATGTGTATAAATTTAAAGTCAATCGGATATTGAATTTAGCCTCTAGAGCACGCACAAGATTTTTTGAAGTGGTCAAGGACCATAATTCTGACAGTAATTATCGGAAATCGCTGAAAATCAATAGGCTTCTTCGTCTCATGAACTTAAACACTGTGTATAAATTTAAAGTAATCGGATATTAACTTTAGCCGGCCGGACGGCGGCGGTGACGACAATATACGACCACATTTCAATGTGGGCGTATAAAAATTAACCAATGGCATATAATATTTAATGTATGATAAAGTCAAAATAGTCGATTTCGGTTTTTGGTGTTGCGTTCATTTTAAAAAAAATGTCTTTTACGGATAATGTGTATAGTACTAATAGCAATCACATACGGAAGAGGCGATTAAGATCCCTTTGCATTTGGAATTTCAAAATTAATTAAAACCAAATTTAAATTCCGAAAATCGGTTGTTTATTTTTTGCTGAAACTCCTTTTTTTTAATCTGATCAAAATGGGAGTAAGTCACAGAGTGGTAATGGGCGTATTGTGTCCAAATTTCATGGTTTTGGGACAATCGGTGCCGGTGTCGTGGCGAAATTCCACTTTTTTCGTCCTTACAGAAGCCGTAAATGGCGAAAAAAAACGAACGGCAGGAACCGTGTCAAGAACAAACGACCTGAACGAATGCAGGTATCGCCTTGAAGTTTTCAGTGCACCTAGGTACCAACGTGAAAAGTTCCTCGTCGGTATTTGGTAGTCAACGTACCTTTGGTTCCAGCGAGGTGCATGCGCGAAGTAAAAAGAAATTACGGTCGATTTTGGGATTTTGGGTATATTTCGGAGTGGTTTGGTAGGTGACGGTGGATCAGGGACTCAGATTGATCTAACATGGCGATCATAACACAATATGATAATCACTTTGAAGAATGAGCAAATTTTCGCCACCGGGTGGATTTGCTCTGCCCAGGCAACGTTCCTGTGCTCCGATTGCCTTCAAATTTGCACAGAATGTACCTTGGGATTCTAGCTATCACATATTAAAAATAGAAGAGTGTTGAATTCCGGGAACGTTCAAAATAAATTCAAAACCCACCCCAAACAATCAAAGGTTTTTTGCTTAAAAAGTTGCCGTATTTTATCGAATTTTTATTGTTCTTGATATCTGAGGATTTTCTGAATTTAAAATGTGATAAATATCATCGCGGCGCAGCCAACCGCTAGAAATTCCAGAAATTTGGACCATCGGAAGGATGCCTCAGCAGTCAAAAAAGGTCAAAATAGGCGATTTCGGTTTCTAGTGTCGATACATCGTTACGGTCATTTTAAAAAATTGTCTTTTAAGGATAATGTGTATAGTACCAATACCTATCACATACGGAAGAGGCGATAAAATCTCTTTGCATTTGCAATTTCAAAATTACTTAAAACCAATATTAAATTCCGAAAATCGTTTTTTTGCTAAAACTCTTTTTTTTTTAATCGGATCAAAATGGGAGTAAGGCACAGAGTCTATGGTGGTAATGGGCGTATTGTATCCAAATTTCATGGTTTTCGGACTATTGGCGCCGGTGTCGTGGCAAAATTCCTCTTTTTTTGCCCTTACTGAAGCCGTAAATGGCGGAAAAAGCCGAACGACAGGAACCGTGTGAAGAACAAACGACCTGAACGAATGCAGGTATCGCCTTGAATTTTTCAGGGCAGCTAGGTACCAACGTGAAAAGTTCCTCGCCGGAATTTGGTAGTCATGGTACCTTTGGTTCCAGCGTGGAGCATGCGCGAAGTCAAAAGAAATTATGGTGGATTTTGGGTATATTTCGGAGTGGTTTGGTAAGTGACGGTGTATCTAAGATGGCGGTCATAACACAATATTATAATAACTTTGAAGAATGAGCAAATTTTCGCGACTGGGTTGATTTGCTCTGCCCAGGCAACGTTCCTGTGCTCCGGTTGCCTTCAAATTTGCACAGAATGTACCTTGTGATTCTAGCTATCACATATTAAAAATAGAAGAGTGTTGGATTCCGAGAACGTTTAAAATAAATTCAAAACCCACCCCCACCGATCAAAGTTTTTTTGCTTAAAAAATTGCTGTATTTTATCGAATTTTTATTGTTCTTGATATCTGAGCATTTTCTCCTTTTAATATGTGATAAATATCATCGCGGCGCAGCCAACCGCTAGAAATTCCAGAGATTTGGACCACCGGAAGGATGCCTCAGCAGTCAAAAAAGGTCAAAATAGGCGATTTCGGTTTCTAGTGTCGATACATCGCTGTCGGTCATTTTAAAAAAATGTCTTTTAAGGATAATGTGTAAAGTACTAATACCTATCACATACGGGAGCGGCGATAAAAATCTCTTTGCATTTGCAATTTCAAAATTAATTAAAACCAATATTAAATTCCGAAAATCGTTCTTTTGCTAAAACTCTTTTTTTTAATGGGATCAAAATTGGAGTAAGCACAGAGTCTGGGGTGGTAATGGGCGTATTGTGTCCAAATTTCATGGTTTTTCGACAATCGGTGTCGTTGTCACGGCGAAATTCCACTTTTTTCCCCTCATGGAAGTTGCTCGCCGGAATTTAATACTCATGGTACAGTTGGTTCCAGCGTATTGCATGCGTGAAGTCAAAACCAGCTAAACTCGAAAACAACCTTGTCGGCACGGAAAACATCAAAGGTGAAATTCGAATTTTTGAAATATTCAAATACCAAACATTCGACCATGATCCAGGCTATCCTGAAATGTATTAATTTCGGTAATAGGGGACAGATTCTCTAAGCCACGACCAATTGTGTATGTTTTCAAGCCCGTTAATGTGGATTTTTCACTGTTTTTCATTTTCAATTCAAAATGGCGTCCATCAGTTGACCTAAATCAAAATTCTGCGTGGAACATTGTTTAGAGATTCATTCAAGGATTCTGAAAATATAATTACCTTGTCTGTAAGTAAAATATCAAAAAAGCCTTAGGGATTTTTCACATTTCAAGATGGAGGCACTTCCGGTTTGGGCTACAAACTCCATTTTTTGTGTACGAATCAGTAGTGTCGTAGCTAGTAACGAAAAACAATTTCAAGGCAATCAGACTTATATTTCGTCGATTTTTTTGAAAACTTTGATCCTTAATTTCATAAAGGGGAGATAATACAGAAAATTTCTAATGACATTTTTCAAGTTGTATCGGTAAGATCTACTTACATACTTAATTTCATGAAAATCGTGCAACTATTAAAGAAGTTGTCAAGTTGATTTTAACTTCCGGTTCGAAATCACAGCGGCGAATTTTCGAAATTCGAAAATCCGAAATTGCAGATTTGAAGTAAATGATTCAAGGTACTCAAAGAATTTTTTTTTAGGAAAATAGGTCAAAAAGTCACAAAGTTACAGCAATGTAGGTCAAATGCATTTGTTCGTAAAATTCGGTGATTTCGGATGTGTAAAACGTTTTGAAAATATACCTATTCCAAAGCCACCACCCATTCTTGGGGGGGTAGGTCAAAGTTTCAGAAAGATCCCATGGTTAGATTCTGAGATATAAGATTTGCAGGAAAAACTCAAAAAAAATAATAATAATAATAATAATAATCTTAACAGAAACAATAAGCTTTCATACATGTATGTAATACATATGAAAGCTTAATGAGTTGATTGATCTGGCGCTTTTGTTCGCTAATGCTGTTGCCAGGTATGATGGTTCCTTTTGTTGATTCGTTACCGTCAAATGACAGGGTGCAAACTTATTCGCACTCGTCAAACATGAGTTAAACAAACTTATACCATAGCTAATATACTGACAATGGGGAATACAAATAAAACATATGTATCTATCAAATTATAACTCATGTCCTCTGGTGCACTTATGTTCGTCTAATCCAATTTCGCAATAAATTATCAAATAGTATTGCAATATACACTAGGGACCGGGTATCATTCAGATTTGATGAAAAAAGAAAAGAAACTGAGCTTACCATCTATAATCTAATACACGTATTCAGATTGCCATGCAGAAAGTATTAATTACCATCAAGATTCATTAAATAACGCCCAGTTTGTGCTACCGTTTAGTTTAAGAAACACCATTTAGTTTTGACATCGGTCATCTAGTTTATGACCATTTAGTTTAGTTTTGATATTGCTCATCCAGTTTATGACCATTTAGTTTCATAAACTAGACAACCGCAGTCAAACTAAAAACGGTAGCACAAACTTGGCGGTTTTTGATGAATCTTGATGGTATTTAACACTTTCTGCATGGCAATCTATTAACTGAATATGTGTATTAGATTATAGATGGTAAGCTCAGTTTCTTTCCTTTTTTCATCAAATCTGAATGATACCCCCGGTCCCTAGTGATACGTGGGCATAAAAAATGATTTACTAAAAAACTTCACATGATTTATAAGGTTTTCTATCCAGTATGGATTAAGTGCAGGTTTTTTTGACAGAAACATCAATCATTTTTCTCGAGAATGCGTTCTTATATGAACCTTTAACTGATGAGTTCGACCAAATGATTTACCACAAACATCACATTTATAAGGTTTTACACCAGAATGGGTTTTCATGTGTTTATGGAGATTACTTTTATCTGTGAATGCTACACGACAAACATCACATATATAAGGTTTTTCACCCGTATGGGTTCTTCTGTGTCGTTTAAGAAGGGAATTTCTATTAAAAGTTTTACTACAAAGATCACATGAATATGGCTTTTCCCCCGTATGGATTCTCATGTGCTGCTGTAACTGGGCGTTGGCAATAAATGAGATAGTACAAATTTCACATTTGTAGGATTTTTCCCTCGTATGATTCACCATGTGTTTCTGTAGCAAAGTACCATGACTGAATGGTTTATCACAGAAATTACACCTGTAGGGTTTTTCTTCCGTGTGAGTTGAAATATGCGCCTGTAAATGACAAATCTGAATAAACGATTTATCACAAATGTCACATTTATGAGGCTTTACACCAGTATGTATTTTTATGTGTCTCTGTAGACCGCTAACACCAGCAAATGATTTACTACAAAAATCACACTCAAAGGGTTTTTCCCCTGTATGAATTCTCATGTGTGTCTTTAAATTGCTGCTAATAGTAAACGATTTAGCACAAACCCCACATGTATACGGTCTTTCCCCAGAATGAGTCCTTTTTTGGTGTGACTGTCGATTTTTTCTGGTATTAAATGATTTATTACAAACATCACATTGGTAGGGTTTCTCGACATTGTGTGATATTAGATGCCTTTGAAGATGATAATTCGAAGAAAATGATTCACCGCAAACATCACAATTATAAGATATTTTTCCCGTATGAATGATCATATGTTTCTGTAACTCGTAACCCCGAGAAAATGATTTACGACAAACATCGCATGTATAAGGTTTTTCACCAGTATGAATTCTCATGTGCCTCTGTAAATTACCATTCACACTGAACGATTTACCACAAAAACCACACTCAAAAGGTTTCACGCCAGCATGAATTCTCATATGCCTCTCTAGATTCCCACGTTCAGTGAATGATTTATCACAAACATCACATTTAAAAGGTTTTCCTCCACTATGAATTTTCATGTGAATCTGTAGATCACCATTGTGACTAAATGATTTATTACAAACATCACATTTATGAAATCCCATGTGTATCTTTAATGACCGGCTTTCGCTAAATGAAACCAACTCATCTGTTTCTAAATCGTTTTCAACATCTACATAGTCATCATCAGTTTTCTCTTCTTTAACATGACAATATTCATCTATATCATCAGTTTTCTCTTCTTTAACATGGCAATATTCATCTACATCAGTTTTCTCTTCTTTAACATGACAATATTCACCTACATCATCAGTTTTCTCTTCTTTAACATGACAATATTCATCTATATCATCTGTTTTCTCTTCTTTAACATGACAATATTCATCTACATCTTCAGTTTTCTCTTCTTTAACATGTATTTTATTGTGTTTTTTTAAATCATCATATTGTTGAAAGATCTCATCACATACTACACACTGGTGAAAAGTTTTAACATTATTAGTGTCCTGTAATATATAAAAGATATAACATAATTAGGTTCCTGTAATATATAAAAGTTATAACATCATTAGTTCCCTGTAATATATAAAAGATATAACATCATTAGTTTCCTGTAATATATAAAAGATATAACATCATTAGTTTCTTGTAATATATAAAAGTTATAACATCATTAGTTCCCTGTAATATATAAAAGTTATAACATCATTAGTTTGCTGTAATATATAAAAGATATAACATCATTAGTTTCTTGTAATATATAAAAGATATAACATCATTAGTTTCCTATAATATATAAAAGTTATAACATCATTAGTTTTCTGTAATATATAAAAGTTATAACATCATTAGTTTCCTGTAATATATAAAAGATATAACGTCATTAGTTTCCTGTAATATATAAAAGATATAACGTCATTAGTTTCCTGTAATATATAAAAGTTATAACGTCATTAGTTTCCTGTAATATATAAAAGTTATAACATCATTAGTTTCCTGTCATATATAAAAGTTATAACATCATTAGTATCCTGTAATATATAAAAGTTATAACACCATAAGTTTCCTGTAATATATAAAAGTTATAACATCATTAGTATCCTGTAATATATAAAAGATATAACATCATTAGTTTCCTGTAATATATAAAAGATATAACATCATTAGTTTCTTGTAATATATAAAAGATATAACATCATTAGTTTCCTATAATATATAAAAGTTATAACATCATTAGTTTTCTGTAATATATAAAAGTTATAACATCATTAGTTTCCTGTAATATATAAAAGATATAACATCATTAGTTTCCTGTAATATATAAAAGATATAACATCATTAGTTTCTTGTAATATATAAAAGATATAACATCATTAGTTTCCTATAATATATAAAAGTTATAACATCATTAGTTTTCTGTAATATATAAAAGTTATAACATCATTAGTTTCCTGTAATATATAAAAGATATAACGTCATTAGTTTCCTGTAATATATAAAAGATATAACGTCATTAGTTTCCTGTAATATATAAAAGATATAACGCTATTAGTTTCCTGTAATATATAAAAGTTATAACGTCATTAGTTTCCTGTAATATATAAAAGTTATAACATCATTAGTTTCCTGTCATATATAAAAGTTATAACGTCTTTAGTTTCCTGTTATATATAAAAGTCATTAGTTTCCTGTAATATATAAAAGTTATAACATCATTAGTTTCCTGTAATATCAGGGCTCAAAATTCACAACAGCCATTGCTGTCGTAAACATGGGAATGGCCGTCGATAGCTTTAACACCGACGGCCAAAAATTGCTGTTGTAAATTTGGGAAAAAAATCATTGGTCGTAGAAATATCTTAAATTGCCGTTGATAGCACTCATATTGGAAGTCAAATTAAATGAAAAAGTTCATATTGTGTGCGATGCATTTTTTTCCGTTAAACTTGGCTAGCTCAATACGGTAATTGTTTTTTAAAGACTGATTGTTCGTGTTCTGTTCCTACTCCTGACGTTACTAAAAATAGAGCAAATTATCAAAGCAGAAATTGCATGATTTGTAACCCAAAGTAGAGATCTCTTAAGACACAAGAAATTACGAGATGGAAACGTGAAAATTTTGACAAGAATGTCAGAGAAAAGATTCTATTTTGATGGCATTTTCTAGGATTTATGATTATATTTTGAATGGGGACTATGTTTTCAAATAAAGAAATAAACTGGGCTAATGAAGACAGGCATAAGCCATACCGTGTGCTATGTGGGAAATTTTGCCCGGGTAGCAACACTACGGACTACTCTTATACCGAATTCCAACTGCCAAGGGATCTTTTACGTGCACGCCAATGTGTACACGGGACCTCGTTTTTTTGTCCCATCTGAAGGACCTGTGTAAAATGAGTAAAAGGCACCAAGTCCAGACCAGTTTCCTCACCTAAATCACATTCTAGGTGCGTATTTGATTATCCTTCGTAATCTCTCTCTCTCCCAACCAGTGATGGGATTTTGCCCGTATATTTTTTCCAAACGCCCAAAATGGTGAATAATATTCAAAATTCCGAAATTAATATAGTTTACTGAGTGTATAACTACCACTCAACCAGATTATCGTCGATAATACGGTGGATTGATTAGGTTATTAAGTGATCAACGTATTTATCGTGTTATACCGTCTAAAACCTACCTTGATTAACTACTTAATCTACCTTGATTGACTGACTTAATCCTTTGTCGGACAATTCATCAATCTAATCTTAAACAGAAGTCATTGCTTCCCCTTTGTCGGACTATTCGTCAATCCATTATAATTTTAATCTTCGTGTTAACCTCGTGGTTTCTGCATTGTCGGACATTTTAATCGCATTGATGTGAGCCGACAATATGTATAAACTAGTCATAGAAGTCACATATTGTAAGAGTATATAACGCCCAGATCAATAGACAGTCATTATAATTCGTCTGCGATATCACTTCGGTGGAAGCGAGCGTTAAATAAAGCTATTTCACACACACATATATATTCGAAAAATATTAGACATTTCTAGCACGCGGTTACAGCACTCGAGGAAACTTCGGAAGATTCTGTTACTCTAAATCTAGCTTCGGCTGCAGGACGGTAAGTGATATATACCTACGAACTTGCCGGTTTTAGAAAGAAGTTATCAAAATTGTGTCGTTCGAAGCGTGTTTAGAATTTTCAGAGCAAAGTTGTCCTTGTTTGAAGAAAATCTGATTAGGTACATATCACTTACTGTCATACAGCCGAGGCTAGATGTAGAGTAACAGAATCTGCCGAGGTTTGCCGAGTGCTATACCAATATTAGAAATCTCGTGAGACGCGTGTAATTATGAAATGAATACGTGACTAAATTCACGCTTCTAATGTCGAAGAAAAGAGCAATGTTGACAAATATGTCGATTGAAATAGTGTAAGTACTTAATTGTTTTAGACGATAGCACGTGCTAGAGTAGAATGCGATTATTTGGCGGATGGTATAATTCCTTGGGATATCATATTCTTACCCTCTGTACATAAATCGTAACGGAGTATAAGACGAATACTGGACTTCTGCTGAAAAATGTAGCGACTTATGACCCGAAAATACGGTAATTTTGGAGCAATTTCAAACAGTACAGATTGGCAGCAGTCGGCACGCTTTCATTCTATCGTATTACGAATTTTGTAGGAATATTACTGACATAAATTTGAATACCGTACGGGAATTAAATATGAAAAATAACGAGGTGCACCTATTTTTATATTACGGACGAATTTGAATATTTTGTTTACACGTGATTTTTGTGTGTGGTCTAAAAACTGCCATCTTAATTAACGATAAGAGTTATGTCCCTTTATTTTCGGTAAAAATGTCCGACAAGTAAAAAATTTTTTGAAATCCCATCACTGCTCCCAACTATGTATATTATTCCCAAAAAAGTTGTCTGAAATTTGTTAATAAAAGTTTACTTTGTATATACATGTACTTCTCATTAATTAGCTCCATACCGATGTCAATACACAATATTTTAATTTGTTATCAAATTCTTTCTTAAGAATATGTCACGTATGTGGTCGTTATCAAGCTATTTTAAAGATACATTATGGGAGATTCGATAACGAGTTGGCAGTTCTCACTATAATAATTAAAAACTAGATAATGTAAAGGTAACCGAGAAATAAGCGACCGAAAGTTCCGCATAGCCTCGGTCATCATTACTAAAGTCGGTACGACAGAAATCATAGTCTTGATTATACATTTAATCGTTAAATCGAGAAGGAAAGTTATGCAGCAAATCGGATCATAATCCAACAATTATCGCAGGATAGCGTTGACATCGAGAGTTGATTATGGTCTGGATATGTTACTTAATGTCTAATTAATAGTTTACATAACATTTCATGCCTAAAGAAAGACCTACAATAGGCAGATTTAGCTCTTGCATAATGTATGTTTAATAATAATTTCGAACCCAAAGAAACATTCCCTGGGCAACTAAATGTGACTAACACACCAAAAGTCCAACACTATATAGACTACCAACCCGTCAGCGCTTAATCTGATTAAAATACAGATCTATATTACGTTTTTTTTTATATTTTCGATGGCCTACACTACATGAAGATCTGACTGGTTGTAGCGATACATGTAGGTCATGTCAGAGGTCATACAAGCGACTTTTGACCCTATGATGTCAGACATTTGATTCACGTATCAAAATTGATGTTACTAGTAGATTACCCACAGTCCTGTGCAAACACGCCTAAAGCCAGCCGTAACAGACCGTTTCATTGGCTAATCCCTCACACCATTCAGAACACGTCAATGATAACAACTCTTCCAGATCCTAGTGTAAGTGTAGTAAAGACAAGTAAAACAAAATTTTGAACTATAAAAACGAAATGAAATAGGATCTGTGTTTTAACCAGATTGGGCAGCGCCCCAATTATTTGCTAATATAAAACTCCAGTTAACGTATTTTCTGCTGATCTGAAAAGCACAACTTTTGCTAAGACTCCATTTTGAAATTCTCTCCGACAGAATCATTATCCCGCCGTTTTGCATGAAAATACTAGGCTTTGATTACCATATAAGGAAACACAGGTCTGCATACGCATTTCCTACTACAAAATTAATAAAATGGGTTATTTTGGTGCGAAAACTTGACATGGGTGTGAATAACAAACAAAACCTGACAATACGTGGCGGCCGTATGCCACTCTTTTTGACGAGTGATTTCAGCTATAGATGACCGATGTCTAGGTCATATGTTTTTTTATTATTTTTTAATTCTGTTTTAAATTTCAAATCTATATTTTATTATTCATTAATGGTTGGTTAGGCATTAGAGGCAGACAGCAATTAACCTGTCAGTCAAATTATGAAAGACTGGTAACTAAAGTGGTTGATCTGTTAAGTCTTAATCCTTCAATAATTATATGTTTATGTCAACACTTTCTAAGTAACTAATTTGTATAAATAGACAAATGTATGTAAGATGATTCATTAGATGGAGAGACCAGCTTAGGGAACCTATAGGAAATTATAAGTTGTTAAATTGTTGTTGTTAATTATTTGCTCCTGAAATAAAGTGTTGAAGATCCACTCCAAGAATCTGTATTCATTTCTGATACTTGGAGAACACACGTAGACGAGCTACATTCCCTGATAGTCGAACGGTGTTATATAGATGAATCTTAAAATAGTATTTTGTAAAGAATGTAAACAATGTTTAGGCATTATGAATTACAAGTGTTTTATTTTCTATCGTAATAATTGTTGAGTAATGTTATTGACATGAACTTAAAGTCGGTACAGGAATTAAATATAGAAAATATCAAAATATCGAGGTGCATCAACATGTATTTTTCTTGTTTTATTTGAAGTATAAAAGAAACATAATATTAGTTAGTAATACAGTGTCAAATAAAGAGAATTACATATGGTTGCATCTCCAGACCGCAATTCCAGGAAAACGGTTTTCAATTTTTTCCAATACAATTGCTAGTAATACATGTAAATAAAATACTAATTCAGAACATTAGATTGAAGTGGGCTATATTTCAGTCGCTGGCTGTCTGATTTAACGCTAGAGTCACGTGACCTGAAACCCCTATTTACGGGCCATATTCCTTTGTTTATACGCGGCGACAACACTTTATCATGGCTCAGACAGTAACTTTTATATTTATGTGAATATTTAATTGTGCAATCAAATTTTAAATTGTATGTATTCTATCTCTTATTCAACTTTATATCACAACCAGCTCACCATTATTATAAGAGATTTCTTTTAAGTGAAGACGACACAAAATGGCTGATTCGGTTCCGACAGCGGAAGTCAAAGAACTGTTTCCGTTTCCGGTACAACTTGATTACAGTTGTATATCATAACACGACGTAGATCCATTCAACGTGAATAACCCACAATAACCATTCTTTCATTTCGCCACAGTGAAATAGATTCTAAATAGTTCGAGTCTCAATCACCGAATGGGGTCCTTGCCCTCTAATCTTCACCATAATTCTTCTTTGTTCACCAAAAGGAATCAGTTCTTGCCATATCTGACATAAATTAATAATAATCGAACACTAATTTCAATTGGTATTTTGTGTTTCAAAGTCAAGGACTCCGTAGTGTTGCTACCCGGGCAAAATTTCCCACATAGCACACGGTATGGCTTATGCCTGTCTTCATTAGCCCAGCATAGGAGCAGAACAGTAGGACGTTAAACCCCATTTCATTTCATCTGACCCAATGACAGACCTTATCATGACTGTTTCGTGGGGATTAAGTTAATCTGTGCTATAAATGACTTCTAACATTGACACCTGCTCAACATGCTTGTTATTATTGAACAGAAAACCCACCCCACTTCTCTATATGATTTCTACTAAAACTAGTGTAAACCAGCAAAAGAGTGCAATAACATTGAACATGTCTAGTTATTGCACGGTTAAGCTCCAACCAATCTACTAGAGGGAAAACAATCTGCTTATTCAACGAAAAGAACAAAGGAAGATTTCCCGTCTATGTTACAAGTCTAGTTATTGCACGGTTAAGCTCCACCCAATCTACTAGAGGTAAAACAATCTGCTTATTCAACGAAAAGAACAAAGGAAGATTTCCTGTCCATGTTACAATAATATTTTTATCCACATTATACTATTCAGTTAGACAGGTGACACTAGTCGTTGTGGCGTACAACCAGTGAATCGAAACCAGGCCAGTTGACTCAATGACAGACATTATGATACCACACACCCTTAGTTCCTAGGTGAAAGAGTTTAAAAAAACTTTATAATAAGCAGTTTTGTACAAGAAATTTAATACATAACAGTAATTAACATTTATTACAAAACATAAGGCCACAGCAGTTAAGTCATCCAAGCAGGCCACAGAGAATGTCGCATATTTATTAAAGGGAGCCTTTACAATATAGTCGGGGCAAAACCCCCAGATCCACGACCCTTTATGGGAGAACACAGTTTACCTCTGGGCTAACTTCAGGGTGTTAAGCCTAATCCAATTCAACACAACATTCAGTAAACTGTAAAAGATGAAAATAACTCATCACAAATTTGTCGCAAATTCATTAAAGATACGTTATGTAAGATTAAGATAAAGACCTAGCCATTCTTGCTATAATAGTTCGAAAATAGATAAAGTAAAATGAATGATTTGAAAATTTCATTCAAATTACTCTATTGCGAGTGAAGATATTAGCCTTTGAAGGTTTGACAAGACGTGTGCAATAATTTCAACCACTCCTCCATTTTTAGATTAAATCAAAATATGACTGAACCATTCTAATCTATTTAATATCGGAGAAATCTAATGCCATCGAGAGTTGATTATGGTCTGGATCAGTTAATTAATGTCTTATTAATAATTTAGAAAACATTTCAGGCCTAAAGCAGATTTAGCTCTTGCATAATGTATGTTTAATGGGAGCCTTTAAAATATAGTTGGGGCAAAACCCCCAGATCCGTGACCCTTTATCGGGGAACATGGTTTACCCCTGAAAACTATGGGCTAACTTCAGGGTGTTATGCCTAATCAAATTCAACACAACTCATCACACTGGTTCAGTGTTTCTCCAGTTTTTTTTTGCCATGCGATCCTGTAGATTATTACAGTAAACCTCGCATAAGTTGGATCTTTGCTCAACCCTGATTCGAATTAACCAAGTCTGATTTTCGCTCAACTCGGATCAAAATGTTCGGTCCATTTGATCTAGTTCCAGCTTTTTTCCTTCGCCTTAATCGAATAGGCCGTATGTTCAGAATTTCACTGTCTGTTTCGTCCCTATGGTCTAAAATGCGGTTAGATATTCCATGCACAGACCCCCAAAATACTTTTCTCTATCATTTTGACTCAAATCAGCCTATTTGACGCGACACAATAATAGAATTTTCCTGGAAAATTCAAAACTTGCTATCTGCTGTACGGGACACTTTCCGGGAAAATTTAGGACATTTTTCAAAGATGGCAACAAAACAGAAGTTATCTACTTGCACCAAAACGGAAGTTTAAAATCTACCCGGACCAAAACGGAAGTTATCTACTCGCACATACGAACAAAAGCTTGAGATGTGCGTTTGAATCAATTATTATCTGGCTCTTGCAGTTTATTTCTAATCGAGCTAAGATTGAATTTCAGTCTTCAGCTAACTCTGATCTTCGATTAACTCGGGATAAAATTGGCAAGTCCACTTAGATCCGACTTATGTGAAGTTTACTGTATATGGTTTCGCTTCAGTATGTACTCGGGGATCACGTGGCTAAGTGGGTAAGACGCTAGCTCGCTAGCCTGGAGGTCGGGTGTTCGATCCCTGCATTGGCCGAGAAAGTTCATCCAGATTTTTCGGCGTGGGTCTCCCTTGTCAGTGATGCAGGACGGAGGGGCTGACAAGGAAAGCTGTCTAGTCGTTCGGATGGGACGAAAAACCGAGGTCCCGTGTACACATTGGCGTGCACGTAAAAGATCCCTTGACAGTTGGAATTCGATATAAGAGTAAGCCGTATGGCGTATGCCCGTCTTCATTAGCCCAGTTCGGAGCAAAACAGTAGGCCGTTAAACCCCATTTCATTTCATTTCATTTCCACGGCCTGAGAATGATTTACTACAGACATCACACTGATACGGTTTTTCTTCAATATGAATTTTCACATGATGACATAGATTACGGTATTCAAAGAACGATTTACTACAAATATCACATTTATAATGTTTTACTCCAACATGCATGTCAGCTGATTGTAGGCCTACATCATTACCCTTACAGTCAGCTGATTGTAGGCCTACATCATTACCCTTACAGTCAGCTGATTGCAGGCCTACATAAATAACATTATAAGCTTTCAACTCTTCTTCAACATGTATTTTACAATGTTTCTCTAAATCAGCATACAATTTAAATTCTTCATCACATAAATTACACTGATGAACTGGTTCAATATCTTCAGCTTCATCAGGCATCTCTTCATAGCAATAAAGATCCACATCATTGGTTTTCTCTTCTTTAACATGACAATATCCATCTACATCATCAGCTTTCTCTTTTTTAACATGACGATATTCATCTACATCATCAGTTTTCTCTTCTTTAACGTGACAATATTCATCTACATCAGCAGTTTTCTCTTTTTTAACATGTATTTTATAGTGTTTTTTTTTAATCATCAAGTCGTTGAAAAAACCCATTGCATACTACACACTGATAAAATGTTATAACATCATTAGTTTCCTGTAATATATAAAAGTTATAACATCATTAGTTTCCTGTAATATATAAAAGTTATAACATCATTAGTTTCCTGTAATATATAAAAGTTATAACATCATTAGTATCCTGTAATATATAAAAGTTGAAACATCATTAGTATCCTGTAATATATAAAAGTTATAACATCATTAGTTTTCTGTAATATATAAAAGTTATAACATCATTAGTTTTCTGTAATATATAAAAGTTATAGCATCATTAGTTTTCTGTAATACATAACAGTTATAACATCAGTTTGCACTGTGCAGTTGTACTAAATCCACAAATGTTGCTTTAAACTCGTTTTCTACATACGACCTAATGTTAAACGAAATTTTTAAAAAAAATAGCAAAAAAACTTTCCAAATTGTCTCCCTTTCGAAAACAGTGTCAGATATTTCTCCTAGATGTTTTTGAAAGAGAGAGAGAGAGAAATGGGCTTTAACATTCACTCGACAACCCTAGGTCATTTCCGGATTAACATCCACTCGACATAAACTAGGTCATTTCGGGACTAACATATGGTTTAATTTTATTTCAATAATTCGCTTGCGGGTAGGGGTCTTTAGCAGTGGGAGGAAACCGGAGGACCCGGAGAAAACCCACGAGGTTGTACAGGCGACTCTAATCCGTGTCACATACAACTGGGGATTCGAAACCGCGCCAGTTGGCTCAATGACAGGCCATATGATACAGCGTGCACGTGCTAACCATTCGGTCATCCAACCCCCCGCAATTTCAGAAAGGGTATGCCAGATGACTATTATTATCAAATGTCACTCACTTTCAAATTTTTGTTAATGTAGTAAATTATTAGCTCTGAAAACGTGCTAAAAACGTTGAGATATAGCCTACTAATGTGCTTGTTTTTTAGCTACGATTGGGTGCCTTTGGATCCAAGTGGCAAACTCAGTTTCTTTATTAATGCATGTAACATCTTGAAAATAAGATAATTTTATACTATTATGACTAATTAAACTTACAGAGGCCGATGTAGTGGCAGAACCATCGCCTAACTCCAAATATTCGCATTTAAATTAATGAAGTGTTGTTTGATCCGATTTTAAATACAATGATTTATATCCGTTTCAGGTAGGATTATATGCTTAACTGTAGTTGGATGTGGCAAAAATATTATAAATAACAATAATCAATCATTGTTTTGATAAAAAATATTTTCAATTTTGCTTACTGAGGCCTGATGTGATTTGCGTTAGGCTTTGCTACGTGGAAATATATAGCACCATCTCTATCTAGAAACACGGAGGGTTGAGAGGAGGTTCGTTATCTAGTCAACTATATGAAAAATGCAGTTGCCATTGTTTGCGATAAATTTTTTTTCAGGATATAATTGCATTCTAAAACACACCCTGTTCCTCGTATACACATAATATTATATCATATCTTACCATATCGATGTGGTCCAATTCAGCTGATTATTCTTCTTTATCTAAGGTTTTAATTTTATAGTTTTGAATGTTGACATCATTCTTCGAATTGTTTTACAATAGTTACTAAATACATGCAGTTGATTCCAAGTTAAATACATGTAGATTACTGCGGTAGATTCCTCGACTCTATTCACTTGACTGTGACAGTTCATCTTCCACTGAGTCAACGACGAGATAACTGCGTGCTAATCATTTTGTCGGCAAGTCAACAAAAACATCTTTTATCTGATTGTTTGACTGATCATCGACGTTAACGTCCGTGTCCACTTAGACTGATATCGCAGACAGTAGACGCTTATAAAATTAGAAAGGTTGCGTGTACATGCATGTAGATTGTAGCCTGTATTTTTCTAAAACAGAAAACCATGCACGTTACTAGAATCTAACCTCATTTCCGGTGTAAAATATTTTAGGTTGTATATTGATTATACGAATAATTCATGTCTGTAATTTAGTTTTTTCTAAAAATTAAAGAGAGAGGGAGAGAAATGGGGTTTAACGTCCACTAGACACAAACCAGGTCATTTCGAGACTAACATATGGTTTAATGTTATTGCAATAATTCGCTTGTGCGTAGGGGTCTTTAGCAGTGGGAGGAAACCGGAGAAAACTCACGAGGTTGGACAGGCGACCCTATTCCTTGTCACGTACAACCGGGGATTCGAAACCACGCCAGTTGACTCAATGACAGGCCTTAATTATGATACAGCACGCATGTGCTACCAATCGGCAATCCACTCCCCCTTCTAAAAATGAAAATGATCAGTGAATATGCGCTGATTATCAGAATAATCATAAAATAATGATGTAAAGTTGATCCAGGTGTAAATGGAGTCGGATTAAAACATGGAGAGAGAGAGAGCGAGAGAGAGAGAGAGAGAGAGAAATGGAGTTTAACGTCCACTTGACACAAACAAGGTCATTTCGGGACTAACAAATGGTTCAATTTTATTTCAATAATTCACTTGCGCGTAGGGGTCTTTAGCAGTGGGAGGAAACCGGAGGACCCAGAGAAAACCCACGAGGTTGGACAGGCGACCCTACTCCTTGTCAAAAATATGCATAGAACAACATATTACTTTCTATGGTTAAATATTTGCAATGTCAGGGATGAATTTTGCCCAGACAGTGAGTGGGTCAATTCAAGTCCCGGGTTACACTTGTGTTAAGGTTGTGTTGTAGTGTCTAAACTAGTTTAATACCAGTGTTAACATTGGTGGAAAATAAAAAAAACAAAAACCTATAACACTAGTGGTTATTTTTAAATGTTACATTTTGTTTTTGTCTTCTGTTCTAACGCATTCAATTCTATGCAAGAGCTGGCCAACTAAAAAAAAAAAACACCAAAAGAACGGTAATTGAGGAAAACTAACCGCTTCCAGGAAGTTAAGTAACTAGGATCTATGTTGAATTTTTGTAGTCTCATTTGATCATTATTCAGGCGAAATTACCTAAAATTTCTCGCAAATTAGCAGATCTGCGATCAACATTTCTTTGTCTAACATTTTGGCCATACATGTACACTGTATATGGATAAAAAAAATCATTTTAAGCCTTAAAACTAAATCTAAAAAACGTTAAAAGAAATTCCCCTCTTGCTGTCTGCTGTTTTAAACCAGTGTTGTAATAAATGACTTGAACTGAGATTTTTTTTTAACCCCTAGGGGTTAGTGTTAGAGTTATTTTTAACAAGATAATAACTTTTATCAAGTTCGTGTACACATTGGCGTGCACGTAAAAGATCCCTTGGCAGTTAGAATTAGATATAAGTGTAGGCCCTAGTGCCGCTGCCCGGGCAAAATTTCCCTCATAACACACTGTATGGCGTATGACCGTCTTCGTTAGCCCAGTTTAGGAGCAGAACAGTAGGACATTAAACCCCATTTCATTTCATTTCTTTTTATCAAGTTATTATTTTCTAACAAGTTTTTATCTAATTAGAATTATTAAACGTTAGACCTCATTTCATTTTATTTCTTTTACGCGAAGCTGGGCTCCCGGAACAAACTAGAAATCTAGAACACAATACAGACTGGCTGATAGTTTAAAGCAGCTACATGTAAGTCCTTAACTCAAAATCATCCACAGTCTTTGAGAGAGAGAGAGATGGGGTTTAACGTCCACTCGACACAAACTAAGGACATGTCGAGATGAACATATGGTTTAATTTTATTTCAATAATTCGCTTGCGTGTAGGGGTCTTTAGCAGTGGGAGTAAACTGGAGGACACAGAGAAAACCCACGAGGTTAGACAGGCGACCCTACTCCTTGTCAAGTACAACCGGGGACTCAAAACCACGCCAGTTGACTCAATGACAGACCTTATGATACAGTGCGCACATTCTAACCATACAGCCATCCCCAACCCCCCCACCACAGTCTTTGACATTGCAAATATGACTTATTGGTCAATTTAAACCAAAATTGATGCCGATATCTTACCGTGCAAAATTGGGCTTAAAACAAAACGAACATTTTATTATTGGCACAAGAATCGCGCGCTAGAATGATTTCGAGCGCTATTTGTAATACGCCCAAAACTGCCATTCAATTTGTAAATGACCTTGCGCCATTATTCCTCTTGCAGCTATTGTGTTTGTACAAGCCATCTCGCCAACTCCGCTCAAGTAACGACAACTTCTTGCTGATAGAAAGAAATGCAAAACAGGTATCGGTTGGAGAAAAATCTTTTTCAATAAAGGCTCCTAAATTGTGGAACAAATTACCATTTAGCTTAAGAAACTGTGCATCAATTTCGACTTTTAAAGCAAAACTCAAAACTTTTTTATTTACCAAAGCCTTTTATTAACTGTGATACAGTTATCCAAATTCTTAACTTAGTTGTTTTTATATTTCCATTTTGGTTTAGTAATTTTTATATATTCTTATTTTTGCCTTTGAATATTTACATGTATTTTTTATTCTTATGTATTTTATCTTTTTTAAACATGCATTATGCAAGAGCAAAATCTGCTTATTACAAGTCTTTCTTTAGGCCTGAAATGTTATCTAAATTATCAATTAGACATTAATTAACTATATTGCCGCTAACGGCTATTGATAATTACATCAGAAAAAGTGGATAATCGGGACTATGCTGTTTATATCAATGATTTTAGTAATGATGACCGAGACTATGCAAAAATTTCACCCGCTTCTTTCTCGGCTCATAGTGGATCAATTTGACTGAAATTTTCAGCAAATTACCTTTACACTATCTAGTTTTTAACTATTATAGCAAGAACTGCCATCTCTTTATCTTATCTCCCATAATGTATCTTTAAGTTTGTAAAGAGCATCTGGGCACTTAGGTTAAAGATGAGCTACATATGTATATAAATACACCATGATAATAATAATAATAATAACTGAGCAGATATTAAGGCTTCCATATTCACAATCACTTCCTGTCACATGTCATGGGTCATATAAAGAATCTCAACAAGATGAAAAAAAAATCATTAAAATCGGTCAAAACTCACGAAGTTAATGCGATTTTTCACTCATAAACAACTTTGTCGGCACGAAAAATGTCAAGACGCAAAATTCGAAATTGTGACATTTTCAAATACCATAAATTCGACCCTGATCCCGGCTAACCAGAAATGTATTCATTTTGGAAATAGGAGACGTATTCTCCAAACTGCGGCCTATTGTTTTCATTTTCATGTCCGTTATCGTTGATTTTTCACTTTTTCGAATATTCAGTTCAGGCATTCCTTCAAGGATTCAGAAAATGTAACTCCCATGTCTGTAAGTAAAATACTGCAAAAGCCTTATGGATTTTTCACGTTTCAAGATGGTTGCACTTCCGGTTCAATCGGCAGAATTCATATTTTGTGTACACATCAGTCCTTTCTTAGCTAGTACAGAAAAAAAATTTCAAGGCACTCTGACCTATATTTCGTCGATTTTTTTGAAAACTTTGATCCTTAATTTCATCAAGGGGAGATAATTTTGAAAAATTCTAATGATATCTTTTAAGTCGCATCTGTAAGATCTATTTACATACTAAATTTCATGAAAAACGCGCAACTATTAAAGAAGTTGTAAAGTTGGTCTCAACTTCCGGTTCGAAATCACAGCGACGAATTTTCGAAATTCGAAAATCTGAAATTGCAGATTTGAAGTAAATGTTTCAAGGAACTTAAAGAAAAAAAAATTGGTAAAATAGGTCAAATAGTCAGAAAGTTACAGCAATGTAGGTCAAATGCATTTGTTCGTAAAATTTGGTGATTTCGGATGCGAAAAACGTTTCGAAAATATATTTGATCAACAGCCACCACCCATTTTGGGGGGGATAGGTAAAAGTATTAGAAAGATCCTATGGTTAGATTCTGAGGAATCCGATTTGTGGACAAAACAAAAAAAAAAAAATAATAATAACAATAATAACTTTAATAAAAACAATAAGCTTTCATACATGTATGAAATATGAAATATGAAAGCTTAATAATAATAATATCTTCAATTTGACTGATACTACTGCTGTAGACTGGAATAACCAGACACCAAAAACTGCCTTCAATTTGAACCATATGCGTATTTTGTGGAACATGACTGATTAGAAATTACAATAAAAACAGAAACGATTGAATGTAAATCAGTTCATATACACATTATGGGGCGATATAAATAGACAAAATTATATTTGAAATTGGTTTGAAATCTCCCAAAATCAATAATATTGACCACACCCCTTCTTTAATTCCATGTCTGTCCGTTGGGAACCACATTGTCTAAATGATTTACCACAAACACAACATTTAATAATTTTTTCTCCAACATGAATTTGGATGAGTGACTATTATGTACAGCTCTTGGTATATGAATTGCCTTGTGTTGCTGTAGATTGCCATTGTCAAAAAATGCTTTACCACAAACATCACATTTATAAGATTTTACACCAGTGTGAACTCTTACATGTCTCTTTAGGCTAGCTTTCTGAGTAAATGAATTACCACAAACATCACATTTATAAGGCTTTTTACCACTATGAGTTCTAATATGTCTCTGTAGATTACTTTTATCAATAAATGAGTTGCCACAAATATCACATTTAAATGGTTTATCACCTGCATGAATTCTCATGTGACGCATTAGGTAATACCTTTTATTAAACGATCGTCTACAAATGTCACATCTAATACAGTTGTCAGGATTCTTATTATTAATTTTTTGATCTTGTCTTCCTGTTTCACTATAATCGCTTAAACAGGATTCGCGTTGTAAAACAGACTCCTTTTCATTCACATGTAACTCACAATGTTTTTCTAAATCAGTTTCTAATTTATATTCTTCACTACACAAATTACACTGATAAACAGTTTCAATATCTTCAGTTATCTCTTCTTTAACATGACAATGTTCATCTACATCACTAGTTTTCTCTTCTTCAAAATGAACAAGACAATATTCATCTACATCATCAGTTTTCTCCTCTTTAACATGTATTTTATTATGTTGTTCTAATTTGTCATATTGTTGAAAAATCTCATCACATACAACACACTGATGGTATGTTTTAACATCATTAGTTTCCTGTAATATATAAAAGTTATAACATCATTAGTTGCCTGTAATATATAAAAGTTCTAACATAAAAGTTATAACATCATTAGTTGCCTGTAATATATGGAAGTTATAACATCATTAGTTTCCTGTAATATATAAAAGTTATAATATCACTAGTTTCCTGTAATATATTTTTCAATTTATTAGGCACACTTGAAATACTAATATTTATTATGGTTAATGTCTGTGTGGTTTGTTCGAAGGATGTGCGCCCCCGACAAGAGGGATTGCAATGCGATGGTTGTGACCGCTGGCAACAGTATCAACTGGGAGAAAAAGTGTATTGGGACTGTTTAAGGATGTGTTTGTTTACACTAGGGACCGGGTATCATCCAGATTTTACGAAAAAAGGAAAGAAACTATGCTTATCATCTAGAATTTAATATGCATATTCAGCTCATAGATTGGCGTCAAGAATGTGTTAAATGCCATCAAGATTCAACAAAAACCGCCCAATTTGTGCTACCGTGTAGATTAAGAAACACTGTTTACTTTTGACATCGATCGTCTGCTTTACGACCGTCCAGTTTCTCAGGATGTTTTTTTAGAAATGAACACTACCATTTAGATTTGAAAGGGGTTTAGTTTTTAGACAAGGCCATTATTTTCACGGACGTTGTCAAGAAATGAACAGAGTGTTTAATTACTTAAGTTAGGGCTGGACGATATTTTCGGTAATTCGATAAATCGCGATATTAAAATTTGAATTCCGAAATTTTATAAACCAACTAAAAAATCGCGGTATAATGATATATCGTATTGTGTGTTTTTCTATAAATATACCGGTATTTTACACGATATAATCACGATATAATGTGCTGCATTTGGGATGGGATTGACATCGAACAATTTACGACATTACGTCACGATCGATGACTTGTCACTTGTTCATTGAAAATACATGACTAGTCTAGTAGTTTTCTCGATTATTAAACTTGATAAATAAATTCATAATTGAAAAATTATTATTTAATTTATAGAGGCATTCCCCTCTTGCCGTTGGAATTTGTCATTATAATGTCAAACCCGTCGCTAATGCTGTGTAACACTCGAATAACCAGCCAAGTTAGTCATGGCGTATTATCTTCTCTTCGCTGTCTTCGGTCGATTTATCATTGGCGCTGTTTGGAAACAGTTATTATCATTTAATGTATGATGCCGTTTGTTAGTTAACTATCATTTTGTGTGTGTTTTTGTGTGTTTTTTTTTGCCAATATTTAAACTGAAGCCGATTTAAATAAAAGTAAAATGTTATTTGTAAATAAAACTAAATTGCGTCTAGATATTCGAGACAAACTCCAGAGTAACGCGCCGTTGTAGTGTACCGAATAGGAGAAATTACGTCTGGTTCTTTGAGTCTACTCATACCCACATGTTATGTTATTCAACATTTTGAAAGATAGCGGAACATTGCGAGGCTCAAGCTAATCGAACAGTAGTAATAAAGCCTAAAAAAAACATTGCACGAGTCGTATATGGCTCTACTTTGGTTTTGATGAGAATGACTTAGCGCAAACGAAAGTTTTATGTAGATTTTGCACTCGTCGTGTAGCTGCAAAAGGCGGCAACACCAGCAACTTGTAGTGTACGTTCATTTAAAAATACATCACCCAATTGAATATGCCGAACTTCAAGAGAGAATTAAAACCAACGAAAGACACTTACATAACCAAGGCATTCCTTCTACATCAAAACAGCAGGGGAGAGGGGGGAGGGAATGACCTGTTTTTAACACTTATATAATCACATCTTTTATAATAAAACTAAAATATCGAGATATTGTGATATATCGCAATATATCGTTAGCTTTTTATAATAAAACTAAAATATCGTGTTATAGTGATACATGTATATCGTCGTTTTTTTGGGAAATATCGCGATATTTTATTTTACCAATATCGTCCAGCTCTAACTTAAGTCGTTTAGATTTTACGCCAAATTACCACTTTACCGAGAGCCGTCTAGTAACTTACGGGTGAGTATTTAATGCAATGCCGTTTACTTTTCATGTCTTGTAATTAGTTTGCCCAGTGTCATCTAGAAAACTTAAGGCGTTTGTTTTTGTGTGAAATATTTAATTTCTATCTCCCAATTTTAGAAACTATGTTCAGATTTAGAATCTGAGTATAGTGTCTAAAATTCTCAAATAAATTGCATATTTGTTGAATATCGTCCATTCTTCGGTATTTCAAACGTCCGTTGGGAAAAGTCGATTTACAATGAATTGACAATTTTCCCGGCGTAGATAAAACTCAATTTGAAAGATTATCTTGATTTTCTTACATAGAAAATCGCTCAAGCCAAAAAGCATGCTTTTGGACGTAGGTTTACTTCATGGTAAATTAATCCGTCAAATTGGATGGGATGAAAAGACCGATGAAACGATCCATGTAAATTTGGGATGAAACATCCCATAGTGAAACAGTCGTGGGATGAAAAGACCTGCTCCCATTTTTTTTTTACTTTCTGATGTTCAGCGGGAGCTAGTTACTATACGTGTTTAACGTTACAATTGATACAGTCTAAGACTACTTACGCAAGTTCAAATAGGTTCAAACGCACAATTGTCAACACATATCATTACAGTTTCTATTGAAATAAGTAATTCTATGACAAATAGTGAAGACTGGAAAAACTAAAATGGTTGCCGAACAGTTTTTCTTTGTGGTTATGCGTTCTACATTTGCATAGCGATGTTTCTTGTAATGACGTATTACGCAAGCCGCCATGACACGGGCCAGTTGAAATTTTGCGTAGCAGTTGGGTTTCATCAAATCATATAATTATGCAGTAAGGCTTCACCTTTATTTCAATGGGAATTGATTTATTATATGTTAAGCTATGTGCACTACTGTTTTGGGTCAGTTTATGTGTAAATT
This sequence comes from Patella vulgata, assembly GCF_932274485.2. Lineage (NCBI taxonomy): Eukaryota > Metazoa > Mollusca > Gastropoda > Patellidae > Patella > Patella vulgata. The sequence continues at coordinate 92,291,676 of NC_065879.2, forward strand.
AAGGGAGCTATAGGCCAGTAACCTTTTTGTAGTCATTTGACTAAAAAACTTGCGCAACTCTGTAGGACGAGCCACTACTGTGGCTGGAGTAAGGCGGAAGACATCAGTAGTAGAACCATTTCTAAGCAGGTGCCAGCTCTGTTATTATTTTGTAGGCTCGGTCGAAATTTAAAGCCTGAATGATCGGCATTCATGTTTGATGTGACTCCCATTTTTGTGTCACAGTATTTCATTGTTGTGGCACCACTAGGTTTTAATCCGACCCTAACCCTAATAATTTTGTGGCGGTTAATAAAAAAAGGAGGATCGCCGAATGATTGATCTACTAGGGGTTTCAGGTCACGTGACTTTAGTGTGAAATCGGACTGCCAGCGGCTGAAATATAGCCCACTTCAATTTACGATTCTTCATTGGTGAATCCGCACCTTAGTTACCGGGGGATTTTGATATAGAACCAATCAAACGATAGATAACATTTTTGTGGTTATTATGCTTGTTGATACCACGTGATCAGACGATTAGACCCGGAGAAAATGGGATTTATCTGTTTTGATGACTGAAAATTGCCAAATTTCGACTAAATATAAAAAAACTTTCTTGAGGTATCGTCCAGATTATATATATTTGACATAATATTATCATTCAAATTATTTCGATTTTAATAAATTTTAGCTGACAATAACGTGCGGATTTCAGTTTTAAAATTGGTACTAGCGATTCTGAAGGGAAAATACCGCTTATGATGTCACTCAAATATGACTGAAAAGCACTTATTTTGGTGCCATGTCACTCATTGACTGGTATAGTCATAGAGCATTTTGATTACATTATTGACCTCGATCTCGGATTTTAAAATTCCATAACTTTGGATCTAATTAAAATATTTTGATGAAATAAAAAAATTGGGTAGCATTTTAAGTATATTTTCACAAAATATTTTTAAAAAACTTTTTTCTGTCATTTGAAACTTTGACCTGAAACCCCTAGATCTACACTATCATTTCATTTATTATGGCTCAGACAGTAACTATTTCATTTATGGGAATATTTAATTGTACAATCAAATTTAAAATTGTATGTATTCTATCTCTTATTGAACTCTATACCAAAATCAACTCACCATAATTATAATTAGAGATTTCTTTTATGTGCACCTGAACTATTGTCTGAAAACAACACAAAATGGCTGATTCGTCTCAGAAAGGAGAACGCTAGATCGGAGACGGTCCTGCGCATATTATGACGTCACATATAGTTTGTGGGTTAGGATTGGGGGGTTTAGGCTTGGCCCAGGGTAAGGCTTAGGGCTAGCTCTTTTTACATCTCGAGACTGACGAAATCTGCATGTCCTAACCCTAACCCACAATCCATATATGACGTCATACGTGCTAAAATGTTCAGAACCGTCTCCGATCTAGCGTTCTCTTCTGCGGAAGTCAAGGACTGTCTTCCGTTTCCGGTTCAACTTGATTACAGTTGTATATCATAAAAGGATGTGGATCCATTCAGCATGAATAACTCACAAGAAATATAATTTCATTTTCACCACAGTAATTCTTCTTTGTTTGCCAAAAGGAATCATTTCTTGCCACATCTGACATGAATTGATAATAGTGTTATGATTTTGCCCTGTATAATATAGATGTCCATCTGGATAAACTGGACTACTTCCTCCTTTACATGGAGAGAGAGAAATGAAATGGGGTTTAATGTCCACTCAACACAAACTAAGTCATTTCGGGACTAACACATGGTTCACTTTTGTTTTCACAATTTGCTTGCGCGTAGGGGTCTTTAGCAGTGGGAGGAAACCGGAGGACCCAGAGAAAACCCACGAGGTTGGACAGGCGACCCTACTCCTTGTCACATACAACCGGGGAATCGGCAGTTGACTCATTGACAGACTTTATGATACAGCACGCACGTGCTAACCATTCAGCCATCCACCCCCTCCTTTACATGGAGTCCCTACTACTAGCTGGATTTGACCTATATATTGCTGGGGGGCCTAGTGGCCAAGAGTGTCACGTTTTGAGCATTAGCTCGATCCCTGCCGTGAGCGTATATGTGGCTTGGAGATATGGGCGCCTCCTCTACCTCATGGGTTTATTTTGGGTACCCCTGCCGTGAGCGTATATGTGGCTTGGAGATATGGGCGCCTCCTCTACCTCATGGGTTTATTTTGGGTACCCCGGTTTTGTCCCACACCGACGGCTGACCCCTGCAAGTGCACTATGATAATGAAAATAAGACAACCTGTCTGCGATATTACTCCATGGAAGCAGACATTAAACACAAATAGAAGAAGAAGAGAGAGAGAGAGAGAGAAGAGAGATAGAGAGGGAGAGAGAGAGAGAGAGAGAGAGAGAGAGAGAGAGAGTTTAACCTCCACTTGAAATGAACTTTGGATAAACATATTGTACTGTTTATCAGTGAGTTTTATTGTTTTCCAATAATGGCCCACAGAATAAGCCAGGACATCAGGCCTGAAAATAACGGTTTTAGATGTACCTGACAAAATGTCAAGCACTAATAAAATAGTACCTGACATTTTCAACTTAGTGCTGGACATGTATTAATAATATTAATAAAAAAAGAAAAATCAGTCCCGGACAAATGACAGGCACCAGAGCCTTTGTGTCTGACTAAGGTTGAATCTGTACCTGATGTTGTCTGTGACAGGTGCCATATGTCCCAGCTTAGTTCTATGGTTAACCTGTCTCTGAACCGCTGTTGTTCTACGATTAAACCGCTGTTGTTCTACAATTAAACCGCTGTTGTTCTACGGTTAAACCGCTGTTGTTCTACGATTAAATCGCTGTTGTTCTACGGTTAAACCGCTGCTGTTCTACGGTTAAACCGCTGTTGTTCTACGGTTAAACCGCTGTTGTTCTACGGTTAAACCGCTGTTGTTCTACGGTTAAACCGCTGTTGTTCTACGGTTAAACCGCTGTTGTTCTACAGTTAAACTGCTGTTGTTTTACAGTTAAACTGTCTCTGTTCTAATTGAAGCCAACTTAAAGAGTTAAACAAAAAGTTAGATTTTATATTCATTTTAATTATTTTTAAATTCATGTAAATCATGTCATGTCTGATATTATAGTTTTGGTAATAATAATAATAATAATAAATATGTATAGCGCTGAGGGCTCCAGCTAACAGCTGCTCTGTGACGCTCTTCACAATTAAAATACATAATGTAAAACAAATAGTTCTAAAACATTAAAAAGTCAACATGTTCATAGTTTAAAAGAGGGGGCATTAGTTACATAGCTAGTGGATGACCTACAAATGGTTACACTACTGATGCCTTCCGTCTTACTCCAGCCAAAGTAGTGGACCGTCCTAAGACCATCCTTTGAGCAAAGTTTTGTTTCTGGCCTATAACTCCCTTAATTTCCAATTACACTGACCCCAAACTGTATTGTACATAGCTTAACATATAATAAACCAATTCCCATTGAAATAAAGATGAAACCTTACCCTATAATTATAGGATTTGATTAAACCCAACTGCTATACAAAATTTATGTTCATTTTAAAATGGCCGCCAAACCAGAATCACGTGTGTCATTTGTAACATAATTACTTATTTCCATGCAAATTGTGATGATAAAATCTAAAATCTCCAGCCATTAACTTACAATTTGGAAAACGTGCCTTTTCTTATACTGGTCCTTTTCTATGGAATAGACTACCACAATCAACTCAAAACATTCTTATTTCAAAACCGTGATCTGTAAATAATCAGTGAATATAAAAACCAACAGCGCCTTAGAAACTGTTTTCTTCAGTATTAACGCGCTTTATAAATGATGATATTATTATTATTATTATTATTATTATAATAACTGGTCAATATTAACACGCTTTATAAATGATGATATTATTATTATTATTATATGTGTTGAAAATATTGCAATTGAACCTAATTTTACTTGCACCAAGCCTTGAATAGTGTATCAATGGCACTTATATATAAGAATTATCAGGGCTGTAAATTGCAGCTAGCGGATGACCCAGTGCTGCAAGGGTTGATAGTAGTATAACTGGGAAACCGGGAGGCGGTAGCCCAACGCCCCCTGGCCCATGTAATTCCACAGTTCGAGCTACCCCTATTAGTGCTGGCACAATTTATTTTCACTTTCTCACAATTTGCGTATACAATATATTTATATATTCACCTGTAGTATACAGGTATATTTATCTTCACCTGTTGTATACAGGTGTGCTTATATATTCACCTGTAGTATACAGTATGTTTATATATTCACCTGTAGTATACAGGTAGGCCTATGTTTATATATTCACCTGAAGTATACAGGTGTGTTTATATATTCACCTGTAGTATACAGTATGTATTCACCTGTGTGTTCATATTTAACATGGTAAATGGTTTACAATGATGGATGCTGTTTCGCAGTAGATTCCAGACAAGTGTTGTTGTGTGTGTGTGTGTGGGGGGGGTCTCAGGAATATGTTTTTAATTTGATAACCATTGTAAATTACAGAGAGAGAGAGAAATGAGGTTTAACGTCCACTCGACACAAACTAGGTCATTTCGGGACTAACACAGGGTTCAATTTTATTTCAATAATTCACTTGTGCGTGGGGTCTTTAGCAGTGGGAAGAAACCGGAGGACCTGGAGAAAACCCACGAGGTTGGACAGGCGACCCTACTCCTTGTCACGTACAACCGAGGAATCGAAACCCCGCCAGTTGACTCAATGACAGGCCATATGATACAGCGCGCATGTGCTAACCATTCGGCCATCCAACCCCCCTTGTAAATTACAACATATGTTTCATTTATAAAGGGGGCCATGGTGGCTAAGTGGGTAAGACGCTGGCTCGCTAGCCTGGAGGTCGGGTGTTCGATCCCTGCATTGGCCGAGAAAGTTCATCCAGATTTTCCGGCGTGGTTTCCCCTTGTCAGTGATGCAGGACGGAGGGCCTGACAAGGACAGCTGTCTAGTCCTTCGGAGAGAGAGAGAAATGGGGTTTAAAGTCCACTTGACAGTCTAGTCCTTCGGATGAGATGGAAAACCGAGGTCCCGTGTATACATTGGAATGCATGTAAAAGATCCCTTGGCAGTTGGAATTCGACATAAGAGTAGGCGATAGTGCCTCGTAGCACACTGTATGGCGTATGCCCGTCTTCATTAGCCCAGTATAGGAACAGAACAGTAGGACGTTAAACTCCATTTCATTTCATTTCATTTATAAAGGTTGACTATGAGTTCTCATGTGGCTCTGTAGATCACGACGCTCAACAAATGATTTACCGCAAACATCACATTTATATGGTTTCCTCTTTTATATGAATTCTCCTACTATGTGCTTTTAGAGTGCCAGGTCTTGAAAATGATATACCACAAACATCACATCTAAAGGGTTTCTCCCTAGTATGAGTTATCATGTGTTCCTTTAAATTGCAACTTCTAAAAAACGATTTATTACAAATACCACATTCGTAAGGTTTTTCGTCAGTATGGTATCTCATGTGTTTTTTTAAATAGCTAACTCTAGTGAATAATTTGCTACAAACTCCACACTCAAAAGGTTTCTCCCCACTATGGGCCCTCTTGTGGCCATTTAGGCTGCCACTTCTAGAAAATGATTCACTACAAACATCACATTTATAAGGTTTTTCACCGGTGTGAATTCTTACGTGTCTCTGTAGATCAACAGTCTGTGCAAATGATTTACTACAAACATCACATTTATAAGGTTTTACACCTGTATGGGTTCTGATGTGTCTTTGTAAAGTACAATGAATAGTAAATGATTTACTGCAAAAATCACACTGATATGGCTTTTCACCTGTATGAATTCTAATGTGTGATTGTAGAGTACTACTATGGGTAAATGATTTACTACAAACATCACATTTATAGCGTTTTGCTAAAGCATGACTGTCGACTGATTGTAGGCCTTGATCAATACCATGACTGTCAGCTGGTTGTAGGCCTACATCAATACCCTGACTGTCAGCTGATTGTAGGCCTACATCAATACCCTGACAGTCAGCTGATTGTAGGTCTATATCACTACCATTATCAGCTTTCAACTTTTCTTCATCATGTATTTTACAATGTGTCTCTAAATCAGTATCTGATTTAAATTCTTCATCACATAAATTACACTGATAAACTGTTTCAATATCTTCAGTTTTCTCTTCTTTAACATGACAATATTCATCTACATCATCAGTTTTTGCTTCTTTAACATGACAATATTCATCAACATCATCAGTTTTCTCTTCTTTAACATGTATTGTATTGTGTTTTTTTAAATCATCTAGTTGTTGAAAAATCTCATCACATACAACACATTGATGAAATGTTTTAACATCATTAGTTTCCTGTAATATATAAGAGTTATAACATCATTAGTTTCGTGTAATATATAAAAGTTACAACATCATTAGTATCCTGTAATATATAAAAGTTATAACATCATTAGTTTACTGTAATATATAACAGTTACAACATCATTAGTTTCTTGTAATATATAAAAGTTTTAACATCATTAGTTTCTTGTATTACCCAGTACATAGTATGCTAGTTGAAATAACATCATTACTGGTAATTTCTTGTAATATATGTATATAAAATCTACATCAGTTTGCAGTAGTTCTAAATTTACAAATTCTAAAAAAATTGGCGTCTACAGGTGATATGACCTGATTTGGCATCTACATATGATATGGCCTTATTTGGTGTCTAAGGGGATATGACCATATTTGGCGTCTACAGGTGATATGACCTTATTTGCAAAAAACAAAAAAATCTTTCTTTACTGTCTCCCTGTCAGATTTACAGCTTATTTAAAGTTTATTTTCTTTTACTACTCATCTCTAATCATCTACAATGTAATATCTTTGCTGGAAGTAGACTACTTCATCTACTACTCATCTCTAATCATCTACAAAGTAATATCTTTGCTGGAAGTAGACTACTTCATCTACTACTCATCTCTAATCATCTACAATGTAATATCTTTGCTGGAAGTAGACTACTTCATCTAGATTTTTTGGAAGTGACATTTAGAAAGTTTTATCAAAATCAGTGTGTAAAAAAAAAAAGTTCTGTGCAATTTCTAAAAAATGAAAGATATGACAACCACATTTCAATTTTTGATCCCTCAGCAGTTGGAATTCGATATAAGAGTAGGCGATAGTGCCGCTGCCCTGGCAAATTGCTTAGGAAATGAAATGAAATGGGGTTTAACATCCTACTGTTCTGCTCCAACTAGGCTAATGAAAACGGGCATACGCCATACAGTGTGCTATGAGAGAAATTTTGCCTACTCTTATATCAAATTCCAACTGCCAAGGGATCTTTTACGGGCATTCCAATGTATACACGGGACCTCGGTTTTTCGTCCCATCCGAACGACTAGACAGCTGTCCTTGTCAGCCCCTCTGTCCTGCATCACTGACAAGGGGGAACCACACCGGAAAATCGGGATGAACTTTCTCAGCCAATGCAGGGATCGAACACCCGACCTGTTAATACATATGATATTACATTTCTTAGCACTGAATCTCATTCGCCAGGTATTGGCCCGGTTTTCGCCAGGTGTTGGCCCATGGTTTATCTTATTCATTGTCACCAATATACATTACTTTACGAGAGAGAGAGAGAAATGGGGTTTAACGTCCACTCGACGCAAACTAGGTCGTTTCAGGACTGACATATGGTTCAATTTTATTTCAATAATTCGCTTGTGCGTAGGGGTCTTTAGCAGTAGGAGGAAACCGGAGGATGGACAGGCAACCCTACTCCTTGTCAGGTACAACCGGGACTCGAAACCACGTCAGTTTTCTCAATTTACGAGAGAGAGAGAGAGAAATGGGGTTTAACATCCACTCGGTGCAAACTAGATCATTTCTGGACTGACATATGGTTCAATTTTATTTCAATAATTTGCATCTGCAAAGGGGTCTTTAGCGGTAGGAGGAAACTGGAGGATGGACAGGCGACCCTACTCCTTGTCAAGTACAACTGGGAAATCAAAACCACGTCAGTTGACTCAATGACAGACCTTATGATACAGCACGCACGCAGAAACCATTCGGTTATTCAACCCCCATATTGTACAAGTGTACAGGTATGAAGAATTTCAGTATGTTTTTAGCTTTTATTTTGATACATGTACAAGAGTAGGCTGTAGTGCCGCTGCCTGGGCCAAATTTCTCTCATAGCCTGTCTTCATTAGCCCAGTTGGAGCAGAACAGTGGAACAGTTTCCTATTATTCCACAGCAGTTGTATATGAAGAACAGTGATGGATCGATAATTGGTTTCATCATCGGTAATTGGCTGATAAGTGCCTAATCTGTAAAAATCGACCGAAACTCTGCCATTTTGTCGATACTGGCGTCACTGATATCTGTTCTAAAGAACTCAGTAAATACTGTTAAAATATCATTCGAGTTGTGAACAAATTATTATTTTACTTGACATTCGGTACCTTTATTTTAGTTGCTGTGTACGTGGCTATTTAGACAAAATACAAGACTCGATTACAGGCTGTAAATAGGAAAGAATAAACAGTGCAAAATCCTTGGGTAACTGTTTACTGATCGAGTCTGAATGCTGCTGCCTGGGTAACTGCCTGTTTACTGATCAAATCTGTACGCCTATGAGCACAAATGAAATGGGAGTTTAACGTCTTACTGTTCTGCTCCGAACTGGACTTATGAAAACGGGCATATGCCATACAGTGTGAATTACATGTCATTTCAGTCCCGCATCATTTCGGACTAAAAAAAATATGGCCTCGACATTTCGGACTCGGGTATGTGCATTTCGGACTCGGGTATGTGACGTTTCGGACTCGGGTAGGTGACGTTTCGGACTCAGGTAGTTGACGTTTCGGACTCGGAAATAAGTTGAACAGAGAGGTTGAAGACAACTGTCAAATCAATCTATAATAAACCAAAAGTGATTTTCTAAAAAAATAATATGCAGGTAAAATTTACCACTCGCAATCATCAAGTACAACTCGTGGATCACGCACCGCATACATGTAGATCTCTCAAGGAACTGCGAAATATTCAATGTTGAATTTTTGTGAAAAGAATGTTTTATTTCTTTGTATATCTGTAATATGTATATAAATTAAGTACATGTAGCTGATGAATTTATTAGAAGTAGGCCAGTTCAAAACACGATAGAAAATATTAACATGAAACACGTGGTTATTAAAAGACTCTACCAAACGATAAAACATAGTTGCACTTACGGTTCTTTATCATCGTTTCCCGTCAAATAAATTTATTTTTTTAAAAAAAGAATAATATGCTGTAGAATTTATTTCAAAATGACCTACACAAAAAACAAATGTAAATATTTACTCGACATGCACTGTTTTTACAAACCTTTAGATTTTTTTAACTATAGTCTGTAAGCTACACTTTGACATGCATATCTTGACTAGCTAGACATAGATAGCAGTACCAATCAATAAATTAGTGCGTACAAAGAAAACTCTTTTTGGAAAATATTAGAAATGGCAAAGATCAAAGTGGGATAATTAAAGCTGATTAAACGATAATCCCTATGTTATTGTAGTACGCTCAAAGAAACCTTACAGTCCTTTAGTGGACAAGGAAAAATGTGAGCTGTCAATCAGCAATAATGGCGGCCGTGTGTAGATTTGATTATTCCGACTCACGTAAAAGACATTTACATTGTAGGCTTTCACAATTATAAAAACATTAGCAGTTTACTAAATATACACAAATATTCAACAATATTTTATTGTCAAGTTCAATACTCGCCGATTAAACAAAACAAAATAGAACAAGCTGTGTAAAATCAGTGTTATCTTTTTATTTAGCGGTCTCAAGAATTGCCGATCAATTAAATAAAACAACTATCGGACTCACATAAAACGAAAACGAAAACAGCTATTACAAATATATCACACAAATTTTCAACAGTCTTTTAATCATTCATCTGAGTCTGAAACGTCACCAGACCGAGTTCGAAAAGTCGTCAAGTAAGCCTGAACTGTCGTCAAACTGAGTCCGAAAGGTCGTCTGTATTGAGGCCGAAATGACGCAGGACCGAAATGTCGTGCTATGCGGGAAATTTTGCACTGACAGCGGCACTGCGGCCTACTCTTATAAAAATACTGTCTGTTTGTCAAAACAGTAGGACGTTAAACCCCATTTCATTTCATTCTGTTTGTTTCTCATATTTTATTCTGGCCATTATATAGGTCAACATAGTTGTCGAGTTTTGATCTAGGTTTCGGTAAATGTGATTTTGGATAAACATGTTTTACTGGACAGCTATTGTTTGTCAGTGAGTTTTATTGTCGTTCAATAATGGCTCATTGAATAAACTACGACATTCATGTGGAATTTACCGACTACTCAAGTCTTTCAACTCGTGGGTATTATTTGGTCCGCATAAAATTCAGTAGGAAACTAGGAAACTTGCTTGAGTGAAGGAACGTTACTAATGAACAATACCTCTAGACCACAGGCACTTGAAGGGATTAAAATAAAATTTCTTACTACTGCTTAACTATAGTATATAATATATAGTCAAGCAGTAGTAAGAAATTTTATTTTAATCCCTTCAAGTGCCTGTGCTCTAGACGCCTTGTAGTAGATTACACTTTTAAGGGGAGATTTCGTACAAAAACATCTTACCATGCTGAATATTTACTTCTAGGTCACTGATTCACGCTGAAACAACATCTGGACAGTGTAATCTAAATTCACTTCCGGGGTATCATATTTTATGGTTGTATATTATTATAGACGCGGATCAACCCAACACGAATAATTCATCGTTCACATTCAAACTAAAAGTTCTGTATATTTTGTTGTTTAAAAATGTTGAAATCATCAGCAATAATAGAAACTGTGTAGATTCCTATAGAATTTTGTGTGAGTTCCGGACACCTGTTACCACTGTTTGTCGTGTATTTTGTACACGATGAGCAGTCCATTTGCTGATTACACTATTTTGCTTTAATACACTATTTTGCCTATAACGTTTTTAGGACTTCGAATTCTGTCTTATGGTTTGGATTGTTCGTACTTGGTTTTATTTTATTTCATTTTGTAAATCTATTCACAATACTTCAGCTCTGGAATAATTATAGTTTTGTATTGGATCCATTATGAAATGGGGTTTAACGACCTACGGTTCCACTCCCGACCGGGATAATGAAGACGGGCATATGCCATACAGTGTGCTATGGGTGAAATTTTGCCCAGGCAGCGGCACTATGGCCTACTCTTATATCGAATTCCAACTGCCAAGGGATCTTTTGCGTTCACACGAATGTATACACAGGTGTTCGCCCTATCCGAACGACAATACACCTGTCCTGCACCACTGACAAGGGGGAAACCACGCCGAAAAATCCCAGTGAACTTTCGCGGCCAATGCAGGGATCGAACACGCGACCTCCAGACTAGAGAGCCAACATCGTACTCACTGAGCCACCATGGCTCCGATCAGTGTCCGATTTCGGGCAGTACAGTAACACCATAGTTGTAATCTGATAATTTTAGGCATAGCTTCGGTCATCATTACTAAAGTTGTTACGATAAAAAATATTGTCTCGATCATCCATTTTTGGATTTAATTATCAATGAGCGTTGTGCAGCAGATCGTAACTAACGTACGAAAATTAAATGGTAGCTGGCTTTTTTTTTCGCACGTATACTGTGAATGGCCATTTTGCTCAGTAATCCCAGCCAGAATTTGACTATTTTTTTAAAATTGCGTTAAAGTTTTAAATTTTTGTTTAGAACTGAAATAAATTAACTTTTAGTCAATCCCCACACTAAAAACATTAACAGAATTGATTGTGTATATCTGAAATAGACACGACCGAAGCACAAAATAGTGCCAATATGCCGACGTCAAATCTAGAGTTGTAGATGATGTTATTTATGTGAAAAATCATTGGAAGAAGCGATAAGACGTTCTGTACGGATTATACAGTCCTAAAGGCTGCAAGAAGACTATTGTTTACAATGTAACATTGTGTCTTGTAATGTTGATAATGATCATAATGATGGTGTTTACATTTGTTTGTTGACGTGACCTCATGACCTGTGACGTTTAGATAACGTCATATGGATATCACGGCTATTCCCTGTGTCAGAGTCACTGCTGGCACATAAGATGGTATTGAGAGTTGTTTGAGGTCTTTTGATGATAATAAATGTTTAATTAATAGTTTAGATAATATTTCAGGCCTAAAGAAAGACCTGCAATAGGCAGATTTAACTCTTGCATAATGTATGTTTAATTAATGTCTAATTAATAATTTAGATAACATTTCAGGCTTAAAGAAAGACCTGCAATAGACAGATTTAGCTCTTGCATATAATGTATGTTTAAAGTTGCATAATGTTTGTATAAGTTTGACTGGATAACGTTTATCGAACGTAGATTGTAATAGATCATTCAATTGTGTTGCTTTAAAGGGCTGGCTTGACAGCTCCAGAAAATAAAAAAATAGCCTTATTCTAAGTACTAGATGTGTTACACACTGATCCGCAGTGAATATTTGCTAGGCCGCTACAATCACTGATAAGGATGACATCGATGCGGCTTAATGAGCCAGAAATATTAACTTTTTTCCTGCGACAATTTAAATTCTAAAACATTTGACGTATTTATAGGTAAAAATTATTTCCTATTTAGTGTAAATGGGTATTAAAATGACTAAAATGCAGCATTCTCTCCAAGGCAGTAACGTCTTATGTAAACAATGCATGCGCCATTCAGCCAATAATTGACGCCGCGTGCTGTGACAGCACGTGTTAAGGCAGTCATCTTTGACAGAGATATATCATTAGACTCGTAATTCTCTGTAAAACAGATTGGATGTGTTAGTGTCTTACCTGTTGTGTAAATTATCCATTAAATCCTATTTTACTTGTCCAGAGGGTTCAAAAATATTTTTAAATCCAAGTCACATTTGAAAAGCTTTACGTCAGGCTTTTCAAATCATTTAGTTGAATTTTTCCAATTTTTTAAATTAGGTGTGTTAAGATCAAATTTGTATCATCAATTAATTGGAATATTGTAAAAATAGTACAATTTGTTGACCAGAATAAGAGAGAGAGAGAGAGAAATGGGGTTTAACGTCCACTCGACACAAACTGGGTCATTTTGGGACTAACATATGGTTTAATTTTATTTCAATAATTCGCTTGCGCGTAGGGGTCTTTAGCAGTGGGAGGAAACCAGAGGACCTTGAGAAAACCCACGAGGTTGGACGGGCGACCCTACTCCTTGTCACATACAACCGGGGATTCGAAACCACGCCAGTTGACTCAATGGTAGGCTTTATGATACAGCACGCACATGCTAACCATTCGGCCACCCAACCCCCCTGACCAGAATAAAGATTGGGACATATTATTCAGTTACAACAAGAGTGGTATTCAGCCTTCAATGTGTATGCCAATTATCTAGATTTACTGTGCTATAGAACGGCGGTATTACCTAGTTCAGACAATTATCTAGATTTACTATGCTATAGAACGGCGGTATTATCTAGTTCAGACAAAATCTAATTCGAAGTTCACATTTTTTAGATTTCGTGCTTGACGCGTCTGGACTGGACAATCAGTAGGTTGGATCTTTATACATACATTATGCAAGATTTTTTGAGGTGCCAAACAATTTTTTACCCCATATATTCCCGCGGGAAAGGAATTAACAGTTAGTTTAGTTCGGATATCGTAATTTACCCCGAAACGAGTCGGTTGGTGACCTGGTGGATTGCCCGTCAATCCGCCCACTGAGGGCCGGGCTTCACACTCCCAAATGGGGGCAGCACGCCCCCGCTTTCTGAAAATCCTGGATCCGCCCCTGAGGGATCCCTTAAATTCATTGAGGGGGATAGGATGGTCGAATGGTTAGTGCATGCGGGCTGTTTTATAAAGTCTGTCATTGAGTCAACTGGTGTGGTTTCCATTTCACACATGAAAGTGACAAGGAGAAGGGTCGCCTGTCCAACCTCGTGGGTTTTCTCCGGGTCCTCTGGTTTCCTCCCACTGCTAAAGACCCCTACGTCCAACTGCTTAGAACTAGGGGGCCCCATTTCTCTCTCACTTTAAATTCATTGAAGAATAAATCTGCAGATTTTCCTGGTGGATGATATATAATTATTATCCATATCCAGTGACAAGATGACATCCTAGTCGGGTTCTGGGCGTGAAGTCATATACCTAGTTCTAAGCAGTTAGTCTAGAGAGAGAGAAATAGGGTTTAACGTCCACTCGACACAAACAAGGTCATTTCGGGACTAACATATGGTTTAATTTTATTTCCATAATTCGCTTGTGCGTAGGGGTCTTTAGCAGTGGGAGGAAACCGGAGGACCCGGAGAAAACCCACGAGATTGGACAGGCGACCCTACTTGTCACGTACAACCGGGGATTCGAAATAACGCCAGTTGACTCAATGATAGACTTAATGATACAGCGCGCATGTGCTAACCATTCGGCCATTAAACGCCCAGTTAGTGTAGATCTGGATTAGAAAATGAAATGAAATGGGGTTTAACGTCCTACTGTTTTGCTCCGAACAGGGCTAATGAAGACAGGTATACGCCATACAGTGTGCTATGAGGGAAATTTTGCCCGGACAGCGGCACTACGGCCTACTCTTATATCGAATTCCAACTGTCAAGGGATCTTTTACATACACGCCAATGTGTACATGGGACATTGGTTTTTCATTCCATCCAAACGACTAGACAGCTGTTCTTGTCAGCCCCTCCGTCCTGCATCACTGACAAGGGGGAATCACGCTGGAAAATCTGGATGAACTTTCTCGGCCAGTGCATGAATCGAACACCCGACCCCCAGTCTAGCGAGCCAGCGTCTTACCCACTTAGGCACTGTGATCCCCTGATCTTGATTAGTAATCTAAATGAAGTTGATACAGATCATATTTCTGAATAGTGTAGAATTTTTTTATTCAGGAATATTCTCGGAGAATTGATTCAACGTGTTTTTCTAACCATTACGCCACTTGCCTGTTATTCAATCTGGGTCAGGTGACACCGGTTTGCGATTCTTGTTGTCAAGCGAGCTGGTTGAGTTCAGGCCCGATGACCCCGGTTCGCGATTCTTGTTGTCAAGCGAGCTGATTGAGTGAAAAACGGAGCACAACGGAAATATTGGCCAATTAACAAGACAGCTACCTGTCAACTAGAAATAATATTTAGGGTTATTGAAACATTTCTGATATCAAATTCCCGCTGCCAACCAACCCAACATGGAATCAATGCCCCTTGGGGTCCCCCCTAGTAATTTCGACAATCATCTAAAAAAAAAGGCCACCTTATTTAACAATTTTGATGGAAATGGGTCTTCATTACTATATTTTTTTATAAAATATAGATTTGTTTTTTTGTCACACGGGGGGTTGGATGGCTGAATGGTTAGCGTGCGCGCGCTGTATCATAAAGTCTGTCATTGAGTCGACTGGCGTGGTTTCGAATCCACGGTTGTACGTGGCAAGGAGTAGGGTCGCCTGTCCAACCTCGTGGGTTTTCTCCGGGTCCTCCAGTTTCCTCCCACTGCTAAAGACCCCTACGCGCAAGCGAATTATGTAAATAAAATTAAACCGTATATGTTAGTCCCGAAATGACCTAGTTTGTGTCGAGTGGACGTTAAACCCCATTTCTCTCTCTCTCTTTTGTCACAAGAGCGCATTTGCTTCTCTTGCCCTTGCCATGATCTGTCACTGTCCGTAGACTTTTCTGTTTTATAGTCCAAACATTCAAATGTTTTGTTTTGGTGACCTTGGTGTACACGGGACCTCGTTTATAGTTACACGTTAGTGAATATATGCAGGGCCGTAACTAGCTCAGAGCAACGATGGGGGCGGGAAGAGGTCTCAGGAGTGCTTTAAAATTGACAGACAATGTATATCTATTTTTCTTATGGTTGACATTTTTTCACAGGGGGTGGGGGGGGTGCTTTTTGCAGTGGGGTGCTTCGCCCCTCCTAGTTACGGGCCTGTGTATATATGGAACCTTGGATATACGTGCACGTCAATGTGTATATGGGACCTTGGTTATATGTGTATGTCAATGTATATATGAGACCTTGGTTATATGTGCACATCAATGTGTATATACGTACTAACTGATTGACAAGACACTCCGCCAGCGGCACTGAGAAGGGAAAACTGCTGAAATATTGTGAGGAATTTTCTCAGCCAACAACAGGATTGAAACCGGGACTTGTTTAACAACCCATCGACTTACTGACTGAACCACGTTGTTCAACAGTTAAAGTGTCGCTGTTGTTCTACAGTTAAACTGCTGTTGTTCTACGGTTAAACTGCTGTTGTTCTACAGTTAAACTGCTGTTGTTCAATAGTTAAACTGCTGTTGTTCTACGGTTAAACTGTTGTTGTTCAATGGTTAAACTGCTGTTGTTCTACAGTTAAACTGCTGTTGTTCTACAGTTAAACTGCTGTTGTTCTACAGTTAAACTGCTGTTGTTCAATAGTTAAACTGCTGTTGTTCTACGGTTAAACTGTTGTTGTTCAATGGTTAAACTGCTGTTGTTCTACGGTTAAACTGCTGTTGTTCTACGGTTAAACTGCTGTTGTTCTATGGTTAAATTGTCACTGTTGTTCTAATTAAAGCCAACACCAAAAAAAAAATTTAAAATTCATGGTTTATTGTTATACATTTCGTTTAAAGTAGCTAAGTGTCTAACTCAATATCATCCAAATTCTTCGACATTGAAAACACGAATTATTTGTCAATTTAAATCAACATTGATATTGTCCATAATAACACTCACTCAGTGACTACAAGTGAATATTATGAGCAATACCACGTAAAAAGTCCAACACTTGGTGAATGTTGAACTTATAATGTCCAGTACACGCTCTGTTCGGTCTCTATACTTCGTGTGTTGAACAGGCTGTTCTCCGGTTATTATCAGCTCCATAGTAACTTCTTGTAGAGCTTGGTGTTTCTTCAGGGCATCTAGAAACTTCCATATGTTGACATGGCAACAACTAACTGGAACCTGAAATCATCTGTGCCACCCTTCTATATTGTTGTTCATTCTTGGAAGCTGGACCATAGTTCAATTATATACATATTCCTACGGTTACAACTATCAGGTCTCCAAATGTCGGTATCATTATGAAGTCAAGATTGGATTCATTGTCTGTTTGGTAACGTTGATGAGGTCCCGACGTTTGCAATTTACGGTATATCTCAGTTTCAGGAAAAGCTCTCTGGATAGACTTTTTTTTTAGTAATCTTAAAGTCATTAATGGCAGACAACAGACGAAAATCTGACTTTAAAACTAGCAACTGGGAATACACCCGGAAATTGGTATCCCCAGTCTTGTTTTTAAGTAGAGCACCAACACATGGAACTATGTGGTTGTCGATAGGAGCATGTATGGTGTAAATCTGGTAAAATATTTCAGGTGCAACTTTAGCGGTTTCATCAGCCAACCGATGATCGGTTGAGGTCGGGACCCTCAGGTTTGTCACTGTTGAAATTGAATATAGTAAAATTCCACCTGGATTGTTTGTACCACTGCCAGACAGAAGGAAAGATTCCCCATTAAAATTTTCTTTGTATTGGTCCGGTATTTTCATGGCCTGTTGAGTTGGTGGTAGAGGTACCAGCTTTCCTGGTAGTAGTCTTGAAACATCTTATAGTACGTTTGAGGTGTCTAATAGGTGGAAGCCGGGAAATGGTTCCTTCTGGTAGTTTTGAGACTGCAGCAGTGACAATTGGTTCTGCAATCTCTTGAGTTCCAGTGGATTGACTCTTTACGGTATTTTTCACCCCAAGAATCATTTGACGTACTGGGTCACCAGCATGAGTTTGTTCACTTTTTCTGACTGGCTGACCTCTCCTCTCTGGATCTTTACTGCGGTTTTGCATTTACCATGTCTGCGTTTCTCGCATTCCCAGACAACAGCACCATTAGCAAGGACTTTTGCAAATTTACTGTTCATTTTATTATAAACATTGTGCTCAATTTTCAATTATGCTTATTTATGTGATTAACTTTGAAATAAAATTAACAGCTATGTTATAATGTTTTGATAATGATTAATGTATAGATACATTATAGTGTGCATTCATCAAGTAATAAACTATATTAAAAACAAATAAAATCACTGGCAATAAGATTAACAGTTATGTTTTTATAACGATTACATATAATGGTGATGAAAAACGTCGAGGGTTTCTTAATATCTAAAGAGTTCCTGTGACTGTTCAGGTGTAACTGTTAAACTAGGTGTGGCACTGATTGGTGCACTTATAAAAAACATCGACTGGACTGCACTGACATACTTGTGGAGACTTCAAAGGACATAGCTGTAGGACCTCCGAAACCAGTTTTAGACAATTCTGATGATAAAGTTTTGATAATTTGTTTGTTTTCATCAGGGCTATGTGACTATGTCAACTGTTCTCCATAATGAGGTACAGATACTTTCTTTGAAAGTAATAAAATGGGTGTGGGAACTTGATTTTCAGGTTATTGCAAATGCTTTGAGTTTGGACTAATACTGTATTTTTCAGTCATGGCCGAGGCGTCTAATTTGCATATTCTGTATTATGCAATACCACTGTGATGTTCTCCTAGTGTTTTTCGGCACCCTTGACCCTGAAATTATGAGCGTAGATACTGGTTTCATGGAGTTAAGTCAAAAAGTTTCAGATTTAGGGGGAAATATAAGTTTTTCACTAATGGCGGCTGTTAATTTGCATATTGTGAATTATGTAATAAAGTGATTATATTCTAAATGTGTTTATTTGCGTCCCAGGTCACGAAACATGGGTTTAGACACAATTTCCACCAAATTTGAACATTTAATAGCCAAGTTATAGCATTATGTCAATTTTTGAAATATGAAATTATGCTAATTAGCATACTACGCAATTTAACCCATTTCCACCAAAAATATTTTGGAACATTTTTGGGATGTTGTTTAGGGGACTATACTGATATGCATCCCAGTGAAATTAATTCTGTTGCAATTTGTTTTGGGTCTAACCCCAGATTGACTGGACTACTGATATTATATTTTTTGGTACGGAGGGAGGCTTATATTACATAACTAACAGATAACTCTGCACTGCACGGGTGAAAAGTAGTATAACTCTGAAACTGGAAGTCCAACGCCACCTATTACTCCCATGTCCGAGTCTCAGGACAGCCCTAATGTATCCGCTAACCCTGGACAGACAAACGACAGTTACAAATATTAGTATATCTTATGTAATAAAGAGAGAGAGAGAGAGAGAAATGAGGTTTAACAACCACTCAACACAGACTAGGTCATTTCGGGATTACTCCTTGTCACATACAACCGGGGAATCGAAACCCCGCCAGTTGACCCAATGACAGACCGTATGATACAGCGCGCGCGCGTGCGTGCTAACCATTCGGCCATCCATTTATTCACCTGTAATATACAGGTATGTTTATTTATTCACCTGTAGTATACAGGTATGTTTATTTATTCACCTGTAATATACAGGTATGTTTATATATTCACCTGTAGTATACATTATGTTTATTTATGTTACATAATATGTTACATTTATAAAGGTCGATTATGTGTTCTCATGTGGCGCTGTTGATTATAACTGTAGTATACATTACCGGTATGTTTATTTATGTTACATAATATGTTACATTTATAAAGGTTGATTATGTGTTCTCATGTGGTGCTGTTGATTATAACTGTAGTATACATTACCGGTATGTTTATTTATGTTACATAATATGTTACATTTATAAAGGTCGATTATGTGTTCTCATGTGGCGCTGTTGATTATAACTGTAGTATACATTATGTTTATTTATGTTACATAATATGTTACATTTATAAAGGTCGATTATGTGTTCTCATGTGGCGCTGTTGATTATAACTCATGGAAAATGATTTACTACAAATATGACATTTAAATGGCCTCTCTCCTGTGTGTTTTCTTCTGTGTTTTACAAGTTCAGATGAGGAAGTAAAAGATTTATCACAAACATCACACTTAAAAGGTTTTTCACCATTATGATGTCTCATTTTATGTGTTTGTAAGTTTCCAAACTGTGTGAATGATTTACTACAAACATCACATTTATAAGATTTTTTCCCAGAATGTGTTCTCAGGTGAAGCTTTACAGCATTGCTGTGAGTAAATGATTTACTACAAACATCACATTTATAACGTTTGACTCCTGTATGAATTGTCATGTGGCTTTGCAGATGATGTTTTGTAATAAATGATTTACTACAAACATCACATTTATATGTTCTGTCTTCAGTGTGAATTCTAACATGGCTCTGTAGAAAACCACGTTCAGCAAACGATTTACCACAAACATCACATTTATAAGGTTTCTTACTTGTATGAATTCTCTTTTTGTGTGCATGAAGACCAGTTCTAGTAAATGATTTACTACAAACATCACATTTAAAAGGTTTCTCTACAGCATGAATTATCATGTGTTCCTTTAGATTGCAACTTCTTGAAAATGATTTACCACAAACATCACATATATAAGGCTTTTCTGCAGTATGAATTATCGTATGTTGCTTTAGATAGTTACTTCTTGAAAATGATTTACCACAAACATCACATATATATGGTTTCTCACATTTATGAATTCTCTTGTGTTCGTGAAGACCAGTTCTAGTAAATGATTTACTACAAACATCACATTTATAAGGTTTCTCTACAGCATGAATTATCATGTGTTCCTTTAAATTGCAACTTCTTAAAAATGATTTACTACAAACATAACATTTATAAGGTTTTACTGCATTATGAATGATCATATGTTGCTTTAGATAGTGACTTCTAGAAAATGATTTACCACAAACATCACATATATATGGTTTCTCACCAGTATGAATTCTCCTATGTCTTTGTAGATCAACATTCTGTGTAAATGATTTACTACAAACATCACATATATAAGGCTTTTCGCCAGTATGTATTTTCATGTGTGTCCGTAGATTACAATTCTGGGTGAATGAACGACTACAAACATCACATTTATAACGTTTTCCGACAGCATGATTGTCAGCTGATTGTAGGCCTACATCAATACCATGACTGTCAGCTGATTGTAGGCCTACATCAATACCATGACTGTCAGCTGATTGTAGGCCTACATCAATACCATGACTGTCAGCTGATTGTAGGCCTACATCAATACCCTGACAGTCAGCTGATTGTAGGTCTACATCACTATCATTATCAGCTTTCAACTCTTCTTCCACATGTATTTCACAATGTTTCTCTAAATCAGTATCCGATTTAAATTCTTCATCACATAAATTACACTGATGAACTGTTTCAATATCTTCAGTTTTCTCTTCTTTAACATGACAATATTCATCTATATCATCACTTTTCTCATCTTTAACACGAACATGACAATATTCATCTACATCATCAGTTGTCTCTTCTTTAACATGTATTTTATTGTGTTGTTCTAAATCATCAATTTGTTGAAAAATCTCATCACATACAACACACTGATGGAATGTGATAACATCATTAGTTTCCTGTAATATATAAAATTTACAGCATCTTCAGTTTCCAGGAATATTATTGAAATATATTGAAATAAAATTGAACAATGTTAGTCCCGTGGATGTGTCAAGTGGATGTTAAATCTCATTTCTCATGAGTTTTAAAATTTTTTCATATCAAAAAAGATGGGTAAGAGATTATATTCATCACCTTTTCTTACTTGCACAAATAATTAGAATTAATTTCTTTGGTATAAATTTAATTTTACCGAATCTGATTACATTACGGCGTAGTGATACATGTATGTCATTTTTTGACAGGAAGTTACATGATGCAAAGTCCGATATATTGACCCAGTGTTTTGTTTAATGTTATGGGGACTATTGTCATTGTTTATGGTAACTGAGAACTTTTCTCCAACAATATTACTGGATCCAAAAAGTTGTTCCTTTTTTTAATAAAAAAGTAGTTCCTTTCTAATTAAGCAATCAGTAGTATATGAAGGTTATCACACAAGCAATATCTACTGTAGAATGTAGTATTGGGTGATAAATAACATTTCAAGGCTCTACTATGACTATGAGAAAGAGAGAGAGAAAGAGCGAGAGAGAGAAATGGGGGTTTAACGTGGACACAACTAGGTCATTTTGGAACTGACACAATTCGCTAGCACGTATGTGTTTTTAGGAGTGGGAGGAAACTCACAAGGTTCGACAGACCACCCTACTCCTTGTCACATACAGGGAATGACAGACATTATGATACAGCAAGCACATGCTAACAATTCGCCTAACCATTCGCCCCCCCTCCCCTGGGGGATGAGGTTGAAAGTGCACTACTGCCAAATTCACTCGAAACTAAACTTACCATTATGTTATTACCAAAGTTGATTTGGTAGCTTGTCTGATTCAGCTGTATATTGTTCCTGGTTCTGGATTCAGTTTGCTCCGACTGACAGTATCTTACCAAAGTTGCTATGGTAGCGGTAGCGTGTCTGATAAAGCTGTATGTTGTTCCTGTGAGTAGATTCAACTGGTTTCCTGAATATAAAAACAACAAAATTGAAAGAGAGAGAAATGGGGTTTAACATCCACTCGACACAAACTAGGTCATTTCGGGACTAACATATGTTTTAAAAAAAAAAAAATTATTTCAATAATTTGCTTGCGCGTAGTGGTCTTTAGCAGTGGGAGGAAATCGGAGAAAACCCACAAGGTTGGACAGGCGATCCTACTCCTTGTCACGTACAACCGGGGATTCGAAACCACGCCAGTTGACTCAATGACAGGCCGTATGATACAGCACGCGCGTGCTAACCATTCGGCCATCCCCCCCTCCCCCAAATTGAAAGTATTAAATCATTTGACTCAAATGTTGTTTTATGTGGATATATTTCCATTGTAGGAAACAAAATGGTTTACTTCTTAAAGTAGCTAAATCTCTAACTTAATATCATCCGAATTCTTCCACATTGAAGACACAAATTATTTGTCAATTTAAATCAACATTAATATTGGGAAAATATGGACTTCTGATATCCAATATTAAAGATAAAACAAATATTAAAGACAGACACGAATCGCGTACCATAATGTGTTTCAGCGCCATTTGTAACAAGGGACTCGATGAATGAGGCTAGACATATTCCACAAGTCATGTCAAATGGTGACACCATATTCTTATCTGGAGAGTGGAGAGCATGCGCAAGCAGATAACTCGGAATTCTCCAAACACAAGAAAGAGATGAGTGCGTTTTGACATCGCCTCGTTGACATCGCTGTGTCCAGACCTTTCAGCGTGTTATCTTGCTTGGAATTTAAAGAAAATGACACATGCTTTCTGATTTATTGTTGGTGCAACATAATTGACCATGTTTATGCTTCCAGTTAGTCAAAATGACGGCATGCGGTGCTCAGTTGCAATAGCCTTCTATAGGGAAATTCACAAAGGCTGTGGTCTATTGGTGCTGGTCAGTTCATCCCACAACCGTTTCACCCCGGGCTGTTTCATCCCAACCTATTTTTTTATCGGGCTGTTTCATCCAGGGCTGTTTCATCCCCCTTGTTATTATAATAGCAATCAATTAACTGAGTTGTACTTATCATTTAATAAACTGTTAAACACTTACTTATTGTTAAATAAACACAATAATGTATGGAATAAATAAGTTATACTCGTCGATTTTTATTGATTACCGATCACGACCGAGATTAGTTCACCGCTGTATATTCGTATTGTTTATTAATTGGCATTATGATTTTAGATTTTAGGTCAGTTCACCGATGTTTTTGTAGTAAAGTATATTTGTATTGTTAGTTAATTGCCGTTATGATTTTAGATTAGTTCACCGATATTTTTGTAATAAAGTATACTCGTATTGTTTGTTAGTTTATGATGTCTAACATCATTTTACTTCTTTATAAAATGGTATTTTATAATTACATATTGACAGCTTAATCACTCGTCAAAATACATCACCCAATAATCAACTAAATTGTGCAGAGTCCCTTTTAGATTGATATTATTTCGAAACCATAATTAATCTTAAAACTGATCGTTGATTTAAATTCATTACATGAAATGGAACTACACAACTCCAAATGTAAGAATTCCGAATAAGAATCAATTTAGAATACCAAAATGCAAATCGTAACACATTGTGGTCTAAACTATGTGATCAATTATAAAATAAATCGTAAATCAATGGAACCTGTTGTAAGGTGGACACTTCATGAGGTGCCATGTAATCTGAACATCTGAAGATAACACATGTCGAAATAGTGGCTATGTGCAATTTTATTCTTTGATCTGTTCTATCAGGGCAATCCTGTTATAGTGAAACCAAGATGCATGAAAATGACTATACAGTGCATTACAGTTGAATGTTTTACGTATGAGCATTGCTCGATTGTAAGCGATGTAATTTTAGTGAAATTAGTGTCGAGAATTGGCGTAGGTTAGGAAAATAAGCTAAAGCGTATGCAAAGGAAGAAGTTGGACACTATTCATGTTAAAATTGCATCGGCATATTCTATAAATAAAATATTCGGAAAATAAGCTAAAGGAAGCTAAAGGATGAAGTTGGACACTATTCATCATGTTAAAATTGCATTGACATATTGTTATTGGTATTAATGTATAAATAAAATATTAAAAATTCATGTTTTTTAAATTTGTGGATGAAGCGACCCAATATAAGTTGGATGAAAGGACACGTGTAAATTTGGGATGAAACAGCCCGAGATGAACCGGTATTGGGATGAAACGACCTGCTCCCATTCACGGAAAAATCAAAACGAGACTGCAGATATGCATAAATGACAATTCGTTTTTTGGGGGTATATTTTTCCTTTGTAAAAATATTTAGAATGACTTTTAAAATTCCGCAGGGCCAAAAATATTCTAATAGGCTCAATACCACTCTTGTTGTAACTGAATAATATGTCCCAATCTTTATTCTGGTCAACAAATTGTACTATTTTAGAATATTTCAATTAATTGATGATACAAATTTCATCTTAACACACCTTATTTAAAAATTTTGAAAAATTCAACATAATGGTTTGAAACGTCTAACGTAAACCTTTTCAAATGAAACTTGGATTTAAAAATATTTTCGAACCCTCTGGACAAGTAAAATAGGATGTAATGGATAATTTACACAACAGGTAGGACACTTAAACATCTACTGTCTGTTCCAAGAGATACTCTGACTCTCAAATTCCTTGCCATTTCTTCAGTTTTTAATTTCAACGGCCAAAAATTGGTGACATACCTGAAATTGTCACCCCGTTGCTCGCTTTGTCGAGCCCTAACGCCTAAAAATTCGATAAGATCCACTCTCCTCTTGAAAATTTCACATATTTCGACATTGTTTCTTTCTCAAAACATCAACATTACGAGTGCGTCTGCGTAATGGGAGACTTGCATTTCGCGTATAGGGTAGACAGGTATCTCCTAATCGGGTACATTCGGTTAGAAATATATAGTGAAGGAAAATTCGCCCGTTTCTTTTGCGGCAGTAATACTTAGGTTTCAGGCTGTGGATCATGTTTTTTGGTCGGATTAATAATATGTTCTGTTTTAACCCGCTTATTTTGCAGAAACGGCGCATTAAGCCACTCGGTTTTAGGGAGTAAGGTCTAGAGATTTGACATTTTTATAAACACTTTATTAGTTTTGCAAGGTTCTGATCAGCTGTATATAAATATTCAAAATATATTTGTCCAGATTATTTCCCTTTGGCCTTGCAGTTTTTAGCCTATATATAAACTAAATAATAATTATCCGATTGACACAGAATCAACGGCATGGTATACATGTTGGCACTATCTATAATAATAATTAATACAAAATATTATCTTATCGCAAATTAGCTGATATATATCTGGATAATCCTCGTAAATATGCAGAGCAAGGCGGGAATCGATTTTCGTACTCCGTTTTCCCACAAATGTTATTTAACTTTTTTATTTTATAATATTTGTATTCTAAACATTTATCTAGGGTTGAAATATAACATCAACCAAATATCCATGAATCATTTTGAATTTTTGTTATTTCTGAGAAATAGGCAGTTTTGTGGGAGTCACTTTTCAAAAGAATAAAATATTGTTCTATTTTAATGACATTTGCTAGATTTGATACTGCAGCTGTAAATTAATGTAACATTCTTGTCATTAGAAATTTTAAAACTTTTAAAATTCCACATATCGAAAAGCACAAACCACTGCGAACATATGAATATATCAAAAGATAGTTTGTAACTTTATGCAATTGTCCAAAGTACCTTTTTACGTTGTTTACCCACAGACATCTACAGTGATTTTGAAAAAAAACAAAACATATTTTCAACCCTTAAAGCAAACATGTTTTTTATTTTAAAGAGTGTTATTCAGTGCCATTAAATAATGATGTTTACTAATTTCGTTTAAGTAATATTGTATAGATATACGACCAAGCATTGGTCATTTTGTAAGGGTTCCACACGTTAACATGCTATCATAAATGGCAATTTCGCCTAAATAGTTAACACGTGTAACATGCTCATGGGAATATGTTAAGTGACGTCCGTTAAAGGATTACGAGCACCGGTGAAACCCGTCATGACTGCCCAAATAGTTAACACGTGTAACATGCTCATGGGAATATGTTAAGTGACGTCCGTTAAAGGATTACGAGCACCGGTGAAACCCGTCATGACTGCATGGCAGTTAAAGTTTTTCATAATTTTCTGAGCTCTTTCTAAACCCCCTTTTTGCAACATAAATACCGTTATTTTAATATTCCTCACAGTTCACTGCTGGATCTTAGATATTCATAGAATAGTTATTTGACAACAGTTCAGATTTATTTCAGATATTCAGCTAGAAAAGACAAAAAAAGCGAATCTTCGAAAATATAACCCCTTGAATAATCGATTATTGTTATCTACAGTTTATTATTTAAAGATGAAAATTACGCGAGATGTCAAGGAATTAACCAAACTATTATGTAGTTATTTCGAGAAACAGAATTATTTACTCCTCGCAGTGTTTCATTTGAATAGATCTAATCCCACTTAACACTGCTGTAATGGAAGCAAATTTCTGTTCCAAATTATGACTGGTCAATAGTCTGATTAACAACCAATAGCTAACTGCGTAACAATTTCATTAGGCTTTAAACAGGGCTCCAAATTGGACCAAATATCTTTACATAACGTTACGTCATGACTCAAGAAATATACGCTCAATTAACCAGTACATAGCCAAAATTGCAGAAAAACTTATTGCGTGACAAACGAGGCTGTCAAAACGGATACAATATAAACAATACTGTTTGGGGACGAATAATACTTTCACCGTTTTTAATATCTTAAATCACTGTCAAAAGTTTCAGGGAAGACCCCAGATTAAACGAAGCGCTGTGATGTTGCTCTACTTGGGATAGATTTGATTGAACGGGAAGAATAGACACACTCCCGCAAAAGCTCAAGTATCAGAAGTCAATCCAGCAATGGCCAGAAAGGGATTTCTCGAGACAGGATTATGTGTTCTGCGTTGCATAACCTTGATTGAAGATATGGAATGAAATGATGTAATTGATGTTTAATGGCACGCCAGCATCAACCGGGCGCAATCTGGTTAATAATAAAACACAGATCCTATTTAGTTTCGTTTTTATAGTTCAAAATTTCGTTTTACTTGTCTTTACTACACTTGGATCTGGAAGAGTTGTTATTTAACTCGTGTTCTGAATGGTGTCGGGGATAAGCCAATGAAACGGTCTGTTACGGCGAGCTTTAGGTGTGTTTTTCACGGAACTGTGGGTAATCCACTAGTAACATCAATGCTGATTGGTTAATCAAATGTCTGACGTCATAGGGTCATAAGTCGGTCTTTTCACCCCTGACGTGACTTGTCAGACCTTCATGTAGTGTAGGCCATCGAAAGTATAAAAAATGAAACGAAATATAGATCTGTATTTTAATCAGATTGAACCGGGCGATAATACGCCAGACATAATTATTATATAAATATCGTTTTACTTTTGTTGTAGGCTTCACGAGAAATTAGGTTACATATACATTTAGTCTAATCATCGCTCCAGCCTAAATTCAACTTTAAATTGTCTAAAGGCAAAGTCGTAAGCAAGGCAATAACTTATATTAACTATGCAATCCGCGATTACTTTAGCATATTATGGACCACATGCAGTTCAGGATAAATGAATATATGAATATCAAAACGCTACAGCCCTCGGGGCCAATTAAATATTCAACTCAGTTGGACAAACTGCGGTGGTCTTGGATTCCGTAAAAGTTATATTCTACTGGGCCGAAACAACTTCCTTGACATCCAAGTAGACAGAAACGACTCGAGCCAAACCAACGCCCCCTCCTTCTTCGACTCTTCCGGATAACTAGGTCAAACATGGCTGATGTTCAACAGCGGGATGTAAACAAACTATGATTTTCCATGAGAGAGAAGTTATGTAGCTTGATCTGAATTTGGTTTCCTCGTGTAAGAAAGTAATGGGATGGCAATTCCAGGTATGTCACTAAGTTTTAGTCGTCTAAATTAAAAATTGAAGAAATGGCATGCAATTTTCGTGTCGTAGTGTCACCTGGAACAGACAGTAGTACTTAGATAGAGATATTATTTATTTTCTGGAGCTTTCAAGCCAGCAAGAGTGTTATTGTCCCTTTAACGATATTTTTCCTATTAAAACAACTTTTTGCGGTAGTATTCTCCTTTAACTCAACTCCTATGTGGATACATGAATCACCCATTCCAAAAAAAGGGCGTGTCACTGTTGCATTGTGGGAGATCGGTGAGCAAACTTCTCGTAAGCCGCCATTAGCTTGCATTGGATTATCTGACCAAATTTCGAAAAACGCCGATTTTACGTTAATTGTAGTGATGGGGGATATTTCATATGATGTGATAGAGACACAGATGGTTGATGCACGCAAAGAATACCTCAGAAAGCACATTTTGAAGTATACAGATCGCAAAAAGGTAAAATTAAAACGTCAAAACAAACAGCTGTCAAAACTTAACCATACAACATGAGTAATAATAGTAATTAATTTTAAAATATATAAATGAATAATACTGAACGTAATAAACATGTTTTTTATTAAGCATTCTTAATGTACCCTGTGCTATTTATTTCTATGCAACACTGTACACTCACAGTTTGAGTATTGACCTGCTAAAAGTGACAGCGATCAGCTGATTGATAGGAAGGTTAAATTTTGACAGCTGTTTGTTTTGGAGTTTTCATTTTACCTTTTTGCGATCTGTATACTTCAGAATGTGCTTTCTGGGGTATTCTTTACGTGCATCAACCATCTGTGTCTCTATCACATGATATGAAATATCCCCCATCAATAAAATTAACGTAAAATCGGCGTTTTTTGAAATTTGGTCAGATAATCCAATGCAAGCTATTATGGCAGCTTACGAGAAGTTTGCTCACCGATCTCCCACAATGCAACAGTGACACGCCCTTTTTTTGGAATGGGTGATTCATGTATAGGCCTACTTTTTACACAAACATAACAAAACGGATCAGGATAATATGTGCGAAAAGGAATATAATTCCGTAAAACATTTGATGAACGAAACGACAACGCATAATACATCAGCAATTTGGATATTGTGGAGTGTACAATGATTTCATATCGTCAACTATACCTATATATTTCAGACGTTTTGACAATGTGCGCGTTGTATCGTGTCCATTATTTTATATCCGGTTCCGGTACAGCAAAACCATGGTTGTATATTGATTTAAGATGAGAATCTATTGAACATGAATGACTCACAATTCGTATTAGCGCGGTTTTTTTATGATTCGTTTTAACAATTACAAAATAGTCAGCATATTTCGACGATGCGTAGTACGGCGTAGTGCCGCTGTTGGGGCAAAATTTCGGTCATAAAACACTGCATTGTGTATTCGACCAAATGTCGCTGTCCGGACAAAGTTTCTGCACAGCATATTGCATGCCCGGATTCATTGGCTAGGTGGTGTCTCCGCCTGGGTTAGAAATATTTCAAAAGACACGTGATCTCTAGCGTCATTTTGGCGTACATATTTAAAGCAACAGGAGGTCACTTTGATGAATCACAGAAACTGAGATTTAACACAACAGCATATGACATAACAAATGGCTCAGTAAGACGTTGGCATGGTAACCTGGAGGTCCTGCATTTTATCCCCTTGTTGGCCGAGAAAATGTATGGGGATTTTCCGGCGCGGTTCCCCCTTGCCAATAAGTGTAGGACGAAAACCCTGGCAAGGAACAACTTATTATAGTCATTCGGATGGGATGAAAAAGTTAGGTCCTGTGTACACAAATTGACGTGCATGTACACAGTGGCGGATTAAGCTCCACCAAGGCCTGAGGCGGCAGTTGCTGGAGAGCCTATTTAGTTTTTAAAGTTAGAGCCAAGGTAGTTGCTAACATTATAAACGTAATGTAACTGTATATGCCCATAAATGACGTCACGTGGATACAATATATTAAGCAAGACATAACCGAAAACTTACAAGGATTTAACGTACATTGTAGGCCTACGTTTAAAAAATAAGATCAGATCTCCAAACAATAGGGCCTATTTAAAATGGCGTGGGCCTAATTAATTTCGGTTCAGGACCTATGTTGATTCCCGTTGGGCCTTAACCCCACCCCCCCTTAACATTCATTGTCTATGCGTTTTTAATCGTATCAGACAAGTCTAAAAAATTTTTTTTACAAAATCTTTGGGCCTGAGGCTGCAGCCTCATCAGCCTCACTGATAATCCGCTACTGCATGTACAATAACCCTTGACAGTTGGTATTCGCTATAAAGGTAGGCTGTAGCGCGGACGCCAGGGCAAAAAATCACTCACTGCACGCCATCATTAGCCCCATCGGTGCAGAACAGTAGGACGTTGAACCCCATTTCATTTCCCTTTTGTATCTGTGCCATAATAAAAAGGGGATCACGTGGCTAAGTGGGTAAGACGCTGGCTCGCTAGCCTGGAGGTCAGGTGTTCGATCCCTGCATTGGCCGAGAAAGTTCATCCAGATTTTCCGGCGTGGTTTCCACTTGTCAGTAATGCAGGGTGGAGGGCCTGACAAACAGCTCTCTAGTCGTTCGGATGGTACGAAAAACCGCACGTGTATACATTAGAATGCACGTAAAAGATCCCTTGGCAGTTGGAATTCGATATAACAGTAGGCGATAGTGCCGCTGCCCGGGCAAATTTCCTCTCATAGCACGCTGTTATGGCGTATGCCCGTCTTCATTAGCCCAGTATAGGAGCAGAACAGTAGGACGTTAAACCCCATTTCATTTCATTTCATAACAAATTTAAAGTTGGGGTTTAACCAATAAAACATGTTTCAAGTGAATGTTTAAGGTTTTATTTATGTTTAAAGAAAATGAAATGGGGTTTAACGATATACTGTTCTGCTCCGATTGGACTAATCGGTGCTGTAAGGGCAGTTTTGTCCGGACAGTGGTGCTCCGGCATATGTTTAAAGTGAGTGTTTAACCTATACTATATGTTTAAAGTGATTGTTTAACCCTTACTATGTTTCAACTGAGTGAATTCTAAAGACAACCAACTATCAATCTGTCATTTTGCATCCAGCGTGTATTACTGACCTTTGATCACATGATACCAACAAGGAATTCCGTTACGTCATAACTATTTTATACCATAACAGCCCCGGGGGGTGGGGGGTGGATGGCCGAATGGTTAGCACGTGCGAGCTGTATCATACGACCTGTCATTGAGTCAACTGGCGTGGTTTCGAATCCCCGGTTGTACGTGACAAGGAGTAGGGTCGCCTGTCCAACCTCGTGGGTTTTCTCCGGGTCCTCCCACTACTAAAGACCCCTACGCGTAAGCGAATTATTGAAATAAAATTAAGCCATATGTTAGTCCCGAAATGACCTAGTTTGTGTCGAGTGGACGTTAAACCCCATTTCTCTCTCTCTCTCTCTCTCTCACCATAACAGCCCAATGTCCTGGACTTTGGAAATCCGATGGAGGGCCTCGGACGGCCCCATCACTGCCAATAGCAGAAGGAGCCCTGAACCCACCATGCCCCGTGGTTAATCCGGCACTGGTCTTTCTCAAATAAACAAGCGGTTGCCATGCAAGATGCGTCAACATTTTGCAAGAGGTGGACAGAGAACGGGCTAAAAATGCGATATTGTACAATCAAGATGCATAAGCCAGGAAGTTACTATGTCCGATATGCCGCAATATTGCAAGGTACCAAAATCTTTGGGTTATTTACACAATATTTCAAGTGTAATCTCTTAAGCGATTTTTCGCACTGTCAGGGCCCATAACCCATGAAGGTACGGTCCGATACACACCAATTTAGGCAGTAACCTTGATCTGCGTTAACATATATACTATTCAAAAAAAGTAGGGGATATTTGATTTTTAAGTGTTATTAAAGTCACCTAATGAAACTGACGAAGAAATAAATGACAAAATGAAATGAAGTTCACATTCATCGATTTATTCCAAATGATCGTTAGACTAAGTAAGGCACAGACTGACCATTATAAGGGTAAAATGATACCCGGGGTCAAACAGCAAAGTTACCACAGCATCACAACCAAGTCAGTAACGGGTAAATCCTCCTCTGTTTGCCAAACAAGCATTGATCCGACGTGGCATACTCCTAATGAGACGTCTAATGTCATTTTGGTCCAGATTGTCCCATTCCTGTTGCAACGCAGCAGCAAGTTCTTGGACATTGGCAGGACGTTGTTGACGTTGACGTAACCTCTGTCCAAGCATGTCCCAGACATGCTCGATGGGGGGAGAGGTCGGGACTCAGTGCTGGCCAAGGTAATGTGGTGATGTTCTGTTGTTGGAGGTAACCTGTAACGATCCTGGCCCTGTGACATCTTGCGTTGTCAACCTGGAAGATGAAACGGCGGCCATGACGTCGTGCGAACGGCACAACATGGACTGCCAAGATGTTGTCCCGGTAGTACTGGCCTGTAACACGCCCTGCAACAACATGTAAAGCCGTTCTTCCAGCAACAGTGATGCCTCCCCACACCATAACAGAACCACCCCCAAATCGATCATGTCTGATGACGTTAACGTCTTGGAAGCGCTCGTTTCGACGACGCCACACCCTCCTACGTCTGTCCAAAAAATCAACAGTGAACCTTGACTCATCTGAAAACATCACATTGCTCCAGCGTCGATTATCCCAGTGTTGACGATCCCTACACCAACGACGTCTTGCCTGAATGTGATGATCTCTCAAACAAGGGATCACGCGAGGACGTCGGGCGCGAAGGTGACCCCTATGCAGTCGATTCCGAATCGTCTGGCCACTCACTCTCACACCAGTGTCTGTTTGAAGACGAGCGCTGATCTGAATTGCTGTGATGACACGATTTCTCAAGGCCAAGGTACGGATAAATCGATCCTGGGCTTGAGTTGTCGCCCTTGGTCGACCTGAGCGTGGTCTGTCCTGTACAGATTGTGTATCACGGTATCTGGACCATAGCCTGCTTATGACAGACTGAGAAACATTCATCGTCCGCGCCACAACCGCCTGTGTTGTGCCGATCTGTAGCATGCCAAGGGCACGTAACCTTTCATTTTGGGTAAGCCGACGCATATCAAAATTTGTTTTCTGGTCACTAAAACAATTAAACTGATGTTTCCACCCTGGAATTCAATGCCACAATGACTGTAACATTCAAAGTCAGAGTCGTGCAAATCTTGGGTTGGACCCCCATGATGATCCCAAGCATCACCTGCATTCCATGCGGTAGCTATTGGTGCGTTTGGGCGTCACATGTAACTGGAAATGTTTCTTCTGTTAGGTTCTATAGTGACTTTTTCGTAGTCATTTGCATATTTTAGTATTATGCCCCCAAAATCAAATATCCCCTACTTTTTTTGAATAGTATATTTTAATTGTCATAAAAATCGGATAAAAATTGTGAAATTTCATCAGCCATTGTGCCCCCCCCCTTCTTTAGCCCCAAGTCCATTGTTAACATGTATTTGTACCCCGCCTTTCAAAGAAAGCAGGGAACTATTAAAATGAGTTCGTCTGTCTGTCTGTCTGTCCGCACGCCTGTCTGTCCGTCACACTTTTTGGGACACAATAACTCTCCTTCTAATTGAGCTAGAATGTTCGAACTTGGTGTAGGTGTTTATTAGGTCGATGCCTTGATGGAGTTTAGAGATGAGCATTTTCTGCTTAGGGTAAGCAGAGATAAGCAATTTGATTGGTTGATGCTTTGGGGCACGATAACTTTCTAATTGAGATAGAATCTTCAAACTTGGTGTAGGCGTTCATTAGGTGAATGTCTTGACCAGGGGCGCAGATCGCCAAAAATTAGTGGTGGGGACAGTCCATGCGCGGGCGACTATTGGTAAAGAGGGGGGGTTGGGGGTCCTGCCCCGAAGTTTTTTGAAAACTAGACGCTCTAAAACGCACTCTGTGGGTATTTTTAGCATCATTTTCTGGCAAACAATTCTAATCCCTGAGACAGCAAATGATACGAAATCTAATCTAAAGACAAATCTTCAAGCCACCGTTCACGATTTATTCTCTCATGTACACTACAAGAACTAGAAATATTTACACTACTGAGATTCCAACTCCGCCTCCATTCCCAGTAGTGTTCGAAGAATACGTAAAGTCTTTGAGCAAAATGTGTATTCGATTGGATACACAAATGTTCAGGCCTACAAATCTTTTAATTTATATAAACTAAAACAAGCCACACACACAGCTAAACATCAATATTCAATCCCAATTGCAATACATGTAACATTTTACTGTATTATTCATTGGTGATTAAAAATCCGATGGCAAAGGCGAATTTTCACACGTTAAAATTCAAAAATGGTGACCACATTGAAATAATAACTTTTTGCTTTTTTTAAAGTTAAAATCTAGCTGTTTATATTGTTCCATAGCTATTTTAATGATTCACATAGTACCAGTTGTATTATATTATCTATTTTGAATGTGACAGTGGTGATGTTATGTTAGAAATTGCGTGTTTGGAATTTTATAATTTGCGTGATTTATCATCCAGTATACCAGATAAAAACATATTATTATAATCCCTATGGAATATTTTAATTATTTACTGTTATAATATGAATTATCACTTATTCCCTGTTAAATAAAAATCGGTTACCGGGTGCAGCTGTACAACCTCAAGGACCCTGGCCTCAAGTGCCTGGGACCAACTCTACACTTTCTGAACTGTCAATAGAAAAGCTCTGGAATGATTTCAGTTTCAAAAAATAAACAGTAAGCAAAACATCGGAAATAAGTGGTGGGGACACAGTATATCATGTTCCCACCACTAAAAATATTGGTGGGGACGCGTCTCGGTGTCCCCACCGGGATCTGCACCCATGGTCTTGACTGAGTTCAATGATTAACATTTGGAGCTAAAGCTAAAAAAATCAATGGTCTATGCTTTGGGACAAGATAACCGGTATGTCTATTGATTTTAAGGGAATATTAAACGCTGGAATGTAAAATGGTAAAACATTATTAAATTATTACGTACTGAATTCAATTATATCTGTTATCAGTAAATGACAATCTACCTGATGACTGTACAGGTAACTCTAAAATATGATGACACGTGGTCTTTATGCATTGGTCTTGAGGAAAGTGGTGGGGCCAAGTACCGGGGGGGGGGGGCATTTGCCCTCCCATAAATCTGGCCTGCCCTCTGTTTGCTCCTCCCCCCCTGCTATCGTCTACATTGATTTAACCCATCTGTCTCTTTGTCTGTCCCTGTTGCTGATAATTATGTTAAATTTTCATTTCAATATAATTAGGCCCACAGATAATCCTTTAACACTTCAGTTAATTTAATATCTTAGATATTTAAACATAAATCATGCAAGAGCTAAATCTGCCTATTG
The DNA here is from genome assembly GCF_932274485.2 of Patella vulgata. Taxonomy (NCBI): domain Eukaryota; kingdom Metazoa; phylum Mollusca; class Gastropoda; family Patellidae; genus Patella; species Patella vulgata. Next base: position 92,327,648 of record NC_065879.2, read on the forward strand.
CAAGTCTTTCTTTAGGCCTGAAATGTGATCTAAATTATTTATTAGACATTCATTAACTTATCCAGACCATAATCAATTCTCGATGTCATTGCTAGCCTGCGATATTTACTAGATTTGACTCCGATCTGCTTCTCAACGCTCATTGATGATTAAATCCAAAAATGGATAATCGAGACTATGCTTTTATCGTACCGACTTTAGTAATTATTATTGAGGCTACGCCTTAAAATCAATCGTTAATATTTCGGTTCTTTCTTTAGGCCTGACACGTTATATAAACTTATTAATTAGACATTTATTAACATGAAAAGACTTTAATCAACTCTCAATACCATCTTATGTGTCAGATTTTCACTGGATTTGAATCTGATCTGCTGCTCAAAACTCAATGATGATTAAATCCAAAAATAGATAATCGAGACTATCGTACGGAATTTAGTAAAGACTAAATTTCAAAAGCTAATATCGTTCAGAGTTGAACAATTTGACTGAAATTTTCAGCATATTCCCTTAACATTATCTAGTTTTTAACTATTATAGTGAGAACTGCCAGCTTTGAATCTAATCTTCCATAATGGCCCTTTAAATGAAAGCAAGCCAACAGTGAGGCTGGTGCCCTCCGCATCAATCCCAAATTACTTACAAATACATTAGTTAAGAGTTTTATAAAGAGTTGGCCATTCTTGCTATAATAATTCAAAAATAGATGATAAAAAAAGAAAATGTTGAAAATGTCTGTCAAATTAATTTGTTCTGAAAGGAATTTTCACTGTTGGAAGTTTGGACTAGAAATAGTCATCAATTGTGTCTGCACCGTCTATGAGAATTGGCGATCGTTTGATTGACAGACGATAACTCCACCCACATGTTTTCGATTATCAAGTAACATACTCAATGGGTTTTAACGTCTTATTGTTCTACTCCGACTGGGCTAATGAAGACGGGCATACGCCATGCAGTGTGCTATGAGGGCAATTTTGCCCTGGCCGCGGCACTATGGCCTACTCTTTTATCGAATTCCAACTGTCAAGGGATCTTTTACATGAACGCCAATTTGTACACAGGACCTTGGTTTTTCGTACCAACGGAATGACTGGACAGCAGCCTCTCCTTTTCATGCCCGCCTTTTCATGCACCACTGACAAGGGGAAACCACGTCGGAAAATAACAAGGAACTTGGAATTCACGAATTATGAAGCTGTAAAATATTCGACCAATTGTTAATATTCATGATAGTTTAAGCTCTCTACCGTGCAATATGGAAATTTGTAACACGTTGCAACGGCATGAGCTAATAATAAATTGTTTATTGGGTAAAACGGAAACAAATGTTATATAGTGTATTTTTACTCATAATCAAAGTAATCAATCCAATAATGCGGATATTTGCAACACGTTTCAACAACGAATCTTTCCCCTCCCTGTTGAGGGATTGATTAAAAAGGAGTATGGTATTTCGTCATGAATTAACCTCATTTGCGATAAATTGTAAAGATTGACGTACGTTAAATTCTGGAAGCCTATAATAGGGGCGCTATTATCGCAGTGTATTATTTCTTAATTTCCTATTTTCCAGTCCATATTGGCTTGTATAGCGTGCTGTCGCCTCACATTTTCGTGTTCTGAAGGGGCGAAAAGTAGAAATTATGCAGATCTATATTTCGTTTCGTTTTTTTTTATACTTTCGATGACCTACACTACATGAAGATCTGACAAGTTATAGCGATAGGTCACGTCGGGGGTCAAAAGACCGACTTATGACCTATGACGTCAGACATTTGATTAACCAATCAGCATTGATGTTATTAGTGGATTACCCAAAGTTCTGTACATCAAATAGCCAAGAACTCGCCGTTTCATTGGCTAATCCCTCACATCATCCAGAACACGCCAATGATAACAACTCTCCAGATCCAAGTGTAGTAAAGACAAGTAAAACGAAATTTTGAACTATAAAAACGAAACGAAATAGGATCTGTGTTTTAACCAGATTGGGTAGTTATAGGCTTACATATTAAATATACGCATAAACCTTGAACACCGAGATATACTCTAGAAAGCACCACCAGAAATTTCGCATCTGGTTTGAGAAAATGCCACCGAGCCATCAAAACCCATTTTACAAGTCATACCTAACTGAAAGAATTAACGAGTAAATTATAATTCGCCATATTGGATTCCATTTTTAATTTCTGCTATATTTTGCCTTTTCGAAATTTATCTTTAAATTCAGAGACACCGAAAACCATATAAAAAGACTCTGGTTATACGAGAACAATCCCATTTTATTACCGAATTGGGTGTCCATTTTAAAGAAAATACTCGGAACCATGTGAAAAATAAATTTGTCTCTATAGCCACTTTTAAAAAAGAATTAGTTATTCTCCCACCATTGGGGGGTTGGATAGCCGAATGGTTAGCACATGCATTGGTCGAGAACGAGGGTTTTCGACGTGGTTCCCCCTTTTCAGTGATGCAGGACGGAGGGCCTGACAAAGACAGCTGTCTAGTCGTTTGGATGGGATGAAAACCCGTGTATACATTGAAACGTAAAAGATCCCCTGACAGTTGACATTCGATATAAGAGTGGGCGATAGTGCCGCTACAGGAGCAAAATTTCCCTCGTAGCCCGTCTTTATTAACCCAGTCGGAGGAGAAGAGTGTGACGTTAAACCCCATTTCATTCCATTTCCTCCCTACATAGATACATGTAAAAAACATACAAAGACAGACAAACATACGCGTGGCATTTATCATATTATCTCTGCCTCTCCCAGCATATTTAAAATCTATTGTGGAATATTGATATTTATTCTGACTGTACACAGGATGTAACATATGTATGGTATCTCTATTGATTTTAAGGGAATACTAAACGTTGGAATGTAAAATGGTAAAATAAATTAAATTATTACCTACTGAATTCAATTATATCTGTTATCAGTAAATGACAATCTGCTATGATGACTGTACAAAAGGGTGCTTTTTTCAATCTGTTTGTAAACTATTCGCTTAAATTGGACTTGTAATAAATATTTCAACAACCAACAGTAAGGCTGATGTCCACTGCCACAATCACAAAATGGGGGAAAGTTTGCCCGGACAGCGGCACTATGGCCTACTCTTATATCGAATTCCAACTGCCAAGGGGTTTTATAAGTTCACGCCATTGTAAACACGGGGTCCAGATTTTTCGTCCCGTCCGACCATCCGAGCGACTAGATAGCAGTCCTTGTCAGGACCTCCGTCCTGCACCACTGACAAGGAGATACCACGCCGAAAAATCCCGATGAACTTTCTCGGCCAATGCAGGGATCAAACGCAAGACCTCCAGGCGCACGGCTATACGTTTTTCTCTTGCCAGCCCCCTGCCCTGCACCACTGACAACGGAGGGCGGGGTGGCTTTTTGGAGGGGTCATGCCAGAAAATCTGGATAAATCTGAGATCGAACACGTGACCTCCATGTTAGCGAGCCAACGTCTTACTGAGGCACCGTGCACCCCCTCCATCACATAAAGACTACACGTCATGGGGTCATTCCATGTCATGTGGGCCAGAGGTGGGAAATCGATCCCCACGAAAAAATTTGGAAAAAATATATGTTATTGTATATGTAAAAACTAGAAACTGTGCAAAATTTGTGGTCTGTACCTTGAAAATTGACTGAGATACGAGATGCACAGTAAATTGTATTTGTCAGCCCTCGTGGTAAATGACTCACTCTCCATTTAATTCTAATATCCTTGTGAAAGTGACAAAATTAGTTTAAAAAGATACAAATGAATTTGAAATGCATTGATATGAAATGCCGTATCACATTGAAAGCTGTAGAATTATACAAATCAATTTGAAATGCAATGATATGAAATGCCGTATTACATTGAAAGTGATAAGAAAATTAATTTAAAATGATACAAATTAATTTTAAACTTACATTATGCAAGAGCTAAATCTGCCTATTGTAGGTCTTTCTTTAAGCCCGAAATGTTCTATAAACTTATTAATTAGACATTTATTAACATGAAAAGACTTTAATCAACTCTCGATGCCATCTTATGTGTCAGATTTTCACTGGATTTGAACCCGATCTGCTGAAGATTAACCGCAAAAATGGATAATCGAGACTGTGTTTTTCTTATCGTACGGACTTTAGTAATGACTAAAATTCAAAAGCTAATATCTCGGTTAAGAGTTGGGCAATTTGACTGAACTTTTCAGCATATTCCCTTAACATTATCTAATCTTCCAGAATGGCCCTTTGAATGCAGTGATAGATATGAAATTAACGAAAGCAAGCCAACAGTGAGGCTGGTGCCCTCCGCCGCAATCCCAAAATAAATAGATGATACATATTGATTACACATTTATTTATTTTTTGCAAAGTACCGAGCAAAACAGAGAGAGAGAGAGAGATGGGGTTTAATGTAGACTCGACACAAACTAGGTCCTTTCGGGAATAACATATGGTTTAATCCTATTTCAATTATTCGCTTGTACGTAGAAGACCCACGAGGTTGGACAGGCGACCTTACTCCTTGTTACGTACAACCTGCAAATAAGAACCACGCCAGTTGACTCAATGACATACCTTATGATACAACGCACACACACTAATTATTCAGCCATCCAATCCCCCCGCCGAGCAATAAAACTGGTTAGGCTATTTGTGCTTACTTTAAGCAGAAAATGTTCACGATCGAACTCAGTCAAGGTTTTGAAGTCCCTGGTAGTGAAACTCTACAGCAAGTTTTACCACTCTCCATAAGTTAGAATCAAAGTTATCTTGTCCCAGAGCATGTACGAATGAAATTGCTTAGCTCTGCTTAGCCTTAGCGGAAACTGTTAAACATACATTATGCAAGAGCTAAATCTACCTATTTTAGGTCTTTCTTTAGGCCTGAAATGTTATATAAACTATTAATTAGACATTAATTAACGTATCCAGACCATAATCATCTCTCGATGTCAGCGCTAGCCTGCGATAATTGTTTGATTATGATCCGATTTGCTGCATAACTTTCCTTCTCGATTTGACGATTAAATGGATAAACGAGACTATGATTTTTGTCGTACCGACTTTAGTAATGATGATGAACTTTCAATCGCTTATTTCTCGGTTCATAGTGGATCAATTTGACTGACATTTTCAGTAAATTCCCTTTACATTATCTAGTTTTTAACTATTATAGTAAGAACTGCCAACTCGTTATCTAATCTCTCATAATGTATCTTTAATCATTGAACTCAGGCAAGACATTCACCTACTGAACATCTATATTAAACATTCTACCTCAATTAAAAGCAGAGTTGTGTTGTTCCAGAGTCTTGACCAATCAAATTCCTTATTGTTAATTAGCCTAAGCAGAACATTCTCAACATAGAACTTAGTTAAGGAATTGATATAATATGGAGTTTTATCGCTCTCATCCAATTAGAACCAAAGTTATCGTGTTCCAAAGTCTCAACCAATCGAATTGCTTATCTCTGCTTACCCTAAGCAGAAAATGTTCATCTAGAACTCCATCAAGGCATTCACCTCATCAACACCTGCACCCAATTCGAATATTCGACCTCAGTTAGAAAAGAAGTTATTGTGTCCCAAAAAGTGTGACAGCCAGATAGACAGTAATGATATTTATTAAAAGTAATTGAAATGGAAAGCGTAATTGTAGCATGTACCCACTTTTCCATGAACGCCGGCAAAAACGATCCCAGTTGGACTGAATCGTACTTATATTAGACAACATCATACTCAAATTCGGCCAAGGCGAAATGACGTAATTAATATAATTCAATATATCGGAGAGCGATATCTTGCGTTTTAGTGGTAGGACAATAAATATCTTCTTTTTTTTTAAAAGAAAAAAAAAATCTTACGATACAAAGTGGTTATAGAGGCGAAGTGTTCCGAAAGTAAAAAAAAACTGAAGCAAACCAATTTTAAAAAATGTATTTTTCACATGGTGCCGGCCATCCTTTCAAAATGGCTGCCAAATTTCGTAATAAAATGGCATTGTTCCCTATATAACCGCTGGACCCCCACCCCTAAACATTTTACGCGGATAGAGTATTGAAATGAATTGCAATGGGGTTTAACGTCTTACTGTTCTACTCCGACTGGGCTAATGAAGATGGACATACGCCATGCCGTGTGGTATGAGGGCCCTGGCAGCGGCACTATAGCCTACTCTTGTATCGAATTCCAACTGCCAAGGGATCTTTTACATGAACGCCAATTTGTACACAGGACCTTGGTTTTTCGTACCATCGGATTGACTGGACAGCTGTCCGTTTCATGCCCCCCCCCCTTTCTGCACCACTGACAAGGGGAAACCACGTCAGAAAATCACAATGAACTTGGAATTCACCAATTGTTAATATTCATGATAGTTTAAGCTCTCTACCGTGTAATACGGAAATTTGTAACAGATTGCCACAACGCGAGCTAATAATAAATTGTTTATTGGGTAAAACGGAAACAAATGTTATATAGTGTATTTTTACTCATAATCAAAGGAATCAATCCAATAATTCGGATATTTGCAACACGTTTCAACAACCTATCTTTCCCCTCCCTGTTGAGGGATGGACTAAAAAGGAGTATGGTATTTCGAGATCCCTTTTAGTCATGAATTAACCTCATTTGTAATCAATTGTAAAGATTGCCGTACGTTAAATTCTGGAAGCCTTTAACTACCATTCCTAATTTAAAGTAGAAAATTAGAAATTAGGAAAAAACGAGGGGCGCTATTATCGCGGTGTATTATTTCTTAATTTCCTATTTTCCAGTCCATTTTGGCTTGTATAGCGTGCTGTGGCCTCACATTTTATCGTAACTTCTACTTTTCGAGTTTCGTGTTCTGGAGGGGCGAAAAGTAGAAATTATGCATGTTAGTTATAGGCTTACATATTAAATATACGCATAAACCTTTAACACCGAGATATACTCTACAAACCATCAACAGAAATTTCGCTTCTGGTTAGAGAGAATGCCACCGAGCCATCAAAACCCATTTTACAAGTCATACCTAACTGAAAGAATTAACGAGTAAATTATAATTCGCCATATTGGATTCCATTTTTAATTTCTGCTATATGTTTGCTTTTCGAAATTTATCTTTAGATTCAGAGACATCGAAAACCATATGAAAAGATTAAAGCTCTGGTTATACGAGAACAATCCCATTTTATTACCGAATTGGGTGTCCATTTTAAAGAAAATACTCGGAACCATGTGAAAAATAAATTTGTCTCTATAGCCACTTTTAAAAAAGAATTAGTTATTCTCCCACCATTGGGGGGTTGGATAGCCGAATGGTTAGCACATGCATTGGTCGAGAACGAGGGTTTTCGACGTGGTTCCCCCTTTTCAGTGATGCAGGACGGAGGGCCTGACAAAGACAGCTGTCTAGTCGTTTGGATGGGATGAAAACCCGTGTATACATTGAAACGTAAAAGATCCCCTGGCAGTTGACATTCGATATAAGAGTGGGCGATAGTGCCGCTACAGGAGCAAAATTTCCCTCGTAGCCCGTCTTTATTAACCCAGTCGGAGGAGAAGAGTGTGACGTTAAACCCCATTTCATTCCATTTCCTCCCTACATAGATACATGTAAAAAACATACAAAGACAGACAAACATACGCGTGGCATTTATCATATTATCTCTGCCTCTCCCAGCATATTTAAAATCTATTGTGGAATATTGATATTTATTCTGACTGTACACAGGATGTAACATATGTATGGTATCTCTATTGATTTTAAGGGAATACTAAACGTTGGAATGTAAAATGGTAAAATAAATTAAATTATTACCTACTGAATTCAATTATATCTGTTATCAGTAAATGACAATCTGCTATGATGACTGTACAAAAGGGTGCTTTTTTCAATCTGTTTGTAAACTATTCGCTTAAATTGGACTTGTAATAAATATTTCAACAACCAACAGTAAGGCTGATGTCCACTGCCACAATCACAAAATGGGGGAAAGTTTGCCCGGACAGCGGCACTATGGCCTACTCTTATATCGAATTCCAACTGCCAAGGGGTTTTATAAGTTCACGCCATTGTAAACACGGGGTCCAGATTTTTCGTCCCGTCCGACCATCCGAGCGACTAGATAGCTGTCCTTGTCAGGACCTCCGTCCTGCACCACTGACAAGGAGATACCACGCCGAAAAATCCCGATGAACTTTCTCGGCCAATGCAGGGATCAAACGCAAGACCTCCAGGCGCACGGCTATACGTTTTTCTCTTGCCAGCCCCCTACCCTGTACCACTGACAACGGAGGGCGGGGTGGGTTTTTGGAGGGGTCATGCCCGAAAATCTGGGATCGAACACTTGACCTCCATGTTAGCGAGCCAACGTCTTACTAAGGCACCGTGCACCCCCTCCATCACATAAAGACTACACGTCATGGGGTCATTCCATGTCAAGTGGGCCAGGGATGGGAAATCGATTCTCACGAAAAAATTTGGTAAAAATATATGTTATTGAATATGCAAAAACTAGAAACTGTGCAAAATTTGTGGTCTGTACCTTGAAAATTGACTGAGATACGAGATGCATAGTAAATTGCATTTGTCAGCCCTCGTGGTAAATGACTCACTCTCCATTTAATTCTAATATTCTTGTAAAAGTGACAAAATTAGTTTAAAACTGCCAACTCGTTATCTAATCTCCAAAAATGTATCTTTAATCATTGAACTCAGGCAAGACATTCACCTAATGAACATCTACATTAAACATTCTACCTCAATTAAAAGCAGAGTTGTGTTGTTCCAGAGTCTTGACCAATCAAATTCCTTATTGTTAATTAGCCTAAGCAGAACATTCTCAACATAGAACTTAGTTAAGGAATTGATATAATATGGAGTTTTATCGCTCTCATCCAATTAGAACCAAAGTTATCGTGTTCCAAAGTCTCAACCAATCGAATTGCTTATCTCTGCTTACCCTAAGCAGAAAATGTTCATCTAGAACTCCATCAAGGCATTCACCTCATCAACACCTGCACCCAATTCGAATATTCGACCTCAGTTAGAAAAGAAGTTATTGTGTCCCAAAAAGTGTGACAGCCAGATAGACAGTAATGATATTTATTAAAAGTAATTGAAATGGAAAGCGTAATTGTAGCATGTACCCACTTTTCCATGAACGCCGGCAAAAACGATCCCAGTTGGACTGAATCGTACTTATATTAGACAACATCATACTCAAATTCGGCCAAGGCGAAATGACGTAATTAATATAATTCAATATATCGGAGAGCGATATCTTGCGTTTTAGTGGTAGGACAATAAATATCTTTTTTTTTTAAAAGAAAAAAAAAATTTAAAAGAAAAAAAAAATCTTACGATACAAAGTGGTTATAGAGGCGAAGTGTTCCGAAAGTAAAAAAAACTGAAGCAAATCAATTTTAAAAAATGTATTTTTCACATGGTGCCGGCCATCCTTTCAAAATGGCTGCCAAATTTCGTAATAAAATGGCATTGTTCCCTATATAACCGCTGGACCCCCACCCCTAAACATTTTATGCGGATAGAGTATTGAAATGAATTGCAATGGGGTTTAACGTCTTACTGTTCTACTCCGACTGGGCTAATGAAGATGGACATACGCCATGCCGTGTGGTATGAGGGCCCTGGCAGCGGCACTATGGCCTACTCTTGTATCGAATTCCAACTGCCAAGGGATCTTTTACATGAACGCCAATTTGTACACAGGACCTTGGTTTTTCGTACCATCGGAACGACTGGACAGCTGTCCTTTTCACGCCCTCCTTCCTGCACCACTGACAAGGGGAAACCACGTCAGAAAATCACAATGAACTTGGAATTCACGAATTACGAAGCTGTAAAATATTCGACCAATTGTTAATATTCATGATAGTTTAAGCTCTCTACCGTGTAATACGGAAATTTGTAACAGATTGCCACAACGCGAGCTAATAATAAATTGTTTATTGGGTAAAACGGAAACAAATGTTATATAGTGTATTTTTACTCATAATCAAAGTAATCAATCCAATAATTCGGATATTTGCAACACGTTTCAACAACCTATCTTTCCCCTCCCTGTTGAGGGATGGACTAAAAAGGAGTATGGTATTTCGAGATCCCTTTTAGTCATGAATTAACCTCATTTGTAATCAATTGTAAAGATTGCCGTACGTTAAATTCTGGAAGCCTTTAACTACCATTCCTAATTTAAAGTAGAAAATTAGAAATTAGGAAAAAACGAGGGGCGCTATTATCGCGGTGTATTATTTCTTAATTTCCTATTTTCCAGTCCATTTTGGCTTGTATAGCGTGCTGTGGCCTCACATTTTATCGTAACTTCTACTTTTCGAGTTTCGTGTTCTGGAGGGGCGAAAAGTAGAAATTATGCATGTTAGTTATAGGCTTACATATTAAATATACGCATAAACCTTTAACACCGAGATATACTCTACAAACCATCAACAGAAATTTCGCTTCTGGTTAGAGAGAATGCCACCGAGCCATCAAAACCCATTTTACAAGTTATACCTAACTGGAAGAATTGGCGAGTAACTTATAATTCGCCATATTGGATTCTATTTTGAATTTCTGCTATGTTGGCTTTTCGAAATTTATCTTTAAATTCAGAAACATCGACAACCATATAAAAGACTCAATAAAAGCTCTGGTTATACGAGAACAATCCCATCTTATTACCGAATTGGCTGGCCATTTTAAAGAAAATACATTTCGTCTCTATAGCCATTTTTAAAAAAGGATTAGTTATTCTCCCACCATTGGGGGGGATGGTTGTCCGAATGGTTAGCATGTGCGCGCTGTATCATGAGGCATGACTAACTTGAAAATACCATTAATACGTTGGTTTTTACTTTAGTTGAACATATTAAATTAAAATATGCCATAAAAGGTATTATTTAATAACGTGTTTATCCACATAACGCTATTTAATTCAGCTAGAATAATGAAATTTTCTCCCACAAAAGCTGTTGCCATCTATTAGGTTTAAAAGAGGTCGCCAACCACAATACTGTATACTTGCTGTTGACTCCAGGTTGAAGATTCATCAAGATGTGTACTTTGTTGTTGATGTCCGTTGCCATTGTGCTTGCTTCCATGTTGCCAAGCTGTACTGCAGCAGGCAAGTATTACTATTTCATAGCTAAATAGTTTAACTGCCTTTGATTTCTTTCAGATCAAATTTATAATTGCCATAAATCAAAATAAGGACTATTTTACGAAGTCCTCTAACATTTAGCCAGAGTGCTCTTATTTCTACCATTTTGGTGAACAATATTATATATACTATTCAAAAAAAGTAGGGGATATTTGATTTTTAAGTGTTATTAAAGTCACCTAATGAAACTGACGAAGAAACAAATGACAAAATGAAATGAAGTTCACATTCATCGATTTATTCCAAATGATTGTTAGACTAAGTAAGGCACAGACTGACCATTATAAGGGTAAAATGATACCCGGGGTCAAACAGCAAAGTTACCACAGCATCACAACCAAGTCAGTAACGGGTAAATCCTCCTCTGTTTGCCAAACAAGCATTGATCCGACGTGGCATACTCCTAATGAGACGTCTAAGGTCATTTTGGTCCAGATTGTCCCATTCCTGTTGCAACGCAGCAGCAAGTTCTTGGACATTGGCAGGACGTTGTTGACGTTGACGTAACCTCTGTCCAAGCATGTCCCAGACATGCTCGATGGGGGAGAGGTCGGGACTCAGTGCTGGCCAAGGTAATGTGGTGATGTTCTGTTGTTGGAGGTAACCTGTAACGATCCTGGCCCTGTGATATCTTGCGTTGTCATCCTGGAAGATGAAACGGCGGCCATGACGTCGTGCGAACGGCACAACATGGACTGCAAAGATGTTGTCCCGGTAGTACTGGCCTGTAACACGCCCTGCAACAACATGTAAAGCCGTTCTTCCAGCAACAGTGATGCCTCACCACACCATAAAAGAACCACCCCCAAATCGATCATGTCTGATGACGTTAACGTCTTGGAAGCGCTCCTACGTCTGTCCAAAAAATCAACAGTGAACCTTGACTCATCTGAAAACATCACATTGCTCCAGCGTCGATTATCCCAGTGTTGACGATCCCTACACCAACGACGTCTTGCCTGAATGTGATGATCTCTCAAACAAGGGATCACGCGAGGACGTCGGGCGCGAAGGTGACCCATATGCAGTCGATTCCGAATCGTCTTGCCACTCACTCTCACACCAGTGTCTGTTTGAAGACGAGCGCTGATCTGATTTGCTGTGATGACACGATTTCTCAAGGCCAAGGTACGGATAAATCGATCCTGGGCTTGAGTTGTCGACCTGAGCGTGGTCTGTCCTGTACAGATTGTGTATCACGGTATCCGGACCATAGCCTGCTTATGACAGACTGAGAAACATTCATCGTCCGCGCCACAACCGCCTGTGTTGTGCCGATCTGTAGCATGCCAAGGGCACGTAACCTTTCATTTTGGGTAAGCCGACGCATATCAAAATTTGTTTTCTGGTCACTAAAACAATTAAACTGATGTTTCCACCCTGGAATTCAATGCCACAATGACTGTAACATTCAAAGTCAGAGTCGTGCAAATCTTGGGTTGGACCCCCATGATGATCCCAAGCATCACCTGCATTCCATGCGGTAGCTATTGGTGCGTTTGGGCGTCACATGTAACTGGAAATGTTTCTTCTGTTAGGTTCTATAGTGACTTTTTTCGTAGTCATTTGCATATTTTAGTATTATGCCCCCAAAATCAAATATCCCCTACTTTTTTTGAATAGTATATTATAAATTAGCTTCGAGCTGTTATTTAAGGTAATATTGATGCTTATGTTGCTGTAAAATAACGTTAATATATTATATCCTGCTTGTTCAGACAGATTTGTTATAAATCCCATGGGCTTAGATCTCCTGGGTTGTTAATTGGGTGTGTCAGTGATGCAGGACAGAGGGCCTGATAAGAACAGCTGTCTAGTCATTCGGATGGGAGAAAAACCCGAGGTCCCGTGTATACATTGGCGTGCATGTAATAGATCCCTAGGCAGTTGGAATTCGATATAAGAGTAGGCCTGTCTTCATTAGCCCAGTCGGAGCAGAGGAGTAGGAAGTTTAACTCCATTTCATTTATTTTATATCCTCACATATTAGCCATGGCAGATTGATTTCTTACATCGGGAGTAGATCAAATATTTACGATATTACTTATATTATAATTCTCCTTGTCAGTGATGCAGGACTGACGGCCTGTCAACGACAGCTGTCTAGACAAAAAAACAAGGTTCTGTGTACACATTGGCTTTCACATAAAAAATCCCTTGACAGTTGGAATTCGATATAAGAGTAGGCCGTAGTGCCGCACACTGTATGGCGTATGTCCGTCTTCATAAGCCCAGTTCGGAGCAAAACAGTAGGACGTTAAACCCCATTTTATTTCATTTCATTTATATCATAATTATTTTACAGGTAGATTATGTTCCCCGGCCGAGTGTAAAGCTAGCGGTAAAAAAAACCCAGACAGTTGTACCGTATACCAATGTTCATTCAGTGGTAAGATACATGATCTTCTATCATTGAAATACAGATCTATATTTCGTTTCGTTTTTTATAGTTCAAAATTTAGTTTTACTTGTCGTTTTACTAGTTGTTATATTACCGGTGTTCTGGTTGAAGTGAGGGATTAGCTAATGAAACGATCTGTAACGGCGAGTTCTTGGCGTGCAATGCACGGAACTGTGGGTAAACCACTAGAAACATCAATGCTCATTGATTAATCAATATCTGACGTACGTTCAGGAACCGTCCTATATTTAGATTTCAATGGGCTTCTGCCAGAAGGGGACGTATTTTTAACAGCCCGTTGTGTTGCGCATACTGACACTAGTGAGGTAAGCAAGGTCTTATTTCCTCACTAAAATAATCCTTTACATTGTACAGGCGTTCACAGGGACTGACACGCGACCAGGATGGAATTGGCAGATGGAATTCGATATAAGGCAAACTTTCCCTCGTAGCGCACTGTACGACGTATCATGCCCGTCTTCATTAGCCTAGTCGGAGCAGAACAGTAGCACGTTAAACCACATTTCAGTTCATTTTAATTTATTTCATTTATAAACAGTCGAAATTCAAACGATCACCAATTACAATAACATTTTTGAAACCCTCTAGATAATCTTAGATGCTGGTAAAATTATGCAAAGTTTCATCAATTTAAAAAAAATATTACTGTCAAGCATTGGCAATGGCAAGACGTCATACATTGGCAAGTCTTAAAATTTTATGAAAAAAAACAGAACTGTGCAACTTTCCGATTTCAGAAAGTTTACACACTTTTGATATTTTAATTACGACTTTATGAATTGCATAACAATTTCACGAAATAGTCTCAAGGCATTGGTTGTCCATCTTTAATATGTTGATCACATGTATGTAGAGTTTCAACACAATCCATGAATTCCTGTAAAACACGGTCAGCGCCCACAAAAGGTTTACCGACGTGTCACAATATGATAATTGGGCGTTCTATTTATATATATATATATATATATATATGTTTTATATTTCAGTTGATGATGGGTGTGACACTTTTTATAAAGATGGCATTCAGACATATTGTTCTGGAAATGGTATGTGGTTTATTTTACGCTAGATTCCCCATCGTCGTACTCTGCGTTACGATAGGATTGCCCCTAATGAGTCCACGATCTGCTACGTAAAGATATGTTCGGATACGTTTCGATTTGGAACCTGATAGGATCACTACGATTACTCAGCGATTAAAACCACGAATCGTGATATTTAGTTCGTTGAGCTACAATCTTATGGGGAGGTGGTGATGGTTTGGAGGAGTGGGGTGGGTTTGATGGTCAAATGGTTATCATGTGCGCGTTGTATTATAAAGCCTGTCACTGAGTCAACTGGTGAGGTTTCGAATCCCCGATTATATGTGACAATGAGTAGGGTCGCCTGTCCAACCTCGTGGGTTTTCTCCGGGTCCTCCGGTTTCCCCCCACTGCTAAAAACCCCTACTCGCAAGCGAATTATTGAAACAAAATTTAAAAAAAACAAAACAAAACAACATATGTTAGTCCCAAAATGACCTAGTTTTTGTCGAGTGGACGTTAAACTCCATTTCTCTCTCTCTCTCTAATCCCAACTGTCAAGTGATCTTTTACGTGCACGCCAATGTGTACATGAGACCCCGGTTTTTCGTCCTTTCTGAACGACTAGGCAGCTGTCCTCCGTCGTGCATCACTACGCCGGAAAATCTGGATGAACTTTCTCGGTCCATGCAGTGTATACGATCAATAGGATGATGATATACAATCCATAGCTATATTCTTGTTTTGGCCTAGATGAGGGAAATAATATAAATAAACCAGAAATATATTGTAACATTGTCCAGCACTTTAATAAAGATCAATTGTTTCAGGTGTACCATGTGGAGAAGGTCAATTCTGTGCTCTGGGTTCGAGTAAATGTTTCAATGACACGGCGTGCATATGTAAGCGTAATATGTATATTACTTTATTTCTATTATTTTAATAAAATGCTGTTCAAATTGATCATTCAAATGCACTTAACAGGATATCCGTAATGCCTTAACAAAGGGAATACCTGCTGACACTATCCTATGTTGGATAATTTGTCAGATTTTGTAGTTTGTCAATCTAACAACATATTGTCTTATGAAAGATAACTCTAACAACATATTGTAAAAAAATATTTATTACAGACACTAATTTTTGCGGCTTGACAGATAATGGTGACGCATGCGGATATCATGGAGGCAAATGTTCTGATGGTGTTTGTCTCGGTAAATATGATATATGTTATAAACAATGGGTGAGGTCAGAACAATAAGTTTGTGCTAGTGTTAAGAGTTTGTGTCAGTAATAGAGTTAACCTGAGCCCGTTAACGTGATGTTCAGGTTAAAAAAAAAATGTTACACTTTGGAAAAACTATTGAAATTGATAATCATGGTGTATGTTAATAAAATGAAATGAATTGAAGTGGGGTTTAACATCCTACTGTTCTGCTCCGACTGGGCTAATGAAGATGGTCTTTCTCCATACAGTGTGCTAGTGAGGGACATTGTGCCTGGGCAGCGGTACTATGGCCTACTCAAAATCGAATTCCAACTGCCAAAAGATCTTTTACGTGCACGTCAATGTATACACAGGACCTTGGTTTTTCATCCCATCCGAACGACTAGACAGTTGTCCTTGTCAGCACCCCTCCCCCGTCCTGCACCACTGACAAGGGGAAACCACGTTAGAAAATCGTTCCGACTTTAATAATGATGATCGCTAATATTTCGGTTCAGAATGGAGCAATGTGATTTAAATTTTCAGAATATTCCCTTTACATTATCTAATGTTTAACTATTATAGTGAGAACTACCGGCGACTTAGCCATCGTGGCTCCCTTTGTGTACTGATATGTTACTTGTATTTATAGTGCCATGTGTTAAAGAAAGTGAATGTGGCGGTTCTATAACATGTATTGGTGGCTACTGTGTTGGTAAATATTAACTATTGTAGCCCAAAATGGAAATTTCTTGGATTCTGATTGGTCGAAAAGTGGCGTCGAATGAGTATAACAGTCCTCTAAATTTCCTGGGCGACTCACTGCGAATGAATATTTTCTGGGTGCTAGACTCTGTTTGCAGTGGCCAAAAATTCTACACCTCAAAACTTTATTCTAGGAAATCTTCATGATTTTTTTCTTGTATGTCATCAACAATGAAATTCAACCATTGGCTTATTGAAACACACACCTGAAACACAAAAAAAAAGTTAGTGATTGTATTTGAAAGATAATAGGTAAATTTAATTTCAAGGCTGGTCTGACAATAATAATGGTTGCTATGGACAGTATGGTCACGTACTCTATCATAATCAGACTGGTCAAAATCGAAGATTTTCAACAAGTGAATAAAAATACTACAATTTATTGAACTCCGTATGGACCGTAATATATTTTTAATAATATACAAGTCAGGCTGATACTGATATGAATAGGACAGAGACTAATTTTCATACAGATACACAGGCCAGGGTTTTTTGCGAAGAAGAAGCATCATATTCACAGCGTCGAAATGACAACGTAAACAAGCATAGCAACCACATGCGTACGCTACACAACATCTATCTACACTGTCACACGAGTGTATGGACATTTATCAAACATGATATGCAATTTATTTCGATCCTAGTCACTGCTGCAGTTTAAAATCATTTAAAAAGTACATAAAATACACTTACGTTTTCTGTTTCAATCTTTAAAATTATCGCAGAGTGACCTCCCTTTCCAAACAGACACACTTATCCAGTCGCTTTGTGAACCAAATAGAATGGAAATGAGTGTTTATCTTATTACGGCACGGATATTTTCATTAAGTCAAAATTGTTTCCCTTAGTATTTACGTCATTAAAACCAAAAACTACCGTCAACTATATGCGAAAGAAAGAATTCCAAGAAAAATGTTAAATATTTTGGGCTACAATATCGATAAACACCTCCTGTTTAGAATTTATCGGACTGTTATTGTCCATTTGATACCGCTTAACAATAACAGTCCGATAAATTCTAAACAGTCGGTGTTTATCTCCTAATTCTATTATAATCAACCATCAGTATGACGTCATTTGTATATATATAAACAAACAATATGACGTCATTTGTATATATAAACAGGGGGTTGAATGGCCGAATGGTTAGCGTGTGATCATAAGGTCTGTTATTGAGTCAACTGGCGTGGTTTCGATTCCCTGTTATACGTGACAAGGAGTAGGGTCTCCCGTCCAACCCGTCATCCACATCACGAACATTAATCAGCTATCATGGTGTACTATATTAGGGGAGGGACAACATCATCCACATCACGAACGTTAATCAGCTATCATGGTGTACTATATTAGGGGAGGGACAACACCATCCAAATAACAGACACAGTGCCTAAAAACGTTCAATCGGATTTAACTACAGATCTATATTTCGTTTCGTTTTTTATACTTTCTTGGCCTACACTACATGAAGATTTGACCGTTTTTTTTAATTTTAGTTCAAAATTCCATTTTACTTGTCTGTACTACACTAGGATCTTGAAGAGATGCCATATAACCCGTGTTCTGGATGATGTGAGGGATTAGCCAATGAAACGGTTAGGTACGGCGAGCTTTTGGTCTGAGGTGCACGGAACTGTGTTTAACCCATTAGAAACATCTACACTGATTGGTTAATCAAATGTCTTAGGGTCAAAAGCCGCTCGTATGACCTTAGACGCGATGTTCCACTACCCGATCTTCATATAGGAGAGGCCAGCGAAAGTATAAAAAACGAAACGAAATATTGATCTGTATTTGAATCAGATTGGTGACATACACTCAGATTGTTCATAGATTGCTTATATATTATAGCAAAATCTAAATTACTTATTTTATGGGTTTTCTTGGTAATATCTTTTGATATTTTGTATTTGATGGATGCCTGTGTAATAGGATCAATGAAAACGTTTGGCCTAGGGCCCCTCAAAACTTTAAGCATGTCCTGAACGAGTTTACTGAAAGCTTATGGCCGTTTGTTTATTGATAATATATAAACCAAGTATTATTTATTTCAGGGGTTAAATGTGGACAATCAATCTGTGATGGGTAAACCAGTCCATGTTATGCTACAGCCACTGTACAGTGAACAACCATTTCTAGATTCAATACAATTAGTATCTCGTTTAAATGAATTAATTTTCTCGTTTGAACACAATAATTGTCTGGTTCATAAATTGTAATTTTAAGCTAACGATATATTAATCTAAACAAACAACTATAATTATTCATCCTTATTTCTTCATAAAAACCAGATAAACCAACAAGTACAGGATTTTAAAATGTAAACCAGGTTGAAAAATAAACAGTTTGTTCTTTCTTTTTGTTGTTTACTTCATGTTGCTGTGTTTGTCAGTCAAACATGTTATCCTCCATATTTTGTTGTCACCCTCCATATTGTGTCTAGTCGTTCGGATGGGACAAGGTACAGTATGTACGTAAAAGATCCCTTGGTAGTGGGAATTTGATTTAAGAGTAAGCCATAGTGCCGCTCCGCGGGGAAAATTTTCCTTATAACACACTGTATGTCGCATGCCCCTCTTGATTAGCCCAGTTCGGAGCAGAACAGTAGGACATTAACCCCTTTTTCATTTCATTTCATTTAAGATGGTGCGAATAGAAAATTTGTTAGGGAAATAATAACGCATACTCGAATTAAAAGCCAAGGGTCTAAATTCAAGGGGACGGTTTTGCCTTTAACCAAGTTAGTGCGGGGTGTTGGATGGCCGAAGGGTTAGCACGTGCGTGCTGTATCATACGACCTGTCATTGAGTCAACTGGCGTGGTTTCGAATCCCCGGTTGTACGTGACAAGGATTAGGGTCGCCTGTCTAACCTCGTGGGTTATCGCCGGGCCCTCCGGTTCCCTCCCACTGCGCAAGCAGTTTATTGAAATAAAATTAAACCATATGTTAGTCCCGAAATGACCTAGTTTGTGTCGAGTGGACATTAAACCCCATCTCTCTCTCTCTCTCTCTCTTCAAGATAGTGATGTTTAGTCAATTTGGTAAATACTTATTCGCAGAGTTGCAGTAATGTTTCATCTATTTGTAGTGGTTCACATAAATTGATGGCTTTCATGCAGGATGGAGTTGGATGGCCGAATAGTTAGCACGTGCGCGCTGTATCATAAGGCCTGTCATTGAGTCAACTGGCGTGGTTTCGAATCCCCGGTTGTACGTGACAAGGAGTAGGGTCGCCTCTCCAACCTCGTTTCATATCCCTTTGAATGGCACGTATGTGTAATACAAGAATAATTACATAATATCTGATCCCATACGAAATCTATCCAGTTCCGAATGACATACAAGTCTAGAAGTCTAGACCGATCACCGAGTGGAACTTTGCACATAAGGTTTGGGGGATAGCTCAGTCTCTGCCCTTGCGCCGCTAGATCAGTTACCGTGAAACTTTCATCTGGAAAGTCTATTTGTCATGAACCGCGGGTCCCCTAAACCGCGGGGCCCATGCCTAAGCTGGGCTTTGCCAGTCACCTCTGAATTTCAATCGTGGTTTCGATCCCTGGTCTTACCGTATGTGGCTTGGAGATAGGGGCGCCTTCTACTTTGTCATCAACTCTTGTCATACCATAATCTCTGGTTTATTAAAAAATCACGACGTTTCGACAAGTATCGCCTTATGTATTTCCTTTAGTAAATTTTGGGGGCCACATATATCAGGAGGTTGGATGGCGGATTGAGGCCCACATACACGTTGTATCATAAGGAGTAAGTTCGCCTGACGAATCTTGTGGGTTTTCTCGGGTCCTCCGGTTTCCTCCCACTGCTGAAGACCCCTACGCGCAAGCGAATTATTGAAATAAAATTAAACCATATGTTAGTCCCGAAATGACCTAGTTTGTGTCGAGTGGACGTTAAATCCTCTCTCTTTCTCTCTCTCTCTCTCCCCATTGTGCAAAACTTACAGATTAATGAAGTAGTATGTGGTGGCATTGGGTAGTATGAGGTGGTATGTGGTGGTATTGGAAGCATGGGGTGGTATTGGGTAGTATGTGGCAGTATTAGGTAGTATGTGGTGGTATGTGGTAGTATGGGGTAGTATGTGGTAGTATTGGGTAGTTTGTGGCGGTATTGGATAGTATGTGGTAGTATTAGGTAATATGTGGTAGTATTGGGTAGTATGTGGTGGAATTGGGTAGTATGTGGTAGTATGTGATGGTATTGGGTAGTAGGTGGTGGTATTGTGTAGTATGTGGTAGTATGAGGTGGAATTGGGTAGTTTGTGGCGGTAATGGATAGTATTGGGTAGTATGTGGTAGTATTGGGTGGTATGTGGTAGTATGTGGTGGAATTGGGTAGTATGTGGTAGTATGTGATGGTATTGGGTAGTAGGTGGTGGTATTGGGTAGTTTGTGGCGGTATTGGGTAATATGAGGTGGTATTGGGTAGTTTGTGGCGGTATTGGGTAGTATTGGGTAGTATATGGTGGTATTGGGTAGCATGTGGTAGTATTGGGTAGTATGTGATGGTATTGGGTAGTAGGTGGTGGTATTGGGTAGTTTGTGGCGGTATTGGGTAGTATGTGGTGGTATTGGGTAGTATGAGGTGGAATTGGGTAGCTAGCTTATGTTGGTATTGGGTAGTATGTGGTAGTATTGGGTAGTATGTGGTGGTATTGGGTAGTGTGTGGTAGTATTGGGTATTATGTGGTAGTATTGGGTAGTATGTGGTATTATGTGGTAGTATTGGGTAGTATGAGGTGGTATTGGGAAGCATGAGGGGGTATTGGGTAGCATGAGGTGGTATTGGGTAGTATTTGATTATTGGGTAGTATTGGGTTATCTCTAATCGGGACAATTAGGATTTATTCCATTAAAAATAGAAAAATAAGGTAAACATAATGTTAAACATATATCAGTGTTGACACAGCGATCCACTAGAAGTATTGGGTAAGGTAGATAACTCTGTTCAGCTAAGTAATTAATTGACCACTATTGATTTTACGTCATGACAACTATCCAATAACTATCAATTATCATGGGGTTTTCAAGCTGATGTATCAATTGAAGAGAAAACACAAGTTTGTGGCTTTAATAATAGTTCTGATTTATTGAGAGGGTTTTAACATAATACAGAATAACACATATGGTGTCCATCTATATGAATATGAATAAATATACTATGGTGTCCATCTATATGCAATGATATTATTTATGAATAGTCCCAAGACAGACGAAAAGTACTTTAAAATGTTAACATCTTATTAAAGGGACTATCCCGATTTCAAGAGAGTCAGAAAAATAAAAGTTGGAGTACGTATGAAATTTTACCGCCAAAATATAGAGGAATGATGTATTGACCTTCTCTCAAAATCCCAGCTCAAAATATTGAGTCGTTTGGACGAGAACCTCAAAACTGCATATCCGGACACGTAACCCTTTTAAGATTTCGGGTCAGTTTTTTCGTTGGGTGATCTGATAATCGATTTCCGTTCCTTGAGAGGTCTATATAGTGAATGACCCATGTGCTGTACTTGGTAACGAAAGGTAAATTTCACCTACACATTATTTTTTTTATAAAATAAACGTCTGGTTTTATCCAGACACCGCATAATACATCTTGGGACACCGGTCTCCATTTCCAGATGAAGACTGACGGGTTTAAGTTGTTTTAAAATGTATCACAAATATTGAGTTAGTTGCTCGGCCCTAAGGTAGAGTATTTTAAGGGATTTTAACACAAAATTAAGCAGTTTTATTCTCCAAGAAATATCGGGATTAGCCCTTTAAACCAGTGTTGAAATCAGTTTATGTTGGCATAAATGGTTACATAGTTGATAGGTAACTAACGCAGAATGAATGAATGAAATGTTATTTAATGACACGTCAGCTCCAACCGGGATATATTGCGCCAAAAATATGGTGATATTTATGAGGAACATTAAATGAAATCACAAAATATTAATATACATAAATAAAAACAAGTATCACCGTTAATACTAAATAATATTAAATAATATTATTTTAAAATAATTCAAATATTTAAAAATTGAAAAAACTAGTATACATGTAGATACAAATTAAAACTTTCTATAAAAATGTGTCTCCTTTAAAATGGCAGCCATATCTGTTCTTGTTGTTGTTCTTAGTGTTTAACGTCCGCTTCCACCGAAGGTGGTATTGCGAACGCACAGGGGTCGTTACTGTGGGAGTAAACCCACGAGGTTAAGAAGGCGCTCCCATCTCCAAGCCACATACGCTCACACCAGGGATCGAAACCACAACCGCAAGCCAGAGGTGACCGCCCAGCTAGAGGTCGAAGCGCGACACTCTAGACCACTAGGCCATCCCAACCCCCTTGCTGCTGAGCTTGAATGATAGTGGCAGACGATAAATATCTTCTACTTATTGGTGACCAAGCTGTTTGTTATGTATAGCTTGTAAAGAGGGCAAAGAATCAGTAAAAATTATATATTTTATATTAGATGGTGAAGGCTTACAGAAATGGACTCAGATGGTGTCACGGTAGACAAAGCTACCTGATCATCATCTTTGGAACCACCTGTATATATTGGAGCATAAGCACCATATTTAAACATTAGCTCTCGAAAGAGAGATTGAAACACCATGGGGATAGTATATTTCTCATACCAAACTTAGACTGCCTGTGTACAGTTAGCTCCACTTGAGAAAAGACAATAAGCTAGCTGACCGACATTTTAAGTCCTAAATTAACGATCGAGAATTTTTAGAAGTATTTATTCTGCTTCCATTTAATGGAATTGAATAGGTTTATTTAGTCTTTGTGTGTGTGCCAGGTGTGAAACGGAATAGAAGCGCAGTAGAAAACAATATACTAATTTTTGGATATGGCGGCCATTGAGGACAGAGATTTATTCTCGAAGTATGAAGTAGATGAATCTATGTGTACAGAATGTATCGCCAAGTCGATCTTTGGCGGAGATATAGTCCACTGTGGAGTCCTAAACATTGGGGTATTCGTAGTACTGTCAAGGCTGATACCAGCCCCAGACAAAAGGAGTTGTATGCGAATATCGAATATGAAACATGATTCGAAAAAGATGTTGTTTTTCGTAGCATACCACAGGACCAGTTTATCACGTCGGTTTGTGCAGTGAGTGCTCACTGGACGGCGATTGCCATCCAAGAAAAGATCTGGATGTAAACCTCGTTTCTGACAAATGCATGCAGATTTCGGTTGCCCATTGTTGAAAGGAATTCAATCAAAGCTGCAACTAACGTTCGATTATCCGCATGTCTGATGAATATAGCACAGCCGACAGTCATCAACATAAAGAGCGTCGTTGATATCCGGTTTAAAGCACTCTGGGATAGTATTAATTTGCTTCCCTGTGGAACTCCCATTTCCCGAGGAAGAGCGAGAGAGAGATAGATTGGGTTTAACGTCCACTAAAAACAAACTAGGTCATTTCAGGACGCACGCATGGTTCAATTTTATTTCAATAATTCGCTTGCGCGTAGGGGTCTTTAGCAGTGGGAGGAAACCGGAGGACCCGGAGAAAACCCAACTCCTTGTCACGTACAACCGGGGAATCGAAACTACACCAGTTGACTCAGTGATAGACCTTATGATAAAGTGTGCACGCTAACCATTCAACCCCCTCATCACGGGATAGATTAAGATGATTAATGGACCATCGTTACTTATTGACTATGAAGTCAAGGAACGTATTTTTAATAAAATGGTTTTCCATTATTTTTCTTTTTGTTTGGCATCGATTTTCATTTTGTAAACGGAACAATTTCAACATTTATTTGTGCACAATTAAAAGTGCATTGTGTCCATGTACAAATAAGTGTCCATTTTCAATGTTACAATCCCGCCGATTGTTACTTACTCTAGCCCGTTTGATGTTTTTTTTGTGTGGCACAATTCATATCATTGATGCTCAAAGTAAAGTTTGATCATAAAAATTATATTTACTGTTTGACGTTATATGGTCGCAACATTTAAATCGAAGATGGGGATATTTAGATATATAACAACAGGTCCCTGTGATAGACTAGTTGAATTTTGCTTTGGTTAAAAGTTGTTTCAGATTATGTCTCTGTCTTTGTCATTTAATGAATTATTGAACATTGTTACACTTTGTTCGCAGGTTGTGGTTTAATGTCAGGTTTGCCCTGCCCCAAAGTAGTTGGGATGTTGGGGCTTATGGGTGGAGAGATAACGAAAAACGAAAGTCGAGCCAACTTCACCCTGCCGATTTGAACCGGGTTGTACAGCTTATCTTCCTGGTGAAAACTTAGTCAAACATTGCCCCAGGACAAAAAGACTTTTTCAATCAAATAAAAACAACCCAACCTCTTCGCATAAATTTGAGAAAAAAAGGCGTTCACATAGTTTTCGGAAACGGGTAAATCCCTCACACTAGCTGAATATTTTTTTCTGTTCAGTTTATGTGCACAACAATTGATTTACGCACGACGATGATAAAGCGCGGGACACAAGACGTGTGTCGCTTAGTATAGGGAAATCCCCCTTTTTCACGCCAGTAAAGCGGATTGGATAATATAATATTATTCATGACTTGTTATTAATAGAGCTATACAAGCAGTACATTGATTGACGACTCTCGGTTTTTATAACTTGCCCGTTTTATTTGAATATAATCACTAGACACTTAACTTAATATGCCGCCGCGTTATATTTTATTATAAACGCATTTTTAACGCTGACTATTTTCTATACATTATATAGACAGAGTTCGTACGGGTTAAAATTAACGCCCTAATATAGCTCACAATATAAAATATAATACCGTCGATAAACTCAATGTACGTAAATACAATACAAAATAGTTTATTTTACTTGTATATAAATATGTAATAAAATAAATAAACAATGAAAATAAAGACACGCCCCCCCCCCCCGAACCCCCCCCCCCCCCACCCCAAAACCAAAACAAAATAGACAGTAAATCGTCCGAACGGTTTAATGTTTTCTTTTTGTTTTACAGTTGTATTTTCTAATCAAAAATAAATTATATATATATCTGTTATGGTTTCTTTTTAAATTATTTCTAAATGTGGTCTCATCGACCTAAGTTCAATTTGACGACATTTTACACGGTGGTATAATGAATTTAATAAATGAAATGGGGTTTAACGTCCAACTGTTCTGCTCCCATACTGGGCTAATGAAGACGGGCATACGTCATACCGTGTGCTGTGAGGGAAAGTTTGCCCGGACAGCGGCACTATGGCATACTCTTGTATCAAATTTCAACTGTCAAGGGATCTTTTATGTGCAAGCCAATGTATATACTGGACCTCGGCTTTATGGAGGGGGATCATCGCCAAAACTCTCAATTTGTGAAAATACATTTGTCGATTTGTGAAAGTACATTTGTTAATTTGTCAAAATACAAAATACATTTGTCGATTTGTGAAAGCGCATTTGTCGATTTGTGAAAGTACATTTGTCGATTTGTGAAAGTACATTTGTTAATTTGTCAAAATGCAAAATACATTTGTCGATTTGTGAAAATGCATTTGTTGATTTGTCATACAACAAAAATACATTTTTGCATGTGTGAAAATACACCTGTCGAACCTACAAAGCACAAATTTTGAAATAACACAGCTTAACTTTATAGTTTCAACATATGTAATTTCAACATATGTAATTTCAACATTTGTATTTTTAAGATATGTAATTTCAACATTTGTAGTTTCAACATTTGTAGTTTCAACAGTTGTAGTTTCAACAGTTGTATTAACGACACTTGCATTATCGAGCCTTGCATTAGCAAGCCATGCATTAGCGAACTATGACCATATTTGGGTTGAAGACGTTGATCATTAATCCGGAAAACGCCGAGTTTGGTCCTACAATGATGTCTCCCGTCTCAATAAAAATATCATTGGGAGAACCCGGTCGGAAAACCCCGATGAACTTTCTCGGCCAATGCAGGGAGCCCCCGTGGCTCCCTAATGAATTTAACACGCGGCTCGTCGACAATAGTCTGCAAGAATTAGGTGGTATAATGAATAAGGCGGCTAGTCGACAATGGTCTGTACGGTGGTATTGTGAACATCACTAGTTTATAATCCCTACCTGTCAAATAAATCAATAGGTGTGGCATTAATCATTAATCACTCCCTACCTGTCAAATAAATCAATCGATATTTTATTACATGATATACAATAACCAGGTACAAAAATAGTCCAGGTCAACATAATTCATACCCACGTACTAAAATCCGTTATTTTAATATCATAAAAAAGGTCTGTTCACTAAACTATGTTAAATGAATGAAATGTTGTTTTATGGCACGACAGCTCCAACCGGGCTATATTGCGCCAAACATAGGTGAAATATACGAGACAGGCTATAAGATATCACAATACTATCTATATACTTAAATATAAAAACTAATATCACAGTTCTTAAGCTAAACTATGCTAAAGCAGCAATCCCAGATATAATTAGTGAATAAAAAAGGCTGTTATTTACAACTATGTTAAAGCAGCAATCCCAGATGTAGAAATGTAGAAATACCCGGCTATATTATTTTCGCCTGTGATCGTCTAATGGTTTGGTTACTGGATCTCTGTTATTTACACTTTATGTAGCAATACTCGGTTACATTATTTTTATACCTGTGATCGTCTAATGGTTTGATTACAATATTTTCACCTGTGATCGTCTAATGGTTTGACTATGTAGCAATACTCGGTTATATTATTTTCACCTGTGATCGTCTAATGGTTTGATTACAATATTTTCACCTGTGATCGTCTAATGGTTAGACTATGGCTACCGTTTTACTCTTGAACCTCAACGTTGTGTTTATAGATGAGGTTAGCCAACACAAAAATAGTTTTTCTGTCAAAGCAGTGTAAAAACAATAGTTTACGTTACAATACTTAAAGATACATTATGGGAAATTCGGTAACGAGTTGACAGTTCTCACTATAATAGTTAAAAACTAGATATGGTAAAGGCAATTTGGTGTAAATTTCATTCAAATTGATCCACTATGAACCGAGAACTAATCGACTGAAATTCCCATAAGCCTCGGTCATCATTACTCAAGTTAGTACAGTAAACAGCATAGTCTCGATTATCCATTTAATCGTTTAATCGAGAAGGAAAGTTATGCAGTAAATCGGCTTACAATCTACTAAATATCGCAGGCTAGCGCTGTCATCTAGAGTTGATTATGACCTGGATAGGTTAATTAATGTCTAATTAATAATTTAGATAAGATTTCAGGCCTAAAGAAAAACCTGAAATAGGCAGATTTAGCTCTTGCATAATGTATGTTTAAAATTTACATGTCTTTCTCTCAACCCCACTCCACTCGCCGAGCGTGTTAGTATGATGGAAACCCCACACCATGGTTCTTCCTAAGAATTCAATCGGCGTCTGATCTGTGTCGTTGTTGTTCTTCCACTGAAGCTGATTTTATTTTTACTATCTTATCGCACGCGCGGGGATCTTTCCTGTGGGAGGAAACCGGAGTAAACCCACAAGGTTTAGAAGGCGCCCCTATCTCCAAACTATATACGCACACACCACAATCGCAAGCCAGGGGTGACCGGTCAGCTAGAGGCTAAGGCGCGACACTCTAGACCAATAGGCCATTCCAACCCCCATGATCTGTCTCGCAAAGAGCTTGCTTTTTATATCCGTAAATTTCTGCAATTAATTATTGTGTGATTGGTTACTTATGCCCAATTACGCCAATCAATACCCATATATGGACATTGTCCTTGAGAGATCTGGTAGATTTCATTCACAATGATATCTTAAAACAAGAACAAATTAGCCTTGTCTCTAGATAAGATACAGACATCAAATTATGTCCCGTTATTCTCCTAATATTAACAAGGAATTAGCATAAATCTCCTAATTATATTACCCTAATTAAATAAATATAATGTGTAACTTGGAACAACGCTCATCCTGATTTCATTATTTGTAAACAAATCATATAATTAATGTATTCTTTAGACTTCGTAATATATGAATATTAGGGGAATTCCCTGCTATATTATAACATATAGTTAATGTATTCTTTAGACTAACTTCGTAATATATGAATATTAGGGGAATTCCATGCTATATTATAACATATAGTTCATGTATTCTTTAGACTTCGTAATATATGAATATAATATATAACACTGCTAAGGGAATAAAATGGAATGATTGAAATGGGGTTTAACGTCCTACTTCTCGGCATCTACCGGGATAATGATGACGTGCATACATATTATACCAGAACAGCAACTGGGTTCCAAGGTGTACACAGGACCTTTGGTTATTGTGTCATTCAAACAATGAGACTCTGTCCGTGTCCTTGACAATGGGACACAACGCTGATAAATTCCTAGGAAATACCAAGAATATCTCAACAGGAATGGGATCAACTCACTATTTCAGACATTCTGAGATTAAAATTTAATTATTGTTTCTTTGTCATAAATACAATGCTAAGG
The DNA here is from genome assembly GCF_932274485.2 of Patella vulgata. Classification (NCBI taxonomy): domain Eukaryota; kingdom Metazoa; phylum Mollusca; class Gastropoda; family Patellidae; genus Patella; species Patella vulgata. The sequence continues at coordinate 92,356,730 of NC_065879.2, forward strand.
ATGGGATTCGTGTCGTAAAAGTGTGCGTCTACCCCAGACTAATGTGTAAACGCCTAGCCCCATGTATAAACGCCTAGTCCAATGTGTAAACGCTCAGATCAAAATTTTAACCCGACATATTCCAGTCAAGAATCCAATTATCCCTACTACGACTTCCGGTTTTTGCTACGACGGCCATGACAACCACAACAAGTACTGTAATCTGATAGATGAATAGATGCAGGACATAACGCTGTGGACCGGTAAATACATACGACCATAAGTACAGTTATCTGGTAGGTGAATAGTTGCAGGACATAACGCTGTGGAAAGATAAATACATACGACAACAAGTATAGTTATCTGGTAGGTGAATAGATGCAAGGCATAACGCTGTTGAAAGGTAAATACATACGACAACAAGTCTCCCGTCAAAAGGCAAAACCTAGTAACTCACTTTTTTCTTATTTTGAGAAAACAAAGGAAAACGTAATGAATGAATATTAAACGCCAGCTCATCCATTGATTTGACTATTGAGTTACTAGGTTTTGCTGTGGTATACTAGGCAATTGAAGGAAGTTGCTAGGTTGTGTCATGGGTGTAACTGCTTGCAAAATCAAAAGATTGGAATATCTAGTACAACAACAGGAGGCACAAAACCTAGTAACTACAAATTTGGTCCTAACTCAATTTTGATAAAAAAAAAAGTGAGTTACTAGGTTTTGCCTTTTGACGGGAGAAGTATAGTTATCTGGTAGGTGAACAGATGAAAGACATAACGCTGTGGAAAGATAAATACATACGACCATAAGTACAGTAATTATGGTAGGTGAATAAATGCAAGACATAACGCTGTCGAAAGGTAAATATCAAAATAAAGTTATACTACTCCTTTAATATCACCACACGTGAATATTACACAAGGACATGTACAAAACATTAAAATAGACACGGGGTTGTTGTTCGTAAACCGCCACTCCTGTAAAATACTTAATGTCCTATACAATATAACAAACAAACATCGAATGCTCCATAAACCGATTGTAAAAATAATCTTAAAATAAAATCACTTTATTGAACTATTCAGATCAGGTGTATATTGCACTACATCTCTCCCCACGCGCCAGATTTTGTTTTCGCGGATTGTAATAGATAGCGGTCAAACAGTATAAGCTTAACCCACCTTCGGGTGGAGGAAAGGCGGGGTGTGCAAATTAATGTAATATGTCGTGGGCTGTATATAATAGCTCTTGGTCTATTTTTGAAAGATACACAGTCTACAGCGTCATTGTAGCGTATATCTAGGGAATCTGGAGGTCACTTTGCTGAAACACAGACACCGAAATTTGACACAAGACACACCAGACACATGTAGCCTATATGTACTACGTTTTAGTTTTACTGATGTAACAATAATCAGATGTACACGATTTTGACAGAAAATTTTAATCAAGCAATCAAATAGAAAAAACAAAAAACGTGGCCATCAGACATAAAAATATCAAAAAGAAATATTTTTCATCACAATTCGTTTATTTTTTCAATACCCAAAATCACGTTGAACTGGATTCGAACGGAACTCTTTGTGCACACTTGGAAGCTCACCATCACTGTAGAGTTCTATAGACCCCGACTAGGCCCTGCTTACCTGCTGGGGCCCGGATGCCCTGACAGTGATGAGAGTCTCAAACGGAACAAGAGTGGTTCGGGGCCCCACAGCACGAAGGCCTGGACACGGACTCCGGGCCCCTTAACATGTGTCCCAGTTATCCTCCCTACATGAATGATTGAAATATGTGTATATTATAGGGACCATGTTGTACCACATAGAGAATTAAGGCGTCCGAAAAACGCTATCTTTACAATAAAATGTTGTATAAATACATGTTTTATGTGCATTCTGTTTTCTGTTTCATCCGATTAACTAGACAAACTTGATTGTTAAATATAAAACTCAATTACAAAATGAGGGGGGTGGGTGGATGGCCGAACAGTTAGCGCGTGTGCGTCATTGAGTCAACCGGCGTGGTTTCGATTCCCCGGTTGTACGTGACAAGCAGTAGGGTCGCCTGTTTGACCTCGTGTTTTTTTCCTTGGTCCCCCGGTTTCCCCCACTGCTAAAGACCCCCACGCACAAGCGAATTATTGAAATAAAATTGAACCATATGTAAGTCCCACAATGAAATGGTTTGTGTTGAGTAGACGTTAAACCCCATTTCTCTCTCCCTCTCTCTCTCTCTCTCAATTACAAAATAGTTAGACTTATGGCCTGCCTAATGATCAATTCACCTGTCAGAATATGCGGTTTATGGCCGTGTGTATTTCTCGTTGTTTGTTGTCTGCACCTGTGCATGTTAAATGTCAAGTGAACAGTGATTATCAGTAAAATTGAAGTCGGTATGTTCCCTTAAAATTGAAAAGGGGCTGTGTAGGTGTTTTGAATAAAGATTAATTTATTTTGATACTGAGTGGAAATGCGTCAAACTGGCTATAGAATTGTAAGTCTTTCATATATTGAATAATATGTTAATATCCGTAACCTTTACACACTATGTTTCCGTTGTATTATTTGGTGTTGTTTATGAATCATAACCAACAATATTTATCATTATACAACACCCATGTTACATGACAAGTGTTTCGATACGGAAAGTGAAACACGAGATGATTTTCCTCATTTGAACAGTAAATTACGTAAAGGAGAATTGATAACGAAAAACAATTAGCCGTATTATACTGGTTAAAACAGTTAGCTGTAATATACTAGTTAAAACAATTAGCTATAATATACTGGTTAAAACATTTAGCCATGATATATTGGTTAAAACAATTAGCTGTGAGATACTGGTTAAACCAATTAGCCATAATATACGGGTTAAAACAATTAGTCGTAATATACTGGTTAAACCAATTAGCCATGATATACTGGTTAAAACAATTAGCTATAATATATTGGTTAAAACAATTAGCTATACTATACTTGAATGAAATGAATGGGTTTGAACGTTCTACTAAAGTAAAATGTATTTAAGGCTGTAAACATGTTCATCAAAATTACTTGGGGCGAATTTCCTCAGAGGATTCGAGATAATTTTTATTCCTACCGGCGTCCAATAACTGTTTATGAGTGATTCATGATTCAAATGATTTATAAATACATGTAACCATTCAATAAACTTTTACAAATAATTTATAAATACACGCAACTATTCAATAAGTCTTTACAAGTGATTGTTTGGTATAAAAGGTTGGACAGTAAGAAAAAAACAATAAACTGATCATATACAGTCCATAGTAACAAACAAACAACTGATATTTATTACAGACGTCTATTAATCACCAGAAGTGTTGGGGGATGCGAGAGAGAGAGCGAGAGAGTGTGTTTAACCCCAACTCGACACAAACTAGGTCATTTTGGGAGTAACATATGGTTCGAAAACCCACTATGTTGGGGTTGGAGAGGCGACCCAACTCCTTGTCACGTATATGCTAGCAATTGAGGTTACGATATAACGCGTACTCGTATTACCATTCGGCTACCACCGTTGGAGCTGACGTGCCATAAAACTCCATTTCATTCATTCTTTTGTTGAAAGTTGTTGAATATTGAATTGGGTTAAATCAGGGGCTAACTGAGAGCGACACAATGATGAGCTTTGTGTCATGGTTTTGAACTTTTGCGTCCCTCTAAAATTGTCAAGAAAGTACGCGGTTTCAACATTATAATCATAATGATAATGCTCAACCAGTGTCAAACATATACCATGGATCAGATATGATACAAAATCGAGCATGATCCAAACATCCCGATATTACTCGGCGGCACTGGAAGGGACCGACCCCCCACCCCCTAACTCACATATAAATATTGTTTTTGGAGTACGGACGGGATCATGTTCCTCATGGGTGACCACTCCCCTGAGTTAAATCATGGGTCATCACTCCCCTGAGTTAAATCCTTTATACATGTATATATGTGATACTGATGTTTAAACGTGACAAGAGGTAATCTTTAAAGGGCATTTAGTAACTGGAGAGAGCAATAAACTATAACACATACTTATGGAACCAGCGGCTGCCAGGCAGGATACGCCCACATTTTGCAAGAGATGGATAGAGAAAAAGCTAAAAACAAACGGGATTTTTTGTACAATCAGGGGCAATAATCCATAAAGTTACGGTCTGAAATGCGCAAATATCAAAAGGGACTGAGATCTTGGGATATAAAGATACGATTTAAGTTTCATCAGAATCGGACAAAAATTGTGACCTCTAGAGGGTTGACAACCTTCGTATTGCATACTTTTACACAATTTCCGTACATAGAGCGGCCATTTTGTTGGGCAGTTTCATTTCGATTTTCCTGAAATTCAAATTCAACCTTCATTATGGTGGAATGGTGAAATATTTAAACCTCTAGAGAATCCGCAAGCTAAAAATGCCATTTTTCGAACAAGCAGGGGCTATAACCCAAGAAGTTTAGTTCGGGTAACCGCGTTTATGAAAATGTGGGCGTATAAAAACAGCTACTTATTTATAGATTTTCTGTTATATTTTTTCTATATAAATTAGCCTCATTAATTCGATAACGTTGAGAGAATGGGCCAACTCTTCGAAACGTCGCCCAAATAAAGAAGTAGCTGTTTTTTTTACATCAGTATGTGTTATAGTTTAGTGAAAATAGGTGTACGAAATTTACCTCGCCAAGCAACTTGTTGAGTATTTTATATAAATATTATTGGCAGGTAGAATTTTGCTCTTATTATATGATTGTTAGTTTGTCTTTAATTAACCTATCCAGATCATTATCAACTCTAGATGGCATCGCTAGCCTGCGATCTTTAGTGGATTCTGAGCCGATTTATTGCATAACTTTCCTTCACGATTTAACGATTAATTGGATAATCGAGACTATGCTGTTTATCGTACTGATTTTAGAAATGATGATCGAGGCTAGGCGGAAATTTCAATAATATTAATATTATGTTTATTAGCAACGAGTTTATTTGACAAGTCTTTATTCAAGCTAGCCGTGTCTATAATTCTACCAGACCTGAAACTAAGCATTTATTCAAGCCAGCGGTTGACTATTTCAGTGTTTACAATTCTACCAGACGTAACCCGTGTTGTATTCATGTGTAAGTTTTAATTTATTTTAAATATATCTGCTGTACATGATATTGGTTGTGTTACAAGTTTTAATCATTTCGTTTTAATTTATAACTCAGTTTTCTCTAGGGGGCCACAAATACATGTAGGGTGTTATGGGGAGTAGAAGGGGTGGTGTTAAGAGATATTTTATAACGAATGCTAATAGCAATTGCAGGAGAACTGCCCACCTCAAAACCGGCAAAGAACCCCCAAGTAAAAACCCCGTGAAAAACCACTTCACACACATACACTACAAGCACTCGGCAGATTATGTTACTTTACATCTAGCCTCGGCTGTATGACGGTAAGTGATATGTACCCACGCCTATAAAATTGCGTTGGTAATCCGGGAACTTGAAAGTAGTTCCAATGGCGGACTTCGTCATACAGCCGAGGCTAGATGTAGGGTACTGGAATCTGCTGAGGATTGCCGAGTGCCACTAACAATAAATAATATAAATACTATCATATCAATATATTGTGAATAACCCATTATCCATATATGGAAATAGCCTGTCAATCATTAGCTGACGCTTACTGCTCACAATGTGTATCACCCATATATGGATATGGGCGGAGTCTGTTAGTATTGGTTATTTAGCTGAGCAGAATATTGAACCATTTAGCCCCGCCTTATATTGCGCCTGTTATGCTTTCACTTTAATGTCGACCATAGCAACGATCACTGTGCTCATTGTAAGTTAGTTGTGGTCGTGTTAGGTTGGCGTGCATGTTTAATAATATAGGAAGAGTTGAGGAATTTGAATAAAATATTTTATGCTTGAAAGTGTAATATTAAAGATACATTATGGGAGATTCGATAACGAGTTGGGAGTTCTCACTATAATAATTAAAAACTAGATAATGTAAAGGCAATTTGCTGAAAATTTCATTCAAATTGATCCACTACGAACCGAGAACTAAGCGATTGAAATTTCCGCCTAGCCTCGATCATCATTTCTAAAATCAGTACGATAAACAGCATAGTCTCGATTATCCAATTAATCGTTAAATCGTGAAGGAAAGTTATGCAATAAATCGGCTCAGAATCCACTAAAGATCGCAGGCTAGCGATGCCATCTAGAGTTGATAATGATCTGGATAGGTTAATTAATGTCTAATTAATAGTTTAGATAACATTTCAGGCCTAAAGAAAGGCCTGCAATATACAGATTTAGCTCTTGCATAATGTATGTTTAATTCGAGTATAGCATTGAACTGTATTAAACTTCCCTGGTAACGCAGTATCGATAAGATGAAGCAAAGTCTTATTTTGTGCTTATAGTCTGGAGGCTCAGTGCGGGGGGGGGGGGGGGCATCAAATCGGCACAAAACCAGACCCAGCTTTTCTACAGAGTAAAATTTTTACGTGGAATACGATGCCTAGTGGTAATCAGTCCACCGTTGGGGCGTTTTCGAGATATTCGGTGTCAAAGGTCAAATGAGGTCATTTGCACTGAAAGTGAATGCGCAGCTATTCTTGTATCATGTAATAAAATGTAAACTTGCTAAATTCCTCTTTGTTCTTTGTGACCCCGGAGGTCAAAAGGTCCAATTTACCGTTTTTGCACTATTTAAAGCAATAAATATAAAAACTAAAGCGAAACCTGTTCTAATTAATAATAGGAACATTTAAAATTTATCTTTAGGTGGTCTTAGGACCGAACTTTTACTTTGGAACGTCAGAAAAGATCTTGCATAACAGAACCAAAACACTTCAAAACCTGTTTAAAAAATACGTAAAAACTATCAAATCAAAATCTCTCCGATTTAGTTTCGCAACCGGTTGTCCAAAAAAACAATTGAATACTTTACCTGTCGACTAAATTTAGCAATTTTTATATTGTCAGGAAATATTTCCACTCGACCACACCCTCTTCCATTATGTATTTAATGAATTCTATATTTCAACTCGGATATAACCTGACAGTACATTGTCATGGAAACGTCGATTATTGTTGTATGTTGCCCTGGTGATGTTCACGTAGTACGTAATATTACACCATTTAGTTTTATTGCCCTTCAGGATCGGTGACACAATATTATATCACCCATTCTACAGTAGATATCGGTGAAACAATATTTTATCACCCATTTTACAGTAGATATCGCGTGTGTGATATATTTCATAATCTACTGCGATATCTCCTTAGGAGTTTACATGAATTTGATTGGTCAGTTGAAAAGGACCTCCTTTTTTTATTTTCAAAGAACAGTTCATTTCTTATTAAAAGTAACTTTTGTTTTTAATTAAATCGAACTACATCACAGTTAGCGCAGGCAAATAGCCAGAACGGCCGAATGTCCTATTCTATAAATAAATTTATTACTAATCACACTGACGTTAAGAGATTAATTTTGACCATATGTAACCTGTTTCCATATAAAACTGATGTTTTTGATAAACATACGATTAGGCTGCTGTAAATAAGTACATAACGTAAAGTCCAAGTGAAGTCCTAAAGTAGAGAGTTTACAAGATTATCTACGCCAGAGAAAACCTAGACGAGCAATTAAAAAAACAATAGATGTGTAACAGGGAATGTGTCACACGTCGGACGCGGTAAGCTGCCGGATCCACTTTTCATATTTCATATCGTTTATATCAAACACAGATATACTACCCCACAGTGTTCTTGTTAAATACGTTTTATATCAAACACAAATGTATTGAACTAATAAGAGTTGACATCTTTCAGCCTTTCTCCTAGCTGTCAGCTCGCCCAAGCCAGTATGGCTAACTTCTGAAAATACTACATCGTGTCTTCCTAAGAATTCCAATATTTCACTTATTATGTTCATTTATACACCTGAAATTAATAGGTTGAATATGCCCAAATATGTAAAGCTTAGTTCCAATGGGGACTATATATAAACATGAAATGAACACTGCCTCTAATATATTAATGATTCGACAACTGGCCTTGACAGATGCGTCTAATTGTGAAATAAGAATCATAATTTAAAGATATATTCCCGCGTACAAACTGGGTGATTTGATGATATATTTGTACTAAAAACATATTCAAACTAATTAATTTATCATAATTGTGCTTCAAACCCTTTCAAAACATTGTAATTGCCAAGGAATACCCTGCAATAAAAAAATCGACCAAAATAGGTCATGTTTGTGTCACGTGACTTACCTCTCTCGTTACCTATAGCAACGGGGGCGAAGTCCGAGGAGAATTCATTGTATACACAAGACAATGTTGTCTTTAATCGCTGACTATTTATTACAAATATCGAATCCTAATTTAATTCTCGCATTATCCACTGCCCGCGTATTCTTCCGTGATTTTTATCTCAGAAAGTGTTGTACGTCTAACTCTTCATAAAGTTTATCAACATGTACACCAAGCGCTCAATCTTCGCGTGCAGGTTTTCCTAATCATCGTGCTGTCGATTAGGGGAACCCTTACATTTTTGTCCTGTATACGTTCCATGAGTGTTTTTCAAGGAATCCAGTATTTTTCTAGTAAGATTGGATATCCCTACTTTACATATATACCCAAATTGCCATACTTTTATTGGAAATAACCACCCGATAAATACTTTTCTGTGAAGCCTATCAGGTAGCAGCTGTACAAGTCAACATTATACCTATATATTAAACACAATCAAATTATGTGAAGATAATTATATAAGATAACTTGGATAACTTCATATCTGTCAACAATTATCGCAATAGATTAATGAAAAGCTTATTCATAATATCTTGACAAACATAACATAACATCCAAATTTATATAGCGCCATGAATACTCGTATTAGGAGTTCTAGAGAGAGAGAGAGGGAAATGGGGTTTAACGTCCACTCGACACAAACTAGGTCATTTCGGGACTAACATATGGTTTAATTTTATTTCAATAATTCGCTTGCGCGTAGGGGTCTTTAGCAGTAGGAGGAAACCGGAGGACCCGGAGAAAACCATGAGGTTGGACAGGCGACCCTACTCCTTGTCACGTACAACCGGGGATTCGAAACCACGCCAGTTGACTCAATGACAGGCCTTATTATACAGCGCGCACGTGCTAACCATTCTGCCATCCATCCCCCCTTAGGAGTATGGTGGCCCATGGTTATCATAATAAATGTGTAAAAAATCCACCACAAATATTAAAAAAATATTCGCTAAAAAATAACAAAATATAAATCGAAAATAAAAACTAAATTAAATTAAATGAAATAAAAAAATAATTTAAATTAAATTAGATTTAAATTAAAATCATTTTTGATAAAAACAAAGTAAAATAAATGTAAATCAAAAACTGAAATGAAAACAAAAATTAAAATAAAAATATTTTTAAAAAAATAGTAAGTTTGAAAACTTAAATGAAAAAAAAAAATTAAAAGTTTTTTTTGTTTTTTTTTTAAATCGAAAAGTGAAATGAAAACTAAAATACACATGTCTCTACGTGGCCCATCGTTATCATCAGCCCATCGTTATCATTCAATCGGAACTGTAATCGAACGCGCCGAAACCAGAGTTATTTCCCTCTTCTTCGCGGTCACGTCAGTCAAAAACTTTTGGCATCATGCAATATGAATAGAATTGGGATGGATCGAAAAAATGAAATCTTGGCGCGCCTCATTTAATATCAAACACAGACTAATTTAATATCAAAGATCAATTTAATATCAAACACAGACCAATTACCAATGAAATGAAATGGGGTTTAACGTCCTACTGTTCTGCTCCGAACTGTTCTAATGAAGACGGGCCAATTAGCAAAAATTGGCGAAAAAGAATACAAAAACTAATTGAGAATTACAGTAGAAATTTTATAATTAATAGAGATGACTGTATGTCAGAATACTGACGATACAAAAGACTAGTTATTGGTAGCTATGCTCATTGTACTTTTGAATTCAACACATTCTCAATAATTGACCCCTATTCTTTACTCTTCCCAAATGTAATACATATTTTGCAAGCAACACTTCTTATTCCAATTACTACAGTACTGTTGGCTGTGAAAGCAGCACTTCTTTTTCCAATTACTACTGTTGACTGTGAAAGGCGTGGGGGGTTCTCCACACAAAACAGAATCAAAAATTGTTACAGATCTTGTCTAAGTAATGAAGTACTGAATGATCTAATGAGGATATCTGTTTTGTTTTATTATTGTAAAATGTAATATGTATGTATGCAGCTAAAACATGTTTGTTTATTTATTTATTTAGCATGTTGTGTAACGACTTGGTAAGATTGGTGGGGGCAATACATGGAATTTGACCTCTCCTTTAAAGGGCTAATCCCGATATTTTTTGTAGAATAAAACTGCTTAATTTTGTGTTAAAATCCCTTAAATTCCTCTAGCTAAGGGCCGAGCAACTAACTCAATATTTGTGATACATATTCAAAAAACTTAAACCCGTCAGTTTTCATCTGGAAATGGAGACCGGTGTCCCATGCTGTACTATGCGGTGTCTGCATGAAACTAGAGTTTTATTTTATAATAATAATGTGTAGGTGAAATTTACCTTTCGTTATCAAGTAGAGCACATGGGCCATTCTCTATGTAGACCTCTCAAGGAACGGGAATCGATTATCAGGTCACCCAACGAAAAAACTGACCCGAAATCTTAAAAGGGTTACGTGTCCGGATAAGCAGTGTCGAAGTTCACGTCCAAACAACTCAATATTTTGAGCTGGAATTTTGAGAGAAGGTACATACAGCATTCCTCTATATTTTGGCGCTTAAATTTCATACGTACTCCGACTTTTATTTTTGAGACTCTTTTGAAATCGGGATAGTCCCTTTAAGTTTCCCTATGTCTCCCTCATTTCTCCCTATCTATCTGTAGGGGACGTCGCTTCTCCTAAAGTGAGCCCTGAATAGACCGCGTGATCATGCCTTTAGGCCAATCATAGCCGGCACGTCGTGTGCTACAAACAGATTATCTTATTTAGTTGGTATTCTTTAAAAACCCGTTGTCCTTAGTGTTGAATGAAAGTGATTTCCTTAATAAACTGCCCCAGGAAATAAACGATGGGGATATATTCGTAACATTTGATGTCTGTAGTCTATAAGACTATAATCTTGGCCAAATAGCAGATTTGCACAAGCTTTTAAATGACCTAGATATTAATATTAAATTCACTATTGAAACCAGTTATAAGGAAAATACATTTTTAGATGTTCTCGTTAAAAGATTTAATAATGGAATCGTTACAGATATTTACTCTAAAGCGACAAATACTAACCATTATTTCTCTTACACAACATGTCATTCTCGCCATTTTAAAATTATAAAACCCTTTTCTCTTTTTGCCAGAAAACTATGCACTATAATTTTAGACAAAGATATCAGAGTTCGGCGACTTGAAGAATTGAGATCCAATTTATTGACAAAATATTATTCACTTTGGGTTATTAACATAGGGGTCTAAGTACTGAAGCATTAAGAACGCCAACAGAAAAGAATATCTCTATTTGTATTATCTTTATTTCGACATATAATCCTCGACATTATAATATTTTTCAACATATTTATGATACAAAAGATATTCTGTATTCTAATGATAATCATAATCGCCAATTTCATGGCATAGAATTAATTAATAATAAACGTCAGCCTCTAAGCCATAAAAAATTACTCTCTAGAGCTAAATTTCAAGTTTCTAACCACTTTGTTAATGTTGCCACCATATGATTATTAATACTAAACTCACTTCTTCTAATATTAATTATACGCTTAGAATCAATGATAATATGAATTGTACTGCTACAAATTTAATTTCTTGTATGTAAACAATGCAATAAATTTTATATAAGGGAAAGCGGTACTGAACTACGCGCACGCATCCCAATACACAGGAAACAAAGTATACAGATTAATCCGGTTTTGAAAGTCTTTAAACATTTATATACTTGTGCTAAGAATTTAAATATTACATTTATTATTTTTCATTTTAATAAAGTCAAAATTGATAATACAATCAAAATACGGAATATGGAATCATACTTTTTTGACCACCGGTTCTTACCAGACTTAAATGCTTAACATCCCCCCCCCACCCTTATATACACTTTTTACTTCGACACTGTATAAGGAGATTTTAAACGCTGTAATTCACTACAAAAAATTTAATTGCAGTTTTAGAGAATAGAATTGATGTAAATTCTAAATGTAAAGTTTCTCACCAGGATGACAGTAAATTAATGTCATCCGAATACATACTTAGAATCACTATTGTCAGATTATACCAGGGAAACTATGTAAATTAATGTCATATTATGTATTATATACTTTATAACACTTTGTTGTAGCTTACCTGATATTATTTATAATCCATTATTCTACGAATCTATATAAGTGAGAGAGAGTGAGAGAGAGAGAGAGAGAGAAATGGGGTTTAACGTCCTTTCGTCACATACTATCATTGTATCTTCTCAACTAGTCCCATTTTTTTTAACCAGTTTTAAAATTCTATTGACTTTTGACGATACAATGATAATATGTTAATTAATAATATGACGATATGATAATTTCAAAGGTTGATGGTTGTAAATTACTTGCAGGTCGGGGTTTTGGCCTAAATTAATCGATTTATGAGCTAGATATATTACATTATTTGACAGAGATTATAATCAGATATACCACCAAATCGCATATTTGGGGTTCATTTTTCAAAATTTTCCCGGGGGAGAGTCCGGACTCCGCGGTCAGTAAAAGGGGCCGCTCCGACACGGGAGCCCGGGCCGGTTCCCGGCCCCAATCCGCCCCTGGTCAAGAGTCATGAGTCAATAGAATTTAACTGGTTAAAAAATGGGACTAGTTGAGAAAATTTTGACCATTTTATTAACCAGCTAGGAATACTGAGTGGGAGCGGACATGCATAGGCGTACGGGACACAATCCATTTTTGAATTTTTGGAAATGGGAGGCCATTTCCCGCAATTTGAGACCATTCCCGACATCCCAATTCTGTAATTTCATCTCTGAAAACAACGAGTTAATAAAAATGTCAAGGAATATTTTTAAACACCAGCCTCAGGAAATCGTCTCGCACTCATATTCATCCAGCAGACCAGCTATCATCAAACTTTGCTGAGGCCTTAAAATTGAATATTTTTGGAGTTACAAACCATCGGCAGACGTTTCTGGCGCATCCCCACAAACAGGGTGCAGGTGACTTAATAATTAGTAAATTTGCGGGCGACAGTGTCGGGTGAATCCGATGAAATTTTCGGATGAAATTCGGAACCCCCATTGCAGGATTCCGAATTCCGGAGCACACCCGGCCCAGAAAGTCTGTTATACCAGCCCATTCCAGATTCCAGTGATGGCGTGGCGGCCCGTTAAAGCCACCGGCCACATACAACATGATCATCATCGCTCCATGGCCGGCCCATACCTCCTCACCCCCATAGAATGTTCAGCAGAAAAAAGGTTTTTAGACGAATTGGACAAAAAATTGTTTTTCATTTTTTGTCCGACCGGCACTTCGGGCGCCCGATGGCCCAATCCGCCCCTGCATGTAGGATGATCTTGGAGTACGTCAAACTGGCTATAGAAATTACAAGTCTTTCATATTCAATAATATGTTAATATCAGTAACCTTTACACACTATGTTTCCGTTATATTATTACAAGTGTTTCGATACGGAAATTCAAACACGGGAACCTTTTCATCTCATTTGACATTGAACAGAAAGTAAAACGAGAAGATTTTATCGTAAAATATTGGCTGTAATAATATTGCTTAAACACTTATCTATACTATGCTATTTATAATATACTGGTTTAAAACAATTAGCTGTAATATACTGGTTTAAAACAATTAGCTATAATATACTGGTTTAAAACAATTAGATGTAATATACTGGTTTAAAACAATTAGCTATAGTATACTGGTTTAAAACAATTAGCTCTAATATACTGGTTTAAAACAATTAGCTATGGTATACTGGTTAAAAACAATTAGATGTAATATACTGGTTTAAAACAATTAGATGTAATATACTGGTTTAAAACAATTAGATGTAATATACTGGTTAAAAACAATTAGCTGTAATATACTGGTTAAAAACAATTAGATGTAATATACTGGTTTAAAACAATTAGATGTAATATACTGGTTAAAAAATTAGCTATACTATACTGGTTAAAAAAAATTAGCTATAGTATACTTGAATGAACTGAAATGGGTTTGAACGTTCTACTAAAGTAAAATGTATTTCTACAGCATAATTTAAGGCTATAAACATGTTCATCAAATTTACTTGGTGCGAATTTCCTCAGGTCATGAACCGAAAGGGATTCGAGAGACTTTTTTTTATTCCCGACAGCGTCCAATAACTGTTTATGAGTAATTCATAATTCAAATTAATTTTAAATACATGTTAACGCTTACAAATTATTGTTCGTATAAAAGGTGGGACGCGTCAGAGCATATTATTATCGTAACACGCCCTAGTAACAAACTGATACAACTCCCCCTCTCTCACAGGGGATGCGAGAGAGAGGGACAGGTTAGGTAGGCGACAGAAAAACAAAAGAGTATAACACAATATGTAATATAAAATAATACAAAATACAGAATAAACAAGTATAAAGATTATATTACTAAACTATGCTGTAATATTAATACAGGTTAAAGATACATTATGTACGATTGAGATCCATTGTGTAAGATTTCGCATCCTACTGGTCTGCTCCGACTGGGCTAATGAAGACGGGCATACGCGATATGATATGATGTGCACGTCAATGTATAGACGTGACCCCAGTTTTCCGTCCCGTCTGAACGACTAGACAGCTGTCCTTGGCAGGCCCCCAATTGAGGTAAAGAACTCACTGCTCTTACAATTATAGTTTAAAAACAGATAATACAAAATGAATATAATGACAATATAATTCAGATCACTTTATTCTGAGCTATGTGTTTGGTATTTTGACCAGATAGGGCAGACTCGATTCACCATTTTTAAAATTATATAATTAAATATGGCGATCGTATTTCAATCCTTTTAAATCAAAGCCACCCGATGATGGTCTAGAGAGTTGATTATAGGCATGGCATGTGAATAAATGTCTCAGTAATAATTTATATAACATTTATATAACATTTAAAGCAGAAGTATCTTTAAATATAGAAATCGGGTTTGCCCGTACTTAGTCACATCTATTATAATAGCCTGTTTTTTCCGGTGTAGTTGTTAAGAGTGTGAATATTATTGTACATTAGGTAGAACGATGAGTTTAGCTGAACAATTGTTTGACAGATCAAGACAAGGTTTTATAACATTGTATATAATATATTAGAAACTATTGTTTGACAGATCAAGACAAGGTAATATCTGAGGTTTTATAACATTGTATATTATATATTAGAATCAAACAAAGTTGGTATATAACATACAATTAATCTTGTTTAGTTTTGAAAGATATACTTTAACGTATACTTATGGTATCCGTATGATTTGTGAAATAATGTTGTATCAACATTGACTTAAATAATCTACTGTCTGTTTTAACCATTTTAATTAATTAAAGAAATAGCAAGCACTTTTAGCTCGAAAAAAAACCGTTTTGTTTATGACCGAGGGTTTTATCACTGCAGGAGGCGTCCTACTTATAGGTCAATTAAATAAACAGTTTACATGACAAATGGACAATAGTGATATGACATTTGTAAGAAAAAAAAATAATTTTATTTCAACCCCGAATAACGAAATACGTTCTATCCCGTTATGGGTTATTCCAATTTTTAATCCCGAATAACGAAACAAAATTTAACTGCATACAGCCCATAAGATACTGGTTAAAATAATTAAAACAATTAGCCGTAATATACTGGTTTCAAGTAAATTGTAAATGAAATAAAATTTAATAGGTTTAACGCCACACGACGTATATTGCTGAAGAAAAAAGTTTGTGGTTAGGTTCATAATTCTGTTTGAAAGAATAATTTGCCACAATGAAGTGAGCATAGATAAGTTTGAATCTGATTTATGATCCATGAACAGTTCACAGTTGACATTGATATTTCTAATACATGTGACATGAAATGGCGTTTATTTGTTCTGCACCGGCTGGGCAAATGTAGACGGGAAACGCCATGCAGTGTAATATTACGGAATTTGTGCTCGGGATCGGCGCTACGACCTACTTTTATTTCGAATTCCAAGTGTCATGGGTTCTTTTACGAGCACGCCAATATGTACACGTGACCTCGGTTTTTATTCCAGTCCGAACGACTATATGTTGTCCTTTGCTCGGCCCTCCGTTCTACACCACTGATAAGGGAAAACCACGACGAAAAATCACGATGAATTTACCAGGCCAACAACAGGATCGAATATAGCTGGGTGTGGTTTAATATAGATTATAAGTTTTTTATAGAGTATGAAGTTGATTACTTGTCCATGATATATTTCTTTAACTGAATCATGATCCATCGGGCGTGATGACATTATCTCTGACTTGTATCATACGATACTTGTATTATAAAACATACATGTAGACGCACATCTAAATATCTAAATACTATTAAACATACATTATGCAAGAGCTAAATCTGATTATTGCAAATCTTTATTTAGGCTTCAGATGTCGTAGAAATAAACAATTAGATCTTTATTTACACAACAAGCACAAAATTCGGCATTGATTTAAACAGGATTTCATTGATTGATTAAATTTTTAAATGGCGTCGTAAGCGGAGATTAACCGTTACGTTGACGTCATACTCCTGGAAATTTTAGATCGAGGCTAAATAATGATAGAGTGTACGAAGCGAGGCCGCATGTCAGTCAATTTGATTAAAGTTCGATATATACGGCCTTGATATTATATTTAATTGTGATTAAAATGAGAGTTTGGGTGTCGGTATTATACGCTCTCTTGCCACTTGCGTTTACAGAAAAATTATGGAAATTGATAAACATCGCAGCTAACATCACCCAGTTGAATTGCAGTCCCATTGGATCACTGTTTCCTATTTGTCTGCTTCGGGAGTTACGTAGGCCTAGTTACAGTACAAGAGTACACGCAGGCTAACAAGAAGTCGGCTATAATTATGCCTCATTGATTTGGTCCACTCCTTTCAAACTTTCGCCTCTTATCTATATATTAAAGTCTTATTTTTAATTTGTAGTAAAAATAAATGTGATACGAATTGAATTGCAACCCCGTCTCAAACCGAATAGGCTAATGGTACCACAGCCATTGCACAGAGTAAAAATACGGCCAATAGAAACACTGCGACGCGCAATGCATCTTGGGAATTGTCTGTAATAAACACACACTGACAGTTCGCTCAACGACGTTACGATATCTATATCGATGAACTAAATCTCTTTAATTTCGTAGTTTTATAGTATTTTCGGTAACAAAACTACTGAGAATTATCACATACAATCATAATATGTTAGTTGTGTGTGAGTTTCGGGAATTTATAAAAAAAATGATTCATATTTTTAAAACATGCATAAAGCGTGGTACGGCCCGGAATGAAAGAAGTGAGACTGAGACGAGAGACGGCATTTGTGGCGGTTTGCGAATTGGTCTATTTAAGGCCGTAAATTATTGTCGATTTTTAAGAGGTTTTATTAACTTTGAAACTATTCCACCAAATACTTGTTGTTTCCATTCCTAGATTTGAAATGTAATTTCCATACACCTTAAAATGGGCCATTTGAAAATGTCAAAGTGCCACGCCCTTTTTTGGATAAGGCCTATTTTACTCAACATCAACATGATTTATTTTTTCTCCCAAAGAAAAATTCCTTTGTCTTCTAGAGCTTATTTTATGTATGTTATATTAATTGAATTTCAAATAGGCATATAACGTTTCCAATAAACAGATTTGAGCCGTTGGTTGTTTTCCAAGATAAAATACCTTTGGCTCCAACGTTGACTCGCCGTGTGCTTTCATGATTTTTGTTCCATTAATTAATGTGGGCTTTCATTTTTTTAAAAATAAAATAATTAAAGATATTAAAATTCTATTTGAATAGGCCTATAACATTTTTCAATAAACATTATTTGAGTTGATTGGTATAAACCAAAAACAACTTGAGAATGTATATTTTGCATATTGCTCTGGGTGTCATGTAATGTTTTGACGGCCTTTATAGGCCCCCTAATACTATGAAATTGTCCATTTTACACTACTGCACAAGAATATATCAAATTATTATAAATCTGAAGTTTGCTCTAGATATCCATGCCATTAGGTCTGATCTGTGTTCAGAGTTACTTTTATTTTTGTCAACTGATTATTTAGAAATAGAAAATTTATACTGTGTACTATTATGGAATTATCTGCCATACAAACTGAAGTTAACCATACAGCATACTATTACTAGATAATCACAGAGTAAATTAAAATTATTTTGAATTACTGAATAGTTTAAAATTAGTGATACTGCTTCAGAAAATATTTTATTAAAATATTAAGGCCTACGAGTAAAAGGGGAAATGTGATTTTGAATAGCATAACAGTATTAGGCTTTCTGTTTTATTAAAAGCTTATTGCAACTGAAAATTGAGCAAAATAATATTTTTGTTATGAAATTTGGAAAGGTATAAACTTAAAACTTAAATTTTTTACCACAAGTAATTGTAGGCCTACATAGAATCACATTTTGCGATACACAATCTTCGAAAAAATTAGGCTTGTCCATTATCCTTTTGCCAGAATACAACAGATTTTTCAGAAAATATAGTTAGTTCCCTCGCACATGATTCTTTTTCAATTGCTTTTAATGACAACATATGAATCTAAATTTATTTTATTGGGTAGACTGTAGGCCTATTATTGTGTTTGTAGATTTTATTTGTTTTTACAAAAAATATAGAATGTAAAAAGAACATGTGCAACTACAGACATTAATAGCACATTGATTTGAGTTACAGCGAGAGGTCATATTATCATAAGATAAAGACGTATAGGCCTAGAGATCTACTTCTTCGAGGCCTACAGTACTCAGTACTCTACATTGGAATATATCATAATATGCAATATAATGCCAATTAAGCATAACCAATCAAATATGAAAACATCTTTCACCAAATATGTACTCTTTCCAAATACAATTTTTGATGATATATATTGCTGTTCTTATAATCTATTAAATCTATGTTATTATGGCTCAGTATTTATTATATATTTATAGCACTAGGCCTAGCACTCGACGATGACTCGTATCGACATCGTACTCGTAGCAGACGACGCGACGTAGACTTAGCTCTTTTTTTAATCCCTCAATAATCCATAAAATTAAAACACCCGGTGTGGGACCTACTCTGGATTCCATATCCACCACTCGCATGTTTACATTTTCTTCTGTTCAACTGCGAAACGTCTTCTTTATCCGCCAGGTTTAGTGACAAACCCCAAGATGCAGTGCGCGACCTACTTTTTATGCAAATGAAGCAGTCGCCACTCTGTGTGTTTTTACTCTGTGGACATTGAAAACGTTACTTGATAAGCGAGATTATGTAGGTGGAGTTAACGCCTGTCAATCAAACAATCGGCCATTCTCGGAGACGGCGAAGAGGGCGTTGACTCCTATTTCTTGTCAAAAATTACCAATGGTGATAACTTTGTTCAGAATAAAGTAATTTGACTGAAATTTTCAATATATTCTTCTTTCATCACCTATTTGTGAACTGTTATAGCAAGAATGGCCAACTCTCTATTAAAATCCCCCATAATGTACCTTTAAATCAATCATAAATCATAATAATTCACATATCTTACTTTTAGTCCGGTGGCTGAAGGGGGGGGGGGGGGGTGGAATCGCCACCCGAGCTGTGAATTTATGAGACCAAAATTTTCTAGACCAGTTTTTTGCGTAGATTCCGAATCTGGGTGGTGACCAGGCGTTTGAGGGGGCGTTTTCGAGATATGGGGGGTCCAATGTCTACAATTGGCGGAAAATGTGATTATGTTGACATAAATGGTGATGATGTTATATATTAATAAAACATAAGTTTCTAGGACTGTCCACCTCTAAATAAGTTTATATGATGCCACTGGACAACTGTTTTGATATGTGGCGAGGTGGGGTGGGTGGTTGCAGGTGTATAAGATTCCCAATGTTTGTGTGTGGGGGGGGGGGGGCGCCGGGACGGGTGCTCATGGGTGGGGGGGGGGGGGCAACATGTATCTTTGTGAACAGAAATCATTTGTTTCAATATTGACCTTAAAAGTGGTTTTTCGTTAGCTTTTCGTTCATTACCAATATTTGGTCATTCAAAATATTAAATTATGATGTTGCTTTTCAAGAGATCTGGAAATGTAAATCAAAAACACAGTAAATCAGAGACATGTTTATATATTAGTTTATTCTTAGTCTTAATAAGAAAATTTAAAATCAAAAGTTCATAATATGAGCCAGATAAATATCTTCTTGGTTGCTTACCAACAGATCGCATATGTCCTTTGGATATCCTTAAGATACCAGTTCACATTGTAAATCTTCATTCCAGCCATGTTATTTTTTCACCCAGAAAATCTTTCTTCTGGCATCACCCACTGATGTAAGTCGCCTTCCGCGATATTTTCTACCTTTGCCCGTCTCATTATCGATCAAAATGTGTATTTTGGGATTATCGTTGGCGATGACAACGATTGGGATGTCTATTTCGCCCGAGCAAGAACACAAAATACAATTTATTTCAGCGCCTCCATTAATATGCAATGACCTCGTGGTTTGTTGTCAGTTCTAGGATATTCTCGACACTTAAAATACTAATCTTGATATAAGTGTCTAGGAATATCTAGGCCTGTATGCTTTCAGTAGTAATATGTAGCACCATGGGTCTTTTGTCCGACGTGGAGAGCGGGGATGGGAAAACCGGTCGCCACATCCTACATACGACCCATGCATCTTTTCTTACTACATATTTCTGTAGCCTTATGATCGTCTAGAATTTGTCTCTAGCTGTCTTTACTTCGGCTTCACGTTGTGTATTTTACTTCTTACAGTGTCCGTAAGACGTTTGTCTTACCAGGACTAACAATGCAACAGTTTGCTTCTACATTTCATATATATATAGCTGAATACAGGTATACAAGCATAGCACAAATTACAATACTAGCTAAAACCATTTCTCTACCCTAGCCAGCCTCGCGGCTGTCTAAGAACTCAGATGGAAGCTCTCTGGAACCCAATAGAAGTCTGGCGAATTCTCACCAGTATCCTAATTTTGTATCTACTGGTTTGGGACATTCAATTATCCAATTGGTCAAATATGATGTAAATAATTATAGAGATTGGTTAATTGAGCCCAATGACGTCGACAACCACTCTTATATGGTGGAATGGAATTTTACTGAAGAATATTCTCATGAGATATCTGTTAACATGTTGTTGACATAGAACCAGTTATGTTATGGCTCTACAAGTGTTTTTATATCACAATATGTCATTCAAACCCTAAGTTGATTTAAGTATTTTAAGTACATATCACATATTATGCGAATATGTTATTTCTCGAGCAAAAATTCTACTAAAAGTATTACAAATGACTATCTGCTTTTCTTTTACAAGATAATTTCATGTCTCTTGTTTACTGTTTTTTTCCAGATTTCTTGAAAAGTACTGTTATAATCAATCTGATTAAAATACAGATCTATATTTCGTTTCGTTTTTTTATACTTTCGATGGCATACATTACATGAATATCTGACCGGTTGTAGTGGGGGTGGCTTCAGAGGTCACCCTATGACGTCAGACATTTATTAATCAGAACTCGCCGTAACAGACCGTTTCACTTGCTAATCCCTTACATTAAACAGAACGCGGCATATCTAACAACTCTTCCAGATCCTATTGTTATGAAGACGACATTTTGAACTATAAAAAACGGAACGAAATAGGATCTGTGTTTTAATCAGATGGATTATAATTTAATATTTTGAATGACGAAATTGGTACTGAACAAAAAAAAGCTAACGAAAAGCCACTTTTCAGGTCAATTTTGAACCAAGTGGTTTCTGTCCCCAAAAATACATTTTGAGCCCCCACCCCCATACAATGGGAACCTGATACACATATAGAGGTGTGCAATGAAATTAAAAAGTAATTTTTTTTATCAAACTCTAATAAAATCATCATTTAAATCAACGTGAACTCATTTCCCAGCAATTTTATCCACACGCACACGCCGGCCCCCCCCACCCACAAATCAAAACAGTTGTCCAAGGGCATCATATATACTTATTAAGAGATGGACAGTCCTAGAAATTTATGTTTTTTTAATACATAACATGATCATCATTTATGTCAACGCTAATGCCATTTCCCCTCAATTGTAGACATTGGACCCCCTTATCTCGAAAACGCCCCTTTCAAACGCCTGATCATATTTTGCCCACACCGCCATCCCCATTTAATGGGAATTAAACTCATATTTAGAGATGTGCAGCGGAATTAAAAAAAAGTAATGATTTTATCAAGCTCTAAGAAAATTATCATTTAAATCGATGTGAACTCATTTTCCGCCAATTTTACCCCCTACCCCCTTATACACACGCACACCTGCAACCACCTTTTAGATTAGTGAAAAGAAGAATCCTATTGAATTTCAACAATTTCCGTTAATTACGTCTAGAATTATGGCCCTTGTTACACTTTGTTGAACCTTGTCAACGTTTGAATGACAAAAGTTGTCATTCGATCTGTATGGAATTTATGTGCATATTTAAATTAGTAAAACAAAAAAGCCTGTTAAATTTAAAAAAATTCTGTAAATTATTTCCAGAGTTAAAGCCCTTGTTTAAGCTGTGGGTGTATGTTTTGTTGGCTAGCAATCTATATTTTATAATGTCTTTAACAATATCAATACAGTTTTCCTTTCTGTCTCTTGGACTAAAAACAAACACGACTGTGCTACGTCGTTTATGGCGCTTTCTAAACCCGCACGTCAGTGTACTGCTTGAATAACCGTATTAGTATCAAATAATATTATCCAATCCGCTTTATGGTCGTGGAATGGTGATTTCTCTATTCTACGGAAACCTATTCTGGTCATGTTATAATCTTGACGTCTTGTCACGAGAAGTGAAACACCGACTCCCACTAACAGCACTATTACGTCTTTGTGTTTTAAATCTTTACCAGGCGCACGTGGTCGAAAAACCTAAAACTGAAATTTCAAAATATGAATCACTGAAATACAAAAAGAAATGATATGCTGTTTAATATTCAAATTTTCTGCTCCGACTGGGATAATGAAGACAGGAATGCGTCGTAAAGTGTTTTACATTTTGCCCAGGCAGCTGCACTACGATCTACTCTTATATCGAATTCCATCTGTCAGGGCATCTTTTGAGTGTATGTCAACGTGTACACGAGTACTCGGTTTTCCGTCCCATCCGAACGACTAGACATTGCGCTACCACCAAGTGCAAGAGAAACCCGCACAAGGAAATCGCCTGCTTACAGAACCGACGATGGTTCGTGGTGGAAGTTGAATTGTGCAGTATAATGACCCATTACTCACTAGCACACTAAGTTGCAACCACGATTATCCGAAACACATTTGGATTCACGTTGCATGATCAGTATATGGTGTGGACAGCCGCGCTGTCGTTAACGACTTGGCAGTTGGCCCTCATGGCACACTTGGCTACACCCAGTAAGACTAAGCAAGCGCCACATTGAGACAAAGTCTCCCCAGACCCAGTTCCCAAATAATTAAAGCTCAGATACATAGATAGAACTCAATGACCATTGAATACCGCTCGGGTTATTCAATGCGGCAGGGATACACTCGAGTGAACCATTGAATAACCCGAGCGGTATTCAATGGTCATTGAGTTCTGTTTTTATTCTATAACTACATGCAAATCTCAAAATACACTGTACTATCTAGATTATCATAAAAAATCATTACTACTAACGTTAAAATTCATCATAGGTTCCGCCCTTTTTTCTTTTTTTTAACAAAAATTGTGGTTGCCTAGTTGTGACGTCATTACAGTTTGGCGTAGTTCTGTAAGTGACGTCATTCTGGACAAAAGTAGTAAGTTTTCAAGCCATTGAATACAACTATAGGTTATTCAATGGCTGTATTCAATGACTGTATTTTATGATATTTGCTTGTATTTGCAGGTAGTTATAGAATAAATAATATTATACGTCGCTATCTGGTCGTATACTATCTCGTCCAATATCCTATGGAACTGTTGTAGTGAACAATTTCCCACAAACGTCCCCAAACCTTGCCATAAATCGGAGCAGAAAGTAGGTAGTTAAACCCAATTTCATTTTTTACTTAATTAATGTTTATGATATTTTCCATTCACAGATAAAGAAGAGAAATGGCTGGATATAGGAATCCAGGTAAATATGCGATACACGAGTTACTACATAATATGACATCAAGTGTCTTCCGTAAATAATTTAGAAAATACTGAGTAGCCTTCACGTTTTTTTCTCAACGTATATAGGCTACTTAAATATTTGTTTGCCCTCATTATGAAAAAGCGCAAATGTCAACCGGAATTCTACATAATATACAACTTTCGTTTGAAATCAGGACGTCACAAGGTGTAGTTGACGTCATATTTCTTAGTAACTTGTTTATTGTTTATCGTCTAGTCCCAGTAAATTTTGAATTATTGGCATGTTTTATTATAAAGTGTACCAGTGGGTATCTAACAAATGTAATGGTTTTATTAGAAAAGAGAAAAAGAGTTTTTAAATATTTTTTTTATCTTCAAAATCAGCATATATTGAACATATAAAATACTTAATACCAGGATTATTGATGTATTTTTTTTATTAAAAAAGGTTACAAATGTTTTAATGAATTACATCATTTAAGACAGACATTTTTCCCATCATTTTTTATCAAGATTTTAGAATACATTGAAATAACATTTGTTTTAAAAATTTTAATTTATTTTTGTATAATTATAATGGCAAGTGTGTCTTCTTTAAAACAGACTTAAAAATATACTGATGAGAAAAATAACAAGTTCCGAAAATTGAATTGTTCAAACCCCAGTGAAAATTTGACTAGTCTGTCCATCCACTACATCATTGAAGTGGTCTTACATTTGTTTTGTAAACTTTGTATTTTTACGTCAAGTGGAAATAAATTTGTCCATTTGTGGAATGGCTGTTTATGTTTTAGTATATGCCATTTAAAAAAAGCAGGAAAATTTATTTTTGTATAATTATAATGGCAAGTGTGTCTTCTTTAAAACAGACTTAAAAATATACTGATGAGAAAAATAACAAGTTCCGAAAATTGAATTGTTCAAACCCCAGTGAAAATTTGACTAGTCTGTCCATCCACTACATCATTGAAGTGGTCTTACATTTGTTTTGTAAACTTTGTATTTTTACGTCAAGTGGAAATAAATTTGTCCATTTGTGGAATGGCTGTTTATGTTTTAGTATATGCCATTTAAAAAAAGCAGGAAAATGGTTTGGAAAATCAAATTTCCATGCTTATATATTGCTAACGTTTCGTCCAATTGATGTCTGTCCAGTTTTAGCGAAACGTTAGCATTATTTTAATATTTCTTTTCGGCTTCATATTACGTGATAGAATTTGAATAACCGCTGCAAACGAAGCGTGAATGTAGTCTCGATCTTTCACACAGGATACGGATAATTTGACACGGGGAGTCGATTGATTATGCCATTTTTACAGTTGTCTGTCCAAAAATGTTAACGTTAGCACTCTTGATACGTTAGCACCACTAATTCGCTTTTCACGGCGTTATTTACCCAAAATGTATCACTTTCTTTTCGGCCTTTAGAAAAGAAAACCGGCTTTCCGATTCCCGATGCATAAACATGGCGGTCGGCATTCTCGCCTTATTCACTCGATCAAAATGACTTTGACCCCCGCAAAAAAGTGCTAACGTTTCAATTGTCAGACCGATTAAATAAACCGTCTGTCCTTACGTAACGTTAGCACGTGCTTTTGAAATACTTTTTGTCCGCTTTTAAATTTAAAACTCGCCAAGGGTAGAAACACTATACAATTTATTAATACCTTTCATTGCGGACTATTTTTATTTTTAGATCAAAACAATAATTCAAGTAATACAGTTATTTATAAAATGTCCACGTCTGTCCTTATGTAACGTTAGCAACAGTTGCATGCCCGATAAATGTTTAAATTTTAGGTTATTAAAATATATGATTATAATTTATTATATTAATCTTAAATTCTTAATATTATGCTTTATTTAGCATGTAAAAAATCTCAGTAACTTCTTACATCAACACTATAAATAGAAATTTTCTTCAAACTTTAGTGCTAATGTTACAAATCTGCCAGAATGTCTGTCCACATGTAACATTAGCAATGCAATAAATTTTTAAATTAAAAATTAATTTGTTAATCATATCCCATGAAACTTCAGATTTAGATAATGTATTATTACATTAAACTTTTGAAGAAAATTATTAATATATATAAGCAACCGTTAATATCTGAAAGGAAAATAAATGTGCCATGCGTCTGTCCAATTCAAAAGAGACATTTTATATTTACTAAAATGGTCATCTTTACTGTCTTATGACCCAAAAATAATAGCATCTTCATTCATTTAACATAATTCAATGTATATTCTACCTATAGAGATTGCTATTTATATGAATTTTAATGTGCATTGTTTGCATTTGATATAATTTCATCTAGACTGATACGATTCAAAAAATTTCATAATGTTAGGTATAATGTTCAATAAAAAAATTATTTTGCAAAAAATTATCTTTTTTAAAATATATTTTGGGAGAATATGTATCAATCTTCCCTGAGACAGGGATTTTGTAAGAGGAATTGGAATTTCATAATTCAGTTGGGATTGGGAACAAATGGTACACTTTTAAAAAAAAACATGCCTTATGTACGACGTACAAGCTCTCGCTTTGTTATCTGTGGTTTCAACCAACAAACCTCCCATGTAATACAAGAATTATTTCTATTGTCATTCGGCGTCGTTTTCAATCGGCTTAATATTAATCATTAATAAAATATGATATTTAATGGTAAGCGTGCATGGAGATTGATATAGTATTTATATTTGGTTGGGTACTCGAATGGTCTAAACTGGTGCTCTTTAGATCATAAAGGTCTGGCATTGAGTCAACATATTATGTGGTTTGAGGTACCAGCTTGTACGTTACGCAGAGTAGGGTTCGCCGATTTGTTCACACGTACAAGCATATTATTGATATAAAATAGAAACATATGTTAGTCCCGAATTGACCTGACCTGGTATGTTTCACCTTTAATTAATGACCTTTTATCTTTTAATTAAGGATACCTGCCACGTCACCATGCCATTTTAACGGAAAACAGTGAATTGCTACGAACTATACTTGCGGACGGAATTAAAAACGTGGCACATAAATTAAATGGACGCTTTGTTTTGAGTGATCATCAGTTGAATATCATATTAAAAACAGCCCCTCAACAACCAGATGATGGTGTATTCGAATTAATAAAAATACTAAAAAGGAGTTCGGCGGTACATTTTGAAAGATTTATCGAATGTTTGAAGGACCTCGGATATTTAGGATTGGTTCAGAAACTTACAGGTATGTACCTGTATTTCTAGTCTCAGTGGTTTTATGAGCATTGATTGGGGGAGAGGGTTCCTCGATATTTTTCTTCTGTATATATTTTAACACTTATTACTTTTTCAGGATGTCAGTTTCGATTTCGGGATTCCCTCATGGGTGTTTGATATTGGCATCGATCAATCAAAAGTAGAGAAAAGAAGCCATTACGATTTCGAGTGAAAATGACGATCTTCCGTTTGTCCTCAAATGTTATATAAATCATTAATTATACATTTATTCACATGTCAAGCATACAGTTTACCTCATAATTCATTTTCGTTAGAGTAACGTTATTTTTATGTCGGCCCTTCACTTCCTGGATTATGGCACCTTATTGTACGTTTATTAGCTTGTTTTCTGTCCATCTGGGAGTATCTTGCATGTCAACCGCGTGTTAACAATTTCAGTGTTTCAGTAGGGTTTCGTCAATATCTTTTTTGAAGAACGCGACTTCCCACCTTTTATGAAAACCATCTAACCGCAACGGCACTCTTGTTATTCATTCGGAGTATGAACCCTATTGATTTCAAAATTTGGGGCAGTTATTGAGTGAGCAATAGACTGGGCAACTGAAAATGAGTATACGTCATGCAGCGTACTACGAGGGCCGAGATATGTAGGTTATATTATGTACATCACCGCGGACAACATTGATAATCAATGTGCAATATTCACTGTGTGAATAGTACTGTTATTGATAATCAATGTGCAATATAATATGGTGGGGGTAATTTCGTCCAGGCGGCGATGTGTCAGCCAACTTTCGGTAAAGGTTTGACCTCTATACTCTATATTACTAAACAACGTTTGCCACGAGTTATAGGGACTTTAAGAGATTGTGTAACTGATTGTACATACATATTATTGTTCTTAAATACTTAAACCCGCTCTTTTTCTCTCTCTCCCTCTCTCCATTTATTATTATTATAATTTCTTCCTCTCTCTCTCTCCATTGATTATTATTATTATTAATCTCAGTGGCAGGACCATCCATGCATGGCATAACCATTATTCGTAAAAGGAAATCTTCAGAAAGACCGGAGGTAGGGTGGCCGAATGGTTAACACGTGCGCGTTGAATCATGAGGTCTGTCATTGAGTCAAGTGCCGTGGTTTCGATTCCTCGCTTATACAGTGACAAGGAGTAGGGGCGCCTGTGCAACCTCGTGGGTTTTCTCTGGGTCCTCCGGTTTCCTCCTCCCACTGCTAAAGACCAGTAAGTGCAGGTGAATTATTGAAATGAAATTGAACCATATGTTAGTCCAGAAATGACCTAGTTTGTATCTAGAGGACATTAAATCCCATTTCTCCTTCTCTCTCTCTCTTCAGAAAGACATTCAACTAGTGTTAATACAATTCCCCAAATAGAAACACGACCAACCCCTAGTACCAGTAGTAGTACAGATACAGTATCAGCTTTGGGTCTACAAACAGTAACACAGCCATCTCCTAGTACCAGTAGTAGTACATATACTGGATCAGCTTTAGTTTCACAAACAGAAACTTTACATGGTAATACTAGTACAGGTAAATATATATGAAACATAAAAATTAACAATCTTTATAAGACTATAAGGATAAACCCCCCCTGTCCAGTTATAAGTATAAACCTTATATTGTCCAGTTATGAGAGTAAACCCTATATTGCCCAGTTATGAGGGTAAACCCTATATTGCCCAGTTATAAGGATAAACCCTATATTGCCCAGTTATAAGGATGAACCCTATTGTCCACTTATAAAGATAAATATATTTCAAACACAAACATTAAAAGGGCAAAGCCTTTGTACCAGTTAGAAGGATAAGACCTATGGACCAGTTATGCTCCATGCCAATACGAATAAATCCCATTTTTTTAGCTTGTGGACCCTTAGAGATCACAATTTGTAACCAATTTGAAAAACCGTTCCAATATATCAGCGTTACACCATATTGACCAGTTACAAGGATAGGATAAACCCTGGCATATTGACCTGCAGTTACAAGGATAAACCCAGGCATATTGATCAGTTACAAGGGTAAACTCTACTGGCCATACATAAGGATAATCCACATTGACCAGTTAATGTTGATTTAATTTCATGATTTATGTCCTCCAAATGCTGCAGTTTCAAATACGTCCATACTGTTTTAGTCAGAACCATATTAAAATACAGTCTTGTTTTAGTTAGACCCATATTAAAATATGTTAATACCATTAAACACCAAATGTATCTAGATATATAGATGTTGATATAGCTCAGTAGGTTGTATGTTGTCAGTGATTATTCTCAGTCTGGCATTGTAGTTATTTGATATTGTACTTCCATAACATTTCCAAATCCCGAACCTCTCCTGTTACCCAATGTTTGTTTTATTTTCAGAAATCCGGGTATCCATTATAGGAAAGACAGGGGTTGGTAAGAGCGCATTAGGGAATGCGCTGTTACAACACAATATCTTTAAATCACAACAACAGATTAACTCAGTAACATCAGAATGTGGTTCAGGACAACGACATCTTCAATTAAATGGTGTAGATACCTTACTAAAAGTTGTGGATACACCAGGCTTGTTTGACATGGGTAACAGTAACAAAACAATAGCCAAGGAAATCGTTAAATGTATTAATATTTTATCACCAGGGCCGCATTTATTTATTATGGTATTTAGAATTGACTACAGACTCTCACAAGAGGACATAAAAGTTCTTGAATATTTTAAAAATACTTTCGGTGAAATGATTGATAAATTTGCCGTTGTGGTGTTTACTGGGAAAGATCAACTGGATGATCGAAGTGAAGAGGATGCTATGCGTGAACATCATGCTCAGTTATCAACATATAGTGATGTTTTTAAAAACCGTCGATTCGCAACGATCAATAACAAAGATAAAACAGAAGGCAAGAAGAAGGATGTTGATAGAATCTTACAATTACTTCAAACAACTATAGAGAATAATGGTGGGGACTTTTATAAAAACGAAATGTACGAAGAGGCGAAGAAATTATTTGAAACGAGAATCCAAGACCAAGAAGAAGACAACGAAAAGGCATTGGCTGAGTTAGATAAACTTAAGAAAGAACGAATTGAAATGGCACAGCAACTTGGACATTTCAAACAACAAGAAGAGGAACACAAACGACGGGAAAAAGATGTCAGCAATCGGGAGCTAGAACTGAAACGAAGAGAAGATTTGATACAGAGGTTGAGTTTACCAAGTGGACAGTCTTACACAGAACAAGCCAGCACATCAGCATATCAACACGGTACGTTATTTACCATCATCATGGATGATATTAACCTGATATTATATATCATTATCCTCTGAATGATATTACATGATATTAAAGTAGCCTAGCCTTTAACTTAATATCATCCACAGTCTTCAACATTGTAAACACGACTTGTCGGTCAATTTAAATCTACATTGATAGTGTGATTTTACCGTGAAACGATGGGCTTCTGATATCCAATATTTAATCGCGCGCCAGAATGCTTTTGAGCGCCATTGGTAATGAAGTGATTGGATGAACGAGGTTAAACATATCCCACAAGGGAAGACTACCGACGTAGACTGGAATAACCAGACGCCAAAGACTGCCATTCAATTTGTGCTCTCCCGCGGAGATAACTGATTAGATATTACAATAAAACCAGAAACGATTGAATGTAAATCAGTTTATATACACTCATATTACATTATTATAATGGTTGCATCTCTATAGTAATATCTGTTTAACACTTATACGTATTGTTTTCTACTCGGTACCTTGACCTCAACTTGTTTATCACATTCATCTGATTTCATTATGTTATATAGTTGTCATCACAGGGGAATAAGTTGCATAAAATTATAATAAAGTTTTTGTTTCTGGACCCAGAGTTACTCTTAAGGTTTATGGTTAAGTGCAGTACGTCATTTCCTGGAGTTACTCCCATATTTAGGTTTATAAAATGGTGGCCAATCATAATTAAAGATTTGGTTTGATGCTTTCCGGAAATGCATTATATTATATGGCATTGAAACATCAGTGATATTTTTTTGCATGAAGTCCATTTTCAAATAGTAGTCATTACACCTGAATTTTAATGACACAAAATATTTGTTATAGACACGGGTATAATATCTTGGTGTTTATTGTTTCAGTTGAATACCAAGAGAGCCCACCTGATGCGAAGAGGAGAAAAGTTATAGCTAGAAGAGAGAAAGGGAAGATGTCACCTGAAGATGATTGGAGAATAATATCAAACTACATGTATTTAACCGAGAATCTGAATCCTCTACACCAATTATTAGACAGCTTAATTCAAATGTATGTTCTAAATGAAGATGACCTGGAAAAAATCAGGAGAGCGGAATCTAGCGCCGGTACAAAGGCAATGATTCGTCAATTTCTAGATATTCTTCGAACTTGTGGTAGACATGCATATCCTAAATTTATCATTTGTTTAATTAAATCAGGATATGGAGAAGTGGCTGAACAATTAACATCGGGTAAGTAGAATAGCACAATTTATGTTTGATACAATTATTTTAGTTTGTCAGTGATATTCTAAGATATATTATTGTGGTATTTATAATAATTTCAGATGTTGATATGGATGGAATAGTTAAAAGGGAAGAGAAACAATTACGGACAGAGAAAAAATATTTACAGTTACAGAAAAAACTTCAACAAATAAAACAGGAGAGTGAACAGGCGATTCACATATCTGCCAAAGAGAACCGGAGGATAAAAACGACGTTGAACTCATGGAGGATAGCTTTAAAAACAAAAACCAATATCTTGGTTCGATTCAAGTCCGAGATGAGAACGAAAACGAAGCTACTGGACCAACTAAAAGAGGAAAGGGACACACGAAATGAGGATCTACAAATGACGAAAGTGAGAAACAGTATTTTGTACGATGAGCTGGACCGCATTTATGAACAAAATGTTATAATAGAAGGAATTAAAGAGGAATTTGTAGATGATGATAATGGACAAGGTAAACCCGGATAAACTTTTATTTGGTAATTAACAACCAGTAGTGTTTCTTGGCCAATCAGTCTGTATATTTAGTATTTTTGTTGTAAAACAGATGTTACGTTCAGAGCAGAGTATGTTTTGGCCAATTGGGGTATGCAGTAACTTCTCTCTTTTATGGTATAATATCCTGTTTTAATTTTATCTTGCCCACTCTTGTTTTCTTGGTTTCTTGCTGCTTGTCAAAAAGTTAGTTGAATTGAACAATGTATTAACGAGAGAACCGTTTACACTATCTGATATTTATACCATTCCTTATCTCTACAATTCTTTATCCAGTGACAAATGGCGTACCTGATCTTATTGAAGTACGATTGGTTTGGTGCGTTTTGATATGTATACTATTCCTTATTTCTACAATTCTTTACCCAAGCGACAAATGGCTATCTGATCTTATAGCAGTAAGATGTGTTTAGTGCGTTTTGATTTTGAAGATTTAAATTTGACATTGTTCACATTATTATTACGTGTTTATACCCATTTAGTTTATATATGTCTTTATTTATTCTTTAATATCGAAATATTTCAGATGTAGAAATAAATAAATCCGATTATTCGTCAGTTGATATTCAAGCAAGGGATGGGAAACTGCTGGTAAAACAAGAACCTCTAGATGTACATCAGGCTGAAGATGTAAATGAGACTGATGATATAGATCGTAGTCTTCCAACAGATGATACACCTGTTGACGGCATTACAAAAGGTTGTCAACTTAATATAAAATATGATATATTCCTACCTAGGCAGTCCATTTATTGTTGTCGTTTTGGCTTTACTAATGGATTTTGTACCTGATTCCCGTCCCGTTAAGTAGTAGACTTTATATGATCACATTTTGTTTATAATAACCATTAATTAAAACATTGATAATAATAAACACTAATTATTATTACATCCACAATTGTTCTAAATATGGCACAGCTTTGTTGACATGAACAAATATATAGTAATTAATCAGTTTGCCTGATGTAAACACGAGTTTGTCTTCTAACTTTACGTCCAACAACTTGTCTGGTAGACCATAATGTGTGGGGTTGGTTTTTATAGCTCTACTAAACAAAAACAGATAATATGTTTAAAATACGATTCATGGTGCATTAACCTTAATATGTATGCGTTTTAATTTTATCTATTTTAGACAAAGTTGTTGAAAATACTGGCTTGTTTGTTAAACAAGAACCACAAGATGTAAATGAGACTTGTGACGTAACACAACCAACTGATTTGTGGTCTACTACAAGACCAGATATAGATCAGACTCATGAAGTATCCCAGCCAGCTGGTGATCAACAAGGTATATCAGCATATCAACACGGTACGTTTTTACTATCATCACCATCACCATGAATGCCATTAACATGATGGTATATCACCATCCTCTGTATGATATTATATGATATTAAAGTAGCATAGCCTTTAACTCAATATCATCCACAGTCTTCGACATTGCAAATACAACTTGTTCGTCAATTTAAATCAACGTTGATGGTGTGATTTTACCGCGAAACGATGGGTTTCTGATATCCAATATTTAAGACATAATGAACATTTTGAACTTGGCCCATGAATCGCGCGCCAGAATGCCTTGGAGCGTCATTGGTAATGAAGTGATTGGATGAACGAGGTTAAACATATCCCACAAGGGAAGACTACCGACGTAGACGGAATAACCAGACGCCAAAGACTGCCATTCAATTTGCGCTCGTCGCCGGGGATAACTTATTAGATATTACAATAAAAACAGAAACGACGATTGAATGTAAATCAGTTTATATACACTCAAAGTACATTATTATAAGCGTTGCATCTGTATAGGCATATATGTTAAACATCTAAGCGTTGCATCTGTATAGTAATATCTGTTAAACGCCTGGTGCGGGGATATACATATTGTTTTCTACTCGGTACCTTGACCTGAATTTGTTCATCCCATTTATCTGATTTCATTATGTTATATAGTTGTCATCACAGGGGAATAAGTTGCATAAAATTATAAGAGTTGTTGTTTCGGGACTCATAGGTACTCTTAAAGGACAATATTGGCGTTTGTCACTTCCGATTCAGGAAACCTGTATTACTCAGCTATCGTAGCAATGATCTCTGTGTTAAAATTATATTTGGAACATGTTTAACCAGCTCTATCACATATGTCATAATGACTGGCACCAATATTGTCCTTTCAGGTTTGTGGTTATGAAATGATGTTTAAGTACAGTACGTCATTTCCGGAAGTTACTCTCATGTTTATGTTTATAATTAAAGATTTTGTTTAATGCTTTCCGGAAATGCATTATATTATATGACATTGAAACATCAGCGATAATTTCTTGCACGTAGTTCATATTCGAAAAAGTAGTCATTACACCTCAACCATAATTAAGTTGTTATTTTAATGGTTGATAACAAAACTTGTTGCTATAATATTATTTGTAATCATTCAAATTGTTATTGAAGCCACAGGTATAATATCATCATGTTTATTGTTTCAGTCCAATACCAAGAGGGTCCATATTATTCTAAGAGGAGAAAGTTTACAGCTCGAAGAGAGAAAGGGAAGATGTTACCTGAAGATGAACGTAAAATAATATCTAACTATGGGTATTTAACCAAGAATCTGAATCCTCTACATCCATTATTAGACAGCTTAATTGAAATGTATGTTCTAAATGAAGATGACCTAGAACAAATTAGAAGAGCGGAATCTAAGGGTGGAAGAAAAACAATGATTCGCCAATTTCTAGATATTCTTCGAACTTGTGGTATAAATGCATATCCTAAATTGATCTGTTGTTTAAAGATATCAGGATATGGTACAGTAGCCGAACAATTAGAATCGGGTAAGCACAATTTACATAGGTAACCATTTTTACACGAACACATTTTTGACAAAACGTGAAATATTAGTTTATATTCCAAAGATATCGGTTCCGTTACTGCGTTACTATTTCATAATTTGTGAACGTAATATCACAATAATTATTCATATAATCTTGTAATTAGTTTTTGCCCATGACTTATTTGAAGCATTTAAAGGTCAATATTGGTGTCAGTCATTATTACATATTAATTATGTAACAGAACTGGTTGAACAAATTTGAAATATAATTTTAACACAGATCATTGCTACAGTAGATGTGTAAAAAACACGGGAAGGAACGGGAAGGGATGACAAAACTATATCCTTCTATATAACTGACTAAGTAACGAGCGATAACAGACAAACGGTCTAATTTCATTTCAGTAGTAATTCCGTTGAAGTTAAAAAATTGTTATATGAGAGTATATTCGACAATTCTAAAATAGAGTTGTCTGTCACTTGATAAAAGAAAACGAGAACAATCCTGTGCATTCCCTTGTTTTTATTCAGTCTGTATTTAATAAAAACATAGTAATGCACGGAATTTTCTAATTTGAAATGGGATTGAACGTCAAACATGTCTTGACAAATGTAAATGGGTATCACCATGTAGCGTGCTACGAGATATTTATGTTACTTTATAAGACCTACGGATACCTAAACGTCTTCTCTTTGCCTGCGCAAATAATTCTGTTATTGTTAATCTCTGTGCAATGTAGAGAGATATCATTTTGCCCAGACGCGATGGCTCTGCCAACTTTCATCAGAGGTTTCATCTCTGGAATCTATTTTACTACACACCTTTATCGTGAATTACAGGGACTTCAACAGTTTATGTTACTGAGAAGCCGTATATATTATTGTTCATATATATTTAGATACTTACTTTATTAATATATCTCTCGCTCTCTAAGAAAAAAAATAATGTTATTTTTCAATATATTTTTTAAATTCAGATACTGTAATACTGCACCATACAGATCAGAGATATGGAGAAATGTCTGGTTCGTCCCAAGGGAATCAGTTCATGATTAGAGAAATGGCAGATAGACGCCACTATGATGTATCACATTCAGGAGTCGGGAACAGATCAGAGATACACACTGATGAGGTTGATGTTGTGAAAGTCAAGATCAAGAAGGCACACAGCCCTGTTATTTTATCGAAGGTGAAACCTGGCTATCGAAACGTTCAAATAAAGGAGGAAACATTATCAACATGTAGACGTAATGCTAAAAATATTGCCAATTGTGTTTTGTATGAGAACCAAAAGTCCGTTTTTAACCATGAATTAGAAGACGAACATGAACAAGGTAGAATATGTATATTTATATAATTCTTAAAGTGATTTTCCAAGTAAAATAGCACAATTTACATCCAAACAATTTTATTTTTATACGCCCACAATTTCATGTTGACGTATATTGTCGTCGCCCTTGTTGGTCCGACTACATTTAGTTTGTGGACACTCTACAGGTCACAATTTTTATCTGATGTTGACAAAACCTGAAACGTACGTTTATATCCCAAAGATCTCGACTCCTTTCCATAGATTATGGAGCCCGATTGTACAAAATCATAATTTTATTCAACTTTAAAAAGCATTCACTTATATCACCTGTACACCCCAATGCCTAGCTTGCAAGTGAGCTACGAATGTCGCGAATTGTCCCGAATACAAACTTTTTCGGTTCGTAGACGGTTCCTGAATGATTCTTATTTGGTTCTTACACATGCGTATTGTTCGTAGGAGTTTTTGTAAGAATCAGATAATAATTATTTACGATCTTCAAGAACAATCTTCGATTTATCTACGAATTGGAATCGTAGCATTCATAGAGGCCGTGAAAACCGGGCGAAATGACAACATTAACATTGACTATGCCGAATGAAGGCTTCGACAGCGATCGGTGGCTTTTGATAGCATTTGGGGACCCAAGAATATGCTACTTATTCTTAACTGAATCGCTACAATTCGTAGAGAATTCTTTAATTTTGTACCTTTATCGTAACCCTGTCTTGCCATTCGATATATTTTGCACTGATTACCTGCGAATTATCTTAATTCTTTAGTACACTATTCGTAACTGCCTCGTAGCTAACCTCGTCTCTCCACGAACTTTCAAATATGTTGCCGAATTGTCACGAATTCGGGGCGATTCGTGGTATTCGTAGCTCACTTGAAAGCCAAGAATAATGATGGTTGAATATAAATTTCGTCAAAATCGGACAGAAACTGGGTGTTCAAGATCATAAGACGAAGGAGCAATTCAGCGATTTATACCAATACCATGTGATGCTACATCCTATAACTAGTGGTATCACAGCCTTATGTCCTAATACCATGTTTATATAATACCCTGTCTATATGCTACATCCTATAACTAGTGGTATCACAGCCTTATATTCTAAAACCTTGTTTATATAATACCCTGTTGATATGCTACATCCTATAACTAGTGCCAGTCCAACCTCGTGGGTTTTCTCCGGGTCCTCCGGTTTCCTCCCACTGCTAAAGACCCCTACGCGCAAGTGAATTCTTGAAATAAAATTAAACCATGTTAGTGCCGAAATGACCTAGTTTGTGTCGAGTGGACGTTAAACCCCATTTCTCTCTCTCTCTCTCTCTCCCTATACTAGTGGTATCACAGACTTATATCCTAATACCATGTTTATATAATACCATGTTTATATGCTACAACCTATAACTAGTGGAATAACGGCCTTTTAAAAATCCTAATCCCATGTTTATATATTATGTTTTAGAAGATTATGTTAACACAACTGAGCTGAACACTAACCCTAAATCACAGGCAATACTGGGCGCTGTTATTCAAACTACAGATGATTCACCACGTGATGTAACAGTAGACATGATTGATGATCAGAAAGCTGGAAAGGATGGCTCAGGTAGTCCACTGGTCATAAAGCAAGAACCACAAGATCTGGATGATCAACAAGGTATAACACAATATTCACACATCATATAAACTGTTACAATAATTGATCTAATATATGCACTAGTAAAAACTGTCACCATTTGTTCAACGGACATTATAGATACCCATGTTCAAAATATTGAGGTATTACATACGCTGAGTCTGTTATCGAATCTCATTCAGATGTCTTGAATAAATTATTGTTTTAACATCATAAGGTTGAGGACAGATGATTGATATGCTTAGCTTAGGATCGTTAAAGTCTCCTCCGATTAAGATGGATGAGGTGTGGTATAAACATACAAGTACATAAGTTCTAGATTCGAATCATGGCATGGGCAGGGCAGAACTGTCAAAAATTTTGTAGTTTAATTCTGACGTCAGTGATAAAACATGTTAGACTTCGTAGGAAATTCACTCCAGTTATTTGGATGGAACGAACGAACTCGAAGAAAGTAGGATGAAAGACAACTATTCCTCAGAGGTGATTTAACACTTAATTCTAAACTATCAATATCTGGTAAAACCAAATCGTCTTCTAAGTTCATTACAAATGAAATAAATATTACACTCACAATAACCACATTTTAAGACTTGTAGAGTTAACGTCATTAAAGTGTAATTTTCATGATGAGTACTTATTATGCCGTTGTCCCGGTCTGTCCGAAACTCCGTTTATTGACACTCTACAGGTCAACATTTCTTCAGATTTTTATGGATCTTAATTTATATATTTGTATCCCAAAGATCTGGAATGGGTTCGATTTGGGCGCGTATCTGACATTAACTTCCTGGATTATTACCTGTGTTTGTACGAACTTTAGGCTGTGAGCCCTCTATAGATCATATTTGTCTTTAGTTTTTAAGAAGCTTGAAATGTATGTTTATATGAGAGGGACGCAATGACGAGCTTAATTGCGTCATGGTTTTGAGTTTTCGCGCCCCCTTGGTTTTTTTTTTTTGCGCCCCTCGCAAATGGCAAAACATCACGCTGTTTCAATGCGGTTTTCAACATTATAATCATAATCAAAATGCTTAACCAGTATCAAACATACCGTGGGTCAGATATGCTACATATCGACTCTACCATATTCCACACAGTCCAATATTACCCAGTGGCAATGGGAGGAACCGTCCACTCCCTCACCCCCGCACACACTGAGTTCATATGTCTTTTCGATTTGGGTAGGCTTTCAAATATATGTTCAGCAACTGTAGATGTGTTATGGTAAATCGGACCGTAACTTTCTGTAGTCCAATTTTGATTAAACTTAAAATGTACGGTATGTTAAAGATCAAACGATTTTAGATGAATTCGATTATGGCCCCTGTTCTTTACACAAAATTTGTTACTAACTAGAACTGCGAAGCAGTAATGACGGGTTTCACTGGTACCACGTTACCATTGAACTTATGTCACTTTTGGTGCCATGTTACCCTTGAACTCATCGCTTCCAGTACCAATGGAACCGATAAATAGATATGCACAAACTTTGCACGCATCAAATAAAATGGAAGCAGAATCAACCAAATCCAGCAATGTCAATTCATTTTATACATGTGTTACATGTAAGTGATCCTGACAAAATTACATTACTTCCGGTGATAATGAAAAAGTTCAATTAGTTTTATGAAATCAGTAATGGCATAAGGCATCACATGGTGAAAATTTAATGTAAATCGATAATAATTGCCACTTTTATAGACCAAAAACCTTAAAAGGTGACTTGTAGAAAATCGTCTATTTCTCTGCAACCGTACAAGTTAGAAACCATATTTTGGTATCTGTATGATCGTCTGGGTTGAATCTATGCGTTGACTGGAATCAAATATCATAATTTTAAATACTTTACAAATCAGACGCATT
Source organism: Patella vulgata (assembly GCF_932274485.2). Lineage (NCBI taxonomy): Eukaryota > Metazoa > Mollusca > Gastropoda > Patellidae > Patella > Patella vulgata. The sequence goes on from NC_065879.2 coordinate 92,397,086, forward strand.
TGAATAAAATATCTGCTTTGGAGGCTAAAAATACAGTTTTCGCCAAAATGACGTTACTTCCGGTGATAATGAAAATCTTAAATTACTTGTATGAAATCGTAAATGACATTTGGTATCACACAGTGAAAATTTTATGAAAATCGAATAATAATTGACACTTTTATGGACCAAAAACCTTGAAAAGTGACCTGTTGAAAATCGCCTATTTCTCCGCAACTGAACAAGTTAGAAACCATTTTATGATATCTATATGATCCCATGGGTTCATTCTATTAGTTGATTAGAATCAAATATCCAAATTTTAAATAAATAACAAATACGACTCACCTGAATAAATTATTTGTTTCGAAAGCTATAAATATAGTTTTTGCCCAAATTACGTCATTTCCGGTGATATTGAAAATGTTAAATTGGTTTGACCTAGTCACAATTGACATTACGCATCAAATGGTATCACTTTTATGATAATCCAATAATAATTGACTCTTTTACAGGCAAAATAGCGTAAAAAGTGACCATTTCTCGGTAACTGCTCATATTACAAACTAATTTTGAGATAGATTCTCTTCGTATGAATAGATTCTCTTCGTATGAATTAATGCTACAAGTTTATGAAAGTCAAAAAGAAATATTTTAAAATATGAAACGCCTGAATGGGTTGTAAATAGCTCAATTTTACACCGTTTTTCACCTTTAAACCGAAATAGCGCAAAAATGAAATCGAAATTAAAAAAACGGCTTCCGACTTTTTTTGCCCCTTTACATGGCACAACTTCTTTCTTTTTACTTATTTTAAAAAAATAATATTTGCTTTCGAAAAGACGTACCTAACCGCCAAAATTGTAGTTTTGGTCAAAATTACGTCATTTCCGCTGCTGACAGAAAACTTTATCGGTAATAAAAAAGTTGAGACTTTGCACCATTGAGCATATGAACTTTGTTTTATACAAATCGAGCAATAAATAATTAACCTAGAACCCATAAACTGAATTAGCCAATAGCGGCCAAGGTGAATTATCGATACAAACATTTTTCATATTTTTGCTCAAATTACATGACCCTTTAATTATAGGTAAAGCGCCATAAAAAAATATTAATAAATAAAAAAGTTTTTTGTCAAAATTTAAATTTTCAAAATTTGGCGCCTAATATCTTCGAAGATTAATCGAAAATCAAAAATCTAAACAATCGTGGCTATTTGCCGTGTCTCGGGCTTTGTCAAAATGTATCAAATGTTAAAATCCGACAATTATTGTTAATATTACGGCAACTTCAGTGATTTCGGACATTTCGCATTGTCACAGAAAGTTCGAAATAGCTTTAATCTCTAAGTCACACCCACTTTCCCATTAAAACCGAAGACATCGAGTTGATCCGACAAATAGTTTCTGAGATATGCTCAAGTGGGAAAAAAAAAATAATAATAATAAGAATAATAATCTTAACAAAAACAGTGTGAAACCCTAATAATAAGTGAAAGGGGGACTGCACCACAACCAATTACACAAAACAAATCTACGGACAAGACACAATACACAGAAATCACAAACAAACGTTTGTGGGCTTTCTAGTGTGAGGAGCTGGTCGAAAAAGTTCATCGTGATTTTCTGTTCTGGTTGTCTCTCCTCACATATATATAGTCGTCCTGATGGGACATCAAAATCGGGGCCCGGTGTCAGCATAGGCGTCACATAAAATATCACTTTGCAGTTGGAATTCGATATGGGAGTAGGCGGTAGCATCGCTGTCCGGGCAAAATCACCCCCATAGAACACTGTATGGCATAGTAGGGCATATTCCTTTCTTCATTATCCCAGTCGGGACAGAACAGTATAGGACGGAAAACCCTATTTCGTTTCATTTCCAGTGTGTTTAATTGGGAATAATACCATTTTTTATATATTATCCTGATTCGATGTAATATGGTATGTAATTTGTGATCTATGAAGGTTATTGTCGTATTAGTTTTCCGTAAAGATCATCTGGTCACATTATGGTCGAAATCTAATAAGATCATGTGACATAGTGTGATATGCATGACGTCATTATGGATTCAATGACGTCGAGAACACGCTTACGTCATCCGTGGCAACCAATAATGCGACGTATCTAAAAGTACCAATTATACAACAAGGTTAAATTTTGAAACGTTCTGTTATTTGTTTCGACCTGTTTATAAATGCCATTAATACCAACCTCTATGGTCAGTGATTCAAATCCAACATTTATGTTACTTATTACATTTTAGTCTTATACATAATGTACCTCAATTAATATATTTCAGATATTACAACTTTATTGACACCAGGTCACCACTCACCAAATCGAGATTCTTGTCTACAATCCACTTCCCAACATCAGGATACAGAGTCTGGTCAACCATCAACATCATCGAGTCTAGATTCTAGTCATATTAATCAACGTAAAGATGATACAACACCAGTTAAAACATCACCTGTTTACGATGATGATAAAGTTGTAAGACCAGTAGATAAATATACATTATTTAATGTTTGTGAACATGATACATTAGACAAATTAAAATCTATTTTATCAGATAAAACAATTGATATAAATAATACATGTGATCTAGGTAGAACCGCCATGTTTTATTGTATTAAATCGGATATCCAACCTATAGAGAAACTAGAATTATTGATATCATATGGTGCTAAACTTGATGTTAAAGACAAGGATGGTAATAGTATATTACATGTAGCGTGTGAGTATGGATGTGTAGAAACTGTTAAATTGTTGTTAAATACAGGTAGGGTAGATATAGAGAGTATGGATAATGATGATGAAACTCCAATACTTCTAGCTATGCGTTCACGTCACCAACCTGTAGAAAAACTAGAATTATTGATATCATATGGTGCTAAACTTGATGTTAAATATACGTTTGGTGATAGTTTATTACATGCAGCGTGTATGATTGGATGTGTAGAAACTGTTAAACGGTTGTTAAATACAGGTAGGGTAGATATAGAGAGTATGAACCATTTTAAAGAAACCCCAATATTTAATGCTATATTTTCATTTGAAAAACCTATAGAGAAAGTAGAATTATTGATATCATATGGTGCTAAACTTGATGTTAAAGATGGGGATAGTAATCGTTTATTACATGAAGCGTGTGAGTATGGATGTGTAGAAATTGTGGAATGGTTGCTAAATACAGGTAAGGTAGATATAGAGAGTAAGGGTAATGATGATGAAACCCCAATAATATGGGCCCTGTGTTCAACAAAACAATCAATACAAAAGGTCAAACTATTATTAGATAAGGGTGCTCAACTAGATCATTCCTCCAGTATACTTCACTATGCCTGTCAATATGGCAGTCTAGATTGTGTAAAGTATTTTATAAACACAAAAGAATTCGATATAGAAAGTAGGAATGATAAAAATCAAACACCTCTATTTGATTGTGTTTTGACAAAACGAAATAATTTTAAAAAGAAAATAGAATTATTGATGTCTATGAATGTTAATAAATTGGTTAGAGATATAAATAATTTGAGTGTATTACAATTTGCTCGTCAACATGTTAAAAAACCACGTGTACAATATCTTATTAAAAATGGTTTTACTGATTAATGAATAGCTTATAGAAAACCGTAAATTATAAAATTATTTTTCTAACCACATCTATTGCGTGGCAAAATACAGTCATTTGAATGAGACATGCAAGTAAAAGATCCCTGGAGAGTTTGAATTCGATAAAAGAGTAGGCTTTGTCGCCGCTGCCCGGGCAAAATGTCCCTCATAGGATACTGTATGACGTACGCCAGTCTTCGTTACAAGCCCAGGATGTTAAACCCCATCGTAATAATTCTATGTAAATATACATACCAATAATATCATACTTTCATAGGTAAATCTTGTTCACGATAAATTAAAAACTAGTCTCGAACATCATGACATTTAAACCACTGTTATATTTTAATATTGTATACCATATATAGACATTGACCTGTATTATAGACATTGACCTGTATATATATATTTATATCACAGTTATTATTGGATTATATCTGTATAAATATTTATCATATATGAATAAACTGAAGGTAAATAAAACAAACTATATTTATTTTATTGGTAACGTTGATCAATAGACATGTGACTGAATGTAGGACATGTTGTTAATTCTGGATCCGCCTCTGAAATACACCGATGTTAGATCGCAATTTTACCTGTATACCAGTCATAACATCAAGTATTTGCCAAACCGAGTCTATATTGTAAAATACTAAACCATTTAAAAATCTGTTTCCCAATACTCATCAGCCCCCAACTATACTAACACAATCTACACCCATCTTATTCATTGTGATAACTTATAGATACTCTAAATACGAGCCTACCTTTCAAAACAACAAACACCATCAGGACGACAATAGATACAGGTGCTCTCATGAAGAAGGGAGAGAGATAAAGAAATGGGGTTTAACGTCCACTTACACAAACTAGGTCATTTCGGGACTAACATATGGTTTAATATTTCAATAATTCGCTTGCGCGTAGGGGTCTTTAGCAGTGGGAGGAAACCGGAGGACCCGGGGAAAACCCACGAGGCTGGACAGGCGACCTTACTCCTTGTCACGTACAACCGGGGATTCGAAACCACGCAAGTTGACTCAATGATAGACTTTTTGATACAGCGCGTACACGCTAACCATTCAGCCACCCCCCCCCCCCCCATGAAGAAGGATTTACAAAATACGTGCAGTGTGCTATCCTTATATCGAATTCCAACCGCCCAGGGTTTATTTTACAGTAGGACGTTAAACCCCATTTCACTTCATTTATATAGACCATAAATTGTCGTAAAATAGTGACGTGTTTATTTTACAGTAGGACGTTAAACCTCATTTCATTTCATTGATAATGACCATAAATTGTCGTAAAATAGTGACGTGTTATGTTATAGTTTATGTTCCTGGTGTATATAAGTTGCTGTCTGATTTATGTTCCCATGTATTTATGTTAGGTTTTATTTACTAAAACGATAGTCTGTTATCTGTAGTGTTACATGCAGAAGAGTTTACACCATGCCGTGTCGTAATAAGGACATTTTGAACGGACAGAGGCGCTACGACTTATTCTAATATCAAATTCTAACTGTTAACGGTTCTTTTACGTGTAAGTCAATGTTGTTACATTGGACCCCGATTTTTCGTTCCATCAAAACGACTAAATACTGTACTTGTCAGGCCATCCGTCCTAAATGACGACTAAATACTGTCCTTGTCAGGCCCTCCGTCGTACACAGCGACTAAATACTGTACTTGTCAGGCCATCCGTCCTACATGACGACTAAATACTGTCCTTGTCAGGCCCTCCGTCGTACACAGCGACTAAATACTGTCCTTGTCAGGCCCTCCGTCCTACACGGCGACTAAATACTGTCCTTGTCAGGCCATCCGCCCTACACCACGGCGACTAGAATCTGTCCTTGTCAGGCCATCCGCCCCACACGGCGACTAGAATCTGTCCTACACCACGGCGACTAGAATCTGTCCTACACCATGGCGACTAGAATCTGTCCTTGTCAGGCCATCCGCCCCACGCGGCGACTAAACACGACTTAAATTACCGAGGACATTCCTCGGCCAACACACGGAGCGAACCGGAGAACCACAGGATTGCAACCGACCACGACAGCCTCTAATATATATAGAACTTGATGTACACCAATATAAACTATAATAACGTATACAATATTTGGTGAACAACTATATAGGCTATACCGTCTTTATTAGCGCAGTCGGAATGAAAAGTAGGACGTTAAACCCACGTGTTACACAAACCATACGAGGGACCAGGGATTTGTTAACAACGTGTCCAATCTTAAAGATACAGTGAAGTCGATCACAAAGGACTTGTCTAAAATTTCCAGTGGCGTGAATAACTCTGACGAACAAGTCGAATTCATGAACGAAGTCAATAAATTTAATTCGGATAAGCTGAAGACATGAAACAAACTGAAATCGGTAAGAAAAATCTATTTCTATAAAATGTTGAAATGTAAAGAAAGGGCCGAACTATACCACGTTTTCTTAAATATGGTCAACCCATTTGTGCCCCGGAAACTTCGTGAAAATCCAAAACCAAAAAGTTACGAGACGGAAAGTTAAAGAAATGAACCGAGTACACAGAGAATGAAATAGATTGTTTGTTTGAAAACTCTGCAAAGGAATCGGAGACCCTTTTAAAAGCAGACACTGATATTTCTAGTCGTATCGTAACCCATCCAAACGAAGAGGTCAAAACGTCACTCAAATTAGTTTGGTCCAAGGAGATTAAAATGGAGGAGGACAAATCCAATAGAATCTGGAATAAAAATAAAATCTTCCATTCGAGTTTACCAACTAAAGAACACGTCGTGTGCTACAAACAGATTATCTTATTTAATTTGTATTATTTTAAAACCCTTTGTCCCTAGAGTTAAATCATATATAAAGGATGTCATTGACTTCCTTAATAAACTGTCTCAGGAAATAAACGACGAGGAAATATTTGTAACATTGGATGTCTGTAGTCTCTTTAGCAATATCAAACATAATTTGTGTCTGGAGGCAGTCAATTATTGGATAGATAGATTACCCCAATTTCGAAATCTCCGTTTTTCAAAAACGTTCATTCTAAAAGCTATCGATATTATTCTCCGGGACAATACTTTTGAATCAGGAAAAGGAAATTTTATACAAGTTAAAGGCTGTGATATGGGCTCAGTTTGTTCACCACTGAAGAACAATTATATACAATAACTGAAAACATATTTTGTATTAACTATAGAAACTACATCGAAGAGAGATTAATATCTTCCTCATTTGAAAAACTAATCTTGGCCAAATAGCAGATTGGCACAAACTTTTAAATGACCTAGATATTAAAATATGAAATTCACTATTGAAACTAGTTATAAGGAAATTACATTTCTAGATGTTCTCATAAAAAGATTTAATAATCGAATCGTTACAGATATTTACTCTAAAGCGACAGATACTAACCATTATTTCTCTTACACAACATGTCATCCTCGCCATTTTAAAATTATAAAACCCTTTTCTCTTTTTGCCAGAAAACTATTCACTATAATTTTAGACAAAGATATCATAGTTCGGAGACTTGAAGAATTGAGATCCAATTTATTGAAAAAAAAGATTATCTACTTTGGGTTATTAACATAGGGGTCTAACTACTGAAGCATTAAGAACGCCAACAGAAAAGAATATCTCTACTTGTATTACCTTTATTTCGACATATAATCCTCGACATTATAATATTTTTCAATATATTTAGGACACTAAAGATGTTCTACTGTCTAATGATAATCATAATCGTCAATTTCATGGCATAGAATTAATAGTAAACGTCAGCCTCTAAGCCATAAACAATTACTCACTAGAGGTAAATTTCATGTTTCTAACCACTTTGTAAATGTTGTCACCATATCATTATTAATACTAAATTCACTTTTTCTAATATTAATTATACGCTTAGAATCAAAATAATATGAATTGTAGTACTACAAATATAATTTAATTTCTTGTGTGTAACCAATGCAATAAATGTTACACAGGGGAATGCGGTATTGAACTACGCGCACGCTTTAGAATACATAGGCAACAAATTGGCGCAATTTGTGATAGTTTTATGCTTATGGGAGATCAAATAACTAATATTTGTAAATTGTGCTATTTTAATATCAGAAATATAGGTAAAAAATGTAAATTTGTAACTGTAGAGCCACTAATTAAGTCACTTGTTAATTCTCTGGTCACTTCTGGATTAGATAACTTTAATTCACTTTTAGTTGATTTACCTTTAAAGGTTATAGATAAATTACAAAAAGTTCAGAATACGGCAGCTAGACTTAAACTACGAAATGTGACCACACGCTGCAAAATCCTGGGGAACATTCTTGACCAACACCAAGATCAGTGTACATAATCATAATAATGAGAGGAATATGGCCGATAATCCGACACCACAACAATCGGACATCACGACACCACGACAACCCGACATCAAGACATCGCAACATTTTATCCCAACAATACGACATTTTACGCGCCATTGTGACATTTTTAATGCCGTGGTGTCGGGGGGGGGGGTGTCGTATTGTCGGGTTAAAATGTTGTGATGTCGGGTTGTTGTAGTGTCGGGTTAAGATGTCGGGTTGTCGAATTGTCGCCTTATGTTTAAAGTATGGCGTGCCACAGGGTTTCGTGTTCGGTCCTTTATTATTTACCAAATACACAACATCTTTAGGAAATTCATTCGTAAACACCGCCTTAACTACCATCTGTACGCCGACGACACTCGAATTTCTATAGCTTTTGAGCCTTCTTCTGAACCATCTGAGATATGCAAACTTGAGGCCTGTTTATCAGATATTCGTAAATGGATGGCCTCAAATTTATAAAAACTCAACCTTGACAAAACAGAAATATTGAAAGACGGCAGCAGACAGCAACTACTAAAATCTAAAACAGGAAACTATCAAATTGGTAATATCTCTATTACACCAACAGATTCTGTAAAAAAAAATGTTGGTGTTTATTTTGACTCTGGACATGAATAGACAAATTTTGCCCATGTGTAAAAGTATTAATTTTCAGATTAATAATATTGGAAAAATAAGATCTTTCATTAATAGTGACACGACTAATCTCACACATACACAATCCTGATAAATTAGAATAATACCTTTATGCAAGAGGTACAAATATATTTTCTTCCCAATCATTATGGAACTTTAAATGCTATCAATTAAAATGGACGGTATTAATTCAATTTTCAAAAATTACATCTGAATTTTAAATTACACTTATAAATCTAATAATACACACTGAACGACAAGCAACATTTTCTTTTGTCAAAGTCAGTTGAATTAATAACTGTGGTCTGTAACCATATTGTGATGGAGTTGCGTCCCTTTGGAATCCGACACGGTGCCGATTTCCAGGAACTGCCACTTTCCACAGGGGTTTCCGTCCTCAGTAATATTTTAGATCATTAATTTCGTGTTTATTTTCATAATTATAAGTAAACTTTTGAGCGTATCTGCGCGTATCAGACAATTTCAATAAAAAAGAAAACAATTTATTAAAAGCCAACTTATCGCATGTCAACCGCCATTAGGCCTAACCATTTTTTGGGACACGCTTGGATACTCTCTAGGAGAATTACGTGGTTTCCGACCCAAATTCCGTCAGAAAAGTCTGTACTGGCTCGGCAAATACATGACCCAAAAACAGATCGAGTGGGGTTGAAAATCGTCCATAGCTGAGCGCAACACCGTCTGAGCCTCCTAGCGGTGGAACCGACCGCTATTATTAGCCCGGTCGAGGCAGAACAGTAGGACGATAAGTCCGATTTCGTTTTACTTTCGTTTTGGGATACATAAAATATTTGGTTCATTAAGGATTAAAAGATTATATTACATGTTCACGAAGACCTCTTAAACTGGCTTTTTCCACATTCATCCATCTAATATGTTCACGTTTGGCTTCCACACTAGCCAAATGGGGCTCATCGTGATCTACCTTGCTGTGGTTGGTGCATGTGATCTCCAACATTTTTAAAATCTTAATTTGTGAATCATCCCTTCTACTAATTCGTGCGAAATAACTACCGGTATCCAATATGTTCTTGGGATGGTGTTACGAAACATCTCATTTCCGGAACCGGAAATTGCCCGACATGCTGTCTGCTTTTGTAAACACTGGCCAAGGGATTAAGAAAAAGAATACTACCGACTCGTTGGTTTTATTTACAAAAGGCAAGTGAATAAGAAAGACGGTACGTGAATTAAATCATTTGTTATGTGAGTTTATTTATGTAAATATTTTGTATGCTGTTCGACTAGAGTGGGGGTGAGTGAGATTACTTTCTATGTCGTCGTGTATGATTGATATGGTAACAGACATTGCCTGAGTAGAGCGAAGTTGATGTGATTGTTGTTAAATATAAAAACCTTTATAATTAAGTTTGTTAAATAATCTCGTTTTTCCCACTTGATTTTAATTTATATCTAAATTGTATTAAACATGTGAAAATTATTTACATTGACGTCATTGATTAAACGCGTCATAAAAATATTTCTACAAGACGCGTAATCTCGCTTGGGCAAGGTTTGGTAAGTTGCAGGGTTGTAAAAATCAACTAAGCCCGACACCGGGGCTACCAAGAATAACTTACAGGCTAGTGATCTATTTAGCCGTACTATTCCTGGGCTAGTGCCCTTTCACTGGTTTGTGAATTAAACTAGTGACGATATAGATAAATAAACTGTAAAATATCCCACATTTATTTCTCAAATTCCAAGAAAAACTCAATCATAACAATAAATTTTCTGTAGTGAAACTTAAAGCCGTATGGACATTTTTTGTACCCCTTCTATTCATTCATTCTTGACATTTCATTTCTCCATCTTGCACGCTTTGACAGGTCACGTATAAACCAGTTGAAATCAGGTTGATTTAAAAACAAAAGACTCGCTTAAACTTTATATTAGATAATTAGATTAGTTCTGACATAAATATTTGAAAGCATACCTTTGTATTTTAAATACAAGATAATTTTGATTATTTAACATGTCAGGTATTTCCAAAGAATTTACTACACGTGTTCATTACACACACGCCATGATGAATGGTTCCAGTGACCCATGTGTCATCAACTTTGACCCTATCGGCACACAGCATGGCACTTGAGTGATAACATAAACAATTTACTATCCTGTCTATTTTAATATTATATCAGCACATCAAACTGATTTGTTTCATTTTGAGACTCTTTATAGAGTGACCAGGTAAATAAACACGGTAAAGCAATTAATTTGTCAATCAGTCGAAGCTATCTCGTGTTTTGCAGTAAGTGCTAATAATAATATAATGTATACAAATTTTCGAGCGCTGAATTAAAGGATGTTAATTTACCGTGATATATTACAAATGACATGTGCTATATGAAGTATTTATATGATCTTAAGTGAAAGAAAACATTGTTGTGGCTACCATTTCTGGTTTTGAAGGTCAGATATGATATGAAAACGAATCGGTTTGTAGGTTTTTGAACATTTCACCAGTACAACCAAACCGTGACTGGTTAACCAAGTATCCGTATACATCCTTAATTATTAGGCAATCAAGTCTACGATCTTTATTAAAAACGATAGGTTGGCAGGCAACAAAACATGCCCAAATATTGGAGATTAAATCTTGTAACTTGTCGAACTATGGACTACTGGATATTAATGCCGGGCTAGTGCCTGACAGTAGAGTACTAGCCCTGGGCTAGTGGATTCAAAAAAATTTTTACGCCCCTGGTAAGTTGGCATGTGTGCCATTTTTGCCTAGAAATGGTTCCACTACTGATGTCTTCAGCCGCAGTAGTGGCTCATCCTACAGAGTTCCTTTGCGCAAGTTTTTTAGTCAAATGACTAGAAAAAGGTTACTGGCCTATAGCTCCCTTAATTTACACATAAACTGGCCCAAGACAGTACTGCACATAGCTTAACATATAATAAATCAATTCCCATTGAAATAAAGGTGAAGCCTTACCGCATAATTATATAATTTGATGAAACCCAACTGCTACGCGAAATTTCAACTGGCCAGTGTCATGGCGGCTTGCGTTATACGTCATTACAAGAAACATTGCTATGCAAATGTAGAACGCATTACCACAAAGAAAAACTGTTCGGTAACTATTTTAGTGGTCCAGTCTTCACTATTTGTCATAGAATTACTTATTCCAATACAAACTGTAATGATATGTGTTGACAATTGTACGTTTGAACCTATTTGAACTTGCGTAAGGAGTCTCAGACTGTATCAATTGTAACGTTAAACACACAGTATAGTTACCAGTATAGTTACTAATTTTTGCCCAGTGTATCCAGAACAATAGGACGTTAAACCCAATTTCATTTAATTTTTCGTCAAAACAACGATTGATTATTGTTTTTCATAACATTTCTGCCACATTCAACTGCAATCAAGCATATAATCCTACCTGACACTACACGGGTACAAATCATGTCTTTTTAAATCAAAGCGATAATAGCCTGGCTCTCCGGCATTTTAAATTTTACATCTTTGACATCATAAAGGTGGGACGTCATGTACAAATAGAAGTACTAACCTGATACGAGTTGCGCAGGAATTTATAATACACCGTGATTAGAAATATTCGTATCAATTTTGATAAAAACAACACTTGATTTAATTTATTGACAATATTTGCAGATAAACTGAAGTTATTTCACTAGAGGGGGGTGCGTATGTTTAATAGTATGTTGATGGCGTGCACGTAAAAGATCCCTTGGCAGTTGGAATTTGATATAAGAGTAGACTATTGCCCGGGCAAAATTTCCCCTCATAGCACACTGTATGGCATATGCCTGTCTCCATTAACCCAGTTTAGGAGTAGGACATAATTTTTATCCCATTTAAAAAAACATATTATTATATCACCGTTAAACCCTAAGGGCGGCCGAGTTCAAATTTCGTGAAAATTGGTCCAAAACTGACAGACAAAATACATCACCGTTATACCCTAAGGATGGTTGAGTTCAAATTTCGTAAACATCCAACCAAAACTGACAGACAAAATGGCCACGCCTTGTAGTCAAATAGCATAAAAATATGGTATATCAATGTTGTGGACACTGTAGAGGTCACAATTTTAATCCGATTTTGATGAAATTTGAAATGCATGTTTATAACCCAAAGATCTTGGTTGCTTTCGATATTCGTGCATATCGGATTGTTACTTCCTGAATTATGGCCCCTGATTGTACAAAAAATGGCGTTTTTAGCTTGAGGTCCCTCTAGATGTCACAATTTTTATCCGATTTAAAAAAACCTTTGAATATATGCCCTTATGATGGTTGAGTCTGAATTTCGTACAAATCGGACCAAAACTGCCGGACAAAATGGCTGCCCCTCGTACGCAAATATTGTAAATATATGGTATATCGAGGTTTTGGACCCTCTAGAGAGAGGACACAATTTTGATCCGATTTTGATGAAACTTCAAATACATGTTTATAACCCAAAGATCTTGGTTCCTTTCAATATTCATGCATATCGGATCGTAACTTCCTGAATTATGGCCCTTGATTGTACCAAAAATCACTTCTTTTTTTGAGCTTGTTCTCTGTCCATCTCTTGCAAAATGTGGGCGTATTTTGCATGGCAACCGCTGTTGATAGTATGTCCTAATAGTATAAAGTTAACTTATTTTCAAGACGTTACATGTAATTAAGTTTGCCAGGTGAAACTAAAGGCACCCAATAGTAGCTAAAAACAAGCACATCAGTATATCTCAACGTTTTTAGCTACATTCTCGTAGCTACAACAAAGGGCAATACTCGTTCAGTATTCTATGATAGAAAATTTGACCGGATACAATGTGCAGTATTGTATTAGGCAAAATTTTAGGCTCTCTCTCTCTCTCTCTCTCATTTTACAGACCTTGTAGTCTGGATTATATATGTTTCCGTGGATCGTCGCCAACTCGTGTATTTACTGGGTGTGTGGAGGGATCAGATGGCCACAGGCACATAAGATCAAGTAACCTAGTTTCAATTCCCCACTTGTACCTACATTACAAGATGATCTAGTTTGTGTGTGTTTACGTTAAATCACATTTCTCTCTTTCTCTTTCTGCTTATTTACTATTTAGACTTGAATATCAAGTCATAAGATAGCTTTCTACAACCCGAACCTCCTCGCCAACATTTAGATAGTGAGCTGGCTATTCTTGCTATAATAGTTCAAAAATAGATAATGCAACAGGATATTGTTATAATTTATTATTAGATAAAGAACATGAAACATTGTGATATTTGGTACATAGTGGTATTTGTTGGTACATTGTGGTATATTGTGGTACATTGTGGTATTTGTTGGTACATTATGGTACAGTGTGGTATTTGGTGGTACATTATGGTATTTGTTGGTACATGGTGGTATTTGGTATATTGACGTATTTGTTGGTACATTGTGGTAAATTGTTGGTACATTATGGTATTTGTTGGTACATTGTGGTATTTGGTGGTACATTGTGGTATTTGGTGGTACATTATAGTATATGCCAGTACATTGTGATAATGGTTGTTATATTTACAGATATAGAGTATGGCACATTGTGATATTTGTAACCTCCATTTAAACTCTGTTGAACAACTTGTACAACATAAAACTGGAAAAACACATCTTAAAAATTTAGCTATAAAGAATGGTGATATCCCAACTCCAACAGGTGAGTGAGAATTACTTTTTATCATGGATGGGACGAAAAACCGAGGTCCTGTACTGTATTGCTCCGATTGGGCTAATTAAGACGGCCATACGCAATACAGTGTGCTTCGAGTGAAATTTTGTCCAGGCTCCAAAGCCTACACTTATTTCAAATTCCAACTGTCAAGGGATCTTTTTTATGCACTGCATTGTGTACACAGGACCTCGTTTTTTTGTCCCATCCGAATGACTAGACAGCTGTATGCACAGGACCTCGGTTTTCTGTCCAATCATCAGAACTCTGCTCAGAATAAAAGTAATTATACCGTACTGAGAACAGTCAATTCTTTATCTAAATGTTACATAATATTCCAACCTCGTGTGTTTTCTCCGGGTCGTCCAGTTTCCCCCCACTGCTAAAGAGCCCTACGCGCATGCAAATTATTGAAATAAAATTAAACCATATATTAGTCCCAAAATGACCTAGTTTGTGTCGCGTGGACGTTAAACCCCATTTCTCTCTCTCTTTTATTAATGTACCGATATTCCCTTTAACAGAACGAATAAGTCCACTAATATTTCAGTGAATTTTTCTTTGGTGTATTTGATTCTTGAAGCCTTTCACATATATTTGTATCTTCCATGGCTGTGGAGGTCTTTTTATGGCAGGGGGGTTGGATGGCCGAATGTTTAGCACGTGCACGCTGTATCACGAGGACTGTCATTGAGTCAACTGGCGTGGTTTCGAATCCTCGGTTGTACGTGACAAGGAGTAGGGTCACCTGTCCAACCTTGTGGGTTTTCTTTGGGTCCTCCGGTTTCCTCCCCTACATGCAAGCGAATTATTGAAATATAAATTAAACCATATGTTAGTCCCGAAATGACATAGTTTGTGTCGCGTGGACGTTAAATCCCATTTCTCCCTCTCTCTTACATAATGTATCTTTACTCATACTGGGAACAACCAGCTCTTTATCTAAATCTTACATAATGTATCTTTACTCATACTGGGAACAACCAGCTCTTTATCTAAATCTTACATAATGTATCTTTACTCATACTGGGAACAACCAGCTCTTTATCTAAATCTTACATAATGTATCTTTACTCATACTGGGAACAACCAGCTCTTTATCTAAATCTTACATAATGTATCTTTACTCATACTGGGAACAACCAGCTCTTTATCTAAATCTTACATAATGTATCTTTAAAAAGATTGACCCTGTATATATTTCAGTTTGTTCAAAACAAAGAGGAAATCATGTGATTGGTAACCAACGACAACAGATAATGTTTGTAAAAGCTGGTTTAACAGATGAAGATCAAACACAGCAGGTTAGCTTACTATGATTTTATACTCCCACATGTTCATGTAGTCGCCCCTGTTCATCTGTCCATCCACAATGTGTTTGTGGACACTCTACAGGTTACAGTTTTTATCAAATTATGGCGAAACTTGAAATACAGACTTATATCCCAAAAATCTTGGTTCTTTTTGATTATAAGTTCTCCATTCAGGAAATTTTAAGAATGACTACAGGCCTTCATGTTTAAAAAATCATAGGGAGCTGGAAAAGGCTTTCCTGGGATTGTAAAAATTGAAAGTTGCTATCCTTGAAAATACCAATCTGATTAGAATACAGATCTATATTCCGTTTCGTTTTTTTATACTTTCGATGGCCTAAACTACATGAAGATCTGACCAGTTATAGTGAAAGTTCACAGCAGGGTCAAAAGACTTATGACCTATGACGTCAGACATTTGATTAACCAATCAGCATTAATGTTACTAGTGGATTACCCACAGTTCCGTGAAAAACACGCCTAAAGCTCATCGTAACAGACAGTTTCATTGGCTTATCCCTGACACCATTCAGAACAAGAGTTAATTAACAACTTTTCAAGATCAAAGTGTAGTAAAGACGAAATTTTGAACTATAAAAACGAAATGAAATAGGATCTGTGTTTTAACCAGATTGGGAAAATACGGACAGCAGATGGCATGTACGATCATAACTAATACTTTATATCAATGTTCTTATATACTTTTTATCGGCTGTTTTTTGTCAGCTTTAGCCGATTGATGTTTGATCTAGTCGATTAATAAAACAATGAACCGGCCATTTTCAAAAGGTGTACCTAATTGTCGTTATTTTTGTGGTAATCGCATACATCAGGATACGACATTCTCCACAACAAATTACCAAGAATTATTTTTGTTGAAGTCTAGTTATATTAAAGGGAATGGAAGCTTATAATTAACCCATTTCCTACCGGGACCTTATTTGGCCCAATTCCCGCCGGTTCGTTTCAAAATGGATTAAGAAGCCTGCTTTATATTATGTTTCTTTTAAATAGAATAAATACACTTCAATATTTTCTATATTTTATTGGTATACTGACTTTAAGTTCATGTCAATAATATTCCTCAGTAATTACAAGATAAAAAATGAAATACATATAGTTCATAATGTCTAAAACATTGTGGGGGGTTGGATGGCTGAATGGTTAGCACGTGCACGCTGTGCGCTGTATCATAAGGTCTGTCATTGAGTCAAGTAGTGTGGTTTCGAATCCCTGGTTGTGTGTGACAAGGAGTAGGGTCGCCTGTCCAACCTCGTGAGTTTTCTCCGGGTCCTCCAGTTTCCTCCCACTGCTAAAAGACCCCTATGCGCAAGCGAATTATTGAAATCAAATTAAACGATATGTTAGTCCCGAAATGACCTAGTTTGTGTCGAGTGGACGTAAAACCCCATTTCTCTCTCCCCTGAGAAACATTGTTTATCTTTATTTTTAAAAAAAATAGTATTTTAGAATTTATTGATAGCTTAAATGAAATGACAATGGCAATCGTCTTCCAGGTATTATCTAATTTTGACAGTGCTAGTCAAATCTTTGACATCTCTGTTGTGTCGGTCGGAGGTCAGAAGAAGCGCCTACTTCTGTCACGACAAAAGTTATATCGCACAGTGATGTTTCTGGTGACACTACAGCGTCTATTAGCTCTTATGTGCCATTTAACTATTTTTGTAGTTTGAAATGCCCTATATCAACTACCCATGGTGCCATAAATGATATTAGGGGATCACGGTGGCTAAGTGGGTAAGGCGCTGGCTCGCTAGCCTGGAGGTCAGGTGTTCGATCCCTGCATTGGCCGAGAAAGTTCATCCAGATTTTCCGACGTGGTTCTCCCTTGTCAGTGATGCAGGACGGAGGGGCTGACAAGGACAGCTGTCTAGTCGTTCGGATGGGACGAAAAACCGAGGTCCCGTGTACACATTGGCGTGCACGTAAAAGATCCCTTGACAGTTGGAATTCGATATAAGAGTAGGCCGTAGTGCCGCTGTCCGGGCAAAATTTCCCTCATAGCACACTGTATGGCGTATGCCCGTCTTCATTAGCCCAGTTCGGAGCAAAACAGTAGGACGTTAAACTCCTGTAGAATGTTAAACCCAAATGCATTTCATTTCATTTCACTGAATTTCATTTTGTTAATGACGACAGGTTATTCTGTCTACTATGCGAAAACTTTTATCCATATAGCCGCAGCCGCACTACGAACTACACCTGTAGGACATTAAACCCCATGATTAAACATCATTTTATTTAGTTAGTTAGCGGAGAGATAGAATTTTAGCTCTTAAAGCGACAATTTCATATTTTCTAAGAAAGTCAAAACATAATTATTTCTATGTCTTTTGCTCAATAGGTTATCAACTCACTATTATACGACCATGGGCATTATTTCCCACCCTTAAAAATCATTGACACAGGAAATAATAACACAATTACCTTCCTTGGTTTCCTATTGCCTCCATGCATTAGCTACCTTCAAACGTTGGAATTTGAAGTTGAAAATGATATTTTTG
The DNA here is from genome assembly GCF_932274485.2 of Patella vulgata. Classification (NCBI taxonomy): domain Eukaryota; kingdom Metazoa; phylum Mollusca; class Gastropoda; family Patellidae; genus Patella; species Patella vulgata. The sequence continues at coordinate 92,415,222 of NC_065879.2, forward strand.
CCAATTTCTCAGCTGGCAATAGTGAATTATAGGATTAATAGGAATATTCTTTAATGAGGTAGGACTGTTTATGGATACCATCTATTTTAGGGCTTTATTTTAATAAATTTTAAAAATATAACTTAAAAATATGAAATTGTAGCTTTAAACAATAAAAATGTTGCGTCCATGAATGAATACACAGGATTATATATATTTGTTCATTTTATAGAAATCAAGTTCATCACTGGAACCGTTGGGTTTTGATATCGACCCGGAACGCGATGTGTATCAGCCCGGAGAAGATGTGTTGGGTCGTAAACGTAAAGCCCAGTCATCTTTCTGTAATCACTGTCAAAAAGAGTTGAACTCTGACCTCCAGGCCTCTCAACATTATGCTAGTGATAAACATATGAAACGGTTAAAGATGGGCACAGAGACCAATACACAAGGTAGGTAGATTTGTTAATAGTAGGTCGTAGCACTGCTGTCAGTGCACAATGACTCCCAATTCCCCACTGTATGGGGTATGCCTATGTTCATTAGCCCTGGGAGTTGAATGGCCGAATGGTTAGAATGTGCGCATTGTGTCATGAGGTCTGTCATTGAGTCAACTGATGTGGTTTCGATTCCCTGGTTGTACGTGACAAGGAGTAGGGTCGCCTGTCCAACCTCGTGAGTTTTCTCTGGGACCTCCGGTTTCCTCTCACTGCTAAAGACCCCTACTCGCAAGCGAATTATTGAAATAAAATCGAAAAAATATGTTAGTCCCAAAATGACCTAGTCCGTGTGGAGTGGACGTTAAACCACATTTCTCTCTCTCTATCTCTCTCATTAGCCCTGGGGGTTGGATGACCGAATGGGTAGGATGTGTCCATTGTATCATGAGGTCTGTACGTGACAAGGAGTAGGGTCGCCTGTCCAACCTCGTGGGTCTTCTCTGGGTACGCTGGTTTCCTTCCACTGCTAAAGACACCTACGCGCAAGCGAATTATTGAAATAAAATTGAACCATGTATTAGTCCCGAAATTACCTAGCTTGCGAACATTAAACCCCATCTCTCTCTCTCTCTCCCTCTTTCTCTTTCTCTCTCTCTCTCTCTCTCTCATTAGCCTTGTTGGTGGAGAGGAGAGAAGTAGGACGTTAAACTTCATTTTAAGGATATCACTGTGGGTAAGATGCTGGCTCGCTAGCCTGGAGGTCGGGTGTTCAATCCCTGCATTGGCCGAGAAAGTTCATCCAGATTTTCCGGCGTGGTTTCCCCTTGTCAGTGATGCAGTCGTTCGGATGGGTCGAAAAACCGAGGTCCGTTGTACATATTGACGTGCACGTAAAAGATCCCTTGGTCATTGGAATTTGATATAAAAGTAGGCCGTAGCGCCGCTGCCCTGGCAAAATTTCCCTCATAGCACACTGTATGGCGTATACCCGTCTTCATTAGCCCAGTTTAGGAGCAGAACAGTAGGACATTAAACCCCATTTCATTTTATGTTACTTAACCAAAATTTGGACTGAATTTCAACAATTTCTTGAGTTTTGCTGTTGTTCACCTTGTACATCTTGTCATCCAATTGGTGTGACATTAGTTAAACATATTGATAGTAGCAAAAAAAACAATGCCTATAGAATATCAACAGTTGAGTTGATATTTACCATCAAATATTGGTTGATAGGTTCTGTCCAATAATAATCACGGTTTCTGGTCAATCTGATTACAATACAGATCTATATTTCGTTTCAATATTTTTATACTTTCGATGGCCTACACTACATGAAGATCTGACAAGTTATGACCCTATGACGTCGGACATTTGATTAACCAATAAGCGTTGATGTTACTAGTGGATTACCCACAGTTCCGTGCAAATCACACCTAAAGCTCGCCGTAACAGACCGTTTCATTGGCTTATCCTGACACCATTCAGAACAAGAGTTAAATAACAACTCTTCCAGGTCCTAGTGTAGTAAAGACAAGTAAAACGAAAGTTTGAACTATAAAAACGAAACGAAATAGGATCTGTGTTTGAATCAGATTGGTTTTCTGTCATATGTTTTATTATTTCAGGAACATCAGTGAAAAAAACATCTCCCAAGGTACCACCCGTACCTTTGCAGACCGCAGCAGATATAACACCCATCCCTTATCCTCCAGCATTTTTATCATCAACATCTCCCCCTCCCCCTCCTCCACCAGTTGCCCCTACTAAACCTAATACAGCAGTTCCTGGGTCACTAGAACCACCAAAACCTACTACAGCAGTTCCAGGGTCACAAGAATCACCAAAAGCTACCCACGGTTTTATGTTTTGTAGTTTTTGTAATTTAAGTTTAAATTCAGCATCACAGATAGACGCCCACCGATCAGGTAGAAACCCAAAAAACATCATGTACACACACTCGTATTCAATCTGAGCAAAATACAGATCTATGTTTTTTTATACTTTCAATGGCCTCTACTACATGATTATCTGACCGTTTGTGGTAGGTCGCGTCATACAAGCGACTTTTGACCTTATGACATCATACATTTGATTTACCAATCAGCGTTGATGTTTCTAGTGGGTTACCCACAGTTCCTTGTACCTCACGCCAAAAACTCAGCATAACAGACTGTTTCATTGGCTAATCCCTCATGTCAACCAGAACACATCAATGATAACAACTCTTTCAAATCCTAGTGCAATCTGTTTCACAGAGATCTAATATCTCTGTAACAGATGACTATTTCGACACATAACATCACGCGGCGTCAATCATTGGCTCAATATAGCGCGTGCATTGTTTACATAAGATGTTACTGATTCAGGCTAAATGGTGAATTTTACTTATTTTAATACCCACTTACACTAAATAGGAAATAATTTTTACCTACAAACAATTCAAACGTCTTTATTTTTCTAATAAATGAAAAAAAATGTTTTAGAATTTAATTTGTCGCAGGACAAAAGTTAATATTCTTGGCTCATTAAGTCGCATCGATGTCATCCTTATCAGTGATTGTAGCAGCCTAGCGAAAATTCACTGATGATCAGTGTGATCCTAGTGTAGTAAAGACAAGGAAAACGTAATTTTGAACAATAAAAACAAAACGACGTAGGATCTGTGTTTTAACCAGATCGGGGGATCACGTGGCTAAGTGGGTAAGATGCTAGCTCGCTAGCCTGGAGGTCGGGTGTTCGATCCCTGCATTGGCTGAGAAAGTTCATCCAGATTTTCCGGCGTGGTTCTCCCTTGTCAGTGATGCAGGACGGAGGGGCTGACAAGGAAAGCTGTCTAGTCGTTCGGATGGGACGAAAAACCGAGGTCCCTTGTACATATTGGCGTGCACGTAAAAGATCCCTTGGCAGTTGGAATTCGATATAAGAGTAGGCCGTAGTGCCGCTGTCCGGGCAAAATTTCCCTCATAGCCCACTGTATGGCGTATGCCCGTCTTCATTAGCCCAGGTTAGGAGCAGAACAGTAGTACGTTAAACCCCATTTCATTTCATTTCATTTAACCAGGTCGACTTGGATGGTATTTTAATCGATAAATATTTAAAACGGAAGGGGGTGGGGTGGGGATGGATGGCCGAATGGTTTTGAGACTCGAGAAAACATGGTGGACACACAATGCCAATTGAATTATAAATATATTTTATTATAATAAAAAAATACCAACGATTTAAATAAAATTTATTTTAACAATACATTTATTTAATACATGATTCACAGATTGAATAAAATTTATTTTAACAATACATTTATTTAATACATAATTCACAGATTGAATAAAATTTATTTTAACAATACATTTATTTAATACATAATTCACAGATTGAATTGAATAACATTTATTTCAACAATACATTTATTTAATACATAATTCACAGATTGAATAAAAATTATTGTAAAAAGATAAATCAAGAAAATAAATGTTGTATAGATATAACAGTTGCTATTTATCAGGTTCTTTTTTGCTATCTCTGGGTACTGGATACTAATTACTATAATTGTTCGGGGGGATGGATGGCCGAATGGTTAGCGTGTGCGCACTGTATCATAAAGTCTGTCAATTAGTCAACTGGCGTGGTTTCGACTCCCTGGTTGTATGTGACAAGGAATAAGGTCGCCTGTCCAACCTCGTGGGTTTTCTCCGGGTCCTCCGATTTCCTCCAACTGCTGGAGTCCCCTATGTGCAAGCAAATTATTGAAATAATTGAAATGTTAGTCCCATAATAAACTAGTTTGTGTCAAGTGGACATTAAACCCCATCTCTCTCTCTCTCTCCCTCTCTCTCCCCCTCCCTCTCTCCCTCCCTCTCTCTCTCTCTCTCTCCCTCTCTCTCTACTCTCTCTCTCTCTCTCTCTTTAAAAAGGAAAAAACATTTAGAACATTACATCATTACATTATTTTCTATCTAAAAATTACATTCTGTCATAAAAAGTAACTGATTTAATTTGATATAATATTCACTTTTCATTATCTATTTAGAACTAGAACTGTAGGCTATTTATCTAAATCTTACATAATGTATCTTTAAGATTGATAGCATGCTATTTACCTGAAATGAAATTCTGATGAGTTTTTTTCTGTACTTGTAGGTGCTCGACATAAGAAGAACGTAGCCAAGGCCCAGATTCAACAACTGTCAACCGTTACTTCAACAACTAAACAATGATTCTGATCAACAACTAAACAATGATTCTAATCAACAACTGTCAACTGTTACTTCAACAACTAAACAATGATTCTGATCAATAGCTGTCAACAACTAAACACTAATTATAATCAACAACTAAACAATAATTATAATCAACTGTCAACAACTAAACAATAATTATAATCAACAACTGTCAACAACTTCTAAGTGTAGTGTTTATGTACTGTTGACTAGTGATGGGTATTGCGACTATCCATAATGTGTGACATGGATAATTAAGAGTGACCAGTTACTTAGTGATGCCGTTGTGTTTTCATCCTTCAACAAATCCACAAGGAATTTAAGTGATTATATATGATAAGTCACTGATTAACATCGAATCTAGTCATTTTGGTTGTGGTTCATCAATAGAACTGTTTAGCTGTGCTAGTGTGATGGAGATAGAGTTGTGGTTCATCAGGAGAACTAGCCGTGCTAGTAAGAAGATAGAAGGAAGGAAGGGCCAGTCCAAGGTACCAAAACCATGGATGTCACATGCTAGGGAGGGGAGAGGGACATATGTCATGTGCTAGTGAGGGGAGGAGGAGGAGGGGCATATGTCATGTGCTAGAAAGGGGAGGAGGGGCATATGTCACTTGCTGGAGAGGGGAGGAGGGGCATATGTCATGTGCTAGGGAGGAGAGGAGAAGGGGCATATGTCCTGTACTAGTGAGGGGAGGAGGAGGGGCATATGTCATGTGCTAGAAAGGGGAGGAGGGGCATATGTCACATGCTGGAGAGGGGGGAGGGGCATATGTCACGTGCTGGAATGATGAGGAAGGGCATATGTCACGTGCTGGAGAGGGGAGGAGGGGCATATGTCACTTGCTGGAAAGGGGAGGAGGGGCATATGTCATGTGCTAGGGAGGGGAGGAGAAGGGGCATATGTCATGTGCTAGGGAGGGGAGGAGAAGGGGCATATTTCATGTGCTAGGGTGGGAAGGAGGGGTGTATGTTGTGCTAGGGAGGGGAGGAGGGGCATACATCGTGCTAGAGAGTGGAATATGTCATGTGCTAGGGGGGACGAACGATACCATACACTTCACTCTGTGTATGTAATAAACATGATATCCTACCCCCCCCCCTTCCCTCCCTGCTACCCCCCGCCCCCTTTTCTCTCCCCTCTTTCCTTACCCGTCTCTCTCTCTCTCTCACCACACAACCTACATCCCTCTCTCTCTCCATCCCTCCCCCTTAACTCTCTCTGCCCCTACAAGCTAGAATAAAGATTAAATATAGACATGTTACAAGCTTGAATAAATGTTAAATGTATAGATGTATTATAGAGTTTGTTCTTTCAAGCCCCAACAAGCTTTTCCCTTATAGCTTCAACAAGCTTGTTCCTTATAGCCACAACCAGCTTGTCCCTTATACCTCCAACAGGTTACAATAAATGTTATATTGTTGTTGGGTGTTTAAAGCCCCATTGTGCTGCATGAGGCACTGTGGGTCAATGGGTAAGACGCTGGCTCGCTAACCTGGATGTTCTGAGTTTGATCCCCTCGTCGGCTGAGGAAGTTCATCAGGGTTTTCCGATTCCCCCTCGACAGTGTTGCTGGACGGAGGGCCTGGCAAGGGCAACTTGGAGTCATTCGAAGTGGACAAAAAATAGGGTTCCATTTTATAATCTGTTTTAGGGTTACAGGTGTTTTTGATGTCCGATGACACTGTGATATAACCCAGCCATCATTTTCTTTAAAGGGATAATAACACTCTTGCTGGCTTGACAGCTCCAGAAAATAAATAATAGCCTTATTCTAAGTATTAGATGTTTAATTGTCCTACCTGTTGTGTAAATTATCCATTACATCCTATTTTACTTGTCCAGAGGGTTCGAAAATATTTTTAAATCCAAGTCACATTTGAAAAGCTTTACTTTAGGCTTTTCAAATCATTTAGTTGAATATTTCAAATTTTTTAAATTAGGTGTGTTAGATGAAATTTGTATCATCAATTAATTGGAATACTGTAAAATAGTACAATTTGTTGACCAGAATAAAGATTAGGACATATTATTCAGCTACAGGAGTGGTATTGAGCCTTTAAGATGTGGGATCTGATTGTTGTGTGTGTTTTTAATCTGATCAAAGGCTTGGTTCCATAACTGGGAGGTCCAGGGTTCATTCCCGGTGTAGGCCAAGAAAGTTCATCAGGATTTTCCGACATGGTTCCACATTGTCAGTGGTGCATAATGGAATGCCTGGCAAGAAACAGTGTATAGTCATTCGGATAGTACCAACAACCCAGGCCCTGTGTTAACATGGACGTGAACATAAAAGAACTCTTGGCAGTTCGATATGAGAGTAGGCTGATTGAAGTAGAAAGTTGGATGTTAAACCACATATCATTGAACTCCAAGCCAACATATTATTTACCATAGGTATTAGTATTTTATTTTCTTAATGCAGTTATGATGTAATAATTTAAACCAATCGGCCCCCTCCTATCAGTACCAATTTAGACTAATTGGGCCCTGTCCTATCAGTACCAATCTCTTTGCCCAAAGCCCGATTTCTGGAGACAAGCAACATCACAAACAAATACATTAGAGACTGTTTACTATTTAGCAAAATAAAGCAATGTTTTTTTCAACTGGTATTCTGCACACCTATATACTCTACTTTGAGAATAAATCTCTACCCTGAATGACTGCCATATCCAACAATTCGTACCGGTAAAGCTGTTTTGTAAAGCTGTTTTGTAAAGCTGTTTTGTAAAGCGATGCTGTCTGTCTACAGTTAGCTCGGCTTGAGAACAGACACTAAGCTAGTTGACCGACATCGATTTTAGTTGAAAACGATAAGTTATGTTCGAGAATTTTTAGAAGTATTTATTCTGCTTCCATTTAATGGAATTGAATAGGTTTATTTAGTCTTTATGTGTATGACAGGTGTGAAACAGAGCCGAGTCGCAATACATGGATATGGTGGCATACAAAACAAGGCCGCGCGGATCGTAACGTGAACTCCTTTGAGGGACCGTATCACCCCTGTACTTTGGTCACTTCACTGGCTTCCAGTGCATGCAAGAATCAACTTTAAATTGATGTCTCTTACATATCAATATGTATACTGTGAAATACCATCTTATCTGAGAGAACTGGTGGAAGCTTACATGCCATCGCAAAATCTAAAATCCTTTGGAGCTCACTCATTTAGTGTTGTTGCTGCCAATTTGTGGAACTCGCTACCTAGTCCTTCATTAGACTCCTTTAAATCTTGATTGAAAACATACTTGTTTGAGAAATATCTGCTAGAGTGATTGTGTTTTTTGTAGCGCTATGAGCACCACTATATGTGGAATTAGTGTGATATAAATGGACTTATTATTATTTTAGGACAGAGATTTATTCTCGAAGTATGAAGAAGATGGATCTCTATGTACAGTATGACGGTCCAAGTCTAGTTGAAATCTGTTCTACACACAAAGATTACTTTTATTATATGAAAGCAGGATATATACTTTTCAAAATTTGCGAAATATACTTAGTGTTTTCGACTTAGGACTTAAAATGTCAGTCAACTAGTTTAATTAGTGTCTCTTCTCGAGCGGATCAGAACGTTAGATTTTATTTCAGTGTCCAGTTAGATATCTAATCACAACATAATCTCAAAACATGTAATACCCGACCAATCTGAATCTGCTCATTTAAAGGAACTAAATCTTCTATATATATATTTGTGACTGTCGTTTGTCTGTCTGTCTGTCTGTTCGGGGTTGGCGGCTACACTAGGTCTGCCCCGAGTCTGAAATTTGGGGTATAGGGGTATCTCGGACCGGAGTGTAACATAGGCCAGGTGGCGTTAGTCTACCACTTCCGGTTTCGGAGTTATGACCCCCGAGCGAAGCCGGGTATCCTGCTAGTCACTAATATTTGGGACCTAGAAATTGACAATGCATATAATAATGTAATATGAATGTTTATAACCCGATTTACATTCAATCGTTTCTGTTTTTACTCTAATTTCAAATCCGTTTATGTTCCGCGAAATAGCAATCGAATAGCAGTCTCTAGCGTATCGTTATTCCAGTCTACACCGATAGTATTTATTGCGCATGTTCCCCCGATAAGAAAATGGCATCAACGTTTGACATGACTGTGGAATATGTCTAGACTCATTTTTCGAGTCCCTTGTTACAAATGGCGCTGAAATGCATAATTGTACACAATTCGTGTATCAATGGTAAAATGTTTATTTTGTCTTAAATATTGGATAACAACATCATTGATGATATAAATTAACAAATAATTTGTGTTTTCAATGTGGAAGACTTTGGATGATACTGAGTTAGCTACTTGAAACCACATTTAAATGTGGCCTACCACTTTCCCCTATGACTTAAAATAAATAATTTAATGGAGTTTTCGATGAATCGGAAACATTTGTTCCGCAACTGACTTTAAACCTCTATTTTATTTCCGTATGTATGGTCTCTCTCTCGTTCCGTATGGTTCATGACGTGTTGATGAAGGTGACTCATTCTACCGAACGAAACATGACAGATATCACATTTATAAGGGTTGTTAGGGTTATGAGTTTTCATATGATTGCGTAAAAGTTGCCGTCTGGAGAATAACTTAAAACAGAGTTCGCATGGATGAGTCTGGGTGTTCTTGTCTTTAGGTTCGTGAGTTCTCATATGTCTGTCGAGATTACCTCTAAACGTCTTACCGCAAACTTCACACGTATTTAAAACCTCGTGAGTCTCCATGTGTATCCTGAGAAGTCCATTATGAATAAATGTCTTCTCACAAACCCCACACTTGTGAGCTTTCTCTCCTGCTCCGGTGTGAATTTTTCTGTGTTCGATCAGACGACTGTTTCGACTATAGGCTACCTCGCAAACATGACACTTATACAGCTTTTCTCCCGTATGCGTCCGTAAATGTTTACGCAGACAACTGTTGTAAAAAAAAGATTTGCCACAGAAATGACATTCGTAACGTTTTTCACCGGTATGAGTTATACCATGAGCCTTGAGATTACTGCGGTTATTAAATGATTTACCACACACATCACATTTAAACGGTCGTTCACCGGTATGAATTCTGACATGTCTCTGAAGATGGTCTCGCGTATTAAATGATTTCGTACATTCATTACATTTATAGCGTTTGTCAACAACTAGACTTTTATTTTTGTCACATGGCAATGAATTGATATTGTAAGACTTTGAGCTCTGACTTATTTCTTGCTTTCTACCACATTGGTTAGGAATATCATCGCCAGCTCGGACGTTTTCTTCGTGTATCTTACAATGTTTCTCTAGATCATGGACTGACTCAAATTTTCCATCACATAAATTACACATGTGTTCATTTTTATCGTCCTGTTTATCATCAACATCAGTTTCCTCATCTTTAACATGTATTTTATTGTGTTGTTCTAAATCATCAAGTTGTTGAAAAATCTCATCACATACAACACACTGATGTAATTTCATTACTGTTACATCGTCAGTTTCCTGTAAAATATATATGTTATAATATCATTAGTTTCCTGTAATATATAAAAGTTATAACTTCATTAGTTTCCTGTAATATATAAAAGTTATAACATCATTAGTTTCCTGTAATATATAAAAGGGGTTTAACGTCCACTCGACACAAACTAGGTCATTTCGGGACTAATACATGGTTCAATTTATATTTCGATAATTCGCTTGCATGTAGGGGAGGAAACCGGAGGACCCGAAGAAAACCCACAAGGTTGGACAGGTGACCCTACTCCTTGCCACATACAACCAGGGAATCGAACCACGCCAGTTGACTCAATGGCAGACCTTCGGATACAGAGCGCACGTGCTAACCATTCGCCTATCCAACCCCCGCTTGTGGAAAAAGAGATTTCTAGTAAATTTCGTGGTGTTTCAACTTACCTTGACATGTTTATTGATTTTATCATCGTCAGATTCACTTAACTCAGTGTCTAGCCGGAGAGTATTATCGGTTCCTATATCTTTCTTTATACCTCCTGGGCCTGCAGGAATAGATGGTACCTGTGTCTTTATACCTTCTGGGCCTGTGGGAATGGATGGTACCTGTGTCTTTATACCACCTGGGCCTACTGTCACAGACGTTACCTGTGTCTTTATATCTTCTGGGCCTTCTGTCACAGATGGTACCTGTGTCTTTATACCTTCTGGGCCTGTGGGAATGGATGGTACCTGTGTCTTTCTACCTTCTGGGCCTGCAGGAACAGATAGTACCTGTGTTTCCACCTGATTATCATCATCATCTTCTGACTGGATCTCTTGCTTTATATCAGCTTCTAGTCCCAGTCCAATGATTTTTATATCTGCATCGTCATTTGGCAAATCTGTCTCTTGTTTAATAAATGTTTGTAGAACAGATTGTCTGTTCGATGTCCGTGTTGGAAGATTGACTGTTGAGGGGGGTGGAACAGAAATCTCAGATGAACTTAGCTGTCCGAACGAATTCTGTTTTAATACTGTGGCTTTAAGAAGGAAAGGAATGGTGGTGGATGAACTCGATAAACTTGAACTTGATACATTTAAACTTTTATTGACAGTTAAAGCAACCGGCACTGGGATTTCTTGATTTCCACTGGAAGATCGATTTGATAAATTGGAAGTAGAACTTCCTGTACTGTTAGACTGGGAGGTTTGAACAACCAGTGCTGGATTCCTTGATAGTGGGTTATTGTTTGATAAATTGAAAGTAGAACTTCCTGTACTGTTAGACTGGGAGCTTTGAACAACCAGTGTTACATTCCTTGATAGCGGGTTATGGTTTGATGCATTCATTTCAACAGATTCTGGTTTCTGAGAGCAGGATGGTGGAATTGTAAACAATATATTGCAGTTTGCCGAACCATGTAAATTATTTGGACAACTGGTCGTTGTATTGTTAACGTAAGTTACACCGACTGGTACAGGTTCAACCAATGATTGATTGGGGTTAATCGTGTCTAAGGGAACCAATGATGGATCAGGGTTGATCGTATCACCCGAGGTTTTGTTCTGTGACCCAGGGAATGGTAAAATATCCCTGAATCCTGGAACTTGAGATTGAATAAATGTGTTTGGAGGTGGTTTTGATCGATAAACACATATCTGCTGAGGTGGTGTATTCGTAGTTTTAGGGGGCGCTTTATCCTTATTCTCTAGATGTATTTTTCTCAAAGTCTCAACGACTGCGGACCTCTGTTTTCTAATCATATCTAACTTTAAAATCTCATCAAAATGTTGAATTCTTTTTATTTTACACAGACATGTGACACATGCGTACATATTCTCTCGGGTCAGTTCCATTCCTATTTCAGCTATAACCTCGTCAAATTCTTTGACTGTTTGTGAAGATATGATTCGGTAAGATTTCCTACCAATAATCCCATGACAGATGTTGCAACATCTGGAGCTGAAGGTAGCCATCTTTTATCCTTCTTTAATAGGAGTAGAGTTGACACCAGATGGAAGGAGTAGAGTTGACACCAGATGGAAGGAGTAGAGTTGACACCAGATGGAATGAGTAGCGTTGACACCAGATGGAAGGAGTAACGTTGACACCAGAAGGAAGGAGTAGCGTTGACACCAGATGGAAAGAGTAACGTTGACACCAGAAGGAAGGAGTAGCGTTGACACCAGATGGAAAGAGTAGAGTCGATGCCAGATGGAATGAGTAGAGTTGACACCAGATAGAAGGAGTAGAGTTGACACCAGATGGAAGAAGTATCTGAAAGTAGATAAGACAAGCCTTGTCAGTCTCAATATAATATAATAATATGTACCTTTATGATTGTGCTCACTCCATCCATATTGCATGCTCTAAGTGCATGGAAGATAATAGCTAATCCTGATAACTAACAAACAAATGAGTTTTGATTTCGGATTTGAACACAGCTAATGTTAAGTTATTCCACAAACGCAATCGACAGACACTGAAGGCTTATCCTCATAGGATTTCAGTTTAGCTTGCGGCGCAACCAATGGATGGTTATTTTGTGAACAAAGCGGTCGATTTGGTTGATATGATTGAATGAGGTCCGTGAGGTAAGATGGGGAAAGATCATGTTGACACATATAAACCAATGTTAGAATCTTGAATGTTATCCGGCGGGTTTCTATGGATAACCAATGTAATGATTTTAAAATGGTATAACAGTATAGTGTAATGGTACTACTGCCCTTGTTAAAGTTTTCTCTATTGAGCTATGAAACACCTCTGGAATCAAGAAATGTTTTTAGCTTAGCTTTAAATGCACCAAGAGTCAATCTTATCTTACACAAAACAGTTTTTGTCTGTATTTTCGAGTAACATGACACACATGATTCTGGTTTGACGGTCATTTTAAAATGAACATAAATTTTGCATAGCAGTTGGGTTTATTCAAATCATATAATTATAGAGTATTATAGGGTAAGATTTCATCTATATTTCAATCAATCAATGGGAATTGGTTATTATATGTCGGCCCATTATATGTTAAGCTATGTACAATACAGTTTGGGGTCAGTTTAATTGGAAATTAAGGGAGTTATAGGCCAGTAACATTTTTGTAATCAAATGACTACAAAAATTGCTGAAAGGAAGGCCTTAGGACGGTCTGCTACTGTGGCTGGAGTAAAACGGAAGACATCAGTCATGGTATGGAACGATTTCTAACTGAGCCGCCGTCAGTTTGAAATGACTTATTTGGGCTGACTTACCAAAAATACTGTTTTATGACAACAGTCGGTTGTTTATTTTTTGTCCTTATCAGTTCAAAATCAGGGAAATTCGTGATTTTTCCTAGTTTCGGATAAACTTATATATAATTTACATTCTACAGCCATTTGTTTCCTTCGAAATACGGCAGCCATCTTAAGAGAATGCGTCACGTCCGGCTGATATTTGTAATGATATTTGGACACGAATTAAACATACCCGAGTAACCCACAATCAAATAATTCCAGCAAATTGTAATGAATTCACTGGACGACTGAATTGTGTCAACAGAAATCATATTTAATGATATATTATATGATGCGCCTTGAGTCGAAATTCAAAATAAACACCATCGTTAGGAAATTACATAGCTCCAATACTGTAGCGGCGTCTGTCAAGTCCGTTGTAAAAATGTAAAGTGTTATCTAATTTTACAAAATGTTGGCATTTCTTCGCCTAATATCACATTTTAGATTTAATAGCGTCACAAGAATCTGGGATTAAATGGCGTTACTTCTATTGACATATTCCATCAGATTATCTGACGTTGCTTCTCTTGGAATACTTCATCAGATTGTATGACGTTACTTATATTGGAATACTTCATCATATTATATGGCGTTACTTATATTGACATAATACATCGAGTTATCGAAGCCTCGTATAATTGTCAGTCATGTTAATTTGTTTTTGGGTAAGGCCAGTGTAGTATAAAACCTTAAAGTAGCTAATTCCGTAACTCAATATCATCCAAAATCTTCGACATTGAAAACACGATTTTTTTTTTGCAATTTAAATCAGCATTGGTGTTGTGGTCTTACCTGGAAAAGATGGGCTTCTGATATCCAATATTTAAAACAAAATAAACATTTTACCATTGGTACACGAATCGTGTACCATAATGCGTTTCAGCGCCATTTGTAAAAAGGTGCTCAAATAATGAGGCTAGACATATTCCACAAGTCATGTCAAACGGTGATATCATATTCTTATTCGGAGAGCATGCGCAATAAATAAAATCGGTGTTGACTGCAATAACCAGACGCTAGAAACTGACTTGCGGTTGAGACTTCTGGCGTATTTCGTCGAACATAACTGATGATAATTCACAATAAAACGGAAAAGATTGAATGTAAAACAGTTTATATGAATTCATATTACATTATTATATGTGTTGCGACTCATTTGTGCCAATTTCTAGGTCCAAAATATTAGCGATTTAGCTCCTTTAAGATCAACCCGAAACCAGACCAGTGGGAAATAAAACGGGGTTAAACATCCTAGCTAATGAAGACGGACATACACCATGCAGCAAGGGAAATTTTCCCTACTTTTATTTGGAAGTCAAACTCTTAAGGGTTCTGTTACGTGCATGGCAATGCGTATACGGTTTTTGGTCCATCCGAAAGACTAGATACTGTTCTTCGCTACGGCAAGTTGAAACCACGTCGGAAAATCCCGAGAAAATTTCGAGACAAACATGTGGTTCAATTTTATTTCAATAATTCACTAGCGCGTAGGGGTCTTGTAGCAGTGGGAGGAACCCGGAGAACGCGGAGACAACGCCCGAGGCTGGACTCCTTATCACGTACAAGCGGGAAATCGACACCACCAAAACTCTCCGATAAGATTTGCGAATATTACTTACAAAAACATTTATGATTGTTTTATTACAAATGTACAAAACATTTTTTAAAGTTTTAAAAATTACATAAAAAAAATTCATAAAATTTACAAAAAGAAAACCCCAACATATACCGCATAAAGATGCATTATGTAAGAATTGGATAGACAAAAACATTCATTAAATTAAAAAAAATAAAATCATAAAATTTAAAAATAAAAATCATGTACCAAGTAAAGATGCATTATGTAAAAATTAGATAGAGAACCAACCGTTCTTGCTATAACAGTTTTAAAATATACAATTAACAAATGAATATATTAAACATTTCATTAAAATTACTTGATTCTGGGCCAAGATATGAGAGTTTGCAGTCTCGGTTGTCAAATAAACAAAGTCTCGATTATCCATTTTATAGTTAAATTATTAAACGGCGAGCGTGTTCTAATCCATTCAAAATGACGACCATCAGATGGTTTAGAGAGTTGATTATCAGAATGTCGAATTAACAGTTTAATATAACATTTAAAGCCAGAACAACAATCTGGTTAAAACACAGATCCTATTTCGTTTCGTTTTTATAGTTCAAAATTTCGTTTTACTTGTCTTTACACTACACTAGGATCTGGAAGAGTTCTTATATAAAACGCTTTCTGGTTGATGTGATTGATTAGCCAATGAAACGGCCTATTACGGCGAGTTTTTGGCGTGAGGTGCGGAACTGTGGGTAATCCATTAGAAACATCAATGCTGATTGGTTAATCAAATGTCTGATGTCATGGGGTCAAACCTTTATGACCTCTGACACGATCCTCCACTACAACCGGTCATATCTTCGTGCAATCTGTTTCACAGAGAATTACGAGTCTCGTATAAAATCTCTGTCATAGATGACTGCCTTAACACGTGCTGTCACAGCACGCGGTGTGAATCATTGGCTGAATGGTGCGTGCATTGTTTACATAAGACATAACTGCTTCGGAGAGAATGCTGCATTTTAGTCATTTTAATACCCATTTACACTAAATCGGAAATAATTTTTAACTACAAATACGTCAAACGCCTTTATTTATTTTTCCAATATATACAAAAAATGTTTTAGAATTTAATTTGTCGCAGGAAAAAAGTTAATATTTCTAGCTCATTAAGCCGCATCAATGTCATCCTTATCAGTGATTGTCGCGGCCAAGCAAATATTCACTGCGGATCGGTGTGATCTTCGTGTAGTGTAGGTCATCGAAGGTATAAAAAACGAAACGAAATATAGATCTGTATTTTAGTCAGATTGCCAGAACAAAGAGAGAGAGAGAGAGATGGGGTTTAACGTCCACTCGGCACAACCAGGTCATTTCGGGACTAACATATGGTTTAATTTTATTTCAATAATTCGCTTGCGCGTAGAGGTCTTTAGCAGTGGGAGGAAACCGGAGTGCCCGGAGGAAACCCACGAGGTTGAGAAGGCGCCCCTATCTCCATGCCACATTCGCTCACACCAGGGCTCGAAACCACAGCCGCAAGCCAGAGGTGACCGGCCAGCCAGAGGTCGAAGCGCGGCACTCTAGACCACTAGGCCATCCCAACCCCCCCGATCCAGACCAGGGAATATGTCTAAAATATTATCGATATGATCGATTGTTAGGCCGGAAAGTTCTGAATTACAATCTAGTGAACTGGAATTCAGTCCTGTCACAGTATTGGGGATGCTCGATTGGACGTTCCAGAACTGGATTTTCTCAATCCTAAAAGTTTTGGAAATGAAATGAAATGAAATTGGGTTTAACGTCCTACTGTTCTGCTCCTAACCTGGGCTAATGAAGACGGGCATACACCATACAGTGTGATATGAGGAAAATTTTGCCCGGGCAGCGGCGCTACGGCCTACTCTTATATCGAATTCCAACTGCCAAGGGATCTTTTACGTGCACGCCGATGTGTACACGGGACCTCGGTTTTTCGTCCCATCCGAACGACTAGATTTCGAGCTACAACACAGCCAACGAATGCATAAGATAATATATCAATCAACCATGACAGCTGAAACATAATATTTGTCGGGGCTGACAGGACTGAATTCGGCGTCACTCGATTGTAGTTCTGTCAATTCAGGACGTTCCGGACCAACGATCGAACATCCCCTAAGTCTCGACAACTGGGTAGCGTGGTGACGTAATTAAACACAACGGAAAGGTTGGGGCTGTTGTGATTGGTTGAGAGATTTCTTATTCTGTCGGCCCCTGCGCCCTGACCCGAAATTCCTAAACGGTCAATCGTGTATATCCCTAATAAATGGGCTAAATCTATTAGGGCCCGTTTAAGGTCGCTGAGATGTAAACAAAGTTTGGCCGTGGACCTTATAACAAGGTCCATGGGTTGGTGCACGTGACTGTTGGAGAGATTGTAGGTTGGGGTTAGGGTGAGTGTTAGAGCTAGGTCCCTAGCCTTATTTACATCTCAGCGACGCTGACGAAATCTTGAGGTAACCTTAGAAATAGATCTGTTTTGACCATATTGAATGTGTTCTGAAATGAAATGAGGTTGAATGTTATTTGCACCACCCGGCGAGCATGCGCCCGGCAAAGTTCTATGGTCGCGGAAGCGTATACATTGATATTATTAAGTCAGTGATCTGCTCATTATTGAATGTTATCAATACAGGAATCCACTCATGTCTATACGATATCACCCCCGGTGGAAGTGAACGTTAAACTCCAGAAACGAACGAACGAAATGTTATAAAAAGGAGTTATCTCCCATGATATCGTGGATCCAGATGTCGGAATGATTGTAATTGGACGGATTACAGACCCTAAGATTATTACATGCACTGCCAATATAGGGCCGGAATAAGACCAACAGGGGTTAAATGATTTCGGTGCCATGATACATATATAATTTAAAACATAAACAATAATAAAGCACAAACAACCGCTTAGCACGTGATATTGAGTTTTTCTTGGAATTTATACACTAACACATCATCATTAATTGGGAGAAAACAGCTAACTTTAGGAAAAGACAAAACAATGAAAAACTGATTGAAAATTAATTCTAAATCAATTTTGCCATGTAACAAAGCAGACATTCTGTGGTGCCCCCATTACCATAGTGCCCTAATCACGTGCTTATTTTGTTTAATGATTGATCAAGCCCTGTCCCCAAGGGCCATATGTAGCTGGCCTAGGCGTCCTGTATCTACTAATTTTCTTACTAGTCATAAATAAATTGCTTATATTTTTAGGGCGCCCATCTTCCATCATTGAGCAATGCTCAGAGGCGCTTTACAAAAATATAAATTGAATTATATTAGATTTAAATCTACATAAAAGTCTAAATGATAACATTACATACCCATAAATAAAAGCCTGTGCAAAAGAATGTGATTTTTAGTGATTATTTTAGAAGGGGGGACCCAGCGGCCGATGTTTGACCCAGTAATGTCCCAACCAACCAGAAAATGCCCAAGTGGGAATTCAGGCCATGATGTAAATATGGATGGGTGTTTAAGCGATGTGGTTACTTGGCGTAGTAGACAGCATTATCAAAACTAATTGGTACGGGTTCCCGTTCAGGATGATAGCTGAAATAAAAACACAAGTGGTTAATTGGGTGTTCTCGATAAACTGGGATTAGGGTTATCTCCCTCTAATAAAGTTAAATTATTCACTAAAAATAAAATGAAATGAAATGGGGTTTTACGTCCTACTGTTCTGCTCCGATTGCGCTAATGAATACGGCATACAGTGTGCTATAAGGGAAATTTGGCCCCTGCAGGCAGTGGCACTACGGCCAACCTTATATCGAATTCTAGCTGCCAAGGAATCTTTTACGTACTAGTACATGCCAATGTATACACGGGACCTCGGATTTTTGCCTCGTCCGAATGACTAGACAGCTGTCCTTGTCAGGCCCTCCGTCCTGCACCACTGACAAGGGGGAACCACGTCGAAAAATCCCGATGAACGAGCGACCTCCAGCCTAGCGAGTCAGCGTCTTACTCACTTTGCCACAGTGACCCCTATTCACTGAAACCGGAATCCGAATCCATACAGACCATAAAAATGTGAAACATTGTTTTATTTGGTTTTGTTTACTTTACCCCTCATCTTAGGCAGTTGACAGATACACGATGTGACCTACAGTTGAGGAGGAGTAAAAGGTCAATTGAATCCAAGTTCAGTCTTCCAGAAAGGGTAAGAGTTGGTATTCACCAAAATACTCATTTATATAAAGCGGCCATTGTGGACATCGGAAAATTCCCGAACCTCCCCTATCGGTCTACAATTGGCATCTTCCAAAGTAAAGCTGACCCCCGTCAGTGCACTTCCTGAAGGAAACAAACTATAAATACGGACAATCTCAGGACGGTAATATATACAACAAAGCCGACAGATCACCATAGTAACAACAGATGCGTAGCAACACAAGGTGTATTAAAATGGTAAATGACAATAATAAAGACCCGAATGGGTAGAAAGAACCCGATAGAGACTCACCCAGGATAGAAGGACACCGATAGAGACTCACCCGGGATAGAAGGACATCGACAGAGACTCACCCGGGATTCAAAGACATCGACAGACTCAACCGGGATAGAAGGACATCGGTAGAAACTCACCCGGGATAGAAGGACATAAGTAGAAACTCACCCGGGATAGAAGGACATCGATAGAAACTCACCCGGGATAGAAGGACATCGATAGAGACTTACCCGGGATAGAAGGACATCGATAGAGACTTACCCGGGATAGAAGGACATAAGTAGAGACTCACCTGGGATAGAAGGACATCGGTAGAGTTTTCATAGATTGGTCATCTGAATATTCATCCCTGTAAAATAGAGTTTAATTTGATAACAGTTTCCTGTTATATTCTCATCAACTACTCCTCTGGTTCGGGGGAGGGGGGGAATTTTCAAAAGATTTGACATTGAGTAAAGGGGCGTGGTGTCGATTCCTCGCCTATACGTGACAAGGGGTAGGGTCACCTGTTTAACCTTGTGGGGTTTTCTCCGGCCCTACGATTTCCTCCCACTGCTAAAGACCCCTACACACAAGCGAATTATGGAAATAAGTTAAACAATATGTTAGTCACGAAATGACCTAGTCTGTGTCGAGTGTACGTTAAACGTGCTCTCATTTGAAAACAGGTGGAATTCCATGGTTACAAATTTGGCCGAAAAATTATCATGATCTGATTCAAAAAGGCGCAGATTGTGACAGGACCTCAGGAATCTGACACGTTTGTTATCCGCAGTCAAGAGCATTGGTACTCCTCTTGCAGAAACTTTTGCAATTCCTAACTCCTTGGAGATAATGTGCCCAACCCTCTCATGAGATATATCCACAACACTGGTAATATGTCAAGTGGTCAATCATCGATCAGCCATCACCATGTCATGCAACCCGGGTAATGTTTTCTTGAATGGTTGCTGTTGATGGTCTTCCAGGACGCGGGTCATCGACAAGGTTCTTTCTGCCACGCTTAAATTCCACAACCAAGGTCTTTACTATGGAAAAGGAAGGGGAATCATTCCATAAAGTGGAGACCATGTCGGCACGTGTCTGTGTTGGGGACAGTCCTTTCTTTGCTGGTACTTGATGGTGCCCTATAACCAGTTTTGTCTTTCTGGTGATTTCATTGGGTAGGTTCACAACATGGTCTAGTATGTCCTGCAGATGCGATGAACCGTCCATTTTTCGGGCACAAACATCAGAGAATGAGACCATATATCATAGAAATATAATTGTAAAATTAAATCTCTCACGGTTTACATATTGAATACTATAATACTTAAGACCTCGCGTAAAAACATTCTGAAAATTCGGGTGACAAAGAAAATTTTCGGCAAATAGCCCCAGCCCCCCACCCTCAATTGAGATTGCCCCCCACGCCTATGCTGCCAACTGCCTTTTAGATCGTTCGTGACAATATACATATAAAAGAACAATGATAATGGCAACTTCCGAATAAATATTTTGCTTCCCGTTTCTCAGAAACACGTAGCGAATTGTGCCTTGTTCCAGTATCATTTGTATTGTTGCGTTGTGCCGTTCTCCTGAAATCCATTAATAATACAAACACTAGTGGATTACTTACTTGTCTGCTGTGTTTCGTCTCCGACATATAATACATATCACTAGTATGGTTAATGATGGTACAATTATAGCTACAACTACTATAGCTGATATAACCCACGGTCTGTTGAACTGAAACATATAATATACTATTATAACCCACGGTCTGGTGAACTGAAACATATAATATACTGATATAACCCACGGTCTGGTGAACTGAACATATAATATACTAGTATAATTACAACTGACAACGCACAAACATAAAATGAACTTAAATACACAGTCTGAAATGGGGTTTACCGTCCTACCCGTCTGGACCAACCTATCCAACGTAAATTATCAGTGGACTACGTCGTATTTAAACTAAAGGTGGGGGATTCCGGTAGGGGGTCTATAATATGTAGCCCCTGATACTAAAGGTAGGGGCTTGAGGTAGGGGGTGAGCTTACCTATGTAAAAATTAGTTTTCAAACTGTGTATTTGAGACAAGATTGTAAGACTCACTAAGTTTGTAGATGATCAAGAACTCCATCAAAGATTTAACTAATTTTATAAATTCGAAGATATTGCTAATTTTATAAATTCGAAGATTTTATTAATTTTATAAATTCGAAGATTTTATTAATTTTATAAATTCAAAGATTTGACTAATTTTATAAATTCAAAGATTTGACTAATTGGGTATGAAAAATGTATATTTTGTGATGCTTACTAATGGTTCAGCTCCTTCTGGATTGGGTTTTACTGTTGCTCCTGTTGCTCCTGTTGCTCCTACGTCGTTAGGTGTTGTAGATTCAGCCGTAGGTTTATCAGTAACACGATCTCCTTTCAAATAAAACAGATCAATTAAAGCACGGCCATTAATGGAATTAACAAATGAAAATGAAATGAAATGGTGTTTAACGTCCTATTGTACTGCCCCAACTGGGCTAATGAAGACGGGCATACGCCATACAGTGCGCTATGAGGGAAATTGTGCTAGGACTGCGGCGCTAAGGGGCACACTCTTTTGTCGAATTCAACTGCCAAAGATACTTTTATGTGCGGGCCACCCGAACGACTATACGTTGTCCCTTGACAGGCCCTCTGTCCTGCACCACTGACAAGGGGAGTGGGGGGGGGCCTGCCGGAAAATCCCAATGAATTTTCTCGGCCATCACCGGAATCGACCACGGAGCGAACCAGCGACTTACGGACCGAACTTCCCTGGCTCCCTCATGGAATTACAACCCATTTTATTCAACCACCATTAATACGTCAGCTTGAGATATTTGAAATACACGGAATTCTGTTTGATAAATGTGTTGGACCATTAGTTTATAAAATGGTTAACAAGAACCGTCTTCATTAGCCCAGTCGGCGGAGAACAGTAGAATGTTAAAACCCCACTACATTTGCAGAGATCGGGACTACAACCTAACAGTTGGCTAAATAATTCGGATAATAATTTAAAGACTCGTAGCCTAGTCTCCAGCAGACAAGTAGGCGCAAAACAGGGCCCTTATTCACGAAAACTTAAACTAAGATACAATCGAAATTTTAAGAAATACTGCAATTCGATTGGCTGACCAATATGCAAATTGGATATATGCAAACTGATTTTACTGGTCAGCCAATCGAATTGCAGTATTTCTTAAAATTTCGATTGTATCTTAGTTTAAGTTTTCGTGATTAAGGGCCCAGGACGTTAAACCCCATTTCGTTTTCAACAGCCCAATCGGCGCAGAACAGGAAATTAAGCCTAGTTTCCTATCCATTAGCCAATTTGGATCAAAACAGTAGGACGTTAAACCCCCGTTTCATCTTTATTACCCCAGTTGGAGTGGAACAATAGAACGCCAGACAACGTTTCATTTTCACTACACCAGTCGAAGCAGAGCAGTAGGAGACTAAACCCAATTTGATTTTATTTCGGTGACATGCTGGTGACATAGTCAAAGTCAACAGGACGTGAATTGGATACTAACAGACAGGTCTGAACTGGATCACCTGCTCTCATTTATTGAGCTCGCGTGAGATTCACCATAGAACTATTTTAAAAAATACTGATCACCATGGAAATCCTGAGATATACAAACTGAAAGTAGCATACTATTAAACATGTAGCTGCCCACCCTACACTTCAACCTAACCAAACTTTTTAACTCTGTCGTGAAAGATGCCAACAAAAATCGGGGGATATAATAAATCAAAGGAACTACATTCAATCGATAATGAGGTAGCCAGACCAACGTATGGTGTACTGTGTCCATATATACGGTCCATAGTTGTTTATATACAGCTGCTGTGGATCTAACGAGAGGTGAACTTTAGAGTTTGATGTTAACACTTAAGCGGACTGTGTATTTTACATGTTTACAATATGATGGACTGTGTATATGTTAGATGATACTGTGTATAATACATGTTTACAATATGATGGACTGTGTATATTACATGATGGACTGTGTATATTACATGTTTACAATATGATGGACTGTGTATATGTTAGATGATACTGTGTATAATACATGTTTACAATATGGTAGACTGTGTATATATGATGGACTGTGTATATTACATGATGGACTGTGTATTTTACATGTTTACAATATGATGGACTGTGTATATGTTAGATGATACTGTGTATAATACATGTTTACAATATGGTAGACTGTGTATATATGATGGACTGTGTATATTACATGATGGACTGTGTATTTTACATGTTTACAATATGATGGACTGTGTATATGTTAGATGATACTGTGTATAATACATGTTTACAATATGGTAGACTGTGTATATATGATGGACTGTGTATATTACATGATGGACTGTGTATATTACATGTTTACAATATGATGGACTGTGTATATGTTAGATGATACTGTGTATAATACATGTTTACAATATGATGGACTGTGTATATTGCATGTTAACAATATGGTGGACTGTGTATATTACATGTTTACAATATGATGGACTGTGCATATTACATGTTTACAATATGATGGACTGTGTATATTGCATGTTTACAATATGATGGACTGTGTGCATTGCTGGTGGACTGTGTATAATACATGGTGGACTGTGTATATTACATGGTGGACTGTGTATATTACATGGTGGACTGTGTATATTATTGTGTATATGTTAGCTGATATTGTGTATATTACCTGTTAAGTATATTTGAACTGTTAGAGTAGATGAGCCTGTATATTGCCCATCTGTAACTGTAAACAGTAGTCTATATGTTGCATTAGATGTTAACATCGCTCCATTACTTACTGATACTGTATAACCTGAAATATAAATATAAATACATCATTCAAGCAATTTGTTCATGAAATAATATGTGGTTTAATGTCCTATGTTGCTGCACCACACTGGCTATTAAAGACGGGTTTATGCCATCCAGTGTGCTATGGGTGTGTGTGTGTGTGTGTGTGTGGGGGGTGTCAGTGTGCTATGGGTGGGTGGGTTAGTGGAGGGGGGTGTCAGTGTGCTATGTGGGTGTGGGGGGGCAGTGTGCTATGAGTGTGTGTGGGGGGGGGGGGGGCAGTGTGCTATAGGTGGGGGGCAGTGTGCTATGGGGATGGGGGGACAGTGGTGTTTCTACCTACTTTTGTAAAGCTTTTTCTAGTGCCCTGATTAGTTCGCCTCCTTCGCTGTCTAGAATAAACATCCCTATTTTCTGAGGCAACTCCCAAATTACAATAATAATAATAATCAGTTTATATGGCACTGAATGTTCCAGCTTATACCCTACTCCTAGGTGATCTTTATAATTAAAATACATTTAACTTAAAACATTAAAATACATTTAACTTAAAACATTAAAATACATTTAACTTAAAACATTAAAATACATTTAACTTCAAACATTAAAATACATTTAACTTAAAACATTAAAATACATTTAACTTAAAACATTAAATAAGTAAAATGTCAACATGTTCATAGTTTAAAAGCACGTTTAAACAGTTCAATTTTAAGATTCTTTTTAAAAACGAGAGGGAGAGAGAGAGGGGGGGGGGGGAGAGAGAAATGGGGTTTAACGTCCACTCGACACAAACTAGGTCATTTCGGGACTAACATATGGTTTAAGTTTTATTTCAATAATTCGCTTGCGCGTAGGAGTCTTTAGCAGTGGGAGGAAACCGTTGAACCCGGAGAAAACCCACGAGGTTTTTAAAAACAACAACATCAGTAGAGTTTTTTTTTACGTGACTAGGTAGCTCATTCCACACTTTTGCAGAGGTGTAAATAAAGGTCCGTCCGGTCTCCAGTTTTAGTTTTTAGTGTAGGAACATGAGGCAAGCTTTTATCACCGGAGCGCAAGTTCTTGGATGGTTTATACAGTGTTAAATTTCATTAAAAAAAAGCATGGGGAGCAGCTATTATGTAATCAATTAAAATACTGCGGGGAGGAGCAGCTATTATTTAAAAAAATTAAAAGTTCAAAGGTCAACATACTATTAGTATCAAAATTAAAAGCAGCATCAGTCGCCATCTTTACTGTTATAACATCATTTACATCCGGGTCAGACGTTTCTATGGTGAAGATGACAGTTCCAGCAGGTGTATCTGATAGTAGTGTGATAGTCTGGGGTAAATTGGTGAATTGTGGGGCTCTGTTTTGAGGAGAAACGTCCGAGGTGGTCTTCGTGGATAGTGTGGTGTCGTCCTGGCCTCTAGTTGTGGTTTCAGTAGACGCTTCATTAACAGATGTTGTCGTATTCATAATGTTAACGATCGTCATGGTAACGGTGGTCTCGTCCAGGACTCTAGTTGTGGTTTCAGTAGACGCTTCATTAACAGATGTTGTCGTATTCATAATGTTAACGATCGTCACGGTAACGGTTGCTGAGCTAGACAGTCCTCCTGAATCAGTAGCTATTACCATAAACACTGCTGGGTTTGGTGACGTCGATGGGTAATCCATACTAAATGTAATACGCCCCAATGATTGGTCAATAGAAACACCACTGGCGATATTGGCCAATGAAAACACCACAGTGTCGTTTATGTCTGGATCCGAGGCAAGTTGTGATAAACTTGACACAACAGATTGTCCAGTCTGGAATAGAAACATAAATAGCATGAAACGAACGAGAAACATTGAGAATTTGGCTTAAAGTTGCAATTTCATATTTTTAAGTCATATTTTTAAAATGTATTAAAATAGATGGTATCTATAAACAGTCCTACCTTGTTAAAGAATAATCCTATTAATCCTATAAATTGGCAAAAATATCAAATTCAAACGTTTGAAGATAGCTATTCCATTGGGGGAATAGGAAAACAAGGGGGGTAATTGTGTTATTATTTCCAGTGTCAATGAATTTTAAGTGTGGGAAATAATGCCTATAAGTTGACAACCTATTGAGCAAAAGACATAGAAATAATTATGTTTTGACTTTCTTAGAAAATATGAAATTCTCGCTTTAAAACAAAAACCACTTAAATAGTAAGTTTATTAATATTTGTTATGCTATGGGGTTTAAGGCCCTACTTTTCTACACCGAATGATAAATAAGATGGGTGTATGTTATGAGGTATAATTTGCCAGGACCACGCGCTTTCGCCGGTTGTTCCTCGCATTCCAACCACCAAGGTTTCTTTTACACTAGGACGAACATAGGACCCCCCGATTAGCGAATCAAAGTCTTACTCACTGAGTCACTGTAGCTGCCTTAGTTCAAATAGAAAACAAAATATACATACTTTTCCTTCATCGACTGTAATGTTGTATTGAGTTTGGGTAAAAGTCGGCGGCTCGTTAACATCTTGTAGCTTGACCGTCAGAATTGATACATTAGAGAACAAAACACCATCAAAAGCTGTAATCTCCAGATTTATAGTTTGTTCAAATGTTTCATAGTTCAATATACTTCCATTTGTAATTGATATTACACCATCTGAAATACAAATATTACATAGTTTAAAACACTTTGTAATTGATATTAGACAATATGAAGTAAGAATATTACATAGCGTAGCATTCCGCCGTTTGTAATTTATATTACATCCACTGAAATACAATTATATAGCTTAACATCCCTCCATTTGTAATTAATATTACATCATCTGAAATGTAAAAGGGTCATATTTAACACACTTTGTAATTGATATTACACTATCTCAATTACAAATATTACATAGCTTAACATCTCTCCATTTGTAATTGATATTACATCATCTGAAATGTAAATAGATCATATTTAAACACACTTTGTAATTGATATTACATCATCTGAATTACAGATATTATAGTTTAACACACTTTGTAATTGATATTAAACCATCTGAATAACAAATATTACAAGTTTCACATACTATGTAATTGATATTATATAGTTTAACATTATGTCATTTGTAATTGATATTACATGATCTGAAATATAAATACAAAACACTAAGGAGAAATTAAACCAAATCAAATTATGATCGTGCTATGGGGGATTTTGACCGGACAGTAGCGATTTCGTCTACAGTTCTTCTAATCATAATTTCCAAGGGTTCAGTTACGTGCACGCCAATGTGTTAGCGAGTCTTTTGTTATTCGTCTCATGTGAATGACTAGATGTCCTTCCTTGCCAAGCCCTCGGTCCTGCAACATTGACAAGAAGGAATCGCGCTGAAATTCTTAACGGACGTCCTCTGTATGACGCAGTTCTTTGGCAGACCCCCATCGTCTTGTATCACCGGGTCTGTGACATTTGCGGGTATCGAATATCGTGTCAGGACTGATAGAACATATCGTATTAAAGCTCTGTATAATATAAATTATACTAACCAGGACTGATGGAGAATACCGTGTCAAAACTCTGCATCCTAAAAGTTACGGTGTCACCCGGATTAATGTCTGTAGCTGTAACCGTATATATAACCGTTCCTGTGGCTGTGTTCTCATTCAGTTGAATGGTGTCAGGTAAGTTGGTTATAACTGGTCCCTGTTCTTCTAAATTTATGATTACAAGATAGGGCACTTCGCCTTGTAATCCGCCACTATCTATATAGAATGAATGAATGAATGAATAAATTGTATTATATAGAGATTGGTTGAGAGTACAAATGGTTGTCACCTTGTATTTGTTTACTGGATGGTTAAGACATTACTGATAAGTCATGGCGTGCAAACCTGGTTCCATCTGGTTAAAATACAGATCTATATTTCGTTTCGATTTTTTATGACAGGTAGTAGGGGAAGGTCGCGTCAGGGGTCGTACCAGCGGTTTTTGATCCTATGACGTCAGACATTGATTAATCAATCAGCGTTGACGTTTCTAGGGCTTTACCTACAGTTCCGTGACGCCAAGAACTCGCCGTAACAGACCGTTTCGATTGGCTAATTCCTCAAATTAGCTAGAACGTCTGTTATAGTAGAATATAAAGAATAAACTCACCAGTCGCTCGAACAACTAATATCACCTCTTTAGGATAAATAGTTCTATTGGTTCCATAATCCTCAGCAAATACAATATGTCCATTTGATGAATCGATTTGAAATAAATGTGTATAAACGTCAGGCATGAGACTGTATGTAAATACCGTGTCTGTTAAATCAGGATCTTGAACCAACTCTACCAGGCTATTAACAATAATTCTTCCTGCCTATTAAAAATAAATTAATTCTTGGTATTTTTTAATGTTAATTATTTATGTTTAGAGGCAGCTGTTTCTCATTCTGAACAAAAACGACTAAATTAGATTTAAAGAGTGAGCCCCAACGTCACGACGCCATTAGAAATCCAAGGCTTGCCGGTTTAGCTGTAGCATTAACATGATGGACTTACTGGTCTAGCTGTAGCATTAACATGATGAACTTACGGGTCCAGTTGGAGTTATATAATAGTAGTAATATTGTTGTAACATGATAGACTTATTGCACAGTTGTGGTAACATGAGAGATTTTAAGACTTACAGGCAGAGTTGTAGTAACACGATAGACTTACTGGTCAATTTAAGGTAAAATGGTAGACTTACTGGTCGAGCTGTAGTAACACGATAGACTTACTGTCAAATTGTAATAACTTGGTAGACTTACTGGTCGAGCTGTAGTAATATGATAGACTTACTGTCAAGTTGTGGTTACATTATATATTCTTACTGGTCCGACTGTAATAAATGATGGACTTAATGGTCCGGTTGTAGTCCTAACATTATCATTATTTTAAGTAAAATAGTTTGAGATTTTAGAAGATGTTTGTTCTGTGAACTGATATTTCTGGTGGTAGTATAGCGATGAATAAGCGCCATACAATACTTGTATGGAATCAAGTTAGACATTTAGAGTAGGTTCTGCCCTGTAGCCAAGTACGACCGGCCGGCACTTCCGTTTCCGCCTTCGTCCCGTGCTCCGTGTTTTTCTTGAGCCACTTTGAGATTGTATGCTGGTATGTCATGTCATATATAAAGTTTGCTTAACCTGGAGTTGTTGTTGGTATTATTGTTGGATGGGCCCTTATCATATTACTGGCGAAGACTTTTTTTTATATAAAATGAAAGACTTACTGGTCCGGTTGTAGTCGTAACATTATAACTTGTGGAAGTAAAATACGGCGGTTCATTAACGTTAACAACATGTACAGTAAGTATCTCCTCCACTGTATGATGTGTGTTACCAACAATGATACCGATGCTCACTGTTTTAGGGTCCAGAGTCTCATAATCCAGATCTTTAGTTCGGTTGACGGTTATCACCCCAGCTGTAAATATAAGATAATTCGCAGGGGTGTTATCATCCCGGTTGTAAATATAAGATAGTTTATCGGGGGGGATAATCATCTGTCAGATAGTTCACCGGGGTATTATCACCCCAGCTGTAAATATAAGATAATTCGCAGGGGTGTTATCATCTCGGTTGTAAATATAAGATAGTTTATCGGGGGCATAATCATCTGTCAGATAGTTCACCGGGGTATTATCACCCCAGCTGTAAATATAAGGTAGTTCATAGGGGTATTGTCATCACAGCTGTAACTATAGAATAGGTCACCAGGGTATTATCACCCCAGCTGTAAGCTGTAAATGTAAGATAGGTATTATCACCCCAGCTGTAAACATTAAATATATAGTTCACAAGAGTATTATCACCCCAGCTGTAAATATAAGATAGTTCACAAGGGTATTACCATCCCAGATGTAAATATAAGATAATTCACAGGGATATTATCATCCCAGCTGTAAATGTAAGATAGTTCAGGGTATTACCACCCCAGTTGTAAATATAGGATAGTTCAGCGGGATATTATCATCAAAGCTGTAAATGCAAGATAGTTTACCCGGGTTATTATCA
The DNA here is from genome assembly GCF_932274485.2 of Patella vulgata. Classification (NCBI taxonomy): domain Eukaryota; kingdom Metazoa; phylum Mollusca; class Gastropoda; family Patellidae; genus Patella; species Patella vulgata. The sequence goes on from NC_065879.2 coordinate 92,445,531, forward strand.
TCCCAGCTGTAAGATAGTGCCTTAAGGAATTAAGTATAACTGATTTTAGCCAATACGTTACTGGTTGTGGTGTTGGGATAATGGTGTTAAAATCCCATTGTGGGTCGAATTAAATCAAACCAGGGCGAGGACGCCCCTGCAGAACAAATTCCTTCGAGCGTGTTTCCGCATACAATTTGGCTGTACACGTAAACGAACCTAGATAGAAAAGTCACCATTCACCCGTCGCATCAGACACGTATTAAAAATGCCACATAATGGTGTTAGAATCACATAGTAGGTCGAACTATATCAAGCCAGGATATAGGTCCCGTTGAGTGGAATGAAAACCGGGCTCCCGTATACGATTTGGTTGTACACGTAAAAAAAACCCTAGATAGAAAAGCCATCATCCACCAATCGCATAAGACACGTATCAAAAATATACCACATGTTAGTCCCAGAATGACCCAAAGCAACGCGTCCACTAGTGATCCAAGACTTCAAGGCAACGCGTCCACTAGTGATTCAAGACTTGAAGTCAACTAGTTACTTTATAACGTAATTCCTTAGAGCCTAATAGAGCAGTAGGCTCTAAGGAATTACGTTATAAAGTAACTAGAAGTCAACGTGTCCACTAGTGATTTAAGATTTCAAGTCCAAGGCGGACGTAAGTCAACGTGTCCACTAGTGATTCAAGACTTCAAGTCTAAGACGAACCCAAGTCAACGTGTTCACCGGTGATCCAAGACTTTAAATCCCAGGCTGGCCAAAGACAACGTGTTCACTAGTGATTCAAGACTTTAAGTAATCGATAAAATAAAATGACCACGATTGGTGAAACAGTTTTCCATTCTTTAGTTACTCGCAGTTATAGTAACTCACATTGGGAGTTGATTAATCCCTTTAATTACTTATACTGGGAGTTGAAAACCGCTTTAATTACCCATATTGACAGCTGATAAACAGCTTTAATTATTTATAATGAGAGTTGATAAACTGCTTTAATTACTTATAAACCGCCTGTAGGTTGATCACGTTATGTAGTAACCCATAGTACGAGCTCATAATAACAAACAACGTCCGGGAGAGGGTTTTACAGAGGTTACGTCTATTCCCTAATCATTGGAGGGTTTTACAGGGCCGTAACTAGCTCAGAGCAACGAAGGGGGCGGGAAGTGTTCTCGGGGTGCTGTAATATTGACGGACAATGCATATCTATTTTTTTTATGGTTCAAAATTTTTTCACGGGGGGGGGGGGGGGAACTTTTTGCAGGGCCCCCCACCCTAGTTACGGGCCTGGGGTTTTACCTTGGCTAAACATGTCCCTTAATTCATTCATATATTCTGAATATAAATATATTGTTTAGTTACTTACATTGAGAGTCGATAGTTAAGTAAGTATTAACGAACGACTTTGGATTAAGAAATTTGTAAGTGAGAGTATCCGTTGTGTCTGGGTCTCTAGCTGAGACCGTAAATACAACACCTCCGGTCAGGGCATTCTCTGGGATGTTAGTGGAGTTGGGTAGATTGAGGAATTCTGGTTGTTGATTGAGGTTGACGATTGTTAAAATAAAGTTGGTTGTAGCTGATAAGTCCGAGTCATCTGTAGCTTGAACTGTTAGTGTTAGAGTTGATGGCAGACCATTTGGATCAGTGTCGTAATCTCGGGAATATATCATTTTACCGGTTGTTGAGTTGATGGTAAAATAGTGGGAATAGGTCGAGTTGATCAAGCTAAAGGTAATGATTGAATTGTCTTTATCTGTTACTGAGTTCATCAGTGATGGAATAACCACATCGCCTGCCTGTGAAAACAACAAATATTTGGCGAAGTCTAAAAAAGGAATAACCAGATTTAAGATAGGAATGTACTCAACTTTTAATCACTGCTTATGAGAATTATCTTTAATTCAGAGACACAAAACAGTACACATAGTAACTTATTGTTGTAATTGATAAAGTTTTATAAAGGGCTATATTTTACTTAAAAGAAGCCGGATAATTTTAAGTAAATTCTAAACTTAAGTCTGAGAATGCTTTGTGAACTCGGGACCAAGGTTCGATTATGGCTTACAGGTAGGCAGTAATAATTAATGTTGGTAAAACAGACATATTTATAGAATTAATATCGGAGGTCTGAGTCATATAATTTTAGTTCAGCGACGGCCATATTTACCGATGCGAGTTTTAATGTTTGCTCCCGATGAATCCGAGGGTATAACACTTAGATTTTTTACGCGGCCAGTCATGAAAATCCCATTAATTCTACTGTACTCGGGAGATATTTGATTGAACAATAAGAATAGACACGTTCCGTCAAAAACCCACTTTTTCAATCTCAGTACAGCAATGGCTAGAGAGGATTTTCTCGGGTCATTGCCCCAGGAATATGACGCCTTCGTTAACCTGTTTATTGTAGTTGGATTGAGGATAGACACTCCGTCAAAAACCCAACTTTTCAGTCTCAGTACAGCAATGGCTATAGAGGGATTTATCGGGTCATTGCTTGACGAATAAGACACTTACCTTGCCTTCATTGACCTGTTTATTATAGCTGGATTGCGAAAAGACCGGAGGATGAGTTAATTCTACTTTTATTTTAAATTCTATATTAACAGGTAAAGTTCTGAGTATACCATCATCTACTGATAAGATCAAACTAAAGTTGCTTGAAGGGAAACCATCAGATTTTAAATGTAGTCCCGGTTTAACAGATACTTGTTGACCTGAAATATGTATAGCATGGTCAATACTGGTCTGATCGTATCTACTGTCTGGTATCCTACAAGTGATCACGTTATGGGCTTTCCTGAGTAAGTACTGGTCTGATCTTATCTACTGTCTGGTATAACCTTGCCTACATGTGATATGGTCTTTACTGGGTAAGTAACTTACCCAGTAAAGACCATATCACATGTAGGTAAGGTGCCATAAGTACTGGTCTAATCGTATCTAATGTCTGTCTGGGGTTTAAAGTCCTAGGCAACACTAACAAACAAGGCTATTCTATATGTGACAAGCAAGGCTATCCAAACTATATGTGTGACAAACAAGGCTATCCAAAATGGCGGAACTTACTTGTTTGATTAAAGGTAAAGAAACCAGCAGCTGATATTGGATCCCACGTGAGATGAAAGGTCATGACGTCACCAACATCCGGGTCATATGTATCTACCGTATAAATTACGCCTTGTGCTTCTTCCGGTATTTCTACAGCAGTTGTGGGTAGATTTCTAAATACCGGCTCTGTATTGTTAGCTGTAATATATATATATATATATATATATATATAATAGACAAGCTGTGTATTATTAGCTGTAATATTTCTATTATAATAGTTAGAGGGGGAAATGGGGTCTAACGTGAGTAGGGATCTTTTGCAGTGAGATGAAATCTGTGGAGTTTTGCAGTGAGTTGAAACTAGATTACCTGCGAGATTGGACATGCGACGTTACTTCTTGTCAGCATAAGCTGGGAATTGAAACCACGCCACTTGACTGAATGACAGATCTTAGACACCAAACATCCCTGCCCCTCCCCGTCACCTCCCTGCTCTGAGACAAACATGTCGTGTATTGTAATAATATAACATGACTGTTGGTTGTAGCATCTGAACTGGTATCATGACGTCACTAGAACATCTAGCTCTTGAACACAAGTCATGATGTCACTAGAACATATTATGATATAATATATACCTTACCGTTTATACACAGTCCACGATGACACCACTGAAATAAATATAAAAATATCGTCAATCTTTACAACTCAATCTACAGACTATAATTTATATACAATCTACCACTTGTAAATTACAGTCTATAACTTTGTACTAGATCACAAACTATAAACAATCTAAAACTTGTAAATTACTTTATAGAGATCGTAAGGCGTACATCATTCTGTAAATTACTTTATAGAGATCGTAAGTCGTACAGCATGCTGTAAATTACTTTGCAAGGATTTTAGGCCGTAAATATGAAACTAAATGCTGTAGTGCAGTGCTATAATATTAAAATATACATATTAACAGACGCACTTGATCAATGGATCCATGGTCGCTCAGTGAGTTGGAGGTTCTGTGTTTAATCAATGCATTGGCCAAGAAAGGTCATCGGGTTTTCCCAGCATGGTTTTACCTTGTCAGTGGGACAGGATAGCTGTCTAGTTGTTCGGATAAAAAGAAAACCTATGGTCCCGTTTACACGTAAAAGATCCCTTGGCAGATGGAATTCGATATAAGAGTAGGCCGTAGTGCCCCTGTCTGGGCGAAATACCCCTCAAAGCCCCTCTTCATTATCCCAGTAGTCTGAGCAGAACAATACAAATCAAACCCCATTTCATTTCATTTCAGCTTGGTTGGTGCACAAAATTAGGACGTTAAACACAATTTCATTTATTTACTTTATTTGTATCACATGTTGTATATTCCATGGGTTTGGCTTATATACGTCAAGCATCGTACAATACACTAAATAACATAACTTACTTTATTTGTATCACATGTTGTATATTCCATGGATTTAGCTTATATTCGTCAAGCATCGTACAATATACTATACTAAATAATATTACTTACTTTATTTGTATCACATGTTGTATATTCCATGGATTTAGCTTATATTCGTCAAGCATCGTACAATACACTAAATAATATAACTTACTTTATTTGTATCACATGTTGTATATTCCATGGATTTAGCTTATATTCGTCAAGCATCGTACAATATACTAAATAATATAACTTACTTTATTTGTATCACAGGTTGTATATTCCATGGATTTAGCTTATATTCGTCAAGCATCGTACAATATACTAAATAATATAACTTACTTTATTTGTATCAAAGGTTGTATATTCCATGGATTTAGCTTATATTCGTCAAGCATCGTACAATATACTAAATAATATTACTTACGTTATTTGTATCACATGTTGTATATTCCATGGATTTAGCTTATATTCGTCAAGCATCATACAATATACTAAATAATATAACTTACTTTATTTGTATCACAGGTTGTATATTCCATGGGTTTAGCACTTCCACATTGAGTATAATCGTCGGGTATTGTACAAAATACTAAATAACATAACTTGGCTTTATCAGTCCTGTAGGCGAACTTTAAAAAAAAAAAAAAATAAAAACATACCGCAAACAAAGGAATGGCGTTGAAGGAATCCCGGGAAAATAGAGGGGAAATCCCGAAAACTCCCAGAGAAAGGTAAATCCCGTATGACGTCACACTGTGAAGAAAGGAACAATAATGGCGTTGCTTCAATCATTTTGTGAAGCAAGATGGGGCACGGTATAAAAATAATTCAATTCTCCAAAGGCTCAATCAACGAGTTTAGTATTGGTCGCGGTTCTATCGCGGTGTTGGAATTCGAATAAGAGTAGACAGAAACGCTCTCATTGCACACTGCATGGCATTTGTTCTCATTGCACACCGCAAGGCGTTTGTTCTCACTGCACACTGCATGACGTTTGTTCTCACTGCACACTGCGTGGCATTTGTTCTCATTGAACACCGCATGGCGTTTGTTCTCATTGCACACTGCATGGCGTTTGTTCTCACTGCACACTGCATGACGTTTGTTCTCATTGCACACTGCGTGGCGTTTGTTCTCACTGCACACTGCGTGGCGTTTGTTCTCACTGCACACTGCGTGGCATTTGTTCTCATTGCACACCGCATGGCGTTTTATCTCATTGCACACTGCATGGTATTTGTTCTCATGGCACACCGCATGGCGTTTGTTCTCACTGCACACTGCGTGGCGTTTGTTCTCATTGCACACTGCGTGGCATTTGTTCTCATTGCACACCGCATGGCATTTGTTCTCATTGCACACTGCATGGCGTTTGTTCTCACTGCACACTGCATGACGTTTGTTCTCATTGCACACTGCGTGGCGTTTGTTCTCACTGCACACTGCGTGGCATTTGTTCTCATTGCACACCGCATGGCGTTTTATCTCATTGCACACTGCATGGTATTTGTTCTCATGGCACACCGCATGGCGTTTGTTCTCACTGCACACTGCGTGGCGTTTATTCTCATTGCACACTGCGTGGCGTTTGTTCTCACTGCAAGGCGTTTTCCCGTCTTCATTAACCGAGTCGGTGCTGACAAGTAGGACTTTAAACCCCATTATATTTTCCCTACATGCGACAACTAATCAATGCGACCTGTTCCCTTACGAGTATTGATACGGATATGGGTAACACGGAATCCCGGAAGTAGTTTTGTGTGGCAATAATGGACTCTGTGTGGCAATAAAAGAATCATTGAGATGAATTTCACACTTATACAATAATCGTATCATTTACCTCGCAGAAAGTCGACTTGTCTCCATTTTTCATTTTGCACTGATCCTGTATGGTGAAATATTGTCCAGCTTTTTGGTCGGAAGTCACCACACCTGTACCGTACCTTCTATCCTTTAAACAGTTCACATCAGAACTGTAATACAAGACTATATTAAATCACACCTGTGATACAAGACTATACTATATCAGACTTGTAATACAAGACTATACTACATAAAACCTGTAATACAAGACTACCTTACGTCACTGATGCAATTCAGTGAATAGGCGGACTTTTCCTCAAAGCACACAGTTCTGCCGAATTTCGGGGGGTTGGATGGCTGAATGGTTAGCACGTGCGTGCTGTATCATAAAGTCTGTCATTGAGTCTACTGGCGTGGTTTCGAATCCCCGGTTGTACGTGGCAAAGAATAGGGTCGCCTGTCCAACCTCGTGGGTTTTCTCCGGGTCCTCCGGTTTCCTCCCACTGCTAAAGACCCCTACGCGCAAGCGAATTATTGAAATAAAATTGAACCATGTGTTAGTCCCGAAATGACCTAGTTTCTGTCGAGTGGACGTTAAACCCCATTTCTTTCTCTCTCTCTGCCGAATTTCAAAAATTTGCATGTAAAATTTTTTGTCTTTTGCCTGAAATGCTCCTGGGTTCCATATCTTCTTTGCAAATCTCCTACACCGTTAGGGGATCACGGTGGCTAAGTGGGTTAGGCGCTGGCTCGCTAGCCTGGAGGTCGGGTGTTCGATCCCTGCATTGGCAGAGAAAGTTCATCCAGATTTTCCGGCGTGGTTTCCCTTGTCAGTGATGCAGGACGGAGGGGCTGACAAGGACAGCTGTCTAGTCGTTCGGATGGTACGAAAACCCGAGGTCCCGTGTACTCATTGGCGTGCACGTAAAAGATCCCTTGACAGTTGGAATTCGATATAAGAGTAGGCCGTAGTGCCGCTGTCCGGGCAAAATTTTCCTCATGGCACACTATATGGCGTATGCCCGTCTTCATTAGCCCAGTTCGGAGCAAAACAGTAGGACGTTAAACCCCATTTCATTTCATTTCATTTCCTACACCATTAGTAGACTTAAACTTACCCGGTTAGGGCACGTGATGGTTTGCGGGGTTGTAGATTGTTGGGTTTTTTTTAGAGTAGGCGTTAGGGTTAGATCAAGGGTTAGTTAGGGTTGGGATTAGCGCTAGCCCTGTTTACATCTCGTGACCTTTGACCAAACTTGAAGTTGGCTTCATCAAATAGATCTAACGAACAACCACTTTGAAAAGAAATGAAATGAAATGGAGTTTAGCGTCCTACTGTTCTGCTCCGAACTGGGCTAATGAAGACGGGCAAGTGTGCTATGAGGGAAATTTTGCCCGGACAGCAACACTACGACCTACTCTTATATCCAACTGTCAAGGGATCATTTACTTGCACGCCAATGGATACACGGGACCTCGGTTTTTCGTCCCATCCGAACGACTAGACAACTGCCCTTGTCAGGCCCTGCATCACTGACAAGGGAGAACCACCATTAAAGTAATATCATTACCTCTGTACGTATGCTTTCATATCTCTGACAGAACAAGTAGAGAATTGCCAGGGTCTCTGAGCCATGTCAGCGGT